>NC_092764.1:41525712-42822379 GCF_047496795.1 Chiloscyllium punctatum
TTGGAACTATTTCCCTTGGAGTGGAGAAGTGTGACAAGATATGTTTTTAAAAGGGATTTATTCTGTCCTGTTTAGCTTAAAGAGGGGTACCGTAAACCTGGTGCCTGGTCCATGGAAAGCAGAATAAGTAGCTTTGGGTTTTTTTTATAAGAGTAGACAAAGGAAGTATAAGTGGCTGATATGGGCTCTCACAGATTCTGTTTTAGTTTTGCTTTCAGTTGTTGAAGCTAGGGTTTTGGAGTTGAAGCTGCTACATACAGCTCTCTCTCCACTATTGCAAAAGCTTGGGTTCTCTCTCTCTAATGCTAGATTCATTCTGTCAGTATTCCATCTCCTGGACTAGAGGAGATAGAAAATGAGGGAAATCTGTTTTGCTGAATTTGCTTTTGCCAAGGGTGTATTTATGGGATGCTGCTATATTGGAACAATTGATAATTAGCAGTTAAATGATATTTTATTTTGTTAAGTATTTTGCTAGAATTCAATTTATGCCAATTCTTTTCTTTTTGTTTTTATTTTAACTATGATGTAAGAATAAAGTATGTTTTGCTTAATTCCTAATAGTTTGACCAATTGAATCACATCTGGAGTGCAGCGCCTTACACTTGTCTTTAAATAAGGTAAAAGTTAAGGTTGAGACTATCTCCTTGATACACACTGAAGGATTTGGTCTGATCCATAACAGAAGGCTAAGAGAAGACTTGATTGAAGCTCTCAACATCATGAGAGTCTGAGACAGAGTAGATCAGGAGATGTTATGCACTCTCATCAAAGCATCAAGAATGAGGGAACACAGATATAAGTTAATTTGAAAAAGAAGCAAATGGGATATGAGTATTTTTCGTACAGTGATTAGTTAGCGGGGGGGGGGGGGTGTTTGGAATGCACTGCCAGGAAGCGTGGTGGAGGCAGTTCAACTGAGACTTTCAAAAGGGTATTAGCTGATTATTTAAATAGAAACAATATTGAGGGATATTGGGGAAATGAGAGAAGAATGGCATTGAGAATTTACGATCATTTAGAAACACGTACAAATTTATTCCCCAAGGAAGCTTTACCAGTGGCACTTTTGTACTGTTTCCCATGAGTCCCTTCATCAGCACACAGGAATTTAGTTTGCTTTCAAGTGGAAATTCTTTTATTTTCCACACTAGTAAGATCATTAAATACACTGTGTCTCAAAGAATGCTGATTTATCTCTGTGGCTGGTTTATACAAACAGTGTATATTATTCCTTTGAACGCAAAATCCTGACAGCTAAACTGATCAACAGTTAATCCGTGAGCAGCAACTGACCACCCTTAATGCTACAGAAGGTGGTTTCTCAATCAATGTCTCCAGAGGATGCCAGAACCAGCAATTTTCCATTGCATAACCAGGTTTCCTGTACTAGAAGCACTTGGAGCAGTTAACCAGCTGTCTTCCATATGGGTCTCTCCTTCAAACAATCAGATTCTGTTTTACTGCCTGGATTCACTTTTCTACCCAACTTGTCTTAGGGTGTTGATCTGACCTGTATCCCTCTCTGTCCTGTGATATCTTTCAGACTCCAGCTTCCCAAGTGCAGTTAGGGACATCTGACAGAAAACCTGGAGTTTTGGAAGTAAGAAGTTTGCTTTTTTTCTTTTCAACCATTCACTCAATAGGAATAGGTGGTTACACAACAACAAGGAAAGGTATTTGGTGGTTAAGGCATGTTCTATTGCTATCACAGTAGGATACAAATTGGAGTAAAGCTAATAAAGTGTTTGGAAAGAAACATAGATTGGGGAAAAGTGTTGTCTGTTGTCTGTTGTCCTCCCTGGATCAACATCAGAGCCATAGAGTTGTACAGCACAGAAACAGACCCTTCGGTCCAACTCATCCATGCCAACAAGATATCCTAACCTAATCAAGTACCATTTGCCAGCAGTTGGCCCATATCCGTCTAATCCCTTCCTATTCATCCACCCATGCCTTTTAAATGCTGTAATTATCACAGCCTCGACCACTTCTTCTGGCAGCTCATTCCATACACGCATCACCCTCTGCATGAAAAGGTTGCCCCTTAGGTCCCTTTTTTGCCCCTCTCACCCTGAACCTATGCCCTCCCGCTGGACTCCCGCACCCCAGGGAAAAGATCTTATCTATTCACACTATCCATGCTGCTCATGATTTATTAAGGTCACCCCTCAGCCTCCGATACTCCAGGGAAAACAGCCCCAGTCTATTTAGTCGCTCCTGATAGCTCAAATTTTCTAACCCTGGCAACATGCTTGTAAATCTTTTCTGAACCCTTTCAAGTTTCACAATATCCTTCCGTTAGGAAAGGGACCAGAACTCCATGCAATATTCCAACAGTGGCCTAACCAGTACAGGTCCTCGACAGCTGCAACATGACCTCCCAATTCCTTTACTCAATGCTCTGACCAATAAAGGAAAGCATACCAAACGCCTTCTTCACTATCTTACCTACCTGCCACCCTTCTTTCAAGGAACCATGAACCTGTACTCCAAGGTCGCTTTGTTCAGCAACACTCCCCAGGACCTTAATCATTAAGTACATATGTTCTGACAAGATTTGCTTTTCCAAAATGTAGTTCCCCACATTTATCTAAATTAAACTTCATCTGCCCCTCCTCAGCCCATTGGCCCATCTGACCAAGATCCTGTTGTAATCTGAGGTAATCTTCTTCACTGTTCACTACATGTCCAATTGTGATGTCATCTGCAAACTTACTAACTATATCTCCTATGTCACATCCAAATCATTTATATAAATGACGAATAGTAGTGGACCCAGCACTGATCCTTGTAATATACCACTAGTGGCAGGCTTCCAGTCTGAAAGGCAATTTTCCACCACCACCCTCTGTCCTCTACCTTTGAGCCAGTTCTGTATCCAAATGGCTACTTCTCCCTGTATTCCATGAGATCTAACCTTGCTAACCAGTCTCCCATGAGGAACCTTGTTGAACGTCTTACTGAAGTCCATATAGATCACGTCCTCCACTCTGCCTTCATCAATCCACTTTGTTACTTCCTCAAAAAACTCAGTCAAATTCAAGAGACATGATTTCCCACGCACAAAGCCATGCTGACTATCCCTAATCAGTCCTTGCCTTTCCAAATACATGTATATCCTGTCCCTCAAGATTCCTTCCAACAACTTGCCCACCACTGATGTCAGGCTCAATGGTCTATAGTTCCTTGGCTTTTCCTTACCACCCTTCTTAAATAGTGGCACCACGTTAGCCAAACTCCAGTCTTCCAGCACCTCACCTGTGATTATCAATAATACAAATACCTCAGCAAGGGACTCAGCAATCACTTCCCTAGTTTCCCACAGAGTTCTGTAAAACAGACATTTTTCAAGATGTCACCATCTATTTGCCCACATTCTATATCTACCATATCCTTCTCCACAGTAAATATTGATGCAAAATACTCGCTTAGTATGTCCCCATCTCCAGTGGCTCCACACAAAGGCAGCCTTGCTGATCTTTGAGGGGCCCTGTTCTCTCCCTGGTTACCTTTTTGTCCTTAATGTATTTATAAAAACCCTTTGGATTCTCCTTAAACTCTATTTGCCAAAGCTATCGCATGTCCCCTTTTTGCCCTCCTGATTTCCCTCCTAAATATACTCCTACTGCCTTTATACTCTTCTAATGATTCATTCAATCTCTCCTGTCTATACCTGACATATGCTTCTTTCTTTTTCTTAACCAAAGCCTCAATTTCTTTAGTCATCCAGCATTCCCTATACCTACCAACCTTTCTTTTCACACTAACAGGGATATACTGTCTCCGGACTCTCATAATCTCATTTCTGAAGGTTTCCCATTTTCGAGCCATCCTTTTTCCTGTGAACATCTGCCCCAATCAGCTTTTGAAAGTTCTTGCCTATTGCCATCAAAATTAGCCTTTCTCCAATTAGAACCTCAACTTTTAGATCTGGTCTATCCTGTTCCATCACTATTTTAAAACTAATAGAATTATGATTGTTTGCCCTAAAGTGCCCCCCCCCACCCCCACCACTGACATCTCAGTCACCTACCCTGCCTTATTTCCCAAGAGTAGGTCAAGATTTGCACCTTCTCTAGTAGGTACATCCACATACTGAATCAGAAAATTTTCTTGTACACACTTAACAAATTCTTCTCCATCTAAACCCTTAACACTATGGCAGTCCCAGTCTATGTTTAGAAAATTAAAATCCCCTACCGTAACCACAGTATTATTCTTTTAGATAATTAAAATCTCCTTACAAATTTGTTTCTCAATTTCCCTCTGACTATTCGGGGGTCTATAATGCAATCCCAATAAGGTGATCATCCCTTTCTTATTTCTCAGTTCCACCCAAATAACTTTCCTAGATGTTTTCCCAGGAATAGCCTCCCTAAGTATAGCAGTAATGCTGTCCCTTATCCCTTATCCCTTTCTTGCACCCCCCCCCCCTTTCTATCCTTCTGTGGCATTTGTATCCTGGAACACTAAGCTGCCAGTCCTGTCCATCCTTGAGCCACATTTCTATAATTGCTATGATATCCCAGTCCCATGTTTCTAACCATGCCCTGAGTTCATCCACTTTTCAATTCAGGCGCAATCCATCTGTCTTGTACAGGTCATTTCAACCCCAGAAGAAATTCCAATGATGCAAAAATTGAATCCTTCTCCCCTGCACCAGCTCCTCAGCCACACATTCATCTGTCCTATCCTCTTATTCCTACCCTCACCAGCTCATAGCACCAGGAATAATCCAGATCTTACTACTCTTGAGGACCTCCTTTTTAAAATTCCTGCCTAACTTTCTGTAATCTCCCTTTGGAATCTCATCCTTATCCCTTCCTGTATCATTGGTTCGAATGTGTACAATGACCTCCTGCTGGTCCCTCTCCCCTTCAGAACATTCTGCACCCTCTCTGAGACATCCTTAATCCAGGCAACAGGGAGGCAACACACCATTCTGATTTTTCGCTGCTGCCACAGAAATGTCTGTCTGTTGCCTCTTACTAGATAGTGCCCTATCACAATCAATCGCTTAGAACCCGGCATACCCCTCATTTCATTAGAGACTGTCTCGATATCAGAAACTTGGCTGTTCATGCTACGTTCCCCTCAGAGTCCATCACTCCCTACATTTTCCAAAACAGCATACTTGTTTAAAATGGGAATGGCCACAGAAGAATCCTACACTACCTACCTACCTCTCCTACCATTCCTGGAGTTAACCCATCTACCTGACTATATCTGGGGCTTTTCTCCCTCCCTATAACTGCCATCCATCATGTCCCTTACCTCTTGTAAATTCTTCATTGCCTCTTACTGTTGCTCCAATCAATCCATGCAATCCGATAAATTTGCAACCAAACATACTTAATGCTGACATAATCATCAGTAACATGGTAACACTCCCTAAACCCCCATATCTGATAAGAACAACATACCACTCTACTAACAACCATCTTTGCTCCTCACCATCTACAGACTGAGAAAATAACATTGTCTTTTTGTCCTAAAAAGTTAGTACTAATGGTTTATAATTTTAAAAAATTTAATCAAGAGACAGATTTCAATAAATCAAGAAAGAACTCATTCTATTCAGTACTTCAGACTTACAGCAAGGTTGCACATTAAAAATTATGAACTTATCTGTTCCTGTGCTGTGAGGTCTCCCACACAGGTTCCTCCAAGGTCAGCTGTGAATTTCACTGTTTGTTAATTTTTCCTAGACACACTCTGATGTCCAGAGATAACACATTTATTACAACCTGTACTGTTACAGCAATCTACTCATTTAGTTTAATACTCTAGTATAAAATTATACCAAGTAATAAACAAAGTTGTCTCAGACTCATTACTGAGACTTATTCATTCATTGAATTCATAAAATCCCTACAGTGTGGAAGCAGGCCATATCTTATGTCTTACCAACATTCGTGAGGGATAAGTAGCCAGACATCAGACACTCAACTGGGTCTACTCTTCTTTTCTGATCTCTGAGTTCAGGGTCCTGCTTCTGTGATGGTTGTTTGTAGTTTGTGCTGCCGGTGTCTTCAAAACACTTAGTTTTAAATGTTTTCACTTGAAAGTTCCAGAAAGTTGAACTCCTGCCCAGGGGTCCTTATTACTTTAAGATCATCCATCCAAGGATTGTATAGATAAGATACAATTTCATTGTCTTCTCTCCTGTCTTTTAATTTAGTAACTTTGATAATGTAAAGGTTAAGTAGCCTTTTAGCAACCTTTACTACCAGATTACTACTTAACGAACAGTGTTTGATTGTGCTTTGTAGGGGAGTATTGCCGAACAAAGAGACCTTGAAGTGCAGGTACATAGCTCCTTGAAAGTTGAGTGGCAGAAAGATAGGATAGTGAAGAAGGCATTTGGTATGCTTTCCTTTATTGGTCAGAGCATTGAGTATACAAGTTGAGAGGTCATGTTGCAGCTGTACAGGACATTGATTAGGCCACTTTTGGAAGACTGCATTCAATTCTGGTCTCGCTGTTATAGGAAAGATGTTGTGAAACTTGAAAGGGTTCAGAAAAAATTTAGAAAGGTGTTTCCAGAGTTGGAAGGTTTGAGCTATAGGGAGAGGATGAATAGGCTGGGGCTATTTTCCCTGAAGCATTGGAGGCTAAGGGGTGACCTTCTAGATGTTTATAAAATCATGAAGGGCATGGGTAGGGTGAATAGACAAAGTCTTTTCTTTGGGGTGGGGAGTTCAAAACTAGAGGGCATAGGTTTAAGGTGAGAGCAGGAAGATTTAAAAGGGAACTAAGGGGCAACATTTTCATGCAGAGGGTGGTGTGTGTATGAAATGAGTTGCCAGACGAAGTGGTGGAGGCTGGTACAATTACAGCATTTAATAGGCATCTGGATGGGTATATGAATAGGATAGGCTTAGAAGGATATGGGCCAAGTGCTGGCAAATGGGACTAGATTAATTTAGGCTATCTGGTCGGCATGGACGAGTTGGATTGAAGGAACTGTGTCCATGTTGTACAACTGTATGACTCTCTATGACCCTGACTCCTAGCTCAGAGGTAGGGACAATACCACTGTCCTAAAAAGAGTCCTTAAATTCCATAGTTTAGATGTTTTCTGTTAAACTGTTCAAAGATGTTCTTACACATTTCTGGAACAGGAGAGATTGGTACCTTAGGCCCCAGTTCAGAGGTAGGGATACTACATCTACATTACAAGAGCCCTAAATATTTGAAAACAGTCTGCTTGAGCATCCCAGGCAGGAGAACGTTGGAATAGTCGAGTCTGGAGGTACTGAAAGAATGATGATAGTTTGAGACAGAGCTTGAGACAGAGGCACAACCAAATGACATTATAGAAATGGAGAAATACTTTAAACCAATGTTTGTCCTAAATTCTTAAATAGTTGAATGGTATCTAGAAAGGCAATTTTTGGATCAATAATTCCCTTGCAACTCATATTAAACTTTTAAACACTCAAACTTTGAGCTTTTAACAGTGATTTCCAGCACAGAGATTTGTGTTCTGAGGAGCAACCTACCACAATCCCTCAGTAAAACAGGGTTTCCTTTGATCTCCTTAGAAATATGTTTGAAGAGCCAACTTTGCTAATGAAGCTGAAAATTAGGCAAAATTCACCATATAACTGAGTGAGGAGGGACCACACAAGCAAGTTGAATCTCGAGAGACTTAGTCAGTGGTTGCTCCAGATATCCCTATGCATTTTCCCCTTGCATTTCTCTTGTTGCAGTATCGCTTTGTAGCTTCCATTTGCAATGGAATGTGACTAAACAAAGCTGGATAACATATGTGATATTTTCTAATCTCATAAATTAATTCTTTCTGATTAAAGTAAGGAGAATGGTACAACTGAGGCAACAAAATGCTCTGATTTTACACATCAAACCCATGAAGTTGTCAGAAGAAGATAAAAAGCTGTTTTCCAGTGAATGCAACGGGAATAAATGCAGTTTATAAGCCTCAGTACTCAGCGGTTACCTTGTGACACAAATAACATTGCTGTTATGTTGATTTGAACACGTGTCTTTTGCCTAACTTACTTTTGTTACAGTAAGATCACATCTTTTCCTTCACCTTTCCACTTTTACAAAGCAATACAATGAAAACTAGGCTGTTTGTAAACCAAAAAGGTTTCTTTCAATCAACCAACTAGCAAAATTTGCTGGGTCTTCTTTTGTTATAATGGAGTTAAACTAATCTGACACCATGAAGAACAACAAAGCTGCCAACCACCTTAAATTAATCTCTGGACAAAAGAAAAAAATATATTGCTGACTGGAGTAAGCAAAATGTAATTATCAAATTACAATATTGGCCCAAAATTAATTTTCGCACATATCCAACACATTAAAGATACACCTGATTCAGCTATCGAACTTCTTCAGCAGTTTACTTACATTTTATAGAAAAGATTAAACATGGTATTAAAATGTTAGTTCTATTCAACTAATTATAGTTGGGTTGAGTGGGCCAAATTCAATTCACTTTAGACAGATTGTAATTTCTGAATCATTTATGTGCTGTAATTGTCCAAGTTAGAAAGGATTTCATTTAACATTAGTGCTAGTAACTCACTCAAGTTCTTTTTACTAGAATGCTGAATGTATGAGTGAAAATGATGAAGAAGGCATGCTTATTCATGCTGAGGCTAGACGGGAGACTGTCCACAGGAATATTGTAATGTTATCAACACCACTGGAGAAGAGAATAGAAATCACACTAAAGAATCTACCAATAATTACTGTTCCTCTCAGGGGGTTGTACAGCTGTCAACCTGCTCAATATTCCATTTCTTCTTCTGGCATTCTTTTAATTTTATTTTTATATTTCTGTGATTTCCTTGCTTATTTTCTAGAATGATGCACTGCATCCTAAAATTTTCAGCTTACTTTTTGCTACATTTAATGACACTTCTCGATTTATAGAAAACAATTACAATAATTGTTTGAAAAGCAATGCTTTGCATTACAATTTTATGTCTCTATTTTGCTTTTCTAATAATCTACTGTTGGATTGTTTTACTTGTTTATGAAAGAATAAAGAAATTTTGGGACTTAAATGTTTTTCATGACATTTTTTTCAAATTTCAGTGAACTTGCTTTAATTAAGCCAAAATGCTTAATTATCAATGTCTGAAAATCAGACGTTTTTCTTTGCTTTAAATGCTTAGAATTTTTCAATGATTTAATATTCTAGCCGATTGCTTTCTTTTTGTTTAAGTTACCAGAATGGGATTTATTCTTTCTGGGGTGAATTTAGTACTTTTGATTAATATTTGCTCTTGCTATCCTGAGCAATTGTTCATGAAGATGTTTATGGTGATCCTTCTGGATAAAGTACTTTGTACCTTACTGCATCAAGAGTACGCAGCGTAAAGTCAATATAGCCTTTGTCAATATAGAAGAGCTCTGTGCCTGAAACACCACACATTGTTATTCAGAGCACGTGCATTTATTCATTTAATGCTTTAGCTCTCCAGATCATTTTGACATCCCTGGCTTTAAGCCCTTGCCACCGTGTGAAGAAAACATAATTGTTGATGACAACAAGAGAAGAAATTCAACAAACATTCCATCACCTTTGAAATGCATTTTAAAAACTGTATAATAATCAATAGATTTGTTTCAAGCTAAATAAACAAAAATGGATGAATTAAGATGCTAATTCAGTGGTGCTCATCCTTTAATCAATGTTGAGCCAAAAGAATCCCAGGAAGAGACAAAATTTGAAAATGTTCATCAATATAAAATAAAGAAAACCACTTTAAATGAAAGACAGATTTGTCTACTCAGTCCTTCAATTTGATAACTGATTGAGAATTTTATGCGATCTAGATTATTTGGTATGAAGATCAGCTAAAGTGATAGTGTCTCTCTGTGGCTGATTATTATTCCCCTGTAGTATTACACTAAAATACAGCTTATTTGCTTTTCCCCTCCTTAAAGGAAACATCTTTGTCTAACGGGCTTTTGTTTTCAATTCTGTCCTTTGTTTTTGTTTTGTGTATATTCATGTTTTCTGCTACTTTAATCTTCAAATCTAATTTTGCTCACAACACTTTTACAAGAGATTAAGTCTACACAAATAGTAAACACTAACCCAGAAAATTGCATGTTTCTCAACAATCAGACCTAAAGAAAATGGGAATATTTAACTCAATCGACATCCAACCTAACATTGTTTTATGGTCTTTTGTCTCATTTATTTTTGTTTCAGAAATACCACTGCATGGACCGATGCAAAAGCTCAAAATATGAAGCATTTGTGGGCATTTTCCAACTAGCTCATAGAATGTATATAATTTTTCATTAAGCTGACAAAATACAAAGAACCTGATGGAAGCACTTCATATGTGATGGCTTCTCAATGCATAAAAAGCTTACTACTTTAAAAGTGCACTATTTCAAAGCTGCCTTTCCAGATGTTTAAATAATACCCGACTGGTTAAGGCACTGATTGCAGATGGGATGATTCTAGGTTTGATATCCAATCTGTTTTGAATTGACTAGAATTGGCTGGGCAGAGGGTGCAGCAATTGACTGAGTTAGAAAGAAGTGTCCTGAGCGGAATCCTTGTTGTTTCTTACTGTCAAGCAGTTCCCAATCCTGTGTGAAGATG
Source organism: Chiloscyllium punctatum (assembly GCF_047496795.1). Classification (NCBI taxonomy): domain Eukaryota; kingdom Metazoa; phylum Chordata; class Chondrichthyes; order Orectolobiformes; family Hemiscylliidae; genus Chiloscyllium; species Chiloscyllium punctatum. The sequence continues at coordinate 41,536,319 of NC_092764.1, forward strand.
AGAGCAAGCAAATAGGCAAAGCTCCTAACAATCAAACATTTTGCCAAATAAGGCTCACTACCTCACATATGAAGTCATGGTTTGGAGATGCCAGTGTTGGACTGGAGTGTACAAAGTTAAAAATCACACAACACCAGATTAAAGTCCAACAGGTTTAATTGGAAGCACTAGCTTTTGGAGCACTGCTCCTTCATGCCACAACCACCTGATGAAGGAGCAGCGCTCTGAGAGCTAGTGCTTCCAATTAAACCTTTGGACTATAACCTGGTGCTGTGTGATTTTTAACTTAATCACATATGAAGAAAAGCTATTTAGTGCAACACTGAAAGCTAACTAGCACAAATAAAGCCCTACCAAAGTAAGAAGTTAACTTCTTCAGAAGAGGAGGAAGAATGGATGGGAGAGTATGATTTGAGCAGAGGAGGCAGTAATAGAACATAGAACATAAAACATAGAACATAGAACAATACAGCACAGAACAGGCCCTTCGGCCCACGATGTTGTGCCGAACTTCTATCCTAGATTAAGCACCCATCCATGAACCTATCCAAATGCCGCTTAAAGGTCGCCAATGATTCTGACTCTACCACTCCCACGGGCAGCGCATTCCATGCCCCTACCACTCTCTGGGTAAAGAACCCACCCCTGACATCTCCCCTATACCATCCACCCTTCACCTTAAAATAGTTCAAATAGTTCAAATGGAAAAAAAGTAATGAATGATTGGCTTACATGATGGTAAAAATGATTCAAAGCTATTCTCCTTTCTTAAAGAGAAAATGCTCTATGAAGACTGTGTTTATTAAAGCAACCAAATGTTGAGAAACATCAAGTGTCAATTTCAAGACATTATGTGGAGGGTACCCCTCTGTGAGCTCTAAAGACTTTTCCCATGCAACTTTGCACCTTTCCCTCATTAATTATGCACTCCACCTTCACGGTGTCAGTCTTGTCAAGCCCACATCCAAACATCACCTAATCACACTGCCCTCTTCATCCCAAAAAGAGATCCCTGCTTATATCCATGTCATTTGGTGCCATATTGTGTATGAAAGCCTCCCACAAACAGATGATCTATTGCAGTGCTGTTGACTGGTGGAGAAACACCCTCCTGCTCTTCTTCAGGCAGGTGCCATGGGATTTGTACACTCTGTTGAAAATAGCACTATGAACAGTACAGCACATCCTCAATATTCCCTGGAATGTCAGCCTAGATGTGAGCAGCTCTGGAACGAAAGCTGAACACACAACATTCAGATAGCAAGAATGTTTCCAAATGGGCCACACCTGGCAATAATCTATAGCAAGCTACCTGCTTAAATAATATTTTCCCCCCAGCAATTTATGATTTCAATTGATACATAACTTATGCTTAATCATTACCTTATTAGCTGAAGTACTTCTCCTTTTATTTGATTGAAAAAAAGGATAGACATGTGAGTTGTTTTTAAATGATATCTCTGGATTTTTCAGCTAGCAGAATTCTACATATAACAACTGTCACTGAAGTATTTTGGCTTATAGTTACTATGAGTACTTTATAGCTTGCTGTGGTAAGCTGGTTCCATTGAGAGCAAATAGAAGGTTAGGGTTATTACTACTAGAAAATGTTTCAAATTTAAGGATTAATGTTATTTATTTCCTACAGCATATAAAGTGGTTCTATTTGCCTATAACATATAGATCTTTGTTACTTTGGAAATTAGTACCTTATAATGCAAGCTTTCTTTCTCACAGCTGCAATTAATAAACATCTGAATTACCTTCAGTACTTTGACACTGACTTTTATTTATTATTACAATTAGCAAACTAAGTGAAAGACAAAGGCTTACTAAATAGAGTACCACACAAATTAGGCATTTGGATGAATGCTTAAGGTTTAAAAATCTATTGATTGTATGACAAGATTAGGAATATAAATATCTACAAGTTTTAAGGTACAGAGCAAGAATGAGTTAATTTATAAGACTGCCATGAGATTTAAGGACTACTGACATAGTTCTATGCTTCACTCAACAATTTGTGATCCTTTATTAGAATGGATGGAAAACATTGATGAGTCTGAACTCAAAATTCTGGAATGAACACTTAACAGAGTAAGTATTACCATTAAAATAAAATAAAAGCAGAAAGTTCTGGAAATGCTAGAAGAATTCAAAGGGTCTCACAGCATTTGTGAAAAGAGAAATGGAGTTGATAATTTATGGTTATCCATGTAATTAAATTTATTAAAGTCTTTATTTTAAGGCTGAGATGAAATGTGTGCTGACTAAATATATGGGGGGGAGCCTTTAGCACTGGATGTGAAATGAGTGAGTTAAGACTGAGGAAGTCAATAAACTTGCTTCATTAAAAAAATGAATGTGCCATGATTTCAATTTCTCCAACTGGCTTGGAATCTAGTAACAGCAGTAGCAAAGAATGGTTGCCTAAATGCGTAGATTAGAAACTAAGATTTGTTTCAGAATGAAGATTTTAATTGGAGTTACTTTGGAGAAGCAAGTGGCAGGGTTTATCAAATCCTTGATCATCAAGTCGCAGAGGTCTACAGCACAGCAAAGGTCCCTTTGGCCTATTGAGTTTGTGTGGTCAAAAACAGCAACGTAACTGTTCTAATGCTATATTCCAGCATTTGGCCCACAGCCTTGTATGCCTTGTTATCAGATATAAATACTTCTTAGGTGTTATGAGGGTTTCTGCCTCTAGCACCCTTATAGGCTGTGAGTTTCAGATTCCCAGCACCCTCTGGATAAAGGATATTCTCCCTCACATCCCCTTAAACCTCCTGTCACTGACCTTAATTCTATGTCCCTTGGTTATTGATCCTTCCACCTGTCTACCCCAAAATTTTATATATCCCAATCATGCACCCTCTCACGCTCTGCTGTTTCAAGAAAAATGACTGTCATCTATTAAATGTCTTTTCATATCTAAAACTCTCCAGCCCAGGCAATGACATGGTTAATCCCCTCTGCATCCTTTCTGGCACAATTACATTCCTCTCATCGTGTGGATACAAGAACTGCATGCTATCCCCTAGATGAGAAAGACTAAGACATATGAAAGTGAAGAAAATAAAAAGGGTGTTTAAAAGCACTTTAGCTTGAAAGCAATAGATGTGGAGTGTTATAGCTAGAAGCAAGTCTTATGCAAGGAGAGATCTGAGAAACTCAATTGAATCTTATGCGGATAATCATCCTCTTTGGGACATTATCACTTGATAGAGGGTGTCACAGACAGTGCTTGAGGATTTTTGTAGTGCAGCAGAGGTATTTCTACTTTTAAACCAGGAGGCCTGTGTTCAAGTTCTACATCCTTCAGAGATGTGTCATAGCATCTCTGAACATATTGATAAGAAAATATGCTATAGGGAACACCTATAACTATGTGAAAGGAGAAAAGTAAGATTGAGAAAGCCAATAAGTATTCCAAGCTAGTTGGAGAGATTGAACTCAAGATACTTGTATCTTGAGTTCAATCTCTCCAACTAGCTTGGACTTTATTAATAGTTAACATGTTGGGTCTGTAGTCTTTTATCAGAAAATTTAGCACTTGATTTCAGTACTATGTGGACGTTAGTTCATCATTTGTTAAAGTCAGCTTTCTGGTTGTAAAACTTAATTCTTTATTTCGCCGCAATGTATCAAATGATCTTCACAAGGTTTCCTAAATTATCTGAAATAAGAACGTAAGATGAAGATACTAATTTAGTAAGCATTAATTTCTAATATGGACTAACTCAGGGTTGGCCAGGCTGAATTGTCTTAGTTGATCAGGATCAGGTGCATCTGTACTATACTCATTACCAACTGTTGTTTCAATCACATTTGCTTTGATTAATTCTCGTTAAGGTAAGTTATCACTACAGCAAGTTGATTTATAAAATTGTTATTTATTGAGCTTAATGTTGATTTCACAAATGAGGAATATGGTAATTACACACAGTGAAAACAGAAATGATGACTGCTGTTGCCTATAACTGAACAAAGCTGGTAAATAATTATAGGCTTATAGGAAGAACATTGCCAGAGCTTCTGAAAGCTGTGTGTTTCATACTCTTGAAAGAATTCTTTTAATATCCTTCCAGTCCCAGTATTAAACAGTTGTCGTATCAGATCAAGAGGTTATAGTTTCAAAATCTCACAAAATGACCACATTCTATGCTTAACTAAGCCTCTCAGAGCTGAATCTCTTCATGAACACAAGTAGAGACATTGGCCCGAATTTTCACTCTTTTGTTTGTCAAATGTTTCTTTCCAGTTAGATTTATGGTGCCTGTTCCACTATGTCCATGATACTTTGCTCATATAATCTTTCATCTTTCATATCATAATGATGTTCTTTGCCTGTTGGGTGCCAATCCTGTAGAACCAAGCAGTTGAAGAGGCCTTTAAAGTGGTCCAGTAAGCTACTTGGTCAACTCATCAGTCAACGTGTCAACCACTTGGCTGTAAACTAAGTATTAGTTAGGTCGTGACAAAGGTCCAACCAACTCAACCGATTTTGTTATGTCCTCCTCATTAACAACAGGAGGTCATCCCCAAAGTCCTAAAATTTCCTAGAGACCTGCTTAGATTATAAACCTGACTAGATTATAATCACAGAATTGCACCTTCCAGCTGTTTATTTTTGTAGTACCTCCAAAATCTACTACCTCTATTACCTGAAAAGATAAAGGCATTAAGTATATGCTATTACCATCCACTCTATGTTCCTGTTCAAGTTATAAACCATCCTAACATGGAAATATATCAATATCCCTGCATCGTCACTGACTCAAAACCCTTAAGCTTCAGATCCAATAGTACTATAAGTGTGCCCAAGCAAGAAAACCCATCATCACACCAACCACACCTTCTCAAGAACAACTAGAGATGTTAAGAAAATGTTAAAAAAAGAACAAAGATAAAGGACCAACTACTAACACCAGTATTAAGGGAACATGTACTCCTCTGTATGCTATTTGATGCCAAAATTTCAGGGTTTAATCTTACATGTTTTGCTTAGTCTGAGTTGTATAGATCTTTTTTGGGGGGGGATATTTGCTGCAAAGTCTGATGGGATTTCTCACACTATCTTATCAAACTTGCCGTATTAATTACATAATCTCTATACTGTACCTGTCTCTCATGTCTAATTTCTGCCCAGTTTTACCACGTGTTCCTACAACAACTCGCCACTCAGTGGATATCCACCAAACCCTGACATCCCTTACACCCATGCCTGTTGTGTATCTGGATGAGCATTGGCATTCTGAAGCTCCCTTGCTCAATGGTGCAGAACGGGAACATTTTTGAGGTGAGGAAGATGGTACTGCAATTCTCTGACAGGGACTTGGAGTTCTATTTGGACACAGCGGACAGAGGACGGATGCCCTTTATCCCAAGGACGGGCAGAGGAGACTGCTCCAGCAGACTCATCTGGCTTTGTCCAAGTTCTCCGCCTGAGTCAGTGCCATCTACAGAGCATGGAGGAATAGTTAGCAATGCAGAGAAAAAGATCAATTATCTTCTCTGCTTTGTCACTGTAAGTACCACACTCTTCTCTCTGCTACCTCGCATTCACTCCATCTCTCATCAAACTACATGGTCTGCCACTCTCACTATGGCAGGAAACACCTTCCCTCACTCACTCTTGTTACCTCCCCACACAACCTCCCCAAACCCTGCATACCCTTTGAGCTGCCTCCTCAGTCCTTCAGTATATCTTAACACTTTTTCCCCACATACTTCAGAATGGCTCATTGTAAGACAAGCCAGCCGAGTAGAGAGCAGAGAGTGTGATAAGGTTGGAGGAGTGACCAATATCTCTTCACTTCCTACAAGGAGAGAATCCTAGCCCTCATAGGACAAGACCAGGTTTGCTCCTGCAAGGTTGAAGAATCATTCATGTCCCACCAACTGTGTAAGAGCCACTTTCTATTTCACCGTAACTCTCACATTAACCTCACTGGTGCTCTCAATCATCACCCATCACTTGAAACCACTGGCCTTCTTTCTGTTTTTTTCTCACAGGTTCTGCTAGCCTGCCCTTTAACTCTGCAGAGAAACACCCAGTTCCACCAGAAGTTCCACCCTTGAGGTAGGACTATGGAGGTCTCAGAGGGTGCAATGACAACACTTCAAGCTGCACCTCCCACCAGCGCAAGTAAGGATGCCTCAGTGGGAAATCAGGCTTCAACACTGTGAGTACACAATTTGGTGAGTACCTTACTGTGACAGCTGGCAGAGGGAGAAGTGAATCAGGTCACTGGCACTCAGAGGATTGTCAGAGATCAGGCATCTGCTCAGGCCCAGGCAGGAGATGTGTTTGCAAAACTCTGAGGTGTTGGGAATCAGAGATTTCATCCTCAACAGATAACAGTGCCCCCAGGATCATCTCTAATGTTTGACCCTCTCTGTGCACAAAGGTGTAGCACTCAAAGAGTTGCCAAGCAGTGTCTGTGCCAGGGAAGCTTGGCGCTGTAGGATGGCCAGGGACTCGGACACATGCAGGGGCACGTGACTTATGTCATTTCCCTTTAAAAGTTCAATGATGACTGTTTGCTGCAGAACCCTTCCTTCACTGGTTGAGTCACCTACCCTTCCCACTCAGTGTGTGGTTGGAGCCATTTTCAAACTTGTTCAAACTTGGTTTCCAGCAGTGATGGCTGACGGAAGACAGGAGTGAGTGCTCCTCTTGGTTTCCAGTAGTGATGACTGATGGAAGATGGGAGTGAGTGCTCCTCTGCCAGAGGCTCCTAGCCTCAGCATGAAGGTGTCAGTGATCCCCCAAACACCCACATTCCCTTCCGAGCAGCACAGCCTGTGAACCCCACAGACTTCACACTATCAAAAACCCCAGTCAACCTGTCCACATGCCCTTACATCTACCTACCTTTCCCATCCAGCCCCTGGTATATGAAGTGACCATGCCAAGTGTGTTCATTCACTGACCCTTGCCCCCTTGAAACCAAAGTGCTCCTGATGATAGATGAACTCCTTCTAAATTTCCAGCCATGCTTTACTGCATTAACCCCTTACAAATCCTATGGTTCTCCCCTTCACAATCATACTGCATGCCTGCCCAGAGCTTACAGCCACCTGTCCCAAAGACTAATCGACTGAGGCATAGATTCCTGCCTCTCCCCATTAGTTACTATGGACGAACGCAACAGTCTGATTGTAACCCTCCATTAATTGACATGATTGAATTGTCCTGGCTGTGTGTCCTTGGTGAGACATGCCCAGACCTCTGACTGATGCATACACATCTTGCCAACAATGCTAGCACTACCCCATACAATCATCACTGTAGAACCACTGGACAGACGCACTCCTTAGATTGCAGAGGCATCGACCTCCTGAGTAAGAACATCTCTGATTGGATGCCTGAGCATGGCCAATTCTCTAGACTGGCAGAGGAGTTGCCCTTGACTTACTGTGCTGGGACTCCTGACTGACAGGTGCCTCTGTGGACTTCAGTGAGTATTACTCCTCTAAGACCTTTCAATCCAAGTTGCTGGAATGCCATGTACTGGAAGTCTGTGCTTCCAGAGCGCACTGCCATTGAATAGGAGAAATGCCAGGATGGTAGTGAAGCGTTGGCGGTGCTTAATGCCAGTGTGTGTGTAGGAAGCGTGTGTGCCCCTTGGTAGCCGTGGATTAAGCTCTGGCCTGCAGTTTGGTCGTGGACAACATGGAGGTCACTCTTTCAGTGAATCTGCCAGGTACATGCTCTGGTTTTTCCTTGTTAAGTTTTCCCAATGCCAAGCTGGCAATTTTGGTAAAATGAGAGGCTGAATATTAATGAACTGAGTTGTGACATTAGCAAAGTACTTAACGAATGTTAATCCCCATCAATTGGCATCACACCACTTTCTAGTGAGAGTCTCACTGTGCAACTTGTGAAAAGCACAAAAGATGGACCGAGATGCATGAAACACTGAGACCAGCATCACTGGACATCTTGCCCAGTTCAGCCCCACATCTCTCCATTGTATATGTCACTCAAACCCCAATTAAATTCCAACTCAATATCATATGGCAAGACAGGACATGTTTTGATTTTTAAAAACCTGTCAAATTCTTTTAGTTTTAGTTTTACTCCAGTTAAAAATCAATAAAATGCCATTTTAATCACATGACTGTCCAGTCAGTTCTTTCAATTAGAAATATATTCTCTTCATGCAGCCAATAGTGGAAAATCATTCACAACAATGTTTTAATTATTAATACTGGACAGGATTTTATGTTGCATGAGGAGGACACAGGCAGATGTGAAAAGCTTAGCCACTGGCAACAGTAAATATCTTGATACAATGACATGTTTATGATTGGAATATTTCATGGAGATTTTTGTTGATCTTTGAAAGGATCTCAAGGCACAGAAATGTAAGGTCACTGTGACTTTCAGTGCCAATGGCCTTGCATGCAAATGGAACCAATTTACAAACATACATACAAATGTAAAAATTAGGAACAGGAGTAAGCCAATAAGATCAATAGGATTATAGTTTATCTGATGATTCAACATTCTTCTTCACCCCCAGTGACTTTTAGCCCACTTGGTTCTCAAGAATCCATCCCCTTCTGCCTTATAGATATTCAAAGACTCCTCTTCCATCACCTTTTGAGGAAGAGAGTTCCCAAAATAACATGGCTATTGGAAATCTGAAATAACAGTACAGATTGTTGGAGAAACTCAGCAGGTCTAGCAGCATCAGTGGAGAGAGAAACAGAGTCAACGTTTCAAGTTCAGTATGACTTCTTCGGAACTGAAGAAGAGCTTCCGTCGAAGAATCATACAGGATTCAAAACATTCATTTGTGTTGTCAACAAAAGATCTTGGAGAATTGACAACTCTATTCTTGGAATGAGCTCCTAATTGAGTAACTTAGGAAGGTGGATTCTTCCAGTTTTATGCCAGGCTTGCCTTCATAATATTCCTTTCGGCAGTCGCAACATTGGTGATCAGACCAGATGTTGCCACAACCATTTTCATGGCACATCAGGAGGGACATTTGTCAAGTGTGCAAACATAAAAAGCTGCCTAATATTTTGAGATAACATACAGTTATAACAACAACATCACTGCATTGTTCAAGAATTTAATATTGATTCCACCAACAAAGCTGGTACTATCATATATGAACATGGTAGTTCTTTATTTATGGTCTTGCTGACCTTTCCCTATAACACACAGCCTAATCAATACTGGGCCTCAATCAAAGACCCTTAATAAAAAGCTGATTTTAGAGCTGCACCTCATTTCTTCTTTCAAAAAAAAAGTATTAAGCAAAAAACATAATTGTGAAATGGTCTGATTAGAACAAGAACTCAGTAAGTCTATTTTTATCCTGGCATTATAAAAATAATTATCTTTTAATTGGCCATGTGCTGTTGTATCACTCTATAAATGTCTGATAAAAATGCAAGCCATTGATTTTCTTTTTTAAAATTAATAAATAAATATGATTAAATTAATACAATTAGGAATAATTAAGTACATACCCTGGCCATTGCCCTCAATATTTTTACTTTCTATGATATTGGGGCTCAAACTTTTAATTATCTGCATCTCCACTTACGTGACTTCTACAAATTTGCAATATAAGTTAATTACAAATGCTGAAGCAAGGAATACCTTTCTGATGCAAGCATTTGCATTTTTTGTCAACAGATAGTGCTGGCATCATTTTAAGATAGTAGAGACATCAGTGCACAACATTGAAATATAGCAAAACATATTTGATAAAATCATGGACTTGTTTAAGTTCTCTTTGGCTCCTGCTGTTGCTGAACCAATGTTCTTTAATTAATGTGCATTATCATGCAGACAACATTTAATATGGAATTAATCAGGATACTATAAAATATGAGATAATTAAAAAGTCACCTACTGCTGTGCTGTGAATAATTTGACAATCCACAGTGCAGCTGTAAAGATATGCTTTATAAGACATGCAATCTAATACTGAGTTACCAAATGTAATCACTGCGCAAAATTTCACTACATTATCAACTTTATTTAATAATAGTATAAATTTAACAGATTTGTAAAATTCAGAGATGTATTAACATGACAGAATTTATTTTGTTATGCATCTGATATGAAATCTGTTGTCACCTTTGGGTTGAAAGAGTGTGCAATGTTAGCATACAAATACTAATATCATGTCAGTGCAGTTTTTTTCATTGTTTAAAGCTTCTTTAAAATATCTAAGACAGGAAATTTGTATGAACACATTAAGGATGCTAGAATGTCAGTCCATTTATTTGGGAAACAAATAATTGGATAGATAATTTGCATAAATCCTAAATATTATAATGTCTCAATTGACAGCTTCGATGAGAGCCCAGACTGCTGCTATTTTGATTTTGGGTCCTACGCCTCCAATGATGTAGAAATCTGAAACAGAGCTTGTATAGTTGTTTTCAAATTTGTCATGATGCTTGCACTCTGTCCTTGTACAGAGTAGTGAGAATGCGACAGCTCAATCATCCTCAAAGTGTCATTAACTTCATTGAAAATGAACAAATTGCACTCCAACAGACACTCTGACAGGCATCACAACCAATACCATTGGTTTTAAATAACTGGCTGAGCTGGGCTACTCCAGCTGACACCTGGTCCAGACAATATGTAGCCATTTCAAGTACCTGTGGCAGAATTTCAATATTCTGCCATCTCCAGAGCTGCAGCCACCGTGGGACCATGCCATCGAAATGCTAGAATGGCTCTACAAAACTTGGAAATTGCTGAAAAAAGGGTCGATGCAATCAAGGCTTTCTGTCTTGTATTCATCAGGACAATTCACAAGAGTATCAGTTCAAGAGGAAAACCAATATTCTAATGACTGCCGAACATTTGGCAAGTAGATTGTGTTAGGTAGGTGTTGCCATGGAAAATGTATCAATTAATAATAATTGACAGCTAATTGCCTGGGTTTTTGTTTAAAATTTTAACCAGGCAGGTTGACCCTCTGATTTTTCAGTGCATTGCTTCAAGAAATATCACAAAGCTAGCACTAAAGTGATAAAGGAACAGAACGGAAGGTTAGATTTGCAGAGTCTAACAGAGAAAAAAAAACTAAAAACATGATGAGACTGTAGTAAGAGTGAGACATCCATAACTGGAGCTATAGTTAAGGTGGTAAGAAGTTGTTTAAGGCTACTGGAACCAATCAATTAGGAAAGCTAGTAAAGTCAACAGGAAAATCTTTATTAAAACAGTAAAGCATCAAGCATTAGTAGAAGTGTCGTAAGCAGTACAAATCATCTAAAGAAACTTCTTAATGTTGGTTAAGACTGCAGGCAGCAGGAGTTATTTGAAAAAGTCTTCAAAGCTGATTTGAATTGCTATCAAACTGCAGATGAACGTAATGATCCACTTTGTGAAGAGGTACAAAACCTTAGCTGCAGAAGGTTGGAAACCTTCATTTTGGACAGAAACCTTGGGCAAATCCTTCTAGAGATAGTACTGGGAAATAGCATTATTAGGTTACATAGTTAATAGCCATTGATATGAAAAAAATAAGATAGAACTGTCATACAGCAGATTAGAATAAATCTTCCAGGCAAAAAGAGTCTAGCAGCATGATTATATAACACAGGATTAAAAGCTAAAAGACAGATAATAAAACCTTTAAAGTAAGAAGAATCAATAGCTGCTTTGAGAGAAGTATGTTAGGAATATCAAATGTCACAGATAGGCCAACTGAAACAAAGAATTAGACATCTTAGAGAAACCAGTTCTTAAGATATTGCATTGCTTCCAATCAAATGTCAAATCGGGTGCTGAACAAGTAAATGCATGTTTTTTTTCAACTGGACCTATAGCTAATGATATTATAGCTTGGCAAAGCATAAAAGAAGGCAAATATTTTTGATGAACTTCTATAAACTTTGATAATTATTTTAGTCAAAGAATAAATCAAATTCTTAAAAAGGCAAAATTTAACAGAAGAGTTCAGCTTCCATGGAAATCCATGTATAATTTAATTGATTACATCTACAAATTAATAGAAAATGTGGTGAATATGAAGTCAAAAGTCAAATTAATGAGAAACAGGATTTTTTGTTAGAATTGCTGTGGAGTCATCATTAGACTCATAACAGTCCAAAGAAATTTGAACTGTTGGAAAAGCCATTCAGGTGGTGTTGGAAACAGAAATCAGAAAGAACCACAGAGTAACTCTGGTAGAAGATCAACATTTCCACAGAAGAGCAATAGAATCCATCAATTTAAAAGATGTGAAAAAACCTAAATACAGCATGACAAGGCAACACCAATAGGCCAGGCACCAAATATTATGATTTAGTGTCAGCTTTGTTGAACAAGACAGCATCTAAAAAAATGTTATATCTATAAAACAAGAGGTCACTTTCAGAAAACATGCAGGTTAGCACGTGATTACAAAGCAGCTGTAAATCAAATAGTAATTCAGACAAAAATGTAAATGTACCAAAGCAAACTGCAACAAAAGAGCCAGCCATTGTATCCATGGATGAAGTTGGTAATTAAACATGTCATTTTGACAAGGAGTGACTTATATTAATTGACATGCCATTTATTTTATGTTTAATAGAGGGGAGATCATATACCATAGACAAAGAAATAAAGGCTAGCCACTAACAAGTGAAACTATATAGTCTAAGTGATAAAGGTGTCAGGAATAAAGATTTTTTACAAGCCACAGTGCAGGATAAAGGACATAAGAGTGTAAAAATGTATTCATATTTTATAATCAAGAACTCCAGCCTTTGATTTAGAATGTATTTAAGTGGTGAAAGGAGTTAAATTAGATAAAATTGACGGTTAGCACATCAAAAGACAAACAGTCATGTGAGGAGATACTAAACGAGTATTTTGCATCAGTGTTTACTGTGGAGAAGGACATGGAAGATATAGATGATGACATCTTGAAAATGTATGTATTACAGAGGGGGAAGTGCTGGATGTCTTGAAATGCATAAAAGTGGATAAGTCCCCAGAACCTGATCAGGGGTACCCTAGAACTCTGTAGAGAGCTAGAGAATTGATTGCAGGGCCCCTTGCAGAGATATTTGCATCATTGATAGTCATAGTGAGGTGCCAGACGACTGGAAGTTGGCTAACGTGGTGCCACTATTTAAGAAAGGTGATAAGGACAAGCTAGGGAACTATAGACCAATGACCTGAAGTCACTGGTAGGCAAGTTGCTGGAGAGAATCCTGAGGGAGAGGATGTACATGTATTTGGAAAGGCAAGGATTTATTAGGGGTAGTCAACATGGCTTTGTGCGTGGGAAATCATGTCTCACAAACTTGATTGAGCTTTTAGAAGTAGTAACAAAGAGGATTGATGAGGGCAGAGCGGTAAATGAGATCCATATGGACTTCAGTAAGGCATTCGGCACAGTTACCCATGGTTAGCAATGTTAGATCTCATGGAATACAGGGAGAACTAGCCATTTGGCTCAAAAGTAGAAGACAGAGGGTAGTGGTGGAGGGTTGTTTTTCAGACTGGAGGCCTGTGACCAGTGGAGTGCCACAAGGATTGGTGCTGGGTCCACTACCTTTCATGATTTATATAAATGATTTGGATGTTGAACATAATTGGAGGTGTAGTGAACAGCAAAGAAGTTTACCTCAGATTATAACAGGATCTTGATCAAATGGGCCAATGAGCTGAGAATTGGCAGATGGTGTTTAATTTAGCTAAATGTGAGGTGCTGCATTTTTGGAAAGCAAATCTTAACAGGACTTATACACTTACTGGTAAGGTCCTGGGGAGTGTTGCTGAACAAAGAGACCTTGGAGTGCAGGTTCATAGCTCCTCGAAGTTAGAGTCACAGGTGGATATGATAGTGAAGACGGTGTTTGCTATGCTTTCCTTTATTGGTCACAGTATTGAGTACAGGAGTTGGGGGGTCATGTTACAGCTGTACAGGACATTGGTTAGGCCACTTTTGGAATATTGCATGCAATTCTAGTCTCCTTTATACTAGAAGGATGTTGTGAAACCTGAAAGGGTTCAGAAAAGATTTACAAAGATGTTGCCAGAATTGGAGGATTTGCGCTATAGAGAGAGCTTGAATAAGCTGGGACTGTTTTGCCTGGAGCATCGGAGGATAAGGGGTGACCTTACAGAGCTTTATAAAATCATGGCGGGCATAGGCAGGATAAATAGACAAAGTCTTTTTCCTGGGGTGGGGGAATCCAGAACTAGAGGGCATAGGTTTAGGTTGAGACATAAAAAGAGACCTAAGGGGCAACGTTTTGACACAGAGGGTGGCACGTGGATGGAATAAGCTGCCAGAGGAAGTTATGGAGGCTGGTACAATTGCAACATTTAAAAGGCATCTGGATGGGTAAATGAATAGGAAGGGTTTGGAGGGAAATGGGCCAGATGCTAGTAAGTGGAACTTGATTGGATTGGGATATCTGGTTGGCATGGATGAGTTGGACCGAAGGGTCTGTTTCCATGCTGTATATCTCTATGACTCTATGACTCTAAGTAACAGCTGGTCAAAGAGCAGACAGCTTTGGAACCATATGCCAAGTAAATACTAATTATTGAGCCAACAGCTGTATAACAGTTCATGGGGAGATAGTGTCTTATTGGTAATGTACTAGAGAGCCAGGCAAATGTTCTGGGGAGATAAGTTCAATTCCCACTATAGTAACTGATTTCAATGAATGAAATAAAAGAAGTTCCCGGGTTATGAACGAGTTCTCTGTTTAATTCTGTTTGTATGTCAAATTTATATGCAAGTTGGAACAGTTACATATGGTTCACATCTAGCATCAATTAGTCAAATGTTTGTCTTAGTATGTCGTATATATTTTACCTAAGACATCTCAAATATCATAATACTGTAATAATAATAAATGTAACCACACTACAGTACTTATAATTGAGAGACAGAATATGTGTGTGTGTATAGGTATAAAAAACATTAAAGAAACAAAGTAGTCTGCCCATTCGTTAGTATGAACCATTATATGTAACTCAATATTTTACAATAAAAGGCCTTACGGACGTCAGTTTGTAAGGACAGATGTTCGTAAGTTGGGCGTTCATAACCTGGGGAAAGCCCATATAGAAATGAGAGCTAGTCCTTTCGTGACTGATGTCTTTTAAGGACAGAAATCTGCTATCATTACCCAGTCATGCTGATATGGTTGAGATTTATCTGTTCTCTGAAATGCCCTGGAAGGCAGTTTGTGGCAATTAGAGACAGGCAATATATGGGTAAAGCCTCGCCAGTGTCGCCCACATCAAATGAAAACTTTATCTTAATAAAGAACAACTTGGTAAGGGACAGCCATAACAGATTTCATTAGTTTTCCTAGAATCATGCTGGAACTCTAAAGGAAGGATCTATTGAGATCACCTCCATTGGACACAATTATTTCATACAGTCAATAAAATCAAATTCTGAGATACATGTTAGCAAAAATGTTTTCCATTCCTATCATCATTGAAGGAAGTTAAAATGCCAGAAATCAGCAATTTTTATGTGAAGTCTCAAATGATGAGAAAGATAATGAACACTATGACCCATTTAAACTCATTGATGAATCTTTAATTAACACTATAACAACGGGTGAACAAATCATCATGACAGATTAAAATTTGCTGTTAGATGATAATGACACATATTAATGAAGAATATTTCAAATTTTCATTTTTTTAAGGAAGAATCATCAGTACCAATGACAGAAATCACATTAGCTGTGCAATGTTCAAGTATATGACTAAAGAAGTGAACATATTGGATTCACCAGTAGAGCAGCCACAGGGAATCAAAGCAGCATCCAACCTAATTAACATATTGATGTACAAGGTCTCCATACATCAGCAAAGCTTACTGGCAGATTCTGAATAAAGATTTATTCATGCAGATTGACAACGATCTGCATGAAACTCCATGGAAAACACCAATATGGTAAGAGATACAGGACACGGTCAAGAAGAAATTATTTGGCTCAGAAGTCCAGGATTCTATGCAAAGAAGCTCTCAGAGTGGTTGTCTTCCATAAAAGAAATTCAGGTGATTAAAGGTTTTTGGACAATTACCTAATTCAACAGGGAAGAGTTCCTTTGCAAATGAAATTCAGGCGGTGATGGTCTATCAGATTAAGTAATACACAAATTACCAGGTTCAGAAAGAACAACATCCTTCAGAAAGGATATCCAAGAGCCAAAGGGTCTACTAGTGGATAGAAATTTAATAGAATCGATAGTGTCTGAAATAGAATTAAGGTCAACAGTCCTCATTACACAATGGAAGCTTAATGCTTGATGTGCATCTCTTGAAAAATCTGAAAACCTAATGAAAGTATCCACTAACAGGGTCCCTAACCAGCTAAGTTACCTGTCTGCCCCTAATAAATTGAACCGACGACCTTGTTGACTTGGGTACACTTCATCGAGATTCTATGATTCTATGATGAAGAGTGAGAATGCAGCAGGCTTCTGTCCCAATGCAATCCCTGTCAGCTTGATAGGCCAGCCACATCAGCAGCACAAGTGAGAAAATACTACCCATCATGATGCACATTGTAGCTAACTCCCTTTGGTTCACTGGCAAATTGCACCATATATTCATGATGAGAAGATTTTACAGCATCAGTTACCAATTTCAAAATTGTAATGGCTTCTGGCTCAGTGTATTTACTACCATATCAATCTAATAATCTGTTTTTTTTAGTTTCAGGAAGTTGTCAAATTTTATAGATCATTTGGAATATGAACTTTAGTGCAAATACTTAAGGGATAACTCACTTAGCATACAGGACTATGCTCTCAACTCTTAAAAAAAAAGAACTATTTTACTGGCTAGTGAAATATAATTTAGTCACTGAGTCAAGCAATATGTTCTCTCAGGCAGTTTTGACCTACATTAGCTTCCCATTGGGCAATATCTAGATTTTAAAATTCTCATCATTGTTTTCAAATACTTCCATGACCTCACTCCTCTCAATTCCTTAACCTTTTTCAGCCCTGTAACCATCTGAAGTCTCTGTGCTCCTGCAATTCTGGTCTTACATCTCCAATTTTAATCACTTCAATTTTCATGCCTTCAGCTCCTGAGATCTTAAACTTTTGGTTTTCTCTTTTTTTGTTCAGATGTGACTTAAAACCTACCTCCTTGACCATGCTTGTGATCACTTGTGCTGTCTCCTGAAGGCTTGTTACCAAATTTTGTTGAAATCTCTCTTGCGAAATATTTTGGAAAGTTGTATTTGTTAAAAGTGCTATATAAATGCAGGCTGTTATTGAAAAAGCACCTAAAAACTTTCCTTAACTCAAGGAAACAAGGATTAAAAACAGCATTTCTTTCGCTGTTGCAATAGGACCATACAGGATGATATCCTACAGTCTATCTGGACATAAAAATAAGCAATTCTTCGAAGCTTCAGCAGCATTAACATAAAACCCACGCCATTCCACTCACTGTGTGCAATGGTCATGACTGATAATCTCTTGAGGTTCTGTATAAAACACCACAAATGAAACAAGTAATGAAAAGTAAATAACTAAAAACTGGTTTTTAGAAACAGAATGCAGGAATAACAAATGTGCTGTTTTGCTTATCATGAGAGGATTTGCCCATTTACTATTTCAAGAGCATGAAGGTGAATACTGCAAGAGATCATTCCACTTCAAATATAGACAGCAAAGATCCTGAAATATTGCAATATTAGTTAAGGAGCTTATATCAATAATCTAGAGAATGTGAGTTCAATTTCCACAGTGGCCACTTGGGAATTTGAATTCTGTTTTTAATAAAATCTAGAAATTAACCATAGAATTATTAGGATACAGAAGGAGACCATTCAGCCTGCGACATCTATAGTGCAATTTACATTCCCAGTAATTTTCCCAGCATCAAGCAGATCTCTGAAGGCTGTGTGTGTGGCAGCAGATTTTGGAACCAGAAGTCAATACAGCAGCACAGCGATCTATTTGTGGGGAGCCTCTAATTAACCATGCAGCCGTGTAACAACTAAGTTTAGAGGGAATGTTGCTCTGGCCTTATTCCCAGGCCTTCTACCCATAGCACTGCACATTCTCCCTTTCAGATGATAACATAATTCCCTCTTAAATGTCTTGATTGAAACCGTATGAAGCAATGCATTCAAGATCCCATTTCTGGATTAGTGGTGCTGGAAGAGCACAGCAGTTCAGGCAGCATCCAACGAGCTTCGAAATCGACGTTTCGGGCAAAAGCCCTTCATGAGGAATAAAGGCAGTGACCCTGAAGCATGGAGAGATAAGCTAGAGGAGGGTGGGGGTGGGGAGAAAGTAGCATAGAGTACAATGGGTGAGTGGGGGAGGGGATGAAGGGGATAGGTCAAGGAGGAGAGGGTGGAGTGGATAGATGGAAAAGAAGATAGGCAGGTAGGACAAGTCCGGACAAGTCAAGGAGACAGTGCTGAACTGGAAGTTTGGAACTAGGGTGAGGTGGGGGAGGGGAAATGAGGAAGCTGTTGAAGTCCACATTGATGCCCTGGGGTTGAAGTGTTCTGAGGCGGAAGATGAGGCGTTCTTCGTCCAGGCGTCTGGTGGTGAGGGAGCAGCGGTGAAGGAGGCCCAGGACCTCCATGTCCTCAGCAGAGTGGGAGGGGGAGTTGAAATGTTGGGCCACAGGGCGGTGTGGTTGATGCCACACCTTCATACCCTGCCAATACACCGGGAAGGGGACCACCCCCATCCCCTTCATCCCCTCCCCCGCTCACCCATTGTACTCTATGCTACTTTCTCCCCACCCCCACCCTCCTCTAGCTTATCTCTCCACGCTTCAGGCTCACTGCCTTTATTCCTCATGAAGGGCTTTTGCCCGAAACGTCGATTTCGAAGCTCTTTGGATGCTGCCTGAACTGCTGTGCTCTTTCAGCACCACTAATCCAGAATCTGGTTTCCAGCATCTGCAGTCATTGTTTTTACCTCATTCAAGATCCTAACCAATCCATTGCAAAGACGTGCAGGTTTGGTGGATTTGCCAGGCAAAATTGCCCCGTAACGTCCACAGATGTGCAGTCTAGGTGGATTAGCCATGGCTAACATAGGGTCACATTAATGTAGGGTGGGGGATAGGGTCTGGATGGCACGCTCTTTGAAAGGTTGGTCCAGATCAATGTGTCAAAGGGCCTCTATCTGCATTGTAGAGATTCTATGACTCGCTGTATGAACACATTTTGATTATACCTCCAGTGTGTTATCTTGTGAAATACCATTGACTTCGAAAATAGGAAGAATCATTTCATAGTGATCTTTATTAAATTTCATCTGCCATGTGTCCACTCATTCCACCATTTCTTTGAAATTCTGTTGACTCTAGTCAATTCCGCTAATCAATTATAAATTTCTCTGTGACTATGTAAATCAATTAACTTGCATAACTTGTAACTATAAATGACAATGTATGAGGTTTTTATGAAAAGGGCATTTTTAGATAAATGTTACTGTAGTTAGTGTACTGGCTGACCTGGCATTGTCATGTAACATCTACCTCTGCTGTAAGTGTCTTTATGGCCCATCATTTAAAACCTATATTCACCCTGGTTCTCAGTTATATTATCTATCTCACATCTGTCATCATTTTTCTTCTGTACCTTAGTCTCCATCTCTTTCATCATCCAGGGAATTTTGAATTATCTTCTCCTTTGAATTTACATTTCATTGCAATATATCTTTCCTGTGTACAAACCACTTCCTCTCTAAAGACAGGCCATTATACTGTTCCTCCTGTTGTTCTTTATCCTTTAATTCCATTTTATAATGCTCAGATTCATTCTTACCAAATGGATGTTGGCTTCCTTCAGTTAATTATTCTTACTCTGGATTATTCTTTGACAACAGTCCAAAGATGTGCAGGTTAGGTGAATTGGCCATGCTAAATTGCCTGTCGTGTTGGGTGCATTAGTCAGGGGTGAAAGTTGGGGAATGGGTCTGGGTGGGTTACTCTTTGGAGGGTCGGTGTGGACTTGTTGGGCCGAAGGGCCTGCTTCCACACCATAGGGAATCCAATCTGTTTCATAACCAACCTGAACCTTATGATACAATGATCTCTTAACAGTCCCCTAATTACATTTGATCAATTTGGCCCACCTTACTTTCAAGAATGAGGATTAGATCTTATTGCCTCCACTGAACATGTTTTCAACAGGCAAGCACAAAGAATCTATCAGGTGGCTAGCTGACTTTACCTTCTCACTTCCCTCCTACCCTTATTACATGGGGTGTGGGTGGTTCTCCCACCTGCCTTTAGGCCTACTGAATCCTTTAACTAGCCAATTAAATGGTAGTTCAGGACCTCATTTCACATAATATGCTGGACTGTGGAAGGTGGATAAGGGTGAAAGGCCATTTTTATAATGAATCACTTACAAAGATAGGAACAGAAGGGTATGTCATTTGGGTGGAAAGGGGGAGGGGTACATCATTTGGGTGGAAACAGACAGGCCATATCATTTCTGTGTGCCTTTTGTGCTTCAGAGGCAGTCCACCAAGATACTGACCATTTTTGCCTCCCTGCCTGATATCCAAAATCCAAATGTCTACATCTCTCAAATCCCACTCTACCCCTTCTCCATCCCCTCTCTAAAATGCCTGATCTTTTCCTCCCTCAAAAAGCCTGGGACTTGCCATGCTTGAGTCACCATCACTCTTCTTCATGGTACTGCTTCTGATTGTTTCTGCCCTCACAGCACTCACTACTGAAGCCTGACACTGCTTAAGGAGACCCAGTCTGATTGGTCTGCTGCTCTCAAGCGCAGGACCTCCTTCCGCTGAGGGGCAGAAGCCCAGTACACTGTTTGTCTAAGCAGCCCCATTGTTGCAGTGTGACACCTTTTTTAAAGTTGGCCAATTTGAAACCAACTTTTCTTCAGCACCATTATCACTCTACCTCCCTCATCTCTACTGTGAAATCCAGATCTTTTGTCAAGCAGTGTTTTCACACTACATTACAGATATATGATTGGAGATTGTTACATAGTTTTTTTTAGATTTAGATGTTGTAGATTGCGATTTTTATTGTCACGTATACTCACCATTCTCTGACACCATCTCAGAATACAAAAGACGGGATTGAAAACAGACAGAGAAATAAAGAAGCAGCCAAAACAACAGAAAATGTCCAGATCACTCCCTCAGTTTGTCATGTGTCCTCGCCGCCAGAAAAACAAAGCCTCGAGTTCATCCTTCAGTCTGTGAAGACTCAGGTGACCCGAATCCCCATAGCTGGAATGCCACTGCTTCCACCCTCGGGGACCTACGTCCAACCATGGCCTGGAGCTGTGTCCCTACCACTGGAATCGTGTCACCACCCTTCACTGCCATCTTGCCTCCACCAATAGCATAGCCGCCATGACTCTGCTGAAGCAGCCAGGTCCAAACTGGGCTCAAAGTCAACGCTGGACCCACCACACTGAAACAGCTAGTGCCTTGTTCTGGCTCCTGTGGCTGCTGCTACTGCCTACTGGGACCTGTTCCTGCCACTGCAGGCTCTCCGGGTAGGGGACCACACCCACCCTGCAAACACACCGGGAAGGGGACCCACTCCCACCCTGCCAAAACACCGGGATGGGGACCACCGCCATCCTGCCAACACACCGGGAAGGGGACCACCCCCACCTTGCCAACACACCGGGAAGGGAACCCACACCCACCCTGCCAACACACCGGGAAGGGGACCACACCCACCCTGCCAACACACCAGGAAGGGGACCCACTCCCACCCTGCCAACACACCGGGAAGGGGACCCACTCCCACCCTGCCAAAACACCGGGAAGGGGACCCACTCCCACCCTGCCAAAACACCGGGAAGGGGACCCACTCCCACCCTGCCAACACACCGGGAAGGGGACACCCCTACCGTGCCAACACACCGGGAAGGGGACCACCCCAACCCTGCCAACACACCGGGAAGGGGAACCACTCCCACCCTGCCAAAACACCGGGAAGGGGACCCACTCCCACCCTACCAACACAGTGGGAAGGGGACCCATCCCACCCTGCCAAAACACCGGGAAGGGGACCCACTCCCACCCAGCCAATACAGCAGGAAGGGGACCCACTCCCACCCTACCAACACAGTGGGAAGGGGACCCATCCCACCCTGCCAAAACACCGGGAAGGGGACCCACCCCCACCCTGCCAACACAGTGGGAAGGGGACCACTCCCACCCAGCCAACACAGCAGGAAGGGGACCACCACCACCCTGCCAACACACCGGGAAGGGGACACCCCACCCTGCCGAACACACCGGAAAGGGGACCACCCCCACTTTGCCAACACACCGGGAAGGGGACCCACACTCACCTTGCCAACACACCAGGAAGGGGACACCCCCACCCTGCCAACACTCCGGGAAGGGGACACCCCCATCCTGCCAACACACCGGGAAGGGGACCACCCACACCTTGCCAACACACCGGGAAGGGAACCCACACCCACCCTGCCAGCACACCGGGAAGGGGAACACTCCCACCCTGCCAAAACACCGGGAAGGGGACACCCACATCCTGCCAACACACCGGGAAGGGGACACCCCCACCCTGTCAACACACCCGGAAGAGGAACACTCCCACCCTGCCAACACACCGGAAAGGGGACACCCGCACGCTGTCAACACACCGGAAAGGGGACCCACGCCCACCTTGCCAATATACCTGGAAGGGTCACCCCCACCCTGTCAACACACCGGGAAGGGGACCACCCCCACCCTGCCAACACATCGGGAAGGGGATGCCCCCACCCTGTTAACACACCGGGAAGGGGACGCCCCCACCCTGTCAACACACCGGGAAGGGGACCACCCCCACCTTGCCAACCCACCGGGAAGGGGACCACCCCCACCCTGTCAACACACCGGGAAGGGGACCACCCCCACCTTGCCAACACACCGGGAAGGGGACCACCCCCACCCTGTCAACACACCGGGAAGGGGACCACCCCCACCCTGCCAACACACCGGGAAGGGGACCCACACTCACCTTGCCAACACACCGAGGAAGGGGACCCCCCCCACCCAGCGAACACACCGGGAAGGGGACATCCCGACCCTGCCAACACACCGGGAAGGGGACACCCCCATCCTGCCAACACACCAGGAAGGGGACCCACACCCACCCTGCCAACACACCGGGAAGGGGACCCCCCCACCCTGCCAACACACCGGGAAGGGGACACCCCGACCCTGCCAACACACCGGGAAGGGGACCCACACCCACCTTGCCAACACACCAGGAAGAGGAACACTCCCACCCTGCCAACACACCGGGAAGGGGACACCCCACCCTGCCGAACACACCGGAAAGGGGACCACCCCCACTTTGCCAACACACCGGGAAGGGGACCCACACTCACCTTGCCAACACACCAGGAAGGGGACACCCCCACCCTGCCAACACTCCGGGAAGGGGACACCCCCATCCTGCCAACACACCGGGAAGGGGACCACCCACACCTTGCCAACACACCGGGAAGGGAACCCACACCCACCCTGCCAGCACACCGGGAAGGGGAACACTCCCACCCTGCCAAAACACCGGGAAGGGGACACCCACATCCTGCCAACACACCGGGAAGGGGACACCCCCACCCTGTCAACACACCCGGAAGAGGAACACTCCCACCCTGCCAACACACCGGAAAGGGGACACCCGCACGCTGTCAACACACCGGAAAGGGGACCCACGCCCACCTTGCCAATATACCTGGAAGGGTCACCCCCACCCTGTCAACACACCGGGAAGGGGACCACCCCCACCCTGCCAACACATCGGGAAGGGGATGCCCCCACCCTGTTAACACACCGGGAAGGGGACGCCCCCACCCTGTCAACACACCGGGAAGGGGACCACCCCCACCTTGCCAACCCACTGGGAAGGGGACCACCCCCACCCTGTCAACACACCGGGAAGGGGACCACCCCCACCTTGCCAACACACCGGGAAGGGGACCACCCCCACCCTGTCAACACACCGGGAAGGGGACCACCCCCACCCTGCCAACACACCGGGAAGGGGACCCACACTCACCTTGCCAACACACCGAGGAAGGGGACCCCCCCCACCCAGCGAACACACCGGGAAGGGGACATCCCGACCCTGCCAACACACCGGGAAGGGGACACCCCCATCCTGCCAACACACCAGGAAGGGGACCCACACCCACCCTGCCAACACACCGGGAAGGGGACCCCCCCACCCTGCCAACACACCGGGAAGGGGACACCCCGACCCTGCCAACACACCGGGAAGGGGACCCACACCCACCTTGCCAACACACCAGGAAGAGGAACACTCCCACCCTGCCAACACACCGGGAAGGGGACACCCCCACCCTGTCAACAAACCAGGAAGGATCACTCCCACCCTGTCAACACACCGAGAAGGGGACCACCCCCACCCTGCCAACACACCGGGAAGGGGACCACCCCCACCTTGCCAACACACCGGGAAGGGGACCCCCCCCACCCTGCCAACACACCGGGAAGGGGACACCCCGACCCTGCCAACACACCGGGAAGGGGACACCCCCATCCTGCCAACACACCAGGAAGGGGACCACCCCCACCTGGCCAACACACCGGGAAGGGGACCCACACCCACCCTGCCAACACACCGGGAAGGGGACACCCCCACCCTGTCAACACACCCGGAAGAGGAACACTCCCACCCTGCCAACACACCGGAAAGGGGACATCCCCACCCTGTCAACACACCGGAAAGGGGACCCACGCCCACCTTGCCAATATACCTGGAAGGGGACTCACACCCACCCTGTCAACAAACCGGGAAGGGTCACCCCCACCCTGTCAACACACCGGGAAGGGGACACCCCCATCCTGCCAACACACCAGGAAGGGGACCACCCCCACCTGGCCAACACACCGGGAAGGGGACCCACACCCACCCTGCCAACACACCGGGAAGGGGACACCCCCACCCTGTCAACACACCCGGAAGAGGAACACTCCCACACTGCCAACACACCGGAAAGGGGACATCCCCACCCTGTCAACACACCGGAAAGGGGACCCACGCCCACCTTGCCAATATACCTGGAAGGGGACTCACACCCACCCTGTCAACAAACCGGGAAGGGGACCACCCCCACCCTGCCAACACACCGGGAAGGGGACCACCCCCACCCTGCCAACACACCGGGAAGGGGACCACCCCCACCCTGCCAACAAACCGGGAAGGGTCATCCCCACCCTGTCAACACACCAGGAAGGGGACTACCCCCACCTTGCCAACACACCGGGAAGGGGACCCACACTCACCTTGCCAACACACTGGGAAGGGGACCACCCCCACCCTGCCAACACACTGGGAAGAGGACACCCCCACCCTGCCAACACACCGGGAAGGGGACCACCCCCACCCTGCCAACACACCGGGAAGGGGACCACCCCCACCCTGCCAACACACCGGGAAGAGGACCACCCCCACTCTGCCAACACACCAGGCAGGGGACCCACACCCACCCTGCCAACACACCGGGAAGGGGACACCCCCATCCTGCCAACACACCGGGAAGGGGACCCACACCCACCCTGTCAACACACCGGGAAGTGGACCCACACCCACCTTGCCAACACACCGGGAAGGGGACACCCCCACCATGCCAACACACCGGGAAGGGGACCACCCCCACCTTGCCAACACACCGGGAAGGGGACCCACACCCACCTTGCCAACACACCAGGAAGAGGAACACTCCCACCCTGCCAACACACCGGGAAGGGGACACCCCCACCCTGTCAACAAACCAGGAAGGATCACTCCCACCCTGCCAACACACCGGGAAGGGGACACCCCGACCCTGCCAACACACCGGGAAGGGGACCCACACCCACCTTGCCAACACACCAGGAAGAGGAACACTCCCACCCTGCCAACACACCGGGAAGGGGACACCCCCACCCTGTCAACAAACCAGGAAGGATCACTCCCACCCTGTCAACACACCGAGAAGGGGACCACCCCCACCCTGCCAACACACCGGGAAGGGGACCACCCCCACCTTGCCAACACACCGGGAAGGGGACACCCCCCACCCTGCCAACACACCGGGAAGGGGACACCCCGACCCTGCCAACACACCGGGAAGGGGACACCCCCATCCTGCCAACACACCAGGAAGGGGACCCACACCCACCCTGCCAACACACCGGGAAGGGGACCACCCCCACCCTGTCAACACACCAGGAAGGGGACCACCCCCACCTTGCCAACACACCGGGAAGGGGACCCACACTCACCTTGCCAACACACCGGGAAGGGGACCCCCCCCACCCTGCCATCACACCGGGAAGGGGACACCGCAACCCTGCCAACACACCGGGAAGGGGACACCCCCATCCTGCCAACACACCAGGAAGGGGACCACCCCCACCTGGCCAACACACCGGGAAGGGGACCCACACCCACCCTGCCAACACACCGGGAAGGGGACACCCCCACCCTGTCAACACACCCGGAAGAGGAACACTCCCACCCTGCCAACACACCGGAAAGGGGACATCCCCACCCTGTCAACACACCGGAAAGGGGACCCACGCCCACCTTGCCAATATACCTGGAAGGGGACTCACACCCACCCTGTCAACAAACCGGGAAGGGTCACCCCCACCCTGTCAACACACCGGGAAGGGGACACCCCCATCCTGCCAACACACCAGGAAGGGGACTACCCCCACCTGGCCAACACACCGGGAAGGGGACACCCCCACCCTGTCAACACACCCGGAAGAGGAACACTCCCACACTGCCAACACACCGGAAAGGGGACATCCCCACCCTGTCAACACACCGGAAAGGGGACCCACGCCCACCTTGCCAATATACCTGGAAGGGGACTCACACCCACCCTGTCAACAAACCGGGAAGGGGACCACCCCCACCCTGCCAACACACCGGGAAGGGGACCACCCCCACCCTGCCAACACACCGGGAAGGGGACCACCCCCACCCTGCCAACAAACCGGGAAGGGTCATCCCCACCCTGTCAACACACCAGGAAGGGGACTACCCCCACCTTGCCAACACACCGGGAAGGGGACCCACACTCACCTTGCCAACACACTGGGAAGGGGACCACCCCCACCCTGCCAACACACTGGGAAGAGGACACCCCCACCCTGCCAACACACCAGGAAGGGGACCACCCCCACCTTGCCAACACACCGGGAAGGGGACCCACACCCGCCCTGCCAACACACCGGGAAGTGGACCACCCCCACTCTGCCAACACACTGGGCAGGGGACCACCCCCACCCTGCCAACACACCAGGCAGGGGACCACCCCCACCCTGTCAACACACCGGGAAGGGGACCACCCCCACCCTGCCAACACACCGGGAAGGGGACCACCCCCACCCTGCCAACACACCGGGAAGGGGACCACCCCCACTCTGCCAACACACCAGGCAGGGGACCCACACCCACCCTGCCAACACACCGGGAAGGGGACACCCCCATCCTGCCAACACACCGGGAAGGGGACCCACACCCACCCTGTCAACACACCGGGAAGTGGACCCACACCCACCTTGCCAACACACCGGGAAGGGGACACCCCCACCATGCCAACACACCGGGAAGGGGACCACCCCCACCTTGCCAACACACCGGGAAGGGGACCCACACCCACCTTGCCAACACACCAGGAAGAGGAACACTCCCACCCTGCCAACACACCGGGAAGGGGACACCCCCACCCTGTCAACAAACCAGGAAGGATCACTCCCACCCTGTCAACACACCGGGAAGGGGACCACCCCCACCCTGCCAACACACCGGGAAGGGGACCACCCCCACCCTGCCAACACACCGGGAAGGGAACGCCCCACCCTGTCAACACACCGGGAAGGGGACCACCCCCACTCTGCCAACACACTGGGCAGGGGACCACCCCCACCCTGCCAACACACCAGGCAGGGGACCACCCCCACCCTGTCAACACACCGGGCAGGGGACCCACACCCACCCTGCCAACACACCGGGAAGGGGACCACCCCCACTCTGCCAACACACCGGGAAGGGGACCACCCCCACTCTGCCAACACACCGGGCAGGGGACCCACACCCACCTTGCCAACACAGCGGGAAGGGGGCCACTCCCACCCTGTCAACACTTTGTATATTCACTGAAGGCTGATCCCTTTCCACCTTTTCTGCCCTGTTAACCAATGGATTACACCAAAAAATGGATTTGCGTATTTTTTGGTACTGAGCTCGAACCAAATAAATTCTGTTGCTGACACCTCTGTGAGATTATTTACCTCCAGTCCTGAAACATTTTCCTGAATCAATATGGTAACACGTCCTCGTTGTCTTTCTTTCCTTTCTTTACAAGCAATCTTGCATCCGAATACATTTAATGTTCAGTCCTTGATGCTATTTGAATCTCGGGAAGCTAATGGAATAATTTGTCTAAATTACTAACATTTTGATTTCCTCAGCTATTTTGACTCACACTTTAACATTGGAGAAAGGGAAAATAGCAGGATTACCTGCCTGCCTGTCAACTGTTGCCTTTCTGACAATCTCACTTTTGATTTATTTTCACTCCTTTTCACGCCCTCAGCACACTACTGTTTGTGATTCTCTTTTCCATTAAAAGATAGACCATCTCCCTTATCTTCAATTTATTTTCTACCATTGTTAATCATTTCTTCCAGATTAGATTAGATTCCTTACAGTGTGGAAACAGGCCCTTCGGCCCAACAAATCCACACCGACCCGACGAAGCATATACCACCCAGACCCATACTCCTACATTTACCCCTTCACCCAACACTACGGTCAATTCACCTGACCTGGTAAAAACAATGACTGCAGATGCTGGAAACCAGATTCTGGATTAGTGGTGCTGGAAGAGCACAGCAGTTCAGGCAGCATCCAAGTAGCTTCGAAATCGGCATTTCGGGCATCAGGATTCCTGATGAAGGGCTTTTGCCCAAAACGTCGATTTCGAAGCTACTTGGATGCTGCCTGAACTTCTGTGCTCTTCCAGCACCACTAATCCAGAATTCACCTAACCTGCACATTTTTGCATTGTGGGAGGAAACCGGAGCACCCGGAGGTAACCCACGCAGACAGCTGTTGCTTCCAAGTACTCTCCAGTGGTTTTCCAGTGAATCAACTTTTTGATGATGTTGATTTGATATTTTTTCCTCTCTTTCACATCAGTGATGCTCACCCCATTCACACTCCACTCACTTTCCCGGCCCCCACCCCATTCACATTCCTCCCAGACACAGTGACCTCTACCCGAATCACACTACTCCCACTCTCCCTGACCCCCATCCCATTCACACTCCTCCCAGTTTCAGTGACCCCTCCACCCCATTCACACTCCTCTCTGTCTCCATGATCCTAATCAGCTTCAGAACTATCACCATCGGCATATCTTCACAGTGTTTCTAACCTGCTTTTGTTATCACTGTGAAAATGGTCATGAAATGATCGATCTATTGGACATGAATCTGGCTGCCCCACTCCATAGTGGGCATGTTCCTACTATAACCGTCTGCCCAGGTGAGATCCAAACCTACATCCCCAGGACATTTATCTTGGGTTCAGGCTGATGAGTCCAGTGAAATTACCACTACACCCCTCCCCACCAACCAAGGGATAATTTATGCAAATCCATAAGTGGAAATTTTAATGCCCATTCAATGCACTCTTCAGTTATTCTCAAGTAAGGCTGAATACCATTTTATGGAGTCATTGTACTTGGAACTGAGTGTGCATCTTTCATGTTAATTCATCAATTTGAACATACTTTTACCTGCTGCGAATTTTATATTGTTAAGGAACTTCTGATGTAACAGTTTATGGATTCTAATTTTGGATGTGGGTGGAGCAGATGCAAAAGGAATGAGCAAACCCCCCCGATGTGCAACTGGAGGAACAGGGAATAGAAGGAAGCATGCTCACAGGAATCTTTAGCTGGCACAAAGATTTCAACCCAACTACCCGAGCTATCACAGCGTTGACTATTTCAATCAAGGTCACTCTTGCCTTGAACATCTTTTCCTTCAACAGCTAGCAGAATACCACAGAGTACAAACAACAGCATGCTCTCTGTAGTCTGTGCTTGCATTTAACTGGTGACTGATGCCACATTTGTTGCAACAAAGATGATAATTGCTTTCTGTTCATATGAAGAAACTGAATGCACACGATATGCCAAGGATACAGGTCCTGACAACATTCCAGCAAAAGTATTGAAGATACATGTTCCAGGACATGTTTGAGCATAATAAAAAACAGGAGAAATCCATCAGACTCAATTCATGCCCCATCTATCTACTCCTGATTATCCGATGCAAGGGAACTCCACCACTTGCGGGTTCTCCTCCAAACCACGCACCATCCAGACTTGGAAAAAAAGAGGGCGAGGCAATTGCTTAGCAGTGTTATCGCTAGACTGTTAATCTTGAGCCCCAAATAATGTACTGGGGGATGCAGGTTCAAATTCTGCTTTGGCAGATGGTGGAATTTGAATTCAACTTTTAAAATCTGGTGTTAAGAGTCTAACAATGGCCTATAATCCTTTGCTGATTAGTGAATCAAATGAGATTTTCTGATCATGTGTTTTAGGGAAGGAAACTGTCCTCCTTACCTGGTCTGGCCAACCTGTGACTCCAGACCCACAGCAATGTGGTTGACTCTTAACGACCCGCTGGGCAATTAGGGTTGGGCAATAAATGATGCCTAGCCAGCAATGCCCTCCTCCCGTGAATGAATTTTAAACATCACTGTTCATCATTGTCACTGGGCTAAAATCCTGGAACTCACTTACTAATAGCACTGTAGGTCTGATTTCAGCACATGGTCTGCAGTAGTTCAAGAAGGCAGCTCACAACAACTAGCTCAATGGCAACTAGGAATTGGCAATAAATGCTGGTCCAACCAACGTAAATCACATCTCGTGAATTTATTTAAAAAGCATACTTAAAGTCAGCTGTTCAACGAGCAATATTCCACTATTATTGTGAAGAGCCCAGTGTCTGGTTTTTGTATCTTGTAAATTTTAATTTTTTTTTGGACTTGCTTTTCATTCTAATAGGAGTGTATTACTCTGTTACTTCTTTTTGTACTTTGTAATTGATAAACTCTTACATTGACCCAAAAAAACCCCGAAATTATTTGTTTTGGAAGTAAAGTATCCACAAGAAAAGGGATGGAATGCCAAATGTGTTCTAATTGAGAGGGTGGAGTTTGTATAGTTTAAACAAACTTTGACCCCTTCATATGCTAATAGTATAATCTAACCCTGTTTGATTTTAATTTATATTTAATGATTACATTGTAGTGATGTGTGCGTGGGCCCTTAACTCTCTTCGGACTCTCACACTTCTGAGCCATTAAAAAATACTCACATCCTATGTTCCCTCTAATTTCTCCAGCTGCTGTGTGGACCTTTGAGGGCTTCTGAAAGTGCAAGTCAATTCATCCACAACCAATCAGTGTGTGTGGACCCTCTGAGCAGTGGCGTAACTTAGAGGGAATATTCTTCAAATCTGTCCTATTTCACTCCAAAATGGATAATCTCACACTTACCTGTGTTCAAATCCATCTGCTACAACTTGGCTCATTCACTTCATCTATTAATGTCACTGTTTAATTTTATACTTCCAATTACATTACATACAATGCATCAATCTTTCTGTCATCAGCACAGTTGGATATATGGCTATCTATTTTGTCATCCAAGTCACTAATTAGTACAATGCATGGTGGGTGCATCCTGGTGTGATACAAGTATGTATTTCCTTTCAATCTGAGTATATCTCAGTGGAGTGTCCCTTTGAGCCACTCTATGTGGGTTTTTATGTGGGAAAGAATCTGCAGGAAGAGGCATGGTACCAATTATAATGCATCCCCAAGACAATGTTTTTAAGCATAAGCAAGAATGGAAGATATTCTAGGTGCGATAAATCTGCTTGTCACAGAGAGTTTAAACAAACTATGAAGGAGAGGAGGCTACTTGCGTTGGTTTGTATTATGATGTCAATAGACTGAGCATTCCCAGTGCTTTCTACAATTTCCTTGAGACCAGAATGAAGTCCATATCTTCACTTGAGAATGTTTTTTAAGGAACTCGGAGATTCTATTAATATATTCATAATTTCTTTCCATGCAGATTGCATTCCTGCCTTTCGGTAAAAGACAGTCCTTTGTCCCTATAAGTATCATCTTCCTTACACCAACACGCAAATCCAAAGGAGTAAATGTGGACACATAATCAATAAGGTTGTTCACTTCTGGTTTTAAAGCTGCTTTGAAAGCTTCTAGACCTAACAGCAAATTTTATTTAAGAATAAACATCGTCCCTTCATGCAGTTGGCACTAGCATTGGAAAATTCAATTCAGTCTATCAACCCACACGACAAGCAAGTGCAGCATCAATTTTTACTTCATCACAGAGACAACGTGTCAGTATTCCTGTAAAATAGCAGCAATAGCCACTAAATAAACTTCTGGATAACTCCAAAACATCTAACTTTTGAAACAGGAGTGAAAAATAAATGTTGATACATTCCTGACAGGCAACCATAGTAAATTCAGTGAAATTTTGACACTCTCAGGTCAACAGTAAATCGCACTCAAAATATACCTGCCATGTCCATTCTGCTTATACATGTCATCCGCTGCACAGAAGTGTCATCTGAATCCCACTTATTCTCCCTGCTGACATGTACTGTAGTCATGAATTGTGAATTGTAAATGGTAATATTTCACAGTATATGTCTCAGTTTCTATATATAACCAAAACTGCCCATGATAAGGGAAAGGAGTATTAATTCCTGAAGACAAAACAGCGCCTTGATAAAAAAAAAGTAGGTCACCAAACACTTTTGACAGAGTTGAAGTTCTGCACACAGCATCTCGAAATCATTCTATTAGCCTGACTTTGTTTCTGCTTTAGTTACACATGGAAATGAGAGGCTAGTACATTTATTGTTTCTAACACAGCTGTTTGATAAATTAATAACCAATAAATGTTCGCACTGTTGGGGCTTGCTCATAAATTTGTCTCACTTTTTAACATCTATAGTAACCAAGCCAAGTAAGCATTTCAATTGTAGACTGGTAATTACTTCTAACCCATAGCAACCAAACCCTGTGAATGAAGCATATCCTATCTTTTTAAGCTGAGTATGGATTAAAGGTATTGCCTAACAGATTGGGATAGCCAGAAAGGTTATCTTCACACAAGAGTGTAGAAAGGTAGTTCCAAATTCAGCAACTGTGTTCATAGAGAAAGCAGAAAACCAGTTTTGCTTGCATATACCAATCCTTGAACGAAATTCATAGAATCCCTACAGTGTAGAAAGAGGCTATTCAGCCCATCAAGTCCACACTGATCGTCTGAAGAACATCCCATCCAAACCATCTCTATAATTCCACATTTATCATGGCTAATCCACCTAGTCTGTACACTACAAGACAATATCGCATGTCCAATCCAGCTAACCTACATGTCATCTTTGGGCTGTGGGAAGAAACCAGAGCACCCAGCGGAAACCCACGTAGACACAGGGAGAAGGTGTAAACTTCACACAGATAGTTACCAGAAGGTGGAATCGAACCCAGATCCCTAGGCAGCAGTGTTAGCCACCATGCCACCCCTTACACTGACGATCCAAATGCAGAAATTCCTCATAAGACCTTGATTAAGTATGGAACTAAAAATGTCCACTCAGCCTATCAAATACAAAAACAGAAATTGCTGGAAAATCTCAGCAGTTCTAGCAGCATCAGTGGAGAGTTAATGTTTTGGGTCCAATAACCTTCTGCAGATGCTGCCAGACGTGCTGAGTATTTCCAGGAATTTCTGTTTCTCTTTCTGATTTCCAGCATCCGCAGTTCTATTGGCTTTTTCATTCAAGTGCTTGGTTTCCAAAAACATCAGGTGTTTAATATTATATTTTCTGAAGCACATGTCTGGTTATAATCAGCTGTCTGTTCTTCTCCTGCTGTTGCTCTGCAGAGATTGTAGGTTGATAGGATGTGACCAGAAGAAATGGAACTTGCAAGGTATGAGGAGCATGAGGTAAAGAATCCAGCAACACTGGCATTCGGTCATCAGTCCCATAGTTGGCTCCAACATCCCTCTATCCTAAAAGAAAAAAAAGTGAGTGTCTTCTGCTATCCTTTTCACAAAGAAGATATTAAACATCTTTTGCCTCCAAATTAACATGTCTACCACCCTTATTTTTTAGGTGAGAGTTAACGGCATAGCATGTCCAGGCAAGGTTAAGTGCAGGAGCTTCCAATTAAGGGAGACTCCAGCCTTGTCTTCCTCACATTGCTGATGCTTTAAGGAAGGTGTAGGTTATCCAAAAAAACAATACAGCAAGACCAGGATGTTACATTGCAGGCACCTGACTAAAATCCAAGCAATTAAGCCAAATTCTTCAGGAGTGTTGGCAAATTTATGACCATAGAAAACTTGCCCTATCTTATTCTCTCTTCAGCTCCTCAGTCCCATGAGGTAGTCACAAGCAAATCTTTAAGAATCCATGTCTCCACCGTTATAAACAATTTATTTACTTTTTAAGAGGGCTGTAGTCAAACAACATTAAAATGTGGATCTCTCGGAGGGTGTCACTATTTTGAAATGTGAATTCAAAAGTCACACCAGTAGTTTATTTTTGCATGCAAACATACCTTAAACCAAAATTGAAATATTTTCAAAAAAAAACACAAAGAGTTCAATGAATTATTCAAGAGTCACTTTAGCTGTGGCATCATTACAGGATCACATTCTGTGTTAGATTTGGCACTTGCATTTTCAACAGTCATCCCTCCACAGCGTAGAACCTTCCTATCCATTCATTGAATTGAATATTCTGCAATTTGAAGTATCTGATAACACTTTGTGCTTTAACAGTATCCCTTGATTTGATAATAAAACCAAACAAAACATTTAGTGGGCAGCAAGCATATTTCTAATCACTGTGAAGAATTTTTCTCCATCTCAATCAATCTCTTCCATTTGGCATCAACATGATCATTGAATGATGTGTTAAGGGGCATCAGATGATATTGTGAATTTGCATACTTCCTTTTTATCTCTGTATTGTATCTACTGCATCTTGATGTGAAGGCGGTCTTCATGGGATCATAAAATAGGACCATAGTAATAGTTACAACAAAGAGGGAAGACATTTGACTCTCAAGTTCATCCTGGCACTTTGAAAAAGTAAATTCTGGCAATATATTTCCCAAAGTTTTTCCACATGGTTCTGTAATTTGTTTTTATCTTCAGCCAATTCCATCTGAAGAGCCCCAGTTGAATGTAACTCCACCATCTTGTCAGTTAATGCATTGTAAATCCTAACCATTTGTGTTAGTTCTTTTTTCTACCAATCATCTTAAATCTGTGTCCTCTGATTTAAAGTCTTCTGCTAAAGGAAATAGTTTCCTTTTG
The DNA here is from genome assembly GCF_047496795.1 of Chiloscyllium punctatum. Taxonomy (NCBI): domain Eukaryota; kingdom Metazoa; phylum Chordata; class Chondrichthyes; order Orectolobiformes; family Hemiscylliidae; genus Chiloscyllium; species Chiloscyllium punctatum. Next base: position 41,571,758 of record NC_092764.1, read on the forward strand.
CCTACTCTCTTTAGACCTGTCATGATTTTGAACATCTCTATAAAATTTCCTTTCGTACATCTTTTCTCTAAAGTGAACAACCTGTTCCAACCAAAGTCCCGCATTCCTGGACATGGTTAATATGTACACATAACATTGGAAGTAGTTGGGAGATGGGGACAATAGTTAAAAAAAGGTTTCTGGGATCTCGATTTTATAAATTACTCCATGTAATATGAAAAACAAGAATGTTAATGTGAACCCTTATTGAACACTGGTTCAACGTCAACTGGAGTATGATAATAAATTCTGTGCAGCACATTTTAGGAAGAGATGAGAATGCTTTAGAGAGTGTGTGGAAAATATTTACAACAAATGATTCCAAGAATGTAGGACTAAAATCTTGTAAGATCATAAGAAATAAGAACAGGAGTAGGCAGTTCAACACCTTGAGCCTGCTCCTCCATTCAAAAGGATCATGGCTAATTCAACATACCTCATAATCCACTTTCCTGCCCTTTCCCATAACCTTTGATTCTTATATTGATGAAGAACCTATCTCAGCCATAAAAATACAAAAGCACTCTGCCCCCACAGTTCTTTGTGGCAAGGTGTTCTAACGTCTCACAACCTTCTGAGAAAAGAAATTCCTCCTCATACCAGTCTTAAATTCCTTAATATTGAGACTATGCCCTCGGGCCCTAGATTCTCCCAAGAGGGGAAACATCTTCTTAGCATTTAACCCCTCAAACCCATTAAGAGTCTTTATGTTTCAATGAGATCACTTCTAAACTCCAGTGAGTAGAGACTCAACCTTCATAACTCTTTGGGTTAGAGAATACGATTCTCTGAGGTAAAAACAATGACTGCAGATGCTGGAAACCAGATTCTGGATTAGTGGTGCTGGAAAAGCACAGCAGTTCAGGCTGCATCCGAGGAGCAGTAAAATTGATGCTTCGGGCAAAAGCCCTTCATCAGGAATATAGGCATCCTTCAGGCACTCTGCCTGTATTCCTGATGAAGGGCTTTTGCCCGAAACATCAATTTTACTGCTCCTCGGATGCAGCCTGAACTGCTGTGCTTTTCCAGCACCACTAATCCAGAATAAGATTCTCCGAGCACAGTGGCTCAGTGGTTAGCACTGCTGCCTCACAGCACCAGGGTCCCAGGTTTGATTCCAGTCTCTGGCAACTGTCTGTGTGGAGTTTGCACATTCTCCCTGTGTCTGCGTGGGTTTCCTCCAGGTGCTCCAGTTTCCTCCCACAGTCCAAAGATGTGCAGGTCAGATGAATTGGCCATGCTAAATTGCCCATAGTGTTAGGTGCATTAGTCAGAGGGAAAACGGGTCTGGGTGGGTTACTTTTTGGAGGGTCGGTGTGGACTTGTTGGGCCAAAGGGTCTGTTTCCACACTGTGGGGAATCTAATCAACATGAGAATAAAGATAGTGTTTCTCATTTCATTCTAAGGATATATACCTCAGCTCTCAGTCTCAGACAGGGGAAATATCCTTCCTGCATCTACCCTATCAAGACCTGGAAGAATTTTGCATACTTCAATGAGCTTACTTCTCAGTCTTTTAAACTCTAGAGAATATAGACTTCTGCTTCATATTCAATTTAGCTATGAAAAATCAGCTTAAACAGCTGGAGACTTTAGGTCAAGGTAATTGTAGAATGATGAAAGAAATACAATAACTGCAAATAATTATGAAAGACAACACTTGCAAATTAGAGCATAGTTTTTGTGTAATGCAGTTAGGGAAAAAAGTGATTCTGCTTGGCAATGTGCTGGGGAATTAATTCTTCCTCTTTACAGGTGCATTAAGTATTCACAAGCCAGTAGCCAGCAGTAACGCTGTGCACCAACAATCCCCAAAGTGCTTCGGAATTGAACCTCAAAGGTACCCCAGCCCTGTAACACTTCTTGTGACATTTCTTCCCACTTCACACACAAGTTACTTTGGGGCTCCTCAGGATGGCAACATATTAACAAATTCTCAGATAACTGAACTGAGACTACTCAATCTCATTGCATGAGCATCCTTGTTTACAGACAGCCATGTTACAATTATAGCCATTAAACATTTTATAAGATTTTAATCCATCAGCCTAGTTTGGATTTGAACTCGGGTCCAAGAGTTGAAAAGCTCACAGCACTACCTAATTTCCCTTCAGGTGCCCATTTTAGATTCTATCCCTTATAATCAACAAATCATGAAATTGTGCAGTAATACATCCTTTAGGATTTGTAGGATAGCACCTTTAGTGTAGATTGTTTTATCCCTCCAGTATATGTGGCATGAAGTAAACCAGAATATATGACTCCACAGATTTAATGAAATTGTTGGCGATTATCATTTGAAACCCCCCCATTGCTATCAGCAAACTGCCATTCCAACTTAAGCACCACAGCACACTGATCAGAAACCATTCAAGCCTGCTATGGATATTGCTGTTTTTCAAGCAATGAAATATGGTCTTTTTTGTTTGGTAGATGGACAACTTGCCCTTGCATTTGTTACATTGTGTAAATCTTCAGCTTTGAAACCATGAAACATCTGTTGAGTGCTTATTGATCAATCATAAACTGCAAATCATTTGTCTCCTATTATCCTCTATTACACTCCTTTCATGACTTTGAAAAGCGATCCTAAGGCAATGAACGTTTAATCTGAGTTTATTAATTACGAGATAGATTTCATACAGTTCTATGGTGCAATTTCAAATGATTAGATCTGTAGAAGGGAAAATTTTAAACCTCTTCTATTTACTGCTATTATTCCCAACAGGCGACATCAAATGAAAGAAATCAGGAAGACAAGCATTCATCAAGGCTAGATCATGTACTGAAATAGCAATGAGCAATGTACTGCATTCAGTTTTCCTTTGAGGTTTGCATAAGAATATGCAGCCCATATAATATGTATTGAACTATAAGTCTAAAAGTCACACCATATTTTATTCCAATCAATACTTCTCTTTTTTGATTCTATGAAGGGGACGTGTAGTACAGATCTTTGACAGGTTTGAAACTTATTTCACTAATAAAAGGTGGCATTTTGGTTGATTACTATCTCAATGTAAGTCTGATCTGGCCAGCCACTGACTAATCCCATCAACCTCTTTGCTCTCTTACTAAATACCTCCTGACTATTTTGCTTTATCTTCAGGACACAGAATGTTCTGACAGGGATGCTGACATTGTCAAGACACGCTTCGCTCTGTTATTAAACCCCATTACATACTTTAAGATCCTCAGAGAGCAATTATAACCAAAGATCTATGAGCAGCTCGAATTCGCATGTTGTGCTGGATATTTTGGAATAATTGAATGACGGCTTAGGCAAATATCAAACATTAGTCTCCAAAACAAAGAGGGAAGAGTACACCAGGCAGATTCCCCAACAGCTCAGGAGGAGAGAGGGTCACATATCTCCCCACAATTTTCCCACAGATTAGGACCAATTTTACAAATTCAGTTCCTGGAATATGGCCTGGTAAAATGCAGACTTAGGTAAAAGTGGTTGGTATGCCTGATTGGCTACAATTAAAATATTTTAAAAGATCTTGAAGGTTACATACTGCAGACCAGTGCTGGCCTTATTACTTCCTCAACTGCCATAGTAATCAGACCAACATTGAAGTATATGATTTGAGAAGCCTCAATCTTATAAAACTGAAGCACAGATATCTGGCCAACTTATCTTATATTGTTTCCTGCTTAACGTTTAATATGGGAAGTTTTCATTTCTCTTTTGCCTTATGTGTATTTTAATTGCTACATTACACTTTGTTCCTGTTCAGGCTTTTTTTTTTGCATTACTTGACCTTTATTTAAGATTCATTTTTCTAACAAACGTGTAGACTTTGACTGATATTTAATTTGCAGCTAGCAAAGATAGCAAACCCACTGGAGGTTTGAATAGCACTGCTGGATTTGGAAGAAGAAAAGTGTTTTTGAAAGATAGCAAAGCTAAGTATGGCTAGGCTTCATCTCAATGTCACGACAATTTACCTCGACTACAACTGCCATGCCCAAAGAGCACTAACAGCCAGCTAGATGACAGTATTAAAGGATCAAATACAGGCATTGAACAAAGAATGGTAACACAAGTTGTATCATTAAATAGAGGAAAAATAAACTCAGAGAAGGTTGTACTTCCCTTTCTTAACTGTCAGTTATAAATATTACCCTTGCAATAAAGCAGTTAACACCTCTTATCACCCCAACCTTCTTTTTTCCAATAATTGCTTAGCAAAGGCTTAAATCACTAGTTTCTCTGTGTGACCGACACTTCTTGAGTATGAAGAAAATAAATGATCTCAGTGAGCCAATGACTTTAAATGAGTTATAAAGTGTACCCACCGATATTCTTTAAAACTACAGATATGCAAATCCAATGTGACTTCTCAATGTTTTGAATCATAATCTGTTGCTTAAAATCTAGAATGTATTATTTCATGCTCTGATCCTGTTTCTTTCATACACTTTCTCTGTCCTCATCCCAAATCTCCCCCTTTTGCTGCTTTGTCTGATTCCAGCTTCCTCATTCTTTTTCCCTCCATTTCTCATTTCCTTCTATTTCTAATCTATCTCCAACTCCATTCCATACCTGACTCCAATTTCTTTTCCTAATATGTATCATTGTCTGCCCAACTCCTTCATTCCTTCTTAAATATTCCTTTCCCCTTTTGTTCCTCCACAACTTTGCCCTTCAATTATTCTCTCTATGTATCATTCTTATTTTCAGTCTCATGGTCCCTTATTCACAGTTATCTTAATCTCTAATTTTAGAATAACCCACTTTTCAGTTTTTTTTTCTCTTTGGCATATTATTCCAGATCATCACAGTCCAGTTATGTGACAGTCACCAGCCACAAGTCAAATTTTCATGAACTTGCACTTTCTCTCCCGGCAACATAATCTGGTTCTTTCCTAAAGGAAGTGAAGAAATAAAATACTGGCTGCATCGGTTTAAAGTTAGATTTGAACACTTACCCCTAGTGAATTAAATCTTGTTTTGCATTATATTACACAAGTTCCTCCACATAGAGAATTGTGTGGAGTGCTGGAACGGTATCATAATCCCTCTTCCTGTGGTCAACAACATCTTTATCTATTTTCAGTGGCTTTGCAACAGTGTACATTTCTGGCCCCCTTAGTTGACTACCTCCCAGTGACCAAGAATATTACTTCCGCTTGTTCTGGAAAATGAATTTTGAATTGTTTATGGAAATGTGCACTGTGTGGTGGCATGTAAGAAGAAATTATACTATTCCTCTCCATTCCTTTCTTGAAGGACTCTCTTCTTCCTCTCTTGCACAGCACATTAATGAATAAACATCATGAATAGGCTCATAAGCATCGAGAATTGCTCTTTCAACAGTTTCACAGTCTGCAGATTCTTCTTCTGACAACCTATGCTCCACCTAACAAAATACTCGATAGCATTAAAATCCAAACTCTAGGCAATTTTTTTTTAGAATTGGAATTCCTACGGTTTGGAAACAGACCCTTTGGCCCAACAAGTCCACACCGATCCTCTGAAGAGTTACCATCCCTCTACCTTATATTTACTCCTGACTAACCTACACATCCCTGAATACTATGGGCAATTTAGCATGGCCAATTCACCTAACCTGCACCTCTTTAGATTGTGGGAGGAAGCCAGAGCACCCAGAGGAAATCCACACTGATGTGGGAGAATGTGCAAACTCCACACAGACAAAGTCCCCTGGGGCTGAAATTGAACCCAGATCCCTGGTGTTGTGAGGCAGCAGTGCTAACCACTGAGCCACCAATTTTGCTATGTCTACCTTCCACATCAATCTCTCCCTTTTCTGCAATCTCTATTATTTCCTTTATAACACGTAGTTACTTCTAGTTTCCCTGTCTCACATTCTCACATCACTGTCCCAACTTGGATGACATTCATTTAGGTATCACTGATTCCAACGGCAGTACAACTTCCTGTGTATTCTAGCCCCATTCCACCATCTTTCTATCATCCCCTTTCAACCATCTTGTCTCTAATCCTAATGCACATCTTTCCATCCCACTATTCTCTCCTTTCAGCCGCAAGGGCCATCATCTTGTCTATATCCCCTGTTATGATCCCAGCTGATGTAATTCTGGACAGGTCAAATTCCAGTGTATTTGTAAGATACACTGAATATCTAAAATTGTTAATCACTGAAAATATTCACATGACAAAGCTAATGAGTATTTTGTTTTACATTTTCCATTCCCAGAATTTCTATTCCTCCAATTTCCTCATTGATTCCCATAAGAACGTTTCCCCACATGTAACTATTAATGATAGACAACATAAGTACCTGCCAGAAATGCTGGTTCTCTTTTCTTTGGTATTGATGCTCATCTAAATAAGTCTCAAGGGTTAATAGAATTCTTCCATCATCACAATTTCCTTCACATTTGCAAAACTATTTTCTAACTTCAATGATTGAAACCACTGATCCCAAACATTTCTTTTCCTTTTGCAAATTCAACAAATGTCTAATTAGGTTTCTTTCCCAATGTCCTAAATTCTACTGATCAGCTCATAAGCACTGACTATCACTGTTTTTCACAGTTTCATAATTTCCAAATTGTTCTTCTGACAAACTGGCATATGCTCTGCCTGTCGGGATACACTGTAATATTAAAGTACAAACACTTTTTGGTCATTACAGCTTCCTAGCTACCTTTTCAAATTAGGTGAAATGTATTTCCACTCTATTCTCTGCAAATTTATGGACCAAACATAGATTTACAGTTAAGCCCAATTCCTCATTGGAATCAATGCTATTTGAGCTATTACCTCCCTTTCTTGTATTTATTCTAAGCTTGCCTCCTGTATTATCTGATTTCCCACTCTCTTTGAAAATCAACCTTTCTTAAATCTATTTCTTTTTCCATTTCTCTTTTCTTTTTATTATCTTCGCTTTCCAACTCAATTATATATTTCCTTAATTTCCAGTTCTTTATTCTTCTCTTTTTCTTCCAATTCAAATTTATGTTTTCTACTCTTAGAAAGGTCTTAGCAACAATAATAGTCATTTTGAAAGTCTAACCTGTTTAATTTATTTTTCTACAACACTTCAGCTGTTTGTCTCATACCTCCAAGTGATCATTTCTCTAAAATTCATTGAATTTCTATACCACCAGGAGCCTCTGCTTTGTAATGAACCTAGCTGATGGTAATACTCGACAAGTTAAATCAGGCTTCATAAATCGTAAGATTATTTTTTGTAGTTGGTTACCATGGTGGTCAGTCTCTGAATATATCCACTCATGGCTACCACTGTTCTTTATCACAAAGGACACACTTTTATCGCAAAGGACACACTTTTATCGCACAAAAGAAGAAAAGAGAGAGATATAACAGTTTGAAAAGATCTTAACACAAACAGCAAATCAAAGTTCCAACCAGTTTTCCAGCAATACCTTTTACAGATACTCAACATCAGAAAAATACTGGGTAAAAACAAGGGCTGCAGATGCTGGAAACCAGAGTCTAGATTAGAGTGGTGCTGGAAAAGCACAGCAGGTCAGGCAGCATCCGAGGAGCAGGAAAATCTACGTTTCAGGCAAAAGCCCTTCATCAGGAATAGAGGCAGGGTGCCTGCAGAGTGCCTCCACTCTGCAGGCACTCTGCCTCTATTCCTGATGAAGGGCTTTTGCCCAAAACATCGATTTTCCTGCTCCTCGGATGCTGCCTGACCTGTTGTACGTTTCCAGCACCACTCTAAACAGAAAAATACTGCCCTTGTCTAAACTCTTTAGTTTCTTAATTCAGTCTCACCAGTTCTCCTTCTTGGACTACTGAGTCAATGTTGTGAGTTATTTTCTGTACTGATAGCCCAAACCTCTTTTCAGTTCTGACAACTTGAAAACTTTTAATACAACTGTCATAGCTTGGAGACTTTCTGCTATGATAACTAGTCTCCTGAGCTGAAAAGTTGATTCTTCTGAACTAACGGCTTCTGGTCTGATTTTCCTGCTGGAGAAACACGCTATAAAGTTAATACCATGACCATCCTTCCAGGAACTTAACTGAATCACATGCCTTCTTTGAAATGTTGTATTTAAATTTCAAAATTATTAAGTTACAAATGACTCTGAATCTCTTCAAAAAATGTTATCTTCACAGAATTGTAAACCACAAACCCATCGGCTTCCATTTTAAAATTTAAATCACTAAATTACAGCAATATTTATTGTACATCCTTAATATACCCCATTCTCAAACCTCAACCCCAACATTCTAGATTAGATTACTTACAGGGTGGAAACAGGCCCTTCAGCCCAACAAGTCCACACCGCCCCGCCGAAGCGCAACTCACCCATACCCCTACATCTACCCCTTACCTAACACTATGGGAAATTTAGCATGGCCAATTCACCTGACCTGCACATCTTTGGACTGTGGGAGGAAACCGGAGCACCCGGAGGAAACCCACGCAGACACGGGGAGAACGTGCAAACTCCACACAGTCAGTCGCCTGAGGCGGGAATTGAACCCAGGTCTCTGGCGCTGTGAGGCAGCAGTGCTAACCACTGTGCCACCGTGCCGCCCTAAATCAATTTTTTTCTGTTTGTGAGGACATGGGCATTTGACTATTGAATTACATATTTGATCACAGATTCTTGCTATTTAAGTTCAGTGATGGAACATAGAACAAATAAAGGCATTAAAGATCTATTGAATTCATCATTGGGTAGAACCTCTCCTTAGACAATAATTAAGCAAACATTGTGAAATCATTTTCAAATAGTTACATGGGAGGTCATGTTGCAGCTGTTCAGGACATTGGTTAGGCCACTTTTGGAATATTGCGTGCAAATCTGGTCTCCTTCCTATTGGAAGGATGTTGTGAAACTTGAAAGGGTTCAGAAAAGATTTACAAGGATATTGCCAGGGTTGGAGAATTTGAGCTACAGGGAGAGGCTGATAACGCTGGGCCTGTTTTCTCTGGAGGTCGGAGGCTGAGGGGTGACCTAATAGAGGGTTATAAAATCATGAGGGGCATGGATAGTATAATTCGACAAAGTCTTTCCCCTGGAGTGAGGGAGTGCAGACTAGAGGGCATAGGTTTAGGGTGAGAGGGGAAAGATATAAAAGGGACCTAAGGGGCAACATTTTCATGCAGAGGATGGTGTGTGTATGCAATGAGCTGCCACAGAAAGTGGTGGAAGCAGGTACAATTGCAGCATTTAAAAGGCATCTGGATGGATATATGAATAGGAAGGATTTAGAGGGATAAGAGCTGGCAAATGGGACTAGATTAGATTAAGGTATCTGGTCAGCATAGACAAGCTGGACCGAAGGGTCTGTTTCCATGCAGTACATCTCTATGACTCTAAGTAGACAAATTGGTAAATGTGCAAATGAAATAGACAAAAACAGAACAGTGCTCGATATGAGTTAAATGACAGATATATGCTGAAATTAGAATTGCCATTATTGCCTAAAAACATCCTATAAACTTTATGATATGATCATAAAACCTACCCCAAACTCTGGGTAACAAACATTTGATCACCTTTAATTGGCAATTGGAAAGAACTGTCTCTTCATTATCCGGTTAGCAGCTTCTTGAGTAATAGTCAAACAACCATTTATCCCCCCACATCCAACATTAGTATTGCCTAATTTGTATGAATGGTTGATAATGCAAAGTGAAATGGGGCCATGAGGAGCAATCATTTTCTGTTTCCTTTATGTATTTGTATGTAAGGTTTATGAATCCTATTTTACCATTTCCACTACACGACTTCCAAATTACTTACTGTTTTGCGACTGCAAGGCTGTTTTGAATGAAAACCTCCAAGGTCTGTAATCAAACAGCATATGTTATTCAACAGCACAAGCAATCTTTAGCAATCAGAAAATCATACCACAGGACATCATCTTTTATTCTAATCCATAGCTTGTATTCAGACAGCTGACCAGAGATGTGTCTTATGAGTCTGCAGACAATAAAATGTCACAGAAATTCTTGTCATCAATAGAAAATGAAAGGTGAATGCAAACGAATAATAGAGAGCTGAAACTTGAAATGGTAAATAGTGGACATCTGGGTAAATAGGATTTTCAAAAGGCACAATAAAACATATGAAGGATCTAAAGATTGACAAGTCCAAAGATACTGTTTTGAAAAATGTATTCATACAATGCAACCTAGTATGCAAATTGCTAGAAGAGAATCACAAAATGATACAGCACAGAAGGAAGCCATTTGTTCCATTATACCTGTGCTATCTCTTCGAAATCATTACAATTAATTCTATCCCTGCAACCTTAAATAGAGACACAACTGTCTTTTAAAAGCTATGAGGTTTTGCACTGGAAGAATAGATGCACTGAAGATTATTTAAATGGAGAAAGACCGCAGACAGTTGCAACAAAGAGGGATTTGGGGTTCACGTGTATAATTCATAAAAAGCTAGCATCCAAGTTCAGCAGGTAATAATGGAAACAAATGGACATTTGGCCTCAGTTTCAAAGTGAATGAAATATAAAAATGGGGAAGTTTTTCTAAAACTGTATTTTAGACAATAGTTAGACCACACTTAGCATACTATTAACAGTTTTCATCCTTTAACTTAAGGAAAGATATGCTAGTAAAAGACAAGGTTTACTAGGGTAGGTCCAAGGTATAGAAGGATTTTCGTGAGAGGACAGGTTGAGTTGGTCAAACCTATACTCATTGAAATTTAGAAGACTGGAAGGTTACCTGATTGGAATTATAACGCTCCTAGGGAGCTTAACAGGGTAGAAAAGATTGATTCCCCTTGTGGGAGAATCTAAATCCAGAGGGCATAATCTCAGAATAAAGGGTCTCCCATTTAAGATAGAGAAGACGAATTTCTTCTCTCAAAGCATAGTGAAACTGTGGAATTCTTTACTGTAGAAAGTTTTCTAGATTGGTCGTTGAGAATATTCAAGACTGAGGTAGGCAGATTTTTAATCATTAAGGTAATCAAGGCCTCTGGGAAAAGATAGGAGTTGAGGATTATCAGATCACTCATGGCTTCTGTCAGCACCACTTTAGCATGGGCAGCAGAAATCTGGTGTAACTGGCAGAGTAGCTGTAATTAGTGCCTAAATGCTATCGGCATAATAATGGGCAGCAAGATCTTGATCCAAGGAATCACTCCTAAAGGTTAGTTCCACAGAATGCTAGATAGCTGTGCAACCTGAAATCTCCTTTCAGCATTGATATCAACAGCCATAATGGAGGCAGCTTGAGCTCTCATTGCAACAAGCTACAATTACATGACCTGGGGTGGCTCATTGGTTAGCACTGCTGCCTCATAGTACCAGGGACCCTGGTTCAATTCCAGCCACTGGTGACTGTCTATGTGGAGTTTGCACAATCTCCCCATGTTTGCATGGGCTTCCTCCCATAGTCCAAAGATATGCAGGTTTGTTAAACTGGCCATGTTAAATTGCCCATAGTGTCTGGGAATGTGCAGACCAGGAATGGATTAGCTGTAGGAATTACAGGGATGCATTTCAGTGGGATGAATTTTGAAGGGCTGGTGTGGACTCATTGGACTGAATGAGCTGTTTCCACATAGCATTGGTTGCATGAGTCAGCACTCAGATATTAAGTGGTATTATAACAGAAGATGGTACACTGTTCAGCTTTTTCTCTTTACACAGCCTTGTCAAAGTCCTCATCTGAGTCCTCTGCAGCAAAACCGATTCTTTAGGAAAATGACAATTGGTCATAGTCATACAACATAGGATAGACCCTTCGTTCCAACTCATCCATGCCGACCAAGTTTCCCAAACTAAACTAGTCCCATTTGCCTGCATTTGGCCGATATCCTTCTAAACCTTTCCTATTCATGTACTTCCCCAAATGTCTTTTAAATGTTGCAACTATATCTGCATCTATCACTTTCTCTGGCAGTTCATTCCACATATGAACCACCCTGTGTGTGAAAAGCTGCCCCTCAGGTCCATTTTAACTCTTTCTCTTCTCACCTTAAAAATATATCCTGTAGTTTTGAACTCTCCTTCCCTCAGAAAAAAATATTTGCTATTCACTTACATTTTTTGTATCCTTTCCCTTAGGCTGTCTGCAGGTCACTCATACTGGCATCTCACTTATATGAAGATCTCACTTTTATGCTACACTCTATGTACACACAGTGCCAGTATTGTAGCTAGGTGACTGAAAGCGTGAGATCGACTGACAATGTTTCTTTTCATTATTCCCATGGTGTTTGAGGACTTTAGGTTCCCACTCCATGTCTGGGCAAGTGGCAATCTTGGCTATCTAAAGCCATAAAGGCAGAAGGGTAAGAGAGTAGTAATGAAAAGTGTTAGAGTGATGTACCTTCATCCTTGGTGCTTGAAAGATACATTTGCTGATATGAATTTTCAAACGTGGAATTGCATTTGATAAAGATTGTTATGAAGAAGTGGAGAGATTGTGGTGGTTGGAGCAGTGTGCAAGGCTAGTGATGCAGTTGGCTGGAAAGGGCATTTGAAGATATATACACTGACTTTGGCCACCCATGAGAAGTCATTAAGTCTAGTTTCATACCCCATATAAATCCTCAGTGCTGCAGTGTTGATCTTGATTGCAATAACTACTTGATCCCACTGTATCTGAGCGTCTGCCTGAAAAGCCTTCTCGCCTCCTGAGTGTAGAGGGACTTCTCTCTTCTTGATGCAGAGCTGTATCCAAGAACTCTGAGATCGGCTCTTGTTATACCATGTTTTCTACTCTCTCTCATTACTTTCAGCCCCTGTTATAGCCAAAATGCACTTAGTCTTTAAAATGTGTCATTTTGCTTTAAATAGCAGAGACTTGCCATGCATGGACTTGAGACCTCTGCTGAGGGCTGCAGCCATTGATTAGTGCATTCAGTGCAAGGCTGCCCTGCCCAACCATTATAATTAGCAGGGCACACAACATTTGCTGTCATGAGGCAATAGATTGTTATCAAGTGTACCTAGATATTATAGATGATGCAAACCCAGCACTGACATGCAGGCAATCCTATCATTTAAAAAGACTGCTGAGAATGTGAGCAACACCAGACACATCCACATTTTTGTCAATGATCAACTGTTCAAATGTAGTGGTTGTGGACTTTTGATTGGATCACAATCCTTGTGGTAATGGTGCTCTTACAATAGTGCCAGACTGGGGAATTCCTGAATATTGACCTATTCATAGTGAAGAAATAGCAATGTGAATCCAAGTCAGGAGACTGGGATAGGGAGAAAGAGGAATGTGTGTTGATATTATCTCATGGTTAGTGAAAATACCTAAACACTCATAGCTGATATTTATGCAATAGCAGAGTGTGGAAGGCAGTGGCATAGTAGTTAAGAAACTCGGTTAAATGTTTTGGGGACATTGGTTTGAATTGCACCATGAACAAAATTTAAATTCAATAAAAATCTGGAATAAAAAGATGGCCAAATGATGATCAATTACCATTGTTGTAAAAACCCAATCTGATCCATTTAAATTGATAGTTAGGGCCCTATCAGACAGCGGTAGTGTCTGTACCTCTGAACCAGGGAAGCCTAGGTTCAAGATCCACCTGCTCCAGAATGTGTGATAACATCTCTGAATAGGTTAATTATATATTTTTTTCAAAGTTGTTACTAGGTCTGGCCTGCATGTAAAACCAGGTCTGTCGCAATGTGGTTAATTCTTAACCACCCTCTGGGTAATTTGGAATGGGCAGTACTGATTTCTTTAATGACATTATCTCCCATAAATAAATAAAATAAAGTTGGGCTTGAAAGCAAGATGGAAATACAAACTAACCTCAAACCAAGCAGACCACAAGCATGTTCTGATAAGGTGACGAGACTCAAAATGTTACCTCTGCTTTCTTCCCACAAATGTTGCCAGAGCTGCAGAGTTTCACCAGCCATTTCTATTTCAGATCTCCAGCATCCACAGTTGTTGCTTTATTCACGACTACAAAGTCTTGCAAATGGTGCATAAGTAACAGTAGAGAAGATTTCTTTCTGGGTAAAGTCATTGTAACTTCATTAAATGAAGTTGGCCAAACAGAGACACACACAAGAATTCCTAGAAGCATGGCATTCCAACTGGAACTCTATCAACAAGCACATGGAGTTAGATCCCATCTACCACCCCCCTGAGAAAAAGAACAGGAAATAGCATCACCACAGGAAAAGACATCACCAACCCAAAGAAATCCAAACATATAAATAGAAAGCAGGAATCATGTCCTGTGCTTCACTTGAGGTCCACTGAAGATGTTACCTAGTAGAGTGATGAAATATCTGGAAATGAACCTTCCAACTCAGCGAGCAAACCTACATCCAAGTTCTCCATGTATTCCAAGAGATCCAGCCTTGCTAACCAGTCTCCCATGGGGAACCTTGTCGAATGCTTTACTGAAATTGATGTAGATCACATTTACTGCTCTGCCCTCATCAATTCTCTTGTTACTTCTTCAAAAAACTCATTAAAGTTTGTGAGACATGATTTCCCATGCACAAAGCCATGTCGACTATCCCTAATCTGTCCTTGCCTTTCCAAACACATTACATCCTGTCCCTCAGGATTCCTTCCAACAACTCGCCCATCACCGATGTCAGGCTCACTGGTCTATAGTTCCCTGGCTTGTCCTTACCACCTTTCTTAAATAGTGACACCATGTTAGCCAACCTCCAGTCTTCCGGCACCTCACCTGTAACTATTGATGATACAAATATCTCAGCAAAAGGCCCAGCAATTACTTCCCCAACTTCCTACAGGTCCTGGGGATTTATCCACTTTTATGCATTTCAAGATGTCCAGCACTTCCTTCTCTGTAATATGGACTTATGGAAGTTTGGTTTTCCCTTCTTCAATCTTCATCAGTGGGCTGTTTATCACCCTGGCTCCAAAACAACAAGGCCTACTGCTCAATATAAATATAATTATTAAGCCAGTGCCAACTCTCTCTCCAAGTTCTGACTCCCTATTTGGCAATACATGTCTTCTATGATGTGGTTTAATCCCTGTGATTCTTGGAATTTTTTTTCCACAGGAGCATCTGAACGACTGGATACATGTTCCATCAAAGTATTAGAAATAAGATGGATGAGCTTAAGGCTCTTTTGGAAATTGGCAGCTACGATATTGTGGGAATAACTGAGACGTGGCTTCAAGTGGACAGGGCCTGGGAAATGAATATTCAAGGCTATACGTGCTATCATAAGGACAGACTGATGGGCAGAGGGGGTGGGGTGGCCCTGTTGGTAAAGGATGATATTCAGTCCCTTGCGCGGGAGGACCTAGAATCAGGGAATGTAGAGTCAGTATGGATAGAGCTGAGAAATTCTAAGGGTAGAAAGACCCTCTTGGGAGCTATCTACAGGCCCCCAAACAGTAGTATGGATGTAGGGTGTAAGTTGAATAAGGAGCTGAAATTGGCCTGTCGCAAAGATGTTACTACAGTTGTTATGGGGGATTTCAACATACAGGTAGACTGGGAGAACCGGGATGGTATTGGACCTCAAGAAAGAGACTTTGTGGAGTGCCTCCGAGATGGATTCTTAGAACAGCTGGTGCTGGAGCCTACCAGGGAGAAGGCAATTCTGGATCTGATATTGTGCAACGAACCAGAATTGATCAGAAACCTCGAAGTTAAGGAGCCATTAGGAGGTAGTGACCATAATACAATAAGCTTCAATTTGCAATTTGAAAGGGAGAGAGTACAATCAGTAGTGACAATATTTCAGTTGAATAAAGGGAACTATGGAGCTATGAGGGAGGAGCTGGCCAAAGTTCAATGGTGCAATACCTTAGCAGGGATGACAGTGGAGGAACAATGGCAGATATTTCTGGGTATAATGCAGAAGTTGCAGAATCAGTTCATTCCAAAAAGGGAGTAAGATCCTATGAAGAGGCATGGGTGGCCGTGGCTGATGAGGGAAGTTAAGAAACATATAAAGTCAAAAGAGAAAAAATATAACATAGCAAAGATGAGTGGGAAAATGGAGGACTGGGAAGCTTTTAAAGAACAACAGAAGATTACTAAGAAGAAAACACGCAGAAAAAAAATGAGGTACAAATGTAAACTGGCCAAAAATATAAAGGAGGATAGTAAAAACTTTTTTAGGTATGTGAAAGGAAAAAAAATGGTTAAGAGTAAAATTGGGCCCTTGAAGACAAAAATAAGGGAATATATTACGGGGAACAAAGAAATGGCAGAAGAGTTGAATTGGTACTTCAGATCTGTGTTCACTGGGGAAGATACAAGCAATCTCCCAGAGGTAACAGTGGCTGAAGGATCTGAACTGAAGGGAATTTATATTTGCCAGGAATTGGTGTTGGAGAGACTGTTAGGTCTGAAGGTTGATAAGTCCCTGGGGTCTGATGATCTACATCCCAGGGTACTGAAGGAGGTGGCTCTAGAAATCATGGATGCGTTGGTGATTATTTTCCAGAGTTCAATAGATTCAGGATCTTTCCTGCGGATTGGAGGGTGGCTAATGTTGTACCACTTTTTAAGAAAAGAGTGAGAGAGAAAGCAGGAAATTATAGACCAGTTAGTCTGACCTCAGAGGTGGGAAAGATGCTGGAGTCAATGTTAAAGGATGAAATTATGACACATCTGGATAGCAGTAACAGGATAGGTCAGAGTCAGCATGAATTTATGAAGGGGAGATCATGCTTGACTAATCTTCTGGAATTTTTTGAGGATGTAACTCTGAAGTTGGACAGGGGATCTAGTGTACCTGGACTTTCAGAAAGCCTTTGATAAAGTCCCACATAGGAGGTTAGTGAGCAAAATTAGGGTGCATGGTATTGGGGGCAAAGTACTAACCTGGATTGAAAATTGGTTGGCTGATAGGAAACAAAGAGTAGTGATAAACGGCTCCCTTTTGGAATGGCAGGCGGTGACCAGTGGGGTACCGCAGGGATCAGTGCTGGCTCCGCAGCTTTTTACAATATATATTAATGATATAGAAGATGGTATTAATAGTAACATTAGCAAATTTGCTGATGATACAAAGCTGGGTGGTAGGGTGAAATGTGAGGAGGATGTTAGGAGATTACAGGGTGACCTGGACAGGTTAGGTGAGTGGAGAGATGCATGGCAGATGCAGTTTAATGTGGATAAATGTATGGTTATCCACTTTGGTGGCAAGAACAAGAAGGCAGATTACTACCTAAATAGAGTCAAGTTAGGTAAAGGGGCAGTACAGAGAGATCTGGGTGTTCTTGGACACCAGTCAATGAAGGCAAGCATGCAGGTACAGCAGGTAGGGAAGAAAGCTAATAGCATGCTGGCCTTCATAACAAGAAGGATTCAGTATAGAAGCAAAGAGGTTCTTCTGCAGCTGTACAGGGCCCTGGTGAGACCGCACCTGGAATATTGTGTGCAGTTCTGGTCTCCAAATTTGAGGAAAGACATTCTGGCTATTGAGGGAGTGCAGTGTAAGTTCACGAGGTCAATTCCTGGAATGGCGGGACTATCTTATGTTGAAAGAGTGGAGACTGGGCTTGTATACCCTTGAGTTTAGAAGACTGAGAGGGGATCTGATTGAGACATATAAGATTATTAAAGGATTGGACACTCTGGAGGCAGGAAACATGTTTCCGCTGATGGGTGAGTCACGAACCATAAGGACACAGCTTAAAAATAAGGGGTAGGCCACTTAGGACAGAGATGAGGAGAAACTTCTTCACTCAGAGAGTGGTGAGTGTGTGGAATGCTCTGCCCCAGAAGGCAGTGGAGGCCCAGTCTCTGGATTTGTTTAAGAAGGAATTGGATAGAAGCTCTCAAGGATAGTGGAATCAAGGGTTATGGAGATAAGGCAGGAACAGGATACTGATTAGCATGATCAGCCATGATCATAATGAATGGTGGCACAGGCTCGAAGGGCAGAATGGCCTACTCCTGCACCTATTGTCTATTGTCATCAAAGCTTTATTGTTCAAACCTATACATCTGTTCTTAATATGTTTTCTCTCCTGCCAGCTAGTACTGCATTTAGGAGTAAATGAATATTTTGCTTCTTCTTTAGTCATTCCAGACAATGTTGGATCCCAAAACATTCTGGACACTGCGAGTGAATATTATTTTTCACACTTTTCTTAGCAAACATGGCCAAATCCCTCCAGACACATGCAAAGAACTTCAAAATGAACATTTATCAGTCCAATGATATGCCAAGTTGTCACAATTCTGCTAATGGTACAGGACTTCCTGGAGATTATAGCTCAACAGTAAACTACAATCTGCCCTGTGATGCTAACATGCTTTCCAATAATACATAGATAAGGTATAATTTCCTTTGATTATTAATAGCAAAGCACAATAGAGTGAAATTCCACTGAGCAACAAGATTCTGACCTGCTTGAGCTGAGGACTTGGTGACTTCACAGACACATGTAGTATCCTTAGCAAAGTAGCGGAGTATGATATACTTGATTGTTTCTCTAATCAACATATCTTAATTGCTGAGCAATGTTTTAAAAGACCAGTAACTGTAGTCTGTTCCATGTATCGAAGACTGTGATTTAAGCTTTCACACACATAGCATAGCTGCTTCAGTTCCCAAGTTCTGTCTGATTTCCACCATGATAACTATCCTGTAAAATTAACATGGAGGAGGAAGGGAAGGACCTTTCTTGCATTATATTTTGCATTTCTCATACCCAAAATGCTCAATTAAACAATTTATGATGTGCTGTGTTGGTAAATGGAGTTTGACCATTGATGATGGCATAATAGACATTCTGAATCACTATTAGAATATTTTGCTCATTTCTCAAGTATTATCTCTTCCTCATGCAAAATGCTAATTATATTTTTGATTTTAACATTTATAGAAATCTTGTAATCACAATGTGTAAGTCAACTTGGCATATAAGCCATTCTCTTTTCTCAGCCCCATCATTGTGTTTGTGCATATACCTGGCAAATAAGTTAATCTCCCTTTTTAGCTACACCCACATTAGTAATTTTCACTTCACAAATGCATGTTGTACTTATTGATACTTAAAGCTTGTCAGAAGGGTTTAGGCAGGTCCGAGGCTTGCCCACGCATTGTGTTGATTGCTGGTGACATTTCAAAAGGCAATTATCCTGATCAAACCCAGTATGTGTTTTCTGGTACTGTTTTTGGTCTGATTGTTTGAGGTTTCAAACTTCAACTGATAGTGACATCTACAAATTGTCATGACAATGTATCAGAATTGGAAATTTGGACATTTTTAGAAGAGAATGGCTACAGCAGCACAAGACTGCAGATCTAAGTTCAGTGACTGTCTTGTGGAGTCCCTCTTACCCACACATTCGTACAGACACAGACAGGAAAACCAACATGGCTGTAATAGGCAAAAGGATAGACAGGGAAGGCAGTTCACTGGTCCCTGTTCATAGGGTTCACTTACGCAATCCTTTTAGTTTACCCTGCTCCTCGATTCTCCTTCTTCAGATGTTTTCACTTACAGACATTACACAATTCACACTTATAAAGTCTCTGGCTTACTGGTTAAGAGCCACTGAGAGAAATAAAAATTGGTTTTCTTCAGGTTAAAAGTATAACTTAATGCAGAGAAAACAGTCAGCTCTGCCTTTGGCCTTGGAGAGATCTGATCGTTTCTCCCAAATATTTATAAACTGAAGCTGTTCGGTTACCAGTGATGATGTATTTGTTGGCAGACAGAAGATCTTTGTCATTGATGTCTGGTCATAAACCCTTCAGACCAATAAGCTACTTGTTTCTGGCCAAAAGTCTATTTGCCCCTTCACTCAAACTCATCTCCAGTGACCTCCCCGACTGCTTGAACAAGCAGTGTATATGCTAGAGTTACAATAAGTGCCAGGTAACTTTCTTTTTTTAAAAATGAAGTAATTCCTTCAACAATCATTAATTTGTGAAGCAGTCATTTTCTCATTTCAGTCTACAATCAAAGATACACTGCTTTACAAATTTCATGTGATCTTGGAGAAAGATATGTAATCAGGGATGTAATGCTTTCTCTGTTAACTTTGTTACAATCAGCCAAGTAAGCAGGAAGATAAACGGGAGTTAACTCATTCTTCTTCACCAGGGAGCTAAAAGATTTGCATTATCCCACCTGGAACTGTAACAATTTTCATTTATGGCATATCATGAAGGCAGATCAGATTGAAAGATGTGTTAGGACTTTTAGCTCAAATGGTGAGAAGAGTATTATAACTGGCCTCAGGACGTAGGTGCAAGATATATGAAAAATCTCTCTGAATTTCTAACTATTTTCAATATCTTTTCAGAAAATAAACACTGAGAACCTTAGACAAGAACACATGTAGGCTCAGTTGTCATGTCCCTGTGGTCATGTAGCCTGCCAACATCATGAAGTCACACAGGATTCATGGACATTTGTATGAAGGTTGATTGCTGCTCTGAAAACTGTATTCCCTTTGGATTTTGTAACTCAAGACAATAAAGCAAGGGGGGACAGGTTGAATATTTAAAATTGACTCCATAGTGGTGAAAAATAATTTTTCAACAGATCATGCATATGTCAATAATATTCAATAATGATAATTTAATAGGATGTTCAATTGTTTTCAATCATCAAGTGAGGGAGAGAAATAAGTTTGACGAGTACACAATGAGGCTACAGAGCAAGATAAATAGATTTAACTGAATGGGCAAAAATCTGATAAACTTTGAATAATGTGTGAAAATGCAAAAATAGACAATTTGACAGGTAAAATAAAAAAGTTTCATTTTATCTAAATACTGAGAGATTGCAGAATAGGATCTGGGTGACCTAGGGTATGAATGACAAAATATTAGCATGCCGGAACAACAAGCATTTAAGAAAGCTGCAAGAATATTATATCACCCATCCAAGATGGCGGTAAAGTAGCAGTGCAGTGTGGAAAGCTCATCTGCTCTGAGTTTTTACTTTTTTTCCTTCCTTCATTGATTTTTTTTGCTTACTTTAATTGACTGACTTTCTGTGGGGAGTGAGTATGTGCAGTGCAGAGGCGATCAGCACAGAGAAGAGTGAGCCCAGAACAATGGAGTCAAGCTCTGGCAGGGTGAGCCAGCCCAACATGGCTGACAGTGAGGTCCCAGGAGTAGCCATGGGCCCCAACCAAGCCTGCCTCTTCATCAGATATGTGGAACAGTCCATCTTCCGGCAGCTACACTGGTACCACCCCCCACCTTTTCCTCCGCTACATCGATGATAGTATTGGCGCTACCTCATGCTCCCACAACCTTCTCAGACTCCTCTCTCCCCTTCCTAGACCTCTCCATTTCTATCTCGGGCGACCGACTCAACACAGACATTTACTACAAACCGACTTACTCCCACAGTTACCTAGATTACACCTCCTCCCACCCTGCCCCTTATAAAAATACCATCCCATATTCCCAATTCCTCCAACTCCACCGCATCTGCTCCCAGGAGGACCAATTCCACCACCAAACAACTCAAATGGCCTCTTTCTTCAAAGACTGCAATTTCCCCTCCGACGTGGTCGACGATGCTCTCCACCGCATCTCCTCCACTTCCTGCACCTCCGCTCTTGAACCCCGCCCCTCCAATCGCCACCAGGACAGAACCCCACTGGTCCTCACCTTCCACCCCACCAAACTCCGGATACATCGTATCATCCTCCATCATTTCCGCCACCTCCAAACAGACCCCATCACCAGGGATGTATTTCCCTCCCCACCCCATCAGCATTCAGGAGAGACCGCTCCCTTCGCGACTCCCTCGTCGTCAGGTCCACACCCCCACCAACCCAACCTCCACTCCTGGCACCTTCCCCTGCAACTGCAAGGGGTCCAAAACTTGCGCCCACACCTCCCCCCTCACCTCCTTCCATAGCCCCAGTGGATCCTTCTATATCCGTCGCAAATTCACCTGCACCTCCACACACGTCATTTACTATATCCGCTGCACCCGATGTGGTCTCCTCTACATTGGGGAGACAGGCTGCCTAGTTGCGCAACATTTCAGGAAACACCTCTGGGACACCCGCACCAACCAACCCAACCGCCTCGTGGCTGAACACTTTAACTCCCCCTCCCAATTCACCAACGACATGCAGGTCCCCCCACCTTATCTCAGTCCCAACCCTCGGATTCAGTACCGCCCTCTTGACCTGCAATCTTCTTCCTGACCTCTCCAATCCCACCCCCTCTCTGGCCTATCACCCTCACCCTCACCCTCACCTCCTTCCACCTATCATATTCCCAGCGCCCCTCCCCCAAATTCCCTCCCCCTACTTTTAATCTCAGCCCACTTGGCACACCAGCCTCATTCCTGAAGAAGGGCTTATGCCCGAACAGTCGATTCTCCTGCTCCTCGGATGTGTGTTTTTCCAGCACCACATTTTTCAACTCTGACAGTGAGCTCCCCCAGCATCAGCGGCTGTGGCGAGAACAGGCTGTCCAAGTCATCAGCGATGACAGCAGATAGCTCCAGATTGAAGTTGGCGTGGACTGGAGACGAGGCCCAGTGTTGTCTGCTTGAAGGCCTATAATGCAAGACATTTTATTTCTTTACTTTTCAAATTTATTCCTAAGATTTTATACCAAGGGACCTTTTACCTAAGATGATATGAAGGACTTTAATGCTGAACTTTTTATTTCTTCATTTTTCCTAAGATCCTATACATAGGGTCGTAGAGGTGTTCAGCATGGAAACAGACTCTTCGGTCCAACCCATCCATGCTGACCAGATTCCCAACCCAATCTAGTCTCACCTGCCAGCACCCGGCCCATATCCCTCCAAACCCTTCCTGTTCATATACCCATTCAGATGCCTCTTAAATGTTGCAATTATAACAGACTCCACCACTTCCTCTGGCAGCTCATTCCATACACGTACCACCCTCTGTGTGAAAAAGTTGCCCTGTAGGTCTCTTTTATATCTTTCCCCTCTCACCCTAAACCTATGCTCTCTAGTTCTGGACAACCCGACCCCAGGGAAAAGTCTTTGCCCATTTACCCTATTCATGCCCCTCATAATTTTGTAAACCTCTATAAGGTCACCCCTCAGCCTCCGATGCTCCAGGGAAAACAGCTCTAGCCTGAACAGCCTCTCCCTATAGCTGAAATCCTCCAACCCTGGCAACATCCTTGTAAATCTTTTCTGAACCCTTTCAAGTTTCACAACATCTTTCTGATAGGAAGGAGACCAGAACTGCACGCAATATTCCACAGTGGCCTAACCAATGTCATGTACATTCGCAACATGACTTCCCAACTCCTGTACTCAATACTCTGACCAATAAAGGAAAGCATACCAAACGCCTTCTTCACTATCCTATCTCTTGTGACTCCATTTTCAAGGAGCTATGAACCTGCACTCCAAGGTCTCTTTGTTCAGAAACACTCTCTAGGACCTTATCATTCAGTGTATAAGTCTTGCTAAGATTTGCTTTCCCAAAATGCAGCACCTCACATTTAGCTGAATTAAACTCCATCTGCCACTTCTCAGCCCATTCGCCCATTTGGTCCAGATCCTGTTGTAATCTGAGGTAACCCTCTTCGCTGTCCACTACACCTCCAATTTTGGTGTCATCTGCAAACTTACTAACTGCACCTCTTATGCTTGCATCCAAATCATTTATGTAAATGACAAAAAGTAGAGTACCCAGCACCGATCCTTGTGGCACTCCACTGGTCACAGGCCTCCAGTCTGAAAAACAACCTTCCACCACCACCCTCTGTCTTCTACCTTTGAGCCAGTTCTGCATCCAAATGCTAGTTCTACCTGTATTCCATGATAAGGATGTACATGTATTTGGAAAGGTAAGGACTGATTCAGGATAGTCAACATTGCTTTGTGCGTGGGAAATCATGTCTCAAAAACTTTAATGAGTTTTTTGAAGAAGTAACAAAGAAGATCGATGAGGGCAGAGCAGTAGATGTGATCTATATGGACTTCAGTAAGGCGTTCAGTAAGGCGTTCAGTAAGGATCAGTGCTGGGCCCTCTACTTTTTGTCATTTACATAAATGATTTGGATGTGAGCATAAGAGGTACAGTTAGTAAGTTTGCTGATGACACCAAAATTGGAGGTGTAATGGACAGCGAAGAGGGTTACCTCAGATTACAACAGGATCTGGACCAGATGAGCCAATAGGCTGAGAAGTGGGAAATGGAGTTTAATTCAGATAAATACGAGGTGCTGCATTTTGGGAAAGCAAATCTTAGCAGGGCTTATACATTTAATGGTAAGGTCCTATGGAGTGTTGCTGAACAAAGAGACCTTGGAGTGCAGGTTCACAGCTCCTTGAAAGTGGAGTCGCAGGTAAATAGGATAGTGAAGAAGGCTTTTGGTATGCTTCCCTTTATTGGTCAGAGTATTGAGTACAGGAGTTGGGAGGTCATGTTGTGGCTGTACAGTACATTGGTTAGGCCACTGTTGAAATATTGCATGCAATTCTGGTCTCCTTCCTATCAGAAAGATGTTGTGAAACTTGAAAGGGTCCAGAAAAGATTTACAAGGATGTTGCCAGGGTTGGACGATCTGAACTACAGGAATAGGCTGAACAGGCTGGGGCTGTTTTTCCTGGAGCGTCGGAGGCTGAGGGGTGATCTTATAGAAGTTTACAAAATTATGAGGGGCATGAATAGGATAAATAGACAAAGTCCTTTCCCTGGGGTCGGGAGTCCAGAACTAGAGGGCATAGGTTTAGGGTGAGAGGGGAAAGAAATAAAAGAGACCTAAGGGGCAACTTTTTCATGCAGAGGGTGGTATGTGTATGGAATGAGCTGCCAGAGGATGTGGTGGAGGTTGGTACAATTGCAACATTTAAGAGGCATTTGGATGGGTATATGAATAGGAAGGGTTTGGAGGGATATGGGCCAGGTGCTGGCAGGTGAGACTAGATTGGGTTGGGATATCTGGTCAGCATGAACAGGTTGGACTGAAGGGTCTGTTTCCATGCTGTACATCTCTATAACTCTATGACTCAGTCTGTCTCATCACATTTACCACTGAGATGCTCCTCCATATTATTATTGTCTCCAGACATGAGAACTCCTCAAATCTAATCTTGCTAATCAGTCTCCCATGGCGAACCTTGTAGAACGCCTTATTGACTTCCATATAGATCACATCTACTGCTCTGCCCTCATTAATCCTCTTTGGTACTTCTTCAAAAATCTCAATCAAGTTTGTGAGACTGATTTCCCACGCACAAAGCCATGTTGACTATCCCTAATCAGTCCTTGCCTTTCCAAATACATGTCCATCCTGTCCCTCAGGATTCCCTCCAACAACTTGCCCACCACCAAAGTCAGACTCACTGGTCTATAGTTCCCTGGCTTGTCCTTAACACCCTTCTTAAAGACCTAGGTACCTTTGTACCTAAGGTAGCACCATAAGTGGTAACTTTATAAATTTCTCACTGTGCTCATGTGACAACAAATCTAATTCCATTTCTATTGTTTATTGTGACAGGAATTGAATGCAAAAATAGGGACACTAGGCTTGAGTTACAAAGGGTACTGGTGGGACCATGTTCAGAGTAGAATGTACTGTACAGTCTGTTCATAAATGTGTTTGTAGCTGTTCAGAGAATGTTTACTGGACTAACCCAGAATGACAGCGTTGTTTGGGAATTTCTAACACCAGGCACCACTGGTGTTTAGAAAAGTAAGAGGAACCTGACTGAAACATGAATCCTGGCAGGTCTCACAGGATGGATGTAGAATTTTATCTTCCTTCTTGTAGAAGAATCTAGAACAAGAGGTCAATGTTTAAAAAAAAAGAGATCACTGTTTAAAATGGTGATCATCCTCCCAGAGGGGAGGAAAATTCTTTTCACATAAATGACCATGCATCATTGGAACCAGTTTGCTCATAAAGCAAGAGAGAAATCTTTGAATATTTTTACGATACAAGTAGATTCATGATAAGCAAGGGAGTGTAAGGTTATTTGGAGGTAGGCAGGGGTATGGAGTAATAAGATCAGCCTTGGTCATAATGTGTAGCCCAGGACTTCACCTCCTCCTCCTTATATGGATGTTTATATGCTCATACATTCACACTCTGACACACCAAAGTAAGTAATTACTGGTTTATATGGCAGGAAGGTTTAAATAATGCATTAGAATTTATTTAGTGGCAAGATCACCAGAAGGCAAACTAACTACATATGGCAGAATGTGAAGTTTGGAGCAGTACTCGCAGTTCACAGTTTGACTTAATTGGTGACCAACTTTGTAGGTGAGGATAATTCAACAACTTAATGCATTGAAAAGGAGGATTTTAATTATCAGTGAGGTTCACAAAATTAAGAGATGCAAGTAACAGCTTTATCTCGCAAGGATTACTTGTTGATTGTTATGGCAATCATCCAGCCATTTACAACTACATTCCCTTAGTTTTGTTGGGTAAACCATTATACCCGTGAATAAGAAATATCTTAGAGACTTGCACTGGGCTTCTTTTCAAAATGATCTTTACCACCACTCTACCCTCATCAATCCTCTTTGTTACTTCTTCAAAAAACCCAATCAAGTTTGTGAGATATGGTTTTCCACACACAAAGCCATGTTGACTATCCCTAATCAGTCCTTGCCTTTCCAAATACATGTACATCCTGCCCCTCAGAATTCCCTCCAACAACTTGCCCACCACCGACATCAGGTTCACTGGCCTATAGTTCCTTGGCTTGTCCCTACCATCCTTCTTAAACAGTGGCACCACGTTTGCCAACCTACAGTCTTCCGGCACCTCACCTATGACTATCAATGATACAAATATCTCAGCAAGCAGCCCAGTAATCACTTCCCTAGCTTCTCACAGAGTTCTAGGGTATACCTGGTCAGGTCCTGGGGATTTATTCACTTTTATATGTTTCAAGACATCCAACATATGAGATAGCTTTGACAAATAGAGTTAAGGAGAATCCAAAGGGTTTTTACAAATACCTTAAGGACAAAAGGGTAACTAGGGAGAGAATAGGGCTCCTCAAAGATCAGCAAGGCAGTCTTTGTGTGGACCTGCAGGAGATGGGGGAGATACTAAATGAGTACTTTGCATCAGTATTTACTGTGGAAAAAGACATGGAAGATATAGAATGTAGGGAAATAGATGGTGACATCTTGAAAAATGTCCATATTACAGAGGAGGAAGTGCTGGATGTCTTGAAACACATAAAAGTGAATAAATCCCCAAGACCTGATCAGGTGTATCCGAGAACTCTGTGGGAAGTGAGAGAAGTGATTGCCGAGCCTCTTGCTGAGATGTTTGTATCGTCGATAATCACAGGTGAGGTGCCGGAAGACTGGAAGCTGGCTAACGTGGTGCCACTGTTTAAGAAAGATGGTAAGGACAAACCAGGAGCCTGACGTCAGTGGTGGGCAAGTTGTTGGAGAGAATCCTGAGGGACAGGGTGTACATGTATTTGGAAAGGCAAGGACTGATTAGGGATAGTCAACATGGGTTTGTGTGTGGAAAATCATGTCTCACAAACTTGATTGAATTTTTTGAAGAAGTAACAAAGAGGATTGATGAGGGCAGAGTAGTATACGTGATCTATATGGACTTCAGTAAGACGTTCAACAGGGTTCCACATGGGAGACTGGTTAGCAAGATTAGATCTCATGGAATACAGGTCGAACTAGCCGTTTGGATACAGAACTGGCTCAAAGATAGAAGACAGAGGGTGATGGTGGAGGGTTGTTTTTTGGAGTGCCACAAGAATTGGTGCTGGGTCCACTTCTTTACATCATTTATATAAATGATTTAGATGTGAGCATAAGAGGTATAGTTAGTAAGTTTGCAGATGACCCCAAAATTGGAGGTGTAGTTGACAGCAAAGAAGGTTACCTCAGATTACAATGGGATCTTGATCAGATGGGCCAATGGGTTGAGGTATGGCAGATGGAGCTTAATTCAGATAAAAGCGAGGTGCTGCATTTTGGGAAAGCAAATCTTAACGGGACTTATACACTTAATGGTAAGGTCCTAGAGAGTGTTGCTGAACAAAGAGACCTTGGAGTGCAGGTTCACAGCTCCTTGAAAGTGGAGATGCAGGTAGATAGGAAAGTGAAGGCGGCGTTTGGTATGGTCTCCTTTATTGGTCAGAGTATTGAGTACAGGAGTTGGGAGGTCATGTTGCAGCTATACAGGACATTGATTAGGCCACTGTTGGAATATTGCATGCAATTCTGGTCTCCTTCCTATCGGAAGTATGTTGTGAAACCTGAATGGGTTCAGAAAAGATTTACAAGGATGTTGCCAGAGTTGGAGGATTTGAGCTATAGGGAGACGTTTAATAGGCTGGAACTGTTTTCCCTGGAGCTTCAGAGACTGAGGGGTGACCTTATAGAGGATTATAAAATCATGAGGGTCATGGATATGATAAATAGACAAAGTCTCTTCCCTGGGGTCAGGGAGTCCAGAACTAGAGGGCATAGGTTTAGGATGAGAGGGGAAAGATATAAAAGAGTCCTAAGGGGCAACTGTTTCACACAGAGGGTGGTACTTATACAGAATGAGCTGCCAGAGGAAGTGATGGAGGTTAGTATGATTGCAACATTTAAAAGGCATCTCAATGAGTATATGAACAGGAAAGGTTTGGAGGGATATGGGCTGTGTGCTGGCAGGTGGGACTAGATTGATTGGCATGGACGAGTTGGACCGAAGGGTCTGTTTCCATGCTGTACATTTCTATGACACTGTGGCTCTATATGCAATATATCCAATAAACAAATAATATTTCTCCTGTAATATTGCTGCTTCCCTTGCCCTCACTTGTGATTGTGCCTAATTTTGGATCCCTACCAGTAAGGTATGTTTCCAGTTCTATTTTCTGTTTATTGGGCTTCTCCATTCATTGTCATCCTGGTGTTCTGTTCCTTTAATGAAGTGATGTCATGTTCCTGGGATCTGCTATGTTAGCAGCACATAGAGAGTGATGTGGCTTCCATGATACCAGAGTGCCTAAGAGATCCCAGCCAAATTTCATTGGGGTTGGGAAATAGAGAATTAAAATCCTGCAGAGATCTGTTTGGACCCTTCTCACTCTGTGCACCATAGCTTTCAATATGTGAAGTGTAGGGGCTGTGGTCTGTTTGTGCCTCTTCAGTACTTGGTGCGTGGCCTGGAGTGCGAATCCTGGGTGCATGATTTCTGATTAGATGGTTTCTTAGAGGTTTGATCATAGGATGTTCTGAGCACATGACAGTGGAATGAAGAGTGGCACTTACTCAGTTGGCAGGTCATGGATCCCTAAAGGAGCAGTCTCTCGCTTTTCCTATCAGGGCCTAGATTCTCTCCTAATAGAGAGTGAAGAGTCTCGTGTTAGGCACGCCCCCAATCTATACTGGTTTTTTTCTGCCAAGTGATGGACTGCCTTCTCCTATAACGAGAGAAATGGAGATAATGCAGCTGTTGGTACTGATACAGGGGGGCAAAGGGTGGCATGGTGTTCAGAGGTAGTGATGCGGTAACAAGAAGAGCATGCAGAATTAGTGCTGTGGGGGGATTGAGGAGCGAGAGCAAGTGAGGGAAGATGTGCATTCACCTTTGGGGTGTTGGGGTTGTTCTGGGGTGGGTTGGATGCAATATCAGAGATCGAATGTCTTTGAGGTAGTCGAAAGAAGAATCTGTCACATCCTGGTAAAACAATTAAGGTAATTGATCTTCTTGCAGCACTGCTGGCCATTGCTCTGGACCAAGGAGATAGCACCTACTTGGTGGTGACCTCCAACCAGACTGCCAGGGTGTGGCAGTGAGGCCTCCTTTGCCAGTCTTCCTGAACACTCGTCTGCACCACCTCTTCAACCAGGACATCCAGGCCCCTGTTGGAGAATTGCAGTGCCCCCTTCCTGTCCTTCAACACATTCAGAACCTGCCCGTGACAAAGTGCACAGTAACCTTTTAACATTGACATGGGTACAAGTGATGCCATTCTTTCAAAGGAGATCTGTTGAGTTGTGCATTGCTCCGTGAACAGTGCAGGGTAGGATGGGGATAGAGTCAGATGTGAGGGACATTATGGGGACAAGCAGATAGTTAATAAGTTGAATTTGACAAGATAAAGTGAGAAATCTCTTTGGGTCTTGCAACAGAGATCCCTTTAAAAAACTGGATACAACCTGGACTTAACTGAAAAAAGTAATCTTCATTTTGTGTTTTTTTTCCTTTTTCCACCAGCCTCTAGGCAGAGAGTTCCAGATCATTACCACTCACTGCATAAAAATAATCGCTTACATTCCTCCTCCGTCCCTGCAAATACCTTAAACTATGTGATATGGTTGGATAGGAATAAATGGAGGCTCTTTGCTGGTTTTTAGATTTGAAATTTTATGTTAAATTTGATAGCATGGTGAAAGCACTACGATTGCAAATTGTCCAGCAGTGAGCATTTAATTTCCTTGCTGTCCATTGATGATTCAGTTCTCTTCTGCTTCAGCTGTAGAATCCATCTGATTCCCAGCTGATTAGTGCAGTGATGTATCTGTCTTTATCATTTTTATTGACCTACACACATTCGACTCAATCCGATCTTCAGGATTTGAAGGTGTCTTTGCTCAACAGTTGCCAGGCAAGTAATGAGCATCCATTTCCATTTCTTCTGAAGCACATTAATCATCGCTTCCTGGTAACATAAAAGGCTTGAGCATGGTCACTTTGGGCTTACTGATAGATATCTAAGGTTGTGTAAATTTAGCTGGAAAACGAAAACCTAAAAATACCTAAGAACTCAATGTAATTAACTGTGCCTGTTTTCAATTGTAATTAATAACAAGGCTCGTAAGTTTTAATTTTTCTTGTATTCTGATGCAAAATGCTTGACAAATTTTGAATACTTTCATGACTGATTTTTTAAAAATGTACTTCCACCTATCTTGAGCAGCTGACAATTGAAGATTGGAAGCTTTCTTGAAGCAGCAATTAGAATGAAATAATATTACAGGTATCTGTAGATTTCTACTTGCACTGTAACCTTGGGAACTTAAAGGTTAAATACTTAACAACATATCTTGATGAAAACAAATGTGAGCAAAAGGTTTACGACAGAACAATGAGACATTTACAAGAAGGCCTTCATATTTTTTTTCAGTGTTTGTATTGTACACATTTAAAGAAAAACGATGAAACTCGTAAGTGCATGAAGGGTTTGCATCTATTGGTAGTCATCAGACCAACAAAAGGCAAAGGAGAATTATAAACACATGTTTGATATAATTTCTCCATTAAGGAAAGCTATATGCAATGCTTATTTCGTGAAAGGTCACACTAGTAATCTATTATAGTGAGAGTGTAGTGTATTTTTAATGAAGAAAGATTTCCATTAAAGAGTTCGTGTGCTTTATATCACAATATTAAAGAAATATATGGCTGCAAAGACAGCACTTGTCTCCTCCTTTCTCATTAGAACTACAATCAGTAACTCTGATTAGCAGAGTCAGTCATGCTGAAAGAAGTAAAAGTACTCAGTAAGATGCCCATCTTTCTCACAGAAATCACATATACAGTATCCACAATGTTCACAGATTAGGACAGTTGAAAGAAAGTCATTAAAGAAAAGAAAAGAGGAATGAGAAAGCGAAAAAGGACCGAGCACAGAGAAGTGCTCAGGGAAGGGGCAAAGTCTGAAAGTAAGGATTTGAGCATTGGTGGTATGACAAAATGAAAAATGATGGGCAAAACTAAAATTAATCAAGGAAGGTGGGGTGTGGGGTGCAAGTAGGAACACAGAAAGAGAAGAAACAAGATAGGAAATATGTAAAGTACAGAGGAGCTAAAACAAAAGGGACAGAAATTAGAAATTGAATAAAATAAGGTGAATAGACCAATGGAGCATTATATATGCAAATTTGCAGAAAGCACTAATTTTTAGTCAGAGTAAATTATGCAAATATGAACTGATTAAGTGAGTGAACTATGGCAAGGGCAGTACAATGTGGGAAAGTATGAAGTCAAATGTTAGGATCTGAGAAAGACAATCAGATGTTTTTATAATAGTGAGAGACTGTGTGAAAGAGGAGGGGGAATATAGTTGTCTGTGCAGTCAGTTCTTAAAAAGCTACTAAAAAATTGAAAATGGCTAAGAAAATTTGGCCTTTAAGTCAAGGGAAGATCAAATCATTATTCAAACCTTGACAGAAATACATTCAATTTTGGTCTGCAAAACAAAATTAGCATTGAAAGTATTTATTTCTGATTCACAGGAATAATATTGGGGGTTTGATGAGTCTAATCAAGAAACTTAGAACAAAGAAATTTAAAAATGAGCATTAGATGAAATCAGGAAACACATTCTCTACACAAAGGCAAATAGAAAAAAAGCTATGGTTGCTGAATTTTCAATTTTAAATGATAATTTTTTGTTAGTTAAGGGTATCAAGGGCTGTGAACCGAAGTAGTGATCTAAGAATCAGTCTTGATCTAACTGAATATCAGAACAAGTTTGAAGGGCTAAACTACCCACTGCTCTTTCGATTAGTGAAATTAATACGTGTGTTGCTGTTAACAAAATTAATTACACATTGTGGCTTCACTGAGGTATTTAATTAACTACAATGTTGTGGATTGACTAATCAGGAAGAATGGGAAGAAACAGCATTGACAACCATCTCATTTCTGGTTCCCTCACGCCTGCCATCCCCTGTGAAGTATGTTGTTTCAGCATTGACTGTGATAAACCTACCACAGTAGGAATTGACAAGGGGTTCGAGATCATGTGTTACTGTATCTTTCTCTATATTCAGATTGAGGGAAGTGAAGGTTTTCATGTTGTTCATTAATGGTACATTTTTCCAGCAAAAGCAAATCAGTAAAAGGGGTAGTGGTAACAAAACTAAAATGTATTCAGTGAAGGTGGTATGGAATTTCTGTGGAGAGCTTCAGATTGGGCAGTCTGATTCATATTCCCTAAGTACCAATGATAATATGATTAATGTCATCTACCCAGCTCCAATTCAGCAAACCTTTCTTGCTGATTTTTCTTCAGCACCGCAAAAAACTATGAAAAATGGCTTTTGGGGATACTCGCTCCCCACCTGCATAGAAGAAATAGCTAATAAAATTGATATTTAAAAATGATGTACTTCAAAGCTGACCAAAATAGGCCATAACACTAGTACGCATCTTGGTCCCTACAGATGCTCGGTTTCAGGATTGAAGTAGAAAAAGGTGATATTGTTATGTTGTCTCTTTGAATCATCCATCATTAACGTTTTTAAGTTGATGTTTTATCATCAGTCCTAATCCAGTATTACCACCTTGTCATCAAAGTGAATGATACAGTCTATCGGACCAGACGATCTCCCACAATGACTGATGCATTAGCTATGCTAATACCTGATGCTGCAATCCCAAGTGAAAAGGCACAGAGGTGTAAGACTAATTATTATAGTTGTGACATTACAAGAAATATCAACTAGGAAAGCAATTAATTACAGAGAGAGTAAGATTATGGCAGACATTTTTAATC
The DNA here is from genome assembly GCF_047496795.1 of Chiloscyllium punctatum. NCBI lineage: Eukaryota > Metazoa > Chordata > Chondrichthyes > Orectolobiformes > Hemiscylliidae > Chiloscyllium > Chiloscyllium punctatum. The sequence goes on from NC_092764.1 coordinate 41,605,163, forward strand.
AAACTGTTCAGTAATGTTATGACACAAATCTGGGGAAGATGGGACTACAACCAACTTTCAGAAGCCAGAGGTAGGGACATTTCCAATATATAACAACAGCACTTAGACAGAAGAACATGGAAACATAGAAAATAAGAGCAGGAGTAGGCCATTCAGCCCTTCAAACCTGTTCTGCTATTTATCACGATTATAGTTGATCATGCAATTCAATAGCCTGTACCAGTTTCTCCCCTGTTTCTTGTTATCCCTTCAGCTCCAAGTGTTAAATTCAACTCTATCTTGAAATCATACAATGTTTTAGCTTTGGCTGCTTTCTGTGATTGTGAATTCCACCAGCTCACCACTCTCCAGGTTAAGAAATTTCTACTCACCTCAGTCCTAAATGGTATACCCCATATCCTTAGACTATGACCCCCAGCCATTGAAAACATCCTTCCTACAACCACCCTGTCTAGTCCTGTTAGAATTGTATAGGCTTCTATGAGATTGACCTCTTATTCTTCTAAACTCCAGTGAATATAATCAATCCTAACCAATTCAATCTTTCCTCCTGCGACAGTCTCACCACCACAGGACTCAGACTGGTAAAGCTTTGTTGCACTCCATATATAGCAATAACGTCCTTCCTCAGATAAAGAGAGCAAAAGTGCACACAATATTCAAGGTGTGATCTCACCAAGGCCCTGCATAACTGCAGCAAGACATCCCTGCTCTTGTACTCAAATCCTCTCACTATTGTTGTGGTTCTGTTCGCCAAGCTGGGAACTTGTGTTGCAGACGTTTTGTCCCCTGTCTAAGGTGACATCCTCAGTGCTTGCCTTCTTTACTGCCCACTGCACCTGCAAGCTTATCTCCAACAATAGGTGTACAAGGACACTCAGCTCTCGGTGCACTTTCCCTTCTCTCAATTTGGAGCCATTCTGTTTTTGCTACCCATGTGGATAACTTCACATTTATATGGACTATATTTCATCCATGATGCATTTGCCCACTCAGTCAAGCTTGTCCAAATCACACTAACACATCTCTGCATGCCTCCCAACCAGCTTTTATGATATTTGCAGTTCCATTATCCAAATAATTAATATATATAATGAATGGCTGGAGTCCTAGAACTGATCCCTGTGGGATCCCAATACCCACTGATTGTTATTCAGGAAATGACTCACTTATTCCTACTCATTGTTTCCTGTCTACCAAACAGTTTTCTCTCCACTTCAATACACCCCATCCAAATCCATGCATTTTAATTTTACACATTAATCTCTTATGTAGAACTTGGTTGAAGACCTTCTGAAAGTTCAAGTAATCCACACCTACTGCCATCAATCTCATTGGCAAGGGAAATAAAGGGCTGAAGTTTACCAAAATTCCATTAAGTATCAGTTTTGCGAAGTTTCATGGAGTTTCATGAAGGTTTCTCTGTGACCTCAAATTTGCTATTCCGCCAATTCTCCACTGCCCACCTTATTATGGAAGAATTACATCTTTACAGCACCGTATCCACCTTATGTTTCACAGAAATATCCTGCTGTTAGGATTTCCCAGGATTTCTGCCACTGGCAGTATAGTTAAAGCCTAAGTGTGCAGAAGGTTAAATGTCGTCAGTCATGGTAGACGTAATGGGAGGGGAATGATAAGTAAAAAGTTCCTGAGGGCATATAGCTTGCAGAGGTGACCCCTCATTGAAAATAGAAGACCACATTCATAACTTCATCGCCATGTTACACCATCACTGTCTTTGTAACTGCAACTGCAAAAATGAAGCTATAGATTTTACCCATCATAAGCAACTTATAACCTTCGACTCTGTTTGAATGAGGCTACTCCTTCCATAACACCCAACACAGCATACCATCTTGTCATTTTTTCATGTTAGAACATTACACATTGTGAAGTCTTCAAACAGTTGTTAACATTATCTGCATTAAACAATAGGTCAAGCAAAGAAACAACAAAGTTGTATTTTCTTCTGTAACTAAAGAAGGACTGCTTGCATTTCGAACCACAAAAAAATTCCAATCAATGAATGAACTGCTGTTTCGATTAGTGAAATTAATATGTGTGTTGCTGTCAACAAAATTAATTACACATTGTAGTTAATTAAATACCTCAGTGAAGCCACAATGTTGTGGATTGACTAATCAGGAAGAAATGTAAGTTCTAACTTAGGTACCAATTCACAAAAAGGCAAGACACATTTGAGATGTTGTCCTTATCCCAGCTGTGACAAAGCTGCTCCTTTAACAAGGTTATGTTGCCCTTGGGTTCTTTTTTAGGACATTGTAAAAGACACAGGGGTTCCAGAAAGTCTGGGTTTCGATGGGTTTTAGGACAAATTTGATTATAGAAAACAGATACTGCCTCAGGCAAATGGCTTTTCAGTTAAAAAGAAAAGCCTGTACAATAAAAGGGGAGTGGCTGGTGCTCCCAGCTTAGCTTTCTCTGGTTTGGTTTGGTTTTTAGCAAGTAGTGTTCTGAAGTTGCTGGACCCAAGAGAAACAGATCAATGCTAAGCCTCCCTCTCTGACTTCTCTCCTGCAAGACCCTGTGTTTGTTTTTATCTTTTGTGCAAAGGCGTGTTTATGGGGATTGTTGCAAGTATTTGGAACAGCATTATTAAGTTGGTATAATCTGTTGGGTTTTCAGATAGGTTAACTGAGACGTGGCTTCATGGGGACAGGGCCTGGGAAATGAATATTCAAGGCTACACGTGCTATCGTAAGGACAGACTGACGGGCAGAGGGGGTGGGGTGGCCTTGTTGGTAAAGGATGATATTCAGTCCCTTGCGCGGGGGGACCTAGAGTCAGGGGATGTAGAGTCAGTGTGGATAGAGCTTCGAAACACTAAGGGTAAAAAGACCCTCATGGGAGTCATCTACAGGCCCCCAAACAGTAGTCTGGATGTCGGATGTAAGTTGAATCAGGAGCTGAAATTGGCTTGTCGCAAAGATGTTACTACAGTTGTTATGGGGGATTTTAACATGCAGGTAGACTGGGAGAATCAGGATGGTATCGGGCCTCAAGAAAGAGACTTTGTGGAGTGCCTCAGAGATGGATTTTTAGAGCAGCTGGTGCTGGAGCCGACCAGGGATAAGGCGATTCTGGATCTGGTATTGTGTAACGAACCAGAATTGGTCAGTGACCTCGAAGTGAAGGAGCCATTGGGAAGTAGTGACCATAATACAATAAGCTTCAATCTGCAATTTGAGAGGGAGTGTGTACAATCGGAAGTGACAATATTTCAGTTGAATAAAGGGAAATATGGAGCTATGAGGGAGCAGCTGGCCAAAGTTCAATGGTGCAATACCTCAACAGGGAAGACCGTGGAGGAACAATGGCGGATATTTCTGTGTATAATGCAGAAGTTGCAGGATCAGTTCATTCCTAAAAGGAAGAAAGATCCCAGGAGGAGACATGGGCAGCCATGGCTGATGAGGGAAGTAAAGAAACATATAAAGTTAAAAGAGAAAAAATATAACTTAGCGAAGATAAGTGGGAAAACTGAGGACTGGGAAGCTTTTAAAGAACAACAGAGGATTAGTAAGAAGGAAATACGCAGAGAAAAAATGAGGTACGAAGGTAAACTGGCCAAGAATATAAAGGAGGATAGTAAAATCTTTTTTTGATAAGGCAAAAAAAATGGTTAGGACAAAGATTGGGCCCTTGAAGACAGAAACAGGGGAATATATTACTGGGAACAAAGAAATGGCAGAGGAATTAAATGGGTACTTCAGATCTGTGTTCACTGGGGAAGACACAAGCAATCTCCCTGAGGTAACAGTGGCTGAAGGTCCTGAACTTAAGGGAATTTATATTTGCCAGGATTTGGTGTTGGAGAGACTGTTAGGTCTGAAGGTTGATAAGTCTCCGGGACCTGATGGCCTGCATCCCAGGGTACTGAAGGAGATGGCTCGGGAAATCGTGGATGCGCTGGTGATTATTTTCCAGAGTTCAATAGAATCGGGGTCGGTTCTTGAGGATTGGAGGGCGGCTAATGTTGTGCCACTTTTTAAGAAGGGTGGACGGGAGAAAGCAGGAAATTATAGACCAGTTAGTCTGACCTCAGTGGTGGGAAAGATGCTGGAGTCTATTATAAAGGATGAAATTACGGCACATCTGGATAATAGTAACAGGATAGGACAGAGTAGCATGGATTTATGAAGGGGAAATCATGCTTGACTAATCTTCTTGAATTTTTTGAGGATGTAACTCGGAAGATGGACGAGGGAGATCCAGTGGATGTAGTGTACCCGGACTTTCAGAAAGCTTTTGATAAAGTCCCACACAAGAGGTTAGTGAGTAAAATTAGGGCGCACGGTATTGGGGGCAAAGTACTAGATTGGATAGAGAATTGGTTGGCTAATAGGAAACAAAGGGTAGTGATTAACGGCTCCATTTCGGAATGGCAGGCAGTGACCAGTGGGGTACCGCAGGGATCCGTGCTGGGACCGCAGCTTTTTACAATATATGTAAATGATATAGAAGATGGTATCAGCAATAACATTAGCAAATTTGCTGATGATACAAAGCTGGGTGGTAGGGTGAAATGTGATGAGGATGTTAGGAGATTACAGGGTGACCTGGACAAGTTAGGTGAGTGGGCAGATGCATGGCAGATGCAGTTTAATGTGGATAAATGTCTGGTTATCCACTTTGGTGGCAAGAACAGGAAGGCAGATTACTACCTCAATGGTATCAAATTAGGTAAAGGGGCTGTTCAGAGAGATCTGGGTGTTCTTGTCCACCAGTCAATGAAGGCAAGCATGCAGGTACAGCAGGTCGTGGAGAAGGCTAATAGCATGCTGGCCTTCATAACAAGAGGAATTGAGTATAGAAGCAAAGAGGTGCTTCTGCAGCTGTACAGGGCCCTGATGAGACCACACCTGGAGTACTGTGTACAGTTCTGGTCTCCAAATTTGAAGAAAGACATTCTGGCTATTGAGGGAGTGCAGCGTAGGTTCAGGAGGTCAATTCCTGGAATGGCAGGATTGCCTTACACGGAAAGACTGAAGCGACTGGGCTTGTATACCCTTGAGTTTAGAAGACTGAGAGGGGATCTGATTGAAACGTATAGGATTATGAAAGGATTGGACACTCTGGCAGGAGGAAACATATTTCCGCTGATGGGGGAGTGCCGAACCAGAGGACACAACTTAAAAATACGGGGTAGACCATTTAGGACAGAGATGAGGAGAAACTACTTCACCCAGAGAGTGGTGGCTGTGTGGAATGCTCTGCCCCAGAGGGCAGTGGAGGCCCAGTCTCTGGATTCATTTAAGAAAGAATTGGATAGAGCTCTTAAAGATAGTGGAGTCAAGGGTTATGGAGATAAGGCTGGAACAGGATACTGATTGGGAATGATCAGCCATGATCATATTGAATGGCTGTGCAGGCTAGAAGGGCTGAATAGCCTACTCCTGCATCTATTGTCTATTGTCTATTGTCTATTGTTAAGTTATTCAGTATTCTGTTCTCTTTCACTTGTGTTTCATTCGGTAATCTTGTAAATAAATCCTGTTTTGTTTGAAAGTAAGTGGTTTGACCAGCTGCATTACTCCTGAATATCCACTTTACACCAGCTTAAATCAACTAGCAAAGTTAGGGTCTGGGCTACTTTCTTGCAATGTTTTGAAGGGTCTGGTCTGATCCATAACACAGTCAACACAACATGAGCAAACACTAAGAAGGTCAGGTGAAAGTGTTGAGGCGCAATCTTTCCAATGATCAGATAGACCAGGTAAGTGGTGTGGCAACAGCATTGCCATATAAAGAGTCGGTGAATAGCAGTGAGCAGTATTGAATTGGAGAACAGTATTATAAGTGAGTCAGAGATCTGTCGTGGTGATGCAGTGAGGCTGGTGTGTATCAGATGCCAACCTTCATGGGCAGAGAGCTACCGGTTGTTGCTGCCTATGGTGCGTGTCCTCAGATGTTGGAGAATATTGGCCAAAATGGAGACCTAGAGGAGTACGAGGTGAGCAGGAGCTGCCCAGGTATCCACTCAGGCATGCTGGGAGTTTTCACTGTCTAATTTCTACCTCGGACTACCTGGGACAATAACAACCTGCATATGAATGAGGCAATATAAACTAATCATACATGCAAAGAGACTCTTTCTCACTCACTAGTCAGATTCTCCCTGTGGCTTTGAAACATTGGATGTGAAATCTAATTATTCTTCTTTGACAATGAGAATCTCTTTCTTCCAATCTCGCCATATTTTCCAAACTGACTCATTATTACTCATATCATTCAGGAGCTGGGAAAATTCCCACCAGAATTTGAAAAACATTTTCCTAGCTATGTTAATAGAAGAGACAGAATAAATAAATATTCGCTCCATACAGAACTTAATGTTACAATAAGACAATGTCAATATTGTGACTCAAAAACAGAAATTGCAGGAAAAGCTCAGCAGGTTCAGTAGCATCTGTGGAGAGAAATCAGAATTAACATCCACAGACCCTTCCTCAGAATCAATGGGAGCTAGGAAGTTTATGCAGAAGATAGGGTGAAGAGAGGGGGTAAGGAGTAAATGATAGGTGGAGATGGAGCTCAAAGAGAGAAAAGAACAGTTGGACAGACAAAAAAAAGAGTTAATAATGGTCAGCCAATGAGAATGACTAGCTACTAATGGAGACTATTAGTGGCTAACAATGGGTAGGGTGCAACAGCAGACCATGTGATAACAAGGCCTGATGGGTAAGAACATGTGAGAAGATGCCTAAAGCCCTAAATTTGTTGAACACGATATTGAATCGAGAAGGCTGTAGAGTTCCCAAGCTGAAAATGACTTGTTTTCATACACTGAGAACATTGGCTGTCCTCTTCCAAAGATCACCTGATGCACAAAAGGCCAGCTTCAGAATAATCTTGGTTTCTACACCAATTTAAAACCTCTGAGAATGTCAAAGTTTACAGCTCTGACTTCATGTCAGCTTTCAAGGGAATGCTTATATTCTACACCACGAGCGTGATAGTGTCATAAGTTCACCAGTTTTACAACTAGGTAGCACATTGTTGTGATTGACATGTCATCACTCGCCTCCAAAATAAATATTAGTAAGAACTGCAGGTTTGGCTGTTCAGGAGAAAATGTTACCTTTTAACAATTGTTGTCGTGTGCAGCTGTTTAACTCAGTGGTACCTTTACATTTTTCTGTATAGCAATACAGCTCAGCAGTTAACACAGGCATGAACGTAGACATATACCAGGCTTGTCAACCAACCTAGAGGTGATGGAATAAGAAGGAACGTAGCAGCACGATTAGGAAATTGATTGAATGACAGGAAAGAGAGAGAGCACTTGTGAACAATTGTAGTTCAGGTTTGAGGAATGCATATAGTGGGGTTCCCCAGGGTCAGTGCTTGGACTCCTTCTTCTCTGAATCCTGAGGGGACTTGACACTGTAGACCTTAAGATGTTATTTCTATTTGTGTGGGAATTGTGAACTGGGTGACTTACTTATAGAACAAAGAGACATTGATTTAAGACTGTGATGCAAAAGAATTTCATCTCCCAAAGGATAGTGAAGATTTGGAATTCTCCATCCAAGTAGTTGTGGAGGCTAGGTCACTGAAAGTATATCAATGAGAAGTAGATTGATTTTTGATATATCAGAGAGTTGCATGCTTTGAGAAGCTGCCACTAAACAGGAGTTGAACCCTGGCATGAAAATGTAGAATGGTGTCTCAGATGAAAGGAACTGAATCCTCTGCTACTTTTTCTTTTGTTCTTTTTATTTCATTTTTTAACCTAACATAACTATAGAAATTTGTGTGTACAGGGCACAATTACAAAATTTGTGGATGACTTTTGAAGTAATTTGAATAGCAAGGAGAACACTAATAAAAATCAAAAGTACATTGACAGAATGCTGAAATGGACAGACAAGTTTCAGATTAACTTTAATGTAGAGAAGTATGAAGTGATTCGTTTTGCTTGAAAAACAAAGAGAAACAATATGAAGTAAAGATTGGAATTCTAAAGTGGGTGCAATCTCAGAGGAACCTGATCCAATCATAATGGATTGAGAAAATAGTTGATAAACCTTACAGGATCCTAGAATTTTAAAATAGAGAATAAAAAAAAAAAATTCATGATAAAAGACTAGTTTGATTAGATTTCCTACACTATGGAAACAGGTCCTATAGCCCAGTAGGTCCATACTGACCCACCAAAGAGTAACCTACCCAGACCCATTCCCCTACATTTATCTCTGAGTAATGCACCTAACACTATAGACAATTTAGCATGGCCAACTCACCTAAACTGCACATCTTTTGGAATGTGGGAGGAAGCTAGAGCATTCAGTGGAAACCCACACAGAAAATGTGCAAACTCCACACAAAGGCAGGAATTGAACCTGGGACCCTGGTACTGTAAAACAGTAATGCTAACCACTGAACTACTATGCCACCTTTGACTTCAAAGGAACAATTTTTGTCCAATTTTAGGGACTACACTTTAAGAAGGACCTTAGAGGTGCTTCAGAAAAGTTTCACGGGGAGGGTTCTAAGGATGAGGAACTTCGGTTGTGCATTTAGATTGGAGAATCCAGTCTTGTTCTTATCAAAGAAGAAACCATTTGAGAAAAGTGTACAAAATCTTGATGGATTGAGACAGAGTAGATAGGAATAAACTGTTCCTGTTGGTGGAACATTCAGCCTACCATGTCTGTGCCAACCATGATGCTGCTCTAAACTAATCCCATCTGTCTGCACGTTGTCCATATCCCTTTAGATTAGATTAGATTCGATTAGATTCCCTACAGTGTGGAAACAGGCCCTTCGGCCCAACGAGTCCACAATGATCCTCCGAAGAATAACCCACCCAGACCCATTTCCCTCTGACTAATGCAGCTAACACTGTGGGCAATTTAGCATGGCCAATTCACGTGACCTGCACATCTTTGGACTGGGGGAGGAAACCGGAGCACGTGGAAGAAGCCCACACAGACATGGGGAGAACATGCAAACTCCTGGCTGTGTGGAGTTTGCATGTTCTCCCCATGTCTGCATGGGTTTCCTCTGGGTGCTCCTGTTTCCTCCCACAGTCCAAAGATGTGCAGGTCAGGTGAATTGGTCATGCTAAATTGCCCATAGTGTTAGCTGCATTAGTCACGGGGAAATGGGTTTTGGATGGGTCACTCTTCGGAGGGTTGGTGTGGATTCCTTTACTTCCATACTGTTCATGAATCTGTCGAAATGACCTTTAAACTTTGCTAACATATCTGCTTCTGCCACCTCCCCTGGCAACATGTTCCAGGCACCTACTACCGCCTGTGTAAAAAACTGGCCTGGTACATCTCCTTTAAACTTGTCCCCTCTCATCTTAAGTTCCCTAGTATTTGACATTTACACCCTGGGAAAAAAAGACTCTATCCATCCTTCTCTTAACTTATATACTTCTATCAGGTGTCCTGTCAACCCCTGACACTCTGGCAAAAACGAATCTTCTCCTTATAGCTCATACAGTCCAAGCCAGGTAACATCCTGGTAAACCTCTTTTGCACCTTCTCCAAAGCCTTCACAGTAAGGGGGCCAGATCTGCACATGATACTCCAAACATGGCCTGACTCAAGTCTTAGCACCATGATTTGCCAGCTTTTATACTCAGTGCTCCAACCAATGAAGGCAAGCAACCCGTACGTTTTCTTTACCACTTTATTGACTTGTGTTGCCACTTTTAGGGAGCTATGGACTTGGACCTCTTTAGATACCACCGTTCTTCAATGCTTTTAAAGGGCCCTGACATTTGCTGTACATTTTCCTTTTGCGTTTGACCATCCAAAATGCATCACCTAATCCATTGTCTGGATTAAATCTGCCATTTCTCTGCCCAAACTTTCAAGTGACCTGTAGCCTGCCGTATCCTTTGATAGCTTTCCTCACCATCCAAAACTCACCAATTGTCATGTCATCTGCAAACTTACTTATCAAAGCACCTATATGTTCATCTAAGTCATTTATATATATATTACAAACAACTGAGGTCCCAGCACTGATCCTTGCAGATGGGGAACATAAGGTGAAAGGGGGCAAGTTTAAAGGAGATGTACCAGGCAAGTTTTTTTACACAGAGGGTAGGAAGTGCCTGGAACATGTTGCCAGGGAAGGTTTCTCCCATCAGAGCAACACTCCTTAACATCAACCCACTATTTTCTTTGACCAAGCCAATTTTGTATCCAACTGACCAACTCACTGTGGATTCTATGTGACTTAATCTGCTGGACCAGCCTACCATAGGGCACCTTTGTCAAATGCATAAATTAAGCCCATGTAGAATACAGCCACTGCTACCCTAAGCAATCACCTGCATGACTTTCTTAAAAAACCTCAATTAAGACTGTGAGAAAAGACCATTCTTGCACAAAACCATGCTGACTATCCTTAATAAGTCATCTCTTTTACAAAGATCCAGAAGAATCCAGAATTAAAGGACATTGATTTATGATAGTGGCAAAAGATGCAACGGTGACATGAGAAAAAAAACTATTTTTAAAACCTAAATGATTTGGATATAGACTGTGTTAGCTGAAAGTCTGTTAAAACAGAGTCATTCAAGGCTTTTATACATGAATTGGATCTGAACAACAAACAATGCGGAGCTACACAGAAAATGTGGTGGAATAAGGCTAAGTTACTGGACAAAGTTGACACGGATAAGATGGGTTGAAATACTTCCTTCTTTTATGCTATCATTCTATGATTCTATTGCTCCAAAACTCTATGAATAAGGCCTGACTGATATTTTGTAGGCTGCAGTACAGCTGAGTATATTCACTGCTTGTTGCAAATATTTGTCAGAGCTTTATTTTAAATCATTCCTGCAAATAGACCAGATGTGTAATGTTTTCCTTTTAGGTGATAAAAAGTGATGTCTGAGAGAAACCTTTTATAAGATATTTCCTTGGATGTGAACATAAGCAAGGCTAGCGGAGGTTGTGCATTACTAGTTTGCCATTCAGATGGTGGTAGTTCTTATATAATGGCACACGGAGGTGCCCACTGCTGTCAGTATCTTTTACATGTTCATTCATGCTGGAATCACCCAAGATACCATGGGATACATTGATACCAGCAAGAAGGATTGGTGGCAATCTAAACTGTTGAAACCACGTGGAGAAGTCTATCCACATGAGTACTTCAGAGTAAAGACTCACTCAGGATGAACAATAAACAGGAGTTTTCACATGTTAGCTAAATTTATCACCTATTGAAATGGCATCTATTGTTAAAAGCTATCTTGCGGATGTAACTTTAAAAAAGTTCTGGGATTTACGTATGAAGGAACTGAAACTAACATGATCATTCTAAAAGATGAAAGACTTAAGCTAAATTTGTTTAATATTACATTTCATGACATTGCAATCCTGTTGCTATAAATTCTGTGTCTTATGATTCTGCCCCACAACCAACTGATAAAGAAGCAGTGTTTCGAAAGCTCGTGCTTCCAAAAAAAACCTCTTTAACTTTGTCCACCCCAGTCCAACACTGGCACCCCCAAATCATAAATTCATCACATCTGAGATTAAATACATTTTGTTACTTAGCTACAGGCTATCAACAATAAGTACAATCACTGAAGTATGTAAACTCGCTCTAGTAAACACATATAGAACTCAGAGAACACACAGATCTCTAGTTAGCCGCTCCTTGGCAATAGTCCTTCCTTTCACGATATGTGGAGCTTATTTTGTGATCTCAGTTAACTTTTTCAAGTATTAATTGCTTTATACAAAGCCTTATCCTTTCCTGAACCACTGCAGTTCATGAGATATTACAGTCCATCAGTATCAGATTTTTTATCCAGTGACAGTAAAGGAACAATAGTGCACTTCTAAGATGGTGTGTACCTTGGAGGAGAATCACAGCTAATGATAATGCCATGCTGTTTCCCTTGTCCTGCTTAGTGGAAGAGATCACATATTGAGTCCATATTTGGGACTAAAGATGCAATGATGTCAGAATCTTAGCTCCTCTGGCAGAATCCAAGCTGACACTCAGTGTAAGGTTATTGCTGTCAATAGAATCTTAAGTTGTTGGAGTATATTTTGTGGATAGTACACACTGTGATGAAGTGAACCAACCTTGACCAGTTTGCCGTGATTCTTATTAACTCAGACATGTTACGTTGTGAGGTACACAAATGAGGCTGAGTCAGGGGAGGTTTCTTTGAACACTTTATCAAAGAAAAACAATATATATCATTTCTACTATTGTGTTTTATTAAACCCTCTCAGTCTCACCACAGGACTCTTTAATTAACAGTCTTAAATCTCTAAGTAGACAGTGTCAAATCTACACTCGATATCTACTTCTCACACATGTTTCTCAGGATTTGCTATGCCTTAGAGTCATAGAGTCATAGAGATGTATAGCACGGAAACAGACCTTTCAGTCCAACTCGTCCATGCCGACCAGATAACCCAACCCAATCTAGTCCCACCTGCCAGCACCCGGCCCATATCCCTCCAAACCCTTCCTATTCATATACTCATCCAGGTGCCTTTTACATGTTGCAATTGTACTAGCCTCCACCACTTCCTCTGGCAGTTCATTCCATATATGTATGACCCTCTGCGTGAAAATGTTGCCCCTTAGGTCTCTTTTATATGTTTCCCCTCTCACCCTAAACCTATGCCCTCTAGTTCTGGGCTCCCTGAACCCAGAGAAAAGACTTTGTCTATTTATCCTATCCATGCCCCTCATAATTTTGTAAACTTCTATAAGGTCACCTCTCAGCTTCCGACACTCCAGGGAAAACAACCCCAGCCTGTTCAGCCTCTCTACATAGCTCAAATCCTCCAACCCTGGCAACATCTTTATAAATCTTTTCTGAACCCATTCAAGTTTCACAACATTTTCCCATAGGAAGGAGACCAGTATTGCAATATTCCAACAGTAGCCTAATCAATGTCCTGTACAGCTTCAACATGACCTCCCAACTCCTGTACTCAATACTTTGACCAATAAAGGAAAGCATACCAAACGCCTTTTCCACTATCCTATCTACCTGCGACTCTACTTTCAAGGAGCGATGAACCTGCACTCCAAGGTCTCTTTATTCAGCAACACTCCCTAGGACCTTACCATTAAGTGTATAAGTCCTGCTAAGATTTGTTTTCCCAAAATGCAGCACCTCGCTTTTATCTGAATTAAACTCCATCTACCACTTCACAGCCCTTTGCACATCTGATCAAGATCCCGTTGTAATCTGAGGTAGCCTTCTTCGCTGTCCACTACACCTCCAATTTTGATGTCATCAGCAAACTTACTAGCTATACCTCTTATGGTCACATCCAAATCATTTATATAAATGACGAAAAGTAGTGGACCCAGCACCGATCCTTGTTGCACTCCACTGGTCACAAGTCTCCAGTCTGAAAAACAACCCTCCACCACCTTTGAGCCAGTTCTGTATCCAAATGGCTAGATCTCCCTGTATTCCGTGAGATCTAACCTTGCTAACCAGTCTCCCATAGGGAACCTCGTTGAATGCCTTACTGAACTCCATATAGATCACATCTACTGCTCTGCCCTCATCAATCTTCTTTGTTACTTCTTCAAAAAACTCAACCAAGTTTGTGAGACATGATTTCCCATGCACAAAGCCATGTTGACTATCCCTAATCAGTCCTTGCCTTTCCAAATAAACATCCTGTCCCTCAGGATTCCCACCAATAACTTGCCCACCACCCATGTCAGGCTCACTGGTCTATAGTTCCCTGGCTTGTCCTTACCACCTTTCTTAAATAGTGACATCATGTTAGCCAACCTCCAGCCTTCCGGCACCTCACCTGTGATTATTGATGATACAAACATCTCAGCAATCACTTCCCTAGCTTCCCACAGAGGTGTAGGGTATACCTGATCAGGTCCTGGGGATTTATCCACTTTTATAATTTCAAGACATCCAGCACTTCCTCCTTTGTAATATGAACATTTTTCAAGATGTCACCATCTATGTCCCTACATTCTATATCTTCCATGTCCTTTTCCACAGTAAATACTGACGCAAAATACTCATTTAGTATCTCCCCCATTTTCTGTGGCTCCACACAAAGGCTGCCTTGCTGATCTTATCCATGTTTGTCTGAAAAAATGGCTAATATTAATTCAATAAAGCATAGACAGGTTAATCCTCAGTCTTTGAGGATTGGCTGATATTTCGGAAGTTGTCGATTTGGCTTTCCCCTCTCTTCAAGGGCTGGTTCTGGTCTTTGGGTTGTCTCTTTCTGCAAACGCTGTTGAAAAAGATGCAAAAAGCAGTGAGCTAGGGCACCAGGTTTCCCCTTTCCTCACCCTCTTTGCACTCTTTCTAAAGATTCTGTTACTTGCATTCAATACTAGACAGACTATGGATTTCATAAGCCACTCACTTAAATGGCTATTAGGTGACCACTTAAAACTTAATTGGTGGTGGGTCCAGAGGTCATCCATGGATCTTCTCATTCAGGACTGAGTGAAGTGGTGAGAAGGAAGTGAGATTTTGTCCAGGACTAACTTGCCCAATTGCTTCCCCTTCTCATTGTTTCTCTCGCTGCCTTCAGAGAGGAAAATCAAACAAGAAATCAACCTCTTAGAAACTTCACCCATATTTGCAAATATCACGACGGGCTTCTGAGTAAAAGTCTATATATTTTCAAATGTCACATTACAGGTGACTGTCAGCCATCAGGAGTCAAGCTTCATCATTAGTATCTATGTTGGATTTAGAATAATTCTTGTCAGAAATCTGATTAATTAGGTTTACTTAACCATTACATATAATTACAATAAATCAACACACAAGGGTTTCACTTATAGTTAATTCATGGGCTTGGATACTCATTTAGATCATCTTTCCATTTTTAATATTTGCAGAAATTATTCAACTGCTTGAGGAGTATAATTTGCATGTGATTTCATTACCGGGCACCTTTTTTTTTAAAAACAAACCCATTGTGATTCTGGCGAAGTAAATACTGTGACAATGAAATTTACAGAAGACTTAAAAGGCTACAGCATCGATTCAGAGCTTTCTTCAGAAATATTACGCTGAGCTGGAAATATCTTTTCATCCCAGCTGCAGGGAATGATGAATACGCAGCCTATGATCAGGTGCAGGTCAACTAATTCCTGTCTAGAGTGGTAAATAGCGAAGGAAAAGTGTCAATCTGTGAAGTCAAGATTGAGTATGATTTGTTGTGAGGATTTCATGTTGATTTTCTTGAATATTATTGACGTGACAGTGCCAGCTGAGTTGATGCAGTTTTTCAGAGTATACTGCATTAGCATTTATTGTTCTATAAACTTCACCATATGCTGCAGCAATTATTTCAAGTTGGTATCTAAAATAGAGCTGAGTTATCTTATCAATTCCTTGTGGGTGCCAAAGATTTATTACTCATAACTATACTTTCAGTTTAAAAACTTTATTCGCCACATAATGTTACATCTATTTCAAAATTATTTCAAGAAAAGGAAATTTCTCATGTTTATTGAGACAAAATTAATAATTTCTTAAGATCAGAAGAATTTTATTGTTGAATTAACATGTGGAAAAGACTTTTAGCTAAAAAAAAAATCATGTAACCTTCTGCTTCATTGCTTCAAATAAAATTCTAAGATGAAGAAAAAACCATCTCTCCTGGCTCCTGGAACGAACTGACTATATAACGGTACTTCATAACTCTACACTAGGACACTGAATGACCATTTAACTTTGAACAACAGAATGCCAAGGGAAATAGCACAATTCAAACCGTTTTTGTATTAATTTTGCATCAACCAAGTAAAGTTTCTACGTGTGTGATTCTTCCTTGTTTAAACATTTTAGGATCGAGACGCCCGTTTGGATGTGAGCAGTAAACTGGGTCATAAATGTACTCCACCTTTTCCCAGTTTTTTAACATGATGTTGCAGCTCAATTAATTTGCACAATCACAAGCATAAAATCATACTTCAAACCTCTGCTTGCTCCTGTGTACCTCTAATTTGGACACATGGCACCAATGTCACAGGTACACTATGGGCAACAAGCTTCATGTACCCAACATCAACAGATGCTGGCATCCAACATTTATCAGCCTCTCCACATCATCATTACATATCTCCAATTCTTGTAGAGTATATTTCTCTACTTAAATGCTGTACTAAGGAGTGCACTGATACTTCATTGTAATGCTGCTACAAGAACACTTTGTGCACAGGAACAGGCACCCAGCTCATGGATAGACCAAGCTTTCTTTACACTATGTGCCTACCTGAATGCTTTCAATATCCTGTGTTGACTTGCCTTTTACCACTTTGCTCCATTAGCCAGAGCTAGTAGGCACATAGTACTTCTGTCTTGAATTAACTTTTAGCGCAGACACAAAGCCCGACAGCTTGTCACGCTTGTTGACAGTCATCAGTCAAGGGGGCAGCCATATTGTTGTAAAGCACCCTGCCACTTTATTCTCACAGATGCACCTTGTGCTGACACAGCAAATACACTGCAGGTACTTCAAACAAATGGCTGTATCTCAAAGTCTAAGAGAAGTAGTCCTCAATTAATTCAATGGATACATCCTTCAGTTAGGGGGCGCCAGCTCTGCACATGCTCCTGACTTTATTGAGAATTAGATTCTTTTCTCTAAGCCATAATGTTGTTATGGCAATATCTGTAATACCTATGACTCGCTCGTCGATTTGATCATCTTTTAATTGTACAAATACATAGTTAAGTTAATAAAGTTAGATATTGATCTTTTTTTTAAAACCTTAGTTCCTAACATTGAACATGTACTGTTCATAAATAATGTTCCGTAAAGGTTGAAAGCACGCCTTCATAGATTTTAAATTTCCTGCTTTGTGTTTTCTTTTGCTCTTCTGAGAAATTTATGCTAGAATGCATTTTGGTCCCATTGTAATAAAAATGCAGTAACTTGTATTTCTTCCAACTTACTCAAAAAAATCCCTTGCCATTTCATAATTTTTTCAGTAAGCATGAAAAGAAAATGCAGGTTTAGCTTCATATCCCCTTTTATTTCAATGAGAGCTGGTTGGGGGAAAGCTGCAGCCATTTCATCTTAATCAGTGCTTTAACTGTGGCTTGCTTCTTTATTTTTCGTTTTTTGTTTCTTTTAGTGGCAGCTCACAGCTCTGCATCACCTGTGTATCTATACTTGTAAGTGGGATTTCTTACAGCTCTACAATACTCACTTCAGTGTCACTTCGAAATCCAGGCTTCATGTGCACAATGTAGCAGAAAGTTCGACACAAGGTCTTCATTAAAGTGGGTAAAATGTCTGTCTACAGTGCTCATAGTTGAGGTCACATGACTATGGAAGACAAAGAACGGCATTTCTACATGATTTAATTGCAACCCAAACACTAACCGACTGTGTATTGGTGGAAATGTAAAATGAAAACAGAAAATATTGCAGGTGTGTCATCTGTGCTATTAGAAAGACGGTTAACATTTCAGGTCGATGACTTATCATTTGAACTTGTGAGTGCTTTGTAACGTCTTCTGCTTTCAGTTTATCCTGATATTCTTTTCCCTTGCCAGAGCATTCCTACCTACTCAACAACACACCATACCTACTAATGCTAATACATGAATTGCAATGCCTGTATGATTAAAAAATGCATTTGATAGCCTTTATACCTCTTTTCCCTATATATTGCTAATACACAGCCACCTATTTTATGGTATACAGTACAAATGTAGAAGAACAACCATAGAATGGCTACAATACAGAGGAAGGTCAATCAGACCATTGAGTCCGTGCACATTATCTAAAAAAAAATCAATGTATGTCATCCCATTCTCCACATCCTTTCCCTTCAGCTGTTTATTCCCTGCTGTATGATAAACAATCACAGAATCTGCCTCACTGCCCCTGCAGACAGTAAATTCCAGATTGTAGTCAATGCTGCATCCAAAGAATATTCCTCTTGCTGCCATTGATTCTTCTCAGTTTAAATCTATATCCTCCAGGTCGCTATCCTTCTATCAATGGGAATGTTTTAGACCCCTCACACTTTCGATCACTGCTATCAAATCTCTTCTTAACCTTCTTATCTCCAAGGAGAACGAGCCAGCTTCTCCTCTCAATCGATTTAACTAAACCCTTCATCCTGGGAACATTTTTCATAAATCTTTTCTGCACCCTCTCTAAAGGCACTAGCTCTTTCCTGAAATGCAGTACCCAAAACTGGACCATTACTCCAAGAGAAAGGAAAAATATTTGAATTTGATGTTAATAGGAAAGGTACAAACAGACAATCAATTCAAAGATCAGGAAAATGTTACTTTGGAACTGGGTAAGTGTGAATAAGGAATGTGGTAATTCAGATAAATAGGATGAGAGTTGGCTCATTTATCTTCTCAGTCAGGGAAACGCTGAGCTGGTCACTAAAATGATTAAGTTTGGTGGAAATAGGTTATAGCCCAAAGGAGCTCTATAGTTCACCCCCACCACAACCTCCCTTTCCCCACACACACCTCCCCAGCAGCCAGAGACTTGATGTCAATCGATTCTATGAGCTATCACTGCACTAAGTGAAAATTCAGCCACTTCAACTTAATTTAAGCTTGCCTGCTTCTCCATCTGCAGCTCTGCGCTAAGTCTCTGAATTGTTTTGGACAGTTGCAGGGAGGTGGACTGAGTCAATGGAATAAAGGCTTTAGGCTCCCACCACAAACCTGGGAAAATATAGGTTGTTTTGGTGTTGCCTTGTTGTGGTAACTCAAAAAAAAGGCCTTCACAAATTTAGCATTGACCCAAACACGGGCTGTGTCACTGCAAAATATGTCACAATTGTGCTTATTTAATTCCTGAAAATTGGACACACCAATATCTCTCACAATTATCAGGTGATTTTATTTATGCTGCATTTGTCCCTCGCTCTGGGCCAGAAGACCTGCATTTGAGTCCTACCTGCTTTACAGATGAATCACAACACATCCGAACAGGTTGATTAAAACTTTTATAATGAACAGAAAGTGCTTTTGTGGCTCAGTGTTCTTATCTTAGAACCAGGAGACCCAGGATCAAGTCTTAGATGCTCCAGAGTGGTGTCATAACACGCCAGAACAGGTTCATTGAAAATATCTGGAAAGGGGGTTGATGGGATGCATCATGACCCCAGGTAATGGCATCTTTGAAGGGCTGTTGTGGCACAGTGTCAGTGTACAGTGTACTTACCTCTGGACCAGGAGATCCAAGTTCAGTCCTACCGATTCCAGAGGTGTGCACGAACATAATGATTAGAAAATATCAGTAATTAATGGGAGGGGCTGTTATGGCACAGTGGTAATGTCCCTACCTCTGAGCCAAGAGGCCCAGGTTCAAGTCCTACCTTCCCCTGATATGTGTGATATTATCTCCGAACAGGATAATTAGAAAAATCTATAGCTAATGAAAGTGATATACTTGATTGTTCAGGCGAACTTTATTTGTTTTATATTTCCTTATATTGCTGTATAAATTGCTAAATTGACCATAGTGTCCAGAGATGCGCAGGCTACATGGATTAGCCATGGGAAATGCAGGATTATGGAGATCAGGTAAGGGAGTCGGTCTGGGTAAGATACTCTTCAGAGAGATGATGTGTACGCAATGGGCCAAATAGCTTGCTTCCAAACTATAAGGGATTTTAAAAATTTTTTTAAAAAGTTTCCAAAGGATTCAATTCAGTTGTTAAGAATTGAATTTCATTATCAAATCAAGAGCTGTAACAATCTGGAAGACCTTTTTGGAAGTGTTTGGAAACAATTTACAGAAATCCACACAGAATTCTATTTAATACAGAAGCATTTAAAATTGTGATTTACTTAAAAATTGTTTGTTAGATTAGAAATATAAAATAATACATTTGAATATAACATTACAATTCATTTTTGCTTATCTTGTATCTTTGAAAGACAATGCTATTTAATATCAACATTCCAAGTAGACTAAAATGGGGCATAAGTTATCATTTTTAGATGTTGTTATACCACAGACTGAGGTTTTATTTCCTGAATGGGCCATTTTAATTTTTGTCCATATAAGCCCTGCAACCAGCATTTCCTAAATTATATGTGCCTGATGCCAAACCCGTCATATTCTGAAGATCTCTGTTCAAGTGGTTAACATTCCTTCTGTTTTCATATTCATGTTTTAAGATATTTCTGTGCAGGGTTTAATAAAAGCCTCAAGCCAAAAATGTAGTGCATAATTGTACTGTTATCATTCTAAGTGGGTTTACTATCAGCAGCTGCCCGCAGCACAACTTTCCTATTAAAGCCAGAAGCCCACACATAGATTTCATTTTGCTGCTGCAACTACTTTGATAAACTGACAGTGGCAACACAGCTCTCCAAACATATTATGTTTTCATTAAATGGCTAATCTAAAACCAATCAAGCAAAACACATGGAATTACTATCCTGAATAACAATGTTTTTTTTCCTACCACTGTATTGCGTTAATACAAATCCACAGTAATTGGCTCACTATAATTGACCTACTACTTCTGTACAAGTATTCGGTTTAGCTTGGATCTCCAATGTAGGCCAGGTCAAGGGACTTTCCCTCCAGCATCCTACAGCATGGTGAACAAAAAACTTCTAACACAGGATGTTGCAAGAATTCTACAGCAGGAAATAAAGCAGAACTGCCACCTGAAGACACAACAATTTTAATTAATTTCCACCCTTGTTTCTCGATGTCACACTGTTAATGTGCCTGTGTGTAGACTGATGTCTACTGAGAGCGACATGCAAACAACATGTTGCATAGACAGCGGTGCATCGCAACAGCATTCGCTACATCAGCCTCCTACATTAAAACCTGCGATTTGTCTTTGTCATGGTGTGGTGAACATAAGCTCCCACTGCGGCTTAACGCACTTTGAAGAAATAATTTTAGCAAGGATAAATTGAAGGAGGCTGCACCATACTCTGCTGCAAAATAATCCATTCTCCATAAGACAGCCCATTAATTTGGTGGTGATTTTAGGCTTCAGGCTCTCAGAAGCTGGTGCTACATTTAGTGACTTTAATTGCTGTTAATGGATTCCGAAACACTGTAGGACTTGCTGAGGCAGCAATTTCTATGTTAACCCACCTCCATCGGACTGTGGTGAGATTTCACCTAATAGCAAGTTACCAAAAGAAGATCTAGCCAAATTGTTAGCTGATTATCTTTGACCAAAACACTTTTTGCCAGCTTGACTGCATTTCACAAATCAAGGGCATAATTGCAACATACACAACAATCAACAGCACAGTAGAATTTGAACAAATTGCTGGATTTCTGCCAAAAATTGTTTTGCATATCTAAACATTTCTCGAAGCACTCAGCTCTATGGAATATTAATTATTGTACCAGCTGTTTCAATTTTCCTTAGATTAGAATGGACAATAAGTGTAAAGTGACAACAAAACTAAATAGTTCATTATGAACTCTTCCACGAATACTAATTAACACACCCTTCTGAACATGTATAAGGATGAAAACAATGTCTGAAGTATATGAATTTCAAGTGATGGCCACATAATGCACAATAATTAAGACTGACAATGATTTATACATCTCGACTTTCCTCTGTTGTTTTCCCCATCAATATTTGGAAAATTATTTTGTACTGTGATGTCTACTCTACATTACAAATATGCCTTATTTAGACTTCATAGAAATTTGGCCCTTATCTTAACAGTCCTGAGAAATTGTATGATCAATAAAGGCATTACATTGATCTCAAGCCAGTTGATAAAATATAAATTTACACATTAATATTTGTCTTCACAACTGGTACATTTACAGGCTACTGCATTGCATATGACTGCTTCCAAATAACTACCTTTGCATCCCAGCAGTCTCTCCTTATACTTGCTCTAGGTCTTTAATTAAACACTGCCTGTCACCTGCTTTTCCTAATAATATAACTAACTTACCATTGACATAAAAATTATTAACTCAGATTGGACATTTCCTTACATAATAACATAAAAATGTTAGTCTGATTGTCAGTTGACTTGAACTTATGGTACAATGCAGTGTTCTATCATTTTTGAACAAAATCTCCTTTCAACAGTTATACATAGATAATGAGGAAACAATGTGAGCAATGAGTCAGATCATGTAAAATAACAAAAAAACTATTTAAAGGTGAAGGCATAAGCAAAGCAAAAATTCCTTCTCCTTGCTTTGCATTTTCCAGAAACCGCAGAAGCATATTGAAGTACAAAGATCCAGGCGGAGGAAGCCCTCTGTAAATTTTTTATACAGCATTTGAGAGCATAGGTTTACCAGACATGAGATCTAAATCTGTCACATCCAGTAAGTAAAGTACAGTGACTATATGTAGATTTTTTTGCATGAAGCAGCCTTATATAGCAATTGAATAGTAAGATAGCAAAACGGTGACAAAAGGTTCTATCCCCAATTAAGTTATACTATGTTTGCTGAATGATTTAGATACAGACTTCATAGAATTTAAAAAGAAGTTGCTTGGGTTTGAAACAGGGGCTATTAGTTAATTGGTGAGTGTCATTCAGAATAATACCAACTGCCCAGGTTAGACTCCTACCCCAGCTAATATAAACGTGAGGTAAAAACAAGGGCTGCAGATGCTGGAAACCAGATTCTAGATTAGAGTGGTGCTGGAAAAGCACAGCAGGTCAGGCAGCATCGGAGGAGCAGGAAAATCGATGTTTCAGGCAAAAACTCTTCATCAGGAATACAGGCAGAGTGCCTGCAGGGTGGAGAGATAAATGAGAGGAGGGTGGGGGTGGGGAGAAAGTAGCAGAGAGTACAAGAGGTGAATGGGGGTGGGGATGGAGGCGATAGGTCAGGGAGGAGGGTGGGGGAAGGTAGCAAAGAGTACAATGGGTGAATGGGGGTGGTGATGAAGGTGATAGGTTAGAGAGGAGGGTAGAGTGGAAAGGTGGGAAGGAGGATTGGCAGGTAGGACAAGTCATGGGGACAGTGCTGAGCTGGAGGTTTGGAGTTGGGGTGAGGTTGGGGAAGGCGAAATGAGGAAACTGGTGAAATCTACATTGATGCCCTGGGGTTGAAGGGTTCCGAACGGGAAGGTGAGGCATTCTTCCTCCAGACGTCGGGTGGTGAGGGAGTGGCGGTGAAAGAGGCCCAGGACCTCCATGTCCTCAGCAGAGTGGGAGGGGGAGTTGAAATGTTGGGCCACGGGGCGGTGTGGTTGATTGGTGCGGGTGTCCTGGAGATGTTCCCTAAAGCGCTCTGCTAGGAGGCGCCCAGTCTCCCCAATGTAGAGGAGACCGCATCGGGAGCAATGGATACAATAAATGATATTGGTGGATGTGCAGGTAAAACTTTGATGGATGTGGAAGGCTCCTTTGGGGCCTTGGATGGAGGTGACGGAGGAGGTGTGGGCACAGGTTTTGCAATTCCTGTGGTGGCAGGGGAAGGTGCCAGGACGGGAGGGTGGGTTGTTGGGGGGCATGGATCTGACCAGGTAGTCATGGAGGGAATGGTCTTTGTGGAAAGGGGTGGGGAGGGAAATATATCCCTGGTGGTTGAGTCCGTTTGGAGGTGGCGGAAATGTCGGCGGATGATTTGGTTGGTTGGTAGGGTGGAAGGTGAGCACTGGAGGGGTTCTGTCCTTGTTACGGTTGGAGGGGTGGTGTCTGAGGGCGGAGGTGTGGGATGCGGACGAGATGTGTTGGAGGACATCTTTAACCACGTGGGAAGGGAAATTGTGGTCACTAAAGAAGGAGGCCATCTGCTGTGTTCTGTGGAGGAACTGGTCCTCCTGGGAGCAGATACAGTGGAGACGGAAGAATTGGGAATAAAGGGATAGCACTTATGCAGGAGGTAGGGTGGGAAGAGGTGTAATCCAGGTAGCTGTGGGAGTCAGTGGGTTTGTAAAAAATGTCGGTGTCAGGTCTGTCGTCATTAATGGAGATGGGGAGGTCCAGAAAGGGGAGGGAGGTGTCAGAGATGGTCCAGATAAATTTAAGGTCAGGGTGGAATGTGTTGGTGAAGTTGATGAATTGCTCAACCTCCTCGCGGGAGCACTAGGTGGCGCCGATGCAATCTTCAATGTAGCGGAGGAAGAGGTGGGGAGTGGTACTGGTGTAACTACGGCAGATGGACTGTTCTACGTAGCCGACAAAGAGACAGGCATTGCTGGGGCCCATACGGGTCCCCATGGCTACCCCTTTGATCTGGAGGAATTGGGAGGATCTAAAGGAGAAATTGTTGAGGGTGAGGACCAGTTCAGCCAAACGAATGAGAGTGTCAGTGGAAGGGTACTGTTGGGGACATCGGAGAAGAAACGGAGGGCTTGTAGGCCCTGGTCATGGCAGATGGAGGCGTAAAGGGGTTGGATATCCATGGTGAAGATGAGGCATTAGGGGCCGGGGAAATGGAAGTCTTGCAGGAGGTGGAGGGCATGGGTGGTGTCTCAAACGTATGTGGGTAGTTCCTGGACTAGGGGGGATAGGACAGTGTCGAGGTAGGTAGAGAGGAGTTCAGTGGGGCAGGAGCAGGCTGAGACAATGGGTCGGCCAGGGTGGTCAGGCTTGTGGATCTTGGGAAGGAGGTAGAACCGGGCAGTGCGGGGGTTCCTGGATTATGAGGTTGGAAGCCCACCCCCACCCTCCTCTCATTTATCTCTCCACCCTGCAGGCACTCTGCCTCTATTTCTGAGAAACGTCAATTTTCCTGCTCCTCAGATGCTGCCTGAACTGCTATGCTTTTCCAGCACCACTCGAATATAAACGTGAGGCCAATTCCCTTGCCCTGTCCTGAGAGTGGAAGATAATGGTACGCCACCAGAGACAAACAACTGCAAAGGAAGACTTTTCAGGATAAAGCAAATGATAAGACAAGATACTGCATTTGGGCAGAGCATGCATGACTAAAAGGATGGTTTTGACATGTTTCAGTACATCTAAGGCAAATTATAGAATTTATATATACCAAGAAAATGATGTCAATGATGTGACTTACATTTGTGCAAATAGGAATGAGGAAAGATATTAAATTATGATGAAATATAGTAAGTGATAATCTTATTCTAAGAGTTTTTGGTAAAGGTTCCAGTAAAGGTTTCATTTGAGTGGGAGCAGCGGCCGAGGAAAAGCGAACCCGGGAGACTACAGCTAAGGTAAGACAGTTTGTTTCAAAATTACTTACCTGTAGCGGGCAGCGGTGTTTTTTTTTCTCTCTCTTCACAAAAAGAGCGGGAGCAGCAGAGGAAGTGACGGCAAACAGAGGGGCAGCCGGGAAGGAGAACTGTGAGTATAAATACTCACCCTTTAATCACCAACGGTCATTTGAGTGGGAGCAGCGGCCGAGGAAAAGCAAACCCGGGAGACTACAGCTAAGGTAAGACAGTTTGTTTCAAAATTACTTACCTGTAGCGGGCAGCGGAAGTGAGGTTGGAGCGCATAGCTGGGCGGGAAGGTAAGTGATTAGTATTTGAGTGGGTGTGTTCTAGACCCCAGGTCCTACTTTCGTAGGGCCTCCTCTAACCTAACTTTAAAGTCCACAGGTTATTGACTCAGTGTTCTTGTTTTTGGAGACAAAGTGTACAGTCATGGCAGCGCAGGCGGTGGAATGTTCCTCCTGCAGGATGTTTGAGGTAGGGGTGACCACCGATACTCCTGCCGACTTCGTCTGCAGGAAATGCAGTCAGATCCTGATCCTCACCAAACGAGTTAGGGAACTGGAACTGGAGCTGGATGAGCTGAGGATTATTCGAGAGGCTGAGAGGATGATCGATAGAAGCTACAGGGACATAGTTACGCCGGAGAACAGAGGTAGCTGGGTAACAGTTAGAGGTGGGAAGGGGAAGAAGCAGGCAGTGCAGGGTTCCCCTGTGGTCGTTCCCCTAAAAAATAAGTATCCAGCTTTGGAAACTGTTGGGGGGGACAGCCTTGCAGGTGTAAGCTGCAGTGAAGGGGTCTGTGGCTCTGAGACTCAGAAGGGAAAGGGGGAGAGGAGGAGAGCGCTAGTTATAGGGGACTCTCTAGTTAGAGGGACGGACAGGCGGTTCTGTGGACATGGGCGAGACTCTCGGATGGTTTGTTGCCTCCCGGGTGCTAGGGTCCGAGACGTCTCGGACCGTGTCTTCAGAATCCTTAAGGGGGAGGGTGTGCAGCCAGAAGTCGTGGTACACATTGGCACCAACGACATAGGTAGGAAGAGGGGTGGGGAGGTCATTCAAGAGCTCAAGGAGTTAGGCTGGAAGCTAAAAGCTAGGACAGACAGAGTCGTCATCTCTGGGTTGTTGCCGGTGCCACGTGACAGTGAGGCAAAGAATAGGGAGAAAGTGCAGTTGAACACGTGGCTGCAAGGATGGTGTAGGAGGGAGGGCTTCAGATATTTGGACAATTGGACTGCATTCTGGGGAAGGTGGGACCTGTATAAACAGGACGGGTTGCACCTGAACCAGAAGGGCACCAATATCCTGGGGGGTAGGTTTGCTAGCACTCTTCGGGGGGGTTTAAACTAATTTGGCAGGGGGATGGGATCCGGACTTGTAGTCCAGCAAGTAAGCTAGCTGTGTGTCAGGATGCCCAAGACTGTAGGGAGGCTGTGGAGAAGGAAGCACTGACAGGGACTACTTGCGGACACAGAGATGGGCTCAAGTGCGTATACTTCAACGCAAGGAGTATCAGAAATAAGGTGGGTGAACTTAAGGCGTGGATCGGTACCTGGGACTACGATGTTGTGGCCATCACGGAAACATGGATAGATGAGGGACAGGAATGGCTGTTGGAGGTTCCTGGTAACAGATGTTTCAGTAAGATTAGGGAGGGTGGTAAAAAAGGAGGGGGGGTGGCATTGCTAATTAGAAATGGTATAACGGCTGCAGAAAGGAAGTTTGAGGGGGATCTGCCTCTGGAGGTAGTATGGGCTGAAGTCAGAAATAGGAAAGGTGCAGTCACCTTGTTGGGTGTTTATTATAGGCCCCCCAATAGCAGCAGAGATGTGGAGAAACAGATTGGGAAACAGATTTTGGAAAGGTGCAGAAGCCACAGGGTCGTAGTCATGGGCGACTTTTCAACTTCCCAAATATTGATTGGAAGCTCTTTAGATCAAGTAGATTGGATGGGGCGGTGTTTGTGCAGTGTGTCCAGGAAGCTTTTCTAATGCAGTATGTAGAGTGTCCAACCAGAGGGGAGGTCATATTGGATTTGGTACTCGGTAATGAACCGGGACAAGTGGTGGGCTTGTTAGTGGGTGAACATTTTGGTGATGGTGACCACAATTCTGTGACTTGGTTATGGAGAGAGATAGGTGCGCACAACAAGGAAGATTTTACAATTGGGGGAAGGGAAATTACGATGCTGTAAGACAGGATTTGAGGAGCATACGTTGGGAGCATAGGCTGTCAGGGAAGGATGTGGTGGAAATGTGGAACTTTTTCAAGGAGCAGATACGACGTGTCCTTGATATGTATGTACCTATCAGGCAGGAAAGAAATGGTCGTGTGAGGGAGCCTTGGTTGACGAGGGAGGTTGAATGTCTAGTAAAGAGGAAGAAGGAGGCTTACATAAGGTTGAGGAAACGGGGTTCAGACAGAGCAGTGGAGGGATACAGGATAGCCAGAAGGGACCTGAAGAAAGGGATTAGGAGAGCTAAGAGAGGGCATGAAAAATCCTTGGCGGATAGGATCAAGGATAACCCCAAGGCATTCTATGCGTATGTGAGAAACCTGAGAATGACGAGAACGAGGGTAGGTCCGATCAAGGACAGTAGTGGGAGACTGTGTATTGAGTCGGAAGAGATAGGAGAGGTCTTGAACAAGTACTTCTCTTCAGTATTTACGAACGAGAGGGACCGTATTGTTGAAGAGGAGAGTGTGAAACGGACTGATAAGCTAGAAGAGATACTTGTTAGGAAGGAAGATGTGTTGGACATTTTGAACAACTTGAGGATAGACAAGTCCCCCGGGCCTGACGGGATATATCCTAGGATTATGTGGGAAGCAAGAGAGGAAATTGCAGTACCGTTGGCAATGATCTTCTCGTCTTCACTGGCAACGGGGGTGGTACCAGGGGACTGGAGAGTAGCGAATGTTGTGGCTCTGTTCAAAAAAGGGAATAGGGATAACCCCGGGAATTACAGGCCAGTTAGTCTTACTTCTGTGGTAGGCAAAGTAATGGAAAGGGTACTGAGGGATAGGATTTACGAGTATCTGGAAAGACACTGCTTGATTAGGGACAGCCAGCACGGATTTGTGAAGGGTAGGTCTTGCCTTACAAGTCTTATTGAATTCTTCGAGGAGGTGACCAAGCATGTGGATGAGGGTAGAGCAGTGGATGTAGTGTACATGGATTTTAGTAAGGCATTTGATAAGGTTCCCCATGGTAGGCTTATGCGGAAAGTCAGGAGGCATGGGATAGAGGGAAATTTGGCCAATTGGATAGAAAACTGGCTAACCGGTCGAAGGCAGAGAGTGGTAGTAGATGGTAAATATTCAGCCTGGAGCCCAGTTACAAGTGGAGTTCCGCAGGGTTCAGTTCTGGGTCCTCTGCTGTTTGTAATTTTTATTAATGACTTAGATGAGGGAGTCGAAGGGTGGGTCAGTAAATTTGCAGATGATACGAAGATAGGTGGAGTTGTGGACAGTGAGGAGGGCTGTTGTCGGCTGCAGAGGGACTTAGATATGATGCAGAGCTGGGCTGAGGAGTGGCAGATGGAGTTCAACCCTGTCAAGTGTGAGGTTGTCCATTTTGGAAGAACAAATAAGAATGCGGAATACAGGGTTAATGGTAGGGTTCTTAGTCAGGTGGAGGAACAGAGGGATCTTGGGGTCTATGTACATAGATCTTTGAAGGTTGCCACTCAGGTGGATAGAGTTTGTAAGAAGGCCTATGGAGTATTATCGTTCATTAGCAGAGGGATTGAATTCAAGAGTCGTGAAGTGATGTTGCAGCTGTACAGGACTTTGGTTAGCCACAGTTGGAGTACTGTGTGCAGTTCTGGTCGCCTCACTTTAGGAAAGATGTGGAAGCTTTGGAGAGGGTGCAGAGAAGATTTACCAGGATGTTGCCTGGAATGGAGAGTAGGTCGTATGAGGATAGGTTGAGAGTTCTCGGCCTTTTCTCCTTAGAACGGCGAAGGATGAGGGGTGACTTGATAGAGGTTTATAAGATGATCAGAGGAATAGATAGAGTCAGGAATAGACAGTCAGAAACTTTTTCCCCGGGTACAACACAGTGTTACAAGGGGACATAAATTTAAGGTGAAGGGTGGAAGGTATAGGGGAGATGTCAGGGGTGGGTTCTTTACCCAGAGAGTGGTGGGGGCATGGAATGCGCTGCCCGTGGGAGTGGTAGAGTCAGACTCATTGGCGACCTTTAAGCGGCATTTGGATAGGTACATGGATGGGTGCTTAATCTAGGTTAGAAGTTCGGCACAACATCGTGGGCCGAAGGGGCTGTTCTGTGCTGTATTGTTCTATGTTCTATGTTCTATGTTCTAAAAGTTCTACTGAGCACCAAAGCCATCTTTTCACAAATGGAAATTTGATCAGTTGGTGCAACGCATCTGTTAGGGATCAGAATGGTAGTAGGGTACACAGTTTTAGAAACACAGGTGTCAAAACAAAGAAGTCACTGAGTTATCTATTAAAAATATCAAAATAATTTCCAAATCTTTTTCTCTTTAATGTGCCATTTTTCCATTTCTGCTTTATACAGAAGATCTGATACGCTGACATTTACACTAATTCAATTTCTGGCAAGTACTGTTAGCTATAGCCTTGTTCCATCCTTTGCATATTTTGATGGCTATTGCTCATAATTATACTCCTTAAAATGTGCATAACGTATCACCAAAATAGTTGCATTCACAAATATTTCTAAGTAACTGTTCAGAGTAATTCTCAAAAGCAACTTAAAGCAAACTGACATGACAAAACACATTGTCACTTTGACCAATGTAAGAAAGATCAATAATACCCCTTTATGAATCACAATAATCAAAGTTTTCAGTTTTGAAATGTAATTTTTGATTGGTAACTGAATTAGAAGAAAAATGTGGATTGGTGGTAATAATTTTGATTTTTGGTACTGTTAGGAGAAGAATCTTAACAACTTGCAGCATGTTTATTTGCTTAGGCTGTTTGAACCCATTCTTGAGAATTGGTGAAACTAGTTTAGGTTTTTATTGTAAAATTAATGCTCAGTTAATACTGTGATGGGGATTGACAGACAAAATTAATAACTCTAAATGCCTCTATTTCCATATCCAGCCTCACAAACTGAATCCTTCCATCTATTTTTTTAGATATAACAGGCTTCAACAGGTTATCATAGAAGGATAAGTTATTTTTTAATATACTTGTTCAGGGAAACATTTCTGGAACTGAATGGGGTTTGAACCCAGGCCTCTAGCTCAGAAGTATATATACTCCCACTGTGCAATAGATCCCTAACATAGCAGTTTACTGAAATACACTGATGAGTAGAAGTTTACTCCAAATTATCAGGTTTCCCCAGTAAGAGATTGTAAGTCTGGTAATTCAAATTTTATGGATGAATTGCAAGATGCAGAATATATATTCTTTTGCTAAACAAAATATTTGCCAAACAGAGAAATATCACAAAAATTGACCAGAATTATTTGAACCAGAAGGTTTCATGTGTGATCCATAAGTTACATCTTTTCCTTCCCACTTTAGCTTGAAAAATCTTTCCACTGCAAATTGCAGGAGGTGTGGGGCTGCTAGTGGAATGGTGAGGGCAATGGGACATCTGAGACCTTAGTAAATGACTGTATTAACGGCCTATTTAAATAAGATTGATTTCCATAATTGTGCTAGACTTGATTTCTTTTGTGATACCAGCCACAGAGGAACATCCAATGCTTGTGTTTGAGTATAGTGGCCTCTGCTGGACAGATTATCCTGACTTTCAAACACCAGATTATTCTCTTTTGCTTCTGTGAAACTGTGTGAACCAAGTGACATGCAATTCCTGTGAAATTACCTGTTATATGACTAGAAAAGACAGAAGACCATCCCCTCATATTACCCCAATGACTCTTACAATTTTCAGTATGATTAATGGTTCATCACTATTTCCCATGCTGTCCAAAGTAATACAAAAATGTTTTTTAATGCCTAACTCGTAATATTGTTGAAGAAATCTGATAGAACCATTTTAAAAAACTGAACAATATGGTTCCCTGCAGTACACAGTCTTCAATCACGTTTTTACTATCTTTCAATCCTTAAATCTTTCAGTCATTAAACGTTATTTGAAATTTGTAACTCGAGACCGGCAGCATTCTGAATCAATAAATAGATATGATCATGTTCAGTGGGAGTGATAGCACATTTGTAACATGGATATTGGGAATATTTATAATAACTGCTCAACATAGTATTAACTGGACTGCAGCTTTGGAACTTTGGTATTCCAGGAATTTAATGTGATACAGAGGAGTAAGAGGTTGTCATATTTTGCTGTGCTCTCTTTCTCTGAGCCGATATGGTAGTTATGGAAGTGGTCAATGAAGTTGGCAACATACATATCTATTTTTGAAAATTAAACTTTAAATTACTATCCCTACCCTTTTGAGCATATTGAAATTTTTTTGTTACGTATGTATCAGGTCAGACATTCATTATTGAGGAGGACAGCTCGAAAAATATCCCTACCCAGCAGACTTGTCTCAGTTTGAAGAATCCTAAATCTCTGGAGAAGGAGGTGTGGAATGGAGGTGGGACTGCTGAACTTGGAAGTAGATCATTGGGGTCATGCAGGCTGGCGAGTACTGAAGTACTGCTGAAAAAATGTGCCTTGATTCTCTGAAACTTCACTTTGATGTATTCTTCTATTTCTCTCTGTGCTCTGCCCCTCAGTGTTATCTGAAAACTATCAGGCTACACATGTATGCTGACTAGAGACTGTCAGCTCCACCTCATTATCACATCTCTTAATAATTTTGCTGTATTTAATTAGCAGAAGTTTTCTGCAATTAAACATTGGGAAGATTGCACTTGTTGTATAAAGCTACAATCTGCATTCCCTGATCACCAATTCCATCAATGACAATTAGATGAACACAGCCAGACCACGCACAAATTCAATATTATGCATTACCCAGAGATGAAGTTTCCTACATATCCATTACATGACCAAGGCAGTCTACTTCCAATTCTATCACGTCAGCCAAATCTGACTCTGTCTCAGATCATCTGTTACTGCACCCTCCAGCCTGGCTATTATTGCCTGTAGAGTTAACTATTCCAGTGCTCTTCTCCTGGTCATTTACCGCTGTGCATAAACTGGAATGCATCCCAAATCTCTGCTGTCCATACCTTTTATCAAAATAAGTCTTGTTTACTTTTGCATGTGCTGTTGACCTATGCTGGCTACTGCTCTGAAAATTCCTTAATTTTAAAATGTTCACCTTTGTTTTTAAAATACTGCCTGACTTCATTCCTCCCTAGCTCTGTGATCTTTCCTAGCCCTCCAAGTTCCTGAGATTTTCACACCCCCCATTTTAATCACTCTATCATGGGCAGCCACACTTTCTTGAGCCTAAGTTTGAAATCCCTTCCTGAAACTCCTAGGTATTAAACCCAGGATTTTGAAGATCAATGGTCCATACTTGTCATCATTGTGACATTATGGATATTGGAAATGGAAAGGAAAGCATTAGCCTTTAGATAATGAATCCATTGGAACATGGTGAAAGAGAAGATCAGTTAAAACACTTGGTTGAGACACTTAATTAGAATGAAATTGGCAAAGACTCTAGGTCCACAAGTAAATTTGTTGATGGTAATTCATAGGGGCAAGAATTTACACGGATTTTAATTACTTTTTTCTCCAAGCAGCTTTAACATTGGTTTGTCCCTGTGCACTCCCTCCATGTATTAGCAACATAACTGCTAACAGAAATAAAAATTTGTTGTAAGTCACATCAATGGATCAAAAGGATTCACAATTACATTTCTTGATATTTAGTGGCACAGTTTATATCCATAACCTTATGATTTATGAAGTAATAACACAATAAAAAAGATTTAAAGCTGGATAGAAACAGATTTACAACCAATAAAATGCATGCATGAAAATAGTCTTTGACAACCTAACAAACATTATTTATTAATGGAAACTACAAAACAGTCAGAGGAATCGTAATAGGACCGATCTATTCGCTGCTGAATTAGGGATAAGCAAAAGGTCTTTTGGTTCATCCCTCACATATCTTTTGGCCATGGCCAACAGTGAGCTTGGGCTTCAGATCAGTAAAAGTTCCTTTTAAATAACCGTGGTCAATTCTACATTGACTAGAGTTGAGAGTGTATTGCGGGAAAAGCACAGCAAGTCATGGGGCATCCGAGGAGCAGGCAAATCGACATTTCTGGCCAGAGCCTTTCATCAGGAATGAGGCTGGGAGCCTCGGGGGTTGGAGAGATCAATGGGAGGGGGTATGGGGGTGGAGAAGGTAGCTGAGAGTGCTATAGGTGGATCCAGGTGAGGGTCACGGTGATAGGTCAGAGAGGAAGGTGGAGTGGATAGATGGAAAGGGCGATTGGCAGGTAGGACAGGTCATGAGGACAGTGCTCAGCTGGAAGGTTAAACTGGGATAAGGTGGGGGAGGGGAAATGAGGAAACTGGTGAAGTCCACATTGATGCCCTGGGGTTGAAGGATTCTGAGGTGGAAGATGAGGCGTTCTTCCTCCAGGCGTCTGGTGGTGAGGGAGTAGCAATATCCTCGGCAGAGTGGGAGGGGGAGTTGAAATATTCGGCCACGGGTGGTGGGTTTGATTGGTGTGGGTGTCCTGGAGATGTTCTCTGAAGCACTCTGGGAGAAGGCGTCCAGTCTCCCCAGTGTAAAGGAGACTGCATCGGGACCAACAGATGTAATAAATGACATTAGTGGAATGGCAGATGAAACTTTGATGGATGTGGAAGGCTCCTTTGCAGCGTTGGATGGAGGTGAGGGGGGAGGTGTGGGCACAGATTTTGCAATTCCTGTGGTGGCAGGGGAAGGTGTCAGGAGGGGAGGGTGGGTTGTTTGGGGGCGTGGACCTAACCAGGCAATAGAGGCAATAGTCTTTGCGGAAAGCGGATAGGGGTGGGAAGGGAAATATGTCCTTGGTGGTGGGGTCTGTTTGGAGGTGGCAGAAATGTTGGCGGATGATGCGATTTATGTGGAAGTTGGTGGGGTGGAAGGTGAGGACCAGGGGGCTCTGACCTTGTTACGGTTGGAGGGGTGGGGTTTGAGGACGGAGGTGCGGGATGTGGATGAGATGCATTGGAGAGCATCTTCAACCACGTGGGAGGGGAAATTGTTGTCTCTGAAGAAGGAGGCCATCTGCTGTGTTCTGTGGTGGAACTGGTCCTCCTGGGAGCAGATACGGTGGAGGCGGAGGAATTGGGAATATGGGATGGAATTTTTGCAGGAGGTCGGGTGGGGAGAGGTGTAACCCAGGTAGCTGTGGGAGTCGGTGGGTTTGTAAAAAATGTCAGTGTCATGTCAGTCGTCATTAATAGAGATGGAGAGGTCCAGGAAGGGGAGGGAGGTGTCAGAGATGGTCCAGATAAATTTAATGTCAGGGTAGAATGTGTTGGTGAAATTGATGAACTGTGCAACCTCCTCGTGGGAGCATGCAGTGGCGCCAATGCAGTCATCAATGTAACAGAGGAAGATATGGGGAGTGGTGCCAGTGTAACTACGGAAGATGGACTGTTCTACGTAGCCAACAAAGAGACAGGCATAGCTGGGGCCCATACGGGTGCCCATGGCTACCCCTTTCATCTTGAGGAAGTGGGAGGAATCAAAGGAGAAATTGTTGAGGGTGAGGACCAATTCAGCCAAACGAATGAGTGTCAATGGAAGGGTACTGTTGGGGACGTCGGGAGAGGAAGAAACAGAGGGCTTGGAGTCCCTGGTCATGGTGGATAGAGGTGTAGAGGGATTGGATATCCAAGGTGAAGATGAAGTGTTGAGGGCCGGGGAAACGGAAGTCTTGGAGGAGATGGAGGGCGTGGGTGGTGTCTCGAATGTATGTGGGGAGTTCCTGGACTAGGGGGGATAGGACAGTATCGAGGTAGGTAGAGATGAATTCGGTGGGGCAGGAGCAGGCTGAGACAATGGGTCAGCCAGGGTGGTCAGGCTTGTGGATGTTGGGAAGGAGGTAGATTCGGGTGAGGTGGAGTTCCTGGACTACAAGGTTGGAAGCTGTGGGTGGGAGACCTCCTGAGGTAATGAGGTTCTGTATGGTCTGGGAGATAATGGTTTGGTGATGGGGGGAGTGAGGTCATGGTCGAGGAGCGGTAGGAGGATGAGTAGGCACCAGGCTTCAGTGGTGTAGAGGTCAGTGTGCCAAACTACTGGTTTCAGTGGATCCAAGTAAGGGTAAAGGTGATAGGTCAGAGAAGATGGTGGAGCAGATTGGTGGGAAGGAAGATTGACAGGTGGGACAGGTCATGACGGTGGTGCTAAGCTTCAAGGTTGGAACTGGGGTAAGGTGAGGTGGGAGGGGAAATGAGAAAACTGGTGAAGTCCACATTGATGCCCTGGGGTTGAAGGGTTCCAAGGCAGAAGATAAGGCGGTCTTCCTCCAGGCATTGGGTGGTGAGGGAGTGGCAATGGAGGAGGCCCAGGACATGCATGACCTCAGCAGAGTGGGATGGGGAGCTGAAATGTTCAGCCACGGGGCGGTGGGGGTTAGCTAAGTGTGGGTGTCCTGGACATCTTCTTACAGAGCACTTTAGAGAACATGTCCAGTCTCGCCAGCGTAGAAGAGACCTCATCGGGAGCAACGGGTACAGTATATGACATGTGCAGAAGTGCAGGTGAAACGTAGATGGATGTGGAAGGCTCCTTTGGGGCCCTGGACGGAGGTGAGGAGGGATCTCCTCAGATCTAGGATTATCCTTGGATATAATGTAGTGGGTTGTAAGGGCACACATGGATTCTGTTCCCTGCTGATGAAAGCGTACTTCAGAGTCCAGGATGGCAGACTGCGAAGAGCAGAGATATGATGTCTCACTGGTAAATTACAGTGCCACAGGTCGCTTATCTGTGAGCAGGTTAGGTTAAATGGAACATGTTCTGGATTAGTGGTGCTGGAAGAGCACAGCAGTTCAGGCAGCATCCAAATAGCTTCGAAATCGACGTTTCGGGCAAAAGCCCTTCCGTCGATTTCGAAGCTATTTGGATGCTGCCTGAACTGCTGTGCTCTTCCAGCACCACTAATCCAGAATCTGGTTTCCAGCATCTGCAGTCATTGTTTTTACCTAAATGGAACATGTGCACATTTAGATGCAAAAACCCTTTATTCTAACTTCTCTAGCTTAATCCTGCACAGCACTCTCAGAACAGCGCTGTTTCAATGCAAACTCCTCACATTTCCAGCTGTTTAGCTCCCACTAAATCACCCCAGTTTTATTCCATTGTCACACCAGTCCCTCATTGTGATTCTCCACAAATGCCCTCCCAACACAGCTAACAGCAGAGTCAACATGGTCTTTTTTCTCTTCTGTAAAGGGGAAAGGAGCACAGAAGGCCAGAGTGGCCTTCCTATTATGACAACCATGCACAGGAGGAACTGTGAAGGTAAGTTGAATCTCAACATGCAGAGCATTTAGCAGCGGAGAACTGGCTGGTGACTGTGGTCTTTATACCCTCTACCAAAGTGCATTTGGTGGCAGGGACGGCAATCAATTCGGCAGAATGGAGCTTGGGAAACAACCAGGTACAGGATGAAGAGGCCTGGGAATAGCTTTCTTGTGTCTACCAATTGAGGCCCTTAAGAAGGCAGTTAATGCCCTGTTACAGTCCTCAGCACACCATTTATGGTTACTTGATCGAACAACCTGACAATCAAGAAGGGACTGTGCCCACTCAAAGCCATCCCTGCTCTCGCTGCCAATCCTCTTTCCTCCACAACCCACACAGTGTCACACCATCCTTTTGGTGTCGCCTGGAAACGAGCAACAATCCAACGTCGCAGATGGGAATAGTACTGACACAGCAGTCCATCAATACATGGAGGGGGGATGACATGAGGATGAAAGAGCTGAAAATGTGTTGCTGGAAAAGCGCAGCAGGTCAGGCAGCATCCGAGGAGCAGGAGAATCGACGTTTCGGGAATGAGCCCTTCTTCAGGAATGAGGAAAGTGAGCCAAGCAGGCTAAGATAAAAGGTAGGGAGGAGGGTCTTGGGGGAGGGGCGTTGGAAAAGCAATAGGTGGAAGGAGGTTAAGGTGAGGTGATAAGGTGAGGGTGATAGGCCGGAGTGGGAGTGGGGCGGAGAGGTCAGGAAGAAGATTGCAGGTTAGGAAGGTGGTGCTGAGTTCGAGGGTTGGGACTGAGACAAGGTGGGGGGAGGGGTAATGAGGAAACTGGAGAAATCTGAGTTCATCCCTTGTGGTTGGAGGGTTCCTAGGCGGAAGATGAGGTGCTCTTCCTCCAGCCGTCGTGTTGCTATGGTCTGGCGATGGAGGAGTCCAAGGGCCTGCATGTCCTTGGTGGAGTGGGAGGGGGAGTTGAAGTGTTGAGCCACGGGGTGGTTGGGTTGGTTGGTCCGATGTCCCAGAGGTATTCTCTGAAACGTTCCGCAAGTAGGCGGCCTGTCTCCCCAATATAGAAGAGGCCACATCGGGTGCAGTGGATGCAGTAAATGATGTGTGTGGAGGTGCAGGTGAATTTGTGGCAGATATGAAAGGATCCCTCGGGGCCTTGGAGGGAAGTAAGGGGGGGTGGGTGGGGGGAGGTGTGGGCGCAAGTTTTGTATTTCTTGCAGTTGCAGGGGAAGGTGCCGGGGGTGGAGGTTGGGTTGGTGGGGGTGTGGACCTGACGAGGATGTCAAGAAGGGAGTGGTCTTTTCGGAATGCTGCTAGCGGAGGGGAGGGAAATATATCCCTGGTGGTGGGGTCCGTTTGGAGGTGGCGGAAATGACGATGTATCTGGAGGTTGGTGGGGTGGTAGGTGAGAACCAGTGGGGTTCTGTCCTGGTGGTGATTGGAGGGCGGGGCTCAAGGGCAGGGGAGCAGGAAGTGGAGGAGATGCAGTGGAGAGCACCGCACTCCGGTGGAGGAAGAAAAGAGGCAACTCCCCTTGCTTGCTACTAGGTCAGTGCAGTGAGAAATGCCAGGCTTCTCCTGTCACTTACTAAATCCCAGCTGCTGTGGGATCAATTGACTATCTATGGCCCTCAGTTGGCCTGAGGTGGACAGACTACCCAATGCTGCTGTCACCTATTGCAGCAGGGAAGGAGTAATGGGCAGGCAATAGCAACAGTACCCAAGGCATTTTCCAGGCTACTCTGCCAACTGCCTTACTGTCAGGAGTTATAATTCCGACCCCAGGTATGGACTGGTGGTGCAGATGGGTGCTACACTGAAGAACCCATCTGAGCCTTTATACAATCATCAGTGAACAAGCCCAGTTCTGACTTTATGATGGAGGGAAGGACCTTGATGCACGGACTAAAGATGGTGGAG
Source organism: Chiloscyllium punctatum (assembly GCF_047496795.1). Taxonomy (NCBI): domain Eukaryota; kingdom Metazoa; phylum Chordata; class Chondrichthyes; order Orectolobiformes; family Hemiscylliidae; genus Chiloscyllium; species Chiloscyllium punctatum. The sequence continues at coordinate 41,643,593 of NC_092764.1, forward strand.
TCTAGGACAAATGGAAGACCTCCAATAATCATAACCATCTTCCTTTGTGCCAGGTATAACTCCAACAAATGGAGTTTTTGCCCCTGATTCCCATTGACTCCAGTTTTGTTAAGTCTCTATGGCCTGATACCAAGAGCTGTCACTCTCTTCAGCTTTGGAATTCAGTTCTTTTGTCCATGTTGGAACTAAAGCTGGAATAAGGTCAGGATCTGAGTGACCCTGGCGGAACCCAAACTGAACTTCAGTGAGCAGGCTTTGCTGAACAAGTGCTGCTTGATAGCACTGTTGATGATACCTTCAAACACTTTTCTGATGACTGAGAGTAAAATGATGGAGTTGCAAATGACTGGGTTAGATTTGTCCTGCTTTTTGTGTACAGGGCATACCCGGGTATTTTCCCACGTTGTGAGGTAGATGCCAGTGTTGTCACTGTGAAGGCAGGCAGCTGGGAAGTGCAGGTCAAAAATAAGAAAACTCCAAAGTAATGGAAAAGACGACCAAAGTCTTAGAAATATCCTTCCAATGTGTGAAAGCAGACTCCCTGTTATATGTTTTTCCTACTGTCTCAGAGGATTTCCTGAGCAATACCAAATATATTTGAATTAAATGCAATGTCAGTGTGTTCCTGCCTGCTTCTTGACACACTGATATACTCTAATCTTAAAAATCTACACTGTCCTCCAACTATGGCAGGTTTAAATTTCCCTCCATTAGCACTATACTTCTCTCTACAACATGACGTTTTCACAATATTTTCAACAGGCTTTCACATTTCCAACATCTATAATATTCTGAAGAAAGGTCTTGAAACATTAACTCTGCTTTCTCTGTACAGACACTGCCAGACCTGCTGTGCTTCTCCAGCAATTTCTCTTCTTGTTTCTGATTTCAAGCATCCTCAATTCTTTGTTTTACCTACCATGTTTTGGTTTTATTTAAAACTTCTTTAATAGTTGAGAGACAGTGTACAATTATTTTGCATGAGAATCCTCTGCCACCAGAAAACCTTTTTCTAAGCAAAATTCATTTGTTTAGCAGGAACTTAAAACAATTTTTAAAAAGCAGACTAAACTTGTTGTGAAATAAATGTTGTGAGTATTGTACATGTATGTACAGACCAGAATTTTGAGATCAAATACATTGCAGGTGACATCACTTTGTAATTCATAGAATCCAAGGCGTTTTTTTCATTATTTAGCTGAAATTTGATACTGGGTTAAAAGACAGGCCGCCTACTTGTGGAACGTTTCAGAGAACACCTCTGGGACACCCGGACCAACCAACCCAACCACCCCGTAGCTCAACACTTCAACTCCCCCTCCCACTCCACCAAGGACATGCAGGTCCTTGGACTCCTCCATCGCCAGACCATAGCAACATGACGGTTGGAGGAAGAGCGCCTCATCTTCCCCCTAGGAACCCGCCAACCACAAGGGATGAACTCAGATTTCTCCAGTTTCCTCATTTCCCCTCCCCCCACCTTGTCTCAGTCAAATCCCTCGAACTCAGCACCGCCTTCCTAACCTGCAATCTTCTTCCTGACCTCTCCGCCCCCCACCCCACTCCAGCCTATCACCCTCACCTTGACCTCCTTCCACCTATCGCATTCCCAACGCCCCTCCCCCAAGTCCCTCCTCCCTACCTTTTATCTTAGCCTGCTGGACACACTTTCCTCATTCCTGAAGAAGGGCTTATGCCCAAAACGTCGATTCTCCTGCTCCTTGGATGCTGCCTGACCTGCTGCGCTTTTCCAGCAACATATTTTCAGTTCTGATCTCCAGCATCTGCAGTCCTCACTTTCTCCCCGTTGTATGTTCAAATCCAATCAATGGAAGTTGTGAAATTGAACGTATTAAATCTAGTAAATTATGGACCAACACCAAAAAATGATTGTAAGAGCAGGCAATTGGTTATAAAAGTCCAATTAGTTCACCAATGTCCTTCAAATCAAAAGGGAAACTTGATAACCCTACCCATTCAAGCCAGCATAAGGTTAGAGACCCTCATTACCTGGCAATAATAAAAGAGTAATGGCTTATTGGACTTGCTCATGTCCCAAGAATAACATCAAAATAAAATTAAAATGGGGACAAAGTTATAACATGCAAGTGTGTATGAAATACATTCATTAAATACTATTAGCAGCATTGTCAGAACATTTTGATCATTTTCACTTGCTGTTCTCAGTTCATTACCTACTATACCAAAAATAATGATTGTTATGACCTGGAGAGGAGGAGTGGAATGTCTTTTCTGCTCTTTTTCCTCCTCTGTTGATTATCATGCATACATTAGAAACTTGAATGATGAGATTTGACAATCCAATGTATGTACTTAGCTGTTTATGTGCTAGTTGTAACAGATTAGGCAGGCAAGGTGACTTGATGATGTATTGTTCAGAAATTGACTTGGGCTAAAATATTAAATAAAAAATGTCCCAAAACATAACACATGATCTTAAAATCTATAAAACATAAGTCATGAAAAAGAAACAAATCAGTTCATAGCTTATTGTTAGCGTTCTAAATAGACCTGTAATTTGCAAGCTATTGGTTCTCAGCTGAGATTGAATACTTATACTGGAGCTGGAATGTTGTTTCTTGTCTGGAAATGTTGCTGTAGAAATTCACAGGCTTTTCCTACAGAATTCATGGTCTCTTAGCAAGGAGAAAGTTTTAGTGCACTGGGCGGCACGGTGGCACAGTGGTTAGCACTGCTGCCTCACAGTGCCAGAGACCCGCGTTCAATTGCCGTCTCAGGCAACTATCTGTGTGGAGTTTGCACATTCTCCCAGCGTCTGTGTGGGTTTCCTCCGAGTGCTCTGGTTTCCTCCCACAGTCCAAAAATGTGCAGGTCAGATGAATTGGCCGTGCTTAAAAATTGGGTAAAAACAATGACTGCAGATGCTGAAAACCAAATACTGGATTAGTGGTGCTGGAAGAGCACAGCAGTTCAGGCAGCATCCAACGAGCAGCGAAATCGACGTTTCGGGCAAAAGCCCTTCACCAAGAATAAAGGCAGTGAGCCTGAAGCATGGAGAGATAAGCTAGAGGAGGGTGGGGGTGGGGAGAGAGTAGCATAGAGTACAATGGGTGAGTGGGGGAGGAGATGAAGGTGATAGGTCAAGGAGGAGAGGGTGGAGTGGATAGGTGGAAAAGAAGATAGGCAGGTCGGACAAGTCAAGGAGACAGTAACTGAGCTGGAAGTTTGAAACTAGGATGAGGTGGGGGAAGGGGAAATGAGGAAGCTGTTGAAGTCCACATTGATGCCCTGGGGTTGAAGTGTTCCGAGGCGGAAGATGAGGCGTTCTTCCTCCAGGCGTCTGGTGGTGAGGGAGCGGCGGTGAAGGAGGCCCAGGACCTCCATGTCCTCGGCAGAGTGGGAGGGGGAGTTGAAATGTTGGGCCACGGGGCGGTTTGGTTGATTGGTGCGGGTGTCTCGGAGATGTTCCCTAAAGCGCTCTGCTAGGAGGCGCCCAGTCTCCCCAATGTAGAGGAGACCACATCGGGAGCAACGGATACAATAAATGATATTGGTGGATGTGCAGGTGAAACTTTGATGGATGTGGAAGGCTCCTTTAGGGCCTTGGATAGAGGTGAGGGAGGAGGTGTGGGCACAGGTTTTACAGTTCCTGCGGTGGCAGGGGAAAGTGCCAGAATGGGAGGGTGGGTCGTAGGGGTGTGTGGACCTGACCAGGTAGTCACGGAGTGAACGGTCTTTGCGGAAGGCGGAAAGGGGTGGGGAGGGAAATATGTCCCTGGTGGTGGGGTCTTTTTGGAGGTGGCGGAAATGTCGGTGGATGATTTGGTTGATGCGAAGGTTTGTAGGGTGGAAGGTGAGCACCAGGGGCGTTCTGTCCTTGTTACGGTTGGAGGGGTGGGGTCTGAGGGCGGAGGTGCGGGATGTGGACGAGATGCATTGGAGGGCATCTTTAACCACGTGGGAAGGGAAATTGCGGTCTCTAAAGAAGGAGGCCATCTGGTGTGTTCAATGGTGGAACTGGTCCTCCTGGGAGCAGATACGGCGGAGGCGGAGAAATTGGGAATACGGGATGGCATTTTTGCAAGAGATAGGGTGAGAAGAGGTGTAATCCAGGTAGCTATGGGAGTCGGTGGGTTTGTAAAAAATGTCAGTGTCAAGTCGGTCGTCACTAATGGAGATGGAGAGGTCCAGGAAGGGGAGCGAGGTGTCAGAGATAGTCCAGGTAAATTTAAGGTCAGAGTGGAATGTGTTGGTGAAGTTGATGAATTGCTCAACCTCCTCGCGGGAGCACGAGGTGGCGCCAATGCAGTCATCAATGTAGCGGAGGAAGAGGTGGGGAGTGGTGCCGGTGTAATTACGGAAGATCAACTGTTCTACATAGCCAACAAAGAGACAGGCATAGCTGGCATAGCTGGGAACATCTCCAAGACACCCGCACCAATCAACCAAACCGCCCCGTGGCCCAACATTTCAACTCCCCCTCCCACTCTGCCGAGGACATGGAGGTCCTGGGCCTCCTTCACCGCCCCTCCCTCACCACCAGACGCCTGGAGGAAGAACGCCTCATCTTCCGCCTCGGAACACTTCAACCCCAGGGCATCAATGTGGACTTCAACAGCTTCCTCATTTCCCCTTCCCCCACCTCATCCTAGTTTCAAACTTCCAGCTCAGTTACTGTCTCCTTGACTTGTCCGACCTGCCTATCTTCTTTTCCACCTATCCACTCCACCCTCTCCTCCTTGACCTATCACCTTCACCTCCTCCCACACTCACCCATTGTACTCTATGCTACTCTCTCCCCACCCCCACCCTCCTCTAGCTTATCTCTCCATGCTTCAGGCTCACTGCCTTTATTCCTGATGAAGGGCTTTTGCCCGAAACGTCGATTTCGCTGCTCATTGGATGCTGCCTGAACTGCTGTGCTCTTCCAGCACCACTAATCCCGTGCTTAAAAATTGCCCACAGAGTTGGGTGAATGTAGGGGAATGGGTTTGGATGGGTCACTGTTCGGAGGGTCGGTGTGGATTTGTTGGCCCAAAGGGCCTGTTTCCACACTGTATGGAATCTAATCTTCAAGATTCAACAATTAGCTGGTCGACTGAAGGAGAGAGAAAAAGAGAATGCGAGCAGCTTTTCCTCACAGCCTAAGTCCAAACACGTACACAATGCTGGGCCGGTCACTTAACTACTTTTTAATTGACATTAGAAGATCAACAGTCAATTTTATATTCATAAAGTCACTCATGTCTACAATCAGTTTAGCCATAGTTTAGTAGATTTTAATGTTTTGCTGCTGACTTTGAATCTTCAATTGTAAGGGGATGGGGAGGAAGCTGTGTACATCTCTGCAGGGGTTTATTGTCTGCATCTCCTTGAAATGAATTGTGGCTTACATAGTAACTTATATTGGCAGCGAGTTTTTTTTTGGTCAGCAAATTGTGTCCCTTTTGTTTTTGTGAAATAATTTCGTTTTTAGCTGAAATAGCCTTTTTTCAAAAGTACAAACAGTAAATCCAGGCTACAACATTCAAAATTCATAGAATTATACTGTACATCTTCAATAGTCATGATGTTGACATAGAGAGGACTGATTTTACATAGATCAGGCTGCATTCAATTTCTGTACATTTTTGCCGGAATCTCATACTTGTGAATATCAGCAGAGGCTTTGCTAAAGTAACAACATTTTCAAAGATTCTGATTCCCATGCAACACAGTGGCGGAGTTGTGCATTAATGTCTAAGATTATCATCAGTCGAATCCTTCCATTAGAGAGAATTGCCAATAGTTTGAATATCAAATTGCCGCCACAATTTCCTTCATGACTCAATGAGATTTCAGGGCTAATCACCCACATTAATGGCTTTGAAACAAAAAGGCAAAAGGTGGATTAGGTTTCAGTAAAGGTTCTCCACTCCCGCAGAGACAGTGGCAACATGCATGCAGAATGAACTGTTCTCGTGTCACATCTCCATATTGGAGTTGCTTTGATTTTGTTTGCATGGATCTTCTTATCCTCATCCCATTGGAGGAGATTATCAAAACATTGAACTGGTTTTCTGAGCTATTCCAAAGACACAACCTGCAGGTGTTACTCATATTCATAACTCCTGACCTGAAGTTCTACTCACTTAAATTATCTTCCTCTCATCATTACCCTTAAATGGTAAGTGATACTATCACACTCTGTTTTGGTTCCAACAGCGAAGTTTTATTTTCCATTTCCAGGATTTGAAAGGTGTGTAATGTTCAAATGTAAAGTTTCAATTTGCTCAGCACTTTAGGTGAGTACAACTTCAAATCACGCTTTGTGGTATGACTCTTCCAGATTGTAAAAATAGCCGTACCTTCCAGTCACTAACACCATCCTTCACCAATTCCATGGCTAGACCTCCCTGAATGACCAATTGTACAACAATAACTTGCACTGATGTAGCATTTTTAATGTAACAAAATGTCCCAAAGTGGTTCACAGAAAACTTATAAAGCAGAATGTAAGATAGAGAGGTGGAGCAGCTTAAGGGAGAATTCCACAGACGTTTAACCTCCAAAGGCATGGCACCAACAGTTCAGCAATTAAAATCAATAAATTTTCAAGAGTTAGACCAGTATAGAAATTTAGGAGGAATATGGACTGGAAAAGATCAGAGGGATGGGAGATGTGAGGTTGGTGATGAAGGAAGGCTGTGTGAGCATTAATGAGCATTTAGAATTTTTAGACCAAGTGTGATTGTAGGTCAGTGAGAGCAAGAGACTTAGTGTGAATTATGATGTTGCGAGCAAAACTTTGGATGACTTCAAGCTTTTGGAGGATAGAACTTGACTGGCCAATGAGAATTGTGTATGAGTAGTCAAGTTTTGAGGTAACAAAGGTACACATGAGGATTTCAACAGGAGATACGTAGAGACAGTGATGGATTCAGACAATACAAATAAGACAGCAAGAACAAAGTTGAAGGAGCCAGAAATGGGAAGATGCCGATCATATGCTCAGTAATGGTCCAACTGGTTTAAATGTAAAGGACTGCTGTGCATAATCATTAAATGATAGGTACATCAATTCTTGGAAGAAGCCTGTGCCAATCATTGTTCAATATCATTTAATCACCATGCAGATGGTAGGAGCAGGACTATGTGCACATCTACTTTAATCTCATACAAGTAACTGGAACAAATTTGTTTTATTAAGAAGAATTCTGTGACAAAAAAATTTAATCAATGAAGGATTAGTCTACCAGGTAATGCAGAAATCTTTTCAAGCATGCACAAAATTCATAAGAAATCAAAATATCTTAACTGATTGTTCATTGTGTTCAAGTCTGTCCATTATACCAAACTGTCAATTGTAATAATATTTTCTCTACTCAATTATTTGACTTCTTGACAATAACATTCACTGTGAAGACAGTCACTTTGTAATCCTCCCAGGGCCTTAAGAATGTCATCTGATCTAGTCATAAATCTGGTATCATATTACATTGATTAAGAAATTGTTTGATTTTTAAAAGTTACTTTCTTAGAATACTCAATTTTACAAAAATACATTTACCTTGATCAAACATTTCAACGTATGCAAGGAACAATTAACTTAATCTTTTTTTAGGTCCTGAAGTAATCTGTTAAACCTAACACATAGCATAGTCAGTGCTGAGAAAATATTGCATAAGAACAGAACTTCATACAGCAACAATATACCAAGACTGACTAAGCAAGTCTATGGTGCATTACAGCAACACAGCAGGCAAGGTAGTGATATGAAACACCAGAGTAAATTGGTCCCATAAATTTACTTTTCAATATTTTCCCCTTTACTGCAGCAACATAAGAGTTCTTTGACTAACATCAACAAATCCATCATTATAGGTTCAGTGGCTGAGAAGTCAAACTGCATTAGTATTATCGTGTCTAATGTAACACTGTCTGACATAGCAGTGACCATAGACTATACTTCAGTCTTGTTCTGATTTGCACAGATAGATTAATTAATTATGTAATCTGGAATTGATCCAACAAATATGTTGTCTCTTATAAAAAAGATTTTTGCACTCAACCTGCTGGTGCTAAAGAATAAAATATATTGCTGTTCAGGTATATAGTGTCACATGAGCTCGCAGCCCTAACCTCATAGATGTATATTACTCTGCATGAATGCAATAGTTTACTGCTTGCATCCTAACCATTATGTGATCTTTCTGGGCAAGAAAATGGTTTGCTTGCAAAGAAATGAACAAGGATAAATGTGCTTTAGTCTCCCAAGTACTGGGTCCTGAGTCTAAGATGCTCTCCTTAAACTGTTTATTTAGCACACAGTAACTACATTCTTCCTTTAAATGCTGAAAAGAAACATTGCAACAAGTAAGGAAAATTCTAAGGAATGTGAAATAACTCCACAGAGACTGATATGCTGTCACCCCGCCTCTCTCTTTTTATACTTGGACTGTCCTTGTCACTGATCCAACTTCCTCAGAGCCAGCTCTCAGACTGAACAGAACCTCTGACACTCCGGTTTGTTCTTTTTTTACAGTGAGAAACACAAAGTGCACGAATCTTGATTCAATTTCCACCACCAGGGAGATAGGAAAACACCCGAGTGGCCAGTGACAAGCACTGCCCTTTTTTTTTTCTTCTCCTGTTTTTTTTCTTTTTTAATTTAACCCCCACACTACCGCCTAACTGCGGTAGTGCTTATTTTTCCCCAGCACCCATGGTGTGTGTGTGCAGGTGTGAGACACAGTGAAAGACACAAAGTGTACGAATCTTTATTCAATTTCCACCACCAGGAAGATATGAAAAAAACACCTGAGTGGCCAGTGACAAGCACTGCCCTTCAAACCACAGGGCAATGCTGTGTGATCAAAACAGTGAAGGGGAGGGTAGGGACTAAATCAAAATAGAGTTGGAGGGAGAAATAATACACTCCACTCCCTGCGGCGCCCACCTCTCCCTGAACGACTCCAGGGTGTTGGTGGACACCGCGTGCTCCTTCTCCAAGGACACCCGGGCTCTAACGTAACCCCGGAAGAGGGGCAGGCAGTCGGCCCTAACGACCCCCTCCACGGCCCGCTGCCTGGACCTGTTGATGGCCAGTTTGGCCAGGCCCAGGAGCAGACCCACGAGGAGGTCTTCGGACCTGCCCTTCCTCCTCCGTACCGGGTGCCCGAAGATCAGGAGCGTGGGACTGAAGTGCAGCCAGAAACAGAGGAGAAGGTTCTTAAGAAAATCAAAAAGGGAGTGCAAACGCCCACACCCAATATATACATGGTCCACGGACTCCACAGAACAAGCAGTTGGGCTGGGAGTCCGTGAACCACCGCAATCTGCGGTTGCAGGGGACTGCTGCGTGCAGCACCCTACACCCCAGATCCCCGAGAGAAAGGGGGAGGACTCCCGCGTAGATAGCCCTCCACTGGGGATCCCCACCGCCCGGTGGCAAATGGGCACGCCAAGGCGTGTCCGGACGGTGGATGAGGGAGAAGAGGTGGACGGTGTGCAGCAGCAGTTGATACAGGGCCTTCCTTTGTATATCCCTTAAGGGGACAAAATTAAAATTCCAGAGGCGGCTCAGGTTGTGGGGCACAGGCTCCCGCAGGAAGTACGGGACCTTGGGGCCAATGTGAAATTCCGTCCGGGCCGGGGTGAGCGCGGACGGGATCCCACCGCACACCTGAGCGTCCTCCAACTGGTGCACTACGTCGGGTCCGAGCACCGCCGTTTTAAGGCGTCGGATGGCGGCGGCCACGTACCGGACGTCTACCGCTGCCCTTCTCGCTATGTCCTGCGGCAGCGTCCAGCCCAGGCCCCCGGCACCCAGCACGTCCCCGACCCTGGTCGCCCTCGCCGCCACGGCCCTCCCCTCCGACAGCCACTCGAACCCGCGAGTACGGAGGTGCGGATTCCTGAGCAACGGCTCCCTGACGACAGCCGCTACTCCAGCCGGAGGGTAGGTGCGACGCGATTCGACCATGTTCCAGACAGTGATCAGGTCCTGGTAAAAGACAGGCAGCACCTTGAGGGCGACCTCCAAACCGTCACGGTCGACGAACAGGAGCTGCGTGTCGTAGTTGAGGTTACGCACCTGGCGGAAAAAATACGTCGCCAGGGCGCACCACCTAGGAGGAGGCTTGACGTAAAGGTATCGCCGCAAGGTCTGAAGGCGGAACGTCGCGACCTGGGTGCGGACGCACACCAGCGACTGACCGCCCTCCTCAATAGGGAGACTCAGAACCTGCGCGGCGACCCAGTGCATCTTTTTGTCCCAGAAGAAGTCGACCAACGTTCTCTGGATGTCAGCGACAAAGCCAGGAGGAGGGACCAAAGTGACCAGCCGGTACCACAGCATGGCGGCCACCAGCTGGTTTATGACCAGCACTCGACTCCTGTAAGATAGCACTCGGAGCAGTCCTGTCCAGCGGCCTAGGCGAGCCGAGACTCTGGCCTCCAGCTCCTGCCAGTTGGCCGGCCAGGATTCCTCAGCAGGGCTGAGGTAGACCCCCAGGTAGAGGAGATGGGTGGTACTCCAGCTGAACCCCCGTAACTCCTCCGGCAGAGAGTCCACCCGCCACGGACCGACCAGTAGTCCGGAACACTTGGCACAGTTGATCCTGGCGGAAGACGCCGCCGAGTACACGGCCTGGCACTCGCGCATCCTCCCCAGGTCAGCCGGGTCGGTGAAAGTGAGGAGCACGTCGTCGGCGTAGGCCGAGAGGACCACCCCCGTGCCCGCGCCGCGCAGAACCAGCCCCGACAACCTCCTCCGCAAGAGGCGCAGGAAAGGCTCCACGCACAGGGAATACAGCTGGCCGGACAGGGGGCAGCCTTGACGCACTCCTCTCCCGAAGCGAAGGGGCGCCGTCAGGGACCCGTTAACTTTAACCAGACACTCTGCGGCGGCGTACAAAAGTCGGATCCGGGCGACAAACCGCGTCCCGAACCCGAACGCCCGCAAAGTCCCGAGCAGGTACTCGTGATCGACCCTGTCGAACGCCTTCTCCTGGTCGAGAGACAGGAAGGCGCTCGGCAGACCAGCCCGTCGACAGAAATGGATCAGGTCCCGGACCAGGTGGACGTTGTCGTGTATCCTCCGGCCCGGGACCGTGTAGGACTGGTCCGGGTGAATCATGTGGGCCAGCACGGAAGCCAGGCGAGAAGACAACACCCTGGCGAAGATTTTGTAGTCCGTGCTGAGGAGGGAGACCGGACGCCAGTTCTTTAAGGAACGAAGGTCCCCCTTCTTTGGCAGCAGGACGATGACCGCCCTGCGCCAAGAAAGGGGCAGCTGTCCGGCATTTAGACACTCCCCCAGGACCTGTGCGTAGTCGTTCCCCAGGACGTCCCAGAACGCCCTGAAGAACTCCACAGTCAGCCCGTCCAGCCCCGGGGTTTTGCCCCTCGAGAGCCGGTCGAGGGCGCCGGTCAGCTCCTCTAAAGTGACGGGAGCGTCGAACCTTCCGGCGTCCTCCGGGCTGAGCTGCGGCAGGTCCTCCCACGGAACTCTGCGAGCGTCCTCGCTGGACGGATCCGGAGAGAACAGAGCCGTGTAATAGTTTCGGACGTGGGCCCTGACGCCCTCCGGATCCGAGACGAGGGACCCGTCGTCGGCCAGCAGCACAAGGAGCTGCTGACGGGTGCCACGCCTTTTTTCCAGCGAGTAGAAGAAGGGGGAGCCGCGGTCCAGGTCCTGGAGGAGCTGGATCCACGACCGCACGTACGCGCCCCGAGCCCCGACGAGCTTCAGGTCCCGGAGCGCGGCCTTCTTCTCTTCGTACACCCCGCGCAGGGCCGGGTCCGCGTCGGGCTGACCGAGGTGTGACTCCAGGTCGAGCATCTCCCTCTCCAACTCCACGATCCTGGATTTCCGCCTCTTGGTCGACCCCCTCGCGTACTCCTGACAGAAGACGCGGATGTGAACCTTGCCCACGTCCCACCATAGCCTCAGGGAGGGGAAGCTTCCCCGCTTCCTTCTCCAGCCGGCCCAGAAACGACGAAACGAGTCCCGGAACCACTCGTCCTCCAGCAGCAGGTTGTTAAAGTGCCAGTACGCGGAGCCGAGCCTGGCGCCGAACGGAAGGAGTTCCGCCCACACCAGGTGATGGTCCGTGCACGACACCTGCCGCGTGGAGGCCTTCGGAAAACAGGAGGCGTACGCCCGCGAAACGTACAGGCGGTCGATTCTGGACGCTCTGACCCCAGGCCTCACGAAGGTGAAGGCGATGGAGTCAGGATGGAGATTCCGCCAGACGTCCACCAGGTCGAAGGACTTGACCAAGTCCCCCAACCTCTTCCCCGATGCACAGCCAGTGCGGGCACCGCCGTGGTCCCTGCCCTCGAGGACGCAGTTAAAATCTCCCCCGAGGACGACGCACTGGTTCTCGCCGATGGAAGCGAGATGAGTGGACAGTTCTTCGAAGAAGCTCGCTTGCCTCGGCCTGGCCAGGGGAGCGTATACGTTCACCAAGTGAAGCACCGCGCTCCCCAGCCGAACCGTCAGGTGAAGCAAACGGCCTGGCACCGGCTCCCTGACCCCCAAGATCTCCGGCTGAAAATGCGGGGCCAACAGGATAGCCACCCCGCCAGATCTGCGGGTGAGGTGACTCATGTAGACCCCCCCCTCGCCACTCCAGGAGCCAGGTGGCTTCGTCTCCCGAGGTAGTGTGGGTTTCCTGCAGGAATCACACCGCATACCTCCCGTCCCGAAGGACCGAGAGGGTCTGGAATCTGCGCTGTGACTCCCTGCTGCCGCCGATGTTGAGGCTGGCCACAGTAGTCTCCATGTCGGAAGCGTTGTGCTACCACCACCAGTACAGCTAAAAACAAATACAATTACTGGGAGGACGAGGGAGGGGCACAGGAGTCCCTTGCCCTCACCAGGAGTGCCCCCAGGAAGTTCCTGACTCGCTTTCGCTCATTCGCATTGAGCCCAGGCGCCTGGCGAGCAGCATGGACCGACCAATAAACTTTTTCAAAAGAGCTCCAGCGGTCGAGCGCCAGTTGGGCTCTATCCCGGCGACCTCGAGTTTCCTCAACAAATTCCCGGAGTTCCTCGAGGGAGATGAGGGGGAGATCGGCGGGGGGCACCTGGGACTCAAAAACATCGCTGCAGACAGAGTCCGCGTCGTCCCCGGTGTCCGCCACCGATCCCGAACCCTCCTCCGGGAGGTCGCCCTCGGTCACCGACCCCTCCCCCACATAGAGGATGGGGGCTGGTCCGGCGCCGCCAACTGGCCTCGAACCCCCGGCGACCCCACCCACAGGGTCACCAGCGGTACCTTCCTCGGCGCACCCCGTCCCAGAACACCTCGAGTTCGGGTCGTCGGGCGGCGGAGGAGGCTCGGGGCCCCACTCCTCTCCTGACACCTGGCTCCTCAGGGAAAAGACCATCCCCCAGGAAAAGGTCATCCCCCAGGGCCAAGGCCCCCGGAAAAACATTCTGGGAGGGAGGAGCGAGGATAACACCTTCCGCCCCTCCGCCGCTTGGCGACCCAGTAAAGGGTCCTCTGTCATCGCCCGCACCGCGGCCTTCGTGGTTGTTAAAGTCTCCCCCAGGGGCCAGAGGAGTTGAGGCAGCAGGAAGCCCTGCCGTAGCCCCTGGGGGTTCTGGTAGGTCAGGTCGCGGTGCGGGATAGTTAGGGGGCACTGTTGGCTCGTCCCCTGGAGAGGGGCAACGCCTCCGGCGCGCTGCAGGACTGTCTCTCTCCTCCAAGGGCCAGCACCTCTTTCCCAGAGAGACAGGGGGGAGTTTATGGGCCTTCCCCTCCCCACCTGCCTTGGTGGTCATGGGGCCTGAGGCCCCTCCCCCCAGCCTTTCCCGGAATACAATTGGCTGGGGGAAGGCAGGCGGCATGGCCAGGGTGGGGAGGGTCAGCTGTGTCACTTCCTGCCCCATCCCTGGTTTATCAGGTGGCGGGCGGGGCAGGGGCCCAGTTCCCTTTCCGGGGCCTGGAGACACGGTCGCTGCAGGAGGTTGGGCAGCGGTAGATCCCCCAGGTTCGTGCCAGGGCTCGGGGGCCCCTGGGCCAGGTGTTGCAGCACCAGGGGCGGGCGACGAAGCCCCAGGGGTTTCTCTATCGGGGTGGGGGGTAGATGTGGGGTCAGTGGGACCAGGGTCAGGTACGGGTTTGGGGGTCAGGGTTCCCGTGCCAGGGCGACGCTGGCACGGCTGCAGGGTCATTGTCGTGCCGGGGCGGGGCAGGTCGTGGGCTGGGTGTCGGGGAAGGGGATAGGGTGGTCTCCCCGTTGGCTGGCCTGACGCATCGCGTCTTCTTCAGTGCCTTCTGGCCGGCTGGATGCTCATCCCCCCTCCCTGCCAGGGGCTGGAGCATTGGAAGCCTCCGGCTTAGCATCCGGTGCCGGGGCTTGAGGTGTTGACTGAGGGGGGAGGTTGGAGTGGCTGTGGCGGCACCACCATCAGCCGTTGGCGTGGGCTGGGCAGCCTTTTGGGTGGGGCAGTTTTTTCTTATATGCCCCACCTCGCGGCACAGGTGGCACCGCACGCCGTCCAGAAGGTGCGGTAGGCCGCGCCCTCGTGGAGGAAGGTGAATGAGCCCTCAGTGACCTCCTCCTGGGCCAGGCAAATAAACACCTGGCGTCGGAAGGAGTAGATGTGCCGGAGGGCGGGGTCCTTCAGACCGAGCAGGAGCGGTTGGATCCCTGACCGGATCTCCCCCAAGGTGGTGAGGTGGGGAAGAAGGAGCTCACTGGAAATGAAGGGTGGGACGTTAGAGTTCATGACCCTCTGGGCCGTAACCTCCAGAGGGTCGACGGGCAAATGTGTCCCGCCCACAGTGAGCCCCCTCTCCACGGCCAGGTGGACCGCCTGCTCGGTCTTAAGAAAGAAGACGGTCTTCCCGTACATTCGGGCCGCAACGACGATGGCCAGTGGGCCGACCACACTAGCCATGGCCTTGCTGCTGGCCTCGATGGTCATATTGGGGTGGGGATAGGCCTTTACCCCCAGGCGTTTAGTCAAGTGCCTGAAGGGTGTTGATGTTGCAGCCGGGGTTGGGACAGCAGAGCCTAAGGCAGCGGCTACCCCGACGTAGGTGAGGCTGGGCCCCGCGACCTTCGGGCTCGCCATACGCTGCTGCTGGACGTGGAGTCGAGCCTCTGGCAGCAGCAGTGGTGGAGGTTGTGGGGAGAGTCCCAGGCAGTATCGGTGGAAACCGGCCTCGGGTAACAACAGTGGTGGAGGCAGGCCTCAGGAGAGTCCCAGGTGGGCCCTCGGTTGCAGTGATGGGGGTCAGACCCATTGGGGAAGGCCCCCAAGGCAAGTCCCAGGCAGCCCCAAAATAGAGTCCCAGGCAGCTGTAGTGGAGGTGGGCCTCCAGCAGTGGCAGTGGTGGAGGTCCTGGGGAGGGGACAAGGCGAGTCCCAGGCAGCAGTGGTGGAGGCAGGCCTCAGGCAACAGTAGCAGTGGAGGCAGGCCTCTGGCAAGTCCTAGGCCGCAGCAGTGGGGGCTGACCTGTTGGGGTGGGTCCCCAAGGCAAGTCCCAGACAGCCCCAAAATTGAATCCCAGGCAGCGGTGGTGGAGGCAGGCCTCAGGCAACAGCAGTGGTGGAAAGCAGGCCTCTGGCAAGTCCTGGGCAGTTCCTTGGTAGCAGCAGTGGGGGGCAGACCTGTTGGGGAGGGTCCCTAAGGCAAGCCCCAGACAGCAGTAGTGGTGGAGGTTGTAGGGAAGGGCCCAAAGTGAGTCCCAGGCAGTGGTGGTGGGGGCAGGCCTCTGGCAAGTCCTGGGCAGTTCCTTGGTTGCAGCAGTGGTGGGGGCAGGCCTGTTGGGGAGGGTCCCAAGGCAAGTCCCAGGCAGCCCCAAAATAGAGTCCCAGGCAGCAGCAGTGGAGGTGGGCCTCAGGCAACAGCAGCAGTGGTAGAGGTCCTAGGGAGGTGCCCCAAGGCAAGTCCCAGGCAGCAGCAGTGAGGCAGGCCCCAAGCAGCAACAGGGAGAGTCCTTGCACGTGTGTACACACAGTCACACATTGATCCAATCTCCAAAAGGAAGGAAACACTCGAGTGGCCAGTCACAACTCCAGGGTGTTAGTGGGCACCGCGTGCTCCTTCTCCAGACACTGCTGTTTGTCTCTGTCAGCTAGGGATCCCTGAATGGACCAGATTAACAGCCCCGATTGGGGAACTCATATTCTATGAGTTCCACCTGGCTGACCTTGTTACAATCATTACGGAATGAACCCATCATCAAATGTTAACTTGAAAAAAGTCAACTTCAGAGAAAAGACAGATAGTTGTGCAAAGATATGAGATAGGTCCTTAGCAAAAGAGCAAAGATGCACTGAAAGATTAATAAGGAGGGAAAAATTAGAGTAGGAGGTAAAGTTCAACAAAAATATAAGAACAGATAGGTAAGGTTTCTTCAGATATTTAAAAAGAGTTAACAAAGAAAATGTTGTTGCTATAGAAAATTAATCTGAAGGATTTGTAATGGAGGATAAAAAGATGGCAGACAAATTGAATAGATATTTTGCATTAGTCTTCACTAGAGACAATACAAGTAGAATCTCGGAATTAGCTGTAAATCAGGAACTAAAAGGAAGAGAGAAATTTAAGAAAATTTTAATCACCAGGGAAGTAGTACTGAGTAAATTGTTGGAACTGTCAGTTGATAATTCCTATGCCCTGACAGATTTCATCCCAGGGTCTAAGAAAAAGTAACTTTTTAGAGAGTGGTTTTGTTGGTTTTAATTTTCCAAAACTCGTTACATTTGGGAAAGGTTCCTTTAGATTGGGAAATACCTACTGTAACCCCTTTATTCATAAAGGGAGGGAATAAAAAGCAAGAAACTACAGGCTTAACATCTGTCAGAGGAAAAATGTTAGAAACTATTATTAAAGACATTATAACAGGGCACTTTGATAAGTTCAAGATAATCAAATAGAGCCAACACAGTTTTGTCAAAGATCAATCATATTCAAGATTTATTTGAAGAAGGAATGTGTGCTTTAGATAAAGGGGTACCAGTAGATGTATTGTACTTAGACTTCTATAAAACATTTGATATGGTATCACATCAAAGATTATTGTGGAAAATAAAAACTCATGGTGTGGGGGTGACACATTCGCATGGATAGACGTTTAGCTGTCTAACACGAAGCTAAGGGTTGGAATAAGTGGGTATTTTCAGGTTGGCAGGATGTCACTAGTGGTGTGCCACAAGGGTCAATGCTTGTACTTCAAATCTTTATATTTCATAGAAATAATTTAGATGAAAGAACTAAAAGTTTGGTTATTAAATTACTGATGATATAAAGATAGGTAGGAAAATGAATTGTGAAGACAACACACTTAAGAAGTCTACAAAGGAAGTGGGCCAAAGTCTGGCAAATAGAGTACAATGTGGGAATGTGTGAAATTGTCTATTTTGGCCGAAACAATACAAAAAAGCATATTATCTAAATGGCGAGAGGTTGCAGAGCTCTGAGATGCAAAGAGACTGGAATTTCCTGGTATATGAACTACAAAAAGTTAGTATGCAGGTACAGCAAGAAATCAGGAAAGCTAATAGAAGGTTATATTTTATTGTGAGAGGAATTGAATTGAATCCAAATGATTGCCTTATGAGGAAATGTTAGCCCTGGATTCTCTGGAATTTAAAAGAGTCAGTGATGACTTAATTGAAACATAGAAGAACCTGATGGGACTTGATCGAATGGATGGTGAAAGGAGGTTTCCTTAAGTAGGAGAATCTAAATCTAGGCACCATAGTTCAATGTTATGGGGACACCCATTTAAAATAGAAATGAGGAAATATATTTTTCTCTCAGAAGACTGTGAGTCTTTGAAATTCGCTTCCTCAAAAGATAGTGAATGCAGAATCTTTAAATATTTGTCAGGTAGATTCTGGATTGCCAGGGATGAAAAATTGTAAGGGATATGAAAGAATATAGAGTTGAGGCTAAAATCAGATCATCTACAATCTTATTGAATAGCAGAGCAGACTCAAAGGGCCACATGGCCTCCTCTTGTTCCTTATTCATAGGTTTGTATGCTCACATGACATATCATTCACTTTTAACTTCACTTTACTCTTACATAATGTTGCAAATTATGGGCTACTATTGCACAATAATAAGATTTTGGATGTAATACTGTAAACCCAAATACCTTTTTGGGTAGCACAGGTTTTGTACTCATATGTTACTGTTATTTATTTAGAGGTTAAAATTCCAACATTTTCCATTTTCACCCTCTTTTGATTCTAAACCAATGACAGACCATCTGTGCATAATCTTGGTGCAAAGAGTCTAGTCTGCCTTTGAAGTGTCTGCACTGATATTTAGAAATTTGCTTATTTCGTAAAAGTTATAAGTTTAAGTGAATCACATCCTACCAAAATCATGCATTATAATTATCAATTTAAAAGCAAAATGTAAATTTGCTGGCCTCTTTTGTTTTAAATCAGTAAAAGCTGAAATGAAACTAATGAATAAGTAAATCATCATGAAGATTTTAGCTCTTAGTTGAAATGATAATTAATCGCACCAACAAAGTATGTCGACAGTGAAATCCCATTATATTAAAATGCTTAGAAATGGAAAATGATGCATTAATTATAAGTTAAATAAAGTTAGATAAACAATAAAATGCATTAAAGTTGGTGCCTATTAAAACACAATCTTGCTGTAAATGAAGAATCAGTTACTATCAAATGTCTTTCAGACTAAGGTAATCATTTAACATTTAGTGGTTGGCTTCTAAAGTGCTCTCCTCCACATCTTTCATCTTTAAAATGAGTTCATGAATATTTCAAGGTACTAAAATTATTTCCACACCTAGATTTTATAGTGTTGAAAGTAATCCACTGTGTGTGAATGAATATCATACAGATAAAACAGGGAAAATAATATCTCTCTTGCATAAATGTATCATTCATGTGGTTAGGTGTATTAACGACAGATTAGAATGTTCCAAACAAACCAAGTCAACAAAACTGTGAACAGACTCAGTTTAACCACTTTCATTAGAATTAGTCTGAAATGCACAAATGTCTTTTTTAATATCAAAAGATGGGAAACAAAGATGTCATTGCCCAGCTTGTAAAAATACTCACCAAACACTCAGTGTCATACACAATTGATCCTATGCTGCATCGTAAACACAATGGGTGATAAAACATTGCAACTTATGAACTTGAGAAATTATTTTTGTAGAGAGGATATAACCAGTGAGAACAAGACTAGTTGATCTAGCAGGGCTGGAGATTCTAGCAATATGTATACAGCTGGCATGATTATGGCCATGCATCTATTGCTATAATTATCTGCAGACATGTTGCATCAGCCTAATGAAGTATGTGCTTTGGGGTAGAGTTTTATCCACATCATTCAGATTTTGAGTTGAAACTAATGCCATGTCCAAGGCAACTTTGGTGGGAGTGATGTTGGAAAATGGAAGGAAATTTAATTGTGCAGCTGAGTAGCAAATGAGAATTCTCTGTCCAAATCCAAATGAGTGAATCAGTAGAAGGAAAATCCTATCCCATCCTGTCACCAATTATGACTCTTAAGTAGGCTATTAATTAGTGCCTGCTTGGTACTTAACTGATTGGGCTTTCCCAGAATGATGCACTGCAGCAAACGAGTGATTCCCTATAATCTCATTGCCTGATATTAGGCCACATTTGGAATATTGTGTACAGTTCTGGTCACTGCCCTATCAGAAGGATGTGGAGTCTTTGGAGAAGGTACAGAAATAGTTTACCAGGATGTTGCCTGGGTTGAAGGTCAGTAGCTATGACAAAGATTAGACAAACTTGGCTTGTTTTCACTTCGACATCGCAGAATGAGGGGTGACCTGATAGAAGTTCCAAAATTTTGAGAGGCATAGATAATCAGAGTAATTTTTCCAGGGTGAAACTGCCAATTACAAGAGAATATAGGTTTCTTTATCCATTCACAGAAAGAGTGCAACTCTGACCAGGCCAGCACTTATTGCCCATCCCTAATTGCCCAGATGGCAGTTAAGAGTTAACCATATTGCTGGGGTCTGGAGTCACATGTAGGCCAGACCAGGATAGGATGGCAGATTCCTTCCTTAAAGACATTAGTGAACCAGATGGGTTTTTCCAACAATCAACAATGGTTATGATTAGAATCTTAATCCCAGATTTCTTATTATTGAGCTCAAACTGCACCATCTGCAATGGTAGGATTTGAACCCAGGGCCCCAGGACATTAGCTGGTCTCTGGATTAACAGTCCAGCAACAATGGCACTAGGCTATTGCCTGAGGGATAAGTTTAAAGGAAATGTGAGCGGCATGTTTTTTACACAGATGGTGGTAAGTATCTAGAAAGCACTGCCAGCTGGTAGAAACAGGTATAATAGAAATTTTTGAGAGGCATCTCGATAGATATATGAAAAGGCAAGGAATAGAGGGAGCATAAAGGCAAGAGGTTTTTAGTTTAGAAAGGCATCATGTGTCAGCACAGTCTTGGTGGGCCGAAGGGCCTGTTCTTGTGCTGTGCTGTTCTTTGTTCTTCAAAACCACCCTTTAGGTTTCTTATTAGTCTCAGTTAAATATGAAACTGTTTATAAGCATATTGAAGAAACGCCATGAATAATCGGTGACTTGTTGCATGGCTATAACGCATAATGGTGTCACTGTTCACATTTTCTTTACTTTCAGAAACACAACTCAGACTCTATATAGGCAGAAAGCAGGTATTAATTCAATGTTTAAGGTAGAATTTTCCCTTTCCTAGTGTAGCAATAATAATTATGGTGGGTGAGATAACTATATAGGGTGAAAATGAAAATGTCAGACTCTCAACATTGAGAAAAACTTGTATGATTTTCCATTCAAGCCTTAAATGGTAACAGAATCTTATCCATGAGTAATGACTAACTTATTTTGACGTATTTGGATCTCATTCACATTTCAACTCTCCCTGTTAACATATCACTTCTAATTTCCCCTTCTTCCAACAAGAAACTAGATGACCCAAAACTCTAACAGGTGAATCAGAGGGGCTACAGCTCATTAAACGCCTGTCCTGACCATCATCCAATTTCTTCTTCTGAACAATGTTCCTGCACGTTCCATGGCCACAATCTACCTTGACCCTTTACCCACACAACTTGGCATTGGCAAACTACCTCACCACATCACCATGTTCTTGCTCCTGGTCTCAAACTCAGAAACTACATTGTGCCTCCAACATTCTGCTTTGGAACTGATGCACACCTACAACTTTGCATTCTTCTGCCATGTTGTTTTTGCATTCAGAGATACCTGTGCATCTGATGTATCTACACAAGATGCATTCATGTCAACACGGGTACTTACACTTTATGACTCGAATGTCTTTGATGCTACTTGAAGTTTGTGGTTGGAGGGTGCCACTCTCTGTGGGTGAAATTAATTTGTTAGCACGTGAGGTCTTAGTGATCACAATTACAACCTGCCAGCATCTGTGGTTTAACATTGTGAGAAACTGGCAGCTTGTGATATTGGAGAGCACTGAATATTCAATCTATCAGTGAACTGGGCGATGGCACTGTGCTATGTCAACATCAGAGCTGCAGCATATGGCTGCAGCTTGCAATGTAAACACATTGCAAATGCTTCAAATAAATGGCATTATGAGGGAGTTAAAGGGGAAGAGACCTTAGTGGGATGTATCTTTATTAGGGTGAGTGGAAACTACATTAAGTCTGGTACCAATACAGCCAGTCAGGAGGCTTGTCCTTATCCAGACAAGAAAGCTGCTAATGAGCAATCAGGCATTTTGTCTTCCAAGAGTCCAGCAATCTGAAATTGGGACAGAATCAATCCTGCAGGTCAAGTGCAACAAGTCAGGGATTACAAATAGGAGTGCTGTTAGGACATCAGTCTCAAGGGTGTGCTGTGATCAGGCTGGGCTGGCCTGCCAAGTCAGTCCAGGGGGCGGGTCGCCATCACTCCTGCTGTTTGGTCAATAAGAGTTTGGAGTCTTATTGGAGGGCAGTACGTGACATCCTGGGGAAGGGAGTCACCTGAAGTCTGGGGATGGCCTTCAATGCACTGGATCTTTGAAAAATGATCCCTGTGACAAGGATCAATTGCAGATACTAATGTGAATCATTAGAAGTGGGAGGGGATTGGCAACTGTCAGTATGTTGGAGATGGGCAGGGGGATGGTTAAAGCAGATATTGGTAACTCCTGGGGAGTTTGCTGTGCCAACAAGAACATGGAATTTCTAAAGTCATGAACTTTGGGGGTAAGTTCAACACATTAGTGTTAATATAAAAGAGCTCAATCAAAAAGTAAGGGACACTGGGGTCACAGGACAGGAACAGAAAAGGGAACATGAAGAATTGGAGGGGAAGCAGGGTGATTGTTGTTTTGTACAAGTCATTCAGGCTAACACAAAATTTGAACTTTGGCATGTTGGACTGAAAGTCAATTGCGCAAATACTACATAAAATGGCTACAGTCACATGCAAAGCAAGTAGAGTGCGTTACTGTCTTTCTCCAGAAGTGGGGAGGGGAGCAAAGGAGAAATTCTTGATTTTCAGGACCTGCCTGGGGCAATTACATTTTTCATGCCTTCACTGATTCTATAATCACACTTATCTACCTTAAATTTGCACTTTATTGTCAGGAAATTCACTATTCAAGAATGCAGGTTTAAACTTAGCGCCTCAAACCATCCTGAGCATTTCATTGTGCACACTATTAACCTCCTCATCAGGTAAACTAAACAAGTGAACTGAAAGCAAGGAACATAAAAGTGGAACCTGAGTTTCAATTTGCCAATATTCCATAGCAAATTCTGGAAGACATCACTTTAAGTCAGATTCTTATACTGAAATATGAAAATGCAAGGATTGAATTTAGAAGGGATTGTTTTCTTTAGTAGGTCAGGAGGGCTTCCATAGTGGCTTACTTGCAGAATTCTATAGCATAAACACTTTGGTTGTCCACTGTATATTTGGATAAGTGCTTTGAACAATCCCTGAATTCCTATCGAAGCGTAAGTTTTCCCTCCTTTTCAGGTTTTCATGCCACACTGTTTGAGGGCTTAACATGAAGCTTTATTATTATGGACATGAGAGCTAAAGGGTTCCTCCATTGACAGCATGGTGGCTCAGTGGTTACCACTGCTGCCTCACAGCCACAGGGACCCGGGTTCGATTCCAACCTCAGGTGACTGCGTGGAGTTTGCACTTTCTCCCCATGTCTGTGTGGGTTTCCTCTGGGTGCTCTAGCTTCCTCCCACCATCCAAAGATGTGCAGGTTAGGTGAATTGGTCATACTCATAGTGTTCACGGCTGTGAAGGTTAGGTGCATTAGTTAGGAATAAATATAGGATAATAGGGGAGGGAAATGGGTGTGGGTGGGTTGCTCTTCAGAGGGTCGGTGTAGACTTGTTAGGCTGAAGGGCCTGGTTCCATACTGTCGGGTTTATATGATTCTACAATCACCAGAGTTGCATTATCATGCAGACTTTCTCCACAGATTATCTGCTCATATGGAGAATGTTGCAAGAGTCATTGTTCCCTTGGTAGTGTGGCGAAGACAATGCAGACATCAGTGATTAGAATAACTTCAGCAAGTCCAGAAAGAGCTGAGAAGCACAAGGACAAGATACTGCACCACCCACCCCCCCCCAACCCCCACCCCGCACCCAAAGGAGTTTGAGGAGAATGATGAGACCCTGCACCTGTAGGCCTCACTGGCATTTTCTTCACCTGTCTCCAAGACAGTGCAAACAACAGTTAAAGATGTTCTGCCTCATCGTCTACAAACCACGCCTTATGCTGGAGGAGGGTGTCTTCACTAGGATTGTGTAACAGCAGTTCCATCCTGGCAACCAACAAGGTAACAGATGCCCTGAATTCTTATGCTACCAGATTGTTTTAATGTAACTAGGGTCCTGTGTTATATCACCTGATCCTCCACTCATAAACACATTCAGGATGTCATTTTGCCCAAACATACCTCTTCATACCCTTCTCCCTTCATCCTTGATGACAATCAAGCAGCCTGGGCATTAGGGTTACGCACCATCACTGACTTCCCCCAGGTACAGGGAAATATACACAGCACCCATATTGCTTTGAGAGTACCCTATCGCCAACCTACAACATTTATGAACAGGAAATACTTCCACACCATTATTACACAAATTAGATGTATTGACAATGCCAAATTCTGGAGGTCTACTCTTGATATCCAAGGAACAGCTTATGAGTCTTACATCGTAGAGAATTCACAGGTTTCTGCATCTCACCAAGGTCTTCAGTTCATACAGGGATGTCTGCTGGAAGATAACCTGAATCTCAGCCAAACATGGCTCATGGCACCTTTAAGAAGTCCTCAAAACTGTTGCAGATACAACACAGTTCACACTTTGATTTAGGCAACGCTCGAACAGATCATGGGTCTCCTGAGGATGAGGCTTTAGTGCCTGGACTATTCTGCCAAGCTTTGCAGGTAAGCCAAAAAAGTTTTCCCACACAATTGTAGCATATTGTTCTCTTCACAACTGAAGATGACACAGGAGCTGTTCTGGATGCAGAAGAAATGGGAGCTCAACAGCAAACTTCTGGGGGTGAAGGTGAGGCTGAGGATTGGGACATTAACCAACAAGACCATTCACAGAATGACAAAGCAAAGCATCAGAGAGCCCGAGAGACCAGTGACAACTTTGTAGCAACCATTTCTATGAATAATGATCTGGGTTTTGGCCTTTTTTTTTACTTTTTAACAACTCTGCTCTTAATCTATCAAGCAGCCCCTGCTTATTGCAAAGGACATGTGAGCCTTGTCAACTTTGCAACACTTGACAATTCATGATGCTGCCTTGTTATCCATGTGATTGTATGCATGGTATCTTTGGGTTATTCCAGTTTAAAGTATCTACAAATAATCTGCCCTGCATGACCATTAGGAAAAGGTAGCAGTGAGACAGTGCACTTACATCACATGGTGCTAACATTAGTTAGCTCTAAAGAAATCTGTCATGATATGACATCGAAGTGATGTATAGTGGCATCACTGATGTATAGCCATCAGGTGGACAGGAATCATCAGAAACAAAAACAGAAGTTGCTGGAAATTCTCAGAATCTCTGAGGAAGAGTCATCGGATCCAAAACATTAACTCTGATTTCGCTTCACAGATGCTGCCAGACCTGCTGAGCTTTTGGTAACCCTTGAATATTTTGATAGTGCACATCAACTGCTGTTGTGTTGAAATCTTTGAGCATCCTCTGGGACAGCATTGAACCTGCAAGAGGCGGCTCCCTGTGCAGTTTTTTTTTGGACAGAACGCTGCACTTTGAAAGAAAATGGGCATGTGAACTACTCATTGTATACCTCCCAGTTTTGTATCACAGATTTCTTCCTTGTTGTTAGTTGATAAGTTAATTTCTACAGGGATGTGTGAAATCATCAACTGATTCCATCTTCAAACTCATAAGTTAGGTATAGGAGTGGAATGAGATTAACTTCAACATTGTCAATATTATCATGCAACAGGAAGGCTGCAATCCCCGATGTCATGGCTCAGAGATCCTTGATATCTAAGATGTTCTGCTGCTAAGGGATCAGCTGCTTGTAAAAGATGAACAATGCTTGGTGATTCCAATTTCTTTCATCCCTGGAATGCCTGAAAAGGCATTTATCTCTCCCATAGGTGTGACATCACCAGGTCTAACAATGAACATTCTATTGAAGTAGACATCTTAAATGTGCACATGAAAATATGTCTACCATAAATGGACGAGGTGGTGTGCGTATATGTGCGTGTCATGCTTTCCATAGAGACCTACTGGGGCTTTCCAAAGGGGCATGTAATATATCAAAATAATCACCGTGAGATCCTACATTGATTAGACTGATGAAAATTTAGCCACTATATTTCCTCAAATGAAGAATTGTCTAAACCTCAATTTCTTGGCACTGCACTAGTTACTACTGTAACACACTTGGAACAGTGACAAATGCAAGAATGACTTACAGTGGCAAAAATCAAACAATTTTGATATTATTGAAGTTGAATTATTGAACAAAGCCGGGAAAGGAGTCCATCATTCGACAGTCAGCACTGCAATATTGACCAATGGACAAACGGACCAACTAGTTAACAAAATTAATGACTCTGTGTATCACTACTCTTAAAAGCAGCATAAATCAGTACTGTTCATACCCACAACAATACAGAATGTGCCTGTGTTCAGTTAAGCAATAATTGCAAGTTGAAGAATCTTTTGTATTAAGTTAATTTTTAATTCAAGTCCACATGAGCTTTGATTGGTATAATTTATTCTAGTTTAGGCTGACTCCTGATATACAAACAGATTGCAGTCATTATGTTCAACCTTCGTAACCATGTGGCTCAACACATTTTACAATAGTCTGCATTTCATGTTTTTAAAAATGATATGTTAACATTTCCAAAAGCAGTAATTTGCATTTACCCAACATATTTAACTTTAAAATGATCACAACTGTTTTTAACAGAGGCAGAATCATGAATAACTGAACCGATTCAGAAATTTGAAAACTTTGGTTATCAAAGTGACTTTAAAGGATACCTTTAAAGAAAGACCAGTGGAGCGGTTTTGAGATACGATGAATTAGATTATATTATGAATTATATTATATTATGAATTCCATATATAAACCTGAGCTTCCAATTGTGGACAGACACAGGGACAGATGAAAGTGAGGACTACAGATGCTAGAGATTAGAGTCAAGAGTGTGGTGCTGGAAAAGCACAGCAGGTCAGGCAGCATCACAGAGAAGCAGGTGCCTATAGAATGATGTTAGAACGTTGTATTTTTATTTTGTGACTTTCATAAACTGTGGACTGAAATGAGAAATCTATTTTAAAACCAGGGTTTGAAAGGTGGTTGTTTGTTTTGAAAGTAAGTAACCTGACATCCATTGCAGCCGAAAGTGAGGACTGCAGATGCTGGAGATCAGAGTCAAGATTAGAGTGGTGCTGGAAAAGCACAGCAGGTCAGGCAGCATCCGAGGAGCAGGAAAATTGACGTTTTGGGCCGGAGTCTTCCTGATGAAGGGCTCCAGATCAAAACATCAACTTTCCTGCTCCTCGGATGCTGCCTGACCTGCTGTGCTTTTCCAGCACTACTCTAATCTTGGCCCATTGCATGACTCATGTAAACAACAGTTTTATAAAAAATGTAAAGCCTGAGTTGATGATATAGGTCAGGATGTTTTTTAATATGTGAACCAGTACCTTGTGCTTCTTACCAATTGTGGGAGCATCTGGAAAAAGACAACTGAAGCAATCTGCTGATCATAAAATCATCTCAACTGTGAATAAGGAATTCGAATATCTTTCCAGTTTTCTCCTAATCTACCTAATCCTGTCTATTTGTCTGTTTGCGTGTCAGGATGGGTTTAGTTTAGCTCAGGTTGCTAGACGGTTGGTTTTCAAAGCAGTATGAAGCTAACGGTGTAGGTTTGAATTCCCACACCAGCTGGGGTTACCATAAAGGACTCTCCTTTGCAACCTCTCACCTTGCCTGAGGTATGATGCCCCTCAGGTTAAATCGCTATCAATCATCTCTCTCGAGTGAGAGAGCGACCCTGTGGTATGGTAAAACTAATGGTGACTTGACTTGTATGTTGGGGGAATTTGTAAAGAGATTAGAATTTTAATTAGTATTATTATATATTGATGATTTATAACTGGTTACCTGTAGCTAAGTCTAATTAGTTGTAATAAATAGTTAGTCTTGTTCAGTACAGAAATGTCCCATGCTTTCAGAAAAATAGGGGAACTTTGTTTACTTTACAAAATCTTTACGTTTATGAAGACTCTGGGAATAGGTTAGCTTCCAGCATGCTATCCCACTGAATTGTCTCAATACACTGGATTGAGATTACAAGGTGATTTAAGCTCTGAATATAGTTGGGTAGATAAAAGTAGAAGAAACAGATATCAGTTCCACTGAGTTTATCTACAGTGGAGAGGAACTGTAGGTCAATAGGTGGTGCCAATCACTGTGAGGATCAAGGAGAATGTGCAAGCTTCACAGAACAGATCATTTGGCACTGCAGTTTGAGCTATATTGATTGCAAAAATTGCTGAAACCTGATTGAAAAAATTCAAGCATAGAGTTGCAGAAACGTTGGGTACAGATTTGGAATGCATATGTTCAAGGACATTGAGAGGAAGATACATTAGAGAAGGGATGATAGTTTGAAGACCAAAGGGAAGAACACTGCCTAGTTTTCGATTCAGATTTTCGTTCCTAGGTCAGTGCATAGAGATGTGAGAATTCCTGACTCTTTTATAAACGGCTGCCTCGAATTCCAGGCTGGATTCGAAGCCAGGCCATGCAACACAGAAAGCTTGAAAAGGATGGTGTGTGCAGCCTGGACAGATCTTGCTCTGGGTTGTAAGTTTAAAAAAAATAAAAACATAGAATAACGCTCTTATATTCACATCTCACTCACCATGCTCCAACCATGCAAAATCATGCTGCCTAATGCCTAATACCTATCTCCTTGCCCCCCCCCCCCCACACCAATAGCAATGTTTTCCATATTCTTCGTACTACCCAATGTCTTGTACTCATTGACTGATCCTTTATAAATCCATGCCAACTTAGTGGAAAATCATGTCAAACCATACTGCCCCCATCTACCACCCTTTGCCCATTTACTTACCATGGCAACTCACCTGGTATACATCATGGGCTGACCACAGGATCCATGTCCAGATGAGACAAAATACAGTTCTGTTAAATAAAGTGTATTTCAGACTCTGCTATACTGAAGAAAAACACTCATTCATAAAAACACATTTAAATATCTTTACCTTAACAAAGCCTCATAAAACAAACATTTCATTCAAGTGCAACAAACATGCAAATTCATAGTCCCACATCAAATAGCTCAAAGCTACTTGTAGCTGTCAATCACATTGTGAAAATGGAGGGTCATCCATTGAAATAATGACTCCTTACAAAATTAGTCATACTACATAATCTAGTAATAAAAATTCTGAAGCTAATGTCAACCGACAGATTGAAATAAACAGCAATCATCTTTTTAAACACTCCAAAGTTCTTCATAAAGAGTAAAAGGCCAGGAATTTGTTAAAAGCTTGCCAGTACTTTAATAGTTTTTATATTTCTTTGACAGCTTTGAAATTTCTTCAAGAACTTGACAAATTACAATGTGTTTATTGACCTGCTATGGAGACATGTGTGTACTTTAACAATCACAGAGGACAGCTCACCTCGGCCAAAGAGTACCTTCCCTTTCCCAAAGGGTGCATTAACTCCAGCAAAGAGCAGCATAACTCCTCAAAGATGGTCTTGGAGTAGGTCCAAAGAGGTACCTTTTTATTTCCCTTACTTCTCCAAAATGGGTGTTCAGTATTTAAACAAGTCCAGGCAAGGGGCTTAAGGCCCTTAAAATGATGGCAGCTCGGGATCCTAACATCACCTTGCCCTCTTCTGAGTTTCAACAGAGAAATGTTGAAGATGAGTGGCAACCTCTTTGGAATACTAATAAGTAGTTAAAGAAAATTAAACACAATTTTAGCCTTAATTCTGGATTTTCTAACCCTGATTGGCACTTGCTTGGCCGCGGCTTGTTAGGGTCACCAAGGGAATGCAAAGTGGAAAGAGCTGCTTCCATGAAGCTAACATGATGAAAAGTCATCAGTCAGTACAATGGAATAGCTCCAGCCAGGATGGGGTGAGAGGCAGCTGTTTGGAACACTTCTCTCAGATAGTATTCTTACTGTTTGACTGGTGCTTCCCAACATATTGGAAGTCAGTTCACACCTACAGCTGCTATTCCTTGTTGCCATCTTCAGATTTTAGATTTTAGATTTTATTGTCACGTGGACTCAAGTACAGAAATACAGTAGCACGATAAAAGTGTGCAATGTCACGACACATGGCACCATCTTAGGTACCATCTTAGTACCTAGACATAAAAAAAGCTTAGGAACAAAGTAGCAAGAGAAACTGTTAAAAAGTTAATCATTATTTCATTCATTAGTAGAAAAATAAAGGGAGAGGTTATAGTGGACATTAAAGTCTTTCAAAGTTTAAACAAGGAAAGTAAAGGAATAAGTTAAAAATCCTACAGTCTTTGATATGTCTTCCACTTATCTCACTCTCCAGGAGACCTCAGCTGCCTGCTCTCACAACTGCCACCTCAGATACCATCACTGCTCCTGAAACTGTGGCCTCTCTGAACTCCACCTGTGCCTCAGGAACATGCCCAGGCAGGATCCACTTGCACGCCAAGCCAAAGCACCGCCAAGAGACCAGCCGACATACCACGAGAGACCAGGCCGAGAGCCACCAAGAGATCAGACCCTGTATGTGCCACGAGCTGCCAAGAGACTAGGCCAACATACTGCCAGGAGACCAGGCTGAGAGCCACCACGCCACTGAGACCAGGCCCAGAATCCACCAGCACTACAGCATGAGACCAGCTCCTCCTTAGCCCAGTTCCACCTCAGCTGAGGGGCTAGAGCGAAAGCAATATCAGCACCAACAGAAGCAGGATCTTCACAAGCAGCAGCTGCTTTCTGCTCATCCACATGCTTCTTCACAGAGCAGCAATGATGCCTATGAGGATCTGGCCGAAATGAGGCAAGATTCCCGAACACAGTCAACAGGCAAAGGGTCTGTTCTGTTGATATGTCTGAACACCATATCTCAGGAGGCTTAAGCTCTCAGGTCTGGTTACTACTAACATCTGCAGACTCCTGGAACAAGACCTCCTTCCCAATGGAGCTGATGAACACATTGCCAGTAGCAATAAGGTGCTGTCCCACCATAATAACTACACTGTTATACTGGCATCTCTCTGTAGTCTTCCTGCATATTTCTTCCTCTTAATCCTTCCAACCAGCAACATAATTCACCTTTTTTGCTTCTTAGCTCAAGCCAGATTTATTCTGTCCTGAACCCTCTAGCCATACCTTTTGTACATTTTGACTGGTTTATGAACCTCTCTGATTTTTTTTAAAATGCCTATTCAGTAATATTTGTTTATATTAATAGATTTATGACATTTTTCCAAGACTTGATATATCTTGTAAGTTCTCATTATAAATGTATACTGGGAGATTCGGTGAAAGAGGAAGAGGCAATTTAGAACAATTATGGCTTTCAACATAATGTTTCACACACCTAGAATTATATAGCAAATGTTATCCTATTTTGCAAATCACATTTAACATTGGTGACACAGTGTTAAACTCCAGCACTGTATTTCCCCCAACGCTATTATTTTCTGCTTTATTTTGCTGATATTTTTGGAGTGATGAGGCATAATGTGTATGAATTGTCATATGTAAGTGTGCATGTGTGAAAACTCTGCCTTGCAGTAATATTTTATAATTATATCGGGCCTAATGTTTCTGATTTGGTGAGAGTTGAACAGCTAAATGAAATCCCTGCTGATGAACTTCATTTGTCTGCGGGCAAATAAGCCCATCCTGTTACTCTCCTTGTCTTTATCCTAATGGATTAAATCATAAACCCTTCACCCCTCACCCCCCCCCCCACCCCCCCCCCCCCCCTTTGGAGGTGAAGCAATGATTACACATATTAATGCAGTAACTTTAACAGTTATTGCAATGTTGCTGGTATACTTTGGGGTTATTAGGAACCAGTAAGTCCGTTTTTTTTTCATGTCACTATGAATAAGTACTCTGTAATGCACCTAGTAGATAAAATGTTGTAAATATCTAAAAAGTATTAACACAGCCCTGATCCAAGTACTTTGGAATTGTAGTTTTTGTACAATTTAATCTTCTAATAATTTATCTTGCATGTAGCTTTTTATTAACACTGATGTTAGTATCATTGATCTTCCTTTAATCAAATTAAATGCATCCATTGTGAATGAAATGGGAACTGTCCAACAAGAATGCACAACAGTTCAAATGTACATGAAAGAAAAGGAAAATTAGCATTTGGAGCAAAGGTAATTTTTCATGAAATTTCGTGTGAAGTACAGTTAAGAGCAAGAGATGATGAAATCTTAGTGAAAGATAAGAGTTTGTGTTAAAAATATTTTAAGCCGATTTGCAAATGAATCTTGATTTTGCTTCATAAAAAGAGTGCATCCTGTGGTTGTTGCAAGACAGTAGCAATGATACAAAAGGCAGGGTCATCCACTCTTTACTCTTTTCTTTACTCTTAAGATCTCTATGGAGACCTCTACATTTTTTTTAAATGTTCAGTCTCTCAGTTAAGAGCTGAAATTATAAGAGATTGTATGTTTTAAGACATTTACTGTAAAAAAAAAAGTTCTAGTGACTAAATCTTTTGAGGGAACTCATACTTAACTTCAGAACAGAATATTACCTTCTTAGAAGGCACCACTAAAGAAGGCACTTCACATGAGTAGGTGAGGAGACAGGCAATTCTCTGAAAATCAATACAGAATTGGGTCACAAGTGTATAAGTGTTCTTTTTCTTTCTCAGACTGTTTATTTCTCCAGCGAGAATTTTCTTTGCAGTGAGAGTTTTACTGGAAATCTTAATTCCGGGATAAATCGGGCAAATATTTTAGTTTAGTTTTAACTCTGCATATTTTCACATTGCTGTACCATGACCTTTCTTGCTTAGCTTCTCTCTCTCTCTCTATACACCTCTCTCTCTCTCTCTCTCTCTCTCTCTCTCTCTCTCTCTATACACCTCTCTCTCTCTCTATATATCTATATCTCTCTATATATCTATATCTCTCTCTCTCTCTCTCTCTCATATATATATATATATATATATATATATATATATCTCTCTCTCTATCTCTCCCTGGCAGAATAATTGCTATTGTGACTTTTCAGGGATATCTTAAAAATCCTCATGCCCTCAAAGCCAATTTCAATGGTAGCATGAATTATATGGATGAAAACAAACAGTGCTGGAAATCGCAGCAGGTCAGGCAGTGCCCATAGTGACAGAGCAAACTAACGTTTTGAGTCCAGGTGCATCAGAACAGATATGAAGTGTAGAGGAGGCAGCATTTACGCAATAGTGAAGGGGTGCAGTGCTGGGGGAGAAAGGCTGCTGATTAAGTGAGCAGAATAGGAGAATGGCAGAGCAATGGTGTGTCTAACTGCCAGACTGGAAGTGAAATGGAGGGCAGGGAGAGAGGATGAAGTGACAGGTTATATGTGCCTGTAACCTGGTAGAAATGCAACTATCCTTAAGAGCCTAACTTTCTGTCAGATTGGAGCTAAATGGATAGTTTACAACTTGACATTCTAAATGCTTTTCTGGGACTTTGAAGTGTCATTGTTAGTTCATAGGCTGCTGCCATTCTCTGCAGCTATAAACATTGTGCATCTTCTTCCCAGGAAGACAATCTAGCCCCCTTTTTTATCTCTAATAATCAAACCACACAGGTTGTTATCAGGCAGACATCAGAATAATTCCAAATAGGAGTCATATTGAACTCAAAACATTAATTCTGGGTGGCATTTTTACAGCCCCTGAGTGATGTGGGCATTCACAAATCCGTTGGAAAAGTATGGCAAGATTGGAAAAATCCAATCTTGATGTCAAGAAAAATAGTTTGATTTTGCTCTCAAGGTTTGAACAGCAAGATGAGTATCTCACCATGGACCAGGGAGAAGTCCCTTCACATCACATTATTACCCCTTCTCGCCTCATATCTTTGCAGTTTGCTAATTTCCCAGGCAGTGGATAGAAACAGAACACCAACAATTCCCAACATGAAAGTCAGAGTGGGTAATAGTGGCTCCAACTCACTCTTGCTCCTCCGGGCTTCCATTGTGACCAGCATTCCTCAACATCTCAGGGCACACTCCATGGGCAGTGACTGCCCACACCCTTCATCCACTGAGGTTGTTGTCAGACATACAACAACATCAGCATATCATCATGGCACACCTTCAATTCTTACAATATAGATGTCCACTTCAATGCTGCATTTCGGACTGCATTGTAATGCTGCTGCCAGACTGTTTGTACATATAGACAGGCATCCATCTCATGTATTGGAGCAGGGTGTATCTTAGGGCTCTTACCTAGCTCCCTTAACACTTACTCACTTTGTGCCTACTTGGATGCTCACTCCATCTCTGACTTGCCTTGACTTTTGTAAATTGGCACCTCATTCAAAACTGACTTACATTTGTCTCACTTTTATTTTAGTAGACACCAAGCCAAGCAATTTGACATGTTTGCCAGTGGTGATCAAAGGGGTGAATGTTGTAACTGTACAGCACCATGCTATGTCAATGTTACCCCTACCCCACTTGCTAACAGTTTATGCAGCAAATACACTGTTTTAATGATCATGTTTTAAAGTGTACGGGGAATAGTTCTTAGTCAAGAAAAGGACTCTAGTGTCGGTCAGGGCACAATAATGCAACAGGTCAAAGACATCACCTGATATCAGTCCAAGGGTTTGGACACAGTTAACCAGCTGTTTGCATCCTTAAAAGTCAGGAATCCACAGGATTGCAGTCAAATATGGGAGCATAGACAATCCTGCTTGTCCAATGTTACTCAACTATGGTTTCGTGGTAAGTCAGTGGGGGAAATGCAAGGATCAATCAGGGGCAGGGATACTCATTATTCAAGGCTCTCTTTTCAATGCATTCAGAGGAGTTGGCCATGATTGGTCCAGGGGACTATTCATTGTACCTCAATGGGGTTATCAGGGAGTCAGTCCTGAGGTGGGGATTTTGGAAAAGTCAGTTGTTTGGATTGGGGGGAAGCATGCTGGGATGTAAAGGGATAGTACAATGGCCATAAAAATGACCACAATCTCTGTGCCTTGAGCCTGGGCAATATCAAAATCAAATCTTTGGATCTGGTGCTCCAGTGCAATATGGATCCATGGGAGCTGCAACAGTAGATCAAGGCAGATAATGAGGATATTATTCAAAATGGACATCACCTTCTGCACCGGGAGAAAGTGAGGACTGCAGATGCTGGAGATCAGAGCTGAAAAATGTGTTGCTGGAAAAGTGCAGCAGGTCAGGCAGCATCAAAGGAGCAGGACAAGGGCTTATGCCCGAAACGTCAATCACCTTCAGCACCTTACGGCAATGCAGATGGGACTTTTTTGTGAACTTCATTCAATGGAACTGAGTTACATGAAGTTAACTTTTACTGATTATAAGTGTTGTGATGCTGCAGAGGCCTGTGTCCCTGCATAATCTCTACTGCAAGTACAGTTTACTGTTTTCATTTTATCATGCTTTTCCTGTAGTTTAATAAAAGTTAAGGTTAAAAATTAACGGAAGCTTCCACACATCTGATACTTCCTTATACAATCTTGACAAAGTTTCAAGCTGGTATGGGTGCTATGGAAAGCACTGCTATCATTCAGACTAGAACATTGTGTGATATTAAGACTGGCCAGTCTGTCTTCAGTTTTACTAAGGAAGTTTTCTTTTCCTTTCCCTCCCACTACACCAAGGTACAGTCGCAGGGTCTGCAGTTGGGGTAGAGTTAGCCTGCCCAATAGTGAAGCCTGGTGCTTTTTGTTTTATGGATGAGGGACCCTGGGGATGTTTGACAGTCCATAGGTGCAAAGAATGTCCTGGCCAGCTGCAAATTCACCCTCTTCAGGTTAACCTCCCATAGAGTTGAGGATTACAGATTGGGTGGAAGCAGAGGAGAGTGCCTCTAGCGTGTTCTGACAAAAGACTTCTTAGGATCCTATAAATCCTTCTCCTCCATCTGGATTCCTACTAGGACCACTCTGTTTCCTTATGAGGGAGGGGCAGCTGGAGTGTGTGTGTGTGTGTGTGTGTGTGTGTAGTGCAGTGGGGATCACCTGTAGTGTGAGATGAACCCAAGCTCCCGGTTGAGGCCATCACCATGGGTATCGAACTTGGCTATCAGCTTCTGCTTGGCCACTTTGCATCGTTGCCTGACTTGAAGTCCGCCCTGGAGGATGGTCACCCAAATGTCCAAGGCTGAATGTCCCTGACTGCTGAAGTGTTCTCCAACTGGGAGGGAACACCCCCTGTCTGGTAATTGTTATGTGGTGTCCATTCATCCATCGTCATAGCGTCTGCTCAGTCTCGCCAATGTACCATGCCTCAGGGCATCCTTGCCTTGGCTGCAGTGTATGAGATAGACAACATTGGCCGAGTCACATGAGTACCTGCCACGTACATGGTGGGTGGTGTCCCCATGTGTAATGGTGGTATCCATGTTGACACTCTGGCATGTTTTGCAGTGGCTGCCATCTCAGGGTTGTATGGTGTTGTGGATGATGTTGGCCTGACGAACAATGGTCTGCTTAAGGTTTGGCAGTTGTTTAAAGGCCCCTCCACTTCTTGCCTTTAAAGAACAATGGCCAACTTGGTGTTGGTGGGGTGGGCCCCAGCAGCGAAAAGATGGTGCCTAAAGAGTAGCAACTCCTATGCTGGTGGGTCCAGCGCAGCCAGCAGCAAGGTGATAGAGGAGGGTTGGCAGCGTAAGCATAGCCAGTCAAATATAAGTTATATGTTTGGGGTAGCAGCTGGGCTTACTCGTTAGCACTGCTGCCTCACAGTGCCAAGGACCCAGGCCTCAGGCGACTGTCTTTGTGGAGTTTGCATATTCTTTCCAAGTCTGCGTGGGCTTCCACCCACAGTCCAAAGATCAGTTTAGGTGATTTGGCCATACTAAATTGCCCATAGTGTTACGTGCATTAGTCAGGGGTAAATATAGGGGGGAGGAATAGGTCTGGGTGATTTCTCTTCGCAAGGTCATTGTGGACTTGTAGGGCCGAAGGGCCTGTTTCCGTATTGTAGGGAATTTAACCTAATCATATATATATATATATATATATATATATATATACATGTATTATATTTGAGAAGACATGTCCTCAGAGACAATTGAAGATCGCCTTGTGATCATTACATTCCAGGTAATGGATTTTCGTGTCCATGTAATTGCTCCTTGGATAGAGTATGAATCTCATATTCTATTTTGAAATTCTTTTGTAAATTTCTGTGAACTTGGCTATTTTCAGGTGAGGTGCCTTTGGCAGCCAACACCTGCATTAAATATCCCAGCTCATCCTTTAATTATTTTGTTCAAACTAAAGCCCAAGACTTTTAAGATAGTTGATGAGATTTCTATAACTTATATCATTATGACAAGTAACAGCGCATCTTATGTAATCAAATACAATTTTCACAATCACACCCCTGAAACAACAAATTAGATAAATGAATAGTTAAAGTGGTACTGGCTGAAGGATAATTTGTGGTCATGTCATTAGGAGAGTCTTCTGTTCTTTCTTAAATGTGGGAACATTTACTCGGAACGTAAATCCTTTAATCAAATTGGCAATTCTTGGCATCTAATAATAGTATCTTGACAGGCATCAATTCCAGGTCTCAGAAATTCCTCCTTCCCTCTATGTTTTCATCTTCCATTCCCATGCCATTAAAATATGGGATTGACCCTCGCATAAAAATGTTTCTATTTAATTTAGTCATTCACTCACATAATTTGTTCCAATGCTGGCTGCAGTTTCAATGGAACTTTAAAGCAGTAATTTGCTCATGAATCT
Source organism: Chiloscyllium punctatum (assembly GCF_047496795.1). NCBI lineage: Eukaryota > Metazoa > Chordata > Chondrichthyes > Orectolobiformes > Hemiscylliidae > Chiloscyllium > Chiloscyllium punctatum. The sequence goes on from NC_092764.1 coordinate 41,681,074, forward strand.
TTTATTTACTTCTCACAAAGGTCCCTCATAACCATGACACTGACAAATACTTATATCTGATGATAAGTGCCATGTTGGAGTGATGCTGCTAATGTACACACATCATTAGAGGTATGAAAAGCCAACAACACACCTTCCACTTCAAATCCAGAGGAATGTACGACTATTGTGTGCTACTAGGTACAACATTGATGCTTTTGCCAATGTCCTTCAATTTATTTTCCACATCACAAAGTATACAGTTCCAGTTTCACCATAAATATTTTTATATAGCTGAGCAGAAGCCCTGAGATACCTAATGACTTTTCCGTTTTTCATGTTAAAGCCATTTGACATCCATAAGTATTTGTGTAATATTCAATGCTTCAGCAATTTCCAATTTCTTATTTAAACTCTTATTCACCTATACCTGCATTAAAGAACTATTTCTGTTTAAAATGCATCAAAATTAAATGCATCAATGTAAACATTTTAAGAGAGATTAATTTAAAGATTTCCTGCAACTACTCTGGGTCAATTTAAGAGGTATGTAGAAACAGAGATTGCCTTTGTGTGATAGTTATAGTTTTGACAGTAGCAAATGGACTTTGACTTCTTGCAAATTGAGGCAAGCATCAAAGGAGCTGAGGCAATAACCTTGGTAGAAATTAGATTTTGTTCAATAAGCTATCGGATATAAAGATAGCACTCTCCAGCCATTTCATATTGCAAATCAGCAACAGGATTTTCTGTAGGTATTAATTAGCCATAACTACAATGCTGATTACTTGTCAGGTTCGTCATCAGGAAATGGAGCCAGATGAAAAGGTTTAATTACATTGCTATATTGAAATTAGTTAACCAACTAACAAAATTGAAAGTCAGCATGATGACAGCATAGAACAAATCTGTTTAATAAGACTGAACAAATCTATAATCTTCCATCGAATAAAGCTTACCCATTTTCTGAATGTTATGAATTTAAGTTTGCTCTAGTTATCCACTGAGCTTCAGTGATGTCAGTCTGAGGGTCTTACATATCTGATAGTTGATCCTCACTGTGGCATATTGATGTGCAATCATCAACATTATTATTGCCTGCAATCTCTCATGTTGAGGATGATTCTATCTTGTGGATGGCTGGGTATAAGTGGAATATCGGTGTTGGCTGTGGTTTCACTGATGGCTTATATTCCCTATCTTAAACTTGCAGGCTCTCGCTCAGTGAAGGAATTGGATATTGCCAGTAGAAGTATAGCAAACTATTGGTTCAACTAATCAGCATCTCAGACTCTCTTGTCGTTGGCTCTCAGTCACTGTTCTTTTGGATGGAAGGTCTTGAAACCAATTTTGATGCTGAATCACCATTTTGGTTACAATTCAACATGTACTTCCTGCATGTTATTGCTAACAGAGCAGAAATTTCTGGAGGCTTTGAGATTTTCTTTGAAAACTTTCTGAGGATCTCTTGTCAACAGTCTCCCTGCCATGGTTCTGGTGCCAAGTTATGGGCTCTGTTTAATCTTCAAAGCTTCAGCACCTGAGAAAATTTTGGGGAACCCCTGCCTTTCAAGTACGGGTTTTGTGTTGAGATATAAACTAGACTATGTAAAGTATGTGGTTGAGATGTCATACTGGATTCAGTGGTGCCTGAAATCTACCATCCTTATTTCGCCTGGCCAGAGCAGTGCAGTTGATCTTTAACTGCTCTCTAGAATGGCCTAGCACTCAGTTTCAGGGTGATTGGGGACTGCCAATAAATGCTGGCCCCGTCAGTCTCACCCCCATCCCATGAATGAATAAAAAATACTACCTGTCATTTCAATCTTCATCTTTTAAACAGTTTAAATAAACCATATTTTAAAATGCAACATCTATAATAACTATACCTTTTCTTATTTTTGAAGGAAAATGTTCAAAAGATCTCAAAATAGGATACTGAGCATGGAAGCTAACAGAGCCAATATCATTCATAAGCTGAGGTGAGAAGTCATTGAAATTCTATTCCACTATATATTGCACAGACTAAATTGTTCGTCTGTCAATGATGATAAGGAGTATGATATTATTTAATCTTGGTCCCAACAGTTACAATGATTCTGTCACTGAGAATTATTCTATTGCATCAAACTGTTGTGTGAAGTATTAGCCACACTTAGGAATATTTTCAAGGGTTGGGGGGTGAGGTGGGAGTCTCTACAGTTCCAAATAAATGTCATATTGAACTCAAAATGATAATTTTGTTTCTCTCTCCTCTGCTGCTGTCAGAAATGCTGAGTTTCCCCAGCAATTTTGTTTCAGATCTCCAGCAGCTTTTATTCGGCTGTCCTTTGATTCTCTGCTTTTAAATACCCAAGGACTACTGAATGCTAACCATAATAGCTCTGTGTCTATAACACACTCCCTGGGAAATCAGTACCTAATATGTGCTGAAGCATACCATTTGTAGGGGTAAAAACAATGACTGCAGATGCTGGAAATCAGATTCTGGATTAGTGGTGCTGGAAGAGCACAGCAGTTCAGGCAGCATCCAAGTAGCTTCGAAATCGATGTTTCGGGCAAAAGCCCTTCATCAGGAATAAAGTCAGTGAGCCTGAAGTGTGGAGAGATAAGCTAAAGGAGGGTGGGGGTGGGGAGAAAGTAGCATAGAGTATAATGGGTGAGTGGGGGAGGGGATGAAGGTGATAGGTCAAGGAGGAGAGGGTGGCGTGGATAGGTGGAAAAGAAGATAGGCAGGTAGGATAAGTCCGGACAAGTTATGGGGACAGTTACTGAGCTGGAGGTTTAGAACTAGGGTGAGGTGGGGGAAGGGGAAATGAGGAAGCTGTTGAAGTCCACATTGATGCCCTGGGGTTGAAGTGTTCCGAGGCGGAAGATGAGGCGTTCTTCCTCCAGGCGTCTGGTGGTGAGGGAGCAGCGGTGAAGGAGGCCCAGGACCTCCATGTCCTCAGCAGAGTGGGAGGGGGAGTTGAAATGTTGGGCCACGGGGCGGTGTGGTTGATTGGTGCGGGTGTCCCGGAGATGTTCCCTAAAGCGCTCTGCTAGGAGGCGCCCAGTCTCCCCAATGTAGAGGAGACCGCATCGGGAGCAACGGATACAATAAATGATATTAGTGGATGTGCAAGTAAAACTTTGATGGATGTGGAAGGCTCCTTTAGGGCCTTGGATAGAGGTGAGGGAGGAGGTGTGGGCGGCAGGTTTTACAGTTCCTGCGGTGGCAGGGGAAAGTGCCAGGATTGGAGGGTGGGTTGTTTGGGGGCGTGGACCTGACCAGGTAGTCGCGGAGGGAACGGTCTTTGCGGAAAGCGGAAAGGGGTGGGGAGGGAAATATATCCCTGGTAGTGGGGTCAGTTTGGAGGTGGCGGAAATGTCGGCGGATGATTTGGTTTATGCGAAGGTTGGTAGGGTGGAAGGTGAGCACCAGGGGCGTTCTGTCCTTGTTACGATTGGAGGGGTGGGGTCTGAGGGCGGAGGTGCGGGATGTAGACGAGATGCATTGGAGGGCATCTTTAACCACGTGGGAAGGGAAATTGCGGTCTCTAAAGAAGGAGGCCATCTGGTGTGTTGGCCTAGTCATGTGGTATAGTGGCTTTAAGTATGAATCTTTGTAATTAATTGGAATGCTCATTTATAACAAACTTGCAAGGACTTCTAAACTTCTACCTTTATGTCCTTCCCCATGTTAACCCCAACCAGACCGGCAGGAGAAGTTTAAATTGTTAATCTTTGAAACCTACACCAAACCTTGCTACCTCCACTGAACCACAGCAGATTTGGCAAAGCCAAATTAGTTATTCTGGAGAAGTGATCAGTGATTTTAATCTATTACTGTTTTCCACAGCTTCTCATTGCTGTTTAAGTTTAACAGCTGAGGGCAGTATTTTCCTAACCACTGAGGGAGAAATGAGAAAGTCAGGCAGGATATAGTGGCATTAGAGGCTGCTCAGAAGAGGTTCATGAGACTGATTCCAGAGATGAGGAGTTTGTGTTACGTAGAGAGATTGAACAGTTTAGGCCTATTCTTTCTGAGTTTAGAAGAATGAGAGTGATATAATTGAGATAGAAAAGATACTAAAGGGAATCGGCAAAGTAGATATTGAAAGGACATTTCCCTAACGTGGTACAATCAAGAGTGAGAGGTCAAAGTTTTAGGATAAGGGGTAGCAGATTTAAAACAGAGATGAAGTGCAATTATTTCTCTCAATGGTTTGTGAATCTGGAATTCACTCCACACAGTGCAGTGGATGCTGGGACATTGAATAAATTTAAGAAGGCAGCAGACAGATTTCTCATTAGGAATGGGTTGAAGGGTTATGGAACAGAGGCAGGAAAATGGAGTTGAGGCTGCGATGAGATCAGCCATGATTATATCAAATGTCAGCTTCAATGGGCTGAATTGCCTACTCCTTCTCCTAGTTCATATATTCTCATGTTCTCAGTGCATTTCCAACTCTATTTCTGAACAGAAGGTGCAGGTTTATTTCCTGTACCCCCTCACCCCTCAAATAAACCCGCTGAAGGCCATACCCTGCACAATCCCATCTCTCCATCTAAGATCTCACTCCCACTAACTTCCCCTTTCTGCTGGACTCTGGGCATTTTCCTAGGCTCAGACTTTGAATTAAAATAAAAGCAAAATGCTGCAGATGCTGGAATCCTGAAGCAAACAGAGAGAATGTTGCAGGAACTCAATAGGTATGGCAGCATCTGAGAGAATAGGTCCTCTCTAGTCTACTGTATTGTGGCCACAATGTGGCCTCCTTTACATTGACGAAACCAAATGCACACTGGGTGACCACTTTGCAAAATAGTTCCACTCTGTCTGTAGGAATGACCCTGGCCTCCCAATTACTCGCCATTTCAATGAAACACCTTGCTGTAATATTAACATTTTTGTCCCGGACCCTATTGCAATGTTTCAATGAAGCGCAATGCAAGCTTGTTAATAACATTTCTTCTTGTGCTAAGGCATTTTAAAGCTTCAAAGCTCCAACATTAAATTCCAGAAACTGATTGCCTCATGTCTGTTCTCCATTTTTCTTACTTTCTGTCCCACTTCTGTTTGTGTCTAATTTGCACTTTGTACTGAGGACCCATGCTCTCCCTTTCACACTGTAACTCACACACATTTTACATCCCTTATCACTTTCATCAGCATTACTAACCCTTTCGTCTTTTGCACTGGGCCTTTACAATATCTGTCTTCTTGCTCCTCTTCTGCCTCAGTCAAAATTATATAAAAATTAAATTTCCAACCCTTTTCAGCTATGAAGAAGAATCATGCCAGATTCAAAACGTTAACCCTGTTACTCTCTCCACAGGCACTGCCAGACCTGCTGAATTCTGTGTGATTGTTCTGGATTTGCAATGACCACTCCCACCATGTCCAAGTGAGTTCGCTTATTACAGGGTTTCCTGCCAGACACTGACCAGCCTCTTAATCTGGTAGTACACAAAGTAAGAGGATTCTAATGAGTCCTACAGTTATATTCAGGAGGCCAACCAGTTTTTTTCCAGGTTTCCTGGCCTTTGTTTCCTATGCCAGCTCCCTTCACATCTCCCCATAAATATCGGAGCTTACATCTCAATTGTTTTATAAGTGTTTGAATGGTTTAACTAAAATAAAGTACATATTTATTTCTTAATTTCAATAGAACAATTTTTTTCACAAATTGCTAAAATATTGATTAATCCAATTAGTCTCAACTCATCACAAGAGATCCTGAATCACAAGCAATGACAATGTTTCTGGTTGGACTCATGCCACAGCATCAGCTCGGATTGAAAGCATTAACCCAATTTCTGCACATTTTATTAGAAGTGCTCCAGGCAATGACAACTGTGGTGCACAGCAGAAGCTGAGGTGATAGCAGATGATGGCATGGAGCACCCGCTGGCATTGCATCTGTGCCAACACTCACAGGAGAAGACTGGAGACTTCAAATGCTCATTGAACAGCTGTCCAATTTTTACTGTTTTCAAAATCAAATTATTCATTCCGGGGACACACTCACTTTGTGTAAACATTAAACTAAAGCAACAAATAAAAAGCAAGTCAAGCTTAGTTTCTGCTTTACTTCAAAGGCAATTAAAAAGTGCTTGCAGATTAACCATGAATTGAATAAGTATAATTAGCAATAAAGTGATTTGTCAACATAATTCCCTGTCATTTATTATGCTCTAGTTTCCTTCTTTCATTCCCCTTTCGAATTCCATAAGGCCATAGCCAATGTGATAGATTTAGGACAGACGTCAGAGGTAGTTTCTTTACTCAGAGAGTAGTAGGGGCGTGGAGCGCCCTTCCTGCAACAGTAATAGACTCACCAACTTTAAGGGCATTTAAATGGTCATTGGATAGACATATGGATGAAAATGGAATAGTGTAGGTTAGATGGGCTTCATATTGGTTTCATAGATTGGCGCAACATTGAGGGCCGAAGGACCTGCACTGCGCTGTTCTACTGTAGAAATGATAACCATAGGTGCATAAGTAATACAGCATGACCTATCCTCAGGTTATTGCACATTCCTGTAGCTCTTGCATATTAATAAATCAAACATTTTCTATCAGTTACACTCATTTATATGAGAATTGTGCTTTTGTGTTCTTAAAAACCTGTGGGACTCCATGAGGGACATAGTCAATAAGATCAGCCCAATCAGATTGTACTAAACTTTATATGCCATGATTTGAATAGGACAATGGTTCTGAAAGGGTTAATGTTCAAGTTACATTGGCTCCATTATCCTGCTGCTGTAATATACAGTACATGGGTGGAGACAAAGACCTGAGTTTGCTTAAATGGTAAATTATTCCTTCGGTGAGATTCAGGGCATGTGGTGCACATGTCCCAGAGAGTCATAGAGTCATAGAGATGTACAGCATGGATACAGACCCTTCGGTCCAACCCGTCCATGCTAACCAGATATCCCAACCCAATCTAGTCCCACCTGCCAGCACCCAGCCCATATCCCTCCAAACCCTTCCTATTCATATACTCATCCAAATGCCTCTTAAATGTTGCAATTGTACCAACCTCCACCACATCCTCTGGCAGCTCATTCCGTACATATACCACCCTCTGCATGAAGAAGTTGCCCCTTAGGTCTCTTTTATATCTTTCCCCTCTCACCCTAAACCTATGCCCTCTAGTTCTGGACTCCCCGACCCCAGGGAAAAGACTTTGTCTATTTATCTTATCTATGCCCCTCATAACTTTGTAAACCTCTATAAGGTCACCTCTCACCCTCTGACGCTCCAGAGAAAGCAGCCCCAGCCTGTTCAGCCTCTCCCTGTAGCTCAAATCCTCCAACCCTGGCAACATCCTTGTAAATCTTTTCTGAACCCTTTCAAGTTTCACATCTTTTCGATAGGAAGGAGACCTTTCTGACATAAATTTCTGCTTTTCACCCCATTAATTGTCTAGCTGGTCTCTATGGTGCCTGCCTCTTGCAATTGTGCAGTAGGAGTGGCAGATGTACTTGCTAGTGCCAAAACATTGTAACGTTTACACAAGTGGCATCATATACAAACCCGAGCACCATAGCATTTTGAACACTACAAACTGAGAAATCCCCCTTCTCACTACGATCTTATACCTTTGGAATTGAGCAAGTGGCCTACAGGGGGACCCACTTTTCACCAAAATAGCCCAGGTGCTGCTTGTTAGTGAGGTGGTTGAGAGAGAGTCATTGTGTTTCCAGCCAGACCACCAAGGGAGCTCACACTACCAGCTACAGACAGCCTGCACAGAGATAGTGACCCAGCTCCACATGGTCTCCCAGGTTAAATGAAACACCCAACAATGCCGAAAAAATGTCAGTGACCCACTGCGCTCCACAAGGGTAAGTGCTACCAGCTTCTCTCTGCTACCTCACACCCTCACTCCTACTCAGTGAGTGCTGAAACCTCAGACCAAGGTTCATGCATTGGAACTCTCACTGTTGCATGCAGCATGTCCACTCAGCAGTTCTCACCCAGCTCATCCTCCCAAATCATTAACCCCTCCTGCCTCCTGTGCTTCCTCCTTATTCATGAGGGTCTTCTCACCACCTCTGCTACTCCTGCATCACCACTAATGGCTCTCCCATGAATTTCCATCATTCTCAATCATCTCCTCTTTCTCATTACAGGAAGAAATTTCTCCTAATAGGGCCAATACCGATGGCTTCTCACCAATAGATTAGGTTAGATTTCCTATAGTGTGGAAACAGGCCCTTCGGCCCAACAAGTCCACACCAACCTTCCAAAGAATAACCTACCCAAACCCATTTCCCTCTGACTAACGCACCTAATACTATAGGCAATTTAGTATGGCAAATTCACCTGACCTGCACATCTTTGGACTGTGGAAGGAAACCAGAGCACCGAGAGGAAACACACGAAGATACAGGGAGAATGTGCAAACTGCACGCAGACAGTCACCCAAGGCTGGAATCGAACCTGGATCCCTGGTGCTGTGAGGCAGCAGTGCCAACCACTGAGCCACCCCCCACCCCAATATGAGGAGGTAATGCTACAGTTGTCTGCCAGGGAAGGTGACAGCTGACATGGAGATGTCAAGATATCTATGAGCAATCAACTGAGTGAGCTTCATAGTACTGTCTTGTACTGCTCTCTCATTAATGCCAAAGATAACTCATTCTTAGCTTGACCAAGGTTTTGGCTCTTTCTCACAACTAATACTCTCTCCTGTCTGAAACAGGTACTGGCAGCAACAAGGGAAACAGCTCTGCCTACACTTACCTCAACATCCACCTCAGGAGGAAACCACTGAAACCTCAGAGGATGTATCGACAAGGCATTCACCTCCACCCTCTACCAGCTGAGAGACTTGCTTCTCAGTGGGCTCTCTTTCCAGATTGGACTCAGACAACTACCTGGCAGATCACTGCAGCTGGTCAAGGAAGACATGCTGCCAGTCTCTGGTGTTCAAAGGACTACCTAAGTTGAGGGAAATATTCAACCCCTAGCGCAGAAGATGACAACATGGTCTTTCCGTTTTGTTAGTACACAGAGAGACTTAGGAACACCTCACACTCAGTGCCACTTCTGCATGTAGCCATAGGAAGGAGCAACCACACACAGGAACCAACCCCCCCTCCGCCTCCCGCCCCCCAGAAACTCATTCTCAGGGTAGTCAAAGGTGTCTGGCCCCTGCACCTCCACCCTGTCTGTGACACTGACGCCTGTACAAGTTTAAGAATCTTTATTGTTTCCAGTTGTCATAGCATGGCACAATGATGCAGTGCCCACTTTCTGGGCTATACTGCAAGGTCCTGCTGAAGTGGTGCCGGCATTGAAACTTGAACTTAGACAGGCCCATGGTCTGATTTAATTATGGCATTGCTAGAAGTATGGACTGCATTGTATCTTCGCTGTGTCAGTCTGAGAGTTTCACAAATGAGCCATGTTTGAAGGATGTACCCCCTTCCTTCCAACAGCCATCCCAGTATGGCCCGAAGACCTTGGAAGATGGCAGGCACCGGTAAATTTTCCAGTATATAAGCATGATGGCAGCTGCCGGAATATCTGCACACGCCCAAACTCTGACATCACAGTCACAGATAAGTCAAACCTTGATAGAGTTGAAGCCTTTCCAGTTCACAAAATCTGCAGGTTGGAGATAGGGTGCTCTCAAAGCAAACATGGGTGCAGTCCATTGTGGCCCAAAGCTGAGGGAATACAATGATTTGGAGCTGCTCAATTGCAATCATCATGTTGTAAGATAGAAACTGGTCTAGCCTGAACAAAATGACATCTGTAATATCCCAGATGCATTTGTAGATTGAGGATTTACAGAAGATGTTCATATCCCCAGTTACTTCTTTAAATAATCCTCTGGTGTGAAAATTCAAGGTTGATGTAGACAGAAATTGTGATGAGATGGCCATCTAGTCCTTCTGAGCAGCGATCCTGCTCCAACAATTAACAGTACGGTAATGAAGGTCCAGGACCTCATTCACCTCCCTCTGCACTGCTTCTCCAACAGCTGGAGAGAATGACAGAAAGGTAAAGGGTCTGGTCACTCTGTTCCACCTCTTCAAAGGGTTTGTACCTGCTGCTTCTCACTCTGAGGACATGGAGCAGCCACTAGAGATTCCAAACTTTATCCGTGCATGTAGGCAACGCTAAACCACCAGCTTCACATCGACAAAAGCACAAGCCACTCCAGCCCTCCAGAACTTCATTTTCTAGACACTTATGACTTGCATGTTTTGCCAGGTTGCTTTGCACTCATTTCCTGCATCAGCAGAGGATCTCTTATGGCTCTTAGCTTAAATCTTAGAACTCACTCACTTTGTATAGACTGGGAAGGTGCCAGCTGTCTGATTTACATTACCTTTTAGCACATAGGCTCTTAAGTCAAGATTAAAAATGACCAGCGCTTGTTGCCTGCATTGCTTTTAGCACAGTGGGACAGACAGGCAATCCATCACTGTCGGGAGTACTGAACTGTCAAGAGGCTGGTGCCGAATGATATTTGGCTATGTCAATACCTCGCTTACAGCATGTGCCAACTCTTGCATGTGTTTCAAAAAGTTGCCATGTCTCAAAGACAAAGGGGTGCTGTCCTTAGTAGCGTGAAAAGGAACTATGGTCAGTCTAGGAGCGCTGACACACACAGTCAAAGGGCTTATCTGATCTCAGGCTAGGGGTTTAGCCACTGTCAATCCTACAGGTCAAGTGCAACAAGTTAGGGGATCATAGGTACTTCAGACAAGGTGCTGTGGAGATTTATGTCCGGGGATGAGGCTGTGATCAGTGAGAGCTCTCTTTCCAAGTCAGTCTGTGGGTTGGGCACCGTCTGCCTGTTGGGTGCAGTTGTTGGGGATGGGGGGAGGGGTGCGAGGGGGGCAACCTGTGAAGCTCTGGTGACAGTGGGAAGTTTAGGTCTGAAATGGAATTAACTGGAATAGGTTTGTGAGGGAATAATGATAGTGAAATGTTATAATTTCAGATTGAAGAGTGGAATCACATACAGAGTATGGAAACTAGTTTGCTGTTGGGAGGGGGTGTTCCTCTGGGAGCTTCAGAATCCTCCCACAGCCCAAAGATGTGCAGGCTACGTGGATTGGCCTTGCTAAATTGCCTGTAGTGTCCAGGGATGTGTGAGATAGCCATGGGAAATGCAGGGTTACAGGGATGGTGTGGGAGGGTTGGTACTGACTTGATGGGCCAAATGGCCTGCTTCTGCACTGTAGGGAATCTATGATCTACGATGGCACTTGACAAAATTGACCTCCCCTTCCTGGACCTCTCCATCTCCATTAGTGACGACCGACTTGACACTGACATTTTTTACAAACCCACCGACTCCCATAGCTACCTGGATTACACCTCTTCCCACCCTATCTCTTGCAAAAATGCCATCCCGTATTCCCAATTTCTCTGCCTCCGCCGTATCTGCTCCCAGGAGGACCAGTTCCACCATAGAACACACCAGATGGCCTCCTTCTTTAGAGACCGCAATTTCCCTTCCCACGTGGTTAAAGATGCCCTCCAACGCATCTCGTCCACATCCCGCACCTCCGCCCTCAGACCCCACCCCTCCAACCGTAACAAGGACAGAACGCCCCTGGTGTTCACCTTCTACCCTACAAACCTTCGCATCAACCAAATCATCCGCCGACATTTCCGCCACCTCCAAAAAGACCCCACCACCAGGGATATATTTCCCTCCCCACCCCTTTCCGCCTTCCGCAAAGACCGTTCCCTCCGTGACTACCTGGTCAGGTCCACAACCCCCTACGACCCACCCTCCCATTCTGGCACTTTCCCCTGCCACCGCAGGAACTGTAAAACCTGTGCCCACACCTCCTCCCTCACCTCTATCCAAGGCCCTAAAGGAGCCTTCCACATCCATCAAAGTTTCACCTGCACATCCACTAATATCATTTATTGTATCCGTTGCTCCCGATGTGGTCTCCTCTAAATTGGGGAGACTGGGCGCCTCCTATCAGAATGCTTTAGGGAACATCTCCGCGACACCCGCACCAATCAACCAAACCGCCCCGTGGCCCAACATTTCAACTCCCCCTCCCACTCTGCTGAGGACATGGAGGTCCTGGGCCTCCTTCACCGCCGCTCCCTCACCACCAGACGCCTGGAAGAAGAACGCCTCATCTTCCGCCTCAGAACACTTCAACCCCAGGGCATCAATGTGGACTTCAACAGCTTCCTCATTTCCCCTTACCCCACCTCACCCTAGTTTCAAATTTCCAACTCAGTAACTGTCTCCTTGACTTGTCCGGACTTGTCCGACCTGCCTATCTTCTTTTCCACCTATCCACTCCACCCTCTCCTCCTTGACCTATCACCTTCATCTCCTCCCCCACTCCCCCATTGTACTCTATGCTACTCTCTCCCCACCCCCACCCTCCTCTAGCTTATCTCTCCATGCTTCAGGCTCACTGCCTTTATTCCTGATGAAGGGCTTTTGCCCGAAACGTCGATTTCGCTGCTCGTTGGATGCTGCCTGAACCGCTGTGCTCTTCCAGCACCACTAATCCAAAATTGACACTCTGCTATTTTCTGGTAAAATTCAATCCTAAGACTAAAGCTGAAGAAATGAATAGTGTAGTCAGTGGGTCAGAGAGCAAAGTACAGTACAGCACAGGAACAGGTCCTTTGGCCCACCAAGTCTGCACCACCACATGGTGCCTTTCAAAGCTAAAAGCCCGTTGCCTCTAACCCTTTATCCTCTGCCTACTAGTTATCTTTCAAGATGTCTCTTAAACATTGTTATTGTAACAGCTTCTACCGCCTCCTCAGACAGCACACTCCAGGTAATTACTCTATGTATAAAAGACTTGCCTCTCACGTCTTTAAAAAATTTTGTCCCTTATACCTTAAAACTATGTTTCCTTGGAATTGACATTTCCCTAATTGCAGATTTTGTTATTATAAAAAAAAAGTCCAAGAAGGTATATAGGTTTGAAAATGACCAAAAGTCTTTTGATAATTACTTCATATAAAGAACAGATAGCATTTGTTTCATTATTCCTTCATGTGATGAGGCATCACTAGCCATTCCAGCATTTCTTGTCCATTCCTAATTACCCTGAGATAGTGGCGGTGAGTGGGTGGGTGTCTTGAATTGTTGCATTTCTTGGTGTGTCAAGCACCCAGAGTGCTGTTAGGAAGGGGGGTCCAGCATTTTGATGCAGTGACAGCAAAGGAACAACAACATATTTCCAAGTCAGCTGATTTTGCCAGCCCCCAGAATGTTGATAGTGGGGGATTCAATGACAACTTGTTATTTCCCCATATGCACTATACACCTTCACCAAAGGTGTTCCAGAACCACATTCAAAGGGGTACTTTACCACTCCACGTTGTGAAAAATATAAAATACTCCTCCAGAACTTGACCATATACTCCCCACTGCCCCTCAACTCCCCCCATGCTCCACTCATACCATTTCATGTAACCCAATAACCTCTGCCCTACCCCATGGCCTGTCTTACTGCTATGCTATCTTAATGCCTACTCACCTCCACCAACCATTCCCTCTTCACCTTGCTGATGTATTGAGTATTGACTTTAACAGGAAGCTGATTGATCAGGCTGCTTTGCCCTGATAATGTCCAGGTTCTTGAGTGCTGGTAGAGTTGCACTCATCCAGGCAAATAGAGAATATTAAATCACACTCCTTACTTGTACCTTGTGAATTATGTATAGCTTTTGAAAAGTCATTATGGGAGTTATTTGCCTAGAATTCCCAGCCTCTGACTAATTGTATCTACAGTATTTATATGAGTGGTCCAGTTCAGTTTCTGGTCAACAGTAACTTCACATATTAAGACTTTGAAACACATCTGAATAGGTCAACACTTACTGACACTGGTTGACTGGTATTGACAAGTTGGACAATACCAAAAGGTTTAGAACTGCATATATGCTCAATTGTCTCCACAGTTAACTGTCTCAAAGTACATCTGATCTTGCCCAGGCTGCTGGGACCATACGCAGAAGGATTTCCCTGATGTCCAAGGGAGTACTTTGGCTGTTAAGAAGAGATGCTTTCAGTACAGAACTGCTCTGATCTGGTCTAATTTCCACACCCCAAGATTCCAAAATCTCATTTCAGTCAAGGAAGCTGGTCAGTTATGGTCTCCAAGAAGCTTACATTCATGAATAATATCCATACCCCGATCCCACCACACAAGAAATGCAGAAGGTTTGGCTCAGAACACAACTTGCGGTTCCTGGTAAACCTTTGCATTTTTTGACATGGAAGAGAAGTTCTCAGTCCTGGCAAAAATTGGAGCCACTGTGTCATTCTATGGAACAAAATTGATTATAAATTAAATATAAGTGACTAAAATATCCATACATTCACAGTACACATCAGATTGATTTTAAATTTGGTAGTTTTGATCAAACGAAGCTGAGAGAAAGCACACAGCACATATTTAGTACTAAGCAAAATAATCCTTGGAATGAAGTAACATGAAGACTGAGAAGGGGCAGGTTTATTGTAACCAAACGTATTCTAATGGTACTGTGCAATTATACTTTCTATTGGTATTTGAAGAATTAAGCATGTGAATAATATTCTTAGTACACATTGTAAACATTAGAGCAACTGTTGATATGATGCTGTTGCAACCATAGCTTAAATCTCCAAGCATATGTTTAACAGCAGAGTAGTTAATGAACTTCAGGATATATAAATAGGGATGATAATTCAGCTGATGATATTTCTATGACAAAGCTAGAAGTCACATAAATCTTGCTTGCTTACTAGTTCATTTTGCCTTGAAGAATGGCTCAATTTCCAGACAAGATCTCCATTAAACCCCTTTTTGTTAATCTTGTCTTCAGACAGATTAATGAAAAACACCATGAACTGTAAATGATACCTTGAAATCAAAAAATTGCTTCATAATTTTATAATTTCCTGAATTTTCATTTTGGTCATCGGTATTCATTAGACTCTGAAGATTTTTAATTACCACTACAGCACTACTGCGGGTGCTGAAAGTATAAAACAGCTACCGTTACAGTGGCTGGATGTCCATGATTCACATTTCATTGCATTACTGCCAAACTCCAATATTTGTATTAAATCTATTTCATATTTCTCCTTAATGACAAAAGTAATTAACTGAATCATATGGAAAACCGAATAACAGGGGGTTTTAATCATGCGGCAAGTATTCAGCCCATTACAGGGTCATGGCAGTTATCAATATGTGACAAGTTAATGCTTCTTAATTATAAAAGCAGCAGTAAAGCAATTAAGCAAAAGTGTGGGATTAACATAATCCCCTGACTGCTCCAGTCTGTCTAGAAATATGAGCTAGATAACAGACATGCCTTTATCATACAGAAGGTTTAATCAGTTTTCAACTGACAGTCATCTAAATCACAGTATAAGTGAATTCTGTCTTTAGAGTAATGGATAAAGTGATGTGCCATTACCATGAGATAGGAACATGAATCCAACATTTAGCAATTGGTGCATTTGATAAATGACAAACTCTTATTTTAATACCAAAGATTCAGTCAGATCATTTGATAACTATTCCTGGTTCCTGCATCTACTTCACTCACTCAGACAAATGTTATGCCATTCCATAAATACTTCATCCAAATTATTTGCAGGTACTTGCCATCTAGGGAATTATTCTTCATATTTATTATTACCGATTGTTACATGGAAGCACTGGTAAAGTGATTGTCCAGGTGACCAACCAAAATGAAGTTCACAATTTCTTCCCATTTTTTGTGTGAATGAATGAACCATCTGTGCTCAGTGGTTTGACTTATTTGTCCTGAATTAGAATTTTTTTTTCAGTCATGCTTTGGCAAAATGACTTCTAACTTAAAGACAAATTTGGATATTAAATTATGAAAAATACTTTAAGTGTAAACAAGCTGGAAAGTTATTGATCCTAAGGATGGTATATTTATGTCAATATTAAATGGAATTGAGTACTGCATAACATCTAATCTGAAACATTCACTGCAATAATTAATAAACATTTACACTCTGTCAAGATCAATTATAATAGTTCATGATTATATTTGGAATCTCCTTTCAGTTATTGTCACAGGCTGACAGAAGCAAGTGTTAAATACTCATGTGAAACACTTTATAAATCAAAACTATTAATTATGCTTCACTGCAAAGGTTAACCTATTGATCAATAGTCATAAGTCAAGTGTTCAGATTGCAGAATGAAAAGCTTCGGTAAAATGTATCTTTTTTCAGCAATAATCTGATATGTTCCATGAGATTACCTCTCATTCTTCTCACTCCAAAGAAATTATGGGCTGGATTTTCATCCTCAAGGCAGACAGTGAGAGGTTTGAAAATTCCTGGCTTGGACAGCCTGCTTTGGGAGAAATGCCAGAGTCGTGCAGTTGTTTCTTTGTTTCCTTCTTTGAGACAAAGGAGCTTGTGTAAGGGTGTGAAGTATTGAAGATTAACTGCTAGGCTCATTGTCCCAAGTGCCTAATTGATGTCTAAGTATCAATATTGCATGTTGTGTAGAATTCTCATTATGGCAGCTGCTTCTGAACTTCCTCTGGTGGAGAAAGTTACTCACCGCGGGCTCATTTCAGCCAATGGTGATGTTCCTACCTCTGAGACGAGGTGTCCTGGGTTCAGATCCCACCTATTCCAGAGGTATGTCATGACATCTCTGAATAGGTTAATTGGGAACTGCTTGCTGCTGTGGATTTTATTGTAGCTGTTGGTGCTTGGTACAGTTAATTAAAATTACCAAAACAGTGCACAGTCCGAAAAACTAATACAGACATTATATTGTTATTTCATACATGAAATCTGTGCAAAGTATAGTCTAGGATTTGATCTTGATAGACCTTGCAGTAATAATTTGCAATAAGTGCAAGCATAGCTTTGCTTAGGCCTATGGCATGTAGCATGTTTCATTTGTTAAATAAGGATGAAATTACAAACAAAGAGGCAGTTACCTGGTAATATCCAGCATTGACTCCAATTATAAAGAAACTAATGCAGAAGCCCCATAACACATGGGTTTTGCCATCCAAACCACGGAACCATATTACAGTATAGCTTGGATTACAACTAAACTTCTCGGACATTCAAATAATATTTAAATAAATCTTAGATGACACAAAGATAGGTAGAGTGACAGATTGATGAAGTTGCTGAAGGACTTGGACAGGCTAGGAGAGTGGACAAAGAAGTGGCAGATGGAATACAATGTGGGAAAGTGTGAGGTTATGCACTTTGGTCAGAAGAGTGGATTATTTTTTTTAAACAGGAAAAGGCTTTGGAAATCTGAAACACAAAAGAACTTGGAAGTCCTAGTTCGGGATTCTGTCAATATTAGCATGCAGGTTCATTTGGCAGTTAGGAAGGCAACTACAAAGTTAGCATTCATTTCAAGAGGGCAAGAATACAAAAGCAAAGATATACTGCTGGGGCTATATACGGTTATAGTCTCGCCACATTTGGAATATTGTGAGCAGTTTTGGGTGCTGTATCCACGGTAGGATGTGGCTGACCTGGAGGGGATCCAGAGAAGCTTTACAAGTGCCCAGGAAGAAGGGGTTGTCATTGAGGAACAGTTGAGGATTCTGAATCTGTTGAGGGGGATCTGATTTAAACTTACAGAATACAGGAAGACCTGGATAGAGTTGATGTGGAGAAGATGGTGCCATGTTTAGAAGAAGTTAGGACCACAGAGGGAAGAGTGAAGAGGACTACCTGAGATGGAGGGAATTCCTTCAGCCAGAGGGTGGTGAATCTGTGGAACTCATTGCCACAGAAGGTTGTAGAGGCCAAGTCATTGAGTGTACTTAAGGCAGACAGTGATAGATAGATTCTTGATTAGTAAAGGATCAAGGGTTATGGCGAGAAAGCAGGAAAAATATTTGAAAAACACATCAGCCATAATTGAATGGTGGAACGTACTCAATTGACTGAATGTACTAACTGCTCCTACACCTTATGGTCTTACCTTATGTCAGGTGGATGCATGATATTATTACAGAATCCATTTGATTTCAATATCACTTGATTTTAGTTTTTTGAAACATTTACTGTTACCAATAGAGATTTCGGTCTATTACAACTATGAGGACATCTTTCCAAAATCTCCATGTTAGCTAATCATAGGGAAAAAGACTAGTGTCATCCATGAAATGGGATTAAGAGGGACATACATTCAGCACTTAGTATATGCAGCTTTAAAGAAGTCATTGCATAGTGTTTATACAATTATAATGCCAGCCAAGTTAGTTGTCACAGCCCTTGGCAAAACTGCAGCAAAAGGATTAGTGTTCGGTACAGGATCCAATTTTTAACATTTTAGTCCTCCATGCTCACAAACTGATCATGTCCAGATCAGTGATCATATTTAGATTAATTGAAATGGTGAAATAAGTGCACATTCACTGACCCAGATGTGAAATTTTGTTTTTGCTGAGCAATGAGATCTCCTTGCCATGAACAAATTTAAAGTATATGGAACCATTTCATATCAGACTCCCACTGTGCAACAAGGCTTGATATTATTATTTGGAAACTTTGATTCTAAAGTAGAGTTAAATTGGGTTTTAGTTTTCAGTGCTGTGAAAGTGACCTTTCTTAAGGGTCATAAACATTTTATAAACCATGGCTTAAAACATAGAACATAGAACATTACAGCACAGTACTGGCCCTTCAGCCCTCAATATTGCACCAACTTGTGGAACCAATCTGAAGCCCATTGAACCTGCATTATTCCATTCTCGTCCATATGCCTATCCAATGACTATTTAAATGCCCTTAAAGTTGGTGAGTCTACTAGTGTTGCAGGTAGTGCATTCCACGTCGCCACTACTTTCTGAGTAAAGAAACTACCTCTGACATCTGTTGCATATCTATCATCCCTCAATTTAAAGCTATGTCCCCTCCTGCTAGCCATCGCCATCTGAGGAAAAAGGCTCTCACTGTCCACCCTATCTAACCCTCTGATTATCTTATATGCCTCAATTAAGTCACCTCTTAACCTTCTTTTCTCTAATGAAACAGCCTCAAATGCCTCAGCCTTTTCTCATAAGACCCTCCCTCCATACCAGGCAACATTCTAGTAAATCTCCTCTAAACCCTTTCCAAAGTTTCCACATCCTTCCTATAATGCGGTGACCAGAACTGTACGCAATACTCCAAATGCTGCCGCACCAGAGTTTTGTACAGCTGCAACATGACCTCATGGTTCTGAAACTCAGTCCCTCCACCAATAAAAGCTAATACACTATATGCCTTCTTAGCAACCCTATCAACCTGGGTAGCAACTTTCAAGGAAAGAATGTACCTGGACACCGAGATCTTTCTGCTCATCTACATGATGAAGAATCTTACCATTAGCCCAGTACTCTTTATTCCTGTTACTCCTTCCAAAGTGAATCACCTCACACTTTTCCACATTAAACTCCACTTGCCACCTCTCAGCCCAGCTCTGCAGCTTACCTATGTCCCTCCGTAACCCACAACATCCTTCGGCACGATCCACAACTCTACTGACTTCTGCAAATTTACTAACCCATCCTTCTATGCCCTCATCCAGGTCAGTTATAAAAGTGAGCAACAGTGGACCCGAAGCAGATCTGTGCTGTACCCCACTAGTAACTGAACTCCAGAATGAATATTTCCCATCAACCATCACTCTCTGTCTTCTCTCAGCTAGCCAACTTCTGATCCAAACTGTTAAATCATCCTCAATCCTATGCCTCCATATTTTGTTCAGTAACTACCATAGGGAACCTTATCAAACACCTTACTAAAATCCATATATACCACATCAACTACTTTACCCTCATCCACCTGTTTGCTCACTTTCTCAAAGAACTCAATAAGGTTTGTGAGGCACAACCTACCTTTCACAAAACCGTGTTGACTATCCCTAATCAAATTATTCCTTTCTAAATGATTATAAATCCTATCTCTTATAACCTTTTCCAACATTTTACCCACAACCAAAGTAAGGCTCACTGATCTATAATTTCCAGGGTTGACTCTACTCCCCTTCTTGACAACATTTGCTATCCTCCAGTCTTCTAGCAATATTCTTGCAGACATTGACGACATAAAAATCAAAGCCAAAAGCTCGGCAATCTCCTCCCTGGCTTCCCAGAGAATCCAAGGATAAATCCCATCCGGCCCAGGGGACTTAACTATTTTTTACAATTTCCAGAATTGCTAACTCCTCCTCTTTATGCACCTTCTTGTGGTAAAATTAATAAAACTCAAATTTAGAAGCAAGTCAATCAAATTTAGAATCAAATCAATCAAATTTATTAAACCAAGAGACGGGCAGCATGATTCTGACCCAAACCGTGAGACTTAACCATGCCATCTCTCCCCGAACAACAGATACAGCAGGTTTTATAGTCTGGATACAACAAAAGCACATGAAAGATGGTTTCTTATGTTCTGCGCATGTGCACACAGAGATCACTATTTCCAGGAAAAGCATGCCAAAAGTTGTGCTCTGCACATGTGCACATAGAGATCACTGGTTCCAGGAATAGCATACCATGATGTTGTATTCTGTAAGCATTTATTCTTTAGTTATTTTCTATCTTCAGTCCCCCCTTGTAGTCCGAGACACGCAGGAACATGATGAACTAATCACCTACATCCAATAATCATCAGTGGGGCCAGAAAGGAGGTCTCCCAGGCGACTCTAAGTGACGGCTATCACCTGGCATAATTCTCGCTGTCAAAACTTTACAACATGAGTTAAGGACAGCCATGACAATGCAATAAGTGATGATAATAACAATGAACATGATGAAGGCAAGCAAAAGGTATAAGCTCCAAGATGTTGTAGCCATCCTCACCATGAAACTGTTTCCCTCCCTGCCAAATCTGATCAGCCTCCAAATGGATGTGATCTACTAGGTGAGTTATATTGTCTGAGGCATCCGCAATGTATGTGCAGCACTCTGGGCCAATAACAGCACAGGTGCCACCTTGTGTTGCAAGTAGTCAAGGGTTCTGCAATGCAACAGTACGGGTGGCAATGACCTCAGCCGACACCTCGGAGATGGCTGGGCTATCAGTTGCAAAGCCATTGGCAGTCTCATTAGTCAGCCTTTCGAAGGTCGAGGCCATATTGATCAGTGCCCTAGCAGCCTAAGCAGTTCCTTAGGCGGGGAAGGTGACCGTGAATCACTCAGTCTCAGTGATAGACTGTTTGGATCAAGGTAGGTGTAGGTTGGGATGAAGGCAGAGGGAACTGTAATGGTGAACAAAAGGGACCACATAGGCAAGGTAGCAAGATCCAGACTAAATTTGGAGGGAGCCAAGGGTAGGCCTTTAGACCACTGACAAAATAAGTACCATTGTAAGTCTTCAGGTAAGCAGTCTGATTTGCGGTCCAAATGGTTTTGAACGTTTTTCCTATAGTCATATTGACAACCTTAAGGCTCGGAACACTTCCAGAAAGAAACAATCGGCAACCAGACAGGGTAAGGAGCCAGCAATAGGAACATTCGCTGGTTCCGGCATTCCACCCTCACGTGCAATTACATTTAAGACAAATAGTCCCCATGGGCATTCCTTCAGCTGTGGTGTTTGTGAGGGACAGAGCTGGGGGTGTATGGCGAAGGTTGTAGTGAGGCTGGAAGCAGCCTTTTGCACATTATAACCTGTGGCCTCCCAGGTGACCTTATCATGGGCAGCATAAATGATCTGGTCAGGGCCTCGCATGAATGACTCCTGAGATTCTCTGTTCGAGCTACCCACCTCCCCCCTCAAATGGATACTTGTGAGGATTGGTCCTAGTCCAACCACCATTTCGCCGAATGGGTCTCAGGGGAATCCCCCCCCCCCCCATAGACTATGCGGGGATTCAATTACAGACCCAGCATTTAGAGATATTATTTTGCTGCGTGCACATATAGGACATGTATAGGTAAGTGTTAACATGTAACCCGCACTTACTCCAGTGAACAATACCTAGGTTGGCACAATTCCTTTGGTGCTCTGCCCCAGTGGCTACTAGGCAAAGGGCGAAGGCAAAAATAAACAGAAACATCCGGAGCTCACCAAACGGAGTTATACAATGGTCCAAAGGCTATACCGCCCACGCACAACAGCCCGCACTCTTGGTCCATTGGCAACAACCGCGCCCACACAAAAGATGTCAGCAGGTCTCGAGAGGAGTCAGTTTGAAAAAAAAGCAGAAGGTGAGGATTATCAACCGGTGCCTTTATATTTCTTCAGTTGTGACCAGTGTTTCCAGACCCTCTTCCCTTGCATGTCAATACAGGCACACGTGTCACCGCTAATGATAACCTCATAGGGACCATTCCAATTAGGGGTGAAGCCAGGATTAGCAGGTAGAGTCTGAACCATCACCTTACTACCTGATGATGGGACCTCTGGACAATCCTCTAATTGCCTCTGTTCATCATGCCCCTCCTGTTTAGCCCTAACTGGTTTCTGCATTTCCTTCAGCTGGGCACTCAGTTTGAGCACATAGTGACGCATTCTATCACAGGGAAGGCCAACATTGGAGCCCCTCCCATAATGATGGATTTGGGCCATTGCATTGCCCTACCTGTCATCAAGTCATAAGGGGTCAAACCAGTCAATTGGCTTGTGGTGGACCAGAGTTGCATGAGTATAGCAGGCAGGACCTCAGTACAGCGTTTGTCAGAGTCCTGCATGGCCTTAGCAAGGGAAGTTTTAAGAGTTCTGTTCATTTGCTCCACCATGTCAGAACTTTGTGGATGATAGGGTATGTGAAACTTCTGTTTTATGCCCATCAGCTGACATATGGTTTTTACAACTCTTCCCATGGTCAGAGTCAATCTGGGACAACACCTTCTCCACCTGGGAATTATCGACTCAGCTAAAATCCTTGCCACGGTGTTAGCTGAGCAGTTCCGGGTAGGATAGGCCTTAACCCACCTGGTGAATTGGTCAATAATCTCAAGGCAATACATCTTCCCATGGGATTGGGGAAGAGGTCCCGTAAAATATATATGTAAATGCTCCCAGGGCCCCTTTGGGTGCCCCATTCTAATTTTAATGGGCCTGCCAGGGTTGTGCTGGGCTCACGTCACACAGCGGTGACAGAATCGAGCAATATCTCTGCCCATGCCCTTCCACCACCATTCTTTCTTGATGCTGGTTGTCATAGCATCATGCCCCCCATGAGAAATGCCATGGTGTAATTGCATAAGAGTATGTTGGATGCACGCACAGGCCAGGACCTTGCCATTCAATCTCCAGGCACCTTTCTCATCTGGCATGGCCCCCTGTGCCTTCCACCTGGTGCATTAACCCTCAGGCATATCGGCTTGCAGTTGGGTAATGCTTACGGTGGGGCCATCCTCAGCAAAGATGGCAGACAAGGGATGGATGTCTTCTATGTCAAGGGCTGATTGAGCAGCTTTGTCAGCAGCCTGGTTCCCCTTAAAAATGTGCAACTCAGGATTCTGTTGATCTGGTTCCCTCAGGTGGGCCTTGACCTTCAACACTGCAGCCCCCAGCAAGTTCTTTATTAGCTGCCCATGCTTGACAGGGGTGCCCCCTGTGGTGACAAAACCCAGTCTTCCACAAACGGTCATGTAATCATGGACAATCCTGAATGCATATCAGTATAAATGTTGACCCTCTTCCCTTTTGCCTCTGCAAAGGCCTAGGTGAGGGCCAGTAACACCATCACCTGGGGTGACAGGCCTCCCTCTATTCTCCCCGCTCAGACAACTCATAATTCTACGTTCACTACTGCCCATCGTGATCGTGGCACACCATCTACATATTTCCACGAGCCATCCACAAACAAGGTCTCACCTGGTGCCTCCATGGGTACATCCACAATCCTAATTTCCACTACTTCATCGTTCACAATCCCACACACATGTGGTTCACCATCGCCTAACATCCCTTCCACTGGGTCTTCCTAGGTATCTCGTACAATGGTAATGGATTTTGCTGGTGGCAAAAAAAAACAGCCTCCTATTTGCTCTTCTTATGTTAGCAACCATGCGTAATTTTCCCTTATTTAATATTTTTATGAGGATGTGTTTGGTATGCAAGACCATATTCCCTGTCATCACAATAGGCTCACTGACCCCCACTGCCCACGCAGCACAGTCTAAAGCAGCTATACATCTGGACAAACTGTTCACTATGGGACCCTCAGCAGTAAAATAATACTCTATAGGTCGCTGTTTATTGCCATGGAGCTGGGTGACTACTGCCGAGTAAACACCTCCCCCTTTGTTGCAGTAAACATGGAAGTGTGGTAGTATCTGGTAATCCCAATCGCGGTGCTGACATTAACTCTGCTTTCAGTTTTGAAAAGGAGTCATCTTGCTCCAGTTCCCCCGTCAACAGGGTGGGTACCTACAGCTCCTGTGGGTACATCCGTTGCAGGTTTACCCCCCCCTTTTACCAATTGTCGTATGGTTCGACAACTTTGGCAAACTCAGGGATAAAGTTCCTGCAGAAATTAAACAAGCCCAAGACCTTTCTCACACCACTAGACTGTCGTGGGCTGTGGCTGTCTTCCTGTCTGCAGACATTTCTTTCATGACTTGGGAAATTAAATGTCCCAAGTAAAGACTCTAGTTTTCCCAATTTGAACGTTCCTTAGGCTGGTTTTTAACCTTCTGTCCTACAAGTGCTTCAGGACTAAGTATAGGGTCTCCTGATGTTTTGGTTTAGATTCAGAAGCCAGGAGGATGTCATCGACGTATTGGAATATTGTACTGCCGTGGGGCAGGTCGATCTCCCTGAGTATCTCACTCATTACACGTATCACACTTATTAAATCTCAGCCTTTGTCTCAGGTAGGAACAATTACACTGGCATCAGAATATGACTCAACTCAGAGGCCACCCAACGGGCAGTCTCTCATTCACTCTTACCAGATCAATAGGTTCTGTAGTTTGACCTGCTTTAGCCCGATATCCTGCCCCAACTCCTGGGAGGTGGCCACCCTGCCCAGGACCATGAACACGACCCTGCTCACAGCGCCAATTTGTTGTAGTAAAATTAATAAAACTCAAGTTTAAAAGCAAGTCAATCAAATTTAGAAGCAAGTCAATAAAATTTATTAAATCAAAAGCTTTTGGGAAGGGCAGCGTGATTCTGACCCTAACCACAGGACTTGACCATGCCGTCTCTCCCCAAACAACAAGTACAGCAGTTTTTATAGTCTTAATGATGTGTACAACAAAAGCCCACTTGTGTCCTGCACATGTGCACGCAGAGATCTGGGAACGGCATTCTCTATATTGTATTCTGTAAGTATTTCTTCTTTAGTTAGTTTCTGTCTTCAACCTCAATGCCATCTAGTCTAATAGGCTGTATCTCAATACTCTCCTTGACCATATCGTCTTTTTCTAGTGTGAATACTGACAAAAAGTATTCATTTAGCACTATCTCCTCGGACTCCACGCACAACTTCCCACTACTATGTTTGATTGGCCCTAATCTTATTCTAGGCATTCTTTTAGTCCTGACATATGTGACACGCTGGCTCAGTGGTTAGCACTGCTGCCTCACAGCACCAGGATCCCAGGTTCAATTCCAGCCTTAGGCGACTGTCTGTGTGGAGTTTGCACATTCTCCCCGTGTCTGTGTGGGTTTCCTCCGGGTGCTCCGGTTTCCTCCCACAGTCCAAAGATGTGCAGGCCAGGTGAATTGGCCATGCTAAATTGCAGATGCATTAGTCAGCGGGAAATGGGTCTGGGTGGGTTAGTCTTCAGAGGGTCAGTGTGGACTGGTTGGGCCGAAGGGTCTGTTTCCACACATAGGGAATCTAATACCTATAGAAAGCCTTGATCCTATCTGCCAACAACTTCTCATGTCCCCTTCTGGCTCTCTTTAGGTCCTTCCTGGCTAACTTGTAACTTTCAAGTGCCCTAACTGAGCCATCACATCTCATCCTAATATAAGTCTCCTTCTTCCTCTTGACAAGCGATTCAATTCCCTTAGTAAACCATGGTTCCCGCGCTCAACAACTTCCTCCCTGCCTGACCGGTACATACTTATCAAGGACCTGCAGTAGCTGATCCTCGAATAAGCACCATATTTCAATTATGCCCATCCCCTGCAGTTTCCTTCCCCATCCCATGCATCCTAAACCTTGCCTAATCACATCATAATTGCCTTTCCCCTAGTTATATTTGCCCTGCGGTATATATCCATCCCTTTCCATCACTAAAGTAAACATAACTGAATTAGATTCCCTACAGTGTGGAAATAGGCCCTTCGGCCCAACAAGTCCACACCGACCCTCTGGAGAGCAACACACCCAGGCCCATTCCCCTCTATTTACCCCTGGCTAATACATTTAACACTATGGGCAATTTAGCATGGCAAATTCACCTAACCTGCACATCTTTGGACTGTGGGAGAAAACCCACGCAGACACGGGGAGAATGCGCAAACTCCACACAGAGAGTCGCCTGAGTTGTGGTCACTATCACCAAAGTTCTCACCTACCTCCAAATCTGGCCAGGTTCATTACCCAGTGCCAAACCCAATGTGGTCTCGCCCCTTGTTGGCCTGTCTACATACTGTGTCAGGAAACCCTCCTGCACGCATTGGACAAAAACTGACCCATTTAAACTACTTGAACTATAGTACTCACAACAGGGGGACCTCTCCTTTCCTGTTTCTAATCTCAGCCCACACTACTGCAGTAAACGAGTTATCAAATGTCCTTTCTGCAACTGTAATTCTGTCCTTTTCTAACAGTGCCCAGCTTTTACCATTTTCTCTGTTCTTACTGAAACATCTAAATCCCAGAACCTGCAATAACCATTCCTGTCCCTGCCCTACCCATGTCTCTGAAATGGCCACAACATCAAAATCCCAATACCAACCCATGCTGTAAGTTCACCCACCTTATTCCAGATGTTCCTGGCGTTGAAATAGACACACTTCAAACTAACTTCTTGCTTGCTGGTGCCTTCTTGCAATCTTGAAATCTTAGTTCTGACTTCATTACTCTCAACCTCCTGTATACTCGAACTACAATTTAGGTTCCCAGCCCCCTGCAGAGTTAGTTTAAAACAACCCCATGCACCACCCCCACCCCCAAAGAGCATTAACAAATTTAACCCCCCCGCCTTCGCTCAGGATATTGGTACCCATCTAGTTCCGGTGAAGTCCATCCTGTTTGTTGAGGTCCCTCCTGCACCATCCATGTAGCCACGTGTTCAACTCCTCTCTCTCCCTATTCCTTATCTTGCTAGCACGTGGCACAGGCAACAAACCTGAGACAACAACTCTGTTTATTCTAGCTCTAAGCTTCCACCCTAGCTCCCTGAATTTTTGCCTTAAATCCCCATCTCTCTTCCTACCTATGTCATTGGTGAACCACGATTTGGGGCTGCTCTCCCTCTCAGGGATCCCAAAAACATGATCAGAGACATCAGGGACCCTGGCACCTGGGAGGCAACGCACATACCATGAGTCTCACACATTCCCACAGAACCTCCTATCTGTCCCCCTAACTATGGAGTCCCCAATGACTGTAGCACTGCTCCTCTTCCCCCTTCCCTTCTGAGCAACAGGGACAGACTTTGTGCCAGAGACTTGTGCTTCATTGCTTACCCCTAGTAAGTCTTCCCCCCCAATTGTATCCAAAATGGTATCCTTGTTGTTGAGGGGACCGACCACAGGGAATCCTTGCACTGCCTGCCAGTTCCCTTTCCGTCCCCTGACGGTAACCTATTTACCTTCTTCTTTTACCTGAGGTGTCACTACCTCCCTGTAACTCCTCTCAATAACTCTCTCCGCCTCCCGAATTATCCGAAGTTCATCCAGCTCCAGATCCAATTCCCTAACGCTATTTCCCTAAAACAGTATTAAATTCTTGTGATCGAAGCAAAATGTCCAAACAAGTTGCCTGGTGAGGAAGATGCAGAAGTGGTTACTAATTTAACATTTAGGACCCAGAGAAAGACAGAAGGAGAGGAACAACAAGCAGGTCCAGTTCAGAGAGGAAAAGATCTAAATCAGTAGAAGGGCAGTTTAGATTCAGTGATCTCCAGGCCATCAGAACTGGAAAGAAGTCTTAAGCTCTTTTGGAAGTCTAAGTAGACAGGGCTGGAAAGAGTCCTGAATTGTTTTCTTCAAGCTTGTCAGCTGAATAAGAAAGTAAAGAGTGAAGAAAGAAGTGATCGTCCATAGGGCCTATGGGTCAAGAGAAGATATTGTCAGCAAAAGGGTAGCTCTTTCTTTATGCTGCTTATGATGAAGTCATTCCAACTTGTCATATGTTACATGTAAAAAATGTATGTTCTTCCATTAAAAGTATATTGGCAGCCTTATATGAATAAAAAGGTCTGGATCTTACTTTTTTTTTGGCTAATTAGAAGTTGTTTTGAGTTTTTTGGAGGCTTTTAGGCCTAGTGAATTTTCTACCCTATTGCATCCACCCGACCTCCTGGCTCCTTTGACATCCCATTTCCCTCATCTCAATGTGCACCATTCCCACAACTCAACACTAAGCAGATATCCACAAAAAAGACCAATATCCCTTGCACACATACCATCTTTGAAAGGCTGTTGTGCACCTAGACAAGTGTTTGCAACCTGGCTTTGCCTCTCCTCAGTAACAACACACAGCAGCCACAAATGACACAGCTAGTGGCTGACAGTCCCTCGTACGAACAACTCCATTCTGTTTCCCTGGTGACTGTTTAGCCTCCAGGGTGTACACTTTACCTGTTCCTAACTACATCTTGTCTACACACCTCTAAGCCAGCTTTGCCTTCTGTTTCTTCCTCTCTAACAGGCCCATCCAGTTCCCCTCCACAAATACCCTCTCCGCCTCGCCGAACAGGTCCTCATCCTTAATAACTTTAACTCCTCCCATTTCTTCCAAATCCAGGGGGCAGCCATGGGCCCTGGATGGGCCCCAGCTATGCCTGCCATTTGGTCGGCTATGTCGTATAGTCCCTCTTCAGTACTTACACAAGCGCTGTGCCCTAACCCTGCTGCTATTACATCGATCACTGCAACAGTGCAGCATCCTGCACCCAGGCTGAACTGGAGCAGTTCATTGACTTCACCCACAACTTCCACTTAGTCCATTTCAGATACCTCCCTCCCATTTCTTGACCTCTCCATTTCCATCTCCGGTGACAGTCTTCATACAGACATTTACTGCAAACCCACAGACTCCCATAACTACCTGGACTACATCTCCTCCCACCCAGTATCCTACAAGAATTCATCCCATTCTTTCAAATCCTCTGCCTCTGCTCAGGTGAGGAGACATTCCACTCATGAGCATCCGAGATGTCCATCAATTTCGAACAAAGTACTTTTCCTCCCTGTGTCATCCAGACAGCCCTCCACTGCACCACCTCCATTCCCTGTTCTACTACTCTAAACCTCCCCAATACAATAAACACAGTATCCCCCTTGTCCTCACCTACCACCCCAGCAGTCTCTGCATCTAATGTATCATCCTTAAACACTTCCGTCAACTCCAACTAGACCCCACCACCAAGAACATCTTCTCCTCCCCACCCCTCTCTGCCTTTCGCAAGGACCATTCCCTTAAACAGTCCTTGGCTTGCATCACCCTCGCCCCCCCAACACCCCCCGATCCCCCAGATACTTTCCCCCTGCAAGAAACTGGAAAGGATCTAAAACCTGCCAGATATCACCCCCCCCTCACCTCCATCCAGGGCCCCAAACAGTCCTTCCAGGTGAGACAGAGGTTCAGCTGTCTCTCCTCCAACATAGTTTACTGCATCAGGTGCTCCCAATATCGTCTTCTGTACATCAGGGAGGCCAAATGTAACTTTAGGGAATGGTTCACCGAGCATCTCAGTAGGGCTCACAGGGGCCAACCAGATCTCTCTGTCACCACCCAATTTAATCCCTCCAATCACTCCCTTTCTAACATGACCATCCTTGGCCTCCTCCATTGCCACAATGAATCAAACCACAAATTGAAGAAACAACACTCATCTTCCATCTGGGCAACCAACAGCTCAGAGGACTCAACATTGAGTACTCTAATTTAAAATAACTGCCTTCCCATCCCTGACTCCCTTCCCAGCTCCTCCCCCTCCCTTCCACTCCTCCCATTGACCAACCAGGTCATAGTCTCTGCCTGTCTTCACTAATCCCCACTTCACCACCCTGCCCCCTTTATCTGCAGTCCCCCTACACCCACCCTTCAGTCCTGAGGGAGGGTTACACCTGAAACATTGACTTCACCTCCTGATGCTGCCTGGCTTGCTGTGTTCCTCCAGCCTCCTGATTGACTACTTTGGATTCCAGCATCTGCAGTTGTTGTTTTTTTGTCTCTGACTCCACTGCTTGTCTTTGTCCAGTAGGGGAGCAACACATACAGGCAAGCAATAAGACAAATACAAACACAGAAACGAGCTTCTACTGAAAGAAAAGAAAACAGAAATTAAGTCAACAGAGGCTGAATTTCAGCACAAAAATATTAACCAGATTCGGACATCATGTGGAAAGTATGTTATAGTCAAAAATTACATGCTGCATCCAGTTCTCTTCAATGATATTCTGACTGGTTTGTAGCACCAACAACAGCTGAGCTCTGACATGGACAATGTCAGCTTCTTCCAGCCAAATGTCCTCATCCTCCTCTTCAGAAACTGCTCCTGTTCCCACATTTTGTCTGTATCCAGAACATTGCTTCATTGCCCTTTTCAATTGTGCAGAACACAGAAGGCCAGGATGGTGCAGTACACTCTATTCGGACTCTGCTAGAGGGACTCCTAGAGTGGTTCAATCAGCAGACTCACTCCCTCAACAGCCCTATTATCCCTTCGATTGGCTCACCATCCAAGCCCTTGACACTACGGCAATCCCAGTCTCTGTTTGGAAAGTTAAAATCCCCTACTATTACAACCCTATTATTCTTACATACATCTGAGATCCTTCTTCACATTTGCTCCTCAATTTCTCAATCCCATCAAGGTGATCACCCCTTTCTTATTTCCAATTCTACCCATGCAGCTTTACTGGATGATCCTTCAGAAATATCCTCTCTAAGTACAGCCATTATGTTTTGCTTAATCAAAAACACCATTCCCCCTCAACTCTTGCATCCCTTGCTATGGTAGGCCCTGGGCAGTGTTGTCAAACAGAGAGACCTTGAGGTTCAGGTACATAGTGCTTTAAAAGTTGCATTACAGGTAGGCAAGATGGTTAAGAAGGTATTTAACATGCTTGCCTTCATTGCTCAAACTATTGATTATAGGAGTTGAGACATCATGTTGAGGTTGTACAGGACTTTGGTGAGGCCACTTTTGGAATATTGTGTACAGTTCTGGTTGCCCTGCTTTAGGAAGGAGAGGGTTCAGGTAAGATTACCAAGATGTTTCCAGGAGTGGAGTGTTCAAGTTATAAGAACAACCTGGGTAGGCTGGGACTTTTTTCATAAAAAGTAGGAAGTTGAGGATTGACCTTATAAAGGTTTATAAAATGATGAGGGGCAAAGATAAGGTGAACAGCAAAGGTCTTTTCCCTAGAGTGGGTGAATTCAAAACTAGGGGCATATTTTTAAGATAAGAGCAGAAAGATTTAAAACAGACCTCAGGAGCAACATTTTCATAGAGAGGATGGTTCGTATGTGGAATGAAATGCCAGAAGAAATGGTAGATGCAGGTACGGTTACAACATTTAAAAGACATTTGGACAGGCACATGAATTTGGAAGGGATATGGGCCAAACACAGGCAAGTGGGACTAGTTTAGTTTGAGAAACTTGGTTGGCATGGACGAGTTGGACCGAAGGGTCTGTTACCATGCTGTATGACTCTATGACTTCACTTAATGTGCATAGTATTGCCTCCTAGAATTTGTATTGCATTCTATTATGGTTTCTCATTAACAACCAGCAGCTATATGTAAAAGTTAAAATAAATTTAACATAGAACATAGAACAAAGAAAAGTACAGCACAGAACAGGCCCTTTGGCCCACAATGTTGTGCTGAGGTTTCATCCTAATGTAAAATATAATAACTTAACCTACACACCCCTCAATTCACTGCTATCCATGTGCATGTCCAGCAGTCGCTTAAATGTCCTAATGACTCTGCTTCCACCATCACCGCTGGCAATGCATTCCATGCATTCACAACTCTCTGTGTAAAGAACCTTCCTCTGACATCTCCTCTATATGTTTATCCTAATATCTTACGACTATGACGCCTTGTACCAGTCAATCTTGCCCTGGGGAAAAGTCTCTGGCTATTGACTCTATCTATTCCTCTCATTATCTTGTATACCTCGATTAGGCCTCCTCTCTTTCTCCTTCTCTCCAGAGAAAAAAGTCCGAGCTTATTCAACCTTTCTTCATAAGGCAAGTCCTCCAGTCCAGGCAGCATCCTGGTAAACCTTCTTTGCACCCTCTCCAAAGCCTCTGTATCTTTCCTATAGTAAGGCAACCAGAACTGGACACAATATTCCAAGTGTGGTCTCACCAAAGTTTTGTAGAGCTGTAGCAAAACATTGTGACTCTTAAACTCAATTCCCCTGTTAATGAAAGCCAAAACACCATACGCATTCTTAACAACCCTATCCACTTGAGTGGCAACTTTGAGGGATCTTTGTACCTGCGCACCCAGATCCCTCTGTTCCTTCACACTGCCAAGAATCCTGTCTTTAATCCTATATTCAACATTCGAGTTCGACCTTCCAAAATGCATCACTTCGCATTTATCCAGGTTGAACTCCATCTGCCATTTCTCAGCCCAGCTCTGCATCCTGTCTATGTCATCCTGCAGCCTACAATAGCCCTTGATACTATCAATGGCACCTCCAACCTTTGTGTCAAAAAAAATATTTTTTGAGACAATACGTTATTACTATGTCATCTATTCCTGTGTTGTCTGTATTTGAGAAGGCTGACTTTTTAAAAAATAAGCTAATGCAGCAAATCCAGAATCACCAGTGAGGCCAAGAGTTTTTATAGGCCTCTCTTTAATCTTCTATAATGTCATCAAGCTTTTGCTGGCCATCCTAATGGATACTTACAGTCATATTTTTATGTTTAATCTGATCAATGTCCTCCACTATCTTCATCATATTACTTCTAAGCATTTATTTTCATTTGTGAAAATTTTGGATAGCTCCACCGGTACCAAGACTAATTACTACTGTTCATTTTTAATAACGGATAGACTAAATTTCATGGCAACCAGCTTTTGAACATAAATATTGAAAATAGAAATCAGCATGGAAGAAGAGGAGAAGAATTTATGATATCCTACACGTTAGGAGGATATTTAACACTCAGTCACCCGAGTTTAATATAGTCCCTATTTCATACTAACATTGCTGCTAGCATGCTTTATGAACACTGAGTGTCGGCACAGGCACTCTGAAATTGCTCCCTTTTTTATTAGAGTGCCTCTCTTATTGGCCTTTAATATTTCTAGTTTGTCCTATACAAGAGTTAGGCCCTCTCACCTCTTTAATGCTGCACACTTGTTTACACACATGACATGCAAGTGTAGTTTCATGAATGCACCTCTTGAGCGTGACGCAGTCTCCTTACAAGCTCCTCTTTTATTCTCTTCTGTTCCATTCGGCTCTGCTGCTGCCGAACTACCATCATCAGTTCCATCATCATCATTTACACTGAAAATGCAATCATGGCTCAGGCACGCTCTAAAACATTCCCAACTCCAAACAGGAATTAGAGCCTTCAAAGACCTACTTACCACAATAATTAGTCAAGAAAAGTTAAAGAGATTCAAGCCAAACTCCTGGATAACCACAAAACTGACTTCCCTGTCACTCATACTGATTCCTCCTATCCCTATGACAACAGACTGCCCAACACCAAACAGCCACTCCCAACAGACTTCTGACCCCACTTTCTTATATTCTGGTAGATAACCAAAGCATTCCCACATCAGATAAAACATTGAAGGTAAGCACACAGTAACATTGGTATTATAGACTCCATTATTGAGACCACGAGTGAGACCTCAATGTTGAATTTTACGTCTTTAAGGTCCAAAGTTGCTTTCTTGCCCAATTTTATGTGATATCATTATCTTGAGCTGTGCTTTATTTTCTTTCCACCAATACACCCATATACAACAAGCTACTCATTCTATAACCTCATTAAGTCATCAGTGAAGATTATTCTCTCATTTACTTGTGTACTTAAGCATTGTATAGATCAGAAAAAATTCTACATATATGAACAAAATGACTCCAAATTGCTGAAAGTATGATGAAAAGATGTCACAACATGAACATAAGGACCATCACTACCATCCTATATATTCCCACTTTCATTCCACTCTGAGAGAGTACATCTTCTGATAATGCACTACTGGTTGCAGCTCACAGGACTAAAGCCTCCTTAAAAATTACCCATTTGTCAAGAATACATGCTATACATTTATAAATAACAGAAATGAAGTTAAAAAATAGGAATACCCAGAGGATAGTTTTAAAGTGCAATAGGCAGAAACAGACATACTTAAACCCAAAGCATTTCTTTTCTGCCTTGATGACTTATTGCAGTTTGCAAACTTTCAAAAGATAATTCCTTTTTTGCCAATATCATGGTTTAGAATTTACAATGCATCATTGATGTGATACAAGAATATATAACTATAAAAACATCGAAAGCCACAGAATCAGTAGTGTGACATATTAACATAAAATCAGAGGGTAACTAACCACCACTTGTATAGGTTGAAGAAAACGAAAAATGCTTTTGAGGCTAGTACCTTTAGCTTTATGAAAGCCTTCATGAGATTGTGCAGACAGTTTCTTCTTGCTGTTTTATGTTCCCTGGAATTGAGTCCAATGTGGTGAGGTAATGAATTACCCTCGGTTGCCATGCAGTTCAAGCTGAAAAAGAATGTCCTTTACTAAAAAAGTGGTTCCTCAAAACATCATGGTACAAAACATATTTATGTGTTAATTACAGTTCTGAAATGTTTATGCATCTTCTTTCTGACAGTATTTTATATTTAAGTTTCTCAGAAACTGAGGCAATCTTTGGGTTTTTCAGATTTAAAGTCATTTGTTTTTCATCTGATGACTTTTACTACCATTTATGCAATTTACACCTGAAGGATTATCATGGCAATTCTTTTAAAATTAGAATTCATCATAATATATCTCAAAATAACTTCCTTAAATGGACAATAAACAATTTCTCCCATTATTAAATGCAACATTTGCTGTGGTACAGCACTGATTCATAGAGACCAGGCAAGCACAAGGTTCAATTGTTGGCCTCTGTTCAGCCAGGTCAGCTATAACGGAGCTTGAATTAGTTAGTATCCCCAGGCTGAAAAGAGTAAAATAATTCAGGGCTCCAAATTGGATTCTGGTTTTATAATCCACAGAGGAATGTTCATTACTCTCCATTCTGCTTGTAGCGTGCTATATCAGTGAAAATGTCTTCCAAGTTTGGATATGTTTCATTTTTTCTATAACTAAGGTATTGAATTTTCATTGCATCTTTAAAAGAAATGCTTTCAAATATAATTTCACAGAAATTGTATATTTTACAACAATATGTTGATTGTTCGATTGTTGAGAATTAAGGTCAAAAAGAGTTTTTCATAACAGAAAAAGGTCATTACAGCTAATATCCCTTTACAATACATCACTGTCTCACTTACCTATTATTTCATCACATCCCTAAATCCTTTTTCAATTAGAAATGCACCCATTTGACTCCATAGCTCTTCTAAGTTGCCCACTTACTCAATATCTTATGTTATAGCTTATTACCATTTGAGAGCACATATTATACTTTATTTAAGTTCTTAGCCCTGAATTTCTATTTTTTAGTTCAGATGTCTCATATTCAACCCTTCAGTCTAATTAGCAAATTGCCAAAAACTATTTTGTCAGTTCAAAACTAGAGGGCATACTTTCAAGGTGAGAGGAGAAAGATTGAAAAGGGACCTGAGGTGCAACTTTTTTCACACAGAGGGTGGTTTATATGTGGAATGAACTGCCAGAGGAAATGGTAGATGCAGGTACAGTCACAACATTCAAAAGACATTTGGACAGGTACATGAATCGGCAAGGTTTAGAAGTAGATGGGCCAAACATGGCTCTGTCTCAATGCTGTATGTATATAGATCCCTATAAATCTCTTCATACTCTTGAAAATATTAAATTGATCATCTTAAATCTCTTTGCTACAGAAAATAAGCCAGGAAATCATCAACCACTGGTCCTTATAAGGATGATAAAACTTCTAATAATTATTTTTTGGGATGTGAGCATTGCCAGAATTTGTTGCATGTACCTATGTCCCTGAATTTATATAGCACTGTTAATGCAGAAAGTGTCCTAAAGCACTTCACAGGAACATTGTCAAACAAACTTAATGCCTAACATCATATTATCAGAAGAAAAAATCTATTAAGTGGAGCTTCATTAAAGTTAGTTCTGAATTTGGTCCAAAATAATTTCAATTGTTTTCTTTAACAAAAATTATATTCACTAACAATTGAAAACAGTGCAAATCAATTAACAACTAGAGGCAATTTTGATCATGCAAGAAGATTTTAAAATGAAGTTTTTATTAGTTTGTCTCAGCAAATATTGTAGATCCACCTCTAAAATTATTTGATATTGGTCCAGATGCTTCACTTTAATATGCTCCACTAAACAATTACCTTTCCATAGCTCTCTCTCTCTCTCACAACATGCCCACCATTCAGTGTAATCCCTGACACAGCTAGACTAGATAAATTGACCACCTGTCACAACAAGCATTTGGGAAGAGTTGAGCAAAGAGAGAAATAATGTAACAACATGAAATGGTCTACAATATTGGTAACCTTGTTTTCTAACTCTGCAGATCATAATTTTCAGTAATAGAAAATAGATTGATTTTGAGTTTGCCATCAGGGAATAAAATTGCCAGAGCTGATCATCTATCTGGTGTAGGAACTATCTGATGTTAATTTCCATAATTCAACAAAAAAGATTAGGTTGTTCCTGGGTGTCTGATTGCTGTTCCAATTTTCAGCCCCCAGAGAAGGTTTAAATCTATCTGATATGTCCAAAGCAGATTCACGTGACTTAAAATGTGCAGATTATCTAGAAACGGTGCTTAACCAGACTATGCTAGGAATGACATAATGGCACAAAGCTGTTTTGTTCATAGTCTTTCGTGGAAATTTTAATTTACCATTAGATTTTAGTGCCTAAATACTAATTTTGAGCCTAAAGTTAATTTTAGAGGACAATGCAAAAGCTCCCTACAAGGTTATCAGTTGGAGACATATAATATAATGCTTCAGTGAGGCTCTGATTGTAGTGAGATTGTTACACATGATGTCGGGTTGTTGGATGGAGAGGAAGGGTTAGTGATGGGTAAATGTTAACTATGTCACAAGTTGTAGGTTTATAAGAGAATGTTACAGTGAGGCAGCAGTGCTCACATTATTTTACAATATTCCTTCTTGGAAAATAAAATCCCCAATGTGACCTTCTGGGTTTATAATCATGCAATACATGTAAAAGGCTCATCGAAGTCAGAGAACAAGTGATTCAATTCTTTTGAGGGTGTTTCAAATATCTATACATGGTGAAGAAAATGCTATTATTAATTTAGGTAATTAGAGTACTTTGAAAGTAATATCCAGTACATTAAAGAACCTGTCCCCTGTGTTCTGAGGACTGTCTTTAAAACTGAAATCCTACAGCATTGTGACAGAAGGTCATTTCTAGATGTACTCTACATCAGTTGTTATATTAAGCTCTTGATTTCAATTACCAATACTTCTTAAACAAAAAAAAAACAGTGAATCAGCTCTAACATTTAGAATCCATCTTTCCTTGATTAGTTCTTGCTGATATCTATTGTGATCTAGCTGATATGAAACTATGCACAAGACTGATATAATGAGAGAACATATACATTCAGAAAAGCTATTATATCTATTCTCAACCATTGCCAGTGCAATGAAAGTATGTTTACATGCTTCTACTGTGCAACACTACTTCTATCTAGGTTTACCAATACATTCAGTCAACTCCCCCAAATTTCATATTTTGAGCATCGTAGTTATAAGAAATAATGTAAATTTAGTAAAAGCTGGCAAATAGACCAATGAAAATCACACACAAATTTCAAAATCATTGCAAATATAACAAGATCAAAAGTCTGTAACCAAGAGAAGTAATTTTTTAAAACAAATGATTTGCAAATGTTTTACAAATTGCTAGCATTTAGTTTCTTCACAAAACTTTAAAATTGCAATAATAACAACACAAGTATCCTTACCTACCAGGATATATTTTGTGGACAAGTACCTGCATTGCAAATTACATTCATGAGATTTAGCCTCTCACAAAACATGGGCATGCACTCTTCTAAGAGCTATTGCTGTAAATTAAGATGGAATTTTGGAGTCATGCCTTGTGGAGTAGTTTAATGTTTGATGAGATTGGATGAGGTTTTGCACCACAGGCTTGACAGTTAGCTAATTTAACAATTATTGTAAGATTAGGGTCCTGAGGATATAGTGATATATAAATGGACATAGAAGATTAACCATGACTCTTATTGAATTGCAGAACAGAATTGGGGGCCCAAATGACATTCTCCTGCAACTAATATGTTCCTATCTGATTGAAGACACCAGGGGAGCTTTTCTTTTTATGATCAGGAATATGTATCTCTAATTTTTCCAATACTTACACAATTCCTCTCCATTGACCCAGTGCACACATGCCCAATCACAACCATGCCCCAACATTGTTCATGCTCTCACACCATTATCACAGCCTCTCCATGGATTTCATGCACTGAAATTAACTCATGTTCTTAATTCTCCCAACATCAGCCCTACATTCTGGCAACAATCTAATTGCCTCTGTCAAATCCAATGGACAACACTGAACTCCAGCCAAACCCCCACACACCCCTTCTGTTCTAGTCAGATCCCTTCATTTCTCCCATATCCTTTTGCCCATTCTAGCCAAACAACAGAAACACTTGCCAAATTTTCCAAACTTTTAAATTCCCCAGATCCTTGGACATATTGTGAAGAGTTGTGGTGTGATACACTAATGATCTGCCGGTATCATTCTGTGACAGTTATGTTACTTCCCATCATATACAGATGAGAAATGGGTCATGTAGTATTGAAGAATTCAATTAAGTTTTTATCATAGCTCTTGGTATTTATATATCTTCACAACAATCACAGGCACTTGCTAGTCAGGGCTCAAGCTAAATAGTTGTGATGTACGGTAGCTCATTTTCCTCAGTGTGTCATGCTGCAAATGGACAGAGTCCAGTCAGGTGGAGACTGAAAGCTTTACACCATTATTTGACATGACACCATGGTGACATTATAAACATGTCCTTTAAATATCTGTTACGTATCTGCTGCTAGAGATAACACGCAGATAATATACTATACATATATATCATTTACAGTCTCAAGTACTATACATATATGTTGCATATAACATCACTGCCCAAATTTTCCAATTGCCACATAGTGGCCAAACAGAAAATTGGCCAAACTATATTAATCAGCAGCCAGCAGCTATTGGCTGTAAAGAATAATGGAAACCAAAGTCAAAGAGGTTACATGTTTCAAGGGGAACTAGTTACAGTCAGCCTAATAGGTTACAAATTGGAGAAGTGTCAATTGAATGTTCTGGCATCTTGATTGCCTGAGTGTGTGCACTTTACACCTCCTGGCATGGCAACAGTAAAGGCTTTTGGTGCCACCCCATTAGATGATCTGAACCCAGATCATGACCTCATTAGCCAAAGCCCAACGAACATTCAGGAAGGTCTGGGGTGGGGAGAATAAAAACATACATGTACCTGGGAGCCACATCCTCATTTAAGACTCATAGGGAAGACTGTGTGCCAAGCCAGGGAGACCCAGGAGATATACCCTGACCTGTAAGACCCACCTTCATGGTAGAGAGGCAACTCCACATCACAGAGAAAGGAGATTCCAACAGCCCACCTTAAATACATGGATCATTGTGGATAGTATCCTTCCTTAAATGGACACAGTATATATATTGTGGGAATTTGGGAAATGCTCACGTGATGTTTTAATAAGGAATATTTTGTTAATAAAATTTATTTGAATCACAAACTGAATTTCATGTCTCGTTGTCTGCCTCACCAACAAGCATGCTTGGGCAAAGTGTTTTTATTACATAAACTGGTCAAAGTGTCCAAAGCACAATCAACAGTTAATTCTGAGCACTGAGCTGAGTACTGGTGCCCCTTATAATTCTCAACATACAAGCTCTAAGTGAACTGACCAGGAAATTGAAGATTTCAGCAGGCAATTCCTCTCTGTCTGGAGCCCTCTGATCATCTCCAGTTAAATTAGAGGTAGTCAGAGTGTTCTTCCAGTTACTCAGGAAAGATTAGGCTATTAAAAATCTAGTGTAACCCCTGACTAACTATTAAGCCCTAGCTTTGAGAAGATTTGTAGCTCACATTGAGGTTCTGGATACAGGTTTACTCGTTGAGCTGGATGGTTTGTTTTCGGATGTTTCATCACCATACCAAGTAACATCATCTGGATGAAGCACTGGTGGAATGGCCAGCTTTCTATTTATGTATTTAGGTTTCCTTGGGTGGGTGATATCATTTCTTGTGGTGATGTCATTTCCTGCTCTTTTTCTCCGGGGATGGTAAATGGATCCAAGTCAATGTGTTTGTTGATAGAGTTCTGGTTGGAATGCCATGCAACTATGGCTCCTGGTATATCTTATACACTCCCAACAACACCTCCCGAAGACCACTTACATCTACAAGACCTTGACCTGGCATTCAACTCCCCACATCCCTGGATCTGATATCCCTTTATTCCTGGACCCAGCAAATACCCTCTCTGCCCAGGACCCATCATCCACCATTGACAAATCTGATTCTCCGACCCCACCACTGGACCCAGCAACAACCGCCCTCCACCCAGTATTCAAAGAGCACTCCCCTTCCAAGACATGAATCGACCACCAACAACAATGCCTGAACCAACTCCTCCTCTCCCACCACTGGATGCAACACACAGGCACTCCCTGAAATCTAAAATCCTACCTGAGTCCCTCCTTGCTCCTGTGTCCTGAAACCCCTTTCTCTGCCACCCTAGTACCTGCCACTGCCTGTACTCCCAAAACCCAACCAGCCCACCCAATCTCCTCTGGGTCCACTCCAATAGACCCAATATCACTTGTCTTCCATGGCCTAGCTCAACACTTCATCACTTACTTAGCCCCTGCCACCTTATTACACTACATACCTTGCGTGCGATCCTTATGGTCTGGCACCCAATGTGCCTGGCACTGACCCACCTGGCACTATGCATCCCAGCACTCTAACCTTACACATGCTTATGTACTTGTCTTTTCACAAGAGCTTTCAAAGTGGTACACTGCACCTTGAACTCAACAAATACAGCAACTGACTATTACAAAAAGGGACATGGTTTGCCTTCTTCTGACTGTTAGGAACTATAAGAGACCTTTCAGAAATTAGGAGCTTTTATTGTTGCACAAGAAACGAGTGGAGTGGCAATTTACACGTGGTTGCCAATCCTCAGAAAATCTGGCCCATATTTTTTAAAACCTACCATCTTTATGTTTTGCTCAGTGTTCATTGCTCTGCAACAACCTGTACCATCCGCTCCCTGCAAACACCTGATCTCAATCTATATGGAATTGGAAACCATCCAATAATCCACAACTCCTAATTTTCCTACTGGTTCACCATTTAATCTTTCACTGTTCTCAGCTGATAGAAGCACCCACTTTACCAATGCAAATGATATTCCTCCACTCAAAACAGAAATTAGTTTTAATCCCCCATTCTGAACATCCTGGGGGTTACCATTGACCAGAAACTGAACTGGACTAGCCATATAAATACAATGGCTACAAAAGCAGGTCAGAGGCTAGGACTGGTGCAGCGAGTAACATATCTACCAACTCTCCAAAGCTTGTCTACTGTCTTCAAGGCACAAATCAGTAGCTGGATGAGCTCAGCACTCAAGAAGCTCGACACCATTGAGGACAAAGCAGCCAGCGTGATTGGCACTATATCCACTGTGCCCACCACCAAAGTTCAGTATTAGCAGTGTGACTATAAGTTCCACTTCAGAAATTCATTGAAGATTCTTAAACAGCA
Source organism: Chiloscyllium punctatum (assembly GCF_047496795.1). Classification (NCBI taxonomy): domain Eukaryota; kingdom Metazoa; phylum Chordata; class Chondrichthyes; order Orectolobiformes; family Hemiscylliidae; genus Chiloscyllium; species Chiloscyllium punctatum. Next base: position 41,723,173 of record NC_092764.1, read on the forward strand.
CTCTTCAAACCCACTGCAACTACTAATTGAAGGACAAGGGCAGCAGATGTACGAGAACAGCACCACCTGCAAGTTCCTTTCTAAGCACTGACCATCCTGACTTGGAAATAATCAGCTTTTCCTTGGATTGTACTGTATCCATTTGTTTTTAAAAGATATTGTTTATAGACAAATTTAGAGAGATACAATCATTGTTCTTCATTAGCAGAGGTCAATATAAAGTTCTGCAAACATTCCAATTGTATTCACACATCAACTGTTAATAAATAAGAAGCAAAGTTTATATGAAGTCTTTTTTCTAACATTATATACGCATTTAAATTTATTATCTTGTATACAACAATAATTTATTTATTTGTACTTCCTTTATTTAATTTCTTTTCCAATTTTTCTCATTACTATTTACTGTAAATTAACTTTAATTCAATATTCCCATTAGTCCCAGCACCATCTAAATTGTATTGTGACAATAGATTTTCACAACAACAAACAATTCTTCTTTCTTTATGAAACAAGAACTCATCCATGCCAACCAGATATCCCAACCTAATCTAGTCCCACTTGCCAGCACCCGGCCCATATCCCTCCAAACTCTTCCTGTTCATGTACCCATCCAGATACCTTTCAATTGTTGTAATTGTACCAGCCTCCACCACTTCCTCTTGCAGCTCATTCCATACATTCACCATCCTCTACGTGAAAAAATGCCCCTTAGGTCTCTTTTATATCTTTCCCCACTCACTCTAAATCTATGCCCTCTAGTTTTGGATTCCCCCACCCTTGGGAAAAGACCTTATCTATTTATCCTATCCATGCCTGTCATGATTTTATAAACCGCTATAATGTCACCCCTCAGCCTCCAACGCTCCAGGGAAAATAGCCCCAGTCTGTTCAACCTTTCCCTGTAGCTCAAATCCTCCAATCCTGGCAACATAGTCGTAAATTTTTTCTGAACCCTTCCAAGTTTCACAACAATATTCTGATAGGAGGAAGACAAGAATTGCACATAGTATTCCAGTAGTGACCTAAATAATGTCTTGTCCAGCCACAACATGACCTCCCAAATCCTATATTCAATGCACTGACCAAACAAAGCAAGCATATCAAATGCCTTCTTCACTGTCCTATCTACCTGTGACTCCATTTTCAAGGAACTATGAACCTGCCATCTAAGGTCTTTTTGTTCAGCAACACTTCCTATGCCCTTACCATTAAGTCTATAAGTTCTGCCCTGTTTTGCCTTTCCAAAATGCAGCACTTCACATTTACCTAAATTAAACTCCATTAGCCATGCCTTGTCGCATTGGTCCATCTGATCAAAATCCCATTGTACTCTGAGGTAATCTCCTTTAACTTTCAAAGAGCAAATTAAGAAAATGCATTTTTTTATCATCTATGTTCCTGCAATGATTTTCAGTTTCAAATTTCTCTATGAGCAAGGATATAAAGATGGAACATAAGGGAAAAATAATGCAATCTCAATACATAGTGAAGCACCATGCCATTATTAATTCATAATGTGTGATGCAATGTAAATGAAGCTACACAATATCTGTTTATAACCACTGACTCAGCTGGCATCTCATGGGACTCCCCAGTGCAGGTTCAATGGGCTAAAGGGTCTGTTCCTGGGCTGTACTGTTCTTTGTATACTGACCAGAATTGGGTTGGAAGTGTTGCATTTGCCATTTACCTCCGATGGATATCACAATAATTTTGAGTAACACATTCCCATCACTCCTGTTTCATCACATTTCGTAGTTTGATTCAAAGTCAAACTGAAGAGGAATCACAGTTCAGAAAGTGAAGAAAGTGAAGTGGGAAACGATTCAGGATGTATGGTGTCAACGTCTGGACTGGAGAAGCTACAGGTGTATTTGTCCTTTTGTGTGGCATGAGAAATTGTCCCAAAGGTGGAAAAATACTATGAAGATGATGAAAACAAATTTGTGATGTCAAGAAAACACTCTCTGATCTTCCATCAATCCCTTAATCACAACTTTGCATTTCTACCATTCAGCAGTGACTGCCTTAGATCTGTGACTTTGTGATTGGATAATGATATCTTCATCGTTACCATGTTGAGGGCATCATATGAGACTTCATTGTTCAGGATGTGAGGGCTCAGAATTTCCTTCAATAAAATTGCCTTAATTTTGTGACATGCCTCACACATTATCTGCTCATTGAGCTCACATGGAGAATGTGGTAAATGGAGTCATTGTGGCTTGGAAGCAGTTCTGAAGACAATGTGAAAGGAGATAAAGGTTTAAGAGCAGCAACTTCCAGCAGCAGCAGCACAGCCTCCAGACGGTGAAGGGTCAGATAAAGAGCCACCAACAAGGCAGAGCAGAATAATTAGGCTCACATCCTACAAGGCTTGCTGTCAATATCGTCAGCAGTCTAAAAGACAGAGCAGAATGAAAAAAGATAGAGAAGGCGCTAATTAAGTTTGTCCGATGTATCATTTGCAAACTGTGTCATCTGCTGGAGGAGAACGTGTACTCTGAAGGACTTTAGATTACTTACAGTGTGGAAACAGGCCCTTCAGCCCAACAAGTCCACACCGACCTATAACCCACTCCCCTACATTTACCCCTTCACCTAACCCTACAGGCAATTTAGCATGGCCAATTCACCTAACCTGCACATTTTTAGACTGTGGGAGGAAACTGGAGCATGCGGAGGAAACCCACACAGACACGGGGAGAACGTGCAAACTCCACACAGAGAGTCGTCTGAGGCGGGAATTTAACCCGGGTCTCTGACGCTGTGAGGCAGCAGTGCTACCCACTGTGCCACCGTGCCTTCCAGTGGCTACCAAGGTCACAGCAGCCTGGCATTTTAAGCTGCTTGTTTTAAGGAGCAATCCTTCACCCATGAACATATCCATGATATCATTTTTGCTATTTTCTCCAGGACATATGTTTTCATATCATTTCCCAGTGACAATGACAGTTAAGCAGCTCAGGCTGTGGGAATTGCAACCGTTGCTGGTTACTTCCACATGCGGAGTGCTGTGTCCACACTGGTTTGGAAATTTCCTATCATCAACATACCAATCTTGTGGACAGAAACGACTTACACTCAGGTTAAACCACCACTAGTCAACTTGCTCTCATAAGAGAGCAGTACTATGGGACGATGGCTACTTTATATCAAAACACATTGCAGAAAATAAAAGCTCATTATGTAGGGGAGTATTTTTGCAGAGATAGGAATTTGGCTGGTTAACAAGAAGCAAAGAGAAGGTTTACATGGACATTTTTTTCAGGTTAGCAAGATGTAACAAATGGGGTGCCACAAGGAGTGATGTGCTGAGAGTTCAGCTTAATTACAATTTATATAAATGACTTTGATGAAAGGACTGAAGGTTTGGCTGCCAAATTTGAAGCTGACACAAAGACAGTGAAAGGGATAAAAAGGTGACAAAAAACACTGATAGATTCATAGAATGAGAAAATTTGGGGCAAATGGTATACAGTGTACAATCATGTGAGGAAAGTGAAATTCTCACTTCTGGCAGGAAAAATATAAATGGTACAATCAGATCAGATTGAAATAGAGAGGAGTCTTGAGGGGCTGAATAGCTTATTTTTGTTTATAATTTGTACCTTCATATGTACATAAGCATCTTTGTACCTCCTAATTGATTGGAACCTTTCTCAAAGCCAGGAAATTTTAGAAAATTAAAACCAATCTATCAACTTTTTTTTAAGACTCGAGGATAAATTCCTGTAGAACTTGAGGAATTGTCGGCCCATAGCTCCAAATTTTACTGAGCAACATCTTCCTGCTGATTTTGTTGAGTTATAGAGTCATACAGTCATAGAGAAATACAGCATGGAAACAGACCCTTCAGCCCAACTCGTCCATGCCGACTGGATATCCTAAATTAATCTAGTCCCATTTGCCAGCACTTGGTCCATATCCCTCTAAACACTTCCTATTCATTTACCCATCCAGATGGTTTTTAAATGTTGTAGCTGTACCAACCTCCACCACTTCCTCTGGCAGCTTCCTCCATTCCTTCCATTTTTTGACTTACAGCTAATTCTAGAATATCACTTTTGCCCTCTAGAATTAAGATCAATGCAAAATATCTGTTTGATTTCCTGCCATCTCCTTGTTTTCCATTACTGATTCACCAAACTCCACTTTCTAGAGAACCATGCTCACTTGGTTAACTCTTTTCCTTTTAAACTAGCTATATAAACTCTTAATTGTTTTTATATTGTTATGAGCTTCTTTGCTCATAATTTTGCTTCTTAAGGTTTTAATCATTATTTTGTGGGGGGGGTTTGTCATTCTGTCCAATCTTCTGATCTGCCAACCACCTTTGCACAATTATAGGCTTTCTCCTTAAATTTGATACTATCTTTAACTTTGTTTTAGTTAACTACAGAAGGTGGCTTCTCCTTTAGGAACTTTCCTCTCCTCAGAATATATTTTGTGTTTTTGTGTATCCTGAAATACCCCATGAGTCTTTATCACTGCATCTCTATTATCCAATTCCTTAAACTAATTTGCCAGTTCACTTTGTTTAATTCTGCTTCTGTCTCCTCATAATTGCAACCAAGGGTGACTCCATCACCTTAGAGGAGTGCACAGTGTCAGTGATTTGCAACGTTAGCAAGTGTATTGACAATGTCACTGTGTCCAAAACCATCACTTCTTACCCCAACCATAAGCCGTGGGTTACCACAAAGGTGTGTGAGTTGCATCAGAGAGGCAAAGTGTGTACACTCACAGAGAATATGCAGCCATTTCAGGACAGCGGTGATACACAGAGCATGTGGTCACTCCCCCCCCCCACCTTCCCCCCCCCAATGACCAGGTGCTGTGCCTTACCGCGGCCGACGTGAGGGAAACTCGATGCAGAGTCAACTCACATAAGGCTGAAGGGCCAGATAATATTCCTGGCAGAGTGCTCAGTCTCACAGATATCTTCAACATCTCCCTGAGCTGCGCCATAGTTCCAACATGCTTCAAGGCCGACACCATCGTCCCCATGCCGAAGAAACCTTCAGCATCCTGTCTGAACAACTACCGCCCTGTTGCGCTTACACCCATCATGTGAGGTGCTTTGAGAGGCTCGTGATGAGGCATAGAAAGACCCTGCTGTCCCCCTCACTGGACATCCTGCAGTTCGTGTATCGACCCAACCACTTAACAGACAATGCCATTTCCACCACCCTCAATCTGGCCCTCACCCACCTGGAGAAGAAGGACACTTACATCAGACTACTGTTCATTGACTTCAGTTCTGCATTTAACACTATCATTCCTCAACACCTGATTGGAAAGCTGAGTCTGCTGGGCCTAAATACCTCCCTTTGTAACTGGATCCTGGACTTTGTGATTGGGAGGCCTCAGTCAGTCTGGAATGGGAACAGCACCTCCAACCCCATCACACTGAGCACATGGGGGGTGTGCAGGGCTGTTTGCTCAGTCCACTGCTGTTCACCCTGCTGACACACGACTACGCAGTGATGCACAGCTCAAATCACATTATCAAGTTCGCTGATGATATGACTGTAATGGATCTCATCAACAGGAACAATGAGTCAGCATACAGACGGGCGGTGCAGCGGCTAACGGACTGGTGCAGAGACAAAAACCTGTCGCAGAATGTGGACAAGATGAAAGAAGTGGTTGTTAACTTCAGGAGGGCATGGAGTGACCACTCTCCACTGGACATTGACAGCACCCGTATGAAGATCGTGAAGAGCACCAAATTTCTTGGCGTACACCAGGCTGAAAATCTCTCCTGGACCCTCAACACCAGCTCCATAGCCAAGAAAGCCCAGCAGCGTCTCTATTTTCTGTGCAGTCTGAGGATCATAAAACCCTGCAACAGATAGTGAGGACAGCTGAGAGGATCATTGGGGTCTCTCTTCCCTCCATTACAGACATTTACACCACACGCTGCATCCGGAAAGCTAAGAGCACTGTGGAAGACCCACACCCCTCACTCAAACTCTTCTCCCTCCTGCCATCTGGCAGAAGATACCAGAGCATTTGGTGTCTCATGGCCAGACTGTGCAACAAGTTACTTCCCCCAAGCCATCAGGCTCCTTAACAGAGTATGATCAGACTCCTTCCCATCTGCAATTCTTTGCACAACTTCGAATTGCTGCCAGAAAAATATCTATCATTTATCATTCTTCTATTATACTGTAACTTGTGTGTTTTGCACTTCTTATGCACTTGATGCCATGTACAATCATGTAATTTGTGCTGTCCATGTAGCACATTGTCTCATTTTTTACTGTATCAGTTGTATCTAGTAGAAAAGACTAATAAAAAGCTACTAATACTCCTATTACTTACATTTAAAATACTAGTCTTGGATCCATTCTTCTCTCCCTAAATCTGAATGAAAAATGTAATCATGTAACGATTGCAGCTACCGAGAATGGCTTCACAATGAGGTCTCATTGGTCCTATCATGTTGGATAATGTCAAGTCAGCTACATTTTGCACTCCGGTTTACTCCAGAAGGTATTTTTCTAACTAACTACTACCAAAACATTTCATGAATTTCTCAAAAGTTCTCAAATGCCTCCTTGCAGAACGTTTCAGAGAACACCTCTGGGACACCCAGACCAACCAACCCAACCACCCTATGGCTCAACACTTCAACTTCCCCTCCCACTACCACCAAGGACATGCAGGTCCTTGGACTCCTCCATCGCCAGACCATAGCAACACGACGGCTGGAGGAAGAGCGCCTCATCTTCCGCCTAGGAACCCTCCAACCACAAGGGATGAACTCAGACTTCTCCAGTTTCCTCGTTTCCCCTCCCCCCACCTTGTCTCAGTCCCAACCCTCGAACTCAGCACCACCTTCCTAACCTGCACTCTTCTTCCTGACCTCTCCGCCCCCACCCCCACTCCAGCCTATCACCCTCACCTTGACCTCCTTCTACCTATCGCATTTCCAACGCCCCTCCCCCAAGTCCCTCCTCCCTACCTTTTACCTTAGCCTGCTTGGCACACTTTTCTCTTCCTGAAGAAGGGCTCATGCCCGAAACATCGATTCTCCTGCTCTTCGGATGCTGCCTGACCTGCTGCATGTTTTCAGTGACACATTTTCGGCTCCTTTCTCAAATGTTTGCCCATTTGATTTTTCTGATCTATCTGTAGATTAAGATCCTCCATGGTTATCACAGTATCTTCTGACAAGCTCCAATTATTTCCTCCTTTATTCTCTATCCTATCACATGGTTAGAGTTATGAGGCCTGTAAACTAGATCCACAATTGACCTCTAGCCTTTATTATTTCTCGTCTCTACCCTGATGCGTCTACATCCTGGTTTCCTGAATTTAGGTCATCCCTCTATATTGTGCTAAGACCATCACTAATTAACAGAGCCATTCCTTTTCCTTTCCATTGTTTGCTAGTCTTCCTAATGATCATGTACTGCTCAACATTTGATCTATGTCATCCTACACCCATGTCTCTGCACTGCTATCAGATTATCCTTCTTTATTTCAATTGACGTTTATTTGAAATGCTACTTGTATTCAGATACATTGTCTTTAGAGTTACTCCTTTATCATTTTTATAACCTCTACCTCTATCTTGATTTACTCTAAAATTTACATTATCTGTCCCCACTATAATGGTTTATCATTTTCCACATCAATACCATTCTCCCTTCCCTAATCTATACTCCTTGATTTATAATATCTTTCCAAATTTGATCGCTTGCCCTGCTATTTAATTTAAATCCCCTCTACGTTTCTGACCATGTACCTTGCTAGAATGCTGGATCCAGCACAGTTCAGATGTGGACTGTCTGACTGGTCCAGCCCCCACTTCTTCCAGATCTGGTACAAGTGGCCCACTAACCAGAACCCACTTCTCCCACACCAGCTTTTGAGTCATGCACTTGTCTCTCTGATTTGACCTATACAAAGCCAATTTACTCGTGGCTCACACTTCCTGTAAACACAGTTGCTCTGGATCACTCTGACATCCAGCAGCTCCCACGTGCTGCAGCCATGAGACATTTTCTGTCTTGCCACCCCTAATGTGTTTAAGTAATTAATTAATTATGTTATTCGAGTATTTATTTTCCCTTTTTATATATTTTATCAACCTTAACACAAGTTCCTCTGCTACAGTGTTTTAAAGCTTAGGAGTTAAAAACAACCTTAATTCCTTACCAGTTACTCACCAAGCATTTAGTTTCTTCCCTGTAATAGAGCAAGGACCATTTCCCACAGGATGAAAAAGTTAAAAGATTAAAAAAACAAAAGAGCACTTCTTTCCTCCCTTCATCTAGTCTCTTCCTCATCCAAATCCCAGCATGACATGCAAAAATTTATATCCTCTGAGTTAGCTCAACCCCAGAAGAAGGGGAAACAGTTAAACCTACCATCTCAGTAACACACTGCATTATCAACCTTGATTGTGTGCTTCAATTCTGGGATTGTATTCAATGCCTTCTCACAGAGACATTTCACTAAGCAGGACAACAGCAAGTGGAGACCTCACCTTCAGTCCCTATCCTGAATAATTCAAGAATAGGAATGCTAATGGACGTCATATCATCACTGCTGCCTACTGAGGCCTTTATGTTGGCAGTTAATGTCCACTGAAGCTTTCATCCACTTAGAGGTGGGTGGGGAAATTCATCATGCGGGAAGTCTGAAAAGCAAACCATGTTGGAGTTGCTTGCAGGCTTCCAGGTGGAGTGGGAGAAGGATCCTCATTGTTGAGTACTCAGGTTCTTATCATCAGGTCCAATGCTGGGAAGGGCCATCCTTTGTCTTTGCTGCCAATTTTCCTGTCCCTCCTGCAACCTAATTCCATGGTATCACCTCATGCCTTACTAACCTGTAGCCAGCATCCCTTTGTGGGATCTTGGGTGGGTGGAATATCAGCAGCTCTCACTGACTCTCTGTGGCATTGCCTCCAATGACAGGTATCAGCCTCTCATCGGCTGGCACTTCTTGATAGGGTAGTTATTTGTCCCTGAAGTCCAGCAGTTCACAGTTGAGTGCTTGGGAGACATTATAATAGACTGGGCCTTCCCAAAAGGACATAACACCAAGCTCTCATTGGCATACAAAACTCCCATTGTCTCCATTAAATATTGCCTCTGGAGTAGAACTACAGCCCAGAACTTTTGGAATTCAAGGTAAGCATATTACCATGAAGCCACAGCTAATTCTAAACTAAACCCTCATTTAGCACAGTTTTTCCACCAATTACTTTCAATTCAGAATCCTCAGCATACTCCATCCCTTCAAATTAAATAACAGAAATTTGCAACGAGATTGTTTGAGAATATGATGAGTCCAACATGTTATGCCACAGAATGAGAGAACATACAGGGTGCCACACGACATTGCTGCAATTGTAAACTCACTGTCCAATGATGTGGTGCAGGGCGGCTGGCACATCTTCACAAGGAAGAACTGAAAATAAAGAATACTGCTTTGTGCTGCTTGTAACATATACTAACGGCATTACAGTAGGACATTTGGCAGAGGTCTGCCAGGAGACATAATTGTATATTGTTACGTGACAATGATGAATGGAGGATTTAGAGTAGCAATATCCCGGCAACTGTATTTTGCCAGTGGAGGTGACCAATCTGTTCACCTCCTATGTCATTAATTTGTTTCAGAGTTCCACAGGGATTATCACAAAAATGACTTGGTGCTCCATGTACAGGTTTACTCTACTGTGAACATGCACATTGATCAAGACAGCAACTCATTACATCTGTTCCCTATGAACAAAGCAACAACAGCAAACACAACATGAATTTCTTGAGATTCCAGGATCTCTTGTGTTTCTAGCTTATTGGCTCTATCAATCTGAAATAGCCACATTCTCACATCAGGATTATGACCTAACAAACCTTCCTGCTGATGTTTAATCTGGCTCATCACATTCTCGTGGCATGAAGCCTATCGACCTGAGTAAACAGTGGGAAGAGCTCATCGACATCCCAGTCTAGATAATCCCGTTGGATTTGAAACTCTACTGTCTGATATTAGTAAGAAACACATTAATATGCCCAACCAAAACTCTTCTGCCTGCTATTGAAGACATTAATTCACTCATTGTAAATGTGGCATTATGTTTATTAAAATAATGGAGCAAAACATTTCGCACAAATGGGTTTGTTACTAATCATGATTTCATCCACTGGATACTGTCAACATGATCATTTATGAATAAAGAGAAAGTAAATTGATGACTATAATGTGATTCTAGACACAAAGTTCTTTTAGACTGATCAGAAATTTAACTGGTGCAGAGTTTCATTTTGCATGCTTCAAGCTGACTGGATTGTGCATAATTGTCACTTTATAGCTGTAAAATACCTTAAATTTCTGACAAAATGAGTGAGCACATTCATCCTTCAAAACAATTGCATTTTAATAGACTGGTGATTTCAAGTTATTTTCATTTAAAACCGTCACTGACATGCATCAAAGCACAAACTCTGTCAATCACGGCAACTAGTTGTTTCAGTCAAGTGCTCCTTGCAATCACTGTAACTAATGACTGCTCTAGGCTTACACTTCTGGCAATATACAAGTACTTATTTGGAACTGGAAATATCTAGAAATCAGAAGTATCTTTTTCAGAAAGACAAATGTGCACACTAAAACACTTCTGAACCATAAAACATCAGGAAAATTTAATCGGACAATTTTAATCACATCTAAAGAGCCAAGGCACATCTAGACAAATGACCAGAGAACTCTTTTTAACAAAGTTGAATTGCTACAGCTCACGCGATGATTTGTAATATGTGCATTCCAATTAAATAACAAGTAGGGAAGAAATGTCAGAAATAAAACTCATCAATCAAATCATGGACCCCAAAAGCAAACTTTATCTTTCCTCTAGCTTACTCCATAAGACAAGGGTGAAATATTTTCTGAAAACACATCAGGTGGAAAACTTATTCCTATCCTCTGCCAATTGTATATTTGAACCAAATACAGTCATAAAGTCGTGGAGATGTCCAGCACAGAAGCAGACCCTTCAGTCCAACTTGTCCATGCCGACCAGATATCCTAAAATAATCCAGTCCCATTTGCAAGCACTTGGCCCTCTAAATCCTTCCTATTCATATACCCATCCAATACACTTTTAAATGTTGTCCTTATACCAGCTTCCAGCTTCCAGCTACCAGCTTCCACCACTCATCTGGCAGTCCATTCCATATATAGTGTGAAAGAGTCAGGAAATACAAAAGAACATTCCAGATTAAACTTCAGCTGAATTTTCTTTGTTTCCCACTAAGTGCAGTCCTCATCTTTGCTTGGTTAGATTCATTAAATTTCCATACAAGGTCCCACTTTCTCAACCCCTTCCCTCATTTGCAGCACAGTAACCCTCAGGTTAAGCCAGCTTCAGTTGTCTCTAAGTAATGAGAGAGCAGCCCTTTAGTCCTCTGAGATTATGGCAACTTTAGCTTTATCTTAAAGCAACAGAGGCCTGAATGAGACAAAGGGACTTGTTAGAAGGTTGAAGAACTTACAGACATGGAGGGGTTGCAAAGCAATGAATGAGTTTAAACACAAAGATGAGAAATTTAAATTTTTGAATTTCGCAGACTGGAAGCCAATGAAGGCTGGAAAAGAACGCTTTAATCGCTGAACAGCACTCTGCCTATGCTTTACATTTAAGCTTCCTTAATCATCATTGAACTGTAACCTTTCCTTTTGCTGAAATAAGTGTTACGTTACAACACACAACATATACAAGTGGTGAAACTGAAGTTCACACTGGATGATGATGGGAAGCTAGTCAGGAAAATGTTAGAAAAATCTAATAGAGCAGTGACAGATGCGTGACTGTGGGTTTCAGTGACAGCTGGTCTGAAGCAGAGGAAGAAACAGGTTGCTTTTATAAAGACAGAATATAAAATCAGATGCTCAGCTCAGAATGGAATATGACCACTCTTGTAAATAGTGAGACAGTGGTCAGGGAAGGGAAGTTTACAGCATGGGCTAAAAATGATGACTCGAGTATTTCAAATGCTTAACCGGAGGAAATAGGTCTCTTCCAAGACTGGATAGTAGTCTAGCACAAAGACAATGGCTGGTGTGAGGAATGTGGTGGAAATGTACAGCTGGTGTAGCAGCAGAGTGTACAAGAGCATGGAATGTATGTCAAGCACTGATTCTTGGAGACTTTGCAGGGCATCATGCAGGGTTAGGTAGAGAAACCATTCTGTGAGATGCTTTGGGATGCAATTGGATACATGGATGGAATGGATAAGGTGGGTGATCCGCTCCACAGGCATTTGTAACAATAAAAATAATATCCACCTCTTAAAGCATAATCTTTCAAAGGTTAGAGCACAACAGGCCAGCTCTGTTTTGTTTTGTACATCAACATCTGATTTGAGGCAGAGAGTCTAAGAGCACAGAATGCTGTGTCCAGACAATGATATCTGAGACAGCTACTGGCAAGAGTGAACGGCAGATATGATAACCATGCTCTGTTGAAACCTTTTTGCCACATCAAGTACAGGGCACATGAAGAAACACTGGGCCATCCACTACTAATCCTTTTTACATTGTGTAGAATTAAATCACCACTTGTCACATCTTAATGTAACAACATAATGTACTTGTGATCAATCCTGCGTTACACTGATATTTATCATAGTATTAGAGGACACTTAAGGGAGGCGTAACGCAATATATTAACATAACTCTGCATTAATATTAAATAATCAAATCCTGCTATTTCAAACTCAGATTATAATTTTATTTTTTATGTGTAACAACTATGCTTTGCAATTAAACCTTTCTTGATCATCTTTGCGTCGTAACCTATTTTGCTGAAATAAGTGTTATTTTTACAGTACGTTAGCAATTTAGGTTTATATGCCACATTGAATTGTCAAAATAATGTAGGTCACCTGGAGACACACTCATCCATTCATTGAACAAATAATGTGTTGCAAAATATCAATCAGCACATAATCTTTGACCTTGGTTTAGTATTGACGACCTACAACAGGGCGAGCTCAAGATTAATAAACTCTTTGTATACTAGAGCACAACCATATTATATTTATTTAACCTGCATCACTGCGTTTTGTAGCACAATAGAATTACTTAATTAGATACATAATTAGGAGTTCTGGTACACGCTCACACAAAACGCTGAACAATATCAAGGAGAATTGAATATCTGTACAATGCATAATCTTAGAGCTTCTTGATATAATTTTCAACCAATGCATTTTGTTGTATTAGAATAAAAATCCAGTTTGCAACATTTTTGATAGACTGATGAAAAGATTATGTTGTTCATGCAAATTTGTATTCAATCAACTTTATAATCCCTAACGTGAATACCACAAGATCAAAACATGACAGATATTAACAGCAGTGAAGAGTCATCTGAGCGTTCTAGATTAGCATTTTTAACACGGTTAGGACAATAAATATTAGGGCTTTAATCACACTTTATATTTTGCTCTTTTAATTCAATTGTTACTGAAACTGAAGTGCAAAAACAAAAATAGAAAATCTGAACCAGGTGACAGGCAAAAACATTTTCCATAACTACCACGTTGCAAAACTAATGTATTCGCTAATAACAGACAAAACAATCAAAGTGTTCCAGAGACATTGGGTGAATTCTTTCAGTCACAGCAAAGTTCCATTTCTGAAGCTGAGAAAAAAAATCGAGCCCCCTTACCCATTTTGAGAAGAGGAAAGGCCAAGTGGCAGATTGCAAATGGCAGCCAGACAAGGATCTTAGCACCCAAGGGGGCTATTAGTCCAATCAGAAGGCAAAAGGCTCAGCAACTTGCATTGGCCATTGTTGAGGCTGTCAATCCAGCCAGAAACATTCTTGAAAAGCAGATAATTGCGGTTGTTGGAAACCAAGCTCAAGACAGCAGACCTCCAAAGGGATTCCAAACACCAGCCTTAACTGTACCCTCGGGACAGCCATTGGTGACAGGAGTCTCCATGTTGGCTATGGACTGCCCACAAAGGAGAGCCTCACCACCCCCAAATATCGCTGGAAGACTTCCCAGTTTAACTCAGTGGTTTTCACAATACAGCATTGATGAAGTCTTCCAAATAATTAAAGAATTGCAGCATCATGAGAGAAAGTAGTGAGAAAAGAGATTACATTTTGGTAATGATGTGTCTGCAGTTGAGAAGCTTGTCATTCTTTGACATTTAGTTGAATTTTTCCTGGCTCTCAGCCAAAGTTTCTTAGAAATTCACAAAATCTTAACTGGGAGAAACCGGATGAGCAGCATTTGGCTTTTCCTGGAGAATAGGATTCCTGATGACTTAAGCACAATCAACTGTATGTACGTGGCTCTATGGTTTCCCCATTTCAACAGGGATCAATATTGTAACCAGAGGGCTATTCCTGAGTTAGTGCAGTTGGTCACTCACCAACTGCACTAACTCAGGAGTAGCCCTGTGGTTACAGTATCTATCCCTACTGAAATGGGGAAACCACAGAGCCACGTACATACAGTTGATTGTGCTTAGGTCATTGAGAATTCTATTCCCCAGGAAAAGCCTAATGCTGCTCATCCGGTTTCTCCCAGTTAAGATTTTATGAATTTGTATGAAACTTTGGATGAGAGCCAGGAAATATTCAACTAAATGTCAAAGAATGATAAGCTTCTCAACTGCAGACACATCATTACCAAAATGTAATCTCCTTTCCCACTACTTTCTCTCATGATGCTGCAATTCTTTAATTATTTGGAAGACTTCATCAATTGAATTGACATTGATCTCTGAGACTGAACGTTTCATTACCACAGATTCTCATCTACAGCACAGCTCATGAGCAGCAGCTTAGATTTTATTGCATTTTGTCGGTTGTTTAGTAACACTGAATTAGTTTTCTTCAGATTTTGCAGTGATTCCGGGTATCTGCTACCTATCTCTAACTTTACTGTATCTTCATACCTAAGAAAAGTGATACCATAGTCATGCATAAAGAAACATACTTCTACAAGTATGTTTCTTAAAATATTCCTAACCAAATACATAATATGGTACTTTAAAAATTTTAATAATTAAATAATTTTAAATCACATTACACGAGACAAAAATCCCAATAGGCAATCCGAAAAAAATTCTATTAACTGAAAAGATCATTGAATAGATATTAGAAATGTATTGCATTTGGAAATGTCCCCCAAAGTGGGGAGGCCAGCAAGCAATGGCCCAGTGCAGGAGTGAGGGCAGCGGCCTGGTGTGGGAGTGGGGCAACGGCCTGGTGCCGGAGTGGGGGATCTGCCTGGTGCGGGAGCATGGGAAGTGGCCTGGTGTGGGAGTGGAGGGGGGCAGAAGCCTGGTGTAGGAACAGGAGGCAGAAGTTTAATGCAGGAGCAGGGCGCAGCAACCAGATGTGGGAGCAGGAGCAGAATCCTGGTGCAGGAGCTGTTGCAGCAGCCTGCTTTGGGAGCAAGGGGCAGTGGCTTGGTGTGGGAGCAGGGGAGCAGCCTGGTGCCGGACCAGTGGCAGCAACTTGGTGTGAGAGTGGGGGCACTGGCCTGGTGTGGGAACGGGGGCAGTAGCTTGGTGTGGGAGTGAGACAAAAAGCCTGGTGCTTGAGCAGGGGCAGATGCCTGTGTGGGAGCAGGGGACAGAGGCCTGGTGTGGGAGCTGAGGGCAGAGGCCTGGTGTGGGAGCGGGAACAGAGGCCTGATGTGTGAGCTGGGGCAGTGTCTTGGTGCGAGAGTAGGGGCACTGACATGGTGTGTGAGCAGGGGTAGCAGCCAGGTGTGGGAGCGGGAGCAGCAGCCTGGTGTGGGAGTGGGAGCAGCAGTCTGGTGTGGGAGCAGAGGTCTGGTGCAGGAGCAGATGCAGCAGCCCAGTGCAGGAGCGGATGCCTGGTGTGGGAGCGGGTGTAGAAGCCAGTTATGGGAGCGGGGGACAGAGGTCTGTTGCAGGAGCAGGGGGCAGAGGCCTGGTGCAGGAGTGGGGGACAGAGGCCTGGTGTGGGAATGGGACCAGTCCTGGTGCGAGAGTAGGAACAGCCTGGTAATGGAGTGAGGGAGTGGCCTGGTGTGGAAATGGGTGCAGGCCTGGTGTGGGAGCGGGGGAGTGGCAAGGTACTGGAGTGGGGACAGGCCTGTGCAGGAACAGGCCTGGTGCAGGAGTTGGGGTATGGACTGGTGGAGGTGCAGGGGACGGCAGCCTGGTGCGGGAACAGGGGAGCGGCCTGTTGAGGGAGCGGGAGCGGGAGCAGGCCTGGTGTGGGACTGGGGGAGCAGCCTGGTGTGGGACTGGGGGTACGGCCT
The DNA here is from genome assembly GCF_047496795.1 of Chiloscyllium punctatum. NCBI lineage: Eukaryota > Metazoa > Chordata > Chondrichthyes > Orectolobiformes > Hemiscylliidae > Chiloscyllium > Chiloscyllium punctatum. Next base: position 41,739,456 of record NC_092764.1, read on the forward strand.
GGTGCAGGAGCAGGGGGTTTGTACTGGTGGAGGTGCAGGGGGTGGCAGCCTGGTGCGAGAACAGAGGAGTAGTCTGGTGCAGGAGCGGAGGCAGCAGACTGGTGCAGGAGGGGCGGTAGCAGCCTGGTATGAAGCATGGAAGCTGGGGACTGCCAGTGTCAGATCATGTGGGGCTCCCTGTGCTGGTCTGCTGCAGACAGCCCTTGGAGAGACACTGTGACATTTGTCTTCTTAACTTTGCGTCTTGTTTCCCTGACCTACAGTTATGCTATATATAGCCGTACTGTAACTTTTCTTTTCTTCATTTCTCTATTCTGTAACTAAGGATTTTACCTAGGTACTCTGTACCTAAGATGGTGCTGTGTGTTGGTGACATTGTTACACTGTAACTAATCTTGTAACTGAACAAGTTCTACCCAAGGTTCCTTTGTAGCTAAGATGGTGCTGTAAGTTGTGACTTATAAACTTTTCATGAGTACATGTGACAATACGTTAATTCAATTCCATTCAATTTAATTCAATGTATGTTTTCTATTTGCAGGGTCTTTATCAATCCCTTTACCTTCAGCTCTATGTTTTTTTTAAAATAAGAAGTGGTGGTGTTGGGGGTAATGTATTAGCATGGATAAAGGATTGATTAACTAATGGGAGACATAGTTGTGACGAAGGGGTCATGTTCAGGATGGCGGCCTGTAACGCGTGGAATGCCGTATGGATCAGTGCTGGGGCCATAATTATTCCAATATCTGTATATACTAATGAGTTGGATGAAGAAAGTGAATGTACTGCATGACACAAGTGAATGACACAAACATAGGTGCCAAGGCAAACCATGAGAATGATAAAGATTTGGAGAGGAATATAGACAGATTGAATGTGTGGCCAAGAAATTGGCACATGGAATATAACATGGGAAAATATGAGATTATGCATTTTGGCAGAAAGAATAGAGGAGCTACATATTATTCTAATGGGGAAAGACTGCTGAAAGCTGCAGGACAGAGGGCCTTAGGGGTTCTCACGCATGTATCACAATGAGCTCACATGCAAGTTCAGCAGGTAATAGGAAAGGCAAATGAACTACTGCCTTTATTTCAAAGGGAAAGGAATATAAATATTGGGAGCTGAAAATGTGTTGCTGGAAAAGCGCAGCAGGTCAAGCAGCATCCAAGGAGCAGGAGAATCGACGTTTCGGGCATGAGCCCTTCTTCAGGAATGAGGAAAGTGTGCCAAGCAGGCGAAGGTAAAAGGTAGGGAGGAGGGACTTGGGGGAGGGGCGTTGGAAATGCGATAGGTGGAAGGAGGTTAAGGTGAGGGTGATAAGGTGAGGGTGATTGGCCGGAGTGGGGGTGGGGGCGGAGAGGTCAGGAAGAAGATTGCAGATTAGAAAGGTGGTGCTGAGTTCGGGGGTTGGGACTGAGACAAGGTGGGGGGGAGGGGAAATGAGGAAACTAGAGGAACCCCTTGTGGTTGGAGGGTTCCTAGGCGGAAGATGAGGCGCTCTTCCTCCAGCTGTCGTGTTGCTATGGTCTGGCGATGGAGGAGTCCAAGGGTCTGCATGTCCTTGGTGGAGTGGGAGGGGGAGTTGAAGTGTTGAGCCACGGGGTGGTTGGGTTGGTTGGTCCGGGTGTCCCAGAGGTGTTCTCTGAAACGTTCCGCAAGTAGGCGGCCTGTCTCCCCAATATAGAGGAGGCCACATCGGGTGCAGTGGATGCAGTAAATGATGTATGTGGAGGTTCTGGTGAATTTGTGGTGGATATGGAAGGATCCCTTGGGGCCTTGGAGGGAAGTAAGGGAGGGAGGTGTGGGCGCAGGTCTTGCATTTCTTGCAGTTGCAGGGGAAGGTGCGGGGAGTGGAGATTGGGTTGGTGGGGAGTGTGGACCTGACGAGGGAGTCACGGAGGGAGTGGTCTTTTCGGAACGCTGATAGGGGAGGGGAGGGAAATATAAGCGTTCCTATCAGCATTCCGAAAAGCCTCCCCTATCAGCGTTACGAAAAGCCTCCCCATCAGTGTTCCAAAAAGACCTCCCCTATCAGCGTTCCGAAAATATATATTTCACTCCCCTCCCCTATCAGCATTCCGTAAAGACATAATTTGGGGAAACAGGCCACCTACTTGTGGAACATTTCAGAGAACACCTCTGGGACACCCGGACCAACCAACCCAACCACCCCGTGGCTCAACACTTCAACTCTCCCTCCCACTCCACCAAGGACATGCAGGTCCTTGGACTCCTCCATCACCAGACCATAGCAACATGACGGCTGGAGGAAGAGCGCCTCATCTTCCGCCTAGGAACCCTCCAACCATAAGGGATGAATGCAGATTTCTCCAGCTTTCTTATTTCCCCTCCCCCCCACCTTTTCTCAGTCCCAATCCTCGGACTCAGCACCGCTTCTTGACCTGCCATCTTCTTCCCGACCTCTCCGTCCCCACCCCCTCACCGGCCTATCACCCTCACCTTAACCTCCTTCCACCTATCGCATTTCCAACACCCCTCCCCCAAGTCCCTCCTCCCTACCTTTTATCTTAGCCTGCTTGGCACACCCTCCTCATTCCTGAAGAAGGGCTTATGCCCAAAACGTCGATTCTCCTGCTCCTTGGATGCTGCCTGACCTGCTGTGCTTTTCCAGCCATACAGTTTTCAGCTCTGATCTCCAGCATCTGCAGTCCTCACTTTCTCCTGGTTGATTTCTCCCTTCTGTTATCAGGCAGATGTATATCCCTCCAGATCATCAGAAGCTCAATATCCCATCTAGGAAAGGATCATTTGACTGTGGTGCACATCCTGTTGATTCCAATCTTTCATCTTTTTTTTCTTGATTTTGTACCTTTTAAATGCGGAAGTTGTAAAAACACATCATTAGAGTCATCATCATTCCCACTGAGTGCAGATGGTTAAAAAAACCTGAAAACTATATACTAATGCAATGACTGGGTTAAAAAGCTGTCTACCAAACAGATGTCTGGACATTCAACGACTACCAGAATCCCCACTCTCCCAAGCATCACAGGCATAGATACCCATGAAATGGTCCATGCTGATTTGATCCATGGATGTGCATTTTCAGAGCAGTTTGCTTTTGTATTATTGGCACGTAAATGCTATGTGTTTAGAAGTATTATTTTGATATGTTTTGCCATTTGATTAAACCTGTTTATTCATCATGTTGACTGTATTCATGTGTTGGATAAAACATTAAATAAACATTTAATGAAACTATTAGAAAAACAATAGAGGACATTCTCAGTATCCTGGACAATGTTCCTCTATCAAGTAATAAAACCAGAAATGTAAACAAATTGACAAATTATTCACCTCATTACGTTTTTATACTGTTTGTACAAAAATTACTGAGATTGCTTATACAGATCACATTCAGACATTTATGGTCATTGTGCATCCTACATTTTATGTACTTGCAAGTGCTCCTTTACTTTATATCCAACCATGGATTTCAACCATACAATCATATCCTGAACTACAGCTCTGTAAAAAGTTCCTTATTTTAATTTTGTCCTGTATTCAATGCAAGTTAGCATTAGTTGACACTTTTTAATGCCAATTTATAGAGGTGGTCATATCAACACGTCCCGCTATTTCTCAAAAAAGTTTTAATAAAGAGTTGCATTTTTCATCTGGTCAAGCAATTATTTCTCAAAAATAATGCAACCCTCAAATGAGATTATCAGACTACTCACCACTTATCCAAATTTACAGACTTGTTAGTAGTTTGGAAAGATATTTGTATGACAATTAAAGTAGAATTCTAATTGTCTACGTTTTCCTCATTTCCAATCACATGCAAGAAATTTTAGGATTTAAATCTACAGTTTGCTTTAGTTTTATTACATCATAACTCAAAAGGAAATTAAGTCATTATTATTTGTGTAATTTCAGTTAGTTCAGTTAGACACAGTGAAAATTAAAACTAACAGCTAGGTTATGCTATCTAGAATGTTAAATCTATTTAGGAGGTAGATCCATATTAATTATTGTCGTTTGTGTCTCCCAGCAATAATGCCATATTTAGTGTTTTCTCATAAGCTCATTTACTCCCAGCATAATGTTAAACCATCCAATTAATGTCTGGATGTAATCAAGCAAATTAAACATCTTAACAACTCAAAATTAAACTTTGATCTTCTCAAGAACTCTGACTTGCATCTTACCATTAAAAACTGAATCAAAATGCATAAAGGTCATAATTCAGGATTCTTGAACTTCACAATTTGAATGAAATAATGTAGTAAAAAGGAATGATCAATCGACTAAGAAAAGTAAGTTTATTAGTAACATGTTAAACTGTTATAGATAAAGTTCTCAAATTTAATACACTTTTGAAAAGCTTGAATCTCATAGAGTAAAGGGAATGCATGGCTTTGAAGTGAGGGAAATCATGTCTCACAAACTTGGTTGAGGTTTTTGAGCGAGTAACCAAAAAGCTTGAACTTTAGTAAAGCCTTTGAAAAGGTTCCTTGGGGTAGGCTAATTAGTAAAGTTAGATCACATAGGATTGAGGGTGAGCTTACCAATTAGATAAAAAAATTGGCTTTATGGTAGGAGACAGAGGGTGGTGGTGGGGGGTCGTTTTTCGGACTGGACCTGTGACCAGCAGTGCTCCAAAGGGATCGGTACTGGGTCCACTTTTGTTGTCACTTATATAAATGATTTGGATGAGAATATAGAAGTCATTGTTGGTAAGTTTGTGGATGACACCACAATTGGTGGTATAGTAGACAGTGAAGAAGGCTATCTAAGATTATAAGGAGATTTTGATCAATTCGGCCAATGGGCTGAGGAGTGGCAGATGGAGTTTAATTTGGACGAACGTGAGGTATTGCATTTTGATAAAACAAACAGGACAGACTTATACCATTAATGGTAGGGCCCTGGGTAATGCTGTAGAACAAAGAGACCGAAGTGGTCAGCTACATAATTCTTTGAAATTTGCACGACAGGTAGACAGAGTTGTTAAGATGTTGTTTAGCATGCTTGCCTTCATTGCTCAGATATTTCAGTCTGGGAGTTGTGACATCATCTTGAGATTGTACAACATGTTGGTGAAGCCTCTTCTGGAGTACTTCGTGCAATTCCTGTCACACTGTTATGTGAAGGATATTATTAAACTGGAGCGGGTTCAGAAAAGATTGACCAGGATGTTGCTGGGAATGGAGGTTTTGTGCTATAAAAAGAAGCCGGATAGGCTGGGACTTTTTTCAATGGAGCACAGGAGGTTGCAGAGAGGTTTATAAAATCATGAGGGGCATGAATAAGGTTAGTAGCAAAGATCTTTTCCCTAAGGTGGGGGAATTCAATACGAGGGGGACATACTTTAAGGTGAGAGGAGAAAGATTTAAAAAGGATATGAGGCACATTTTTTTATACAGAGAGTGTTCAGTGTGTGGAATGAACTATCAGAGGAACTGGTACATACAGGTTCAGTTACAACATGTAAAAGATATTTGGATAAGTGCACGTACAGAAAGGTTTGAAAGGATATGGGCCAATTGCAGGCAGGTGAGACTAGTTTAGTTTGGGAAAATGGTCAGCATGGACTAGTTGGACCATATGATCTGTTTGCATGTTGTATGACTCTATGACTCTGTAAGTAGGAACACACAAAAAATGACGTCTGAGATTAAATGAACAGCACATCCATTCATTCTTTCAACTCGGGCAAGTAGTTTTCACATTAAACACAATCACTAAGAGTATTAAGTTCATATAAGATTAATTAGGAATCTATAAAAGCCACACGTACACCAAATATATGAGACTTTGAACCTGGAATGTGATAGAAGCCAGGTGGAGTGTGACATTTCATCTTACTAATGAGTTCTTTGATTTATTTATTTATATTTGTAACTCTGGAAGTACCAAATAGGAAGTAGAATAGAAGAAACCAGGACATGGTCTTCCCAGGTAAGTAATCATCCTCCCACCTCCCCATCACAAACAGCTACTTTGGGAAGGCGACAACAATTCCAATGTTTTCATGGATTTTAACCAATCATGTCCTATGAAAAATGGTAGGAGCATTTTTAGATCCCATTCCTGTTTAACATCATGCACTTGAAGTAATTTTAATCAATTCATTCAGTTAAAAAGTTAAAGGCAAATTACTGCAGATGCAGGAGTTCGATTATATTACCAGCTTCACACTATACAATAAAGTTCAGGGTAGCATGGTGGCACAGTGGTTAGCACTGCTGCCTCACAGCGCCAGAGACCCGGATTTGATTCCAGCCTCAGGTGACTGCTTGTGTGGAGTTTGCACATTTTTCCCGTGTCTGCTTGGAATTCCTCTGGGTACTCTGGTTTTCTCCCACAGTCCGAAGATGTGCAAGTCAGGTGAATTGGCTATGTTAAATTGCCCATAGTGTTAGGTGCATTAGTCAAAGGAAAATGGGTCTGGGTGGGTTACTTTTTGATTAATTGGTGTGGACTTGTTGGGCCGAAGGGCCTGTTTCCATGATGAAAGGAATCTAATCTAAAGTTTGCTTTTTTTTCAAAATTTGAATCGTGTAGCTTTATTCTCTTAATAAGTCCCCTGGAACCACAAAAATTTACTTCAAATGGTAAATTACTGATCTCTAACTAGATAACATACATTTAGGGGTCTGATCCAGGAATATAACATAATTTGGTGTTCTTATAGGATTTAAAATCTAGACAATGTGAATGCAGAGGCTAAGAATGGTGAAGATTTTCATAGTGAATTTTAAGTTTCATACTGAAACAAAATGATTTCATCAGTTGCTATCATTCTTCCAGAGAGAACATTTATCACTGAGTGATTTGTAAAAATTAACAAAAGCTAGGATGCAATTTTGCAAAAAAAATTGATGTTATATTTCAAAGCAAGGTTCAAGAAAGCAGTTGAGGAATAGTGCAGAACCTCGGACTGGTAAAAAGAAAAGTTGGTTTTAATTGGAATGCAATGTGTGCTGACTAGAATTAAGTGGCAAATGAAGTAATTTGAATTAAAAAGGAAATAGAAATAGAAATAAGAAAAATTAAACTTGGAAGAGAAAGGTAAGTGTTTGAACTTGAACTCCAGAGACAAAAGATAGAAAAGAGAAAATGAACTTCAGAGGGAGAAATAAATCAGTAAGTATGAATTACATATGGAAGATTAGATAAGGATAAAACTTAAGTTAATATACAGACAGAAAATGAGCCTAGTAGTTTGGGTCAGGAGGGAAATCCAATTCAGAAATTTGATTTAACCAAAAATATTCATTTTATTCCTCATTTTTTGAAAAAGCACAACCTTGAGAAAGTTGCCAAACAACTAGGGGTCACAATTTCAAGATTGTCAGCAAGAGAGCTAGGAGTGAGATGAAGAAAAACTTGTTAGGAATTGGAATGCACTACCTGGAAGAGTGGTGGAGGCAGATCCCACAGGAGGTTTTGAGCTGGAGATATATTTGTAAGTGATGAATTTAGAGGGTGGTGGAGATAGAGCTGGAGAATGAGACCAACTTGGTAGCTCTTTCAGGAGCTAGTACAGAGACAAAGGGTCAAAAGACCTCCTTCTATATTGTAAAAGTCTATGATTCTCGAATAGCATAGGATTCATGATTCTTATGCGACAAAGTGTCTTGTTTGGTAAGGTTGTGGATGTATCTTTCAGAAGAACAATCTTTCAGAAGAACAATCCTCAGATTATGAGATGATTAAAGGTATGACAATGTTCCTGGATTTACCAATTTAATTTTAGGACTGTAAAGGTAAAATCCCAGAAAGACATTTGTTGAATTCAGTAGGCAACAAGTAACATCATGAGCTCAATAGTTTTGTTCATTGAAGTTCGAGTAAATGTTTGAAAATATGAAGGAAATCGTAATCATGAAACAATTCAGGGATAGCATTCTGAAAACAATTAAGTCCTATTTGGATGAATGTCAAGTTTCTAAAGTCAAAGAGACAGCTGGTCTGACAGATGCTATGACATTTCTCTTGGACAGCTTAAATTATCATTACCTTATCATTTGGAAGTCAATGGAGTAACTGCAGAAATTGACAAGAACGCGGCTTTAAAGAGAAAGCAGAAATTGTTCTAGTCAATACCAACACTAGTATAGGGAATAAGTGATGTTAGGAACCAGTAAGCTTTCATACGCATAAAATAAGACATGTGAAAGTAAGTTGTGGGAGATTGATGGGTAAATCAGTGACAGTAATAGGAATGTTTAAGTCGCCTTTAGAAAAGATAAAGGAAGTGCAATGTTAAACCCACAACACTGGTGCAAGTGACAGGAGGTTCCACAGAGAAAGTTTCATCAGAAAGTGAAGTTTTGAAAGAAACTATTTCGCTTAATGCTTTGACGGTGGGAATAGATAGGTATGCCAGGAATTATGAAGAGTTTCTACTTGAAGTTGAAGTCACTCCATTTCTGTCAAAGACAGAGCCTAAAATCTCATTATCCTGAATGATACTGGTTTGGCTCAGAGCTTAATATGAGGAAAGAATTTGAATTGTCCTTCTAAATGTTTGCTGAATCAAAATATAATAATACAGGGTAACAATAGGAAATGTTTGCCTTTCCTATTGCATGTAACAAATTTTAAATTGTGATCTGATAAAGGAGTCTTGTGTGGTTGGAATTGTTCCTAAATTGATGTGTTAGAACTATAGATTTTATATTGTGATATTATGTAACAGGCAGTATAGTTTTTCCACCAGTAAGCAGTGTCCCAATGCTGAAGCTGTTTCTGTGAGTATTACCTGGCTATTTGGAATCCAGTGAAACAAAGAACTGGTTCAAGTAGAAGTACTGCTGTATCCACGTCAGGAGTAAAGGACAGTCCAGAGGCCCCATTGGAGACCAAAAAGAAGCCCAACAAGGTATTTGAATGGAAAGGACTGAGACCACAAAAGTGGCCTCGAATTGTCAATGATATCTGAATTCAAACCAGGAGTGCTTGACTGTGATGAAACTTTGGATACAGCGGGAACCCAAGCAAATAAATAATTCCCAAAAGAAGTTTAAATCCCAAAGATGTTTGAAAGATTGTTATTTTTGAATTAGGTGAAAAACTAAAAGTTTTGGGAAGGAAAATCAAAGTTCAGAAAGATATTTTGCATTTTCTGAAGCTAATATATGTTGTAACCAGCAGACTAGTAGATTTAAAAATAAACAATGCTCTCCTGCAACCTTGGTCATAATGATAGTTTGAAATAATTATTTAATTATTGCTCTCAGGCTAACAATATTGTACAATTGAAGCAGATCATTGAAATGATTGGGACCGAAGGTATGGGGAAAATTTAGGAAAAAAATTAAAATTAATTTATTGAGCCAGTGAAACCTACAATTATGGAATACTGAGAACTTGAAGTTTTAATGGATCAGTGGCAATTAAAAGACTTCCAAATTCACTTTCACCATTCGTCAAATAAACAGAGTGTTTTGATGCTTCTCTTTATAGCAAATATTACAAAAACATGATCTATTGCTGTCTCAAAGCTTAAATGACCAAAGAAATTTACATACTGGATAGTTTGATACATAGCAGCAATCTTTACAACACTCATTTTCTGGATGACGATGACGACTCACAAAGCCTCTTTAAGCAAGAAGTTCTGATTGGAGAGAGATCAGTTCATACAGAAGGTACAGCATCAGAGTCATGATGATCTCCTGGACCAATTACAATTGTCGCCTGGGGTCAAGGAGGAATTTCTCTGAGATTTTTTTCCCCAAATAGGTCTGAGTGCTTGATCTGGTTTTTCATTTCTCCACCTTTTTCAGATATTCACACAAATCAAAATTGAAAAAATACATCCATAGATCATTATGTCAAAATGGTTTAAAGGTCTACTGTAAGTCAGTAGTAAATTAAAATTGTATTTTCTAACTCTCCTGCCAAGTTGTCATATCCTTATCCTATGCATTTTCCTGCCCTAATGAATCAATACAGATTGTGACTTGGCTTGAGTCAATTTATTCATTCAAATAGCTTGTTTACAATGCATTAATCTAATTAACCTGCCAGTTATTCCAATCCCTTTAAGTACAGTACAAGAATCACTACACTTCACATCAAGTGAGCTAATTTGAAGGGCATTGCTACATTCATGAGACGGCCTAACATGTGCTATGTAAATTATTTCTTTTTCTGAAATAATAAAGTCATTGTAACCAGCCCATAAGACTAACTTCATTAGAATTTCTAATATTGTGATATTTCATTAGTATTCAAAATTGTTTTAGAATCAATATGTTAATCATTTGCATCACTTCCTGTCTGTGAAATATGCATATTTGAGAAATGCTTGAGTCAAAATGTATGTAGCTAGATTTATAACTTAAAAGTTTCACATTTGTACATGTTCAAGTTTTCATAGGCTTTTCCTAATCTCCTACACCAACTTCAGTAGAAGATTGGCAAAAGCTGCAGAGAAATAGAATATATCTTTCCTCTGGGAGTTTGCTCCGATTTCAATAGCAGCAAAGTTGGAAACCCCTCATAGACATTATCAGTATATAAATTTAACACTAGAAAGTGTTGCATTAATTCTATTCTAGTTTCTGATTTCCTATATGGGCAGTAATGTTTAACATCCAATCAATGGCACAAAATGCAACCTACCAATAAGTGAAAGACAGCCATTTCAGATGGAGTATTAAATGCATACAGATATTAGCACAGGCAGCTATACTTTTCATTCCTTGAATTATCATTTTTTTTAAATGATATGCTTTAACAAGTCAATTTTCTGCAAATGGCTTTCCTTCCTTCATATGCAAAAGAAAAGGCTGCAGCAACTCAGTTAAACCTTTAATCAACAAAGTTGTTCTTAGTATTAAGAATTACTTGAATTTACGGTAATGTAAATCTCTAAGCTTGGGCACATTGCTTCATAAAATAAAATGTTTTACTTAAAATGTGATCCGAAACAATGGCAGTTGTCTTTTCATGATGTTGGAGCGTAATCAAACCTAAATTTTAAAGTGTATATGTCTGCTGATTTCCTCTGCATGTTTCTCAATAAAAATGGTCCTATCTGAAATGTGTTATTCAAGATATTTGACTGCAGTGGCATTTTCAATGCAGACCTCTAGAACTGGAACCACTTATAGTTCACAGTGAAGTTGACAGGGGAAACTAAAAGGCAAAACGTAAACAATAAGATATTACAATGGTGCTATGACACAATTCAAAGAAATTAGCTGAAGCTTCAATTAATTAACTTTCTGAAATAGATTAATTCTCAAATTGACTGGAGTTCCCCATCACTCCATAGTGAAATAGAGTACCTCAGTGCAGCAGGTTATAAAACAGGAGAAATGTCAAAAAAGCTAGTCATGCGAAGAATCAAGGGACACAAGTTCAAATCCCATCAAGGGAGCTAGTTGAATTTAAATTCAAATAATAGAATCTGGAATTAAAAGCTCGTCTCAGCAGTGGTGACCATGAATTATAAAGGTTCCCTGATCTGTCATTCTTATTTGATCTAACCCATATGTGACTTCAGGCCTCAGCAACGTGGTTTACTCTTAAATGTCCTATGAAATGGCATTGTAAGCCATTCAGTTCCATGTCAAATAAGAGTGGACCACAAATGCTACTTTACCACTGATACCCATGTCCCATGAAAGAACAAAGTAGTTAAATTATTCTTAAATCTTGGGCAACGTTTTCACCCTGCTCCAAAGGTGGAGATATAAGCACGTGAACCGAATACTGAGAGGTCTGGATAGAGTGGACCTGGAGAAGATGTTTCCACATATTGGAGAGACTAGTAATGGAGGCACAGACTCACAGTGAAGGGATGGCCCTTTAGAACTGAATTGAGCATGAACTTTTTAGCCAGAGTGTGGCGAATCTGTAGAATTCATTGCTAGAAAAAACTGTTGAGGATAAGTCTCAAGTGTCTTTCATGTTCTTGATTAGCAAGGGGATTAAGAGTTATAAGGAGAAGACAGGAGAATGAGGCTGAGAAACATATCAGCCTTGATCGAACGGTTGAGCAGACTCAATGAGTCAAATGTTTTGAATCTTCTCCTGTATCTTATGATCTTATGGTCTAGCTAATGCTACTAGCCACCCTGTACCAGTTTGTCATCACTGTTTTATCTCAGAAGATGGACTAAGGGGAGACACAAATATCATGCTGATTTAGGTTAGTTACAAGTTCGGTTTGTTAATGACTTTGTAGTTAGCTTGTCAAAGCACACTTCAGAATTTTTATGGGGAAGCATGGGTCACGTGATGGATTCAAAACCAACCAAGAGGATGAAGGTGACAATCCAGTGAAAGCCAACAATGGCCGGGTGTTCAGTTAGGTGCAGAGCTGCATAGGTCATGTCACCTATTGACTCACAGTTCCCTTTGACTGAGCAGAGTGAACTGAGCAAGTACCTGCTAAGTCATTGGCAGAGCTTGTGATCTTCCAGTGATCTATATTTAATCAAAGGGGAATAAAGGAAGATCTATAAGTGCAACTAAATACAAATAAGGCAACCGCACTAGATAGGATTAAAACACTGACATAGAGATGAGTAATGATGGGATCAATATCCTCATGAGAACATGCAGTGGCCAGGACATGAGAAAGGCAGGGGAACAAAATGAGGGACATGCAGGCAATGAAGACCATGCCCTCAGCATCAAGGATATTGTGATGAAGCTGCTGGTATCAGTGTCACAGGCAACTGCACTTAGCCAGGTATATGGTTATTGAGATTTGTAGCCTCATTGAGGAAGACGTCAGACCCTACAGTACTGCTCACTATTCTCTATCTTTGGTCATGAAGCAGAATGTGGTCTCAAACTTCTTTGTCCCTACATCATTCCCAATGGTGAAAAGCAGAGATTATAATGTAAATCACTGCATCATGCAGGCCAATGATGCTCTAGTTACAAAGTCAGAGAAGTGAATATAATTCCAGAAAGGTGGAGTCTCACAGGCACAGAGGAAGTGGGATTTGCACAAATCACTGGATTCCAGAAGATCTCAAAAGTAGACATGTGGCCACCAAATGACTGGCCAGTGAGATTCATGATCATCAGACACAGCTTACACTCCTTAAATATTCAGTTAATATGTGAACAAATTGGAGCTACGCGCTTGTCTATTCACTATCCCGGTGCCTCCAACATCCACCACCCTAAGCAAACGAAGCTCTTGATAAACCCTCAAAACCAAAATAGATGGATTCTGGGAAGAAGGGATATGCATAGCCCCAGGATGGAGCAATAGAAAAACACCACATTTATCTACTTTATAAGGGCCTCAACTGAGTGTACTGCAGGGGTTCTGAACATGCTGCTCAGTTGGATGTATTACAAGGCTGTTCAACTGGTCCGCTCCTGCAAGGAGCTCAGATATAATGATGGTCTGCTGCACCCTCCATCTCAATGCCCTCCAGAAAGGTCTGGACCTCAGAGAGGGTGAAGCACTAGATTGCCACAGCTCAATGGAGAAAGAAGATGCTCAACATAGTGATGGCCAAGCCATACAGGGAGGTGTCTTGGGCTGGCTCAGGAGTTTAAGCTGTCATCAGGACAGAGGGAAAAGTTATCAGAATGTCACTGGATGAGTAATACAGAACCTAGTCTAATTTTCTGGGCATATGTATTCAAATGTCACTGTAACAGATGGTGAAATCTTAACTCAATAGAAATCTGGAATCAAAAGTTAGCTGAAGTGCGACCATCTACTTACTATTACAAGAAATCATCTGGTTCACTAATGTTTACATGTGACTCCAGACCAACAGCAATGATTCTCTCTTAACTGCCCTTGCAAACAGACGAGAAAGCCATTCAGTTCAAGGTCAATTAGGGATGGGCAATAAATATTGGCTCAACCAGCAGCACCCACATTCCATGACCAAATTTTAGAAAAGGAGTGTGTCAATGCCAAGCGAAATCTAAGCCAGGCACCTTTCACTTGGAGCCTTCTAATCTTTCAGAACATATGCTCTGGAATCACTTTGACATGCCTGCAAAAACACAATCTTAATTAGATCCATTCTTAACACCAATTGCCCAGCTTCCAGCAGTCTCAGTGTCTGTGTTAAAGTATCACAGCTTCCCTTCACCACTTCATCCTTCTTTAGCAGTTCTGTCTCTAATAAAGGGAAGGATACACCTGCACAAATTCAATAGCCACGTGAGATAACCCCAGTGACCCAGGCAATGGTCTGATTCATGGAAAGGCCTTTGTTCTTGGCTATACTACACAGTTTTCTCCTTGTGACTTTGAATTGGAGACAACATCCCTTTCATGTGTTTACTTACAATGAGATGCACATGACAATCATTGAAAAGTTCACTTCTCATTCTTTGAAACTCCAGAGAATACAGGCCCAGTTTTCCCAATCTCCCCTTATAGAACAGTCCTGCCATACTGGAAGAGCATCTGGTGAACTTTCATTGCATTCCCTTTCTGGCAATATTATCCTTCCAGAGATAAGAAGACTAAAACTTCACACAGTACTCTAGGTACAGTCTAACTAAGCTCCTATATAATTGAAGGAAGACTTTACTACTCCTGTCCTCAATTTCTCTGGTGATAAAGGCTAACATTCCATTAGCCTTCCTAATAGCTTGCTACAGCTGCTTGTTAGCTTTCAGTGGTTTATTAACAAGGATAACTAAGTCCCTTTGCGCATTTACCCTTTCCTTAGTCACTTGACTCTCTACTTCTGGGAGATTTCTTGTAACTTTCTCAGTGAAAATAGACACAAAGTAATCATTTAGCTTCTCTGCCATTTCTTTATTCCCCATTATAAATTCCCCTGACATCGTTTTTAATGGACCCACATTCGTCTTAGCCAAGCATCCCAGCCAAATGTTTCATTTTTCTGCACATGGTAGAAGGTTTTATTGCAGGCAATAGTGAGATTGGGAGAACATGAGTCTCGTTGGGAAGCTGGAACAATAGCAGAGATAGAATGCATGTGAGGTATGATGCCTATAGCTGTAACACACCATCCTGGGGTCATATCTGCAATCACAGAAATGCCTATCTGCATGGAATGCACAGCTTAGAAATGCGGTGGAGACTGATTTGACAGTGGCATACAAGAAAGCATCAGATGATTATTTGGACAAAATAACATGCAAAGGAATGGGGGGAAAGCAGGAATTTGCCATGAGTTAATGACGCTGATTTAAGCTGACGCAGTCACGATGAATCAAATGGCAGTCTCCTTTGCTGTAACAATTCTGAGATCGCTGACCATTGAGTTTCCTACCACTAGTGCTCTTCCTCTCTTTCTCCTCCCCTCACCTTGTGTTGCTGGGCTCTTGGCTACATTCCCCTGAGGAACTGTCACTCTCACCATTTTCCAACACAGAAACTGTTTTTGAGTAGAGATGCACTCTGGACATTTTCTGATGACGTTCCTGCCTCTCTTCCGACTGATGTTCATCCCTCCCTTCACTGATTGCACTTCCTTAAGCTGCAGAGAGCCCACATCGAAAAATACGCTATCCAAGTAACTCTCAGCCTCATGGATGTATAGTCAGTTCTGCTATAACGCATTACTTTTATTCTTGTGCAACCCCGTATTATAAGAAAATTGCGTAACAGCAGCACCATTTAAACTAATGGGGTTGAAAGCACGTTAGAACCAACACACACTTTAAAAGTTTGCACTTTAGAAACAATGTCCCCAACTCGTCAATTGTGTTGTGGCAAATTCACGTTAACAGAACCTGCCTTTTGGCAGAATGACCTGTACTGCTGTTCCAGCAGCCAACACTCATGTTCCTAAATCTCGTGCTCAAGCTGGTCAAACCAGCAGCACTCTCTGCAGATACAATCGTCCTGACTGCCAGGCATGTCTAAGAATACCCATATACTGCAGCTGTGCAACACACAAGACTAAGCTGCCCGGTCATACCTTTAATTAAAATAATTTTTCTGAAAATTTGAAGCAGGCAGGAAATCATTTAAGTTTTTTTTAAATGGTCTGTTGTCTAAACTACTCCTTTGCTTCTGTTTGAGAAGAATTGAACAAGTGCCACATATCTCTGTCTTTAATAGAGTTAGCTCTAATTGTTTGGCATGTGTTTTACACAGCTAATAAAAAGAATACCAACTACCATTTAGAATTCAGTTTTTAAAAACTCTTTTATGGATCATAAAGAGACATGTAAAAATAGATTCAGTATTCTCCCTTAAAATTTCTAATCAAGTACTTTACTTGCAGATATTCGTATTGCACACTTTTGTACCATATCATTCCATCATAATATTCCCAGCAGCAGTTTACTGGCAACACAGCTCAACAGGCAAACTCATCTACATATGGCCGCTGGTCTTGTTCAGCAAAGTAACATACAGAGACAAATTATGGTGTCAGAAAAAGAGCTCATTAAATTTTTATATTAAATTGTAGCACTACCGTTGGTTCCCTAAGTGTTTGTCCCTCTTGCTGCCTCCTGGCTTAAAGCCCTGAGGGCTTCTGCAGAATTTGAAGGTGGTAAGTACAGCAATGATGACAAATGGTGTGTGCTTATTCTTACACAGCCAAGGCAATACACTTTGATTTGTGTCTGAAATGCATGAAATGTAAAACTTGAATCTATTCAGCACATGGATAAGATAAACAATTAAAATTAACCACAATGCCACCACTTAACATTTTCCATTTGAAATAACAAGATTATAGGCCAGCATTCATTCAATATCTATTTTGTTGACTTAAAGTGCATCTACACCATATTTAAATATCTTGTGTAGCCTACACATTTCCACTTTCTTCGAGTCTTATTTTATGTCAACCTTTCTGAGTGCAAATTGTTACATCAACATTTCCATTTAATTTGGTTGTATCAATTGACAGTATACTTGCAGGCTTTGGTTACCAAGTGACTTTTGGAGAAATTTTCTTAACATTTGCCTCCAACTCACCTGCCACCTTGATGAGAAAAAAACTGCAGTCATCAATCGAACAAGAATGTTTCTTTCCTTTAACACAACACAGAAAATGGTACATGTTACAGCATCATAACATTTTATTTCCTTGAGTGTCAAATATCGTGTCAGTGAGCAAGAGTCTTTGCTTACCTGAGTGAAACAGGTTGAGTGAATTATAATTGGGAATTTGGCTCTAAGTGGGAATTTTATGCAGAGAGGGAAAGACATGCTTTAAGTAAGGTTTACTGCAAGAAGTAAACTGTGCTGACAAGGGAGTTTGGTGAAAGATCAGAAAGAAGTGTATTTTTCTTTTTTCTATTTTTCTCATTAAATTCATTGACTGGCAGTGTTTAGGAACTCTCCTTAAAGTGCTGCAAATTGGAAAATGTATTATTTTTGAAGTAGTAGATGCACTTGGATTAAACTGCAAAACAGCATTAATAATAGAAGTCAATGTAGTAAAGTAATCCAAAGCAGAATAAAGTTAATGCAAGGAAAAAAACGTTAATATGTCACAGGTCAGCTCAGTCGAGTGGAATGTGTTGTTTATAATATGCAGGAAGTCACGGATCAGTATCTTCAATGACCACAAGTTCTGCCCATGGAAGAAATTTGAAGCGCAGGTTTTGGAGCTTAAAAAGCAGTTGGATTCGCTACAGTGTATCTGTGAGTGCAAGAAGAATGCGACTTTCAAACTTTCAAAGAGGTGGCCACAATGTAGCTTTGGAGCCTGGAGGCAGAAATGAAATGGGTCATTGCCAGGCAGTCCAAGGAAAACAAGCAGGTGCAGCAGGAGACTCGAGGTTCTGTGCATATATCGGTCTCCAATTTTGGAAGCTGATGATAGGGCCTCAAGGCTTCGAGGAATTGCAATCAGAACCATGTTTCTGCAGCCTTGACTGGCTCGATTTTACATGAACAATTGAGATTGACTTCAATTAGAGGAATGGATAGGTATTTCCATTGCCATAAATGTGACTCCAGGATGGTACATTGGTCAAGGATGTCACAGAATGGCTGCAAGACATTTTCTCGAGAAGGTTGAACAGGCAGAGATTGTGGTCCACATTGTTAACAATTACAAATAGGAAGGGGGATGTGATTCTGAGATCAGAATTTAAGGAGCGAGGTATAAAAATTAGCAACTACCATCTCCGGCGAACAGTTCATCAACTTTACCAACACCTTCCAGCCCAACCTCAAATTCACCTGGAACATCTCAGACGCCTCCCTCCCCTTCCTGAATCTCTCCATTACCATCTCCGGCGGTCAACTAACCACAGACATCTACTAAAAGCCCACTGACTCCCACAGATAATACCTCCTCCCACCCTACCTCCTGAAAAAAATGACATCCCTTATTCCCAATTCCTCTGCCTCTGCCGCATCTGTTCACAGGATTACCAATTCCACCTCAGAAAGGTCCCAGATGGCCTCCTTCTTCCAAGACCACAACTTCCCTTCCCACATGGTTGACAATGCCCTCCAGCACATCTCCTCCACTTCATGCACCATCACCCCAGCCCTCTCAAAGCAACAAGAACAGAAATCCCCCTGGTCCTCACCTTCCACCCCACCAACTGCCACATACATTACATCATCTTCAGCCACTTCCACCACCACCAAAGATATATTTCCCACCCCACCCCTATCAACATTCCAGAGAAACTATTCCATCCGTGAATCCCTTGTCAGGTCCATGCTCCCCACCAGCCCACACCCCCATTCCTGGCACCTTTCCCTGCCACCACAGGAAATGCAAAACCTGCACTTACACCACTCCCCTCACCTCCAACCAAAGCCCCAAGGGATCCTTCCTTCCACATCCATCAGAAATGTACCTGTACCTCTACCAATGTCATCTACTGCATCCGTTTCACCCGATGTGGCCTCCTCTACATCAGGGAGACAGGGTGCCTTCTTGCAGATCACTTCAGAGAACATCTCTGGGATACCCACACCCATTAACCCCATTGCTGAACACTTCAACTCCCCCCCCACTTCATCAAGGATATTCAGGTCCTGTGCCTCCTCCACCGCCAAACCGTTACCACCTGATGCCTGAAGGAAGAATGCCTCATATTCCACCTTGGGACCCTGCAACCACACTGGATAAATGTGGATTTCTACAGCTTCCTCATTTCCCCTCCCCCCACATTATGCCAGTCCCAAGCATCCAACTCGACACCACACTCCTAACCTGTCCATCACTCCCCCCCGACCTATCACCTTCACCCCCATCTATCACTTTCTCAGTTACCTACCCCCCAACCCCACCCCCCCTCCCATTTATCCCTCAGTCCCCGGCCCACAAGCCTCATCCCTGATGGCGGGGCTTATGCCCAAAACTTCGATTCTCCTGCTCCTTGGATGCTGCCTGACCTGCTGTACTTTCCCAGCAACACACTCTTGACTCTGAGCTCCAGTATCTGCAGTCCTGACCTTCTCCCATAAAAATTAGCAAGCAGGGCCTCCAATGTAGTAATCTCCAGGTTGCTCTCAGTGCAGTGAGTACAGAACGAGAAGATAAGACAGATGATTACATGGCTGGAGAGGTAGTGCAGGCTTGTTGGACCTCCAGAATTCCTGGAACATTCGGACTGGGGAAGATGGAATGATCATTTGGAGATCTAGTGCAGACACAATGGGCCAAATTGACTTGGTCTACGCCTTAACACTGCAGTGGTTCTGTCCTCTGGTTTTGTCAAACATAAAGACAAGAATTCCTTTAGCTCTTGTGTAGCAATATTGTGAATTTCTTTTAGACATGCTTATAATTTTGTTAGAAATATGAAATAAAAAAAGTCTTCACAAATACAAATAGAATTTTTACATGTAACAAGAAGAATTCTTATACCTTGCTTGTCATACTGGTTTCCAAAGCCACAATGCTTTCTTCATCATTGCCCTATACCAGAAGTATATCAAAGTTATGATTTGGAGGTGCCAGTGTTGGACATTATAGAAGTGTCATTGCGTGTTGTTACTATTTAAACAATTACTCAGTGGGTTGCTTCTCAGCTGTCACACAAGTATGACAGTGCGTTGAAAGTCATTTTAATTTAAATGGTGTGCTGGACATGCGTCACATCTAGCTCAGAAGTGTAACTTATCTAAACAATAGTGTCAAATACCAGAAGTGCATTGCCCTAACATTTTTCTGTATTATAGCAGAAGCAAGCAATTTCACAATCTCTTCTTCACAGAATAGGCCACAAACTTCTTCATGTTTACTACAGAAACTGTCCTTCAAAATCACACTATAAAAACTAAACTGTTAAAATTTCTCGTAAACAGCTTTAATGGTGCCTCTTTTTCTGACATGTTGACATTTTGATGACTGAACTATTGAAGAAGACCCTTTGTAACCTGTGCCCTGCACCACACTCTGCTCAGTGTCAAAACATTTTCGTGGTTAGAAAGCTTCTCCATAAATATTTCAAGATAAATGTTCAAAAATAAATCAATGCCAGCAATTTGCAAATAAAATACAGTTTGTAACTGCAGTCTTATGAATAGTGTTCAAACTCTGCATGCAGCGTGGCTCACAGGTGGGTGAGAAGGTGAACTGTGAGGATACAGCAGAGATGCTGCAATGTGATTTGAACAAGTTGAGTGAGTGCGCAAATGCAATACAGACTAAGTATAATGTGGATAAAATGGGAGATTGTCCACTTCAGTACAAAAAATAGGCAGGCAGACTGTTATCTCAATTGCAATAGTTTGGGAAAGGGGATGTGTAACAACACCTGGATGTTCCTCATACACTAGTCACTGAAAGTAAGCATGCAGATGTGGCAGGCAGTGAAGAAGGTAAATGCTACATTGGCCTTCGTAGTAAGAGGATTCGAGTACAGGAGGAGGGGATGTCTTGCTACAATTGTACAGGGCCTTAGTGTGATCATGCCTGCAGTATTGAATCCAGTTTTGACCTCCTTATCCAAGGAAGGAGCTTATTGCTCTGAAGAGAGTGCAAAGATTTACCAGGTTGATTCTTAGGATGGCAGAACTAACATATGAAAAAAGATTAGATCAGTTCAGAACTGGAATAAAGAAGAATGAGGGGGATCTCATAGAAACCTATAATATTCTAACTGGGCTAGTAAGAGTAAACACAGGAAGTATATTTCTGATGACTAGAGAATTGAGAACCAGGGGTTACAGTCTAAGGACATGGAGTAAGCCAATTAGGATTGAGAGAAGGAGCCTATAGAAGTCTTTGCCACAGAAATCAGTTGAAGCCAAAATGAAAATGATGCTATTCAGCTTATGAGCATTTCCTGTACTTGCAAACAGCTGCTTTATATTGTCTGACTTGTATAAAAATTGGTTTGCAGACAAACTCAGGACCAGAACCCACTTGCAACCCAGGGGCTACCCATACATCTAACAATTTGCAATCTGTATTCCCACTTACACCAAGATTTATTCATCCATGATCCTTGTATTCTGTGAGAGAGATATGCTCACTATTTAATTGTACCAACTGCTATAACATTTAAAAGGATTATGTTCAATTGTAGTCAACATTTTATCATGCTAACATTCCATTTTGTGCTTTGTTATAACAAATTGTTGGAGGTTTCTGTCATGCTCATGTTTCATTCTCCCAAGAACCACAAAGCCATCTGTGATACAGTGACAACCTGGTAGATGTTTGAAGTTAAGGCCCATGTATTAGATTCCTACAGTAAGGAAATAGGCCCTGTGGCCCAACAAGTCCACATGGACCCTCCAAAGAGTAGCCTACCCAGATCCATTCCCCTACCCTATATTTACCACTGACTAATGCACCTAACACTATGGGCAATTTAGCATGGCCAATTCACCTGACCTGCACACCTTTGGATTGTGGGAGGAAATCGGAGCATCCAGAGGCAACACACGCAGACACTGGGTGAATGTGCAAACTCCACACAGACAGTCACTCGAGGTGGGAATCAAACCCGGGCCCCTGACACTGTGAGGCAGCAATGTAAACCACTGAGCCACTGTGCCACCCTTGTTTGAATATTTCCTGCCTGGCTTTTAATCCAAAGAGTAATCTGAGGAAACAGTATCTACCATAAAAAGTTCTAAAAGTTAGCAGTTGCTGTGACTCTGGGGTAAGACATATGAACCAATATCCATTCTTGGCATCGAGATTGAAAAAGTACTTAGCACCTAAGAATTTAGGATTAAGTCCTTGCAGGGTAAGAAATCTGTCTGGACATTGTGTGCGTATTGTTAGGCCACCTTGGCTCAAAACATAAAATTGTACAAGTAATTGAACCGTACCATTCAATGTGATGCTCAACTTTCACATGACAATTTTTGTACCATGGAATCCAATTCGGGTTTATCGATATCGAATGTTAATGCTGCACTTTTATGAGGGGGGTGAGTGCTAGGTTGGCACATCATTTTTAAGATAGAACACTCTATTGCCTTTAAAGATATTGATAGCATTAATCCTGTCTAGGTAAAGATTAGTCAAGTCTCAAGACTCAATATCGCATTCTGGAATCTTTGATGTTGCAAATGATAGATTTATTACTTTGTGGATTATGATAACATGTAGATCCATGCTTGCTGGTAAACCAATAATAGGTTGCCCATTGTTTCAATGCTGTAAAAGGTAACATATATTCATTCTAAAACTGAATTGAACTTTAAGCTAATCTAAAATCTGAAATGTTTTGTCAGTATCGTGCTAGTCAGCATCAGAAAACCAAAGGACTTTATCCTTCTTAAAGCTTCCATGTCCAAAGCAAGAAGCTTAGCTACCTGTCGATCTTTGTCAGATACCTGCTGCTCCATGAGGATTTTTCAAACAACTGCGTTTCTAACAGACTGTCAATGGATTCACAGTCCTTGCTTGGATGTTTGCTTTTCGTCTTTCTTTCTGGTGTAGCTTTCACGCTCTAAAATGCTAGTATAATGATCTGTACTCAGTGTAATGAAGTTACTATTTATTTCTTGATGTTAATTCTCTTTTTTTAATTTGCCGTTATAACATTAATTATTAGCTACTTGCTTCCTTTCTTGTGGTATGGTATGGGCCAGGCTAGACCCTCTCAAAACATGTTAAGTAGGTAGCCCAGACCCTAACTTTTCCCATTGTTTTCGGCAGATGTAAGGTGGATATCCCAGGAGTGATGCAGCTGGTCAAACCACTTAGCTTCAAATATTAATTTACAGAATTAATTTGCATACCACTGAATGAAATACAAACAAAAGAAAACAGAATTTAGAATACAATGATTTGAAAACCGATATGACATGATATTCCCTGTAACTTGACGAAGGAGATGCTCCAATTACCTGCAACATCTCCATAAACATACCTCTTGGCAAAAAAAGTTAAATTCAAACCCAAGTTCTTACAGGAGAGATGTCAGAGAGAGAGAGAGAGAAAAATAGAGAGGATCAGCCAGGGATCATTGGCTTAAGCATGGAACCTCTTTCCACTGCAGCTGCTTCTCTGGGTCCCCAGCTAAAACCCAAATCAAACTAAAAACATCCCTGAACTGGGAGAACTGGCCACTCCGTTTTCATCGTACAATCAGTTTACAAAAAAAATCTAAAAGCCTGTTCCCTAACTGATGCCTTGAGCAATATCTGTTATGTCCCTGATCCCAGACAAATCAGAGCTCTTTTACAACCCCTTTTGAAAAAAAAACAAGGACAACATAACTTTGTTAGAAGAGTTGCATCATCATCGGTACCTTTTTGAAAGAAAGAGAGAGTGTGCATGACTGACTCCCAAGACCTCTTCATCTCTCTTACCTTATTTTAGAAATTCCTCAAAACCCACATCTTTAAGCACACCTTTGGTCATTGCGCTGCTCCATTTTATAACATGTCTGTATACATTCTTAAATATTTCATTCTGGAAAGATATTTGTAATTATTTTCCCGTAGACAGCAATATGTTACTTCATTGGCATTGCTATTTTTCTACCTTTTCTGCAGCTAGAAGTATCTTAGTTTAAAAGAAAAATTTGAAGGCTTCATCTTTAAAAAGATGGTTAATACATGGCTAAAAGGCTTCACTGTGTCAGACTAATGATTAACCTAAAATTTTCCATATTTTCTCAGATGTGGCTATGGATACATAGCAGAATGCCTGCACTATTGTAATGAATAATTGAGGTTCCAACTGAAATGATAACAGTTTTTACATCAGTTTTTTTTGCAATAGAGCTGTATAATTTACTGTGATATTTTTTGTCTAAATTTTTTTAAACATGTTGAATGGCCTGTCATACATTATGGTGTCAATTTTTGCAGTATGCTCTAGCAATGGCTTAAATAGATATTGACACTTTGTAATTTAGCAAGAGTTGTAATCCATAAAAGCAATATTCTGGCTCAGGCTTCAAATCCTATTAATTGATCAAAGATATCGTGAATCCGTATGTTGCATGGCAATAGCTGTTGACTCTAAAAATAAACTGGCTTGAGACAAGTCCCATAAAATCCAACATGTTTCCCATGATAGAATAATGCATCTGGAGGTTAAAAAAGAAAATTTTCTTGAAAATGGTAGCATATGATTGAACCAAAGCGCTTCCAAAATAAAAACTGAGCAGAAATTAGAAACATATTCTGCTTTATTATTCATCAGTGGAACATATTTTCATAAAAGAATTGCATTTGTATTTGATCAAAAGGAAGAATAGTTTTCTGTTGGAATCTAATTACTGTAATCAAACCATTCTCTTCCCTTCGTGCGAGTTATAGAATATAATTATTTTACAAATCAATGACTATTGTGAAATTAATTAAACCTCTTCAAAGCCCTAAAATCAGAATTACCTTTTCTTTTGTTTGATGTCATCGTGAAAGAGGGGTCAGCAGTAATGTCTATGTTTGCCCAGAATCACCTGTGGTTGTGTGTATGTATGTTTTATATAGTGACACAGTTGTGCAGAGACTTTTTTATACATTTCCCCACCACCAGGAAAACATCCCTTTGGCCAATCAAACATTAATAAACGAAGCCTGGAGATCCGGTACCTGCTCAAGCCCATGACCTCACCAAACTATAGAGATAGCAAAAGAAAGCATCCTACAGTTTTGTCAGAGACAGTCAATATACTGGATTGAAGGACTGAGTCCATTAATGCTATCAGGACTGTACTGGCTCAAACGGGGGCGTTTCTGGCTGCATCCATGGACAGGTTGATCACTGCCACAAAAATGCAGCTCCAGCACAGTCAGTGATACCTGGATGCATGCATGGGTCTGCAATCTATCTCTGGAGATGTGGTTCTCAGCATTACTAGCAAAGAAAGCAGGGAGGGTGTCTCTATCTGGGCAAGAAACTCTTGGAAGCCTTGGACCTTCTAGATACAAGGGCGATCAGCCAAATCTTCCCAGGCCAACAAATCCAACTACAGAGCAGGCTTTCTTTACCCAAACTGTAAATGTCAGGACTGCACTGAGATATAGTGGGAGGTAAAGGAGAAGTAAAGAAATCTACTCAAAGCACAAAGGTGGCATGGCTGACAAAATTGTAAATGACTTTACACTCTTTTAAGTATAGGTCCAGATACATTTTGAAATGACTATTTCAGTGTCTTTATACCTGTCAGATCCGGTGAAGTTGCACACATTGAGAAATGGGTGGTCTTCAGACATCGAGGATGTAAGAAATTGTAATGGCCAATATTCACATCACTCACATACAACTGGCTTATCGACTGCAGACAACCCCAGAAAGATATCAGGGGTCTTTGATCAATGACATTGTCAACTGCAAACAAGGTGCTGCGTTTTACTTATCACCTCAATGTTGTCCATATTGATGTGCAGGGATAGTGGGAGGCCCTGGCCTGCAACAAAACATCCACATTTACTTTTTATACACTTACACCCACCTTGTGAGCGAGGGCACACTATCAGTGATGATTCCACTTATCTCTGCAGGGAAAGAATAGTTTTGTCCAATGTCTGTTACCAGGCAGTGATCTGCCAATCAAGGCTGGATAGCGTACAATGGGCAGTTCACATGTCCATCAACTAACCAATGATAGAAGGTTAAAAACGGAGTGTCTCAGGATATCTCCCAACTTGCTGTCTATCCTGAAACATCACTGAACAACATTGAGATATCATATGCAGATTGAAGCCTTAATAAACAATCTTCCCTCAGCTCATTGATGTAACTGCCCTGTCTCACTGACTGCTACTTTCTTCCTAACAGTGAGTGGGGTGCTGTAAAGTTAGATAATTGAAAGAGGGATCACATAGAGATACCAAGCATACAATCACATGGATAGTGGGCTGTTGTGGTGCAGAGATCTACTTCTGAATCAGAAGGCCTGGGTTGAAGTCCAATCTCCTCTAGAGATATGTCACAATATGTCTGAATAGGTTGATTAAAAATATCAACAATCATGTGGATAAAGGAACATTTATTCAGCAATGGAAAGGTTTGGAGCAGCAAAGATAACTAGATTCACGTGTATTTGGAGCAGTCAGGGGTTGCTAACCACTGAAACAACAAAATATTATACAATGAAAGGAAGTCTAAATTCAGCTCATTCATCTTGGAATGAAGACAGAGAATGCTGGAAAAACTCTGGAGTTCTGGCAACACCTAAGTTTGGACTGAAGAACCTTTGTGCTGAAAAGCATCAAGAGCCAGAGAATCTGGCAGTCTCCAAGTAAGTCCCAAAGAATGAAAGTGGTGCGCAACGGGACCTGAGAACAGTCATGATGATGTGATGAGGCTGATTGATGGTATCCATGGAACATGCAGGGAAATAGCACTGAAGACCTTTGTTTAAAGATCCGAAGAATCAAGGGGTGAGATGTTGCTGCCATGAATCTGCTCTGACTTTCATTTCTGAAGTTGGTTAGCTGCAACAAGGTTAGTTCAGGAAGGATCCCTTCCTTTGTGGATCACTTCCTCCCAGATCCAAATGCATTTGTTTGAAAAGGAGACAATTTAGCCAGACTTTCTTGAACTAACAAAAACAGTGAGTTCATTAATTACTAATATGACAACACTGTGCCTTTAAAAGATGTGTTCAGTCCTGTTTCTCTTGCAGAGCAGTTTTTGTTACAGTGGTACCAAGGTGTCTCCTCCTGGCAGGCAGTTTGTAAGTACATGTCTTTCTGCGATAATGCACATTTTGTTAATACAAATTCACTATAATGT
Source organism: Chiloscyllium punctatum (assembly GCF_047496795.1). Classification (NCBI taxonomy): domain Eukaryota; kingdom Metazoa; phylum Chordata; class Chondrichthyes; order Orectolobiformes; family Hemiscylliidae; genus Chiloscyllium; species Chiloscyllium punctatum. The sequence continues at coordinate 41,766,497 of NC_092764.1, forward strand.
GAAGAATTGGAGACACTGTTACTAAAGCAAAAACTTATGAGACATGTGTTTGTTGTAACGCGATCACATCCCCAACACTTTAAGCACTGTTTCTAAAGCGCAATTTTTCGATAACACGGGGTTGTACAAGAACGCTACCATTAAATTATAGAAGAACTACCTGTAGCTTTGCATGTCTCCCTAGATTATTTTCAAAGTGAGCCACAAGAATCATGAGTGAGTGGAGTCAGGCTGATATATATCCAGAAGACCTTGGTTTGGCTTTTTTTTTGTAGTGAGCTGCTGGCCTGGACAGCTAGAGTTCTTTCTGCCATAGATTTAGGAGAGTTGTATTCTTAGCATTCATAAGGGGTAGATTGTTTCTTTTAGTGTTCCTTTCCACTGGACTGGAGAGTGACTGCACATGGAAATAACAACTGTTTTGTTGCATTGCATTTTGCAAAAGGTGCATTTATGGGATGCTGCCTATATTGGATAACTAGTGGTCAAATAATACATTACCTTGTTAAGTATATCAAGAGAGTAAAGTTATACCAATCCTTTATTTGTCTGCATTTTAATTTCATTGTAAGAAAAAAGTGTGTTTTGATTAAAGCTAGGCAGTGGACCAGTTGAATGGTATCTGGAACACAGCACTGAGGCTATCTCTATAATATATTTTGGGAGGGGCTAGTCTGGTCTCTAACACTAAACATGAGAAGAAACAGTAAAGCAACATGCGTACCTTCTATTTCTAACATGTGGGAATACAAAACATTAAAAGCTAACAAAAACAACAGATCAGTGTCCAACTTGTTCATGAAGAGGTGGTGACAATTTTGTCATTATTGGATGGCATCGGTTAGATTGACATTGACAATTGAGGTTGTTAATTTTGAGGTTCTTGGATTTGCAGTTTCTTCTGAGTTCTTTTAAGAGTGACTGACTTCCAGCATCTAGCATGTCAGACAGCCTTTCCTTCTGTGGTAGAGTTGGGAACCCTCAACATATCTTAGAATAGATAAAAACTTGAAACACCAAGGCTACAGGCCCAGCATTGCAAAATGGGATTAGAATAGATAGTTGTTTCACACATGGTATGGACATGATGGGCCAAAGGGTTTCTTGTCATGCTGTAACAACTCTGACTCTATCCTGATAGCAATTCATCCTGATGTTCCAGAAATGGAGAGTGTGTCCAAATCAACTGGATTATCTTATTGGTTTATGCAAGAACTAGATTCGAACTCCTACTGGCTCTTGAGTCCCATCAAATTCTGGCAGATAATCAAGTTTCCAATTTTGCTGTGTTATTAAAAGGAGGACAGATAAGAATTTATTTGGTTTCTAAACCTTTTGGGGCCACACGTTTTCTGAAATGCTGTTTCATGAAGTTTAGAAGATACTTCAATTTTCAGAAGCTCCATTCAGCAGAAAGTTTACAACTTGTCTGTTTAGATAAATTCTAAAAGTCTGTGAGACTTTGCAGTTTTACAGAATGAAATAGACCCCACGTTTATTTCCCATCAAGACTAAGAGTTGGAAATCTGCAAATAGAAATGGTGCAAATACATTTCAGCACAATTCAACACATTCAATTGCAGTTTGCATTTAGCAAAACTGCAATCAATTGTCACTTTCTTCTATTAAACCTAATTATTGTTTTTTCTTTAAATTCTGTACACAGATTTCTCATATCCATTGTCAAAGAGCATTACTGAATGTGACAAGTTGAATCACATGATCAGCAACAATGCATCCTGACTGACATTATCTCCTTCTGGGCAGAAAGCAATTTATGGGAAAACTCTGCAACGTAGTGCTCCAGAGATTTACACATTTCAACCAGTAATCATTTTTCTGGAAATTGCAGGATTTGTCATTTGATGAATTTAATTTTCCTGTTCAGTTCTTTTCACCTTTCATTTTCTTTTCATAACCAAGGTTTGAGTTGATGGTGTTCATTTGCTTTTGCTAAGTATGCCTATAATTTATTTTCAACCGTTGTTTATGTTGGATTTTATTCAGATCAAATGCTGTTTTATTTATCACCTTTCATTTCTTGCTGTCCATTAAATGACTACTTTGCCAGTTCTGAGCTTACTGGTATCACATAGGAAAACAGATACCCGCTGGGCTTCAGATGATCTCATCTGAATTGAATTGAAGTTTCGAAATGTCTGTGTAAGCTCTTTGCCCACGGCCTTCATTCATTTTTTTATTAGCTTGTTGACATTTTGAAAGTTTATTCTGGCAGATATTTGCTGATGAAAATGTATCCACGCCATTTAAAGTATCAGCACAAACCCTAGAACATTTAAATTTTCAAGCATCTGTAGGGTGGGGGGAGCTTTTTTGCAACTTTAGTGATCTAACTTTTTCTTGAAAAGCAAAGGGTCTAGTCTTCACAAAGAGGAGCTCAGCTCTGAGCATACTGAACCTTTCCATTTGTAAAATGTTGATTGGTCATGAGTTCATTGATAACATGACTCAGCAATGATCAAACTACAAATGTATAATCAGCCACATCACATGTATACTGATGCTAATACCTCACTGATGGATGCACAATGTATTTAGACACAATTGTGTAGTTAAACTGGTATTCATTCCTTTATCTCAAATTAAACCGTTGGTATAAGAAACAAAACAGGTATACACACCATTTTTGGGCAGTTTGCTTGCTTTGGATTTTAGTGCTGTACATCATTAACAAGTACAGAATACTGTCCAATAAAAAAAAGGTTTTTTTTGTCTTCTTGTTACCAAGGCGATAACATTTTTTTTGTGGACTAGTTGATTAAATGATTCTCTGTAGATGCTGCCTGACCTCCTCCGCATTTTCAGCATTTTCGATGTATCAGGTTTTCGAGTATCATATTGTTTTCAATTCCTTTAGCACTAAGGTTGAGTTCCGTTACTTTTCTGATCAAAGATCCATGAAAATGTTTGTATTTCCTGTTTGTAGGATGAAATGGCCGCAAATCCATCCTCATGGCACATCTGACAAAGTCCTGCAACAACCATTATGAATGCATTTTCTTTACTCAGTCATAGGATGACAGCATTGCTGCCTAGGTTTGCATTTATTGCCCATCCCTAATTGTTAAGGATCAAACACATTGCTGTGGGTCTGGAGTCACATGAGGGCCAGACCAGGTAAGGATGGCAATTTCCTCCCCTAATGGACATTAGTGAACCAGATGGGCTTTTCCTGACAATCGACAATGGTCATCATTAGATTCTTAATTCCAGATATTTATTGAATTCAAAGTCCACAATCTGCCATGGCAGGATGCGAACCCGGCTCCCCAGAACATTTTCTGCAAAATACCACTAGGCCATCGCCTCCCCCCGCAGGCAATTATCCCTCCTGGAGGTGGCAAGGACAACTAAGTGGGCAGATTGGCCTCAAGGACATATTTGAGATCATCTCACTCCATCAACAATTATGTTCTTGATTAGAAGATCCATGGATGACTTGCCTCAAGCTTAAGTGGTTATGTAGCAGCTAGTTAAAAGGGCTCAGCTCACCATCAGCATGGTTACCTGGCCTCCCAGAAGTCATGGAAAGATGGATGGTTTCCTGACTGACAAAGCAGTGCAATCTGCCAGCCAGAGTGGGGTGCACAGCCTCGATTTGCCCCAAACTGGAGCGAATCAGTGTCAGACATATGGTTGTATGCTGAAGACCAGCCCCCTTTCACCTGCCTTTGCCACCTCCTCCCCCAGCCCGTCACAGTCCCCATCCTGTGAAGGAAATTCACTTGCCTACTCGCCATTTAAACCCCTAAAGTCAATGCAACTAAGTGATCATTTCTGGAGCCCATAAACTGCTGGATCCGATTGACTGGCAGCTTCTCTCAGGAATGGGACTGAAATATTGAGGTTCATGTTTGACCAAGAAACTCACTAGTCAGCTCTTCAGTGGCCAGAGTTCAATCAGTGAGTTTTGTCTTTGGTTGTGGCAGGGAGTCAGTTATCCACTGAAGATGCTGACCCCTACCCCTATGCTCACTGCTTAACAAACTAAATCTTGGCCAATGAATAAGGTTACATGTAGGCAGAAAAACTACACGTTCCTTACCACATCCCACTCCCATTAGCCCAACTCCACTGCTCTGACCCAAATGGATTTTCAAAAACCAAGAATCAAGTTACTGCTCCAACTCTTGAGTCAACGTGGCACAGTGTAGCATTTCCATGCCAAGAAATTTCCAATACTTTATCATATCCATCATATGATCAACATGGTAAATATCAGGCAAGCAAAGTCAAGTATGCTTTCAGCTGATGGAAGACGCGTTTAAATTCCATGAAGAAAAATTAATTTGGAATGAGATGAGGAGTCCTGCTATATTGCAGTAACAGAATTCTCAGGCTCTAAGCAGAAACGTTTCTTGACAAGGCTTTCGAACATAAGATTTACGAGGATAATGTGCTTGTTTTGATATAGCCAGAGTATGGATTATGATTGCTTTCCCTTTAGTCTGTTATATAGATGCTATTCTCAGTACAGGTATGAAGTTAATAAAAATTCAATGCTGCACTTTTTCAAAATGGACAAGTTGTTTTTAAAGATGGCTGACAACACAAAGGTGACTTGGCAATGTCAGCTCCAGACAAGTTCCAAAACTCAAGCATATACCTCATTAAAAGATGAACAATCCCAGTTACCTGTGAAATTCACAAGGTCTTTTGTTAAGACTGAACTGTAACAAGAAAAAAACTATCACATATATACTGGCCCGTCCTGGGCCATACACCCATCAAAATCTAATGTCCATTCAATGAAAGACAATCAAAGGATTATTCAGAAGCCTCCTCCATCATTCAATGTGATCAACCAGCTCAGTCCCATGAGCTGACTTTCTCCCTTGACATTTGATCCCTTTCTCCCAATGAACTATATCTATCTCCTTCGTGGAAACATTCATTGTTTGGACTTCAACTGCTTTCTTTGGCAGTGGATTCCACCAGCCTACCACTATATGCATGAAGACATTTCTGTTCACCTCAGTCCTAAGTGGCTTACCCCATATCCATAGACTGTGACCACTGGTTCCAGACACCCACACTATTGGGAACATATTTTTCTGCATTTACCTTACCTAGTCCTGTTAGAATTTTATAGGTTTTTAATGAGATCCTCCCTCATTCTTCTAAACTCAAATGAATATAATCCTAACCGATTGAATCTCTCGTCATACATCAATCCTGCATTAATTGTCTCAAATGTTAAAGTGTGAAAATTCACACCACAGGATAGCTATTGAGTTAACCAACTACCTTTTTTTGGAAAACTAACCTGCATTTATTACAAAGTCAGATGGATATGGTAACAATCTTCACAAAGTAACAGCAAGAGCTGTAAAGACAGATCAGACAGTCCACACACAAATTGTTAAAAGTTATCAGCCAACTGCTGGCAACTAAGCAACCAAGGAAATAAACAGTGAAACCTTGAATATGGGAGAGGGATTCTCCTCCAACCTGCTTCAACTTCAAGCTCACCAGGAAGATTAACTTCCTGGCAAGGCACCTACAAGACGCCTTGAACTAAAAAATTGTTGTTTTTCAAGACCATCATTCCAGCCAAAAAAACAACTCAACTACAAACGTACAGACCTAATACAAGACAGAGGAATTGAGATAATAAGCCTTTCTAGCATACAGCATTTTCTTCATCTATATCCAGTTTTTGTATGTTTGTTAATGTAGGTGATTCAAGTAAGTGTAATATCACATACTCTTTAACGTTCTGAACAGGTGTGTGGTAAATAAATATCCTTCTCTCTTCCTAAATGTACACAGTTTGTTGCTGGAAATTATTTAAATTTGATCAAATCAATCCATGGTAAGAAATACATACAGCTCATATATAAAACACTTTAATTATGGATAATAAAAAAACACACTATTTATATCTGTGACATTTAATGTACTTGTAGGCAGGGACTTCAGCCTTTATCCCGATATTGATGTCACATCAGGAAATCTATAAATGTTATGTCCTCCAAAAAAGTTTTCAGATTATCAGGCTGTGTAATATATTCAGAGCACCTTTATCATGGCAAACAGTTATTATCATCTTGTCAATTGACGAGACTGTATAAAAGGAAGTTATGGGCAGTAAGGCGTTGGATAGAATCAATTAATTCACTATTGTAATCAATCAGGACAAATTCAGAAAAAAAGTAATATACATCTTGCCCTGAATAGAAAATGAACAATAATGAACAACCACCCCTTGACCCGGTCATCCTCTGCTTTTAAAAAAATGTTTATTTAAAATTCTAAATAAAATCAGGAAATGCTGGAAATATTCCACGGGCCTGGCAGTGGAGAGTGAGATGGAAACATCCAGAATGCCGCACCACAGAGGTGGCAACTATTTAAATAACTGAGGCTCTAATTATGGGTAATTTGCGGTGTCCAGGGAACCTCTGCCAAGAAAAGATTAACACCGGAGATCCTCAGCTCCACCTTGTGGCCTGAGAATGAAGCCAATGAAGTCACAGAGGATATACACACAAGACTTTCATCAGCTCTGTCACTTTAGTGGGTCAAAGCTGAGGTCAAAGCCTCAAGGACTCTGGCACTCAGGATAGCTGGCAACAGGTAGCTGTTCAGAGCCATCCAGGCAGACTGGTCCCTATTCCAAGCCATCAATGGTTTCCACTCACAGAGACACTGGAACTTCAGCAAGATTTGTCACCGCTAACCTGGAACAAACAAAGCAGGAGTCCACCAACATTCTCAGTGCTGTGCCATCACTTGAACCATGTGTGCACATTACCTATGGCAAGGTGAAAGGAGTCAAAGGATCTTGACCTGGCTCCAGATGAGAGACTCTTTGTCTTTGGAGACAGGCATCCAGAAGGGGGAAGGAGGAGTGATACACGGGCACCATGGATGCTTTGGAGCATTGTAGAGATGTCTGAGCCCTCCTTCTCCCTTCCACCTCTGTGATCCCCCATTAGTCAAGGAGGATGAGCCTGCATTTGGGCAGGAGACTTTCAGTAGGCCTCTGTCCTTTAGGCCCGATTGTACCAGGAGCTAGTCATCCAAAAGTCTGTCAAAGCACAAAGGTAAACCACGGAGCAGGGTCCTTCCACTCAAGCTGCAGATATCCAGCTTACACTTTGATTCAGTGGAAAGAGGAAGAAGAATACATCCCAAGGGCACATAGGTGGCATACCATTGTAAATAAACTACCACTTTTGTGAATTTGTTTTCACTGACATTGTTAAAATGACTGGTGTGGTATGCTTCTCGCTGTCAGGCCTGGTGAAAAAGTCACCCATGTCGGACAGCAGCCTCTTCAGATGTCCCAAGGATGAAAGTTGCTGCAACGGCCAATCATTGCTTATCTCTCACCAGCAGCTGTCTCCTTGAATGCAGAGAGCCTCAAACAGGAGGGGTTCTTGGATTGTGACACTGAGGACTACAGGCAAGTTGTTTCACCTTAACGTGGACACATTGTGCAGGGAATGTGCTCCCAGCTGGCCTACGTACATTGTTCCATACTTAAACCCAATGTATGGGGTGGAGGATGGAATCAGTGATGTTCCACGCATCTTCCAGGAGAAGTATCCATTTTTCAAAGGAACACACCGCCATCAAGGCTGGGAGATTTACAATAGGGAGTTCATATCTTGACTCTCCCTCAGAGCACAACTGAGAACAGCTGACTCAGTGCTGTCCTGTAGGATGTTCAAGCATTTCGAAGCAATATTCAGCACAGTCTGAAATGCTGAAGAGGTATTGATGATGGAATGGTCAAAGGAGATTCCTCAAGATTCTTATCTACCTAATGGCTTTCACAAAGGACCTGAATACACAACAGTCATCCTGACAATGGTGAATATTAGCTCCATGTGATGCTGCGGCAACATCTTACTGATGGTCATGTAAGGTAAGCTTTGTCTATATATCTTAAAGTGGGATCACCCAAATACATCATGCACACAACCACATGGATACTTCATTCAGAAACACAAAAGGTCAAGTATTGTAAAAGTAACAGTGTCTGCAAAAACAACAGGGTCCACTGTGTCCTTGCAACTAAGCAGAGGTGACTTGTCAGATTAGCAAGCAAATAAACAAATTCCAAACCTAGCTCATTTGCCTTGGAAGCATGTTGTAATGAGTTTTTTTCTCTGCGGAGCATGCTCAGTCATGATCACTCAAGTAGCCTTCCTGGTAAATGTCCTGATCCTCAGTCCAGTGTTAATCCCCCATTTGATCTGTATCTAGGAGATACCCTCTTTGTTAACTCCAGCTCTGAAGGGCACAGCAAGTCACAGTGCTGCGGGACGGTCTGTGTTATACTGCAAGGCACTGCCAGAACATTCCAGGCATCAAGCCTCATATTCAGGAGGCCTATCATCTATTCCATTATGGCCCTGGCCAAAGGATGATTAGCGTTGAATCTTCAATCTGCATTAGTTCAGTTTCATAAAGTCGTGTTTGAGGGGGTTAACTCTCATACATCAATAGCCATCTTGCCATCCTTTGGAATGAGGCAGGAACCTAGAAATTATTTAGTATCAATGGATATCTGACATGGACCTCCAAAACTTGGCATTGTCAGTTCATATAATTTCAACAGTAATGGACTGGAAGCTTTTTCTGTTCATAAATGTCACACGTTGGTGATCAGGTGCTCTCAAAGCAAAGTGGGTACAGCTGTTGATGGAAGAGAATCCTTGTGTCCTAGCTGTTGAATCTCACTGTCATGAGGTGCTGTGCTCTGGAGAAAATGGCATCAGATGGAGTACAGATGCATTTGTGGGCAGATAATTGAAAGATACCACCAATAGGGTCTGTTTCCATGCTGTATGACTCTACATCCTCTCATGGTCCCTGAAATGAACCACTGGCATTAAAATTCAGGGCAGCTGTGACCTATACAAAAGTTGGAATGGGAATGCCATTGGGTCCTTCTAAACATAAATCCTCCTCAAGCAAATGGTACAGTCCCAAGCTGATGGTGTTAACATTCGTCATTGTCACTTGCACTGTCTTTCAAACAGTTGAAGAAAATGATAGCAAGGCCTGTAGGCTAATTCAACACAGGTATTTACCACGCAGACCATTTTTTCAAATACCAGATGTCTCAGCTCATTCGACTTTTATATTTCATACTCACAATCACAATCAGAGTCATACAGCTTGTAAACAGACTCTTCCACCCACCATATCTATGCTGACCAACAAACACCAAAGTATATTTTTTTCATTTACCTGCTCTTGGTCCATAGTCTACTTTGCCCCAGTACCTTTTGTGCTCAGCCAGATGTTTCTTAAATGTTGCGAGAGTATTTGCCTCCACCATCTTCTCAGGCAGCATGTTCCATATTTCTACTACCTTCTGGGTGAAACATTCTTTTCTCAGATCTCTTTGAAACTGCTTATTCCTCATCTTAAACTTGTGCCCTATTGTCTTAGATACTCTGTCATGGGAAAAACATTCTCGCCATCTATCCTATCTATACCTCTTATACTTCGTATACAGGTCATTCTGCTATAACGCACGCTTCGTTAGCATGAATTCGCGATAACACAATTGACGAAACGGGGACATCGTTTCTAAAGCGTGAAGTTTCAAAGTGTGTATTGGTTATATTGTGATTCTGGCGCCATTAGTTTAAATGGTGCTGCTATTATGTGATTTTCTTATAACATGGTATTGCATGAGAATAGAATTGCCAAATTATTACAGAACATTACATCAGTCAGATTCCCATCAGCTTCCTCTGCTCCAGGGTAAACCTAACCTGGCCAGTCTCTCCTCATAACTGAGACCTCCTATTCCAGGCAAGATTTGAAGATGCCGGTGTTAGACTGGGGTGTACAAAGTTAAAAATCACACAATACTAGGTTATAGTCCAACAGGTTTAATTGGAAGCACACATCCTGTTGAATTACCTCTGCTCCTTCTCCAGTCCAATCACAATCTTCTGATATTATGGTGACCAAAACTGCACATAAGCAATCCCTGACTATTCCTGACCAATCCCTAACCAATCCCTGTGTTTTCAAATGTTGATTAATCTTGTCCCTCAAAATTTCTCCCAATAATTTCCCTGCTACTGAGGTCAGTAATTACTGTAATTACCTGGCCTTTCTGAACAAGGGAACCACTTTAGCAATCCTCCACTCATCTGGCACTTCACCTGTGATAAGTGAAGGATGAAGTATTTCCACCAGGATCCCAGAAATTTCTTCCCTTGCCTCCTATAGCATCTTGGGATACATCTCATCAGGCCCTCGGGATTTATGCACATTTATGATGCTTAAACATCGAAGATATCCTTTCTTTAATTTAACATATTTTTGTAATCGACCTGTTCAGAGATTTTATTACACACTTCTGGAGCAAGTGGGACCTGAACCCGGGCCTCCCAGTCCAGGGATAAGGACACTATCCTGCTCCAGCAGAGGGCCTAGTGTTAATAGCAACATGTTCAAGAACCTCACATCCCAACTGAAATCCCCAGCCTCAATGTCTTTCTCCTCCACGATCACAGATATCACCAAACTCAGATAGGCAATCCTAAAAAGACAAATCTAATTATGCCAAACATTCCACCAGCTGTCACCTTTTGAAATGTTTGATTTTTAGTTTCTTCACAAAGGATGGTGTTAAAATCAAAATTATCTTTTAAAGCTCATGGGTAAACCAGTTTGTGGAGCTCACTTAATAGTCTCGTTCATACTGCTACAATGAGGGTCCATTAGCTAGGAGGACTGCTGTGCCTTTAAATGCAGAGATCGCTGGGGTCTGAAATCCCTCCCTAAAGCTTCCAACTTTCTTCCTCCTTTTCCTCTATAAAGATGCTCTTTAAAATCGACTTCTTTTTTCAACCTTCTGGTCAGCTACCCAACAGCTACCCATTTGTTGAGAGATAAATATTCTTTCATGATGCTCTTGTGATGCATTTTGGGGGAATTTTCGGTGTTTAAGCAACTGTGATTAGCAATAGGGGGTTTTCAGGAATTTTCATGAAATTACGTGGGTTCTGGAATAAGTGTCTAATTGTCAGGTTGCACAAGAATCTGGTCATTCATCCTGTTACTGTTTTTGAGCTTTATTGTAGCACTTAATTGTTTAATTATACAGTGTGTTTGGTTGTGTGTATCTATTGTTTCTTTGTTCTTTGTGCTGTTAGCCAAGCCTGGACATTGTAACTGAGAAAGAGAAACTAAAAGCAAATGGTAAGCCTGTAACTGCAGATATTTTAAAAGCATGACAAACAGAGCTCCTGTTTAGACATAGAAACTAGAGTCAGCTCTGCATCTAACGGAGATGTAAAACATTTCCTACTGTTCATAATTTGGCTACTATATTTCTACACAACAGTGACCATATTTAAAAATTACTTCATTCCTTATAGTACTGTGAGGTGATGAAAAGGCAAAAATGCATATCTGTCTTACATTTTTAATTGACTGTATGCTTCTGAATGTTACACCAGTTTATTGTTGAAGAGTTTAATAAAATCATGGCGAGGAAATTGGTATATTTCCTCAAGTGTTTTACTGTCCATTAATCTTTCCCGCTTTGACTAATGCCAAACAGAGACAAAATAATTTATCAGCACTTTCTAGTTTCCCAATATACCCACACACATTTTCACAAAGATGCTCAAGGAGACTGAAATGAGGCCAGTCGGTTTCTTTTACATGTAAATAAGAATGGAAAAAAAAATAAAGTAGGTCAGAGACTAAAAGAGTCAAACATCAAGTCAAAATAGAATGTAATGTACTATCCAAAAGGGTTCAATTTAGATTACTTTGAAATACCTATTTGATTTAGCTTCTGACATAGAATACAGCATTAAATCTGCTCCAATTGAATGACACGTATCAGCTATTAATAGTAAGCATGATAATGTCCAAATGGAACTTTTCTTACAATCAAGAGAGAAAACCAGCATAAAAAGAATATTCATAAAAACAGCTGCTGTCAAATTAGTCCATTTTTGACTTAATTGAATTCTACCATTTGGGAGGGAACATAGTATACCCAAAGAAAAATCAGCTATAAACTGCCAGAATCAGTCTTTACAAGATATTCATACTGATCAATCTTTTAAAATCATTCCGTCATATCTGTTTTATGAATACATTTTTCTCCTTTTAGTTAGGTAGCTTTATCATTGGCAATGATTAAGAATAAGCTGAAGATAATTGTCCTAAATGATCACTGTGAGACTACTTCAGATTAGATAGTTATGCAATAATAAAATGCAATGTTTGATTTTGAGAGCTTAATTCATAATTTAAAGTTTTTATCTGGAAATATATATGTTGGAGAATCAGATGGAGGACTGTATTCCTCTGAATGATTAATCATTCGTAATAAAATCTTTAAGTTAGTACCTGAGCCACATACTTGAGATTTGGACTGAGAATCAAAGGAGGTAGAAAAGGAGACTGGTCATATTAAATAAAATATGAAATAGGCTGGTGTGAATTGACAGAAACAAATATTTGGTGCCCTCTGGAAATAAGTAAACAGTATAACCATCCCACAAACTACAAAGACAATTTATTTCCCAGACAGTGCATCAATCTTTTGTTCAAAGGACAATCCGACAATGGAAGAAATTGCCTAAGGTACTGGCCACAGTCCCATTAATTGAAATCCTCCATTTATATGTTTTTCATTATCTTGACTAACATATAATAAAATAAGAAAAGTCATAGACCATGTGATTATGGTTAATCCTGGCACCAGGAGGCAACACACGGGTGACACTAACTGCTGCAGAATCACTTTTAGATAGAGCAGAGTTGCCCATTGTGCTGTCTGGCTGCACTTTACTGAGAAACAATTGCTCCTACCAGTGTCCAGAATGGCAAAGCAATCAACACACAAGATAACCTTGGATTCTTGCTCTGCCTGCCTGCTTGGCAATCACTCATTCCTTCTTTGTTTTTTGTTTGTTCCTAACCTGAACTATGACAATCTCCCTAGTTGCTATCCATGTTATTTTCTGCCTCATGGATGGACACCAATGTCATCGGCCTTGTTCCAAATTCGAGAGTTCAAGCTTGCGGAGCTGGTGACACCCCTCCTGCAGATTCATGACTTCCTATAATATTACACGATGTATGTTCCACATGACCAAGCTGATCCGTCATGCCATAAATGGAAATACTATTCATTATAATTAGAACTTCTAGAATAGTTTACCAATTAATCACCAGCCTTTTTTCCCTCTACCAAAGTAAAAGCCATCAGAAAGAACATCAGAAAGGTACAAAAGAAAAGAAAGGAGTGCCTCCTTCCTCTCACTATTGAACTCCCTCTCACTATTGAAACTCTTATCTTACACTCTTACACCCAAAGCATTCAGTGCAGATGAGACCTGTCTTTTATATGGAATGTAGAACATAAATCACAAAGAGCAGAGATCCCAGAACAGGTCCCTGCAAAACACCACTGGTCACCGAGCTCCAGGCTGAATACTTTCCATCTACCCTCTGTCTTCTATGGTCAGCCAATTCTGTATCCAGACAGCCAGATTTTCCTGTATCCTATGTCACCTTACTTTCTGAATGAGCCTATCATGGGGAAATTTATCAAATGCCTTGCTAAAATTCCTGAACACCACATCCGCTGCTCTACCTTCATCAATGTGTTTTGTCATATCCTCAAAGATTTAAATATGACTTGTGAGGCATGACCTGCCCCTCTCAAAGCCGTGCTGCCTATCTCTAATCAAACCATGTTTTCCAAGTAATCATAAATCCTGTCTCTCAGAATTCTCTCCAAGACTTTGTCCACCGCAGATATAAGACTGACTGGTTTGTAATTCCCAGGATTATTCCTATTCCCTTTTGTGAACAAGAATACCATCTGCCACTCTCCAGTCATCTGGCATTAGTCCAGTGGACAGTGAGGACGCAAGGATCATTGCCAAAGGCACAGCAATCTGTTCCCTTGCTTCCCATAGTAGCCTTGGGTATATCCTGTCTGGCCCAGGTAAATTATTTATCCTTTTGTTTTTCAAAATTTTCAGCATATCCTCCTTCTTAACATTAACCTGTTCGAGCCCACCAGCCTGTTTCATGCTGTCCTCACAAACAACAAGGTCCCTCTCAGTAATGAATACTGAATCAATGTATTCATTAAGGGCTTCCCCTACCTCCCTTCCGACTCCAGGCATAATTTGCTCCACTATCCAAATTGGCCCTATCCTCACTCTGGCCATCCTCTTGTTCCTCACATAAGTGTAGAATGCCTTAGAGTTTTCCTTGATCCTATCCACTAAAGCTTTTTCATGCCCCCTTCGAGGTCACCCAAGTCTATTCTTCAGTTCCTTCCTGGCTACCTTGTAACCCTCTTGAACCCTGTCTGATCCTTACCTTCTCAACCTTAAGTAAGCTTCCTTCTTCCTCTTGACCAAATGTTCCACATCCCTTGTCACCCACAGTTCCTTCACCCTACCATCCCATTCTTGCTTCAGTGGGACATACCTGTTCAGTACCATCAGCAGGTGCTTTCTAAACAACCTTCACATTTCTGTTGTGCATTTTTCTGAGAACGTATGTTCCCAATTTAGGTGCCCCAGTTCCTGCCTAAGAGCATTGTCATTCCCCCTCCCCCAAATAAATACTTTCCATTACCGCCTGCTCCTATCCCTCTGCATGAGCAGAGTAAAGGTCAGGGAGTTGTGATCACTATCATCGCAATGGTCTCCCACCAAGAGGTCTGATCCGTGGCCTGGTTCATTGCTATGCACCGAATCCAATATGTCCAATATGGCCACCCCTCTAGTTGACCTATCTACCTATTGAGTCAGGAATCCTTCCTGGGCACATCTGACAAAAACTGCTCCATCCAAACTACTTGAACTAAGGATGTTTCAATCAATATTAGGCAAGTTCAAGACACCCATGACAACAACCCTGTTACTTCTGCACCTGTCCATATTTGCCTCCTAATCTGCTCCTCTGTGTCTCTGTTGCTATTTGGTGGGGGGGGAAGGAACCGGCTGTAGAAAAATTCCAATAAAGTGACTGCTCCTTTCCTGTTTCTGACTTCCACCCATACTGACTGTAGACCAACCCTCCTCGATGATTTCCTTTTCTATAGCTGTGATACTATCGCGGATTAGCAATGCCACTCCCCCATCTCTTTTACCTCACCCGAACCTCCACTTCTTTTCAAATTTCTAAACCCTGGAACATCCGACACCCTTATTGTCCCTGTGATATCCAAGTTTCTGTAATGGCCACAACATGGTAGGTCATCCCCCCATAGTATCCAAAGCGGTCTACTTATTGTTGAGAGGGACAGCCACAGGGGACCTTGCAGTGTCTGTTCCCTTCCCCTCTTCTGACAGTCACCTAACTACCTTTATCCTGTAACATAGGTGTGACTGCCTCCCTTTAACTCCTCTATATCACCCCCTCAGCCTCCCGAATGATCCTAAATTCATCCAGCTCCAGCTCCAGTTCCCTAACGCGGTCTGAGAGGAGCTGGAGTTGGGTGCACTTCTCACAAGTGAAGTCAGCAGGGACACCAGTGGTGACCCTTACCTCCCACATCCTGCAAGAGGAACATGCAACTCTCCTCGCCTCCATTCCCTCGGCTCTAGACTTACCTTAGCAGGTATTCAGCTGCACCCCAGAGCTTTAGGAGATGGCTCTGGTTGGAAAAGGAATAAACAGTAAAGAGAAGGCTGTGTATTCAAGTATGAAACCGCACAACTGCAGAGCGGAAGAGATATAACCTCAGCCACATCAGCACAAGGGTCACTCTTGAACAGGCCATCAGTATCCGAAAGAGCCGGTTCCAGAATCCTGAAGGAGTGATGCCATACTATCTCTGCTCTGTGAATGGTCTGCTCACTTTGCACAACATGGTCATCCAGAGAGGTGTGAAATTGCTGGCTGTCCTTAAGGAAGAACGTGTGCCTCATCAGAGGAATAGAATCTTGAAGAGAATCAGAGGTGCATCCAGCCAAGCCAGAGATTCGAGCTGTCCAGAGATACACTGACCTTGATGGTAGTGAAACACAAAATGCATCTGGGCCGGGATCACTTCTCCAAAGTCTAGTCCAAACTGTAAGTATTATACATCCTGGTTTCTCCAGTACTAAAAGACAAGTCTATTACTCATGTGGTTTAACTCTTATGATGCAGCAAATCTGCTGTAATCATGGCACTCTTAGGCCTCACAGGAATGATATCACTACCCTTCATAAAATAATAAATGTTACTAATCCAGCACAGTCATTTCACATGCATTCACATGTATGGCTTTAACCGGATTGTTTCTGTGCATCTAGGTGAACCCTCTGTGATGCTAATGCTTCTTTTCTGCCTTATTGCTGAAGGTCACGTCTGGTGGGACCCCCAGTGAGTGGAGATGTGGAGACTGATTACTGAAAAGGGTATCCCGGTGGCTGAGATATCCAAGGTTCCCCTTTTCACAGTCAGGGAGCTCACAATGACACCAGAGCACGTATGCAGAGACAACCTCAGTCATGGGATAGAAGACCTAATGTCTGTCTCAGTCAGAGATGTGGAAGGATGACTTTGGAAAACGCAATCTCTTAGTAGTTTGATACCATCTAAAGTATCCCAAAAAGCACGAATCCTTTTATTGACCCATCTGTACATCTACATATGACAAGTCTGTCAGGACACCATTCAATACTATTCCTTTCCTCATCAGTCTGCTGTCTTGCATCCATTCAGTGGATTGCTGAATATGGCTTTGGGTGTATCCAGCTTTTTAATCGATGAGCTTGTGTACCCAGCCATGGATGTGAATGGTTCTTGGGCAGGTGGTTACAGCCTTATGTGTGGACAATGTATCAGCAACATCCAGCCAGTGAAGAGAAAGCATCCTTCTCTCCTACTCTGCCCCTGTTTGGAAAAATAAAAGAAAATCCCTAGTATCTAGAGACTCTTCCTCATCTTTCCTCTGTAAGCTACTCTTGGTGCAAGCTGCCAATTGAAGGGGAAGGGAAAACCACCATCTGAATGGGTAAATCCTCAAACAGTGAATTTATGTAACCACAACATTGTATCAACAGCAAAGAGGCAAAGTAATCAAAAGGAACTAAAAGAAAACAACTCATTGATTTTCGTGTTCCAAACTGAAGCTGTAAAACTGTGATTCCCTGATATTTTTGTTCGCACGTAATATTCATGATTTGTCTTTAGGTGAGTGTCTGTGTGAGTGGGATCTTATAAAAGGGTTAAAGTTTAAGTTATACATTTACATATTAGGAATTGATCCTGTCTACATTATTTTCTGCTGCAGGTTAAAAACAGCTTGATCAACAAGGAAATGATTATTTATTATAATGGAAAAACCTGTTATGTATTTTGTTTTTAATTTGAATTAACCAGTTTGGTAAATTTGTATAATTCTGTGGGGTTTTTTTTACATTTATGTTGACTCAGGATTTGATTGACAGTGCTTTATCCCCCCAGCAAATAGTGACAAAAAATCTTCAGCCTCTCTCATTTGCTTATTACCGTCTGCCCAAGCGCCAGTTGCTTTTCTCTCTTCCCTTGGGCAAGGTTGGCAGTACCCTTTCATGGGACATGCGTATGATTGGCATGGCTAGCACTCATTGCTCATCCCTAAAGAGCGTGGCTTGTTACAACAAATCAATGATAGTTTTATAGCAGCCATTGCAAATCTTTGAATTACAGATTTTATTAATTATTTAAATTAAATTCTATCTGCTGTTACATTGGGCTTTGAGTATATGTCACCAGCAAATTAGTCTTAGGATATTAGTCCTGAGACATTACCAGTATATCACTGCCTACTCGGGCTGTGTCACTGCCTACCTTGAGACCCTGTAAAATAATCATAGGGTTTTTCTTCATACCAAAAAGCAATTTGTTGGGGCTCTTTCTTTACTGGAACTGTTTATTCACTGTGCTGCAAGTTTTAATCCTGCTGGAGTCACCCGGAATGCCTCCTCTAGCTCAGGCCATCTCTATCGTGTCTTTACTGAAAAGTGTTGGTGAACTTTGGGCCTCTCCTACTATAACAGACTGCCTTGTTACTGCTGCAAAGGCTAGCTCCCACTGAATGGATTCTCTCTGATAGCTGCATTTACAATCCAGGTAGACAGCATTTAAAACAGACACCCTGCTCCCCACCTCCTGATTGGATTTGAGCTCAAGATTTGGACAGATATCACAGTGATGTAGGCTGTAATTTATGTGCTATATTTAATATCATTTACGGTAAGTGTGCCTCTTCAGATTGAGTGAGCATCATATGATTCTTCAGCGTGCCTGAAGTTAATGATTATTGTGTCGGTATTTCTGCAGCCACGGTGATACCTTTTAAAATAGTTGTAGCTTTAGATTTAATGGAATTTTAGGTAAATAGGTCACATTTCAGGATTGAACAAGATAAGTAAGCTCCAGGTCAACACGTCAGGAGAGGTTATTTAAGCTTAGTGGAAACATCCAAAGCTGATTGAGAGTTTTTTTTTATTATTTTACTTTGAGTTTTGAACAGTCCTGTGAAGTTCTTTGATGAAGATGCTTGTAAGGATCAGTGCTGCTGAGCAGGGAAGGATGCAGTGAAACTCTATTACCTCAGAGTCAAGAATTAATGATAGTCCCAGATAAAAAGTCCCTGATGCATTTCCTTCAAGTTGAACATGTTTAGATTCAGATGTATAAGACTTAAGGAAGAAACGATCTGCAGTTCCAGGCTCTTACTTTAGGTCAGAAGTGACTTATCGAGGTGTTAGAGACAAGTTATCTGGTGAGAATACTGTACCTGGGGTGTTTTTGGGTAGTATACAAAGGTGAATGTTCGAGCATTGCAGCAGGAATGTGTTTAGGGTACTGTACAAAAGCTGGTTACTGTTTATTTATAAAAGGAGTATTTTGGAATAAATGAAATTATATTTTAATTGTGTGCTTCAAAATCTTTGAATTTGTATTCTCAGGTTTATTCTATTTCATCTTAGTCAATTAGATTTTATTGCCACAAGAATGGGGATGCGGGAGTACAGTGAAAAGTGTAGAAAGTCACCAATCCCAGCACCTCCTTATTTAGAAAGGTGCCTAGATACAAGTTCTTAGGTACAAAGTAGAAAAATAAAGAAATAAAGGTGAACGTTCACCATTACAGCCTTTCATAAATGCTTCAACATCCTGAAGCTGAAACGATCACCAGCAGAAAGCAGTTGGCCAGTCTTGGGTCCCTGTACAGCACTGCACCAGCACTGCCATCTTACTGCCACCAAAGTCACCACCAAGAGGAGACCATGCAGTGCTGACCTCGGCAATACAGCTGCCGCCGTCACTGCTGGACCTGCACCAGTGATGGGCCAAATCTCACCTCCCACACTACCGCCAGGAACACAATCTCACCTCCCTCCTCCACTACCGCCGGGAACACACTCTCACCTCCCTCCTCCACTACCGCCAGGAACATACTCTCACCTCCCTCCTCCACTACCACCAGGAACACACTCTCAACTCCCTCCTCCACTACCGCCGGGAACACACTCTCACCTCCCTCCTCCACTACCGCCGGGAACATACTCTCACCTCCCTCCTCCACTACCACCAGGAACATACTCTCACCTCCCTCCTCCACTACCACCAGGAACACACTCTCACCTCCTGCACGACCGTCAGGAACACACACTCATCTCCCTCCAACACTACGTCAGGAACACACTCTCAACTCCCTCCTCCACTACCGCCAGGAACACACTAGCACCTCCCTCCACCACTACCACCAGGAACACACTCTCACCTCCCTCCTCCACTACCACCAGGAACACACTCTCACCTCCCTCCACCACTATCGTCAGGAACACATTCGCACCTCCCTCCACCACTACCACCAGGAACACACTCTCACCTCCCTCCTCCACTACCAACTGGAACACACTCTCACCTCCCTCCTCCACTACCACCAGGAACACACTCTCACCTCCCTCCACCACTACCATCAGGAACACATTCGCACCTCCCTCCACCACTACCACCAGGAACACACTCTCACCTCCCTCCTCCACTACCACCAGGAACACACTCTCACCTCCCTCCACCACTACCATCAGGAACACATTCGCACCTCCCTCCACCACTACCACCAGGAACACACTCTCACCTCCCTCCTCCACTACCAACTGGAACACACTCTCACCTCCCTCCTCCACGACCACCAGGAAGACACTCTCAACTCCCTCCTCCACTACCGTCAGGAACACACACTCACCTCCCTCCTCCACTACCATCGGGAACACACTCTTACCTCCCTCCTCCACTACCATCGGGAACATACTCTTACCTCCCTCCTCCATTATCAGCAGGAACACACTCTCACCTCCCTCCTCCACTACCACCAGGAAGACACTCTCAACTCCCTCCTCCACTACCATCAGGAACACACACTCACCTCCCTCCTCCACTACCATCAGGAACACACACTCACCTCCCTCCTCCACTACCACCAGGAACACACTCTCACCTCCCTCCTCCACTACCAACTGGAACACACTCTCACCTCCCTCCTCCACGACCACCAGGAAGACACTCTCAACTCCCTCCTCCACTACCGTCAGGAACACACACTCACCTCCCTCCTCCACTACCATCGGGAACACACTCTTACCTCCCTCCTCCACTACCATCGGGAACATACTCTTACCTCCCTCCTCCATTATCAGCAGGAACACACTCTCACCTCCCTCCTCCACTACCACCAGGAAGACACTCTCAACTCCCTCCTCCACTACCATCAGGAACACACACTCACCTCCCTCCTCCACTACCATCAGGAACACACACTCACCTCCCTCCTCCACTACCATCAGGAACACACTCTCACCTCCCTCCTCCACTACCGTCAGGAACACACTCTCACCTCCCTCCTCCACTACCACCAGGAACACACTCTCACCTCCCTCCTCCACTACCATCAGGAACACACTCTTACCTCCCTCCTCCACTACCGTCGGGAAGATACTCTTCCTCCCTCCTCCATTATCAGCAGGAACACACTCTCACCTCCCTCCTCCACTACCGTCAGGAACACACTCTCACCTCCCTCCTCCACTACCGTCAGGAACACACTCTCACCTCCCTCCTCCACTACCGTCAGGAACACACTCTCACCTCCCTCCTCCACTACCGTCAGGAACACACTCTCACCTCCCTCCTCCACTACCGTCAGGAACACACTCTCACCTCCCTCCTCCACTACCGTGGAGAAACCTGCATCATTTATGCTGGACACCTTGAAACCGTCCACCCTTTCACAGAGAGTAAGCTGCAATGAAGAAAAAAATTTGAAAAATAAATAAATAAAGTCAAAGCAGATGACGCAGACGAGCTCAGCACAGGGGCCCATTTTCTGTGCTTCTACTCTGTTGCCATTTCCCAGTTTTGTTTTATTGCTAACGTCAAATCTGAAACATTGTGTGCTTATGTTTCAGTGAGAGACCTCTTTGTTAAAACCAAAGCAAATCAAAATTTGATCTATCAAGCCAGGTCTGGGATCGGACCTGTCCATTTACAACACCATCTGGGATCATACTGAGTCTTCTGCAATATGTTGGCAATCAAAGCACTCTGAACTCTATTCGGGATTTGGAAATGGTCACACATTCAGGTGTAATTGAAATTTAGAAAACACAAACCAAAATGACCAACTGATAGATGATATAATTGTAAACAGTGTGCAAGGACAAGTAGACTTGAGTGTGTGTGCACAAACCTTTGAAAGAAACAGGGCAGGATAACATTAATAGGTGAGAAAGTGCATTGAATCCTTGACAGAGTACTGAACCTAGAAACTAAGCAAACCCAAAATAAGATGCTAATTTGGCTTCTTCTGGAGATTTGAGACTTTGTTTATGTTGCATTCACAATTCAGCATCTCAGACAGTGCAGCCCTTGCTTATTACTGCACTAGCATGCCACGTTAGTGTTTTGAATTCATGTCTCTGGAGTGAAACTGAAGTGAGAGTTCAGATTAAAAAGGAATATATTGTTCGCTTGCCACTTCACAAAAATCCATTATTGTGCCAATAATGAGTATTACATTTTAGAAAGGACATGAAGACTTTGAAGAAGGTACAGAGACATTTATTTGGACTAGGTACAATAAATAAAAATTACACCTAGTTGGAAAGACTGGAGAAGCTGAACTGTTCTTCTTGCAGCAGGGAAGGCAAAGGGGAGATTTATTAGAGAGGTTTAAATCATGAAAGATATTTGATAAAGAAAACAGAAATGGTTTCCAGTGAGTGAAGAATCAGTAAGCAGAGGATATCGATTTCAGGTCATTAAACCAGAGGTCCTTTGAACTCCTTGTACGATAAGTGGCTCAGATTTAGGATGCACAAGTTGACATCATGTTGAAGATTGAATACTGACCTTCAAAATGGAATTAAATAGGTGAAGGAAACAATGCATGGATGTGCAGAAAGAATGGGCAAAAGGAGCATCTGGAATGCTTTTGAGAAAGCCATGCAGAGCAGTTGGAATTAATGGCCTCTGTGCTGCACTATTCTGTGATGTTGGGATATTTCTTTTGCAATAACAGGAAGCTGTGCACATTAAAACAAAACTTAAAAATATAATTATACTAATGGACAACATTCACCACATTTTTACATTCAATGTTTAATTTATAAAACTTTCCTTTCCAATTCTGGACATGAATTTTTACCTTTCCAAAATGGCAAAGCAATTTACCAAACAGTGCAATCTTTTGAACAGTGCTCTATTGATTGAAATTGGCTAAATTAGCATTGAGGCAAAGATTAGCAGACATTAAATTATACAGCGAAGCCCTTTCCTCAATATCAATGGAAAAGAACTTATGCAGCAAATTGTAGAGGTCCTTATATTCTGGGTGGAATACTGGATGCAGATGTAATTTGTACAAGATTTGACTTTGCAGCTTGGTGCAACCAAAGACCTTTCCAATTTCACCATTACGATTACTGCTGTTCCTATTTCCCAGTCTTCAGATCATTTCATTTTGTTGTCAAGTACAAATGACAAGTAGTATTTTATTGGTTTTCAGTTACGTGTTTTGGCTGTACAGATGCAATTCTAAAATGTATAAAATGTAATCATTACCTCCAGCAGAGACTCGAATACACAACAATTCCTTGCAAAAAATGTGGGTCACAAGGAGAAAGTGCTAGAGCTGCTTTGTTTTCTCAGGCTGACGAGCTAATTGATTGAGAAGCAAAGCCTTACAGTTCGATATGTGAAAATCCCACCATTCGCAAGGTTCACATTCTCCAAAAAGCCCATAAACATTGTTTTCTCAAATGACACATTGTTCACGTGCAGCGTGAGATAAATGCATAGTGCGTACTTGCAATTCCAGAAAGCAAATTTACTATTAATTTTCTTTCTTTGAAGCCATAAATTAGCAAAGATTGAACTTGCAGTGAACAAAAAAAGACACACAGTGAGGTTTGCACAGATAAAGAATTTCACTAAAGGCAGATCTGCAATACAAGATTGACTGTAGTGTTTTTCACTACCTCAGTATGTCCCACAGCACTTCACAGTCAATGAATTACTTTTTGTCATCACGGTGGCGTGCAAGAGGTGCTGCTGTTAATTTATACAGCGCAATAAAGTACGATTACTAATCTGTTCTTCAGTGATGTCAATTGAGGTATAAATGTTGGCCAAGATAATTCCATTCCTTTTCTTTGAACTATTGCCTTGTTATCCACCTGAGAAGATAGACAGGGCTTTGGCTTAATGTCTCATCCAAAATACAGCATTTCAGCCAGTGCAGCACTTCCTTATTACTGCACTGAAGTGCCAGCCTGGAATTTTGTACTCAATTCTTTTAAATTGGATTGAACTCACAAACGCCTGATTCAATAATGAAAGATCAAAGGAAAAATTGAATAAATTATTCCTTTGCCAGTTCACAAGAATAAATTCAAGTATCAAACATTTGTGCAGCCAATTACAGGTTCACTTAACTAAACATTTGATCATTTGCTACACAAATAATATTGCATTGTATTTGATACAAAGATTATGTTTAATAATGAATATTAATTCATAACTATTTTATTTCAGCTGCACCATCTATCTTCATTAGTACATTGATCCCACTCAATCTAATTATTCCTACCTTCTCTAGACTGTCCCTTCTCCATCGCTCCACTTATTTTTTATATTTTCTAGCACATTTGAGATCTTGAGCAATTAATCTTTTATTCAAAAGTGAAGATCTTTATGGAATCATCTCACCCAATCTGCTGCCTCTCTGGGTCAATAATTTAAATTGAGTGGCCATGGGTCAGGTGTATACCTGTTTAGGTAGGTGAGTACATAACTTCTCTTTAAAACAGTCTGAGGATCTACTCAACATGTATTAAGCTGCTTGTGAATGTATATGCATAAAATGATAATAAACTAGCCAAGTTCTAGGAGAAAATGAGAACTGAAGATGCTAGAGATCAGCGTCAAGAGTGTGGTGCTGGAAAAGCACAGCATGTCAAGCAGCATCTGAGGAGCAGAAGAACGAAGAACATAGAACATGAAGACACAGTAATTAGATTCTATGATCAGGAATCCAATGTCATATCAAGAAAACATTTTCTTACAGTGCCAGTTTGTTGATTTGAACAATGTGAAAACTACTTATATATTGAACATAGAACATAGAACAATACAGCGCAGAGCAGGCCCTTAAGCCCTCGATGTTGTGCCAACCTCTGAACTAATCTAAGCCCATCAGCCTACACTATCCCATCATTATCACATGCTTATCCAAGGATTATTTAAATGCCCCTAATGTGGCTGAGTTAACTACATTGGCAGGCAGGACATTCCACGCCCTTACCACTCTGAGTAAAGAACCTGCCTCTAACATCTGTCTTAAATCCATCACCCCTCAATTTGCAGTTATGCCCCCTCGTACAAGCCGCCGTCATCATC
This sequence comes from Chiloscyllium punctatum, assembly GCF_047496795.1. Lineage (NCBI taxonomy): Eukaryota > Metazoa > Chordata > Chondrichthyes > Orectolobiformes > Hemiscylliidae > Chiloscyllium > Chiloscyllium punctatum. The sequence continues at coordinate 41,791,427 of NC_092764.1, forward strand.
CTAGGAAAAAGACTCTCACTGCCTACCCTATCTAATCCTCTGATCATCTTGTGTTTCTCCATTAAATCCCCTCTTAGCCTTCTTCTCTCCAATGAGAACAGAGCCAAGTCCCTCAGCCTTTCCTCATAAATGCTTCCCTCTAGACCAGGCAACATCCTGGTAAATCTCCTCTGCACCTTTTCCAATGCTTCCACATCCTTCCTGTAATGGGGCGACCAGAACTGTACACAATATTACAAGTGTGGCTGCACAAGCATTTTGTACAGTTACAGCTTGACATCACAACTCCAGAACTCAATCCCTCTACCAATAAAGCCTAATACACTATATGCCTTCTTAACAGCACTATCTACATGGGTGTCAACTTGCAGGGATCTATGTACATGGACACCAAAATCCCTCTGCACATCCATAGTACCAAGAATCTTTCCATTGACCCAGTATTCTGTCTTCCCAAAGTGAATCACTTCACATTTATCTGCATTAAACTCCATTATAGGACTGGACACTGCAACCTCAGAGAAGTGCTGCATTGTCATAGATGCAGTACTTCAGGTAGGTGTGAAAGAGAGTCCCAGCGTACCTGTTTACAGTTTTTGAGCATATTCTAAGGGTCACATGTTACTATTGAAGCAGCTGAGAGTTTCCAGCTGTGTTTTTACCTCAAATAGAGTCATAATGTCATAGAGATGTACAGCATGGAAACAGACCCTTCGGTCCAACTCTCTATGCCAGCCAGATATCCCAACCTAATCAAGTACCATTTGCCAGCACTTGGCCCATGTCCCTCTAACCCCTTCCTATTCATATACCCATCCAGATGCCTTTTAAATGCTGTAATTGTACCAGCCTCCACCACTTCCTCTGGCAGCTCATTCCATAATATGCACCACCCTCTGTGTGAAAATGTTGCCCCTTAGGTCCTTTTTATAACTTTTCCCTCTCATTCTAGTTCTAAACTCCACCACCTCAGGGAAAAGACCTTGTCTATTTACCCTATCCATTCCTCTCATGATTTTATAAACCTCTATAATGTCACCCCTCAGCCTCCAATGCTCCAGGGAAAACAGCCCCAGCCTATTCAGCCTCTCCCTATAGCTCAAATCCTCCAACATATGAGCAAGGAAGTTTAATTGGTTGCTCTGATTTGGAGATGCTGGTGTTGGACTGGGGTGTACACAGTTAAAGATCACACAACACCAGGTTATAGTCCAACAGGTTTAATTGGAAGCACAATAGCTCTCGGAGCACCACTCCTTCATCAGGTGATCGTGCTCATTTCATTTCACTGTTATGGGACCTGGTTGTGCACAGAATAGTTGCTCCCATTTATACATCAAACAGTATACTATTATAGTTGCACAGCAAGCTGATTTCTAAAGAATATTTCTGGTAGGTCAGCACAACCACATCTCAGTTCACACAACTGTATTTGAGAATTCTACATTAAAATTTAGCCATGAGGTACAATATATTCCAGTAAATGATATTTCAAGATAAATATACAAAATATATTAAAGAAATTGCTAAGCATCATGAAATGAGACTTTAACTTGATGTTAAAATTCAGTTATTTCAATACACAGGAAATTTTACCTTGGTTTCCCTTTTACCACTCTGCCCTCTGCTGACCTTTTGCATAAAGTTACACGTCAATTTATCCAGATAAGTGGATCATTTGCAAGCTTGTAATTCAGCAGATGTACCGATCACAAGTGGGATTGTAACATTTCATTACTGCAGACAAGCAAGTGTATGATTGATTCTGTTACAAATATTAGTACAAGATTGTAAATGGAATAGAAAATGCTATCCAGCCCATCCCACTTGAGCAGCCAGCCTGATCAAGTTTCAGGACGCAATCTGAACATGTTTAATATCCTCCTCGCATGACTCCCATAATTCTCCAGTCTCTGCTAAATCTAAAATTGATCTAATTCCCTTTTGAATACATTAACTATGTCAATATTCATTTCAATTTTTGGAACTTCGTTTAACATCGAAGGTGAAAGAAGTGGTTTTTATGGCTTCTTCGGTTCATAACATAGTTCTTCAATTCTAGCTTTTATAGGGGGCCAATTGCATAATGCTAATATTACAATCAAGTAATCCAGTGCAGAACTGAAACCGAGGGACAGGAGATCATTAATGCTACAGGAAGATTGTAAATATAATTAATAATCATTGAATTAAGAAGTTGGAATGAAATGATAGCCTTAATAATGATGGTCATGAAACATAACAACTGGAAATGATGGTCATAACAACTGGAAATCTACCTTTACCCAGATGGTTTACATGTGACTCCACACCCACAGCAATGTGATTGACTAGTAATTGGCCTAGAAAGCCATCCAGTTGTACCAAGTCATACAGAAAAAACTAAATAAGAATAAAACCGCCAACAGTGTAATAGGCACCAGGAATAACAAAGCCACACTCTGGCCAGTGAACCCTGTAATGTCCTTCTCATTAACGTCTGGGTTCTTGTCAAGAAATTGGGAGAAGTATCCCAGAGAATCCTTAAGCAGAGTCACAGAATCATACCTTAAAGTGTTTAAGTCCAAGACTCCTCCATCATCATCCTGTAATACTCTCGATCACCATTAAGGCAAAACCACAAGAGGATCAGTGCACAGCTATACAGTTGGGAGTGAGTGGTCCAGGACGTCCTCAACATTGACTTCAAACCCAGTGAAGTCTCATGATATCACATCACACACGGGCAATGAAATTGTTCTGATTCTCACCTACTGCCCTCCCTCAGCTTATGAATCAATGTTCCACCATGTCAATCACCACTCAGAAAAGGCAATGACAGTAGCTAAAGGTATAGAACGTACTAGGACCCAGACTGTAGGTAATGACTCCCACTAATTCAGCCATGGAGAGCTAGATCTACATAAATGGTGTTAATCTTATAATTCACTAGGAACCAGGAATTATACACAAGGGAGGCACAAGGTTTAAAACTCTGAACAGGAACACTTTATTTTAAATGCTCACACCTCCACAGTCAGCTCTGCACTGAGCCTCCAGCTCCACATCTTCAAAGTCACCTGACCAGCTTGCTAACTTTTATAGGTGTGCCATCGAGAGGGTTCTGTTGGATGTATCATTACCGGGTGTGGCAACTGTACCATTCAAGATCAGAGACGGTTACAGAGAGTGGTGAACTCAGTCTGGACAATCACAAGGCCAACCTCCCATCTATAGAATCTATCTACCAGGCCCGCTGTCAAAGATCCAGCATTCTCAAAGATCCATCCCAACCTGGCAATGCTTTTCTACAACCTCTACCATTGGGGTGAAGGTACAGGAGCCTGAACACATGCACCAGCCGGTTTTGAAACAGTTTCTACCTTACTGCTGTTAGAATACTAAATGAACTCACAAACTCTTGACATTCACCTGTACTTGTGTTTTTGTTTTTGTTTTTGCCTCTGTTTACCTATTATTTACTTATCTGTGCTACTTAACTCTGTGATCTGCTTGCATGCTCACAAGACAAAGCTTTTCCCTTGCCTTGGTGCATGTGACAATAAATTCAATTCAGTTCAATTCAATTCAGCTCTCTTAAAAGGGCAGCACCCCGAATACACCCATAATTGATGGTAGACTGATGAAATTGATGCCAAGTTTGATTTTCCCTCTTTCTTGTTTTTCTCATAACCTGCAGTAAGATGGGTTTTGTAAACATCTCCATGTTCAATAGTTCAAGGAGTCTCACAATTAGACATGACAATAAATGCTAACCTTACCAACCACGTTTAAAAGCCACAAACAAATAAACAAAACAAAATAGCTCCCTTGCACTACCTAATTGATTCCATTAATCTTTGTTCTAATGAGAATAAATTTAGCTTCCTTAATATCATAGATTAATGTTCAAAAGCAGTCAGCTTTATTATCCTTTTTAGAGTTGCTTTAATGCTTTTGTTTTTATCACTATTTTATTGCCTTCAGTATATTACATCAACAACAGCAACTCACATTTCACCGAAACACTTAATGTCGTAAACCGATGTACAGTGTTCCCAGTAAGTGTAATCACAGAACTCTGCGTCAAAGGAGGAGATGTTAAGTTAAGTAACAAAAGTATCTTAAAGGATAAGAGAGCAATGGAGACAAAGAAAAAGTTGAAAGACTGAATTCTAGATCTTCGGGCCCAGATTACTGATGGTAGATCCATCAACAATTAGCAAAAGGAACACATCTGAGGCCAGAAATTGAGAAATGAAAGGTTCTCAGGGTTAATTAGGACTTGACAATGATGCAGGAATAGGGAGTGCCAAGATTTTGAAAAATAATGAAAAATTTAAAATTGAGACTCAAGTAGACTAGGTACCAGTATATCAGAAAACACAGGGCTGCTGTGTAAACAGGATTGAGTGTATGTTAGAGTTCAAACTGAACATTTCTGAATGTTAACAAAAGCTGGACCATGGGAGGAAGGTCATAAAATTGCTGGAATAATTGAATCTAGAAGTTGCAAAGACAAGGGTGAATATTTAAGCAACAGTTGGGCTGAAACAGCCCAATTATCAATGTGGAAACAGGTGTGTCTAACTATGGAGAGGACACGGGGTCAAAATATCAGCTCAAGGTCAAAGAGCACTGTGGTTGGGACAGTATGTCAAACAATGCACCTGCATACACATGTCATGTAAGCATTATATTTTCAATTTATTTCTCTACTAACTGACAAAAAGCAAAATCATTCTTTAAGGCCACCATCAAGGTCACCTAAATATCACATGAAATGTAACAAAATCACATCCAGCCCATAAGATTAACCTTTCTTATGCCAATTTTATACTTAGGGAAACGGACAAGGCTAAATCCACACTTGGATCACATCTATCCACATTCTCCCAACTCCCCCCTCCTCCTCATATTTAATCTCACTTTAAACTAAAAATTGCATCATCTAACAATCTGCAAACAAAAATCTTAACTAAGTGTGTCCATAACTCAAACAAAGGAGGGAAAAAGATAAACTGATCCCATTCTATAACATATGCAGCGCAATGGTGAAAGTTGATAGAAACAAGTGTGTTGTGTCTCTGGCAATTACAAAACATGAGATAGCCATACACACAATAGAATGGCTATTTGTTTCCCAGACAGTGCATCAACAATCATTCCTCCCAAGAGCAATCACACAATGGAGCAAGCTGTCAAAGGAAATACTCATGTCTTCAAGATGGAGTCGGAGACCTTTATACCGTCAGGACACATGCCATAATGCAATGATGATATCTTGAGTATGTCTCATAAAGATATGCTGATATACTGACTGTGAGACATAACACAACAAAGTTATTCTGTTTTCCCTTAGGAATCTCTAACCTTAGTTCCTGGAACCTTCAGTTGCTCTTTGCAAAGGCTTCTGGATTTCCTTGCCTTATGATAGGGATCAGATCCACACTGCTTCAGCTCTCTTAAAGGTGCAGCACCATTCCCCAGTAACCTCTGCTGGTCCTTTCTATCATCTCTGTCAGTTTATAGCTTTGGGTAGGGATAGATTGGGGTAGTTCACTACCACAAACCCTTTGTCTCTGTTTTGTCTTGAGCTGATCTGGTGATTTATGGTAAAAGGATACAACACTGTGAAGTTACGACAGTAGATGCATTGTTCTTAGATAACAACATAAAAGTACATACATTTGGCCCGGCATAAATCCTCAGATCTTAAGGAGTTTTTACAGACACTCTTTCTCTCTCCTTATTTCCAACCACAGAGTGTGAGTTACATCAAGAGAATGGCTGGATCCAATATGGCACAAATGTTAATTGCTTCAGAACCATTAGTTTATGCAACACTGGCCAATGTGAGCAACCAGAAGCTCCAACAATCCCAGCAGCATCGGATTTGCGGAGCGGGTGTGGCCAGGACTGTAGGCAAACCCATGAAGAAGACAGCCATGATGCCAAATAAGGGGGTGGGGGGGGGGAGGAGGAGGAGGGTAGGTAGGGGATATGGGGGTGCAGATTAGTGGGGGTGGGGGTTGGTGAAGATGGGTTCTGAAGCATCACCATCCCGGAAGGAAGGACCATACTACTCTCTGATGGGTGTGCCGTTAATGTGCAAAAAACACCCTCCAAAGATAGCACTCCTTCCCTTACCATCATATGACAGTGTGTGGGTAGGGTAAGCTTTGGGGTCCATTTTAAAAGTTCAATAAATCATTAGCTATTTGATCTGCACTTTCTTGATTTAGTTTTTCTTCCTTCTTTTCTTAGGGTTCCAAGATTGCACATTTTGAAAGTCCTTATGAGGGTTGAATCGGTTCTGTTGATAGCACCCTCTTGTCAGAGGCAGGAGGTCCTTTGTTCACTTCCCATTACTGAGGTCGGATGTGGTCTGTCCACAAGGTGAGTTTTCAGCATGGAGGGCATGTGAAACAGAGTGGATGTCTAGCCCACAACCTCTCACCCCCCTCTGGGAGGTATGTGGGAGCTACTGAGATAAGCTGCTGACCCACCCTACGCAAATAAATAGTTAAGAATTAATTTAGCATATTAAAAGCTCAGTGGTCCCCAGCAGGAAGGAAAGGGGTGCTATAAATCCACCCATATACTCCTCTAGTCATTCATTCACCTACCCATCCCTCCAGTTCTTAACATGAGAGTGACTGCCTTTGATATCAAGGCATCATTTGAGTCCAATTCCACACTTTTACATAAGAGCTTTATTTTGATTTGCTTTACTCAATAATACTCACATTCTTGATTACTAGCTCCCCACATTTATTCAGGAGAAAGTGAGGACTACAGATGCTGGAGATCAAAGTTAAAAAGTGTGATGCTGCAAAAGCACAGCAGGTCGGGCTGCGTCCAAGGAGCAGGAGAATTGCCATTTCTGACATAAACACTTCATCAAGATTCCTGCTGAAGGGCTTATGCCCAAAACATCGACTCTCTTGCTCCTCAGATGTTGCCTGACCTATTATGCTTTTCCAGCGCCACACTTTTTAACCCCCATATTTATACAACCAATTCACACCCTATTATTTAGGTTCAAAGTGCAAAGAAGTTTTTGTATGGAAAGGGATCATTCTTTCTGTAGTTGGCATTAACCACCAATATTCATAGGGGCAGCCTAGAGTTTGATAACATAGACCAACTGGCTTAAACCAGGCTATTCATGTGGTAAATAACTGTCTAAGGTCAAAACTTTTAAATCTGCATTTTTAATCACCAAATATCATTTGCGATTCATGTTATAGCTCATAAGCACCCAAGATTTACACAACAACAGGATAGTTTCCATAAAACGACTCACATTATCTTGACCTAAAGTTCAATGTTTATATATGATATAAAGGAAGCTGCATGCCACAGAACTGCGCTAACTTTCTATCATGTTATTTGCACTGAAGAGGTGTTGGTTCTACAAAGAGCAGAGCATACATGGTTGGAGATGAGTTGGTTACAATAAGATGTTCGAGACTGTCACCAAGTGACAGGACTCCTACTCAACAGCAGAGGAAAAGCATTGAGGGAGCATTACAGCTAGTCATTTTAGATTCTGCATAGGTGTCATGGAGGACAAGGAGAGATTGTGCACTATCATAACAGTCACATCAACTGTCACTTTACAACCTTGCTTAGGGTCATTTTAGTACCGAGGCAGGGCTGGAAGACTGATGAAGATTCACAAAACATTAACTGGAAAAATAGGCACAGATTTGTGGAGAGGCAACATATTCAAGGTCCTTCAAGGGGAGGTCAGACGTGGGACATTAATTTGCAAGACGTAAGAGCTTGAGGCTGAGGTTTTTTTAAAGAGAGAGATTGTCAATGGCTGATCACAGAAATGTTGAAATATAAGGGAACAGTGGCCAAGGCGATGGACCATATATTATGTTATCCAGGAGGTGTAACACCGAGAGATTAGTGATAGTAGGTTAGCCTTCCCAAGGCAATTAGAGACGAATAATAAATGCTCACCCAGACCCGTGATGCTGACATCCCATGTCTGAATCTTTAAAAATGACATGGTGATAAGAGAATAGGAGGTGGGATATGGCTAATTAGATAGCTCAAAGGATGGATGATGATAGAAAGAGGATATTAGAGAAATAGTCATTTGGTAGCAGACAACTTGAGTAGTACTGAATAAAGATGATTATGAGAGCTGAATCTAGTTGGGATCCCATAGCAACACCATTTATTTCAATGCACATGGCATCATTAAAACTGAACTCAATTGTGCAAGTTGTTGAGTGCATTAAGTTCAATGCATGCTAATTCATACAAAGGTGGCAGGTTAAGATCACTTTTATGTAATGCTGCAGTGCTAGAGAATCCTGAGTGTGCAAAGAATTACGTTGACAACCAACATAGGATAATCACAGGCTCCAAATGCAGTGCACGTGCATGTGCTGTAAGTCACATATTAATGTACAGTGCCCCAGTCTTTGCAGACAGAAAGAACATCTACATACAGCACACCTGTTTCAACTCAACAAAATAAGTGAAAGACATTCTCTGGGTTATTTATCAAAGCAATCTTTGACCAATCAGTGTCAACCTACCTGGTATAAAACTCAGACAAAGCTTGGCAGTTGTCAGTCATCATTAACAACCATTGAACAGCCCATTTGCAAAGCAATCTGCACACTCACCTTCTATACAATATTGCTTTCCTTCTACATTAGTATTTCTTGTGAAATGTCCTGATGAGAGCAAGGTGAAACATTGTGACAAATTACAGTATGTCTTTTTCAGCAATATTCATAGCAAAGAAAATATAAACAGGTTCAAGGTTCAGCCTGGAGAAATTTAATTTGGTGAGCATGGAAAAAGGAAAGATTTGAGGCAATTAAATTGATGGTCTCAATCTTGATGACAAAGAGCTGCTCCTAGATGTTGGAGGTGATTTCAGAAGGGGCAGAGGCGAAGGTGTCCAAAAAGTGGATGATATTACCCTTCACTCTTTGATTGGTCCTTGAGTTGTGGAAGGTCTGGTAGATTTTGATATGCTCCAATTGAACATTGGGATTATTGGCTAAACTAGAGATGCACCAGGTGAAGTCAAGAATGTACCCCTGGATCTGAAGGAGTGGAGACAAGAAACGTGACAAGGAAATGACTGCTAAATGAGAGGTAAAACTGATCTACGCCAAAAGTGTAAAATACGCTCAAAGTGAATCAGCAAAACAATATGCATTGTGCCAGATTGTATTTTCCAACATCTTGGAAACTGGTGCCAAGATTTTTTAATTTCAAACCAAATGAATCTGTCAATAAGACTAAGAAATGAATCTTCAAAAAGGGCTTGAACTATCATTCTGAAATTCGTTGGAATGAATGTCAAACGGAGTGAAACATTAGCTGTCAATTCACTATGCAATGACCTTAGACCAACTTCACCCCACTAGAGTTTTGTTGGGAACAAGGGCATCAATAGGAAGCAGACTGAATGATTGAGCAAATTGACAGAGGTTTACAGATATATTATGGCAAATGCTTGGCTAGAGACTTGACATTTGGGGATTTGAAATTGCTTTTCTATACGATTTAGCAACACATATTTCAGTATCACAGCTGTTTCTGTGTCAATAGATTTTCTCAACACTCTTCAGCATTAAATATAATTTATGATTTATGTCACAGTTCAGTACCTTTCCCAACTGGAACATTACAACATTAAAATAGTTTTTGTAAGTATGTTAACCCACTTATTTTATGAAGAGAAGTGAGAAAATGTATGCATAATATGAAGGGAGTAGCACAGTACAGGACTATTAATCTTTTATCACATTATTTTATTCCAGAGATTGCTTTGCACTTTAAAAGGCAGAAATCAGCACAATGCTAAAGTGTAGCATTCAAGCTAAACTAATTGTCTAATTATTCACTAGAAGTAGGAGGGTAGATTTGCGCTCAACCATGTAATTGTGCTGATGCAGAACTGAGACAGGGATTAGCAAATTGGGCAAAGAGACCTGAGGCTTCTTTTGTGCCCAAATCAGCTGTGCTTTTCCAGCCAAATACATTTTGCATCCTAGAGTCCTTGAAAATATTACATGTCAAAGTCTTATTAACATTCCAGAAATGCATACAAATTATATAAATGAATATTTGGCTTACATTCAAAGTTTGTGAGAAGATTTGTAGCTCATGTGCTCGTTGTTGTGGTTCTGTTCGCCGAGCTGGGAATTTGTGTTGCAGACGTTTCGTCCCCTGTCTAGGTGACATCCTCAGTGCTTGGGAGCCTCTTGTAAAGCGCTTCTGTGATCTTTCCAACGCCATTTGTACAAATGCCGGAGGAAAGATCACAGAAGCACTTCTCAGGAGGCTCCCAAGCACTGAGGATTTCCCCTAGACAGGGGACGAAACGTCTGCAACACAAATTCCCAGCTCGGCGAACAGAACCACAACATTTGGCTTACATGTTGTGACCACATTTATTTTTGATTTAAAGCTCAATAGTGGGAAGTCTGACATCTGTAAAACAAAGAACCTGTTTTTTCCTTTTTCCTTGCCTTTAACATTTTGTTGATTTTATTAGTTTTGTTTTGTGAATATCTACAAATCCTTATTAATAAATAATGTCCAAAGATGTGCTGGTTGGGTGGATTGGCCATATTAAATAGTCTATAGTGTCCAGGGATGTGCAGGTAGGTAGATTAGCCATGGGAAACGCAGGGTTAAGGGATAGAGTAGGAGGGTGGATCTGGATGGGATGCTCTTCAGAGGGTCGATGTGGACTCGATGGGCTGAGTGTCCTGCTTCGACACTGTGGGGTTTTCTATGATTGTTTACTGCTATGAGAGGCATTTTAAGTTATTTATCATTGCTAAGAAATTGAGTCCATCCTCATTCAGCAGGCAATTGTGATGTTAATCAGGTTAGTTGCCATTTAGTTAGGTAACAGTATATCCACATGTATTGAAGTAATTTTTATAGTAACAGATCTTAGATATTTTAGCTGCTAATTAAGACAAGTATGCATGAGACATCTGTAAGTTTTGTTAGTTTTTGTTAGTCTGTGAAAAACGTTAATTGAATTTTTCATACAGTTCGCTTGATTTTATGTAATTATCTACTTATCTGGAAAACTGGCGTTTGCTCAGATTTTCTGCCATGAAAATGCAGAGATACAAAGGCCAAACTTTCTCTTAAAGTTAAAGATTGAACTTTTCTGGTCATTAAAACCTGAGCCTATTGAATGCTGCTCGGATATTTTGTTGAGGTTGCTGATGACAGGTTCTGACCTGAAACATTGACCCTCCTGCTCCTCTGATGCAGCTTGACCTGCTGTGCTTTTTCCAGCTCAACTCTCTAGCTATCCACCCTGAAAAGGGAATGCCCACTAAATGTTCGTGATGTCAGTAGATTGTAATATCCAGTTCTAATGAAAAACCATACTGGACCTGAAACATCACTCTGTTTCTCTCTCCAAAGATACAGCCAGACTTGCTGAGTTTCTCCAGCACTTTCTGTTTTTATTTTGGTTTGTGAAATGCTGACTTAATTCCCATGTTATTTTGGGGCTCAATGCTCCAGCTAAGACTCTCTCTTAACCTCACCTAGATAAGCACTGATGCAACTTCAGGAAGAACATCTGTCCCCCGCCACCATTCATGCTATTTAAAAGGGTCATTTAAAAGATGAAGTAATTACAGGTTAGTTGGTAATTGACTTCTATTAGCTGGAATCCTTCTGAAGAAATCAATAACTTCTAGAATTCTTCCAAGTTTTGCGATCTATACAGTAAGTGTTGAAATACTTTAACAAACACAGAAAATGCTGGAGAACCTCAATAAATCTGGCAGCATCTGGGGAGGGAGAAATAGAACTAAAATTTCGAGTCCATTATGTCTCTTATTCAGAATTCATAGCAGACCAGATCTGTTGAATTTCTCCAGTATTTCTTCTGTTAGTTTCAGACTTCTGTTCCCTTCCTTTCACTTCTTCATTAGCATTCATTTTACTTACTTTTCTTGTTCTCTACCATTAAAAACTCTTTTATCTTTTGCACTGTCAAAAGCATATAAAAACATTTTTGAACACTTTTCAGTTCTGAAGAAAACATAATGGACTTTAAATATTGGCTCTGTTTTTCTTCCATAGATGCTGCCATACCTGCTGAGTTCCTCCAACATTGTTTGTTTCAGATTTCCACATTAACCATATTACCTTCATATTACAGTGGCAACATCTTATATTTATCTACTCAATCTTTTTTACGTATTTTGTAAGAATCAATGAGTTTACCTCTCATTTTTTGAAACTACAGAGAACCTATGCCCAGTTTGACCAATCTCCCTGCATAGAACAGTCCTGCCATTGCAGGAACAAATCCAGTGAACCTATGTTGCAATCCCTCTATGGATATAATATCCTTCTTGAGGTAAGGAGACCAAAATTGCATAAAATATTTCAAGCACTATCTAATCAAGCTCCTTTATAATTGAAGCAAGACTCCTCTTGTACTCAAATCCTCTTGGTAAAAATGGTGAATATTCTATTAGCATTCCGAATAGCTTGCTGCAATGTTACCTTGCCCCAGATTTCTCAAACAAAACAAGTGATTTTTCTCTATCATGTTTGTTCCCCTTATAGCTTGAAAATGGGAAAATATATTCTAACTGTCTGACTCCTAAGAATAGAATGTTACTTTTTATAATGTTCCCCCAATAAGTTGATGTATTTGATTTATTCATATATTATCACATGTACCTAAGTACAATGAAAAGCTTTGTTTACAAGGAGTACAGGCATATCATAGTCAGCAAGGATGTATAGATCATAGGGTGAAACACAAAACTGGACAGAGATATACAAGTTACATTACCCAGAGTGTGCACTAGGCAAGATCGGCATTATATTAATTTAAAGTGTCCATTCATCAGACTAATAACAGCAGGGAAGAAGCTGTTCCTGAACTTGCTGGGGTTTGTGTTGAAGCTTCTGTATCTTCTGCCTGATGAAAGAGGTTGTAGAAGAACATTACCTGGATGAGATGCGTCTTGGGTAATGTTGACAGCCTTTCTGCAGCAATGGGTTATGTACATGGAGTCCATGGATGGGAGGTTGGCTTCTGTGATGGCCTCGGCTGTGCACACCCTCTACTGTAGTTTCTTATGGTCCTGGGCAGAGTAATTGCCATTCCAGGTCATTAAGCACCCACCCGGACAGTATGCTTTCAATGGTGCATCTGTAAAAGTTGGTGAGGGACCTTGTGGACATGTCAAATTTTCTGAACTGTCTGAGGAAGAAGAGGCATTGTTGTGCCTTCTTGACCATCGCATCTACATGGGAAGTCCAAGATAGGTTGTCAGTTATCATCATTCTGAGGAACTTGACTCTCTCCACCTACTCAACCTCAGCTCCATTGATGTAGATGGGGTCGTAATCTCCTCCCTTCTTTCTGAAGTCAATGATCAGTTCCTTAGTTTTGGTGACAATACTGAGAGAGGTTGTTCTCATTGCACCATGTCACCAAGTCCTCTGCCTCCCTTCTGTGTTCTCACTCATCATTGTTTGATGTCCGATACGGTGGTAAACTTGTAGATGGATAACCCTCTGGTTATCAATATTGCACTCTCTCCGAGGCTGCTCCCAGTGCACCCGGTGGATTTTTACAGAGATTTCTACAGCTGATGCATAATTTCCACCCACAAATTCTAGACCTCCAGGTATAAAATCAGCATTCTATTAGTCTTTGTGATTACATCCTGTACCTGTCCATAACACTTTAACCTTTCCATGTATCGGAACCCCAAGTTCCTTTTGGCCTCCATTTTTTCCAGCTTTTCATTAAATATCAATTATTCTTTCCTTTTGGCTCCAAAGTAAATGTCTGCCTACATTGAAAACCATCTAACCAGTTTTGTTCATAGGAATATAGGAACAGAAGTAAGCTATTCAACTCACCAAGCCTTTCCACCATTTATTACGATCATGGTTGATCGAACATTTCAAACTTTTTCACCCATATTATCTTGATAACCATTTGCACCATTGTTAGCCAGAAATTTGTCAACCTCTACTTCAAATTTACTCAAAGACTGAGCTTTTACAATGCTGTGAGTTAGAGAATTCCATAGAATCACAAGCATCTGAGGAAAAATATTTGTCCTCAACTTGGTCTAAAATAGCACCCTCTTATTTTTAAATTGTGCCCCTGATTCAAAACTCCCTGACCAGAGGAATATTTTCATCTCAGCTCATCTGATCTCACTTACCCTGTCTATCCCATCAACTAGGTTTCAAAGAGATCATCTCTATATTCGTCAGAACTCTGGTATGTATAGGCTGAATTAGTCCAGCCTCTGTTCATAAGCTGTCCCACCATCCCAGGAACAAGTCTGATGAAGCTTCATTGCACTTACTCTATAACAATGATATCTTTCCTTTGATAAAGAGACCAAGGCAGCATGTATATAGGTAATGATGTAGTATATCAGGAATGATGAAGGCCTTTTGCCCATAACGTCAATTTTCCTGTTCCTCGGATGCTGCCTGACCTGCTGTGTTTTTCCAGCACCACTCTAATCTAGACTCTGATCTCCAGCGTCTGCAGTCCTCACTTTCGCCTCATCCAGTACAATTGAAGCAAGACTTTACTATTCACTGTTCCCAAATCCTCTTGTGATAAGAGCTAACATCACATTAGCCTTCCTAATAACTTGCTGAAGCCTGCATGATTGTCTTCAGTAAGTTATTGATTAGGTCGCCCAAATCCCCTTGCAAATCCTATTTTCCAACTTCTCACCATCTCAGAGATACTCTGAGCATCTGTTCTTCCAATAAAAGTGGTTGATTTCACATTTTTCCATCTTATATTTCATCTGCAATGTTCTTGCCCAATCGCTAAGCCTATCCAAATTCTTCTGAAAATGTTTTACATCTTACTCATTACGTGCATTCCTGCAAATGTAGCATCTGCAAATTTGGAAATGATATATTTGGTCCCCATGATCAAATCATTGATGTTTAATGTCGACAGTTGAGGCCCATGTACAATCCTTGTGATACCCAGCCTGTCCCAATCTGACAATGTAAGAATGATCAATTTATTTCTACCCTGTTTTCTGTCTGCTAGCCAAATCTTAATTCATGCCAGTACAATACCTGCTATCCATTGGGCTTGAGTTTTGCTAATCAATCTCTTATGCGGGATCTCATAGGTCTTTTGAAAATCTAAGCATGTTGCCTTTATCAATGCCCTTTTGTCAATTTTGTTAGTACTACCATCAAAAACCTGCAAACAAATTGCCAAATATAATCTTCCATTTGTAAATCTATGCCCAATCACAATATTCTTATCCAAGTGGCAATGTATTACATTCTTTATGATAGATTCTAGCATTTATCTTTGCTAATTGTTTTTTTTACATACTTGTAGAAGCTTTTACAACCCATGTTTATGTTTTTTCTAGGTTGTTTTCATATTCTATTCTTACTTTCCTTATCAGTTTTTTTACCTTTCCTTTGCTTTATTCTAAAATCTTCCCAAATCTAAAACTTATATTTGGCCAGTTTATAAGCTTTAATCTTTTAATCTTACATAATCCTTCATGACTTTTGTCAGACCTGGTTGACCAACTTAAAGGTGCATATAGTTGCTCTAAGTCATATAATCACATTTTAAAGACTGGTAATTGTCTATATAGAGTTATGTCTTTTAATGTATTTTGCCAAACCAGCTCAGCCTTATTCAAATGTCTACAAAATCATGAAGGGTATAGACAGGATAGATGGAGATAAGCTTTTTCCCAAGGTGAGGAATTCAATAACAAGATGTCATGCGTTCAAGATAAGAGGTGAAAAGTTTAAGGGGGATATACGCAGCAAGTACTTTACACAGAGGGTGGTAGGTGCCTGGAACGCGTTGCCAGCAGAGCTAATAGAGGCAGGCACAGGAGCTTCATTTAAAGTGCATCTGGACAGATGCATGAGTAGGTGGGGTGCAGAGGGGTACAGATGCTTAGGAATTGCGTGATAGGTTTAAACAGTGAATTTGGATTGGCTCAGACTTCGAGGGCTAAAGGGCCTTTTCCTAGGCTGTAAGTTTTCTTTGTTCTTTGTTCTTTGTTCTTTACCACCTTTGCTTGAGATTGCATTTCCTTGCTTTCAAACATTATGCAAATTTCTAACATGTTATGGTCATTCATCCCTAAACATTCTTGTGCAAAAGGTTATTAATTTCTCCTTTTTTATTACATGATATTAGATTTAAAATAACCTGCCCTCTATTCAGTACTCCACATGCTACTCGAATAAAAACTTTCCTAAGACATTTTGGAGACACATCATCCGCAGTTTTAATGCTCAATTAGTTTATCCTGTCTATATGTAGATTGCATTCACCCAAGAGTACTGTGTTGCTCATGCTAAACGTTTCTCCTTTCTCCTGATTTGTACTATGCCCCACACTAGCAGCACAGTGGCTAGGGGCGGTAAGGTGACTCAGTGGTTAGTACTGCTGCCTCACAGCACCAGGGGCTCGGGTTCAATTCCACCTTTGGATTATTGTCTGTGTGGAGTTTGCATATTTTCCCCAAGTCTGCGTGGGTATCCTCCCGTTGCTCTGGTTTCGTTCCATAGTCCAAAGATGTGCAAGTTTGGTGGATTAGATGTGGGAAATGCAGGATTATAGGTTGGGGGGGTGGTTGGGTCTGGGTGGGATGTTCTCCAGAAGGTCAGTGTGGACTAGATGGACTGAATGGCCAGTTTCCAAATTATAGGAATTCTACGATTAGTTAATGGCCTCTGAATAACTCTAATCAGAGTCTGCTACCCCATGATGTTTCTGAATTCCAACCAAACAAACTAGACACATTGTTCTTCTGGAGAGACAACGTTAACATTTCGAATCTAGATAACTTTTCATCAGAGCTCTGTCTCCATGGATGCTGTCTGACCTGCTGTGATCTGCAGCATTTGCTGTTTTCAGTACAGACTCCAGCAGTTGCTGGAGTTTGTTCCTACATTGTTCTTCTGATCTGAGATCCTCCCTTACAAATGTACTAATTCAATTTTATGCTATCAGTGCAACTCCACCACCTTTTCATTCTTGTCTGTTGAATATCCATGAATATTCAAATCATAATTCTGGTCACCATGCATCTATTTCTGTAATGACAATTAGATCAGACTCATTTATCCCGAAGAGTACCTTTAGATCATTCATATTGTTGGGAATGTTGTGCGCATTCTGGATAGATTGCCCTTAACTTTATCTTTCTGACATCATTCAGCATTCAAGGCATACTTGGTGTTCAGCCCTGTTTCTCCTCTTTTTGTTTCTCCTACATAGCTTTGCTACTTCCTGTAATCCCTTCCATTTCTGGTTACCCCATAGTTATACTCCAATCTTAGCCACTTCTCAAAGTTTTTTTTAATTGGAGAATCATCAGGTTCCCTGTGAATACAGCACATCTCTCCTCCTCTGCACCTCCTCAATGTCCTTCCAGTGCAATATAAGAACATTTTGGAACATGCCCTCTACCATGTTGCATCATACTTGTGTCTTACCCAAGTTCAAACTTACTTTTACAATGACCGATATTATCTACTCCAGTCAAATTGCACCTCCCTCTTAAGAGGTTCAGGCTGACAATTAATACCATAAGATAACCTTGAGTCTTTCTAGCCAGTGTTAGTCAATACCAGTCCAATGTTAATCTTTCTTCAAGGGTGTTTATAAATATTTTGATTCCATAGCTGTCGGCAACTCTCTTGAGAATACTTAATGATTATAGCTGTCCAATTACATATACTACCATTGATCTAATCTTTGCTTCCCATTAGATAGCCAATTTCCTGCTCTGTTCATTTCTTGTTTCTTTGTATATAGAGTCATAGAGATGTATAGCACGGAAACAGACCCTTCGGTCCAACCTGTCCATGCCAACCAGATATCCCAACCCAATCTAGTCCCACCTGCCAGCACCTGGCCCAAATCCCTCCAAACCCTTCCCATTCACATACCCATCCACATTCCTTTTAAGTGTTGCAGTTGTACCAGCCTCCACCACTTCCTCTGGCTGCTCATTCCATACACGTACCACCCTCTGCGTGAAAAGATTGTCCCTTAGGTCTCTTTTATATCTGTTATTAGCTTGACTCTAAGCTACTGCATCTGTCTGGAACATGATAAAGAACATGCAGTATATTTCTGTCATATACTCATTCCATTAAACATTCTGAACTCAAAGATTTCTTTTAGCACTTGCCCTAATGTGCCTTTCAGAAACGGAGATTAATTTGGAACGATTGTCTCTACTTTGTAAAATGATTTTTGAATTTCTTCCTTTGATCTTGGGAATTTTCTAACCCAGAGAGCAGTGAAGGTTATGTCATTTATTATATTCAAATGTTAGCTAGATAAATCTTTGATCTACAAAGACGTCAAGGGTTGTCATTCAAGCAGGAAGTGGAGTTGAGACCATAATCAGATCAAACATGAACCGAGGCAAAAGCAAGGACTGCAGATGCTGTACATTAGAGTCAAGAGTTTCCCAATTCCTCCACCTTCACCGCATCTGCTCCCAGGAGGACCAGTTCCACCAAAGAATAACCAGATGGCCTCCTCCTTTAAAGATAGAAATTTCCCCTCTCACGTGGTTGATAATGCCCTCCAATGCATTTCATCCACTTCCCACATTCTGCCCTTGAACCCCACCCCTCCAACCACAACAAGGACAGAACCCCTCCAGTCCTCATCTTCCACCCCACCAACCTCCATATACATCGCATAATCCTCCACTATTTCCACCACCTACAAATGGACCCCACCACCAGAAATATATTTCCCTCCCCACCCCTATCCACTTTCCGTAAAGACCGTTCCCTCCATGATTGCACCGTCAGGTCCATGCCCCCTAACAACCCACCCTCCCCTCCCAGCATCTTCCCCTGCCACCACAGAAATTGCAAAACCTGTGCCCACACCTCCACCCTCACCTTTATCCAAGGCCCCAAAGGAGCTTTCCACATCCATCAAAGTTTCACCTGCTCTTCCACACATGGCATTTATTATATCTGTTGATCCCGATGAGGTCTCCTGTACATTGGGTGACAGGATGCTTACTCACAGAGCACTTCAGAGAACATCTCTGGGATACCCGCACCAACCAACCCCACTGCCCAGTGGCCAAACACTTCAACTCCCCCTCCCACTCCACCAACGACATGCAGGTCCTGGGCCTCCTCCATCGCCACTCCCTAACCATCCTATGACTGGAGGAAGAACACTTCATCTTCCACCTCAGGACCCTCCAACCTCATGGTATCAATGTGGATTTCACCAGTTTCTTCATTTCCCCTCTCCCACCTTATCCCAGTTCCAACCTTCCAGCTCAGCACCACCCTCATGACCTGTCCTACCTGTCCATCTTCCTTCCTACCTATCCACCCTACCTTCCCCTCCAACCTATCACTATTACCTCCACCTATTACACTCTCAGCTACCTTCCCCCATGCCCACCCCCCTCTCAGTTATCTATCCACCCCTGAGGCTCTCAGCTTCATTCCTGGTGAAGGGCTTTTGCCCGAAATGTCAATTTTCCTGCTCCTCGGATGCTGCCTGTCCTGCTGTGCTTTTCCAGCACCACACTATAAATTCTGACATGAACCTGTTGAATGGTAGTGCAGGCTGGACTGGCCAACTGGAGTATTCCTTTCCCTATCTCCTTCATCGCTGGACCACAATACTGTGCCAAGTCTAAATGTAATGTCAACTGACCTGTCATTCATTAACACATTTCTGATCATTTCTAACTACTTTCCTGACTTCTAGTATTTCCTATATTTAATGGATGTGAAATACATTCAGCCACAATTCTCTACATTTGTTTCATAAATGTTATTTATCACAACATAAATTTAAAT
This sequence comes from Chiloscyllium punctatum, assembly GCF_047496795.1. Classification (NCBI taxonomy): domain Eukaryota; kingdom Metazoa; phylum Chordata; class Chondrichthyes; order Orectolobiformes; family Hemiscylliidae; genus Chiloscyllium; species Chiloscyllium punctatum. The sequence continues at coordinate 41,811,284 of NC_092764.1, forward strand.
ACGTTCTGCTCCACAATAGTATAAAGTCACACAAATAACACAGTAAGCATAATTTCATAAATATCAACTCAATGTTAAAAACATTGCAACAGTTTTTAAAAATGTACTCAGTACAGGTAGCTAGTTGCTTTCATAGGTTCATACAGTTTTTTTCATTATCATGTTACCCATTAATGTAACATTCCCAAACATAAGCTAATGTGTCTGTATTCCAAGGAAAACATATTTAAGAATGATGATTGTCACCAGAGAATAGTTAAGTGACCTTCTCAGTAGTAGCATCAATACTTATTATTGGAGCTGAATCAGTGTTAAATAACAAGGATCATATTTAAAATACAACAATATTTAGTTGCCCATTAGCATTAATTCCTCACCTTTAAGTTGTCTATTAATTCAAATTTGAACAACAATATAAGCAAGATTATCTTCAAAAAAAATGAAAGCTCTGCAATCACAAGCTCAGCAAAGCTGTCCCCAATCAACTGACATTATTTCCATCACCCATGCACTGCTACGTCTGGTGCTCAACACAGCAGTTCCAACACCTATTTCCTAACAGCTGCTATAGCAACCAATGCAGTCCAATAAAACCAAAAGCACAGGTGCACAATATCACAAGCCACTGCACCCAGCATAAAATTTCCACACACATAAGCACAGAAATTGAAGATTAAAATGATTATGACTCCTTATTGATTGTTATTTATGAAAATGATTACATATGTATAGTCAATAGCAGTGCACCTTGGAAAATTGTGTTTGTTGTTTTTGTTTACATATAAAACCAGGTTAAGCAAGGAAACCAATGTAAAAGTTGACAGCAGCATCTTTCCATATTCAAACACAGCATCATATGGGTGTGTTAATACCCATTGTTGTAACAATCCAGAAAAACGCACTAATTGCATGATTTACAAGTAGATTTGTGAATCATTCCAATCCAACTGCTTTTAAAATCTTGCGCCCAACAGTTAATTATGGTGATCTCATGTGTAGTGAATTGTTTCATGTGATAGAATCTCCCAGCTGCATCATACTGTTGTGTCCCAGCTTTGTCGTTAAATGTAAGTTCAGCGAGGTGTTGCACTCTCAGTAGACACCAGTAGCTATTTTTAGGAGTTGACGAAACTCAAATGCCAAGTTATTTGTGAGAAGAAAGAATTCATATTTTCCACAATTTCACTGAGGAAGGTTCACTTGCAGGAGTCAAAAAAGCAAACCCTAAGTATTATTTATCTTATACTCTAACGTTCAGAATTAATCTTCATTAAACACAAATTAATAGACATTTCTGGTCAAATATAAACTATAAACTGTGCCTTAAATGGCAGATACACCTTAGACAGATTTTTATGAATTTGCTCAGCAGTCTACTTAAACGTCAGTTTTCATAGTCACCCACAAACTCTTTCAAGTTCTGTTATCCTGAGGAATTCCAGCTCCTCTCCTCCTAGCATCTATTTTGACCCCCAGCCAACGCCATAAAGATCCTGTAACTCCCCTCCTAATAGCATTATGGGTCTATCTACACTAAATGGACTGCAGTAGCTCAAGAAGGCAACTCACTACCACTTTCTCAATTGCAACTAGGGAACAGGCAATAATTGATGGTCCAGCCAGTGATTCACACATTCCACGAATAAATAAAAAAGAAAAATGACCAACCCTAGATCCATGAGTATGACCTTCCCCATAATGGCACATGTATCCAAAATCTGTTCAATTTGGTCTCAATAGGATTGACTCAACAATGTTGTCTTCCAGTGACAGAAACAATTACAGTAATTTGTTCGCTTTGTACATAATCAGATTTTGGATCTAGTCTTTTCTTAGAGTCATAGAGATGTACAGCATGGAAACAGACCCTTCGGTCCAACCCATCCATGCTGACCAGATATCCCAACTCAATCTATTCCAACCTGCCAGCATCTTGCCCATATCCCTCCAAACCCTTCCTATTCATATACCCATCCAAATGCCTTTTAAATGTTTCAATTGTACCAGCCTCCACCATTTCCTTTGGCAGTTCATTTCATACACATACCACTCTCTGCGTGAAAAAGTTGCTCTGTAGGTCTCCTTTATATCTTTCCCTCTCACCCTAAACCTATGCTTTCTAGTTCTGGACTCGCCGACCCCAGGGAAAAGACCCGGTCCATCCATCCTGTCCATGTCCCCCATAATTTTGTAAACCTCTATAAGGTTACCCCTCAGCCTCCGACACTCTGGGGAAACAGCCCCAGCCTATTCACCCTCTCCCTATAGCTCAATTCCTCCAACCCTGGCAACATCCTTGTAAATCTTTTCTGAACCCTTTCAAGTTTCACATCATCTTTCCAATAGGAAGGAAACCAGAATTGCATGCAATATTCTAACAGTGGCCTAACCGATGTCCTGTCCAGCAACAACATGACCTCCCAACTCCTGTACTCAATATTCTGACCAATAAAATAAAGCATACCAAACGTCTTCTTCATTATCCTAGCTACCTGCGACTCCACGCTCAAGGAGCTACGAACCTGCACTTATAGGTCTCTTTGTTCAGCAACACTCCCCAGGAACTTACCATTAAGTGTATAACATCTGCTAAGATTTGCTTCCCAAAATGCAGCACATCGCATTTATCTGAATTAAATTCCATCTGCCACTCCTCAGCCCATTGGCCCATCTGATCAAGATCTTATTGTAATCTGAGGTAACCTTCTTCGTTGTCCACTACACCTCCAATTTTGGTGTCATCTGCAAACTTACTAACTGTACCTCTTATGCTCACATCCAAATCATTTATATAAATGACAAAAAGTAGAGGACCCAGCACTGATCCTTGTGGCACTCTACTCGTTAAAGGCCTCCAGTCTGAAAAACAACCCTCCACCACTACCTTCTGTCTTCTACCTTTGAGCCAGTTCTGTATCCAAATGGCTAGTTCTCCCTGTATTCCGTGAGATCTAACCTTGCTAACCAGTCTCCCATGGGGAACCTTGTCGAACACCTTACTGAAGTCCAGATAAATCACATCTACTGCTCTGCCCTCATCAATCCTCTTTGTTACTTCTTCAAAAAACTCAATCAAGTTTGTGAGACATGATTTCCCATGCACAAAGCCATGTTGACTATCCCTAATCAGTCCTTGCCTTTCCAAATACATGTATTTCCTATCCCTCAGGATTCCCTCAAACAATTTGACCACCACTGACGTCAGGCTCACTGGTCTGTAGTTCCCTGGCTTGTCCTTACAACTCTTCTTAAACAGTGGCACCACGTTAGCTCAGCCACATTAGGGAGATTTAAACAAACCTTGGCAAAAGACATGGCTGATGATGGGATAGTGTAGGGAGACGAACTGAGAATAGTTCACAGGTCGGCGCAACATCGAGGGCCGAAGGGCCCGTTCTGCGCTGTATTGTTCTATGTTCTATGTTAGCCAACCTCCAGTCTTCTGGCAGCTCACCTGTGACTATCAATGATACAAATATCTCTACAAGAGACCCAGCAATCACTTCCCTAGCTTTCCACAGAGTTCTAGAGTACACCTGATCAGGTCCTGGGGATTTAACCACCTTTATGCATTTCAAGACATCCAGCACTTCCTCATCTGTAATATGGACATTTTTCAAGATGTCACCATCTATTTCCCTACATTCAATATCTTCCATATCCTTTTCCACAGTAAATACTGATACAAAATACTCATTTAGTATCTCCCCCATTTTCTGCAGCTTCACACAAAAGCCACCTTGCTGATCTTTGAGGGGCCCTATCCTCTCCTTAGTTACCCTTTTGTCCTTAATATATTTGTAAAAACCCTTTGGATTCTCCTTCATTCTATTTGCCAAAGCTATCTCATGTCCCCTTTTTGCCCTCCTGATTTCCCTCTTAAGTATACTCCTACTTCCTTTATATTCTTTTGAGGATTCACTCGATCTATCCTGTCTGTACCTGTTATGTGCTTCCTTTTTTTCTTCTTTAGTCTTCAGCATCAGAAACCATTGCTACTCACCTTGAACTACTTTGTGAACTTTTATACATTTCAAAAAATTTTACACTTCATTTTCCCAAACTCTATTTGTTTGTGGTTTCGTTAGAAACTGGAAAGTTCTGTAACATTGTTGCATTTATCTTTTCTGCATCTCCTTCAGTTTCATTTTGCTTTCAGCTTCAGTTTTGTAATAAGATCTGTTGTAATGATGCAGCTTAACTAAAACTTGAGATGACCACTGCTCACACCATGTTCTATGAACTATTTGGACTCTTGATCACCATTTCGTCAATTTGTTATAACCATCATTCTTTTTGGTTAAGATCAACAGGGCCTGTTTGTCTATTGTGGTACTGGAAAACCACTGAATGGTCTAATGAGAATAGTCTAAACATAGTGTAGTTTGTTGTATGATAGCTATCAGATACAAGTTATGTTGTTAGGATAATCATTGTTTCATAAAACTTTAAGGAGATCTAAATGGTGGCTCTGTCTGTTTTTCGATCCAAAGCTGTTCTGCCATTCCCCAGCCAAGTCCTAATGACATATTAAGCTGGGTCGACCATAACGCAATCTTCAGCATTAATTTTCTTCAGAACCATTAACTTATACAACCTCCTACAAACTTTGTCCTATAACTAAAATTTAAACATTCATGTATCAAGTTACATTTATTGCCAGTCTCTGATTTCACAAATTCCAGCATTTTGGAGATCTCACAGTTCTTCCATGGTGGAATGTAGAGACTGCAAGGATCATGAACTTAGCATTACCAAGGAAAGAGTAGGCAGAGAGCAGATAAACGCAAAAGAACTGGCGGCCTGAAGTGCATATACTTTAATGCAGAGAGTGAGTGGGTATGACAGATAAACTTAGGGCTTGTGCCTGGGAATATGACATTATTGCGATTACAGAGACTTGGTTGAAGAAAGGGCATGATTGGCAACTAAATGTTCCAGGATATGGATGCTTCAGACAGGACAGGGAGGGAAGTAAAAGCCGGGGAAGGAGTTGCATTGCTGGTCAAGGATGATATCATGGCTATGCTAAAGGAGAACACTCTGGAGGGCTTGACTAGTGAGGCATTACGGGTAGAGCTGAGAAATAAAAAGGGTGCAGTTACATTATCGGGGCTGTACTACATGCCCCTCAACAGTGAGCGTGAGGTAAAAGAACAAATAAGTTAACAGATTATGGAAAGAGGTAGAGACAACAGGGTGGTGGTGATGGGAAATTTTAATTTTCCCAATATTGACTGGGATACACTTAGTGTCAGAGTTTTGAGTGGGGCAGAATTTGAAAGGAGCATCCAGGAAAGTTTTCTAGAGCAGTATGTCAATAGTCTGACAAAGGAAGGAGCCATGTTGGACTTGGTGTTAGGGAATGAGCCAGGCCAGGTGGTAGAAGTTGCAGTGGGGGATTTCTTTGGGAATAGGGAATAGTGGGCGGCACAGTGGCACAGTGGTTAGCACTGCTGTCTCACAGCGCCAGAAACCCGGGTTCAATTCCTGCATCAGGCAACTCCAACAGTGTGGAGTTTGCACATTCACCCCATGTCTGCGTGGATTTCCTCCGGGTGCTCCGGTTTCCTCCCACAATCCAAAAATGTGCAGGTTAGGTGAATTGGCCATGCTAAATTGCCCATAGTGTTAGGTGCAGGGGTAAATGTAGGGGAATGGGTCTGGGTGGGTTGCGCTTCGGTGGGTCGGTACGGACTTGTTGGGCCGAAGGGCCTGTTTCAACACGAAGTAATCTAATCTAATCTAAGCATTGGAGACCATTCAAATGATTCACAATTCTGTAAGTTTTAGAATACTCGTAGACAAAGATGAAAGTGGTCCTAAGGGAAGAGTACTAAACTGGGCTAAGGCCAATTATATCAAAATTCAGCAGGAGCTGGGAAATGTGGATTGGGAACAGCTATTTGAAGGGAAGTCCACATTTGATATCTGGGAGGCTTTCAAAGATAGGTTGACGATAGTGCAGGATTGGCATGTCCCTTTGAAAATAAGGGATAGGAAAGGAAAGATTCGTGAACCATGGATGACGTAAGAAATCGTGCGACTAGCCAAGAGGAAAAGGGAAGCATACATAAGGTTCAGGCAGCTAATAACAGAACAGGCCTTGGAGGAATATCAGGAGAGTATGACCAATCTTAAATGAAAAATCAAGCAGACTAAAAGGGGTCATGAAATAAATTCAGCGAGCAGAATTAAGGAGAATTCCAAAGCATTTTATTCATATACAGGAAGCAAGAAGGTGACTAGAGAAAGGGTTAGTCCACTAAAGCATAAGGAAGGAAGGTTATGTGGCTAACCTGAGAAAATGGGTGAGATTCTCAATGATTACTTTGCATCAGTGCTCACTGAGGAGAGCGACATGATCAATGTTCCAATTAGAGGTAGAAGTTGGTTTACTCTGGATCACGTTGACATAAAGAGGGAAACTGCTTTGGGTAGCCTAAGGATATGAAGATTAATAGAGTTCTTTGAGGAAGTGACCAAGTTGATAGATGAAGGAAGAGCTGTAGATGTCATATACATGGACTCTAGAAAGGCATTTGATAAGGTTCCCCATGGTAAACTAATGGAGAAAGTGAAGTCACTTGGTGTGCAGGGTGTTCTAGCTAGGTGGATAAAGAACTGGTTAAGCAACAGGAGACAGAGAATAGTAATTGAAGGGCATTTCTCGAAGTGGAGAAAGATGATGTTCCAGAGGGATTGGTGCTGGGGCCACTGTTGTTTTTGATATACATGAATGACCTGGAAGAGGGCATTGTTGGTCTGATTAGTAAATTTGCAGATGACACGAAAATTGGTGGAGTAGCAGAAAGAATAGGGGACTGTCAAAGAATACAGGAGAATATAGATAGACTGGAGAATTGGGCAGAGAAGTAGCAGATGGCATTCAATCCAGGCAAAAGTTAAGTGATGCATTTTGATACGTCTAATTCTAGAGCGAACTACACTGTAACTGGAAGAGCCTTGGGAAAAGTTAATGAGCGGAGAGATCTGAGAGTTCAGGTCCATTGTACTCTGAACGTGGCTGCACAGGTGGATACAGTGGTCAAGAAGGCATATGGTATGCTTGTCTTCATCAGATGGGGTATTGAGTATAACAGCTGGCAGATCATGTTAAAATTGTGTAAAACTTTGGTTCGGCCGCGTTTAGAATACTGTGTACAGTTCTGGTCACCATATTACCAAAAGTATATGGACATTTAGGAGAGGGTGCAGAGAAGGTTTACGAGGATGTTGCCTGGTATGGAAGGTGCTAGCTATAAAGAGAGGTTGAGTAGGTTAGGATTGTTTTCATTAGAAAAAAAGAAGATTGAGGGGGGACCTGATTGAGGTCTACAAAATCATGAAAAGTATAGACAGGGTAGATAGAGATAAGCTTTTTCCTAGGGTGAAGGATTCAATAGTGAGAGGTCATGCATTCAAGGTGAAAGGTGAAAAGTTTAAGGGGGAATACACGCAAAAACTATTTTACATAGAAGGTGGTAGGCACCTGGAATGCGTTGCCATCAGAGGTAGTAGAGGCAGGCAAGATAGATTCATTTGAGGTGCATCCAGACAGATGCATGGGTAGATGGGGAGCAGAGGGTTACAGATGCTTAGGAATTGAGCGAAAGGTTTAGACAGTAGATTTGGATCGGCTCAGGCTTGGAGGGCTGAAGGACCTGTTCCTGGGCAGTAAATTTGCTTTGTTCTTTGTATTTTGTTCCAGAACACATTGTCTTCATATTTAAAAAATCAGTAGGTCTTTACCTTGAGGACTGTTGACTTTGATTCTATGCCTACAAAGTCTCTCCGCTGCAGGATGTTTTCATTCTTAAATACATATCATGGAGGCCATAAGGATCACCATCTGTGTGGAATGTTCAATTGTAAGTACAAGGAGGAGTCAGGCATGCTGGGTCATTTTTATGCCACGACATTGATGGTGAAGGGCAAATCCAGATAGCCAGTGCTTGACTAAGTGCACAGCCAGGATTCAAAAATGCCAGTAATGACCTCTATTCTGGGATATCATGGCCGAGGAGAATTCTTCTGGCTGTGACAAATGGTAAAATTGCACCAGTATTGAATGTGAGGGCCACCATACAGAGAGGATAGGTTGTTAATTAAGAGGGTTTGGAACAATAATGTGAGAAAACGTGAACACAGAGGCCACTCAGAGAGAAAGCGTCCGTGAAACACACCAAAACTGACACTTTGCCATAATGTGGTAAAATTCATTCCATTACATTTGGGAATTGCATGAGAAATTTGAAATTTTTCTTTGATTTATGACACTCTGGTATCATTCCTGTGAGTGCTAGTACAATAAGCAATTACACAATGAATCTGTTAAATCATCTAGTTTCGATACACTTGCCAATCTTATTAAAATTTAGATTATTGCACTGATATTAACACCTTTATTTAAAGAGCTTTCCATATCTGAAAAGTAGCATTATCAACTTCAATGAACAAGAAAACAATTTCCTTTAATTACATTTAGTTTTAATTCTAATTTTTTACATCTCCATAGATACAGAGCCTAACCTTAGTGCAAACGTTTCACTGCAGAATTAAGAGCCATTCAACTGTTTCATATCACTTTCAATTAAATGTATGAAATACATCACAATTTTATTTCAATTTCTCTTTATCTGCTGCAAAACTGAGCTACATAAACAAGCAACTTTTACGTTGTAATATTTTAAACTATAAGAGGTTCCAACAGACAAATGTGTCTTCCAGTGTTAATGCTCAAACCATGTCTGTCACTCTTGTACACATTGGTTTAATTCTTTCTGCAGAAAGTTATGGACTAGAAAATGGCTGAACCATAATTTGCAAGCATGGGTGCTACAATTCATGAAGTGACCATGCTGGTTCTGATGAAATTGGGAAACATAACTTTGAGACACTCACTGCAGTAAAGTTCTTGCAATTTAGGGTCAAGGAGGTCCCATGTTCTTATCTTTATCATAGCATCACCCCTTGCCTTGAGTTACTTTGGATTGATGTTATGATCCAACAGATGGTAGCACTGTACAAGTCTGATCCCATAGTGAGATTTAGCTTAACACACAATAAGTTTAATTGTTGTTTTATTTACTGTGGAGGTCAATCACTGAACACATTCACAAATGGCTGCCAATGTACTTTTAACAAAGGGACATACAAATGTGTTACACAAAATAGAAACTCAAATTATGCTACTCTATATAAGAATTAATTTAAACAACCTTCTTACAAATATTATAAAAAATACTTTTTGCTTATTCATTCATAGGATATGGGCATCAATGTCTAAGCCAACATTCATTGTCCAACCCTAATTGCCCAGAAGGCAACTGAGAGTCAACCATATTACTTGGCTCTGGAGTCCCATGTAGGCCAGATCAGGTAAGGATGAGAGTTTCCTTCCCTAAAGAATATTAGTGAACTAGATTGTTTTTTTTTCTTGTCAATCAGTAATCATTAGACTTTTAGATGTAGATTTTTATTGAATTCAAATTCTATAGAGTCATAGAATCATAGAGATGTACAGCACGGAAACAGACCCTTCAGTCCAACACGTCCATGCCAACCAGATTTCCCAACCCAATCTAGTCCCACCTGCCAGCACCTGGCCCATATCCCGCCAAACCCTTCCTATTCATATACCCATCCAAATGCCTCTTAAACGTTGCAATTGTACCAGCCTCCACCACTTCCTCTGGCAGCTCATTCCATACACATACCACCCTCTGTGTGAAAACGTTGCCCCGTAGGTCTCTTTTATATCTTCCCCCTCTCGCCCTAAACCTATGACCTCTAGTTCTGGACTCCCAGATCCCAGGGAAAAGACTTTGTCTACTTACCCTATCCATGTCCCTCATAATTTTGTAAACCTCTATAAGATCACCAGTATAAGATTGGAGGAAGAGCGCCTCATCTCCCGCCTAGGAACCCTCCAACCACAAGGGATGAACTCAGATTTCTCCAGTTTCCTCATTCCCCCTCCCCCCACCTTGTCTCAGTCCCAACCCTTAAACTCAGCATCACCTTCCTAACCTGCAATCTTCTTCCTGACCTCTCCGCCCCCACCCCCACTCCGGCTAATCACCCTCACCTTAACCTCCTTCCACCTATCATATTTCCAACGCCCCTCCCCCAAGTCCCTCCTCCCTACCTTTTATCTTAGCCTGCTTGGCACACTCTCCTCATTCCTGAAGAAGGGCTCATGCCCGAAACGTCGATTCCCCTGCTCCTTGGATGCTGCCTGACCTGCTGTGCTTTTCCAGCAACACATTTTCAGCTAAGATCACCCCTCAGCCTCCGACACTCCAGAGAAAACAGCCCCAGCCTGCTCAGCCTCTCCCTGTAGCTTAAATCCTCCAACCCTGGCAACATCCTTGTAAACCTTTTCTGAACCCTTTCAAGTTTCACAACATCTTTCCGATAGGAAGGAGACCAGAATTGCATGCAATATTATGGTGGGATTCAAATCCAATATCCCAGAACATTACCTGGGTCACCAAATTAATAGTCTAACAATATTATCACTAGGCCATCATTTCCCCTAATCCAATAAAACCTTATAGATACCTAGTGAAGGATTACCCCTATCTCCATGCTAGTTTTCTTGTTCAGCTGACACAATTATAACCATCCTATTTTTGGCCGGTTTCTGCATTCTCTCAATAATAGCTCTCTTAGTTGATATCTCTTTCTGAAAACCCTAAACAAGCTGCCAACTGCGCTTACATGATGAATATGGGTTGCATAAACTCACATCTTCAAAGACTTGTAAGATGCCTTTGCTCTCTGACATATGCACAGCCTTCTGCTTCTCTGAGCAACTCAGGACTTCTCCCTGAGTTGTGCCTGCTTGGAATGTTAACAACAGCAACTCCGCTATTTATTTATCTAAAAGCACCTGATTTCTTGGAAATGTTGTGTTTAGCATATTGATTAAAAATGTCTTTTTGATCTCTTTAAAAATAAGTCAAATTTTCACAGAATTGAAAATTAAAAATCCATTTAACTTTTACCTTAGAGTCTAGGCTCACACACAAAAACAACGTGTTATGGAGTTTCATTGCACTGAAAGGACCAAGTATAAACAATCACCCCTTCTTACAGGTGTATTGCCAATAAATGGAAAAAATGCACTAAAGAGCTGAAGGCTACTTGTAACCATTGAACAAGGCAAAGCTTGTAGTGAAGGGGCATAGCAGGCAGGGCAGAGAGCTGCCAGAACCAGTGACACCATCTTGGAAGCAGTTATCATCCAGGAGGCTTGGGGAGAGCTCATGTTTCCATAGGATTAGACAGGAAGCCTTCAAGGAACATCTGGATCAGAGAGTGGTAACATGTAAAAGTGAATGCATAGAGAACATGACAGCAATGCCAGAAATAATGTTTAATGGCTTCACAAAGGTTATCAAAGTGAGAGAATGCATCTTTGCATCTTGCAGCCAAAAAAAAACACCAAACGCTCACACTGGTTCTGTACATTTGTTATGTTTTACATTTAATTGCATTACCATCACAGATTTTGCAGTATTATAGCTGATCACATTTTTATTTATTTTTGGACTATGGACTGGATTTTTAATTTTCAATTCTGTGAAAATTTGACTTTTTAAAAAATGAACATTTTTTAAAAGGAGAGAATGTAACAGGGAGGTGTCTGTTACTTGGAAAAGTGAGTGGGGTGAATTGATGCATATGAAACAATATTTGATGGGAATATTGAGTCCAAACAAACTGGCACAACCTATCAGGAGAGCTCAGTGTAGTAACAACCTTCTGATTGGTCAAACTATGCTTATCACACACCCTCTGATGGAGATACAAACAGAAAAGCAAGGAAAATACCATGAGCTGGGCACATCAAAGTCTTGCTTTGTCTCTTTTTTTCTGTAATGTTGCTTTCCAGTTTACTGTTGAAACAGCAGGAAAACTACTTGAGATGTTTTTAAAAAATGTTAAAGGAAAAGAAAGATCTGAGCCAAACCAAACAATTAGTAAACAGTGATTGATCATTGCTGTGCAGAAAACATTGTGGAGACAATAATAAAAATTGAAAGAATTGTGAAACCACTCAAATACTTTTGTGATTTGATCAGACAATACAGAATTGTATTCCCCTGAGTATTTTTTCCAGTCATCGTTTGTGTGTGTGTGTGTGTGGGTGTGGGTGTGGGTGTGTTGAAGGAATGTGAGGTGTACCTACACCGCATGAGTTACATTGGCTCAGCACCACCATCTCAACAGCAATTAAATTTGGGGGCAATAAATCCTGGCCTGGTCAGTGCTTCTTATATTGTCTGAACAAACAACAAAGAAAGACTCACCACTCTGACAGCTGTGGAAATAACCAAATATTAACCATGGAGCTTGTTTTATTTGTGGGACTGTTGAAGAAAACTCTCAGACTCAGTCCTTACAAACTGATTAGTTTATTACACAATATATCATGGGGAATTCACCGTCCTAGCTGTGGCTCGGTGTCATTCCAAAGTATATCAGGATACTACAGAATTATACAGAGAAAACAGCTAGGAGTTGACTGTTCATTACACAGTTTGGCATGCTTATAAGTTGGTACTAAATTAGAGGTTAGTCATTAAGTTCAAAACTAAAGCACTATTATGCATTCCACAAGTGGTCAGATCAAGTGGTATCACCACCTGCTCTAGTTACACAGATTGCTAATACTAAGCAGCGATATCCCTAATTGGCTGAATGATCGTGAAGAGGCAATAACCAGAGGAGGAAGGGGGACTAATTGGAAAGTCTATGTCAGCTTGACTGATTCTATAGCTTGCGCTGATCATTCAGCAAAGGGAGGAGACACTATCTTGAGAAGAAAGATAAGGACAACCTTTCACATTACCTCATAGTAAGGAATGCACAGCCAGCAAGTTCTGGCTGGGGACACAAAATGGAACTCTGAGCCAAATCAGGAAAATGGCTTCCAGGTAAATAATGTTAACTTTTCCCCACCAGGGACTTATACCATGGCTGAATTGGTTACTCTAGGTCCTAAGTGAAATGCACACCATTCTATGCTGACTTAGCAAGCAGAGCACAAAGACAGGAGACGATGGCCTTGCTGTATTATCTAGAGATGCAGGTAATGTTCTGGGCACTCCAGTTTGAATCCCACCATGACCAAAAGTGGAATTTGAATTCAATAAAAATCTGGATTAAGAGTCTAATGATGACTGTGAATCATTGTTGATTGTCAGAAAAACCCATCTGGTTCACTAATATCCTTCATGGAAGGAAACTGTCATTCTTACCTCGTCAGGCCTACATGTGACTCCAGAACTATAGCAATATAGTTGACTCTTAACTGCCTTCTGGGCAGTTAGGGATGGGCAATAAATGTTGGCCTTTCCAACAATTCCTACATCCTGTGAATGAATAATAAAAAAAAGCTACAATTGACTTCTGCACTTCTAGTCAAGAAAATGAAAATTCTCAAGCTTCTAGTCACTATCCAAAATCTCTGCTGGATTAGATTCCTGTGTCATGTCTGAATAAACAATTAATAAATGAATGAATAAATTAAATTGGTCTGAGACAATAAGAAAGATGGGTGCCAGAATTGTTAAAGCTCATATTGGTCTATTATGGGTATTATGAATTGATGCACAGTACTGTGTCTTTTTTAGTCTGTGCTTCCTTGTACTTTAACTCAATTGGTTCCTCAAGGTGATCCTGGGTCCTAAAATATGAATACATTTACATATTTTTCCTATCTATATGAGTCCATGAGAAGCCAACAATACTGAAACTGTGAAAGTTACAAAGGAATAACAGAAGAGAGTTGGACAGTCACTTAATTTCCTAACTACAATAGAAGCATACATTCACACTTTCCTTAGTTGCTCCTTAATTTAATTTATGGATAAGAAATGGAGGCAAACTTCCCAGAAGAAGATATCCTTGCACTATATAATAAGATCCCTGTCTACCAAGGAACATTGTTGAGTGTACCGACTCAGATATTTATAGCATGGACTATCTTCCTCTTCAGTTTAGGCTAGTATGTTTCTAGCTATGGTTTTGTCTGAAACAAACATGGCATTTTTAGACTAATCTAAATTAAAGAGTTCCAAGCTTCCTTTTGGAAGAAAAGGGCAAAAGATTTGAGGCATCTATTTGAGACAACAGAAGTTAATAGGAGTAAGTATTCAAAGTTGTCATGTTCATACATTGACAAGACTATCAGCACAACTGATTTTGTAATGCAGGAAAGATGCAAACATTCTATCAAAACTCCAGTCAAGTGTCTTTATTTGTCAACAAAAGCTTATACAAATAATAGTGAAAAAAGATTTAATATGCAGTGAGATATTGCTCAATACAAATCTACCACATACTTGGTGATAAAGGCAATATACTTGATGCTGATTTTTTTTAGCAGATGATTTAGAAAATATTCAATGGAGGCAGAGCTAATTTTGCTCTCTACCAGCTATCTCCACAGTTGTTACTGTGGAATTGGTGAATGAAGTAAATTGATGAAACTAAACTGATGACTGGGAAAAATAAAATCAATTCCAATTAAATCATATCAGTATTTTTAATTCCCTTGCTTTAGAGCCTTATTCTACTGCTTGATGCAGTCATGTATAATTCAGTGTGAAATACCCTTGATACCAAAAGCCTGCTTCCTTCCACATTTTGGTTGCTAATTTCCTGTTTGATTTAGAAAGATGAAGGATAATTATTTAGTTTCCTGCATTCATGTGCAATTAGAGTAATCACTGAGTTCACCAGTCAGGCCTTTGTAACTGGAAATTTATTAAATATAGAGCTATTTTTGTTTGGATTAATCTACCCTTGTACCAAAGTTGAGCAACCGTTAAATATGCAGTGGATATTAAGTAACCCACATTGATTTCTAAAGGTCCATTCGTACATAACAACATACAAGGTTGATTCTGTCAATACTTTTGTCAGTATAAAATACACAAAGCATGAAAATAAACCAACAATGCTTTAGGCTGTAGAAAGTACTATAGATGAGAAATGTCAGTACAGTAGCATATATGATTTGTACACAAATGATTCACATTTTATTTCCATTTTGTGATAAAATTGCACAGAATCAGACTCTACTATAATGTGAGTCCAAGGAAAAGCAAATCAATAAGGAATTTTAGTTTGATACTGATCTTTTTAACACTTGTCCAAAACCAATAATAGAATCGTTGCATCATAGAGACATAGAATTTTATAATTCAGAAGGAGGTCATTTGACCCATCACGTCTGTACTGGCTCCTGAAAGAGTTACCCAGTTAGTCCTAGTCTCCAGCCTTATTTCTGAAGTCCTCTAAATTCTTCACTTGCAAATACATATTCAGCTCTTTTTTGAAACCTCCAATGGAATCTGCCTCCACCACTCACCTGGGCAGTGCATTCCAAATCCTAACAACTCTCAGAAGAAAGAAGTTTCTCCTCACCTCACTCCAGGCTCTCTTGCTGAGAATCTTCAAATTGTGACTCCTGGTTACTGGTGTACAAATTTGTGGAAATAGAATATCCTTCTTTACCCTGTAAAAATTGTTCATAAATTTGAGCTCCACAATAAGGTCACCTCTTAATCTTCTGTGCTCCTAGGAGAATAAGCCCAATCTCTTTAATCTTTCCATGGATCTAAAACCTCTCATTCCTGATATTATTCCAGTAAATCACCTTTGCACTCTCTCCAGGGTTTTAATATCCTTCCTTAAATAATGTGTCCAGAACCAAACACAATACTTCAAACATGGCCTGACCAATGATTTGTTGAAGTGTAGCATCAGTTCCTTGGTTTTATGCCCGAAAGCACTTCTTTATAAACCCAATGATCCTATTAGCTTTCTTAACAAGTGTTTCCATTTGCCTGGTCACCTTCGGAGAATTATGCATATGAACTCTGAGGTCCCTCTGCTCCTGGACTCCCCTCAAGGTTATAACATTAAGCCTGCATTGTCTCTCTGTATTTCTTCTACAAAAATGCATTACCTCACACTTCTGAGCATTGAATTTCATCTGCCAACTTGCCTGTGTCCCTCTGAATTCCTCAGCATTAGTCTCACAACTCATTATTCTCCTCAGCTTAGTATCATCTACAAATATAGAGATATTGTCCTCAACATTCATCTTTCCTCTAATCTGAGAAACAGCCATCATACTGCCAAGGACCAACAATATTAAACATTTCTAATTTGCTAAGCAACCTGGCATGTGGTGCCATGCAAAGTGCTTTCTGAAAGTCCAAATATACAAAACCACAGTGCTACCCTCATTCACTGCCTGTGTCGCCTCGTCAAAGAACTCAATTAAATTTGACAGACATGACCTGCTCTTGACAAAGCTATGTTGACTGTCTAGTAGTAAATTATTCTTCTCCAAGTGTATATTTATCTTATCTCATAGTATGGCCTCCATCAGTTTTCCCACTACTAAGCTGACAGAGCTTGTAGGGTTAAGATTAGAATGGTGCTGGAATTGCACAGCAGGTCGGGCAGAATCCGAGGAGCAGGAAAATTGACATTTCAGGCAGAAACCCTTTATCAGGAAATTTCTACCCGAAACATCAATTTCCCTGCTCCGCAGATGCTGCCTGACCTGCTGTGCTTTTCCAGCACCACTCTAATCTTGACTCTAATCTCCAGCACCTGCCATCCTCACTTCCACCACAGCTTATAGGGTTATCCTTTGCTGCTTTGTTAAGCAGTGTCTCTCTTGCAATTGTCCAGTCCCTGTGGTCAGGGAGCCCTGGAAAATTTCTACCAATGGCTCCACAATTTGCTCCCTCATCTCCCTCAACAAGCTAGGATGCATCCTATCTGGGCCTTCTGACTTCTCTACCTGGAGTGCTGCCAGCCTTTCTAGCACCTCTTCTTTATCTATCACTATATTGCTCAGTTGCTCAACCACCCCCACCCCCACCCCCACCCCCTTCCATTTTCAACTTGACCATCATCACCATTTTCTAATTTGGTAAAGACAGAAACAAAGTACTTATTTACAACTTCTAGCATACCTTTTGCTTTAGTGAGCAGCTTACTCTGCTTGTTCCTTATGGGTCCCACTCCATTCATCACTAATCTTTTACAGTTAATATGTTGGAAGAACATTTTTGCTATTAGTTTTTAGTACAGTCTGTCATCTTTCCTTAAGCTTCCTCTTAGCTTTCCTTATTCTAACCTTAGCGTCTCTCCTGCTTTTGAGATACTCGTCCTGATTTCTATTGCTATGATTATTCCATTATGCATCATATGTCTTCTTTCTCTTCCTTAATTAGCTATTAATTGGAGAACTATAAGTTATTTCATGACAAGGAACCTTAAAGAAAAGAAAAAGTCTAAATTTAATTTTGGTCAATATCAGCAAAGTTGAAGTGTTTTGCCACACCCACTGTTTTAAATGAAATGAGAAAGGGCTTGAACACCACAATAAGGTTACCTCTTAATCTTCTGAGCTCCAAAGAAACTCAGCAGATCTGACAGCACGTGTAAATAGATAAACAGAGCTAACGTTCCAAGTCCAGTGACCCTTCATCAGAATTGAAAATAGCTGGGAAATGGTGTTAATTATGCTGATGATGGGGGCTAAACTTGGGGAAGGTGTGAATGGAATACATATAGACAATACCCAGAGAGATAGAACGAGAGAGAGAAAAAAACATGAGAAACAAACAAAGGGATTGTTGACAATAAGCCAAGAGGGAGATAAATGTTGAGTAGGGTGCTAACAAGAGGTGTAAATGATTGAAAATAGGTTGTCTGCCCTGGGTCCAACCCATACAGAACAAGACCTAGACATGTGTGGGTGGGTAATAAACAGAGGAGGATGTTCATATTCTGAAATTGTCAAGCTCAATGTTGAGTCGTGAAGGCTGAAGGTACTTAGGCAGAAGATGAAGTGCTGTTGCTCCAGCTTGCAAAAATGTTAGACTGTTGTTTGATTAGTCTGTGGGACAGCCCTCCCAATTCCATTACAAGTCTGCAGCTTGTAGGGTCTATAGGCCTGGGATTGCCATTGTCATGTCTAGTGCCTAGATTGTTGCAATGTAGATCATCAAATTCCATTCCCTATTCTAGGCTACATAGTGATTTGACCCAACTGAATGGCTTGCTAAAACACATCAGAGGGCATTTTCTTTTTACTCACTGACAGGATGTGGACATCTCTGTCTCAACCAACATTTATTGCCCACCCTTAATTGTCCAGTGATCCATTACTGTGGGTCACAAGCAGGCCAAACAAGGTAAGGATGATAGTTTCCTTCCCTAAATGGCATTAGCAAACCAGATGGGATTTTCCTGACAATCTTTAGACTTTTGATGCCAGATTTTTACTGAGTTCAAATTCCACCACTCGTCACAGCAGGATTCAAACTCAAGTCTTTCAGATGACACAAAAATACATGGAGGGACAGGTACTGTTAAGGAAGCAGAAAGGCTACAGAAGGACCTGGCCAGGCCAGGAGAGTGGGCAAGGAAGTGAAAGATGGAATATAGTGTAGAAAAGTGTGGAGTTATGCACTTTGGAAGGAAGAATAGATGTACAGGCTGTTTTCTAAATAAGGAAAGGCTTTGGAAGTCTGAAGCACAAATGGACTTGGGCGTCCTAGTTCAAGATTTTCTTAAGATTAACATGCAGAGTCAGTTCACGGTGAGCAAGGCAAATGCAATGTTAGTATTCTATTCAAAAGGGCTAGAACACAAGAGCAGAAATATGCTGCTGAGACTGTCTAAGGCTTTGACCAGGAGAAAGTGAGGACTGCAGATGCTGGAGACCAGAGTTGAAAAGTGTGTTGCTGGAAAAAGCGCAGCAGGTCGGTCAGCATCCAAGGAGCAGGAAAATCGACGTTTCGGGCATAAGCCCTTCCTCAGGAATGAGGCTGGTGTGCTAAGCAGGCTGAGATAAAAGGTGGGCGGGGGGGGGGGGAATTTGGGGGAGGGGTGCTGAGAATACGATAGGTGGAAGGATGTGAGGGTGAGGGTGATAGGAGAGGGGGTGGGGGCGGAGAGGTCGGGAAGAAGATTGCAGGTCAAGAAGGCGGTGCTGAATCCGGGGGTTGAGACTGACATAAGGTGGGGGGAGGGGAAATGAGGAAGCTGGAGAAATCTACATTCATCTCGTGTGGTTGGAGGGTTCCTAGGCGGAAGATAAGGCGCTCTTCCTCCAGGCGTCGTGTTGCCATGGTCTGGCGATGGAGGAGGCCAAGGACCTGCATGTCCTTGGCGGAGTGGGAGGGGGAGTTAAAGTGTTCAGCCACAGGGCAGTTGGGTTGGTTGGTGCAGGTGTCCCAGAGGTGTTCCCTGAATCGTTCCGCAAGTAGGCGGCCTGTCTCCCCAATGTAGAGGAGACCACATTGGGTGCAGCGGATGCAGTAAATGATGTGTGTGGAGGTGCAGGTGAATTTGTGAGTGATATGGAAGGATCCATTGGGGCCTTGGAGGGAGGTGAGGGGGGAGGTGTGGGCGCAAGTTTTGCACTTCTTGCAGTTGCAGGGGAAGGTGCCGGGAGTGGAGGTTGGGTTGGTGGGAGTTGTGGACCTGATGAGGGAGTCACGGAGGGAGTGGTCTCTCCGGAACGCTGATAGGGTTGGGGAGGGAAATATACCACTGATGGTGGGGTCTGTTTGGAGGTAGCGGAAATGATGGAGGATGATACGATGTATCCAGAGGTTGGTGGGGTGGAAGGTGAGGACCAATGGGATTCTGTCCTGGTGGCGATTGGAGGGGCGGGGCTCAAGGGCAGAGGAGCAGGAAGTGGAGGAGATGTGATGGAGAGCTTCACCAACCACGTCGGAGGGGATATTGCGGTCTTTGAAGAAGGAGGCCATTTGAGTTGTTCGATAGTGGAATTGGTTCTCCTGGGAGCAGATGCAGCGGAGGCGAAGGAATTGAGAATATGGGATTGCGTTTTTGCAGGGGGCAGGGTGGGAGGAGGTGTAATCTAGGTAGCTGTGGGAGTCCGTCGGTTTGTAGTAAATGTCTGTGTTGAGTCGGTCGCCCGAGATAGAAATGGAGAGGTCTAGGAAGGGGAGGGAGGAGTCTGAGACGGTCCAGGTAAATTTGAGGCCGGAATGGAAGGTGTTAGTAAAGTGGATGAACTGTTCAACCTCCTCGTGGGAGCATGAGGTAGCGCCAATACTATCATCGATGTAGCGGAGGAAAAGGTGGGGTATGGTGCCAGTGTAGCTGCGGAAGATGGACTGTTCCACATATCCTACGAAGAGGCAGGCATAGCTGGGGCCCATGCGGGTGCCCATGGTTACTCCTTTGGTTTGGAGAAAGTGAGAGGATTGGAAGAAGTTGTTAAGAGTGAGGACCAGTTCAGTCAGTCGAAGGAGGGTGTCAGTGGAAGGGTACTGGTTGGGTCAGCGGGAGGGCTTTGAGGCCTTCATGATGGCGGATGGAAGTGTATAGGGACTGGATGTCCATCATAAAGATAAGGTGTTGGGAGCCGGGGAAGCGAAAATCATGGAGGAGGTGGAGGGCGTGGGTGGTGTCCCGAATGTAGGTGGGGAGTTCTTGGACTAAGGGGGTCAGGACAGTGTCGAGGTATGCAGAGATGAGTTCAGTGGGGCAGGAGCAGGCTGAGACCAGACTACATTTGGAATATTGTGAGCAGTTTTGGGCCCCTATATCTAAGGGAGAATGAGCTAGCCTTGAATGGGTTCCAAAGGAAGTTTATAAGAATGACCCCAGGGATGAAAGGCTTGTCATATGAAGAGCGATTGAAGTCTCTGGGTCTGTACTCTATGGTCTTGAGAAGGATGAGGGAGAATCTGAATCTTACAGAATACGAGATGCCTGAATTGAGTGGACATGGAAAAGATGTTTCCACTAGTAGGGGAGACTAGGACCTTGGGGGCATAGTCTCAGAATGAAGGGAGGACCATTTAGAACTGAGATGCAGAGGAATTTCTTTAGTCAGAGGATACTGAATCTGTGGAACTCATGGACACAGAGGGCTATGGAGGCCAAGTCATTAAGTGTACTAAAGACAGATTCTTAATTATTCTTGATAGGTTCTTGATTGATAAGAGAATCAAGGGTTACTGGGAGAAGGTAAGAGAATGGGGCTGAGTGACATATCAGCCATGATCAAATAGTGAAGCAGACACAAATGGCTGAATGGCCTAATTTCACTCCTATACCTTAAGATCTTATATTTTTCAAATGTTATTTTCATGTGCTGTGACTGCTGAATGATCATATTACTGAGAAGCTGCTTTGTTTCTGATGTCTAAAGAGGCTCATTGTAACAATCCCCAATGGATCTCGGCACAGAGCTGTGGCCACTGCATTAAAGACTCGTACACAAATGAATGAGGGACATAATGGATGAGGGACAGAATGGATGAGGAAGCCCGGAACTGGCATTAATCTCCATTGGATATGGATCTGGTCCCTACTGTGGAGTTTCTAGCCATAGGTGCCCTCATGATGCAGTGAAGATGCAGGACACGACAGTCATACCACTTCCAAAGAATGCCATGCACACAAGAGAAGGACAGTGCTGCTATTGTTATGGTCTAGGCCAGACCATTCAAAACATTCTTAAGCAGGCAGCCCAGACCCATAACTTTGCAATTTGTTTCAGTAAGTGTACAGTGAAAATTACCCGGTTTAAGTTAGCTAGGTTGACGACAAGATTTTAAAACAGAAAGATTTATTCACAAAATTATACAATGAAACACAAAGAACAGAATAAAGAACTCCTACAGAACTCAATCTATCCAAACTAGACTTAATTATGCTGTTCTGAATATACACAATAATCCCAATAAGCAAATTCCCGTTAAAACCCAGTATAAATGGAACACATGCTTACAGGTTGAAGGGCAGAAAGAGAGAGAGAGAGAGAGAGAGAGAGTTTCCACATAGCTCCCTGTTGGACTTCTCACCAGTTCAAGACTGAACTAAACTGCTCAGCTAGAGAGATGACCACTCCCCTTTCCCTATACAGGTCACTTCTAAAACATGACCACTTCAGCCTGAAGTCTCATCTGTTTACATATAAACAAAAGGCCTCTCAAAATCCTTTTCATCTCTATACCAAACCAAACTAATCAGAGCCTGGCCTGGTCTATTACCCCTCTGAAAAAAATCAAGGACATAGTATCCTTGAGCCAAGGAACAGCTTTTAAAAAAAAGGGACTAACCTTGTGACACTATACTGTGATAAAAGCTGGTGGTCAGATATCCTGTGTTTCTGCAATCCAGCACCTTATGCTGCTGGGGCCAACGAGGGTTACAGGAATGCCCCTTTATATCAGGTTTCTGTCCAGGTCAAGTCTGGGTTTGGTACTAGTCCCATACAAATTGGGGATACTCTTCAATCCTTGGAATCTCTGCTCAGACAAATGGAGGATAGACTGAGGCTACGAGGTGGACATGGGAAATACATGAAAGCTGGTGTTCCAATGATGAGGATGTTCTTCAGACAAAGCAGCAACTTCAGCATCCAACTGCACTGCAGCATTGGCCAAAGCAACACAGGCAGGATATCTTTGTGAAAGCTGTTCAATGGAACTGAATTTCACTGAGTCATCTTTTACTAATTGTAAATGTTTTAATGTTGTTGAGATCAGCATCCTCTGTGTAATCTAAATGTAAGTGCAGCTTAACACTTTGTTCTTCCTGTATAGATCACGCTGTTTAATAAGGTTAAGATTGCAAACAGATGGAAGCCTTCACGATATCTGAAACTCCTTATTTAATCCTGACAAAGTTTCATGTTAGTATATGATGCTATGAACAGGAGAGCTAGCATTCATATAGAGTTAGAACATTGTGTAGTACTAAGGATGGTTAGCCTCTTAACCTTCATTCCCATTGTTGCAGGGAGGGAGACAGATAGGGTGGAGGTGGAGGACCCCAGTCACCTCTGGTGTGTACCAAGAGGAGACTTCTTGGGGTGCAGGTGAGGATGTATGTGCTTTCTCCTCACTATGGGTGCCAACTGCTAACAACCTGTCTCTTTGAGAGGAATGGGCATCTGGAGTGGTACAACAATGGAGTATAGGACTGCATGTGTACATGCAGCAGACACTAAGGGTGCTAGACCTGGCTCACCAAGGCAGCTACCAACCTGTGTATGCAGGCAGATACACACTCACAAGCCAGATGCAGATTAGCGCTGGTGTGGTCCATAAACTTTCAAGTCAGTTTGCCCAATGCCTCCAATGTCTGTTACTCTTGCATCTGCCTGTGTCCTTAGATGACGTGCTTAATAACCAACACTGTGGAGTAATTTTCTGCCTAGCGCTGAGGAGATGCCTGGTTTCCAACAATCACTAGGCCAGCTGCTGAGGTACTGCAATGGAGTGCTGCGAATTACAAGTCATTACTGTTCCAAATCATTCCTGATGAAGGGCTCTTGCCGAAACATCGATTCTCCTGCTCCTCAGATGCTCCTGACTCTATTAACCTGTGGGAATTGCATTGGAATGAAAAGTGAGACTTACTCAGTTGCTGCAATATGAATGTCCCAATATCTTTACAGGAGATGAGAAACCTTCCAATAAACTCAACAAAACTGACACCTTAGTCAAAAAAACATAACGTTCGACCCCTTGTCTTCAGTTCCTAATTAAAGATCTTGGACTTGAAACATTAACTCTGTCTACTTGCATCTCTCTGTCCATAAACGCTTTCTGACCTGCTGAATATTGCAACATTTTCGGTTTTTATTTTCAAATTTCCACAAACATGGTATTTTGCTTTTCTCCTCAAATTGTGCTATGGAACCCAAACTTGAGACAGAAAAACAAAGGATGAAAAGCATTGCATGTTAGGACAATACATGTAACAAAAAGCAAGAAACCAAAACAGAAAGTTTAATGAGTATCAAAAAGTAGGTGATTGATTAAAGCCAGCTAGAGTACAGATTGCATCACTTTATTCTGTAAATAAGCATCACAGTAGATGGATAGACTGATCAGTGTTGAATCATGAAACAGGCTGAAGTGTAGGAACAAAGATTGAGGTGATAAAACTGTGGGATTATACTCCTGGTTCATGTAAACTATTTATCTTTAAGTGTAGGAATTCAGAATACATAGTTCCAATGACTTTTTTCTTATTTACTACAGGCATTTGATGAAGAATGAATTTGGGTCCAATATATAATTTATAACGCATAAGGATTAATGTTGGGTTCTTAGGTAAAAATGAGATTGGTACCGAGGTTATGTAGAATTCCTCAATAACAGGTGAGATGTGGGGATAATGTCAATATGAATGCTGCAAATTACAAGTCATTACTGTTCCAAATCATTCCTGATGAAGGGCTCTTGCTGAAACATCGATTCTCCTGCTCCTCAGATGCTGCCTGACCTGCTGTGCTTTTCCAACACCCCACTCTCAACTCTGATCTCCAGCATCTGCAAGTCCTCGCTTTCTCCCTGTTCCAAATCATGTCAGGTTGGAAAGTCAGTGAGAAAACCAAACATGCAGTTTCTTCAATCTTCACTAATTCATAAATAGATATAAAATTTCTGTTTTAATTTGACTGAATGTTAGCAATATAATTAGTGTATTGATCATTCTGAGACCAGCCATGCTAACTGAAGCATGATAGCACGATAGTGCTATCTAATTTTGCTGAATTCAGCTGATTATTACATTTAAAAGGAATTAAGGAATAAAACTTCTCAGATACCAGGTGCCTGGTCCCATAGGTGTGAAGTTGTCTCAAAAGATGAATAGCTAGTTTCTTATGAATGACATTTTGCACAATGTGTGTACCCAGTGTCTTTGAAGGGAATGGAAGTACATTATGTGTACTGAGTGGAGACCAGCGATTGCTGAAATGACTGCATGCAAGATTGCTACCTTCTGTTCTTTGTTAAGACCAAATCAACAGAGTGGAAAAAAAATTAAACTGTTTTACAACTTTTATCATGAAAATTAGATTTATAGTTATTGCTCTGAGTTTTGCATTAATCATTCGAGCTCAGAAAGAAAATCAATCTCAATGCTGCGAAATGTATTTTTGGTATAAAAGGTCAATGCTGAGATTCGAATCTGCCTCAGGTCACTGAACCAATTCGTAACAATTTGAATAGCAATTCATTAAAAAAAACTGCAGAAGCATATGGTAATTTAAATTTTCCACAAACTCTAAACGGTTTGTAATATTAGTTTATAAAGAGGAAAAATAATGAATATTTCTGAGCAAACAGAAATAATATGTATATATCACACACATATACACACACACACACACACATACACACATCGTACGTTCATGGTAACATTCCCGTTTCTGTGAATTATCGAATTACAGTATTTTGGCAGTGGGTGAATGAAGCTTACTGCTCACTTTGTAGTAATATGGGCACTGATTGAATGTTGTAACAACATAAATATAAATACTCTTGCAATATTCTCTTTTAAGAATTCAAAATGACAAATTGTCAATGCAGTACCCATTGAATTTCTCATTCATCATTTCGCATGCAGGATAGAAAGGAGAAATGTTCAAATATACTTGTGCTTTTGTTACGCTTTCCACTAAAAGATGCTGATTCCCTTTAGTGTATAACTAAGCTATCTCCCGACAGGACTGAAAGATCTATTATGGTTACTTTCAAGTCGAAGGATATTCTTCAGTTCAAAACAGCTTTCATCAAAGTAGCCCGCCACACAAAATGGAAAAAGGCAAACTAAGAGCATACATTCTCTTGGTAATAGTTTCTGTTCACATTTTTAAAACATAAAATAATATGTCAATAACTAGTTTGTGGAGCCAAGTTTTAATTTACCCTGGAGATAATGGGAGTTGTGTTAGCGCACCTCCATTTATCCTCCATTGCAACTTTAACTGTTTTTTATTGGATGTCAATAATATTCAACAGCAGTGAGCTACATTCTTAAACCACTGCAGTCCTTGAGGTACAGGGTGTTATGACAGTGGATCATAAACATGAATTATGGACAGACTGAAATTTTATACATGTGTATCTAAAAAGAACTACTGGCTGTTAATAGCTGTTAAATAAAATCCTGAGATTGGAATTCACTGACTGAAGAGAAACCAGAGCATGATGCGAGCATAAGAGGTACAGTCAGTAAGTTTGCAGACGACACCAAAATTGGAGTTGTAGTGGACAGCGAAGAGGGTTACCTCAGATTACAACAGGATCTTGACCAGATGGGCCAATGGGCTGATGGGCTGAGAAGTGGCAGATGGAGTTTAATTCAGATAAATGCAAGGTGCTGCATTTTGAGAAAACAAATCTTATTAGGACTTATACACTGAATGGTAAGGTCCTAGAGAGTGTTGCTGAACAAAGAGACCTTGGAGTGCAGGTTCATAGCTCCTTGAAAGTGCAGTCGCTGGTAGCTAGGATAGTGAAGATGGCGTTTGGTATGCTTTCCTTTATTGGTCAGAGTATTGAGTACAGGAGTTGGGAGATCATGTTGCGGCTGTACAAGACATTGGTTAGGCCACTGTTGGAATATTGCGTGCAATTCTAGTCTCCTTCCTATCAGAAAGATGTTGTGAAACTTGAAAGGGTTCAGAAAAGATTTACAAGGACGTTGCCAGGGTTGGAGGATTTGAGCTATAGGGACAGGCTGAACAGGCTGGGGCTGTTTTCCCTGGAGTGTCGGAGGCTGAGAGGTGACCTTATAGAGGTTTACAAAATTATGAGGGGCATGGATAGGATAAATAGGCAAAGTCTTTTCCCTGGGGTCGGGGAGTCCAGAACTAGAGGGCATAGGTTTAGGGTGAGAGGGGAAAGATATACAAGAGACCTACAGGGCAACCTTTTCACACAGATGGTGGTACGTGTATGGAATGAGCTGCCAAAGGAAGTGGTGGTGGCTGGTACAATTGCAACAGTTAAGAGGCATTTGGATGGGTATATGAATAGGAAGGGTTTGGAGGAATATGGGCCGGGTGCTGGCAAGTGGGACTAGATTGGGTTGGGATATCTGGTCAGCATGGATAGGTTGGACTGAAGGGTCTGTTTCCGTGCTGTACATCTCTATGACTCTTTGACTCTATGACTGTTGAAAATCCTGGTGTGACCCCATGGAATGTCATACCTGTAATGTATCAGGGGAAACATCAAGCAGAGAGACTTAAAAGAATGAATTGCAAATCAAAAATTCATTACCCCTCCCGCCCCTCCACCTACAAGCAAAGTCATTTCCTTTATTCCAGACTGTTTTATCTTCTCAGAAATACAGAAGAACGCAGGTTAAAAATCCCTGCACTCTTAATCTCAGGGTATTGATGGGACATGTGCTTGTGTGAACTGGTCTGCAATTTGACTACAGTTTCACTGCAGTTGTTAGACTTCCCTGTGCTGCAGGTGAAGAAAGACCTACCCCTACCTGCTCAAAGTGTCAGAAGCCAAGCCAACCAGTGAAATCATCGTCAAAAAGCACAAAGGTCGTGCAACTTGTTTTCAGAGCCAGGAATCTCAAAATCAATTGCCTCATTATCAACATTGGTATTAGCAGTATCGTCCAAAATTAACAGCCACAATACTCTGCCATTTACCCTTCATAGAACACATAGAATGATTCATTATTCTTATTAGCTGGCACATTTTTACTCAATTCACTTTTCTAATCTGTGTATATGTGTATCCCATTTTGTTGTCTTTCTTACCCAAAGGTAAAAATGCCTGGTAAATTTGGCTCCTTTTAAAATATCAATATATTTAGATGTGATATGGTATCCATAAGGAAAGGGATCATTTTTAGATGAAAATTGTGACCAACCAGGGGATGCATTGAATTTAGAAAGAGTCAGTTCTTCACTCCTCACCCTTGAGCAAAAGCATTTGAGGATGTCTCAAAAGCAATTGTGGACCTTTACTGGGACTGATCAAATTCGGAAACACCCAGTGTTAAATTCCAGGATTTTGACCTATTGACAGTGAAAGAATGGCAGTGATATATTTAGCACTATCACTGTGCAGGATTGCACTTGTACCAAATCAAATCAATAAGATGAAAACAATGAAGAAAAAATATTCAGGGAATCAGTGATGCTGTGCTCAATAATGAAGGTACAAATAGAAAAGATGCAAAGAGCTTTGAAATAAAATATTTGAAAAATGAGCCAAAATGGCAACTTTGCAAGCCTAATAACATTAATCACACTGCTGCCTTGACCAAATAATTCGCTGAACTTGTACATGCACTGAGCAGTTGAAAAAAAATGCTACTGTGGTGATACCTGTCAACAATTTTATTTTTGGAAGTAATTAGTGAGAACTGCACATCACCTTTTTGACAGCAAAAAATTTATTTGCATTTTTTTAAACCAAAGCAACGTTTTGGTGGGGGTACAAATCTATGATGTCAGATGACCGCCCATTTAAGAAAATGAACAACACAGTTCAATATGTTGTGTTGACACAAATGCTGTTATCTATAAGTCATGTGCCATCTAAAATAACTGTAATAACTAACTTGCACCTGCATGTGGGATGTTTGTGGCACTCCAGAAATGTTACAGTCTCGTCCTGTTCCAACAGGCAGTTAATAGGCAGTTGTTAATAGGCAGTTGTCTGGCGTAACACGGCACTTTTCACAGACATCAAACAAATTAGCTCATTCATATTTTAAAAGTTGGACTAAATAGGAAATGTCTATTCCCTGAAGGTGGAAATGATGAATATTCTTCCAAGGTTTGTCACTTTATATCACAGTGGAACCTGTGGTGTGTATTATAGTGCACCAACGTTTAAAACAAATAAAAGAACCACCTTTTATATGGAACCAACACTTCCTGGTAACAATCACAAATAGATTTGACTTTTTGTGCTGTCAAGCCTATCCCATTTACACAGTATTACAGAGTATTTTACATCACTGAAGTGGGCCATGCAACCTAACAGGTTCATGCTTCGTACTTCACATGAGCCTCCTCTTAACCTTCTTCATCTAACTTCATTAACATTTCCTTCCATTGCTTTCTCCCTTATCTGTTTATCTAACTTCCCCTTAAGTACATTTATCATTGTTGCCTGTGCTTGTCTTAGTGTGCTTCACATTCCAAGTACTCCCTTGTTAACGATATTTCTCCTGCATTCCTGATTAGACTTAGAACCATAGAACCAAAAAATTATACAGTGTAAGAGGCCCTTCGACCCATCGAGTCTGGCAAAAATAATCTACTCTATATCTATACTAGTCCCATTTTCCAGAGCTTGACCCATTGCCTTGAATATGTTTCAACATTTCAAGTGCTCATCAACATATTTTTTAAACTTGAAGAGGTTTCCTACGTCTACTATCTTCCCTAATAGTGCATTCTGGATTCCTGCCACATTTTGGGTGAAAAATGTTTTCCTAAAATCCTGCTTAAATCTCCAGCTTTTCATCTTAAAATTATGTCCCCTTGTTGTTGTTCACCCTTTAACTAAAAGGAACAACTGTTTTCTATCCACCCTGCCAATGCCCCTTATAATCTTTCCACCTCAATCAGATCACCCCTCAACCTTCTCTCTCTGACGAAAACTCCCCAAGCTTGTCAATTTTCTTTTCATAGCTAAATTGCTGCATCCCAGTCAACATCCTGGTGAATTTCCTTTGTATCCTGTCCAACGCAATCACATCCTTCCTATAGTGTGGTGACTAGAACTGCACACTCCAGCTGTAGCCGAATCAAAATTCTGTACAGCTCCAACATAATATCCCTGCTCTTATAATCTATGCCATGGCTGATAAAGGGAAGTGTCCCATATGCCTAATTAACCTGTCCTGTCACCTTCAGGGACGTGTTAACAAGCAACCGAACTACCCTCTGTTTCTCTGAGCATCCTGGAGTCCTGCCACTTATTAGTGACCATCTTAGTTTATTCATGATCTCTGGTTTTGGTCTTATCAGCAACTGGAAAAAATTTCTATGCCGACCTTATCAAAATCTTCAAAACCTCTAACTGGTTTCCCCTTGATCTTTTCTCTTCTTAAAAAAAAGCTGCCACCTGTTCAAATTTCCCTGACATATATGATGCTCTGGACCATGTAGACATGGGGAGAATATGCAAACTCCACACAGACATTCACCCAAAAAGGGAATCGAACGCGGGTCCCTGGCACTGTGAGGCAGCAGTGCTAACCACTGAACCACCATGTTTCTACTTCAGGACATTACTGTAGAAGTTCCTTACAGCATTTTCTTAAGTCCAGCAAGCCTCGACAGTTTCATTAACACTATTCCCTACTCCATCAGGACCCTAGAGAATGAGCGTGTTACTCACAGGAGCATTCTTTCAAAGCATTAGCTTAGGCACGATGGACAAGTAGTCTCCTTCTGTGCTACATCTTTCAATAATTCCATTTTTACTGCTGAAAACAAGCCATGCTGTTGAAGCTGCTCATCTTGCACTCATTAGGACAGACAGGAGAGAATGTGATTATCAGCTGGGTTCATAAAGTGACTCACTTGCAAGAAGCTATATATATTCAAATGTAGGGATCTGTCCATGCAGACAGAAGGAACATGCCCAGACATTATCACTTTGTTTAAATTAAACATACACATAGGAGACAATAATTTACTGACGCATTCTCCATGGCAATATTTCAGCCAATCAGGAGCCCCTTGCTAATCAATCAATCAATAATGCCTTGGAACTCAGGCATTATTGTGTCTGTCCTAATGGGTGTAAGATGAAAAGCTTTGACATCAAGACTTTTTTCTTTGCTCAAGATCAAT
This sequence comes from Chiloscyllium punctatum, assembly GCF_047496795.1. Classification (NCBI taxonomy): domain Eukaryota; kingdom Metazoa; phylum Chordata; class Chondrichthyes; order Orectolobiformes; family Hemiscylliidae; genus Chiloscyllium; species Chiloscyllium punctatum. The sequence goes on from NC_092764.1 coordinate 41,841,960, forward strand.
GTATGAAGAGGCAGTAGTTACATCTTAATCCAGAGTAAGGGATAATACTATTTGGTTTACTTTTCTGTACTATTGCTAAAGTACTTGCTTCACCTACTCCACGTGAGAAAAGTTAATATAACATCAATACAATGACTCCTTGGATTGTAAATGCCGTAACCATATTACAGGAGAGAAGATTCATGTCATTTCTAGTACCTTTGAAATAAATCAACATTGATAAATCTACAGAAGAACCCACAATGACCACAAGGAACTGAAGAAGCTGCTGCTGGAGTGGGGAGGAAATTTGTTGGACCTCTTGTATAGTTTTGACAACTGGATTGTACCATTAAAATTAAACACAAATTCTGAATCTCTTCACACCAACAGCAGCAGGACAAATGGAGTTTTGCATAATCAGTCTGAGGAGCTAGACACCCAATTAAGAAGAGGAACCTCAAAGATCATAATCTCTGCACTATTACATCAACCACATGCAAATCAGGATAGAGCAAATCGATTCAGAGAGATGAATGTGTGGCTGAAAGACTGGTGCAGGAGAAGGTGGGCACCAGTTCATTGAGAGTGAGGCCAGCATGTAAAGTGGAATCTGTACTGATTTGACAGTCTCCACCAGGGGTCAGTGTTCTTGCCAACCTCTACCATGGAATTATAAAGGATTTTAACCTAAATAATGAGGGCAAGTGATCAAATCTGGAAAAATGTGCTAATTCCAGTAGTAGTGCCAAATCAAAGAGAAAGATATTAATGTAAGACATGATAAACAGACCGTGACAAGAAGGCACAGAGATCATAAATCTAAAAGTCAACCAAAACATAAGACCAGAATTTGCAAATTCAGTAAAATGTTAAAATTAAAGTCTCTGTATCAGAAAGCATTTTAATAAAACAGATAAACTGAAAGTGCAAAATAGAAATGAATAATTATGATCTGATGGCCATCATAGTTGCAGGATGACAAGGCTTAGGATCTGAAGCTTTAAGGGTACAAGACATTTAAGAATGACATGAAAATAGGAAAAGGTGAAGGGATAGCTCTGTTAATGAAGGATAGTGTTGGCAAAATGGAAGAATGAATTAAGGTCAGGAAGCCAACATAGAATCATAGAGTCATAGAGATGTACAGCATGGAAACAGACCCTTCGGTCCAACCTGTCCATGCCAACCAGATATCCCAACCCAATCTAGTCCCACCTGCCAGCACCCGGCCCATATCCCTCCAAACCCTTCCTATTCATATACCCATCCAAATGCCTTTTAAATGTTGCAATTGTACAAGCCTCCACCACTTCCTCTGGCAGCTCATTCCATACATGTACCACCCTCTGCGTGAAACAATTGCCTCTTAGGTCTCTCTTATATCTTTCCCCTCTCACCCTAAACCTATGCCCTCTAGTTCTGGACTCCCCGACCCCAGGGAAAAGACTTTGCTTATTTACCCTATCCATGCCCCTCATAATTTTGTAAACCTCTATAAGGTCACCCCTCAGCCTCCGACGCCCCAGGGAAAACAGCCCCAGCCTGTTCAGCCTCTCCCTATGGCTCAAATCCTCCAACCCTGGTAATATCCTTGTAAATCTTTTCTGAACCCTTTCAAGTTTCATAACATCTTTCTGATAGGAAGGAGACCAGAATTGCATGCAATATTCTAACAGTGGCCTAACAATGTCTTGTACAGCCGCAACATGACCTCCCGACTCCTGTACTCAATACTCTGACCAATAAAAGAAAGCATACCAAACGCCTTCTTCGCTATCCTATAATCATTTGAGGGAGTGCTGTTTAGCCCCCTATCAGCAACCACATAGCAGAGTAGGGCATAAATGAGGAAATAATGAAATTGTTTAGAAAGACACAGCAATAATCATGGGAAATTTTAGTCCATTTATTAACTGGAAGAGTCAGATAAGAAAAGGTCGCCTAGCTGAAGAATTCAGAAAATATTTTCAAGTTATTTTCTTAGTACAGCACATTCTGAAGCCAGCCAGAGAGCAGGATATACCCAACCTGATATCATACAATTGGGTAGGACAAATTAATGATATCACACCGGAGGTACCTTTAGATAGCAGTGGCCATATTATGAATAAATTTTATATGCAGTTTAAGGGAGAGAGAAATCAGAATTTTTTTTAATTTAAGTAAGAACTGTAATGAGGGCATCAAAACAGAGCTGGCTAAGCTGAACTGACACATGAATTTGAAGGATTGATTATTGGGTTGTGTTGGCAAATATTAGATTACTTACAGTGTGGAAACAGGCCCTTCAGCCTAACAAGTCCACACCGACCCTCCGAAGCGCAACCCACCCAGACCCATTCCCCTACATCTAACACTACAGGCAATTTAGCATAGCCAATTCACCTGACCTGCACATCTTTGGACGGTGGGAGGAAACCAGAGCAAACCCACACAGACACGGGGAGAATGTGCAAACTCCATACAGTCAGTTGCCTGGGGCGGGAATTGAAGGCGGGTCTCTGGTGCTGTGAGGCAGCAGTGCTAACCACTGTGCCACCATGCCTCCCACCCCATTGTGCTGCCCACATGTAAGGGGGTATTTCAGAATGTATAGAATAGACATATTCCAGTGAGTCAGAAAACTTCCAAGAGATGAACCCACTAATCATGGCTAATTCAAAATGCTCTGATAACATCAAACTTAAAGAAAAGGTATATAATTATGAAAAGACAGGTGGCAGGTCAGAAGAGTGGACAGAACATAAAAAGAAACAAAGAATGATCATAAAAAAGTAAACATCTGTGTATAAGACAAAGTACTAATAATGGAAAATACAGAAATGGCAAATGAATTGAACAAATATTTTGCATCCATTTTCACTATGAAGGATATAACTAAGATCCAAGAAACCATGATAAACCAAGAATGGAAGGGGTGGAGGAACCGAGGAAAATCACAAACACCCAAGAAGTGGTGCTGAGTAAATATTAAAACTGCAGGCAGACAAGTACCCAGGTCCTGATGGATGTCATTCTAAGGTTTTAAAAGAAGTGACTAGTGACAAAACCGATGCATTCATTATAATTTTCCAAAACAACCATGATTCAGGGGTAATCCCACTGGACCAAAAGGTAACAAACCCCTTTATTCAAAACAGGACAAATATAGAAAGTAAGAAACCGCAGGCGAGTTAGCTTAACAGCTGTCATAGGGAAAACATAAGAACCTTTTATGAAGGAAGTTATAACAATATAGCTGGATAGGTTCAATGTACACAGGCTGCGTTAACATTGTTTTGTGAAAGGGAAGTTAGTATTTGAATAATCAGTTGGAGGGTTTTGAGGAGGTACCATATGCTGTGGAAAGGGAGGTTCAGTAGATGTACTGTGCTTTACCTAAAACGACCACATCAGGAGTACAATACACAGTTTTGGTCACCTTATTTAATACATTAAAGGTAATCAGAGAAAGTAACTGGACTATTACCTGAAATCAGTGAGTTTTCTTATGTGGAAAGACTGGACAGTTTAGAAAATGTTTAGAAGAATAAGAGACAACTTGATTGAAACATATTACATCCTGTGAGATCTCGACAAGGTAGATATGGGAAAAATGTTTCGTCTTCTGGGAGAATATGGAGCTAGAAGTCCATGCTTAAAAAAGTGGGTTCACTGTTTGAAACAGAGATTGGGTGATGATTTTTTTCTCCCCAAGTGTCATGAGCCTTTAGAGCTCCCTTCTTGAAAAGTTGGTTCAAGACGAGTATTTGAATATTTTTAAGGCACAGGTAGATAGGCATTTATTAAGCAAGGAGGTGAAAGGTGGCCAGATGTAGACTAGAATATGGATTTGAGGTCACAACAGATCAACCGTGGTTTTATTGAATAGCGGAGCAGGTTAAATGGCGCTGAATGGCCTACTCCTATTCCTGATATGTATGTTCCTATGTAAATTGGTTAGCTTGGTTGGTTGATTGGTTTGCAATGCAGTGATGCCAACAGTGTAGGTTCAATTCTTCCACCAGCTAAGGTTAGCATGAAGATTTTCCCATCGCCTGAGCAGTAGTGACTCTCCGTTTAAACCATCACTCGTCATCTCTCTGCCTTGAGAGAGCAACCCTGTGGTCCAGTAGAACTGTAGTGACTTTACCTTCATGTAAAATTAGGCACAACTCTGATAATCAAGAATGGACAAACTTCAATTGCACATGTTTCTCAATGTTATAATCGAAGTTTAAGGTGCAACAGAAAACAATCATCTTTCTTGGTTCCAAATTTCCTCAAGCATTTTTTAAAAATCTATTATCCTCACCGGAAGCTGCTGCATACATAATGCATTTTTATCACAAAGTGTAAGTCAAATTAAAAACTGAATAAATTCCTTGATTCCAGATTCTTAAGTGATGATCAAATGCTTTGAAAATTAAGTTATAAAATGCAAGGATAAAATAGATTTGTGTAGGTTTTGTGTTTCCTTGGGCCTGATCATTTATGCTAATTAATTCAATTTTAAATTCAGGCATATTGGAATGAGGTTGACATATTACTGAAAGCATAAGTTGACATCAGGAAAATAAGCACAACATTGTAGTTAGATAGAGATCTATAGCACAGAAAAATGTCCTTCAGCCAATCGCATCCATGCCAGTCAAAAATAACAGCTTAGTTGTGCATTTTAGCGTCTAATTTCACCTCAAGGAAGAGAATTCTTGGCCTCTTTCGCTATTGTTAGTTAATTGTGTAGTGAAGTAAAGTGTCTCCACTAATCTGCACCGAGGAATTCGCATGTTGAAAAGGAAGGTGTGGTTAATGATCTTAAAAGCAAACAGAGGTCTGAGGTTCTGTCAGTGTTCCATTCCGCAATCCCACACCATAACGATAACCCAAGCCGTTTTCTACTTTATCTGGAGGTTGAAGACGGACTGTATCTGGAAGGGACATCATGTACAAAGCCCAAGTAAAGGAGGAAAAAATGTCCCCAACATATTGTCATCACTTTGATGACCATCTTTATAGGCGGCTACATCAAGAGTCACTATGTGCTTGTTGCAAAGGATGGATCTGGTCAAGTTGCTGCAGAATGTTCCATGTAATTGGAGCATGCTGCACCACCTATCCCTCATGGAGAAGATGATAACAAAAAAATCTTTAACCACAAGTCCATCAATGGTCAGCACGAAGCAGTCTGCAGAGAAAGGTGATGGTAGATCATGTCAGACCTATCAGAGCAGACTTTCAAAGACATTTGTCCGATGGCACATTGCTAGAACTTTCAAATCAGCACCAAGGTATGGCTTGGCTGGTGGTCAGAAGGATTCAGCATTAGATCATTCATGAAGACAGATGCACAGATTTTTGTCAAGGTTCATATTGAGCAGCTCCATGATTTGGAACTCTGGGATCTAAGGACTGTGTCAAAGATGCACATTGAGATTAGCATTGATTGTGCCTGAAGGACCATCAACTCAATAAAAGATGCTTTTTGGTTTACTGAAAACTTGTTGGCCATCCAGTGCAAGAACTGCCCTTGATTTAGTGTTGCAGACTGGCATATTTTAACATCCAGGACCCTGGAGTAAATGATCAATCAAATCTTTGGGGCAGTTGCCATGGGACAGATCACTGTCTAAGAATGGGCTGGTAACTTATACAACTCCTTGGGTGATAAACTTGTTATTGAATGCATTTGATACAGATACTGCAATTGGATTGAGACAGCAGTCTGGTCAGAATGAATTCCTTACTGAAGTATCTGTAATGTGGCTCTCTGTATTTTTGTGCTGCATGATAGATGTCACGTGATTACAGCAGGCCAGGAAGGACTTGTGTCCATGATTTCAAGGTAAACACCTCTCTTTCCAAAATGTGACTGGGTACTCACTCAAATTCCCATGTTGAAACTCTGAGCAACTCAGTTCACTGTGGTAGGATAAGAGATTGCATTTTAATGAGGTAAGATGTGCAGTTAATTAGGCTGACAATAAGGTATATGCTCTGTTAATTGGCATCTCACTGGTGCCGAGCATTTTGACGCTCCATAGTATTTAATGGTACTGTTGGAAAATACAGCTATTTGCTCCAAACGTCAAGAAAAACCTTGCTAGACTTCTCACATAATTCTGCCAGATTTCTCACCACAGCCCTGGTATATTTTTGCCGTTTGTCTCTAAGTAGGTATTAGTGAAAATATTCACAAGCACAGACAACGGACAGACACTCTTCCTCAAACTGAGCATAACGTTGTTCCACTTGTGATAATGCCCTGGATGCAAATGCAGTTGACCTCACTGCATTGAAGTTGCTTTGAGTCCTGTCCCACTGGTATCATTCTGCAGTGACTTTATCATTTATATTGTAGTATTTCATCACTGGAATTTCCATCACTGTTGCTTGATTTTAATGAATGATGTTTCTTGTCCCATGTTCTAACCACACTGCACATCTTCTACCATAAGTTAGTGTAATGGTTGACACTCTGATAACAAATTAGGCGAGAATTTTACCAAATAGTTGACAAGTCCAACAAATCAATGCATTGCTTTTATATCGTTTGGTTCTTGCATCCTTGCTATAGTTTTTCTTTTTGAGTTTCAGGAGAAGACCTCTCAATGTCAGTATTTGGCACTTGCACTCAACTTCAGGTGAGGATAATATTTGTCTGGAAGATATCCTAACCCTATAAACACATTGTTACAATCCACTAGGATCTGTTCCATGGTCAATAGTCTAACAGGTTGCAATATGTCAAAACAGTTACTAGTCAAAGCTGTAGACTTGCTCCAGCTGAAGTAAGTGGCTTTTGCTTGCCAACTTTGACTTGGAACCCTACATTTTTATTCATGTTATTGCACTGGACTCATGGACTCATCTGTCCTCTTGGCTTGTGTATGGTGACATAATATAGTCTCAAGCTTACTTTCAAAGTCTTCATTTTTTGGATTGCTATGTTAAGCGACTTTATGCAGGTTGGAGAGAGTCATGAAATTGACGGTGCATAGGTATTCATCTGATACATTATGTTAACTTGATGTTCTCTTTATGCAGTCCTCAAATCAACCATCTCAAACTAGTTATCAAACTTGTTGTATGCTGTATGACTCCCACAACTTTCAATTTCCTTCAAAACTAACTGCATTTTCAATTACAACACTTCATTATCATGTTAATGTGATTTTCTCCAGTCCCATCAACAATACACTGTATAAGTGTTTCCATTTAGAATCTGAAATAGGGAAAATGTTAAACTGAAGTTTCCTTAGCAAATACATGCACAAATGGAAAACTGGTCAGAAACAAATATGAAGAAAATGAAGTATTAAGTATTTTTTCAATAAAGCACCTTAAGGAAAATGTAAATTTCACAGTAAATAATTGTAGTGATATTCATTCTAGTGAGCATTCATAATGCAAAGAAGGAAAGTGATTTTAATTAATCAAAATGTAGAATACTGTTAATGCTGGAAACCTGAAATAAAAAGCTGAAGCAGAAATATTTTCTGAGTTGAATTAATGTTACTGGCAAGTTGATATCATTACTGTATACTATTAAAGAATAAGCAATGCAAAATCTTCAATTTCATTTATCAAACTACTTTGAAACAGTCTATTAACATATTCATGCTGTGCCTACATACTGATCTGTTGCCATTTCACGAGTAACATGCATTTTATTTTAAGTTCATAATCCAGCGACATGACTTTTCTGCTATGCTGGAGTCCTTGTTCATAATTATACATGCCCTGATTCAGATGGCCTGCTTATCTTATACAATGCTGCTGAACAAAAGGTTATCCCAAGGGAACAAGATTAGAATCTAACATCCCAACATGCAAACATAAACTCAGTAAATCAAAGACATTGCTTTTAAAATGGATTCTTAAATTGCAGCCAAGGAACATTAATAAGGCAAAACAGTTTTCAAAATGCAGAAGCAATAGTGCCTCTGTTTAATACGAAGTTGCTAACTGTTTTATATGCAGTCCATTTAAGTAATGAATTTGACTAATTATTTCCTGGAATTTAAACAGGAGAGAAGCCAAAACACATCAATGCAGCCTCACAACTTCCTATTGAGGTATGCACTTATGAAGTAGTTGTCTTTAAATCAGACTTTCTAATGTATTCAGGGTCTAACTTTCTCTACTCATCTTGGTTTAGAATGCTCAACAGAATGTCATGTTGTGCTTAAACATGCACTGCTGAAACCACACTCCCCTTCGTCCTGTATGTATTGTGGCAACCTAGAAAATCCCTGGCCATATTCAACTGTGCTGACTCATTAAGGAGTCCTAAGACCAGCAATAGATTCAGAGTTGATACAAAGGCCACTTCAACAAAATTGCTATGGCCCTGCACAGTACCATTAAATACTATGGTGACAAAAGTCTCACCATGCAGGCAATTTCTTCCATGACAGAGTTCTCACAGACTCAGCTGCTCAGAGAACAACTGCCAACGTCAGCCAGGGCAAAATAATAATTGGGTCAATGTCCTACCTCCCTTTTATAGGGGCAGTACCATACCATACCACATGGAAAAGATACAGAAAAATTCACATTAGTCATATTCTTAAATGTTATAAGGATTTCTGCCTCTACCACCCTTTGTGTCATCAGCAAAAAATTGTATTCCACATCCAAATTATTAACATAGATTGTGAACAGTTGTGGACTTAGCAGAAACCCTGACAGTACTCCTCTAGTAATAGACTGTCATCCTGACAACTATACATTTATTCCTATTTTATGCCTTCTGTCTATTGTCCATTTCTCACACCAGGTGAAAGTGAGGACTGCAGATACTGTAGGTTAGAGTTGAGAGTGTGGTGCTGGTAAAGCACAGCAGGTCAGGCAGCATCCAAGGAGCAGGAGAATCGACGTTTTGGGCAAAAGCCCTTCAGCCCTTTCGCAAACCATCCTGGAATATTCATTTCTCCCTTTTATTTTCTTGCCATGACTTTCTATTTTATCTGTCAAGACAATTTAAGTTCTGGCTAACCAAGTTGGATGTTAGTATTTGGTTGATAAGCTATAAGATTCAATGTACTTGTGTAGCTAAGTAATTTGGCAATCGTTTGATTACACATCAATGTTAAGAAGTTGCCATTAGGAGTTTTATACTTCAAGATCCATTTGCAATGCATAAAGAGTGAACTTCCTTGAGGTTCAAGGCTCAAAAGCGATTTCCATATCAGTATGTCAATTCATACGTTTCAATGTACTAACCTTCTGTTTATCAAAAGCTTTCTGAGAATTGAAATATACAACATCCACTGGTTTTCCTTTGCTACAAGTAATATTCTCAAAAAATTCCAACATGTTTGTCGAATGTGATTTTCCCTTCATAAATGCTGGTTGACTCTGCCCAGTTTTATTATGATGTTCTAAATGTCCAGTTATCACCTCCTTAATAATAGATTCCAAAATGTTCCCTCTTACAGACATAAAGTAAACAGGTCTATAGTTTTCCACTCTTCCTTTTCATCCTTTTTTAATAGTGAAGTTACATTTGCTACCTTCCAGTCAGCAGCAACATTTCCAGCTTCCATAGAAGCAATAATCTCCAATGCACCCACCACCTCTACAGCTACTTCCTTCAACACTCAAGGATGAAGCTCAATGGGTCAGGGGATTAATCAACCATCAATCCAGCTACAATTTCAAACACTATCTCTTTACTAATACTAATTTCATTTAGCACCTCGGTTATATGTGTTTCTTGGCCCCTAGAATTTCTGGGAGATTTTCTGTAACTCCTTTCACGAAGGCTGATGTTAGTCTCTCTGCCATTCCTCTGTTCTCCATTGTAAATTCTCCTCTTTCCACATTCACAGTATGTCCTTTATTAGATTTCATGCCTATCTGCTGATCCAATTTAATCAATTATAATGTATGGACCTTTTGACAATCTTTTAAAAAGGTACAGTATTTAACATAATTATATTGAACAAATAAAGGTTTGTGAAAATCTGCAAAGTCTGCAAATCTGGATGGCACAGTGGCTCAGCTGTTAGCACTGCTGCCTCACAGCACCAGGGTCCAACGTTCGATTCCAGCCTTGGGTGACTGTCTGTGTGGAGTTTTCACGCTCTCCCTGTGTCTGTGTGGGTTTCCTCTGGGTGCTCCAGTTTCCTCCCACAGTCCAAAGATGTGCAGATCAGGTGAATTGGTTGTGCTAAATTGCCCATAGTGCTAGGTGCATTAGTTAGAGGGAAATGGGTCTGGGTGGGTTACTTGTTGGTATGGGCTAGTTGGGCCAAAGGGCCTGTTTCCACACTGTAGGGAATCTATTAATCTTACAACACGGAGTACTGAATGGATTTGGTTTCAACGTTTAAACATTCATGCATGCATATTGCATTTTAGCTTTAACCAATTGAAAGCAGCGTGTACTAAGTTGCTTGATTTGTCATGCAAAAAACATTCTGAACAATAAAATTCTACAGCTTTAACAAGTCTTTTGTTAAAGAAAAATACGTTGTGGGACCCCAACTGATTATTATCTTCATTTTGATACTTTATGTTAAGCTTAGTAAATCCAAATGACACAACTTTCTCACACATCATAAAGACTGGTAATGAACTGTTTTTTTGAAAGAAAAGTCAAAATCTCTTTTTGGTTCAGTTGTTGAGATGCCTGCCACCTATATTCTGTATAATAACTACAATCGTTCAGGTCATTTCCATTGTTCATTATGATAAACAACTACCATCAATTGATAATGTATTTCCAAAAACAAATACATTGTTCTTTAAGTAGAAAGTGAGGACTGCAGATGCTGGAGATCAGAGCTGAAAATGTGTTGCTGGAAAAGCGCAGCAGGTCAGGCAGCATCCAAGGAGCAGGAGAATCGACGTTTCGGGCATGAGCCCTTCTTCAGGAAAGGCTGAAGAAGGTCCTGAAGAAGGGCTCATACACAAAATGTCGAATATCCTGCTCCTTGGATGCTGCCTGACCTGCTGCGCTTTTCCAGCAAAACATTTTCAACACTGTTCTTTGATGCAATTTAATGTGCTGAGTTTTTTTTTAAAAACATTGGAAATGTTAGAAGGGATGTGTCTTTATTATGAGAGGGTGAAATAATTGAAATCTTAGCATCAGATGATTTAGTAAAGATGCAGATGTGCAAGTTTTATCTGATGCCAAAGGAGATGGTGAGGCTATGAGTATCAATAGAGAAAGCTGGTTGAATGGTTGGGTATAAGAGATGGTGGCTGTTAAACTTCTGTGATATGAAGAAAATACATTTGAAGAATTGAAACAATTTTATTCATCAATTTTTTTCACCTCAGTAACTGTTTGAGTCTCTGTAAAGCCTGAATCCATTCAATATTTAATGCAGTTTGAACACACCTCATTCTTCCAGGGTAGATTACATGTGCATCCTGCCCCCTTCCTATATAATCTTTGAGCTGAATCATATCATAATTTGTCAAAGTGTCATTTAATCAAATTTCATGAAGGGTTTCACTCCACAAGGCCTCACAAGTTTTCTCCCACAATCATCCCAAAGTCAACCTAATAACTTCCTAGCACATCCCCATGGCAACCCTCTCAAACGTTAGCCTGATTCGCACGTTCACTATAGCCAGAGGTATTCACTGCCGCCCAGATATCCCAGGATATATTGGCAGCCCAGGCACAGGTGCCATATTGCACACCTGGTCAAGCACAGGTAGTCCACTGTTGCAGGCATTCAATCTGGGAACGGAAGAGAAAGGGAAATGAGTGCCCTGCTTAGTGGACAGGGACCCGGAGATCGTCGTGGATAGGGTGGTGCAGAGAGGGGGCATCGTTTTCACACAGGAATGCAAGAAAAAGCTACAAAACTAGATCCTTCCGCCCTGATCCAAGGCAGCCACCCTGATCAATGAGATCTCCACAGTCAGAGGAATGCCACCAACTGCTGTCTGTCACCTGACATCACTGAATCTCTATTACTGCATCCATGTCCCACCAAGGCTTGTGTTCTACTACTGTCAGCACTGCAAGCATTATCTTCTCTCATTTGATCTTGACATACTCACTCCACCAGTTCCTTACACTCCCCAACCCCAAGCCCAGCATACTACTAATCCTGCTTGACCTTCACACTGCATACATGTTGACTTGGGCACTTCACTGTAATGATTGTAACAAGGTCAGCCAGGTGGACCTCATAGAATATGAATTCCCTGATTGAGAACCAATTCCTGTAAATCTGGTCCGGTCAGGGAGCCCTGGCTGACAGAGAAGAAGGGGTGTGTTAGACATCCTGTTCATTCTGAGAGCTGGCTCTGAGGGAGCTGAATTAGTGTCAAGGATTTTCCACGTGTAAATAAAGTTGACTTGGTAACAGAATTCCAGCCTCTGTGGAGTTACTTCACTCACCATTTTCCCCCATCTAAACCAGCACTAATAGCTGTGCCAGTCACTTTCATTCCACACAATCCATCTTCTTTTTCTCAGTCTACGGAAAACCAGCTTGTCATTAGCTGGTGTACTGAGAAGATGGAAATTATTGGTGTATAGAGGATGCCTGGTCTGGAAGAAATAATGAACAGATTACACACATATTGGACCAGACCTAAAACTTAGATATAAAACAATAATGAATATCAGACCATAGAGTTACTTTAAAAAGAACCAGCAGCATTTTAAAGACATGTATTTGTTATAGAGCATTGATTTTAGCTACAAATTTCAAGTCATGAATACTGCTGTTATGCTGAGATGAATTCAAAGTGATCTTTAGCTTCAACTCAATTGATGTTTGCTGAACTGTCTTTGTAATTACAGTATAACTCTTTCTGCAAAATTTCAAGTTTGTATCTGATACCAGGAAATTATAAAACAGAATAGTGCTTGTAGCATTTTAAACAGGAACAGTTTATAAAATAAAATTGTACTTCATAAAACTAAATAAAACTGTATCTAAAAAAATGGAACTATCCTGCTTACTATTAACTTTGGCTGGAAAATATCCTGAATCATTTTATTTCAATACCACAGTGAGGTCACATTAAAACAGATTCTCAAGACTCAGAGATGCAAATTGCACAGAATAGATGTGTAGCTTAACTTGGCTTCTTGATATGACAAACATTATACCCACTGAGATTGGTGTCCTGTGACCATTTAGAGCAAAGTTACAAAATAAGATCTTGAACACCATGACAAATGTTTTTTTCTACTGAAGTTTAGATTTTAACATGATGGCAGAAATACATTTGATAGTGGATGTTTGATGTTTTTCTGTCTAAGAATAGAGAAATAAACCTGATCTAATGTAATTCACAAAGAAATGTGCAAATGCATCAAGTTTTTAATCAACAAATGAATTCAAATTTTAGGAAAACTGAAAAACTGAGTAAAGCTTATGCCGTTTTACCAGAACACAATATGGTGACTAATTACAAAATCTAATATTTACAAAAAGAAGAATGCAATGAAATACTGGCTTCCTGGAGCTAATATTGGGGTATACAGCCATTCAAGAGCATTTGATAAAATGCAACGTAATTAGAATCCATGGATAAAGAGCATTGGTGATATGGATACAAACCGGACAAAAACACTTTTGCCAACATTTTAGAAACATTTACAGATTTCCCAAATATTTTATAATAATTAAGTGTGCTCCTCACTGTTGTTGCTGTCATGTCAATGATGCACAAATTAAAAACAGAGATTTGTGGTGAAATGCAGCTTTTCGTAATGAGAGAGAGGTATACAAAAATATCCCTTAGGGTTCAGTGCTAGGACCTCTGCTGGTTTTGATGCACATTAATGACTTGAATTTGAATGTTCTGAGCATAATTTTGAAATCTGCAATTGACACAAAGAATATGAATGATGAGAGAGAGTGATGGAATTCAAGAAGACCAAAAGCTGGTGGAATGGTGCACAAATGCCAGTTGAACTTTAATGTGATAGAGGGAAAGGCAATGACCAAGTGGTATTATTACTGGACTATTAATCCAGAAACCCAGAGGACCTGGGTTTGCATCCTGCCATGGCAGATGGTATAATTTGAATTCAATAAAAATCCAGAAGGAAGAGTCAAATGCTGACCAGGAACCATTACCAATTGTTGGGGAAAAGTCTCACCTGATTCACTAATGTTCTTAGGGAAGGACATTGCTGGCCTACATGTGACTCTAGACTCCCACAGCAAATGTGGTTTAATCTTAATTGCTCTCTGAGGAATTAGGGATGGCCAATAAATGCTAGCCTACTAATGACACATCCTGTATATGAAGGACAAAATGCATTTTGGTCAGAAGAATGAAGAGAGACAATGGAAACTGAGTGGTATAATTTTAAAGAAAACAAATGACTAGAAATCTGGTTGTACATATATCTTTGAAGCTGGCAGAACACATGAACAAAGTAGTCAATAAAGCAAAAAGGCTCTTGTGCTGCAGTAGTAGTGCCCGTGCCTCTGAGCCAGAAGGCCCAGTTTAAAGCCCCATCTGATCCAGAAGTATGTAATAGCATCTCTGAACATGAAAATATCTACAGAACCATAGGCTTTACAAATAGAAACGTAGGGCAAGATGTCAGTTCAAAACTGAGCCAATAACATGGAGTTAAAATCAAGTTCATACAGTAGATAAAAACTATCATGCTTTGCTGAACCAATTTTAACTCTGTCAGCTGCAGAATTGAGCTGAAATCTACCAGCCTTCTGGGCACTGTCTGGGAGGGTAAGAAAGTTGGTGGTGGAAGGTATAGAGTCATACAGTCATACAGCATGGACATAGACCCTTCAGTCGCATATATGAGGGACGGTGGAAGTCTTTCCACTGTCATGGATATTCCCAAAAGCAGAAACACCAACTCCACTGCAACCCACCAACTGGAGGCATTTAGCCAATTAATTCTTTGAAGTAATCAATTCACATCCTTGTTACTAAACTGCTGGCATTTTACCTGGTGTGGGATGTGGTCCTGTCATATGGGGAGACCACCAGGTAAGTCATAGCAGTCTCCTAGCAAGTTGCCAATTGGGGTGTTGGCCTTTAGTTCAAGGTACAACAAGGCTTATTCCCCCCAACAACCCCTCACCCCCCAAAACCACTGATGGCAAAGGCTATTCATGTTGCTCCTGCACTGCTGCTGGAGGTTTCACTTTCCAATCATGGTCCCCTGCTTTGCCCCAGAATATTAAAGAAATCTTGACCTGCCTTTCAAGGATACTGCAACATCCATTACTGGTAGCCCCTTGATTGGACAACACTGGCAGCAGCGTCTTATTTGCCTAATGCTGGCAAAATCAATTCTGGGGTCCAACCATACACTTGCTCAAGTTTCAGAGCTGCCTTCAGTCCTGGCAATGGGAGTTCACCCTTGCTAGCAACAGCTCAGCCTGTGATACCAAACCAGGGCATCACACTTGAAGAATGACGTGCAACTTTGCAGCGGGTGCAGGAAAGATTTGCGCGAACAGTTCCAGGGATGAGGGATTACAGTTGCATCATTGGCCTGGAGAAACTAGAATTGCGAGCAGAAAGGACAAAAAAAAAATTTAGTATTGGTGATTAAAATCATCAAGGGTTTAAATGGAGCAAACGAAGAGAAATTGCTTCCAAAGCTAAAGGACTCATAATTATCAGCCACAACACAGACTTAAGGCAAGTTGCAAAGAAAAATGCAAGAGTGACACGAGAATCGTTCTTTTATGCAATGATTGTATAAAATTTGCAATGTACTGCCCAATAGAGAGGTAGATATTAATTCAGTAGGAATGTTCAAAAGAGAATTCATGAAAGAGTAAAAAATAAACGGAATACTGGAAAAGAGCTGGGGAGCTGTACTAACTGAATTCTTCTTCTAAAGACTCATTGACAAGTGAAGTGTTTTGCATCACAGTGTAACCTTTCAGTTAAATGAATATATTGAACCAATAAGTACTATCTATTAGCTTCAATGGCTCTCATCTTTGTCTCTTATCAAATGACATTGTTTTTTAAACTTCGACTTCCCTTTTTTTGATGCATTACATTATGAACATGATTTACTTATGCCCTTTCCAAGCTCCAAATATATCAACCAACATTTTCCTCCTCCTCCTTGTGCATCATTCATATGAGATCAAACGTCAGCATCAGTTTCCTTTTCTGACCCATTCTTCAAAAGCTTCTAGGAACTGTGGAATTCTTCAGCTCTCTGAACAAACATTTTCTTTCAATCGTCTGAAATTTGACACCATTATTTTTTTTTGTTTTAACTTTTCTCTATTTTAAGCTTTGGTACAAGATATTCAATTACAAGCTTCATCCACCATCTTTCAGGAAATAAATTGAACTACTTTCTGTTTATTCAAAGGCCAGAGAGATGGCTTCAGTAGGTATCAGGACTTATAGAATGATCTTTTGGAAAGTTCTTGATAATGCTTCTTGATAAAAAAGTTGTTTTTTCTTAAAAGTATATTTAACAAACGTTATGATATTATCAGTTTGGGAGGTGGCATGAATTGATACAAGCAAAGAAAACTTTTTATTAACATCACATAACAGAATTATCACATTATTGTTTGAAGGAGTGGGGAGAGATATGAAAGACATCCTTTTCACAATTTCCCTTTTAATTTAATACTAAACTCTTCTTCAATTTTCTTCCTAATGACATGCCCAGCCCGCAATGCTATGATTTCTGCCACGGATTGGGGAAGCAGACAGGTCCCAAATCCACCCAGGCAGGCAGGAATTGAATCCCATGCTGTTGATAAATATCCAATCCACATTGGTCAACCAGTCAACTGGGCCAACCAACTCTCCTAGGATTCTCTGTTGCTATGGCAATGTACACTTTTAAATACACATTGCAGTTCAGAGCTATGAATAGTGATAGTGGAAGCTCCATTTTTCTTCCTAGCACATTGCTGTCAAGGAACCTCTCCCACTTCTAAAGCCGGCCATTGGCATACTGGATTTAGAAGTTGGTATTTGACTTCTGAATGCACCTTCCTTGGATGCCAAGTCCCAGAGTGGGATTTAAACATGCTTCTGACTCAGAGGCAGGGAGATGACCATTGCACCACAAGACTTCTTTAAAAGTAAGATCATTTCTTTTAAAAATCCAAAATACCTGAATGCTGCTTAGCATGTGATTTTCAAAATTGGGGATCATACAGTATTTAGGATGTTATCACAAACAGAGTGAGTTTTTTTTATAATAGAACAATGAGAAGTGGAGAAAGTGGCCCTATGACCTCCAAAAGGGGTTCACATTCTCTTGGTACATAGTGAGTTGAGATTTTGCTCACAATATCTGACTTCCTACGTATTACATGGTGCAAGCTAAAAAAAAACTCCTAATGCAAAATATTTTTTTCTTGCATGCTGTCACATTAACTACCTCAGACCAATTCCAGTACACCAGACTAATCCTCTTATGCATAAAAAAGGCAGAACTTTTAAACCAAAAACCATGTTATGTCACTTCAGTGTCTTTGCAATCAAACCTCTAAGTCAAAAAAGGTGTAAAACCAACATTTTTGCAGGTTATAGTTGACAGGTCGCATTACCAGGCTGCAGGACAATTTCTTAAACCATAAAAATGTTCATTTTAATCCTTTATATTGATTACTGTAAAATTCTTAAAATTGGAAATGTTCTTACAAACACTGCATTAACCTCCTTTGTGCTTTTGAAGTGCAAAATGGAGCACATATTCCTGCTCAATGCATTAAATGGAATTGTCTCTATTTCTTTATTTGTTTTATAAAACTAGTAAACCGAATACGGTCAGCAAAAGAAAATATTTCAAGAATGAAAATTATGATTTTTCTTTTGAGAAGATGTAAACTGGAAGTCTATTTGAAGCACAAACTCGAGAAGAAATAATTATTTCTATTTTAGTTTTTATTAGTGTCTAAAAGACAGGTGGACAAAAAATATTCTTAACCAGATCACCATAAGTCTGTCCTTGGTTAAATAGCAAGACTGTCACTACATCTTATAACATTGATGATATATTTTATGTTTTTTTTAAACAACCCATTAAGACATGTTATGACACTCAGTCCTGCAAGTTAGGCTTGAAACTTGAACCTTCTCACCCATTATAGGGACACTACCACTGTATCATAGGAACCTTCAATGATATGTTTTAAGATTCTTAACTTACTGCCCTTAAATCATTTTCCTGAATTTGGTGCTTCCCAAACAGTTTGATAGTGTGACACCATTTTAATGCCACAGATTTTGTGTCTGGATTAGTGAGGGGTTAAGTTGTTGTGTAGAGGGGTGAGTTAGCAGCTAAACCACTCATCACCAACCGAGAACCTAAAACAAATCCCATTTCTACAGCTGAGGGTAACCCAAGCCATACAGTTTAACAAAGTCTGGGATATTAACATTGAGTCATACCAGCAGAAGTTGATATGCCTGTGGTTTTCTATGTGTTAGCCCACAATACACATACCTCAGAGGGTCAGATTATTACCCCGAGTCAGATATTGAAAATGTATTGACAACTAACTATGTGCACTAATATGATATCTTAATCTTACTTATACAATCTGGTCTTTATACTATCTCAGAATCCTATTACATTATTGACATATTTGAGAAGCAGCCTGGCTAACAGCTTGCTAATGAACTGACGAACCAAACGAACAGAGAATGAGATGGAAACCTCTTATGCTACAGCATCACATGTTGTGATTTCATCAGTCTGTCTTCAAGTTATAGTAGCTTTCTGAGATCTGTGTAATTATACATGAACCCTCTTTTCATTGAAGAGTAGGAAACCTATTCTCATCTGTAAATGCGAGGATGCACATCACTACATTATCATCTTACAATAAAATAATATTTTCGTAGATATATACCTGTAATAGAACTAGATCTATGCCGTATACAATTATCATAACTTAACTGTGTTGCTTCACTTTGTGGTATGCTATTTGTCCTTGTGGATAGAGGTGTACCATGTATTATAGATGCATGATTGATGCTGGGAATAATAATTTCAGTATCAGTAGCACCAATTGTATAAATAACTGTTGACCATGTACAACTGAGACTTGTTGCCTGTCCTGCTGTAGGATTAGACCATTTTTTGTGACTACATCAAATGATCTATGCTGGACACAGCACTTCAATATCTTTCCATGAATCCATGTATTCTTATGAAGATCTCAAGTCCTAATGCTTAATCCTGGTTCAAGTTGGGATAACACCTGCATACTCATTGACTATATTCCACTGACATTTCCTCCCATCTTTCCAGCAATGCATTGTGTATTTGGAGTTGGTAGTAAGAGTGAGTGAGAGAAAGATTGGGCTGATCTGTATTCTAAATGTGAGAGCTCACAGTGAAGGTAACCCATTGCCTTGAGGAGCAGCATGTAGATTTATCTTGAGAATCTGAATATCTAGGTAAACTAGCTTTGCATTTTAATGATCATTGACTTCACTGTGCAACTAGAATGCACCGTGAGACAATTAGATTTAGGGTAATGACAACTGAAGGTAACTTCCTGCACTGGTCTTGGAAGGGTGCAGTAGTGTATTGTAACTGATGTTGGACAGAATTTGTTGAGGAAAGACATAGACTATGCCAGTCAATGAGTCAAAAATTTCAATAGTGTCCTCTTTGATTTCTAGCCGAACTGGTCAAACATGTCTTGTCGAATAATCACCCATTTGCCTCTGAAAGTTATATTGCAAAAGAGTCCTATATTGTCACTGAATGTCTGATACGAACATAACTGCTCAGGTTTCTGAGGAAGGATCACCGGACTCGAAACGTTAACTCTGATTTCTCTTCACAGCTGCTGCCAGACCTGCTTGGCTTTTACAGCAATTTCTGTTTTGTTTCTGATTTATAGCATTCACGGTTCTTTTGGCTTTTATGTTTGCTCAGGGACTAGTTGAATATGTTCAGGCCAATCGCAGATGATTAGCGTCTTGAATTGTTGCACCTAGATATCATCGGACATACCTCACTGAATCGGCTCTGTTTAGCTATGATCAAAATGAATGAAATCAACAAGAAATCAAGATTAGAGTAATCCCTTTGTTTCTAGAAGGATTTGGAAGGATGGATGGACAGGTGAATCGATGGATGGAAAAGACTGATGGAATGGATGGATTGAATGAATAGAAAAGATGGATGGAACAGGCTGATGGAATAGATGGATGAAGTGGATACCTGTTACACAAGGGTTTCACATGCTGTGATTAGCTTTCTTGAAGGTATACCGCCTTTCCAAGAATTGTGCAATAATACAATAAAAGTTAAGGCTAAATTCTAGCTCTTCAGTGGACTGAGGAAGTGTAGGGTTGGTTTTGGGTAGGGTTGGCCAGGAGAAGAAGAGCTGGATAGGAATTGGTCAAACTGAAGGGTTTTTTATTAAAACAAACACCTATCTTTTTCGAGCCTTTTTGATAGCCTCACACAGATCTGTCCTTTAGGACATGTCCATCATTCAAAAATGGTGAGGATTTAGAGAATCACAGAGTTACTCAGTACAAGCTCCATGGTATCCATTGCTGCTTTGTAGTTTGCTATCCTGAAATCTCATCAGTGCGGTCAGAACACAGTTTGGGAAGTTGTTGCTTTACCCATTGTGTAACTTAGTTTGATTATATGGTCAGAGTTCTTTCTTTAATGCCATAGCCCTTCCTTGTTTTGTTTTTACCCTTCATCTAATACAGTAAATATATAACTTCAGATGTAAATGTTTATATTTAAATGTAAAAATTATCTTTATTGGACTTCTGAACCTGCCAAAGCCATGACATCTTAGTGGAATATACTGAAAACCTAACTGCTTCACAGTTTCCCTGTCCAGAAATTATTAAGGGACAATGTGACAAGCCATATATGAAAAAAAAATCAGTATTCTGGCTCTCTGTTTCTTTTTCTCAGTTCCCAAGATAATATTACCCCCATACAAGGCCTTATGAAAGAATTAGGACACAATTCTTATTTAATAAATTTCCATATCAATGTATGTGAAGCGGTCCATTTTCATACTTCGGGATTGCTGCACTGCAAAATAATTCGATTATTTTTAAAAACAAAATGCACAAAAATAACAAGCACGACAGATTACAGCCACCTGAAGTAATTTATTTTGTTGCAAGTGTGTCTAATTTCATAAATCATCAGGTACATATACCGTTAAAACACGAAAGTGACTTTGCTATGAATAGCTGCTGGTAAGTATAAGAATACATGAATTAGGACCTCGAGCCCCTTAGCCCCTCAATCCTGCTCCACCATTTGACAAGCGTAAAAATGTGTTGCTGGAAAAGCGCAGCAGGTCAAACAGCATCAAAGGAACAGGAGAATCGACATTTCGGGCATAGGCCCTTCTTCAGGAACCCCATTCTTAAGCCCCATTCCTGAAGAAGGGCTTATGCCCGAAACGTCGATTCTCCTGTTCCTTTGATGCTGTCTGACCTGCTGCGTTTTTCCAGCAACACATTTTTAAGCTCTGATCTCCAGCATCTGCAGTCCTCACTTTCTCCCACCATTTGACAAGGACATAGTTTGTCCAAATGTGGCCTGAAAGCTAGCCCTATACCAGGAGACACCAATCAAGAATCTAACTCATTATATAACCCTTCATTCTAAAAATCAAGCAAGTGGATGTATCTGCACTGTCTCTAATGCAATTAAGTTCATTCTTGACAAAGGAGACCAAAACTGTACACAGTATTCCAGATATGGCCTCACTGATGCCTGGTACAATTACATTTTGTCACAGGTAGTTTGGTGAAGACAAAATCAAGTGAATTTTTCTCTCTTGTTGATTTTCTCACCTATTGCCCTGTACAGATGTAGCAAAACCTCTCTATATTTGTATTCCATTCTCCTTGCAAAGCCTACATACTAGCATTTGAGTTTAATATGCCAGTACACTCAAATTCCTATTTTAGTTTTTCTTATTTTCACACAATTTTGCATATTTGATGTCCAATGCAGCACAACATAGTTCTACTTTTTGTTTCCTCAATATATAAAATGGAAGCAATTGGTTTAATTTGCAAAATTTACTTACAATTCCTGGAGGAAGCTATAAGGGAAAGGCAGCATGGAAACTATGTTACAGACACCATCACATATCCCTGGGTATATCCAATCCAACGGATAGCATAGGCTCACCCAAGATAACAGCACATTCTGAAGGCAGATGTCCTGGGAATCCTCACAACTTTAAAGTCTCATAGCGTCAGGGCAAACATGGGAAAGGAGACCTTCTGCTGATTACATGCTGCTTCACAATCAGTACTCCTCCATGTTGAACACAACTGAGGGTGGTAAGGGCACAGATTGTACTCTCATAGGGGACTTCAATGTCCATCACCAATAGTGGATCAGTAACTCCACCACTTGGCTGAGTCTTAAACAATACAGCTTCTAGACTGGCTATGCAACAGCTGAGGAAATCAACAAAAGAGAAACATCTACTTGATTTTATCTTCACTAACCTACCTGTGACAAATGCAATTGTACAGATATTATTAGTAGATCAGTTACAAGAAATATGCCAGGAACAGAAACTACCACTTTCATGGTCTTCATCTATCTAACTAAAGCCTTTGACACTGTTAAATGCCAGGCTCCCTGTTGGGATAATGTCAAATGCAGCTGCCCTGATAAGTTCACCAGGACACTGAGACTACTACATGATGATATGTCTGTGACAGTGCTTAGCAGCTGTGGATTGCTGCCATCCTCCATATCTATCCATATCACTGTCCAAAGTCTACCCAAGGGAATTCAAATCATTTACCTTTTGGATAGCAGATTGTTCAACCTTAATAGTTCAGGGCCAAGGACAAAGTCTCCACCACCTCCATCTTGAAGCTTCAATATGCTGATGACAATACGATTGCAGTACACTCTGTGGGCAACCTGCAATGCATCTTAAATGGCTTTGCCAAGGATATAAGCTCCTAGACTTTACCCTTAACATAAAAAAGACTCTAGTACTTCATTGAATACCACCCAACAGTCCCTTCACCCATCCTACAATAAAGGGTCAACAATATCCCCTTGAAAATGTGGATCACTTCCCATTCCTTGGCAACCTTCTCTCCTCCAAGGCCAATATTGATGCAAAACATAACAGTATGAGCTGTACCAATGAACCCCATGTCTAAATCAGAAGAAGGGTGCTTGAAAATCATAAATTATAGGGCCAGGCTAAACCTCTGGTCTACAAAGTTGCTGTCCTTGGCACAATGTTATATGGAGCTGAAGCATGGACTACCTATAGCAGGCATTTCAAATCACTGGAACACCACCATTAAAGATCACCTGGGAAGACAAGCGCACTAACACAAGGATCTTGGAGGAGGTTAACATAGCCAGCATCACCACCACCATAATTCAACAGCAACACTAATGGACTGGTCATGTTGCCCAAATGCCCAAGTCACACCTTTCAAAACAGGTCATGTGCTTCCAACTGAATGAAGGTCCATGTGCCTGGTAGCCTAAAAAAACATTTTGAAGATAGCATCCAGACCAACACCAAGAAATTCCATCTCAACATCAACAATTCGGAGGACATGGCTACAAACCGGAATCACTGGAGCTAGACGTCACAAAAACAATCTCTGCCACACCGCTGAACAGAAGCAACTCCTGTGGAAAGAGACTCAGAACATCAGGAAGGCCTACTCACCACCACCTCCAACTATCATTACCACCAGCCAATGCCCACACTGCAATGAAATTGGTGGGTCCTGGATTGGCCTCTTCAATTATTGACGACCCACAAATAGCTGCCCTTATGGAGGACAATTAACCCGAGTGATTGCCAATAAAATTAGTAGAAGTCATCACCATACAGCCATTGTGAAAACAAAGTCCCAATTTTACTTTGAGCTTTGCATTGTGGAAGTGCCACTGTGCCAAGATTAACAACTCAAATTTAGGCATCCATGAGGTACTGTTGGCCAGCAGCAGCAAAATTACATTCAACCACTATCCTTAACCTAGCATATCCTCTACTATACCCTTACCATTCTTACAAAGGTGCTTTATATCTAATATTACTTGGAAGTCTTAAGTTTTGAAGGATTGTGGAGAATTAATTTATTTCAAGGTTTATTCTTCCTTAAAATAAGTCACTGAAAGTTCACTGTGGAATTTGTTTATGTTTTAAGAAGTCTTATAAAAGCAGTTATCACTGTTTCCTTTGCTGTGGACCCCTCTGGCCCTGTTCTGAACAGTGACTGGTTTGAAGAGATGTTTGTTTAATCTGGTTCAGTTGGAGGGAAGCCTACTAAGAACAAGCTGAGTTGGAGGAATCTTAAAAAGAACAAGCTGCTCAGCTGAGCTTTTTCATTTCTGAATGAAAAATCCTCTTGTTGAGTTTAGAATGAAACCAATTTGTTCTTTTGAAAGAATATGATGGTCAAAATCACACATCTTGCAGAATTACATTTTACTTTGCTCGAAAACTGCATAAATCCATGTAAGATTCTGTAAATCCGTTTTTTAGATTAGAATCAGTCTGACCGTTGTGGCACAGGGAAGCTCACACCTTCAATATCTGGGCCGACAAGACACCAATTGTTAAAATTTACTTGAGAATGTAACTTTTTAAAAAATGTTTTGCAATTTACATATGAAAGAACTGCAACCAACATGGTCATTCTAAAGGATGAGAGACTTAAGAAACAATCCAGGTCTTTTTCAACATATAATTTGTTACAACACACTGTGAACTTTCGCTATAAATTCTGTGCCTTACAATCTTATTCTCCACAACCACCTGATGAAGGAGCAGTTCTCTGAAAGCTAGTGCTTCCAAATAAACCTGTTGGACTATAACCTGGTGTTGTGTGATTTTTAACTTTGCACACCCCAGTCCAACACCGCCGTCTCCAAATTATGATGTTCAAGGTCAGGCGTTCCCATTGTTCTGCAATACCAACTAGATAAAGGGAGAGAAGACAATGCACATTCAAACAAAGCTTTCTGTACAGGAACCATCAAGGCAATGTTTGTTTGATTTCATTGTCTGAGTAGACAATGAGAAAGCAATGTAACTGGGGCAGTCTTAGAGAAGAAGAGGTCAAACTATGGGGGCAGGAAGAAAGAAAGAAACACAAGGCGTACAACTCTACAAGATCAATACATCAAAGCACCACAACTAGGACTGAAGGAAGTCACAAGGAAACAGCTACTGTCCTGAGGAATTTAAAGAAAGGAGACATGATAGTATGAAGAGTTCTTCTGTAGCCTGCAGAATACTCATGTAGAGAGTTGCCTTACATCTCCTGGCTAAACCTGAGGCAACTTTGGGAGTTCTAAAACCATATGTAATGGACCCCAGAGGAGCTTAGTTCAATGAAGTGGAAGAGGAAATAATCTGTTCTGTTATTAACCATCTGAGAAACATTTAGATTAGATTAGATTAGATTACTTACAGTGTGGAAACAGGCCCTTCAGCCCAACAAGTCCACACCGCCCCGCCGAAGCGCAACCCACTTATACCCCTACATCTACCCCTTACCTAACATTACGGGCAATTTAGCATGGCCAATTCACCTGACCTGCACATCTTTGGACTGTGGGAGGAAACCGGAGCACCCGGAGGAAACCCACGCAGACACGGGGAGAACGTGCAAACTCCACACAGTCAGTCGCCTGAGGCGGGAATTGAACCCGGATCTCTGGCGCTGTGAGGCAGCAGTGCTAACCACTGTGCCACCGTGCCGCCATTTAGCTCTGGTTTTGCCATGATGAGATTCGCTGTATGGATTAAACACACTTATTATTCAATATCTGAAAGCTGTGTCCATTGTATTATTCACTATCCTGCAGTGTGGTTCAGAGACATTAGCACAGACCTTACACTGCAAATAACTGAGTTTTTTGTGGTCAAGAAGGCTGAATGACCTCTCATGTGATCAGAAACATCCCATCACATTCAGATAAATTTGCTGTTATCCATCACTTAACTACCAATAATCTTGATCAAGGATGACTTAAAATTCATCACTTCACTTAACTTTAAATCTCTTCTCACTGCTGAAAATCCATCACCCCAATCTCAGTGTGCGATATTTCAGCTAGTGAACGCTTTCAGCCATTCCACCCAAACACATTACATCATTCTCACTGAAATCATCACAAGCTGTGAGGTATATTGCAATGTTTTTGTGTATGTGATCATGAGATTAAGTTTTAATGTGAGTTATGGGTGATTTATAGTAGCTGCATGAGTGAGTTATGTTGCATTGAACAGTGCCTAAACCTAATGGTTCAGTTCTGAGGAAATGGTATGTGAGGATGCATTCACTGACCATGACCACTTGTGTGAAGTCTTGAATTTGCATCCAGATCCTCAGGAATATCCTGCATGCAATGGCATTGATCTCAGACCCATTCTTTGGGATCTATCAAATTTTACCGTCATAGACTTCCACTGACTTTGATGCAGCACATTGCTGATGTCCCAAACGTTACTCTGGATGTAGAAATAATTCAGGATAAAAACACCCCATAGCAATTGAACAAGGAAAAATTCCCAAGGAGAAAAATATATGCACCATCAATGGATGGTGATAGTTTCTAAAGACTGAGGGAAAAGGAGAACTTACCTGGTCAGCACTTATATTTCATCAATATATTTGCACTTTACATGGATTTTTAAGAATAGCTATTATAATGAGATTAGGCATCAAACAGCTTAGACATGGATAAGTGTTTTCCATCACCGTTTCTTTAAATAAATTAATATCTGCTAGTGAGTAATAGAAGAATGGGAAATTTAAACACAGCTTTATGCTGAAATATGTAAGTTTCAAGAGCCTTAATTCACAAACTATATCCAAGTGCATTTCACAAATCAACCTGAATGTTAATTTGCTTGCTTAGGAGAGGGAGATGCTCCTGTCCATACAGTATATACAACAATGACCAGTGCATAACCATTGTGAAGACAAACTTCCAGCTTTTTATTGAACAGTCTCTCCAAGACATTGAGTGGCACTGTCCCTGTCCTAAATAGAACAAGTCTTGCAACTCAAAACTGGACAGTCATGAGATGTTATGGACCAACAGCAGCAGCCAACCTGTATTTAAACACAATCTGTAACCATATGGCCTGACACATCTACTCTGTTATTTCCATTAAATCAAGGGTTTAACTCTAATTTAGGAATGTCTGGAGTAACGGCAGGCATTCCTAAAATGCAATCTCAACATGGTAAGGCAACAATATAGAACAATATGCATGCTAGATAATAGAAACAGCATGCAATAGATGGATCGAAACAATCCTACAATCAATGGATCAAATAACAGCTTCAGAGTCCTCCCACGTGAAGTCCCAAATGGTGGTGGAGAAGGAGGAGGAGAAGGAAACTTCACAAATACTCCCATCCTCAATGAGCGTAATGTCATGGCTGAACTATTTGCAATTATTTCAGCCAGACGTGCTCAGCAAATGATCCATTTCAACCTCCAGCTGAAGTCCCCAGCATTACAGCTGAATATTCGACTAGTTCGGAACTATATTGCCAACCCTTCATTATCAACAAGTCAAAATCATGAAATTCTCATTCCTAATGCACAGAGTGCAACAATTCCACATACAGTATACAAATTGTTGTATTTCAGGAAGGTGACACAAATGTCGTGCATGCCCTATCCCAGACAGTTGTGGAAGCTATTACTGAGGAGGTTTGTAAGTTTATGAATTATCAGGGAGTTGAGGGCTATACAGAGCTGCCACAATAAACGAATTAACGTCAGGTGCATGTCATCTTATAGATTGAGGGACAGGCTTGTGGGGCAGAATGGTCCACTTCTACTCCTGCTTAATATGTTCTTCTGACATAGATCTTGTTTCCATGTCAAACCATCCCTGTCAACTGGCATTGACAGAGCTGTTTTAAACATTCATACTCATTCATACATTTTCCAAACTATGGTCTAACTTTGAACCTTACCTGGCAGTTCTGAGGTCTATATCTGGCAATATTTAACTTTTAATTAATATCTATTTCCTTAACAGTTTTAAGATGTACTTTAATGAAACATCCATCTTCAGTGCTTCTTTTGAAATCTCTTTATCTTCATTGTGAAAAAATATTAAAATTATGTACACGCTGAGAATCTGATCCTTTGTCCTCAGTTTTTTTATCACATCTGTGAATTTGGTTTCCTGGTTGCTAAGTTCCTAAGATGCTAGACTGTTTGTCAAATTAATCGGTAAAGATATAATCTGTTTCAAAACATTGAAGATCCATACTTTTAAGTGCTGTAATATATATGTTCCACTGATATGTGATGCACTGTAACTAATGTAATTAAATGTGGGCTGTGTGAAAATCAACTATTTAAGGCACTACCTGACAGTGATTTGTAATGATTTTCTATATTCAAATCAGCCAGGAAGCTTATCTCTAAGTATTGTACTCATGCAATAAATGTAGTTAGGACAGCAGAGTGACTCAGTAGTTTGCACTTCTGTCTCACAGCACCAGGGATCCAGGTTCTATTCCACCTTTGGGCAACAGTCTGTGTGGAGTTTGCACAATTTCCCTGCGTCTGAGTGGGTTTCCTTTGGGTGCTCCATTTCCTCTCGCAGTCCAAAGATATACAGGGTTAGTTGGATTGGTCATGCTGAATTGCTCATAGGAATGCGCTGGCTGTGTGGATTAGCCATGGAAAATGCAGGACTATTAGGGTAGGTCTGAGTGGGACACTCTTTGGAGGGTTCAGTGGACCGGATAGGAACATGACCTGCTTTCATACAATAGGGATTCTATTATTAAAAATAACAGACTGATGTTTTGCAATGAATCTTGAACTGTTGAAGCAAACAAATGATGTGCAAACAAACTAATCGCTCAAATTCCAATTTTGTATGAAGAATTAATATCTTCCAAATATTATGCTACACAGAGGATTTGTACTACGTGAAAAAAATCAATTACCACAAAATTCCATGTTAACTTTACCTTAATTGCTTCAAATAATTGGCAATTTTGTATCTATCTTTCAGTCTGTTATTTTTTTAAAAATCAAAATGTAAGCAAACTATTCCACTAAACCAATTCTAAACCTACCCATATATATGTCAATGCTGCCCAATGCACTTGGAGATTAGTGAGATGACAGAGATGTAAATTATTTATCAGTGTAAGTACCTTACTGGGAATATTTCCATACAGTAGTATTTCTTCCTTCCTAGTAAACATTCCTGTTAACAGAATGAAACATAAATACGTATGATTTTTTAATGTACTCAGAGGATTTTGCATAAATGTTGCATTTTCTAGTTGTGCATTAAACAATAGTCTAAACAGCAAAGAATTGGTCAACTAATACATTGAATGACCTTTCATGGTGGCTGTATTCTGAGCTTGAGGGGAGATAGTGGTGCAGTGTTACGACCACGGGACTGAAGTTGAGTTAGCCCAGGGTAAAGCAACATGGCAACTGGTGGAATTTAATGAAATTTGGAATTGAAAACTCTTCCCAGTAATGGTAACCATGATTATTATCAATCATCGTAAAATATTAGGTGATCACTTATGTCCGTTAAGGAAGGAAGTCAACCTTCCTTCCTGGTCTGATCTACATGTGACTCTGGACCCACAGCAATGTTGTCGGCACTTAACTACCCTCTGAAATGCCCTTGTAAACCATTCAGTTCCAACAATTTGGAAATAGGAATTAAATGCTGGCCTTACCAGCAATGCCTATGAGCCCTGAAAAAGATTTTAAAATTATTAAAAATCATAGAGCGGATTAGGATTTCCACTTTTTTGCTTTTCTTCTCACTATAAACCCCTTGAAAAAGTTGAGTTTTAGTGAAGGTAATTTACCTGCATTTTCAAATAGTATAATTTGGAAACACTCACACCAGCTCTGAAAGGATTATCTGTTTAATGTCATTTAAAAATCCACATTTCAAAAAACTTTATAATATTTTAGCTTCTTCCTTAATCCAACTACCAATTATTTCCCAAATATTTATTTTGCTAACTACAAAAATTAATGTGAAGAGACTCAGTGGAATTTGCTTTTTGATTTATTGTCTATGAAAATACTTCAATGCAATTGGCGGCTATTCCATTACAGTTGGTGATCTCTTGAACTGAGCACCAGATTCCAATGATATATGTTAAAAAAGAAGTTGGCACAGGAATTGTTGAAAGATTTTATGAGCGGGCTTTTCCAAAATCAATGGCAGGAGTGGCTGCTTTACTGCAGTCCATAAAATCAAAGTAATTTCATTTTTAAAAATGCAACAATTCATCAAGAGGGTCCTGTTACAAATTCAGATCTATGGTAGTAACTTCTCAGATGTGGTGATATCAATCACTCTCAGAAGTGAATTAAGCTAACTAATATTGCCCTGTGTTTATTTACCACTTAGCTCAATTCAGGAGTGTAACAAGGAATGAAGTTTCACGACATAAATTAGATACATACGTTTTATGCACTTGTGTTCTTTTGTATACAAAAGCCAAATAAAGCAAATATATAATAAGATAAGATCTCTCATGTATCTATAAGATCTTTGTGTCACAGTCAGGTGAACGCACCAAACTACACCGCTAATCAAGCACATTTAATTCAAATAGCACAATATATTTTGATTTAAACGTGCCAAACATATCAGATGCTGAAAATTCTCAATAGTGAATTACCTGGTGACTTCAGTTCCCTGCTGGCTATGAGGAGTCTCTGTTGCTTAAGATGTAAAAATGCAACATCATCTCAGGACACAATCTATGGCACCAGGTGCATGCACTCCTTGTCCATGGACATTAGAATGTAAGATCTGTCAATGCCTCTTCATTCTCACAGCAGGTCTCTGATCCACTTGCAGGTGGCTTAGGACACATAGATCTACATAGCAGGTCACACTGTCCACCACCACTTCAGCTAGAAGATTGTACTGTCTTGCAACAATTTCTAGTAATTGACTACAGGGCTCTGGATACAGGTTTATAATTATTTATTCAAGCGAATGCAGGGACAGTATTCGCTATTCCAGCTAGAATAATTTTGAGACATCCAGAAAAATACAGAATCCTTATACTATTTTAGGCACGTAGGCATCTCATTATCCACATTCCAAATGCACTTCATATAGACATGAGAAGCAGATGTACATTTTTAGCATCATCTCATTCACCCAGCCAGGGACCACTTAATCTTAACCTAGGCTGGCTATTTCTGGTTTGTATTTTCTTCAACCCTTTACACTATCCTTTACTTTGCCTCCTAAACAGTTAATCATGGATGGCTCTCAAGGCCTTTGTAGAAGGTTCCTATGTTGCATAAGATTTATCTGGAGAAGTCTACTCTTTTAATTTTACTGTGAACCTAAAATTTCTATTTAACTCTTACTGTTTAACTAACTCTTAAAAGTTGATAGGTTGACAGTGCCTCACTCCTTACTAATATTAATCTTTTGATCAGGTACTGGAAGTACTAAGAACTGCATGTGATAAAAAGATAAAGGCCTTTTATGCCAAATGAGTTAAATCAATGTCAAGTCATCACATTTGGGTTTAAAAACTACCCATCTACATTCCAAAGATTCATCAATCAAGCTGTAACAAAAGTGCTTAACTGTAATGGATAATATCATAAAATGGAGTAACACCTGTGAAGAGCATTTAAAATGAGTAAAGGACTGTTTAAGTAATTATAGTTGGATAGCTTAGTAGGGGTGACTTACCTAGGACATCATAGGGCAAGAACAAGCGTTGTCAACAATGTCAAAGGTAAAGCCTCTAATAAAATTCTTTGTACCTAAAAGCAAAATAAAAATGAAGATATTTCTGAGAATATGTAGGTTTTACTGGAAATTTATGCATAACTTCAGCACAACCCCTGTTCTTTTCACAGATTTGTTGCAAAGTCAGGCAAATGTGGTATGGTCAACAGAATACCAAACTGTTGTAGATAAGTTGAAGGTGATGCTGATAACTAACTGATGTTTGCTCCCTCTGATTTTACTTAACCTTTTACAATGGCGACTGATGCTAGTAGTTGGGGGCTAGGCCATATTATACGATGATGAATCAGTACAAAAGAAGTCAGTTGGGCACTTTTCTAATTAATTAAACCAGTATCAGAAAATGTTTTGTACACGTTAAAAAGAAATATTGGAAATTAATATTGACTCCTTAACTGTTTGAATTCGATATTCTACATGATTGCACAGAAACACTAGCATTCACTGATTATAATTCCTTAGATCTTTAGAGATATTTCAAAACTTGAAATACAAGATTATTTCAATGGATTTTATTAATTCAACCTCACTCTGTCAAAATACCTGCATTGCTGCAAAAAATAATAACTTACTAAGAAATGTAATTATGCTGGGGCAATTTAAAAATTTAAGACAGAAGATAAAAAGGATTTGTATAAGTCCTGCTCAAATTATGAGTGAGGACAAATAACTATAGTTCTCTTATGTCTTATTGTTTATGTATCATGCTCATGATGAAGTGCATTTGAAAATGATGCTTCATCTTTTGTTTTAAGGTTGGGTACATGTAATGAATCACATTTCATTTTTTTCTTTTGGACTATAAAGGGGAAAATGGAAGTTCAACTACCCTGTAGCTAAAAAAGTACCAGGAGAGATTTTGCAACTTGAAATCAAATGTAATTGCATGCTATACACCTTAGCTGCACATGATTATGTTACTTTTTGGGGAGAGAGTTGAATACTTTATGATCCAGAGTGGCAACAGGAGTCTTTGAGTTAAGGAAAACTTACCTAACGTTAGCCTTCAATTGACTTGTTAATGCAGAAACATCTCTGACTGTCCCTTCCCATGAGTGAAAGAACAAAATTTGAAGGCTCTGAAAAGAAAGTGTCTTAATACAAGTAAAAAGCAACATCCACCTAATCAGCTAATGAATTGAAGATCAACCATTGCTATCCAGAAAATAGTATGTCACCATCAGTCAACAATATTGAAAGAGTTGTAAGAAATAATTCCTTTCACCCTGGTGATCTGGACTCTTGAACTACAGAATTTGTTTTTCCTGCTTACATTTTCTTACCCATAATAATCAGTTTTGTCTGTCATTGCTTGTTTGGGGTTTTAAAGCAGTACATCTTAAGTCACAATGCATTGAACTGAATTGAATTAGCTTTATTGTCATGTGCAAGCAAATGACTGTGGGAAAAGTTTGCAATGTTGCCGTTTATGGCACCATCTTTGGTGCAAGATGCCTAAGTACAGACACTTAAGTATTTGGTACAAAACTGAAATTATAATAAATAAAAGTTCACACAGGAATAAAAAGTAAGAAAAAGCACTCAATTTACAGTCCTTTCACCCCAGTCCTTCCCAACACCTAGCCTCCAGACTAAACCGGGCCAAGTCTCCAGGCTATGCTAGACTTCAAAAGGCGAAATGTCCCCTCCAGTCTGGGCCTCGCCTCCCTGCGCCGGTGTCTGTCCCAGGATTCGCCTCCTCCATTCCCCGCTGATAAGATTAAAAAGTTACAAGTTTACAAAAAACACTTTAGAAGAAGGAGGAGAAAGAGGTAAAGAAGAAGAAAAAGAACAGGTGGAGCAGAGGAGCTCTGGCTGGTGTGTCCTACTCTGCCACCATCTTGAAACTATGCAGCTGATACAAGCTAGTAATGCATAATAATACAAGTAATGCAGATAATAATGATAATGAATAGTAATACAGTAATGAATAGTAATAGCAGTAATGAATAATACTTTTCATTTGCCACTTGTTAAAGAATAATTTTGTTTACAACAAAAAGCTACTTTCTTGTGAATGATGAAATTTAGCGTGAATTACCTGTGTCCTGAATAGCACCTCATCAGGCAAATTAGTCACATTGGTGGTTTATATTGGGTAGTCACTTATTCATGATGACTTCTGAAATAGTGGTGCTTAATTATCAGCACTCTTCCCAACTGAGTCTTGACATAACTAAGTTTTAATTGAAGAATGATAGCTGCATATTAAGAAAGAAATTAAAATATTTGTTATGAGCAACTGAGAGGCAATTAAACAGGGAGCTAATTTCCCCACCTTATCTGGTTGCAGCAAATTATAACTGTTTTATAATACTTATAATTCTACTATCCATAAGGTAGAGATAAGATTCCAATTCACAATTTTCTTAGATTATTAGAAAACTGTTAATGTTGAGAAGTGGAACAATTCTCCTTATACGTGTAGCAATATGAGAAAAAGAAATACTGAACTATAATAGTCTGGAAATGAAGAAAAGGAAGGTAATGCATGGATTAAATGTGGCGACTCAAGGCTTTGAAGTAGGAAATTAATAATCATCCACGTAGTACAGGCTGCAGCGCTGTATGATTTAATTGTCGTATTTATTTAAGAAGAGTATCTGGTTTGAATAGGACATCATTACTTCTCTCAATATTACCTCAGAACTGAGGAAGTGATGCAGGAGTAAGAGGAAACCTCTGAGAAGAAAGATGAGGATGAAGATGCTAAGATGGACTGTGAAGACTGTCAAGAAGAGGAGGACAGGGCAATGACCTGCTAGGCTCAAGAAACCAGCTCCAATTTAGTCATTTACTTCCAGGCTGAATGAACTGGGCTGAGATTTTTCTGCTCCTGCTATTATTCCACTTGTACCAGCTTGCAGTATACCAACTTCATCAGGAATTGACTTGTTTTTCTATTTGATTTATCAATGCAACAAAATGTTTTCTTTTCCTTTCAGATGTGGCTCTGGTATTCTCACCTCTGGAAAATCTAAAGTCCATCCACAATCTATGTTATGCAACAGCCTTCGTGCTAAAGCTGCTGTGAGACAGTCAGGACTTCCCCAGCCAATGTGCTTCTGGATGTTTGTACTAAAATGGGCCTTGTACCGAAGACATATGAAACCAGAGGCAAAAACAGAAATTGCTGGAAATGTTCAGCAGCATCTATAAAGAGAAATCAAAATAAATGTTTTGGGTCTGGTGAACCTTCTTCAGAATGGACAGTAGCTAGGGAAATGTCGGTTTAGATGCAGAAGATCAGATGGGGTGAGGGAGTAAGGAGTAAGTGTTAAGTAGGAATAGAGCCCAGAGAGAGAAGAACAGTTGTGAAGATTTATGACCCCTAAAGAGGGGCCTCTTGGTTCGAGATCGGTCAAAAGAATCGACAAATGTGGTCTGTTCAAAAGCAAGGGTCATTAGTTTATTGAATTTAGGTACCTTGACGCAATTCTATCCAGCAACACAGAGGTTAAAACTTGTAAAGGTTAAATCAAATTTTAGATCCTCAGTTGGACAGACAAAGGAATGGATAACAATCTAACTGGGAGAGTAAATAGCTGTTAATGGACACTGTTAGTAGCTAACCATAGGTGGTGTACAATAGCAGACTATGTGAAACAAAGCTTGGTATATGAGGTAGGGGCTTGGGACATGGGAAATTTCACAGCCTAAAATTATTGAACTTGATATTGAGCCAGAAGGGTTGCAGGGTCCCCAAACAGAAAATGAAGTGTTGTTCTTCCAGCTTGCACTGAGCTTCATTGGAACACTGCAGCAAGCCTGAGACAGAGATGTTGGCCAGAGAACAGGGTGGTGTGTTAAAGTGGTAGGCAACTGAAAGCTAAGGGTCTTTTTTGCTGGCAGAGTGTAGATGTTGTGCAAAGTGGTCACCTAGTCTACACTTTGTTTCCCAATGTTGAGGAGACCACATTGGAAGCAGTGAATGCAGTAGAAAGGTATGTTTGGATCCTTGGATACTGAGGAGGGAGGAGGTAAATGGACAGGTGTTACACATTCTGCAGCTGCAGGGGAAGGTGCCATGGGGTTGTGAGGGGGGGCGTTGGAAGTGAAGGAAGAATGGACCAGGGTGTCCCAGAGGGAAAAGTTCCTGCGGAAGGCTGTCAGGGGAGGGGGCAGTGGTAGAGATAGCAGAAATGGTGGCTGATGATCTTCTGGCTGTGAATGCTGGTGAAATAGTAGGTAAGAACAAGATGAATCCTATCACTGTTGCAGGAGGGAAGAGAGGGGGTGAGGGCGGAAGTACGGGAAATTGGTCAGAACAGATTGAGGGCCCTGTTGACAATGGCGCTGGGGAATCTTCAGTTGAGCAAAAAAGTGAACATTTCGGAGGCTCCCTTATCAAAGTTGGTGTCATCTGAATATATGCAATGGAGACAGAGGAACTGGAAGAATGGAATGGTGTCTTCATGGAAGCAGGATATAGTCCAAGTAACCGTGGGAATTGGTGGGTTTATAGTGGATATTATTGGCCAGTCTATCTCC
Organism: Chiloscyllium punctatum; assembly: GCF_047496795.1. Lineage (NCBI taxonomy): Eukaryota > Metazoa > Chordata > Chondrichthyes > Orectolobiformes > Hemiscylliidae > Chiloscyllium > Chiloscyllium punctatum. The sequence continues at coordinate 41,878,142 of NC_092764.1, forward strand.
AAAAATAGAAATAGAGATGTCGATGAAGGGAAGGGAGGAGTCATGAAATAGACTAGGTGTAAGTGAGGGTGGGGTGGAAATTGGAAGCAAACTCGACGAACTTTTCCAATTCTGGAATGAGAGACGGAAGCAGCACTGATGATATCATTGAAATATCCAAGAAAGAATTGTGGGTGGGAACCGGAATAGGTTCCATTTCCAAAACTGCAACAAGGAATGTTCCCCCATACCCCACAAAGAGACAGGAATAACTGGGACCCATGTGGGACCCATGGCCACTCTTCTGACCTGAAGAAAATGAAAGGAGTTAAAAGATAAGTTGTTGAGGGTGAGAACGAGCTCAGCCAAGCAGAGGAGGGTGGTGGGGTGTGGGACAGTTTAACCCTTTGCCCCAGGAAGAAGTGGAGAGCCCTGGGACCGTCCTGGTGGGGGGTGGACATGTAAAGGATTTGCACGTCCATGGTAAAGAGGAGGCGGCTGGAGCCCGCAAACAGGAAATTCTGAAACTGGTGTAAAGGGTCAGTGGAATCACAGATGTATCTGGGCAGGGGCTGGACCAGGGGAGAAAAGACTGAGTCAAGGTAGGAAGAGATGAGTTCTGTGGGACAGGAGCAGGCAGCAATAATGGGTCTGACTGGGCAGAGCTGTTTGTGGATTTTCAGAAGGAGGTAGAAGCGAGATGTGTGGGGCTGAGCACTATCAGCTTGGAAGCTGTTGGGGGTGGAGGGGGAGATCATGAGATGAAATGAGGTCAGTGATTGCAGTTGATACAATGGCCTGATGGCCATGGTGGGGTCCTGGTCTAGGAGAAGTTATCTGCAATGTAGAGATCAATCCACCAGACTACAACAACACCACCCTTATCCACAGGTATAATAACAAAATCAGGGTTGGATCTAAGCACACGGAGAACAACACCTCATTTTCCATTTGGGAGCCAAGCAACCCTCCAGACTCAATATCGAATTCAATAACTTTAGGGTCTGAACTCTCCCATGTCCCAGCCCCCTACTCCACATGCCAAGCTATATCATCACATAGTCTGCCATTACACACTATCTACTGTTAGCCACTAACAGTCTCCATTAACAGCTATTTGTCCTCCTATCCAGATCGTTATCCACTCCTTTTTCCATCCAACTGCTCTTCTCTCTCTTTGGGCTCTATCCCAATCTATCATTTAGTCCTTACCTATCTTCTGCATTTAAACCGACATTTCCCTAGCTACCGTCAGTTCTGAGGAAGGGTCACCAGACCCAAAACGTTAGCTAATTTCTCTTTACAGATGCTGCCAGAACTGCTGAGCTTTTCGAGCAATTTCTGTTTTTGTTTCTGTCTGGAATTAGGAGAGTAATGTTGACCATGAATTAATTGTCAATTGTTAGAAAAACCCACCTGGTTCATTAATATCCTTCAGGCAATGAAAACTGCCATCCTTACCTAGTGTTATGAAGATGTGAGTGTGCTTTACCTTTAAGAAAGTTAAAAGCTAGCAAACTACCTGGCACAGCACCAAGTGTTCAACAAGATATAATGCAACCTTCTGGTCCAGTAGCTAGGGAAATTGGTTAGCTGGAAACAACAAAACAGTTTTACATTTGGCCAATCAGTTTAAATTATACCCCAAAAACTACCAAACTCCAATCCAGTTTGGATTTAGCATATTGACAATCTTAAAAGCCAATGACACAATCCGATGCTTTGGGGTTATAAGACCAGGGAAAATTGAACAGTTGAAAGGAGAACTGCCAAGCCACAAGCATCTGCAGACTGCCTGGAGAATAGCTCTCTTAAAGGTACCTTTATCAATCAATAAGCTGTGAAATGGAAATCCCTAAGAAGACCGAGGAAGATATAAAGAGAAGATTTGATATCTGGCTGGTTTTAAAAATTTGAATTTTGGTAAATCTTAATCGGGGGTTTTATTGGACTAGTATTATAGAAGGGAAAGTAAAAGATAGGTTAAAAGAAGGAGTTGTAAATAATTGTTTGTTAATTATTCTCTGTTATACTTTAAGAAATAAATTTGTTAATTTTTACTTTAAATAGCTCTTGGCCTCTTGAATGTTCACAGATTTCTGCATGGGATAAATATTTTCTGTTTTGCTGGTTTGAATTAAGCAGGAGGGTTTACCCTGTGTTGTAACACTAGTCTGGCCTACATGTGTCTCCAGACCCATACAGCAATGTGGTTGACTCCAAACTGCCCTCTGCACAGTTATGGATGAACAATAAATGGTGGCCTAGCCAGCAATGCTCACATCCTGTGAATGAGTAAAAAAAACTTCCTGGAGATTGTGAAAAATGGTAAAGGTGTGAAGTCACCTGATAAAGCAGCAGTGCTCCGAAAGCTTGTGATTTCAATAAACCTATTGGGTTATAATCTGATATCATATGACTTCCCAACACCAGGACCTTCACATCTTTGATTTCTTCACAGGAGAGTTCCACTAGAACTATTTTGCAATAATAATTAAGTTGTCACTATTTTCAGAAATACCTCCAAACATTTCTTGAAATCTTTCTGTTGCTTATTTTGAAAGAGGCACAGACAGCACACAATTGATATCAGAAAAAAAATGAGCAAATAAATGAAAACAAGATCTTGTTTCTGCTACCAGTACAAATACAGGCTTTTCATTCATGCTTATGAGTGAATATTTGAACTATTGCAGCAAATGTGCTCACTTAATCCGTTGCATTTTTTTAAATAAGAAAATAAGGGGGGTGGGGGGGGTGATCTCAGACAACTGGGTATCTGCGGAGTCAGGATCAGATCTAGTCAAGGGAGTTTGAATAGCTGTGGGGAATCAGAGCTTGGTATTAATCTGGGAGAATAAGTGAGAAGTTAGAATCATAGAATCCCTACAGTGCAGAAAGAGAACATTCAGGCCATCCAGACCATGCTGACCCTCTGAAGAGTATTCCACCTTATCACCGTAACCCAACATTAAGCATGCATAATCCAAACAGTTTCCATCTCTGGAAACTACAAGTTAGTTTAACATGGCCAATCTACCTAACCTGCATGGCTTTGGACTGTGGGAGGAAACAATACTCACACAAGGAGAACATGCAAACAATCCACACAGCCAATCACCCAACAAGGCCAGAACCGAACTCGGACCCCTGTTGCTGTGAGGCAGCGTGCTTATCCACTGTGCCACCGGGGTTGGGGAGATCAGTTTAATACTTTGCCAGGATTTCTGGCAGTTTTTAATCCCTCTAATATCTCCTAGCTAGATGTTAATATAAGTGAGTCACAATTCTCCAACATTTCAGACTCCAGCTCAGAGTTGTGGAATTTGTTTTGGAGGGTTCCAGATGATGGTTAGTCAGAAATATAAATTTCCAAAGTAATTGTTGTGGAGCCAGCTATGATGGGATATCTACATAGTGTCAGTGTGCAATCTCCCATCCAGGCCCCACCAATGATCATATCCCAATGGTTGCAAGATGATTTTTGAAAATAAGAAGCTATTCAGACCATCCTAACTCATACAGTCAGGAAAATCTGGATTTGAATTTGAATGTTTCATAAATGATTCCATGGCTTTTGCCAAGTCCAGGGTTTCTGCCTCAATTTGCAAGTGAAAATATCATCATTTTAGCAATTTAGATATCAGCAAATCTCACTGAAGCATAATGTTGAAAACTGTAATAACGTATCTTAATCACATAGTTACCTGATGCAAATGTCTTACCCTGCTATCATGTTTAAAGTATATAATTTTCTTTTGAGGATGCAATTTAGTTTTACTTTAATTCCATCTGATGAGGTGTTTAGCTACTTTTATGAAAGAAATTTCAGAAAATATGTGTGGAATGGAATCACAGAGTAATTACAGCATGAAGAAGGCTACTTTGTTCAGCAGACACAAAGGAGTTTTCCAGTCATACCCACCAGAGTCAGTGGAAAATATTATTGTTTTTAGTTTAGTACAATTTCTTTATTGGGTGCCATGAGTCAACTCTATAAAATAATACTGTCAAATCTGAATATTTCATTTACATATTTAACAGAATTGATTGGTGCATGTCTCTTCCTTGTCAACAAGTCTCCCAAATTCCTGATAAAGAGCTTATGTGTGAAACATCGACTCTCCTGCTCCTCTGATGCTGCCTGACTGGCTGTGCTTTTACACCACCACCCTTTCTGACTCTGATCTCCAGCATCCTCACTTTCTCCAAGTTTCCCAAATTCACAACTGAGGATAATAAGATTTTACATCAGCAATTAATAAGGAAGGTGAGGGAGCTTGGGTGGCATGTGCAGCTCAGTATTCAAACAGTTAACAGAGGAAAAGCTTAAATTGGAACTTTATAATCCAAGACAAGGATATAAACAAATCCTTCAGTTGGGTCCTATGAGATCAAGAGCAGCAAAATCCCCACGCTGCAGATAATAAAATACCACAAGGTAGTTCGAATAATTAAAAACAGCACAAGCAAATTCAGTTTGACATTAATCTATGAACAATGGATAGTTAATGGGCTGTGGATGCAATTCTATACAAGTGTAAAATAATTAGAACAGGAACAACAAACCAAAAAAGAGAATATGGCCTTGAAACCTGGACACATGATGCTTTAAGTCTCCCATACAGCAGGCAGGAAATACATGTTCATTCCATTGGGAATGCATTGCTTTCAGACAACTAAACAAAGATAAAAGCTAATAGACAAAGGTTCAATAGATGGACAACAACCTCCCTAACAGTAAGTAGTTGAATGAGGCATTGACACTAATAATCTGGACGTTAAGACATAGTAAAGACAAGTAAAGCAGATTATAGTTGGTTTGCCACTGGGATTAAAGGAGGTGATGTAAACCTGAAGAAGTATGCTGCTTTGGGTGCAGCTCGATAATGAAAACATCAGTGATGGAACTCATCATTAGGAATGTATTCATAGTTCACCCATTGAGCATTGTACATTCAATTTCCCCTCTCCAAATGTTAGTCACATTGAAACTATTGTAATTTCTTATACTTTCTCCTCTGCACTTGTGAATTCTGAAATCAAGGCCACCTTTGGTTCTCAACTCTCCTTGATTATCCATGTTCTTTTTTCCTGTATTGAAGGTGAGAGCAGAAATGTGAAGGTGCAATGTGTATCATCCAATGAATAGCAAAGCTGACTGCAAGGGAGAATGAAGTCTGATGCATAATAGCACGTAGGTGAATGTGCAATTATACTTATCTTTGTTGACTTTAAATTCCCTCTATAGCCTTGATACTTTGCATTGCAAAGGAGACATCCAGCTAACTGACATCTACAGGATATTCCCGCAGCAGCTGAGGGTACCATGAAGGTCCTGCCTTCTCAAAGCTACCCCTCGCCGGAAGTGTGGTGACCCTCAGGTTAAACTCATCACCAGTCATCGCTAATTCTCTAATGAGAGAGCAGCCTTTGGATCTCTGGGACTTTGAGATTACATTAGATTCCCTACAGTATGGAAACAGGCCCTTCGGCCCAACAAATCCACTCGGACCTCCAAAGAGTGAACCACCCAGACCTAATCCCCTACCCTATATTTACCCCTGACGAATGCGCCTAACACTATGGGCAATTTAGCATAGCCATTTCACCTGCCCTGCACATCTTTGCATTGTGGGAGGAAACCGGAGCACCCAGAGGAAACCCACGCAGACACAGGGAGAATGTGCAAACTCTACACAGACAGTCGCCCATGGTGGGAATTGAACCCGGGTCCCTGATGCTGTGAGGCACCAGCTCCAACCACTGAGCCACTGTGCCGCCCCATCCTTTCTTTGTTTTCTTTCTTAAATGTTTAAATAATAGCACAGTCCATTTAGAATCTATAGAATTATTAGGATTTGTCTCAATCTTAACTTGCAGACATGCAAGAGGTGGGAATAGGGAAGGGGGAGGGTGTCTGACATTGTGTTGAAAATCCAGTAGCAGTGAGTTTGTAATGCAATGACCTCATTATTATTTTAATTCTGGGTTTCTCATCAAATCAGCAATATTGCTACTTTACCCATCGCCCCAACAGTCCCGGCCTCTGCAGTCTCCTCCAAACTAAAATCATCAAAAATATTTGCCCTTCTAGTTCTCCTTTTTCCTTTTTGTTCTGGCCAAATCCACAATCTTGCAAGTTTCATCTTTGGAATGTCTCTTTAATTACAGGAGTTGACATCAAGTCATGTGAAATCTCATCCCATTCAGTGTTGCTGATTGGATAAGAAACCCAGAATTAAAATGATAATGAGGTCATTGCATTAAAGACTCACTGCTTCTAGATCTTCAACACAATGCCGGACATACACCCTCCCCCTTTCCTATTCCCACCTCATGTATGTCTGCAAGTTAAAATTGAGACAAATGGCCTAATAATTCTATAGATTCTAAATGGACTGTGCTATTAATTAAACATTTAAGGAAAAGAAGAAAGAATGGACTAAGAATGGAGTACTTTACTTCTTCATTGAGTCTAATTGAAGTTTTCTAGAATGTGGAAAATACTGGCAAAGTGGATTCAAGCAAATTGTTTGTAATGGTAAAGGGATCATATACCAATGGATAAAGATTAAAATTACATATTTGGAATGAAACAAGACAGAAGGAGAATAGTTAGTAGAATAACTTACCAGAGAATGCTGTTAGCGGGAATAGTATAAAATGGGCTATCTAATTATGTTTTTGAAGAAAAAGAAAGTAGGTAAGATTCAGATCATTATCTTAATGATTTTAGTTCAGCTGGCCTTTCCTACCCTGAAAAAGAGTCTACATTTTCATGACTTGACCCAACATCATTTAAATTCTTTCTTCACCATTTAATTAATCTAAACTTTGCTAATTTGACCAGCTATCTAATATGTTGCCATACACAATCTTTGACAAGGAAGGACCGTTTGTGCTATTGTACACTTCTTCACAAGCCTGAGTGAAGACATTTCTCCTCATCTCACTCCTAATTGGCCAACACCTAATTCTGACACAGTGACCTATGTTCCAGCTTCACTAGGCAGTAGACATATTCTCACCATTTAATCTGTCAAGCCACTTAAAACAATTGTGTTTTGATTAAATCATCTCCTATATTCTTTTATCTTTCAGAATTTCTTCAAAGAACTCTATTCCTTTGTAAATCGTACACAACACAAATAATAGCAAATACAGATATAACATCTGCTTATTGTGGTACATTGAGATTTATGTCAATCATGATGATATAATTGATCAGAGGTTTCTAAAAGAAAAAACATCAATCTAGAATGAACAGAAAAAGAGAGAACTTTGCCACGACACCACAGGGCTGTGTTTGATCATTGCTACGTGTAGATGTAAGTAAAGGAGTGTTACAGGTTATAGGAAGTTGAAGATTCTTTTTTAATGATAACCCAGAGAGACTCCAGGTCAGTAACTCAATGTGCAGTTGGCAACATTGGTTTAAAGGATAAGATAAAGCACTTATGGAAAGTGAAGTTTACTCAACTGCTAATAATGCTTGTCACAATATAATCCCAAACATGGAGATGTGCAATTATTTATAAATTCTATTTGTGGGCGTGTTCTTTTATGTGTAAATATTGCCTATCCCTCTTCTCTACTATGCTGCAACAGCCAATCAAGTAAGTTTTGAAAATACAGTAGCACAGAATGTCTGTTTTTTCACATTTCAGGGTTTATCTGAATTGATGCATTTAGTCCACAAACCTTCAAATTATACTTTATTTCTGATTGAGCAATGAGGCAAGTTCCAAACAATGTACAATTTCGAAAGTTACCCAGTGAGTAAATCAGATTTAGAAAAATCATTTTTATATATTGATGAAGTTTGAAGACAATTTTATGACACAAATTCTTTGCAGGTGTCATATTGATCATATGAGAGCAGTCTATCAATGGTATTATTCGAGGGGCACAAACAAACCCTGCCATGTTTGTTTGCAGGATCCTTGAGAGGGTTCCTTATTAAGATACACTGTCCCTGATCAAGGGACTTGGTATCAGGGAGGAGGAGACTGGCTTAGAAACACCACTGCCCTTGCTGCTGAACAATCTCACTCTTTCAGTCTCCCACAACCTGCCCACCCCCCACCTCGACATCTCTCCTGCTATGATCCACTCATGCCTTGGACCCTCCTTGTGAGGTTCTCAGGTAGGTGCATACCAACAATAGCCATTGCCTTCCTAGTAGCACTGCTGAGTACAAAATAGCTGCCGGGCTCACTGACTGGCAGCTCTCAGAAGACAGGACTTTTGCTCCCAACTTTTTTGATCCCGGGTTAAGGGCCGCTGCTGTCCTCTGAGGTATATGATCAAAACAAGATGGTGATGGAACTTCCTGAAACAAGTCAACATAGGGCTCTCACCCACTTTCCAGTCAACAGCTGAGACACCTATCATCTCACCACAATTCCACACTGAGAAAATCAGGAAGTTGTTCATTAGATCAACCCAGTTGGATTAGTGCATTCAGTGCTGAGCACCACACTTTAGGAAAGACGTGAAAGATTGGAGAAGATACAAAACGTATTTCTTGAAACAGTTAAGGATCGAGAAAATATTAAGTGGATGAACAGGAGAAGCCAGGGTTTTGCTCCTTAGAGCAGGGATGGCTAAGAAGGGAGTTGATAGTGATGTCTAAAATCTTCAAGGCATTATGTTGTGTAAGTAAGAAAAACTCTTTCCAATGGCTGAAAGATCAGTAATCAGACGGCACAGAAAATGAATGGCAAAGTTACATGAGGTGACAAAAAGACAGCAGTTTTCATGGAGCTAGTCATCAGGAACTGGAAAGCACAGTCTGAAAGGATGTTAGGTATAATTTTGATAGTACCCTTCTAAAAAGGAATGGATAAATAATTAAAGCAGATGAGCATTTATAGGGATACAAGGGCAGATCAGGAGATGGGGCTAATGGGATTGTTCCTGGACAACTGAATAATCTGAATGAGTTGAAGGGCCTCCATCATTGCTGGACCATTCGATGGTTGCATGATTGAATGGCCTTTTTTAAATAAGTTGCTCTTTGAGAGAAAGTTCACCAGCTTAAGTAATTTCAACTCAAATTTCAGGTGAGCAATTAGGATGGATGATCTTTTTTTAAAAAAAAGCCATATGCTAAATTATTGGTTTCAAATAGTGGCTTAGCAGATGGATGATGTGTTGGGGAGATTAGTATTCTGACAGGAAAAGGGATGACCTTAGCAAAAAACAGGAAGGATGTTAGAGGCTGATTGATGGCCTTCCTGGTAAATGTTTCAAGGTGAAGGTGAGAGATTGTGAAATAGTAAGAAAAGGAAAGAGATGCCTTCGAGAGTGGTGCAATTGTTGATGATCTGAGAATTGATTATTTTGGAAAAAGCAATATTTGAGAAGTCAGTGTTCTTATTTTTAGTTGATTTTCTTTGTAATTTACATTATATGCCCACTGGGGCTATATTTCTGGAATGGTTAAAGGGTATGTAGACTCATGAATAATACAGCACAGAATAAGGCCGTTTGCCTCAGCCAGACTGCACCAGCTATTTCAAACAGCAATCCTGCTAGTTACATCCTCCCAATGTTTCTTATAGAATCAGCGAGTCATAGAGATGTACAGCACAGAAACAGATCCTTCAGTCCAACTCATCCATACCGACTAGATAACCTAAATTAATCTAGTCACATTTGCCAGAATTTGGCCCACATCCCTCTAAACTCTTTCTATTCAAGTACCCTCCCAGATGCCCTTTAAATGTTGTAATTGTACAAACCTCCACCATTTCCTCTGGCAGCTCATTCCAAATATGTACCACCCTCTGCGTGAAAAGGTTGCCCCAAATGTCCCTTTTAAATCTTTCCCCTCTCACCTTAAACCTATGCCCTCTAGCTTTGAACTCCCCTACCCTGGGAAAAAGTCCTCGGCTGTTCACCATATCCATGCCCTTCATGCTCTTATACACCTCCATAAGGTATCCCCTCACCCTCCGACACTCGAGGGAAAATAATTCCATCCTATTTAGCCTCTCCCTATAGCTCAAACCCTCCAACCCTGGCAATAGGCAACATCGTTGTAAATCTTTTCAGAACTTTTTCAAGTTTCATGATATCCTTCCTATAGCAGGGAGACCAGAAATGAACGCAGTATTCCTAAAGTGGCCTAACCAATGTCCTGTACAGCTGCAACATAACCTGCCAACTCCTATACTCAATGCACTGATCGATAAAGGCAAGTATACCATAGCACCCTGAATTTTGCTTCCTATTTTAAGAATTAATTCAAATAATTTTTGGAAGTATTGAAATGAATTGATCTCTGTCATCCCATCATTCCAAACACAAACCTACGGTACATTAAAAAAGATTTCCTCCTGTCACTGCTGCTCCTTTTTGCATCACATTAAATCCCTGAGTCATAAGAATTGGGAAACATCCATCCCTTATCAATGTAGCAGGTCAGACAGCATCAAGGTAAGAGAAACAGAGTTAACATTTCAGGTGTTCTAATGAAGGATCATTGACCGAAAAGGTCAACTCTGTTGCTCTCAGTTTTATAGATGTTGGAGTATTTCCAGCATTTTCAGATTTTAATTCAAAGTTCCAGTGGCTGGAGTGTTTCAGTTTTGTGAGGGGTGATCCTCAAGTTCAGTCAGTTGCTGCCAAAACCTTTATTGAGAAATGCACATGGGGCCCTATTTTAAAATGCCAGCAGAGATGGGAACAGGTACGGGCACAATTTGAAAATTGCAGTTCCAAAGATTAGTGCTCGATCTCATCTCAGGGAAAATTTGCAGTTTTCAAAGGGCTGACATGGGAGAGGGAATGGAAAACAACTTACAACCAACAAGTGATCTTTCAGGTTCCTTGAGGATCTTATTAAGGACAGAATGGATCAGAACAGTCTGGCACATGTTTACAAGTAGATGTTGGGGTCACTGTGGGACAAAATTTAAGTTTCTTACAGCATCATATATCTCAAACAGCAAATAGCTTTTAACCAAATTCTATCTGAGATTACTTAGACCTTGTGTTAGATCTTAATTAAAAACTGAAGATGAGTTTCATCCTCAAACCCTCTCCAGCATTCCCAAATTTAGTGCAAAATAGTACAGAGGAACCTTGTTAATCTAAAGGACACAGGCAGGGAGTATTTCATTCAGTTAATCAAATGCCGGATAATAAAATGCCGGGTAACATGGGTTAGCCAAACATCGGGACCTTGCGATCTTGCCGGATTGTCTGAATTTCAGATAATCGGATGCAGGATAATCGAGGTTCTTCTGTATATTGTAGAGAAAAGGGTAGCATGACAGTGATAAATGTGGAAAGTACGCTTAAGAGACTTACTTCACAAAGAGATCAAACTGACTGTGTTAAATAAAAATGTAAGAAAAAGCTTCTATTGTTGCCATTTGAATGTTATACAACCAATCTGACTTCTATTCCCTTCCTTTTATGTTGTAATTGCAGGTTGAGCAAGGTTCGCTGTAAAATACAAATCCCACTAATTTCTTATCAGTGATACCTAATTATTAAATATTAATTCTTATATCATAAATAAAGTGATAATGTCTGAAGTATCATATTAAATACAATACAGCTCTGCAAGTTAAACAACACAATAACAATTTCACAGTTAGCGAGATAAGAAAAGCAAGTTAGATTTCTTCTGGCCCCGGTTCTGCTAAGTGATGTAAATGGTGCTTATGACTTTCAAAGTGCACTAGCATCATTTATTGGCAGAATTATGGTACTGCAACTAAATATGTTTTCGATAACACTGTACTAGCTTCAACTTCACACAATGGGGATTATTGTTCGAAATTTTAAAAAAACTCTAATTGAAAACTTTGACCTGTAATAATATTACAGAAAATATAGAGCACCTAAACAAGGTACTCACCCCATCTAGCCCATGGGATTATACTCCAAGCAAGCCTTCCCCTGTCTTTTTTCATCCAAATTTATAATACTAATCATCTAGTCCTTCTCCCAAAATGGATCTAAACTCTTGTTTCAACTACTCCATGTGATAGGGAGTTCCATGCCTCTTTCAGTAAGGAATCTGATTCTAAATTTCCTATTGAATTTCTTCGTGACTATCATATTGATGGCCTCTAGTTATGGTCTTCCCCATTAGAGGAAAATTCTCTTGTATCCACTCATAATCATTCATAATTTTAAAGATCTCTGTGAGATCACCTCTCAACCTTTTTTCAAGAGAAAAAAAGACACAGACTGTCAATACTATCCTACTTTGAATATACGCACACACACACACTCACACACACACACACATATATAATATTTTAGCAATTTGTTTTATGTTCCTTGATAGATTATTTATTATTCCTGCTTGCTTTCAGAATTGTTTTTACTTTTGCCTTTAACTCTTTGTATTATATTAGCAAATACTTCTCTGCTGGCTCTATGCTAATGCATGTTCCCTTCTGTTTTTGTTAAACCAAACAAGCCCATCACTGCTTAGTTTGTTCTTTTCTTTCAGAACATATTTTTCCTGGATTCTATTCAACACCGGTTTGAAAGTTTATCATTGTTCTTTCAAACTGTTGCTTGGTAGTATCATTTCCCCATTTTATTTCCCCAAGATCCATTCTCATCCCAATTCTCACAATTAACTTACCTCAAATCTATTAACTTTGTTTTCATGATGCTATATCCTTCTCAATTGTCAGTTTACATTATATTATATTGTTGTCACTAATGCTTTGATGTTCTTCTACATTTAAATCTCTTACCTGCTTTGATTCATTTTCATTGTTAGGTCCAAAATTTGCCCTCTGGTTTTTGTTGAGCTGTAAGGATCTGAACGAGTTAATATTCGATTAAGTGTAGTAAGGTCCACCCACTGTAATAATGTTATAAGGATTTGGTGGGACATTAAATTAGACTCTTTTGGAAGCCTGACCCAAGGCTAGGGTATCCCAATTTGGGGTAATCTAAAGTCTATTCTCATCAGCCTGTAAATAGGGCAGAGATGTAATCAACCATATCTTGTTTGCTCTACAACGCAGAACTCATCAAACCAGAAAGTGCCTCCCTCACGCACACTGAGACTAATGAACTGACACGCTTAGGAGATACCGATGGAAGCACACACAACATGGTAATCAATATGGGATATGAAGATTTAATTTAGCAGCATCAGCTGGTTTGATCCAGACACTTCACGGAAATCATACACAGCCGATTGTTAATGACAGTGAACTCTACAAAACTTCATGGGAATACTCAACACTGAAGAATACATCAAAGTGTGAGAGAAAGAGTTTCATATCTGATAAGAGATGAACTGGAACAGAAAAAATGTTCAGCTTCAAGGCAAAGATACAGGATGTATCACAAGACAGTGGGCTATGGGAGTGGTCTAAAGTACTTGCATAACTGGTGAGTGAACACACATCAGAGATTGCAAGAGTCAAAAGCCAAAACCAAAATCATGGTACGAAGATGTAGTGGTATGGTGGGTCAGTGGTTAGCAGTGCTGCCTCACAGCGCCAGGGACCCGGGTTTGGTTCCAGCCTCGGGCGACTGTCTGTATGGAGTTTGCACATTCCCCCCATGTCTGTGTGGGTTTTCTCCCACAATCCAAGGATGTGCAGGTTAGGTGAATTGGCCATGCTAAATTGGCCATATTGTTCAGGGGTGTGTGGGTTAGGCGTATTAGTCAGGGGTAACTGTAGAGTAATAGGGTAGGCGAATGGGTCTGGGTGGGATGCTGTTTGGAGGGCCAGTGTGGATTTGTTGGGCTGAATGGCCTGGTTCCATACTGTCGGGATTCTATGATGAAGATTAAACTAAACAGTGTAACAATTCAAGCTAGAAAGGAAAGAATTTTAAAAAATAATTTGCAACTCAGATTAGGCATCATGAGACATGTTAGAAAACAAAAAGAACTAACAGGATGAACAATTACATTGCCAACGAGGCCCATATCCCATAAACAGTTTATTTTTAAAACAGGGTTAAAAGAGAAACTCTCATAAATAGGGAGTGTCTAGCCTGGGAAATCATAAGCTCAAATCCTTTATGCAGATAAGTTTTGGACAATTGAAAGAAGTGAGCAATTCTGGTCCAACACAGAGGGTTTTTTTGGAATATAGTATTATGAGTGTGAAATGTGGGAAATCCTCTCTCATCCGAGAGAACGAGATCTTTCTGGACAGCACCTTCAGCAAGGTTATTACACCGACCAAACCAGAAGAGAGCAGAAGAGAGAAGACGATGAGGAAGGCAGAGAGGAGACAGGTGCAAGACACCGCAGGGGAAGTACCAGTCAGGAACAAGTTAAATCTTTTGGAAACAGTGGAGACAGATGACACTGCCAGTCCACGAGGCGGCCAGGTCTGTCAATCAAAAGTTGGTGTGGAGGCAGAGCCGAGGAGTCAGACATCGCACAGAGTCGTGGTGATAGGGGACTCCATAGTGAGAGGAACTGAAAGGGGTTTCTGTGGCAGTAGGTGGGACTTAAGGATGGTGTGTTGCCTTCCTGGTGCTAGGATTAAGGACATCGCAGACAGAGTGCAGGAAATCCTCAAGGGTGAAGGTGAAGAGCCAGAGATGGTGGTACATGTCGGCACAAATGATGTCGGGAAGAAGAGGAGGAACATACTACACGGGACTTCGGAGAACTAGGAAGAAGGCTGAAAAGCAGGATGTCCAAGGTGGTTATCTCCAGTTTGCTTCCAGTTCCTTGGGCTGGTGTGGCCAGAAACAGGGAGATAATGGACTTGAACGTGTGGCTGGGGAACTGGTGCGGGAAGCAAGGATTTAAATTCTTGGATCACTGGGGTATGTTTTGTGGTAAGCATAAATTATACAAAAGAGACGGTTTGCACCCTAATAGGTTGGAGACCAGCATTCTGGCAGGCAGGTTTGCTACTGCAACACAGCTGCATTTAAACTAAATAGCGGGGGGAGGGGACAAACTGGAAGTTTAAGAAGGAAATTGAAGGGAAAGTTAGAACAAGGGAAGTCAAGAAAGACAACGGTATCAATGAAGCACAAAACTCAAAAAGGGATCATGCCATAAGGTTGAGTGAAATATAGGTTGATAGGAAGGGTGAGGGCAGTAACAAATTAAAAATACTATATATGAATGCACGATGTATTAGAAATAAGATGGATGAGCTTGGGGCTCTTTTGGAAATTGGCAGCTACGATATTATGGGGATAACTCAGACGTGGCTTCAAGTGGACAGGGCCTGGGAAATGAACATTCAAGGCTATACGTGCTATCGTAAGGACAGACTGATGGGCAGAGGGGGTGGGGTGGCCCAGTTGGTAAAGGATGATATTCAGTCCCTTGCGCGGGGGGACCTAGAATCAGGGGATGTAGAGTCAGTATGGATAGAGCTGAGAAATACGAAGGGTAGAAAGACCCTCTTGGGAGTTATCTACAGGCCCTCAAACAGTAGCATGGATGTAGGGTGTAAGTTGAATAAGGAGCTGAAATTGGCCTGTCACAAAGATGTTACTACAGTTGTTATGGGGGATTCGACATGCAGGTAGACTGGGAGAATCAGGATGGTATTGGACCTCAAGAAAGAGACTTTGTGGTGTGCCTCCGAGATGGATTCTTAGAACAGCTGGTGCTGGAGCCTACCAGAGAGAAGGCAATTTTGGATCTGATATTGTGCAACAAACCAGAATTGATCAGGGACCTCAAAGTGAAGGAGCCATTAGGACATAGTGACCATAATACAATAAGCTTCAATCTGCAATTTGAAAGGGAGAGGGTACAATCGGTAGTGACAATATTTCAGTTGAATAAAGGGAGCTATGGAGCTATGAGGGAGGAGCTGGCCAAAGTTCAATGGTGCAATACCTTAGCAGGGATGACAGTGGAGGAACAATGGCAGATATTTCTGGGTATAATGCAGAAGATGCAGGATCAGTTCATTCCAAAAAGGAAGAAAGATCCTATGAAGAGGCAGGGGTGGCCGTGGCTGACAAGGGAAGTTAAGAAACGTATAAAGTCAAAAGAGAAAAAGTATAACATAGCAAAGATGAGTGGGAAAACGGAGGACTGGGAAGCTTTTAAAGAACAACAGAGGATTACTAAGAAGGAAATATGCAGAGAAAAAATGAGGTACGAAGGTAAACTGGCCAAAAATATAAAGGAGGATAGTAAAAGCTTTTTGTATGTGAAAGGGAAAAAAATGGTTAAGACTAAAATTGGGCTCTTGAAGACAGAAACAGGGGAATATATTAGGGGGAACAAAAAAATGGCAGAAGAGTTGAATTGGTACTTCAGATCTGTGTTCACTGGGGAAGACACAAGCAATCTCCCAGAGGTAACAGTGGCTGAAGGACCTGAACTGAAGGTAATTTATAATTGCCAGGAATTGGTGTTGGAGAGACTGTTAGGTCCGAAGGCTAATAAGTCCCCGGGGTCTGATGGTCTACATCCCAGGGTACTGAAGGAGGTAGCTCTAGAAATCGTGGATGCGTTGGTGATTATTTTCCAGAGTTCGATAGATTCAGGATCAGTTCCTGCGGATTGGAGGGTGGCTAATGTTATCCCACTTTTTAAGAAAGGAGCGAGAGAGAAAGCAGGAAATTATAGACCAGTTAGTCTGACCTCAGTGGTGGGAACGATGCTGGAGTCAATTATAAAAGATGAAATTATGACACATCTGGATAGCAGTAACATGATAGGTCAGAGTCAGCATAGATTTATAAAGCTATCAAAGAATGAGAAAAGCAGCAAAGCATATTAGAATTGCCATGACTGCAAAATAAAAATCCCTAAAAAGGATAAAATATTCAATCATATTTGGAAATTATGGTATCAGAACTAGCATTGCTGGGAAGATTCACAGTTTAGATTAGATTAGATTACTTACAGTGTGGAAACAGGCCCTTTGGCCCAACAAGTCCACACCGCCCTGCCGAAGCGCAACCCACCCATACCCCTACATCTACCCCTTACCTAACACTACGGGCAATTTAGCATGGCCAATTCACCTGATCTGCACATCTTTGGACTGTGGGAGGAAACCGGAGCACCCGGAGGAAACCCACGCAAACACAGGGAGAACGTGCAAACAGTCAAATAGTACTGAAAATCCTGAAGAAAACAATTCTTGAGGTTTAAAGTAGCTTCTAAATTGGATGCTAATTGAGAACATAAGAAAGATTTAACAAAGAAATATGACATCCAAGCAAATTCATAGAGAACCCATTTCATTAATATTCTCTAGAGACTGGTGGAGAGATGGGACTGTGATAACTTGAAGTCAGAACTCTGAAGAGACTAAACTGTTATAGGCTTTACTAATGAATCTTTGTCAGATTTATTATGCTCCAAAAAAACCTAACTGTAGAGCAAACTATTCAGATTGTGAGGGAAGCAGAAGTCCATAAACAATACAGATCAATCCTAAAACAACAAGTTCAAACTTGGCACAGGAGCTCTTTGGAATCCATCAATTCATAAGGGATGGAACAACAAAATAAATATGGAAAAAGTGAACACAGTGGTTAAGGTGGACAGGAGACACTTGCCAATGTTGTGGAGCATAGAAACCTCACAGGTGTAAAAAGTGCCTAGATCGTAACACCAAATATTTTTCTTGTAAAACAATAATTCACTCTCAGAAAATATGCTAAAGCAGGACAGAGCCACACAAAAGCAAAAGACCAAAGATCTATTCACACAGAGGGTAACTGAGGTAGCACAGACTCCAATAGAAGACAAAGCCAGAGCTTTCTGAGGAGAAATCACTGTGCCAAAGTTTTAGGGAAGCTGACATTTTTGAGAATGGGAAACCATTGGAATTCCAAGTTGGACACAAGGGCAAATACATTATATTAACAGATAGTGAGCCTTAGTTGATAAAATACCATTTATTGCCAAGAAAAGCTCAATTACAAGGTCCAAAAGGGATTGCACTTACCATTAAAGGTATGTTACAGCAACTCTCCAACATAGGGAATGCCAACTACTGGGGTTGGAAAATCTAATGCCATATGAAAGCACAACTCCCGAATCCAATCTATCCACTCTTCCACAGTATTCACTGAGTTGTGCTTTTTTTAACCATCTTACTTACATCAGGTTACTACCATCTTTCAAACAAACTCAAGGAAACCTATTTGTTTGTGTCTTCTACACTCAGGTCATGTTAAGTACTTAGTGAATTAGCAAGCATATCATTAAAAATCTATTCTGGTCAAACAAGAAGTGGGACGTCCACAGCACTCCTGACACGTCCTCCTCAAAACTGCAACATGTGTTCAGTGGAAACACGGCAAATCACACTGGGACCTGGAATTTCCTAGCTGTTCTTTGGGACTTGTAAAGGGCAAAGCCTCAGTCACTCCCAAAGTTGTAGAAAGGAGTAATCCAGGGGTACAAGAACTCCTAAGTGCATAATACATCATACATTGATGCTGTCATTGCAATTGCAGATTCAAAAATCCATTTAAAATAGGAAGTTGATAAGTTTCTTGCTACTGCTAACATAGCTAATATCCGGTGATGTACCGCAGAGGCACGGCAGTTTGCTGGACCTCATTTGGATCATGTACTGTGGTTAGAGAAGAATATCCCAGATATCTTTTCACTAAATTGGTCACAAGATATTTTAATCTGTTTTTCACTTATCTAAGCACTTTAAGTAACTACTTGAATTGAATTGAATTAGTTTTGATGTCATATGTACTCAAGTGAGTGCAGTGAAAAGTTTACAAGTCACCGCTTGCAGTGTTATCTTAGGTACAAGGTACCTAGGTATAGATTCTTCAATATAGGTCGGTGAGATTTATAATACTCCATCATGACACAATTCTGTAAGACAAACTTCATGGTTCAGCCAGTCTTTTTTTTCTACTTTTTCACATGGTTCTATGCTCTTATGTTCAATATTATATAATATTAAACCACTGCCTATTTCTGTGCTTCTCAAGACATCCCCTTGGTAAATGCTAAATCCTTTGATCAGACACTACACTGTACTCAGCCTGCATTATCAATTAGATATTAGGAGGTCCCTGGAATGTGTTTCCAAGCACATTAAAGTGGCAATTAGCACAATGAGGGCATGGAGGAAAATGTGAACATGTCCATTTTGAAATGGAGATCAAAAGGACAGAGCATTGTTTAAATGGAGAAAAGCTGCAGAAGGCTGCATCATAAAGGGACCAGGGGGATACTTGTGCATGAAACACAGAACCCTAACACACAGGTATAGGAGGTAATCAGGAAAAGTAATGAAATTTTTGACCCTTATTTCAAGGCATTTGGAGTATAAGGGTAGGGAAGTCCTAGTGTAACTGTACAATGTGTTGACGAGACAACATATGTGAGCAGTATTGGTTCCCTTAATTAATAAAAACTATTAGTTCATTGTAGGCAGTGGAGAGAAGGGTCTCTGGATATATCCTCATCATTGAAGAATTGTATTATGAACAAAGATTTTAAACAGGTTGGAACTCTACTCACTGAAGTTTAGAAGAATGAGAGGTGATCTCTTTGAAAAATATAAGACTCTTAAGGGGCTGGATAGGATAAATGCTGAGAGAATACTTTGCCTCATGGGAGAGTCAAGAACCAGAGGCATAATTTCAGAATAAAGAAATGCCAATTTAAGACTGAGATGAGGAGGAATTTCTTCTCTCAGAAGGTTGTGAGTTTTTGAGCTTCCTTATCACAGGAGGCTTTGGGGGCAAAGTCCTCGTGTATAATTTAGGCTAAGATAGATTCATGATCAGTAGGATAGCAAGGGTCACAGGGAAAACACAGGAAAGTGGATGTGAGGAAAGTTGGATCAGCCATGATTCTATTGAGTGATTGACCAGGCTGGAGGGGCCAAATGGCCTACTTCTGTTACTATTTGTTATGATCTTATGGCATTAAGAATATTGCAAAGATATAGAAATAGAGCCAACTTTTTCAGCACTGGAGATCTTCTGTCTTTGCATCATCCACACACAACACTGTTCATTTTTCCAGGAGTCAAGCCCAGCATTGTCACCAAGTCGATGACTTTTGGCATCCATAACTGCAAAGCTTTTGTTGGTTGAAATCCATTCTGTGCACATCCTTTCCTACCCAGGTTTGTTATCTATCTTCTCCCACAGCTTGCAAAGCAACAGTGTAAACACAACTCACAATGAGTTCCAGGAAAATGATACAATAAGCGTTAGGAAATTGATTTTTTTTTAAGAATGCAACAATTCCTTCCACAATCATTTTACCATTTCAGTCCATAATTAAAAGTAAATAAAACTTTTAAAATGCAGACTTTACACCCATGGCTAGCAAAGATTTGTCAAACTCAATCTCAAATATCTCAAGTGGTGATTAACATTTTTCAGGAAGGATAAATCGTAAAGAGAACATTGACTCTAGAGGGTTGGTTTCACCATAAAAGATAATGAGTTGACAATCACAATAAGTGCCCTGTAAGATAAGATAAAGAAAACTCTTACAACCCGTCAGCTCACCCTAATTCACAGTTCTTTCTTTGTTTGTGCAGATCCAGCAGTGGACTGTTTAATCACCTTTGGACCCATAACTCCGGAGAAGAAGAAAGTCATCCAGAGTCTCAAGGGACTGTCTCATAAGAAGGTTTTCCACTAAGTAAGGTTAACAGGTGAACCCATAGCTAACAGCCATTATTGAACTAAGTTTATTAACATAGAAGACAGAGGAAATGGCACTCTTAACACTTTGATTGGATTTTGCAGCATGTTACACTCCCTTCCCATCTAAAAATGTAAAATGTACACAATGTATATAATTTCTCATAAAATTATATGACTAAATCAATACCAATTACACCTGAAATATAACAGGTTGAATTGTATTCTTATATTTACTGCATTCGAGCAGTAATATTATGTCTGATATTACCAGATTAATTTACATGTAAAAAGAAATGTTTGTTCTTAATACCAATATGTGTTAAATAAAGATATCATAATTTAACACGAAATAGCAACAAGAACAATTTATTTCCAGTTTTAAGGAAGGGTCACTGAACCCGAAATATTAACTGATTTCTCTCCACAGACGCTGCCAGACCTGCTGAGTCTTTCCAGCAATTTGTGTTTTTGTTTCTGGTTTCCAGCATCTGCAGTTCTTTTGGTTTTTAATAATTTATTGCTATTTTTCTTCCTGTACACTTCCAATTAATCGACCTAGCTTCTTTCACTTTCTGCCTGGTGTTTCCCTTCATTCCCACTAGCTTAAGTCTGTTCTCAAAGCATCATTAATTGCTTCAAATCCGAACTTTAATTTTAACTACAAACTCCACTTAAAGCTTTTTTTTGACATTGATTCACTTGTCTTAATTAAAGTCCCCGACTCACTCTGAAACAAAAAGGAGAACTTGCTGGTGAAAATGAGCAGGCCTGTGGCATTTGTTGTAAGAAAGCAAAGTTAATGTTCAAGTCCAGTGATTCTTCATCAGAACAGGATTCTGGAAAACTGGCAAACTTTGAGGTTCTTTTTCATTTTCACTTTCTTACTGACTGTCACTGACATCAATACTTCTGACAAACTGTACATGTGAAACAACTCTGCAAACCCTCAGTAGTTTTTTTGACACAAGTGGTATTGGGCATAGCTTCAACATTTATCCACTCCAATCAATAAAATTGAAATACTCTTTCCTTTCTACTTCAAAGAAACTGACCTGTACTTATTCCCACTGGTTTTTTTTTGTGTGTCCATGGATCATTTCTAATTATGAGACACACTTGACAATCTTTCACCAACTCTTCTATATTTCTATATAACGTTAGACTTCAAAAATTGCTTCTTGCTACTTCTTGTTACTTTCATACGGATTTTCCTTGTGTTTTTCAAACAATCTCTCTCTGTGATATAGACGTGCCAGTGTTGGACTGGGGTCGACAAAGTCCGAAGTCACATGACCCCAGGTTGTAGTCCAACAGGTTAATTTGAATTCACAAGCTTTCAGAGCACTGATCCTTCGTCAGTGAAACTCTGAAAGTTTGTGATCTCAAATAAACCTGTTGGACTCTAACCTGGTGTTGCATGACTTCTGACTTAATTTCTCTCTAAATCTTGACAAGCTAATGACTCTTAAACCTCATAAAAGGCAGCCTTAATCTACTACTTAGTTCGCTTCTACATTAACACAACCTCTTGCAATTTCTCATCATCACACCCTTTAGGTCAGTTATTCTAACATAATTCAGCTCTTCAATAAGCATTGCTTCCTTGCACATTTCTGCACTGATTTATCTGGCATTTATATATGTAGAACAATTCAGAAATAACTCAGTGGCTAGGAATGAATTGATCATCATAGAAAATCTACATCCCACAGGAATGTAGTGATCGGTTGACTTAGGATATTTAATGACATACTAATGCTAAGTTTATCGTTTAGTCCTCCTTCCTCAAAGTGCTTCTGAGCACTTCCTCAAAGACAATTGATCTCTTACTGGTCCCCTACATAAATAATATATCTGACATATTGTCTTCAATGAATTCCATCCATTAAAAGCTCAGTTGATGTCCCTACATGTTTAACCTTTGCAGCAGTTCAAAAATGCAACTTATCACCACCTTTGCAAGGGCATTTAGTGACGGGCAATAATTGCTGCCTTAGCCAGCGATGCCTATGTCTTGTGAGTGAATAAAAAATATTATTTCTCAGAACAATTTCACAATCAAGACTCTTTCACTATTGAGGATATTTTTGCCCTGATATATTTTAAGTTTGAAAAACTCCTGCATAATAATTTAAAATTTTAATTCGAATTTTCAGTGGCTAATGATACAAACTTTTGCTTTAGCATTATCACCAGGTTTTCGAGAAACATCAGAACGACAATAGCTTGTGATAGTCAGCTTTAATTGCCAACCAAATTTATGGAACAATAACTGAACAGGCAAATTAAAAAAAAACACTAAACCCTCTAATAAGAAAACAAATAAAAGTTTTGCAAGCTCTGTACTGATTCATGCTTTATAGTATATAGTCGGGCATTTATGTCCACTCAGATGAAACTGGTTAACTCATTCACTAAGGTCTTATTCAGAACTCGCTTCATAGATTTCAGATCAACACAAAGATTATGGAGAAAATTTTAAAGTTTTGCTGTATTAGCCTAAAAATCGTCAAACAAATTGGCCATACTTTCAAGCCCAATATCATTGGTCACTGTGCAATTGAGTCCTATTGTTACTTTTGAATGGAAAGCCTGCTCTCAGTAAATTTACTGAAGATGTTGTCATGGCAACTGAGCAATAAATTCCATTTTATGCTCACACTGACATTTTTTTTTGTTGAAATGATTTACAGGTGGAAATTTGTTAGTGTCCCGATCATTTTGAAACAAGGTCTATTCATTTTTCATGTTAGAATTGTGTTACAGATAGAAGAAAGATGCTCAGGGGACTCATATCCTCACATCCATCAAAAAATCCTCAAAAGATCATGTGCTTGTACTGCCAAATAGCAAATAAAGTGGAGCACCCCAAAAATGAAAGGCAGTTTAGTGTTTATTTAATTGCTTAGAACTTGAATAAGTGGCCTTGTGTTAAAGTAGAATTTGATTTCATTCATTTTCTGTACAATACAATAATATAACATTCATTATAAATGGAGGGCATCCTAGAATCTTGGAACACAAGCCAGACTTCCCTTTGGGTTTTGTTAAGTTCAGAGCTGTTTTTGTGTTTCAGAGTCTTTTGAATTTTAATTCTCAATGGTTCAGAGCTACATGCATGCACTGGTTTTATGAATGTGATTCTATAAATCACTGCACAGTACAGATAAGGGCATTCAAGAAAGTATTGTGTTTTAATACTCTTTCATCAATAATTACTTCAATTTACTTCCTGGTTGCATTTGCTTATATTGCAATCATACATTTTGCTATAAATGGCAAATGTTGCCAGAATAGTATTAGTTAATGTGTTATTTTAATACAAGCGAGTCTTCATTAATCTATGGAGCGGAAGAAAGTTAATACTTAGAGATTTTACAGACAGGTCCATAATAGCTTTTGCAGGTGTTCAGGAAAGGCTAAAATAGGAGTTGTTGAGGTCCCCTCATCCAGCCACTGCTTAAAAGCCCAACACAAAGATGATGTACCAGCTGGAAATGGCGGGGTTATTTTGCCTCTGAATGCTGGTGTAAGCATAGAGGACAAGATGCTCACAATGACAGCAAATCCCTCTTTTCACCTAGCCAACATTTCAAATGAATCTTGACCCAGTCAAAAAGCATCTAGTGAGGTTGGAGGCAGTAATAGAGGTTGTTACGATTAGATAGTGAACTTGGCTGGAGGCTGTAGTAGCAACTCAAAATCCCAGGATAACAAGCCAGAGTCCATTATGACTAACCTCCCAGGGAGAGAAGATGTGTCTTCTCCTATATGATGGTTCTGGAAGACCCATAGTCCATACTGTTAATAGTGCAGGTCACCAGCAACTAATATGAGTTGACTCCAGCTCCATTATTATCTATAACTTCTGCCCACATTTCTTGAAAGTCTCACCACAAATCCTGACAGAATTCAATACTGTGATCCTTCACCATCAAATTAAATATAGATGGAATCAGAATCATTGCCAAAACAAAAGAAGGGTCGGGTTGAAATCTGCATACAGTTGCAAGTGTTAACTCAAAACAGGGGCAACTGGCCTTAAACAGTGCAGGAGGAAACGGTGCCCCTAGTGATTCCAGCTAATGCTAGAACACGGTTGAAAATGCTTCCCTCTCTGTTTCACCTGTCCAGTGTTAGTGAGGTGAGGCTGGTGTGCAATGCCACCCAGGACAGAACAAGGATAGAGGCAAAAGGGGCGGTTGAAAGATATATCAGCACAGTTAGAAAAGAGGTCACAACCCTGTGTAAACCCTTTCCCCCAGTAAATAAAATCATTTTAAAAAATCAGGGTGCAGAGTTGAACTTACATTCGAGTCAAGAAATTGCTAGAACAGGGTGTTGTTTGCAACCCCTACGGACACAAAAGCTATTGAAATAGAGTTAAAAAGTGATTTTTTTAATGCTATCAATAGGTAGGTGTGTTTCATTCTCAACAATATGAATCAGCTGAATTTGGTAGACATCTAACTTGAACTCAGAATTTTAAGGGAAAAATTATAAACAGAAGAGGTGCAAGAAATATTCTGTTCTACATGCTTGTTTTTTAAAGTTGGTCCTACAAACTGCTAAACGGTTTTGAGACAATTGGAACATTTGAGCAAAGTCAACAAAAAGCCAGTTAGAAATGATCAATTTCCAAATTTTAGAGTCATAGACATGCAAGCTGGAGATGGACCCTTAGGCCCAATCGTCCATGCTGACCATAATCCCACAATAAAGTCCTGTAATCCTTTTTCTTAAAATAAAGTATGCAGTATTAAGACACAGCATTATTTGGTGAATGTATTGTCCATCCACTTTCAGATAAGTCTATTTTGCCAAAAATCGATTATTTGTTGTTGACTAAAGAATCCTAGCTGACTTTTATTAATACTGAGAGAAAGTGAGGATTGCAGATGCTGGAGAGTCCGAGTCGAAAAGTGTGGCGCTGGAAAAGCACAGCAGGTCAGGCAGCATCCTAGGAGCAGGAGAGTCGATGCTTCTGGCATAAGCCCTTCATCAGGAATGTGGTGAGGGAAAAGGGGACAAAAGATAAGTAGGAGGGTGGGGGGTGGGGGTAAATAGCTAGTTACTGGTGGGGGTTGATTGTGATAGATTGATGGGGAGAGTGGAGCAGATAGGTGGGAAGGAAGATGGACAGTTAGGACAGGTCAAGAGGGCGGTGCCAAGTTGGAGGTTTGGATCTGAGATGAGGTGGGAGGAGGGGAGATTTGGAAACTAGTGAAGTCGATGTCGATGTTGATGCCATGTGGTTGAAAGGTCCCAGGCAGAAGATGAGGCATTCTTCCTCCAGTCATTGGGTGGCTTAGATTTGGTGGTGGAGGTGGCCCTGCACTTGCATGTTCTTGGCAGAGTGGGAGAAAGTGTTGAAGTGATCAACTGATTCATATTTTTGAGAATGAAACACACCTACCTATTCATAGCATTAAAAAAAATCACTTTTTAACTCTATTTCAATAGCTTTTGTGTCTGTAGGGGTTGCAAACAACACCCTGTTCTAGCAATTTCTTGACTTGAATGTATATGGTGGGACTGTTGGGTGAGAGTGTTGCAGAGATGTTCCCTGAAACGTTTCGTGAGTTGGTGTTCCGTCTCCCTGATGTAGAGGAGACCACCTTGAGAGCTATAGACATAGTGAACGAAGTGGGCGGATGTGCAGGAAAATCTTTGCCAGATGTAAAGGATCCTTTGGGCCTTGGATGGAGGTGAGGGAGAGAGATGTAGGCGCAGGTTTTACACCTCTTGCGATGGCAAGGGAAGGTGCTGTGAGTGGAGGGTGCGTTGGTGGAGGGAGTATACCTAAGGGGAATTTGCAGTCCTGGAAATAGGAGGCTATCTGAGATGTCCAGGAGTGGAATTGCTCCTCCTGTGAGTAGATTGGCAAAGGTGAAGCAATTGGGAGGAAGAGATTGGGTGGGAGGAGGTGTAGTCCAGGTCGCTGTGGGAGTCAGATGGGTTTGAAATAGCTATCTGTGTTGAGTCAGTCACTGGAAATGGAGATGGAGAGGTCCAGGAAGAAGAGGGAGGTGTTCGAGATGGTCCAGCTGAATTTGGAGTCAGGGTGGAAGGTGTTCATGAAGTGGATGAACTGTTCAACCTTCCCATGGGAGCACGAGGTGGCGCCAATCAATGTAGCAGAAGAAAGGGTGGGGGATGGACCTGGTGTAACTGTGCAAGATGGACTATTCTATGTATCCTGTGAAGAGGCAGGCATAGCTGGGGCCCATGCAGGTGCACATGGCTACCCCTTTGGTCTGAAGGAAGTGGGAGAGTTCAAAGGAGAAGTTGTTGAGGGTGAGGACCAGGTCCACAATTTGAATGAGTGTGTTGCTGGAGGGGTACTGGTTCGGTCAGCAGGAGAGGAAGAAACAGAGGGGTTGAAGGCCTTCACATGGTGGATGGACATGTATAGTAACTGGATGTCCATGGGGGCCAGGGAAATAAGTCATGGAGAAGGTGGAGGGCATGGATGGTGTCCCAAATGTATGTGGGCAGTCCCAGCTACGTTCCCCCAGCCCCACCCCCACCGTCCTATTTATCTCTCAGCTCCCTTCCCACTCCCACAATCCTGATGAAGGGCTTATGTCCAAAATGTCCACTCTCCTGCTCCTCAGATGTTGCTTGACCTACTGTGCATTTCCAGTGCCATTCGACTTTTTTATTAATACTGAATTTGACACTTCTGAGACCTACAGAATCAATCACACGACTAACCAGGTTAAATTTACAATTTGTGTGCTCAGTGGAGGAGGGATACTAGAAGAGGAAAAACTGCACCCCTCCAATCTCAGTCATAACAAGAAATTCACAAGCCATTTATGATCAATAGCAGATACAACTAGGACTATTTGTACTAACTAATTCAACAGTCCAGTCTTGTTTTATTGATTAGATTCCCTACATAGTGGAAACAGGCCATTTGACACAACAAGTCGTAACCCATCCTCCAAAGGTTAACCCACTCAGACCCATTTACCTCTGACTAATGCACTTACCACCATGGGCAATTTGGCATGGACAATCCACCTGACTAGCACAACTTTGGACTGTGGGAGGAAACCAGAGCACCTGGAGGAAACCCCCGCAAATACGGGGAGAATGCAAACTCTAGACAGACAGTCTCCTGAGGCTGGAATTAAAGCCAAGTCCCTGGCGCTGTGAGATTGCAGTGCTAACCACTGAGCCACCATGCCGCCCTGATCACCATTGGGTATAAAATCCTTCAATCTTCATCTTTCTCATGAGGAATTTCAGTGCTCTATTGTTTTCAAAGATGTGGCCACTGATATCCCTTTACAGCAGCTCCAATTCAGCTAGCTGGCCCACAGGTTTCCACTTCCTGCATGCTTGGTGAGCCAACAGCACTCAAACTCAGAATGCTCCACTGAGTGCTCACCTCCCAACCTCACAGAGCAGACTAACATCTCAGCTTCACTGAGCTGACAGCTGCTCCCTATGGCTTTTCACCCCATCATCACATTTGCCCTTTAGCTTTCTCTGCTCTGACTAATCTATCCACATGAGCTTGGGTTTTACTTCATCTAAATCATGAATTACTGACACTGAACCTGTGCCCCTCCATGACATAAAGTTCACCAACGTCAAAATAATCCATTTATTCTGACTTGGTGCTGAATATTACCAGAAATCAGCAAAGTCTCATCTTTGTCGAGTTACATGGAGGGTTTGTCTCATGAGGCCTAGCAAAATTTCTTGTGCAATTATCCCAAACAGCCTCATCAAATAGATGCCATGCCTCACTTGTTCGATGCTAGCCAGATTCTCCCAGTCAATGTAGCTGGAGGTACTCTTTAGTTCCAGGATACCCCAGACTCCCTGGTCGTGTTTCAATGGTCAAGCACTGCCAACCTGGGGCTGCCCTGATTTTGGAGACATTAGCAAGAAACCCGCCACGGCAGATGATGGAACTTAAATTCAATAAAAATCTGGAATTGAATCTAATAATAACCATAAAACTATTGTTGATTGTCAGAAAAAAAACCTATCTGGTTCACTAATGTCCTTTAGGGAAGGAAACTACTGTACTTACTTAGTCTGGCCTACAAGTAACTCCAGACCCACAGTGATGTGGTTGACTCTTGACTGGCCTTTGGGCAATGAGCGATGGGTAATAAATGCTAACCTAGCCAGCGATGCTCAAATCCCTTGAATGAATAAAAACATAGACACGAGAAACAAGGGCAAGTTGGAGCTTTGCTTTGTAGACAGGGACTGGAAGTCCTGATGGATGGCTGGCACAGAGAAGGAATATCCTTTTACCTCAGGACTGGTGAGGACTGGCCAGATCCTGCCAGCTTGGACCAAGGTTGCCACCAGGACCAGTGTGGTCTCAACAGTCTGGAAAATACCTAGCAATGCCAAAAGAAGGTCAATGACCTTCTCTGCTCTGCCAAGATTAGTGCCACCATTTTCTGTCTACTACCTCATGTTGACTCTATATCTGCTACTGCACACAATGCCCACCAAGACTCATGCTTCGTCACTTTCACCATTGTATGTAGCATCTTCTTTCACTTGCTGTCACTCACTTAACCCCCAAAACCACTACCCCTTCATGCCCTCTGTGCTGCTGACTCACTCACACAGGAAAACACAATCCTTTTCCCCCACTTGCATTTGTACCAACACGCTGCGCCAACAACTTCCATCTTACTCAATCCTTCTCTTCATCTCATTCCAGATGGAAATGATCTAAAAAGGGTTGAAAAAAAACGGGACATAGTGGGATGTCCAACATGCAGCTACTCACCGTCTAGAGCAGAGAATTTGGCCACAATCAAGAGGGCAGTGCTGAGAGCCCTTGGAGGGCGAGATCACAGCTGCCTTGCAAAAAACACTGGTAAGGCTGCGTCCCTCACTCTGCACCAGCTCAGATACTGACACCTCCATGTGAACATTAAAGATGATAATGTTAATATTAATGATGCAAAATTAAGTAATAATGAGGGCCGTAATGAGTGATAATCTCTGTCAATAGGCCTCTCATCATTCACTAGTGAGAATCTTGTCTTAAAATCCAGGACATGATTGGAAAATGCAAATTTTTGATTTTGTCATCAAATAGGGTTTTGTTCAACTTCTCATCCAATTTTTCCAAATGTCTGGCCCTAACTCACATTGCTCATGGGCTGGACCATTGTTTCATAACCATTTGTATGTAACTTGTCACTATCCAAATCTATTGCATCTACTGGCTCCCTGTTATCCAAGGAAATTATCAAATCCCCAGCTTTTTGAATCACAAAATAATAGTGGCTTTGCCTGATTGTATAATGATTCTCCACATAGTCTACTATTTCCTGCATTTGGATTCCAGAATTTTCCCAATGATAGAATTTAGGCAAACAGACCCTCTAATTTCTTGCTTTCTGATTCCCTTCTTTCTGAAATAATTCATTACATTTGGTATTTCCAATCAGATGTATTTTTTTCTAGAACCTTGGAAGTTTTATAAGATGACAACCTTAATGCATCCATTATCTACAGTTGTATAGCATGGAAACAGACCCTTTGATCCAATTCAATCATACTGACCAGATCTCCTAAATTAATCTAGTCCCATTTGAGAACATTTGGCCATATCCCTCTAAACCCTTCCTATTCACATACCCATCCAGATGCCTTTAAAAATGTTGTAATTGTACCAGCCTCCACCACTTCCACTGGCAGCTCATTCCATATAAGAACACCCTCTCTCCCATGGGTCCCTTTAAAATCTTTCCCCTTTCACCTTAAACCTATGCCCTCTAGTTTTGGACTCTCCTACCTGGAAAAGACCTTGGTTATTCAACCTATTCAGGGTTCCGGCCCGAAATGTCAATTCGCCTGCTCCTCGGATGCTGCCTGACCTGCTGTGTTTTTCCAGCAACACACTCTCGACTCTGATCTCCGGCATCTGCAGACCTCACTTTCTCCTACCTGAACAAGCTAAAGAAGGATCAGCTCCACATCGGATCCAGGGATCAAAGACCACTGAACTGACTTTCCAATTTTCTCTATCTCTACCAATAATCTATTTTCCTTATTTGCTTAAGGGGGAGTTTATAAGGGGTTTTGAGCTTTAGTTACTTGTACTAAATAATAATTCTTACTGAGTACAGAAACCTGCTTTGGGCTTTCTATCAACCTTGGTCTGAAAGTCTGGTAAATTAGGGTCTACCATGTAATGTAAAAAAGATTTCAACATTTGCTACAGCTCCAGGAATAATGGATCTCATCTTATGCAGTGATACCCCAGTGGGTTGTAATAGAATCTTATCACCTATGTGGCTTGCTCTATTGCTCTATACACTACAATCAAAAACATCTACTGAATTGGGTGACATGGTGGCTCAGTGGTTAGCACTACTGCCCAAAGCACCAGGGACCCAGTTTCAATTCCAGCCTTAGGTGACTGCCTTTGTGGAGTTTGTATATTATCCCTATGGCTGTGTGGGTTTCCTCCAACTGTCCAAAGATGTGCAGGTTTGGTGGATTGGCCATACTAAATTGCCCATAGTGTGCAGGCTAGGTGGGTTATCCAGGAGGAATACAGAATGACAGAGATAGGGTGGGATGCTCTTCAGAGAGTTGCTGTGGACTTGAAGGGCTGGATGGCCTGCCTCCACTCTGTGGGGATTCTATGATGCAAATTTCCACTTTTAAACTGAGATATATTTGCTGATACCAATATGTTTGCCAATATTATGCAAAATATGCTTTCACTAATATTGTAATTTCAATTGGCATTTGTCATTCTTTGTTAAACCACATTTAGGAGAAATATCACTGCTCATCTGCCTGCTCTCTGATGTCAACAAGTAGTATTCTTGCTGTGAAAATCTTTGAAAAATTACACTTTATTCAAAGACATGTAAATAAGTTCTTAATGAAATTCTATGCTCATAATTACAACAGAGAAACCTCTTACCCTAAAATAAAATAAATTATGGAATGTTGAATTTCGGTGTTATAATAAAAATCCATCTTTTAAAAAAATAATTATGTATTTCAGCTTCCATTAATTCCATATATGTATCCTATTTTTATCATGTTCCCTGGAAAATTATCTAAAAGGTGAAGCATAATCAATATTTTTAACTCCTGGCTTGCTGTCTATGAGAATTATTCAATGTCATTACCTGCTTACCCTGCTTGATGACACCACTGCTGCTGGATGCCTGGAGATTCCCTTGACTAGGCGGCAGACTCAAGCCACCCACTGGAGCGATGAAATCTGTGTCCCAGAGATTGCTAGATCTTTGTGGGTCATTTTCTTGAGGTCAGTAGCAAGTGTCACCACTTCAACATTGCTGACACTCATCATATTGTAGGTGACTGCAAATACCTGACCATTGAGGAACAGGCAGCATGTCCGACACCACGATCCAGATATTTAAATGAATGGCCAGTAAATCAGTGCGTAAATGGATTTTGTATTGTTAGGGAGGGGGGGGGTTGACAATGTAAGAAGCTGAAAATTACTTCATCTACCGATCACAAAGTAACGCCCATTTCAAAAGCAGCCAATGTGTTATGATAATGTTGCACCTAACATTTAAAACCTGTGACATTTTCTACAAGCGTTAATGTTTCCGAATTTCTCAGAAAATATCTCCAATTGCTTAGTCAGATGTTACTTCAATTTTACTTACACGTTAAAGGCTACATGATTTATAAATCCTGATATTTTCAATACAGCAAATGAAAAAATATTTTAAAATATGGATTTTGGGGATCCAAGATGGCAGCAATCTGAGTAGGTCAGCTTTGCTGAGCAATGCACCCCACCTTAGCAATATTTTTACGCCCCCCCCCCCCCCCCCACCTTAGCTTTGTTTTTGGAAGAAATTACTGTTAAACAGTTGTACAACTGTTTAAATCCTTTTTTGAGTGAGCGAGAATGACTAAGCAAATGGTCAAGTCTCAACACTCAGGACACTTGCCAAAAATATCGGGCAAGGCCAAGACTGCAACCACGGGAGTAGCTGCAAATTCCTCAGCAGCTGTGAAGGAAATGCCTGCACAGCAGAACATCGTGGAGGAACCCAGAGCGATCCGATAGCTGATCCAGGAGATGAGCGAAGGGACTTGTAATCGGCTCAAGCCAATCTCGGCCATGCTGCAAAAGCATCAGAAGGAGTTGGGAGGGCTCTGGAAGTGAGTTGAAGAGGTTGAGTGGCGGACCGCGGTGCTGGAGACCGAGGTCGAGTCCTTGGTGGGGTGGATCCAGGCCCTTGAGAAACAGGTTCAGGCCCTGACTGAGCAAGTGGATGACCTGGAAAATAGCGGTCGGAGGAAAAACAATGTCCTTGATTTGTTTCCTTCTATTGATTGGTTTTGGAGTGAAGCGTGGGGGGTGGGGGTGTGGTTGGAGGTGTATGTGAGAAGTGTAAGCACCCTCAGTGGGTGGGTAGAGTCCCCCATTAAGTGCCTTTCGTGTTTGTTGTTAGTTTTTTTTTGGTTTTTTTTGTAAATAGACTCCATGAATCTTCTTTTTGTATATGCTGAGGTCATTGGGTTGCCGGAGGGAGTAGAAGGTGGGCAGCCAGCAGGTTTTGTTGAAGAGTGGCTGCCACAGTTTCTTGGCTGGGATGCCGAGGCAGACCGGGTGAAGGTTGACAGAGCTCACCGGGTTGTGGTGCACAGAGCCGGTCAGGAACTGATATGATTTCAATGCTACAGGGACAAGCAGAGAGTCATGGAAGCTTCTAGAAGGTTGGGAAGAGATCTGCAGGCCCTGACTTATTAGGAAACTAAGATAATGTTTTTCCAGGTCTTTTCTGCAGCGGTGATTCATAAGAGGAAATCATTGGGTGAGGTTAAGAGAAGGTTAAAGGACCTCGGTATTTGATATTCGACGAGATACCCAGCGGTGCTTCGTATTACTTACAAGGAGACTGTGCGGTCATTTGATTCCTCAGAGCAAGCAAAAAACTTCTCGGCCACTATAAAATAATGCAGATGGACTTATGGATATGAACAATAATGTCTGGGTTTTCTTTTCTTGCTTTTATTTCTTGTACTTACAATCTTTTCCCACAGAAGTTGTTGTTGGTTTTGTTTTCTCTCCAAGCTGGAGTGGCAATGATATATTATGGGGGCGTGGGCAGAGTGCTCACTGTTTTTGTTATACCTTTGTGTTTACAATGTCCTCGATATGTTTTCTTCTATTGATTGGTTTTGGAGTGAAGCATGGGGGTGGGGGGGCGTGATTGGAGGTGTGTGTGGGAAGTGTAAGCTCCCTCAATAGGTGGGGTAGAGTCCCCATTAAGTGCTTTTCGTGTTTGTTGTTAGTTTTGTTTTGTTTTGTTTTGTTTTTGTAAATAGACTCCATGAATCTACACTTGGGGCACATCAACAGATGCCTAAGGGAAAGACAACGGAACGAGGACATGCCACAACCCAAAGGACTAGCCACACTGCCATACATCAAAAACATTCCTGAACTGACGGCCAGACTACTGCGACCACTAGGACTCATAACAACACACAAACCAACAGCCACTCTCAGACAACAACTCACCAGGACGAAGGACCTGATTCCCAGCATGAGCAAAACCAATGTAGTGTACAAAATCCCATGCAAGGACTGCACAAAACACTACATAGGACAAACAGGAAGACAGCTAACGATCTGCATCCATGAACACCAACTAGCTGCAAAATGACACGACCAGCTATCCTTAGTAGCCACACACTCAGATAACAAGCAACATGAGTTCGACTGGGACAACACTACTATTATAGGACAAGCCAAACAGAGAACAGCCAGGGAATTCCTAGAGGCATGGCACTCACCCACAGATTCAATCAATAAGCACATCGACCTGGACCCAATATACCGGCCACTGCAGCGGACAGCTGGAACTGACAACCAGAAGCGGCAGATACAAATCACTATAAATGCCAGAGGAAAGATCACAGAAGCGCTTCACAGGAGGCTCCCAAGCACTGAGGACGTCACCTAGACAGGGGATGAAACGTCTGCAACACAAATTCCCAGCTCGGCGAACAGAACCACAACAACGAGCACCCGAGCTACAAAACTTCACCCAAACTTTGATTTTTAAACAGTTTATGTGAAGGCACTTAAATTTATCTTGAACTTTTAAATAAAGGACACTTTTCAAAGGAAAATGTTCTGAGTACAACAGCAACAAAGTGCTCAGATGGAGTCATACAATCTGGAGAACGTTTAGGGAGAAGTTCAACAGCTCAAGATTGGGATAAGACTATTGCATTTCGGGCCACAGGAAGAGATAATTTGAAAATTACCCAGGAAGCAACAGCCAATTGTTATCTCTCTCTCTGTCTCTTGTCTGTCTCTCTCTCTCTCTCTCTCTCTCTCTCTCTCTCTCTGCCTCTGTCTGTCACTCTCTCTCTCTCTTCCTCTGCAAATCCTCTCAGCAAGGTATATGATGTGAATATCCACCTGAAGTAATCTTCGCCACTTACTTAGGATCCCTGGAAAGGATTCATGGGTGTCTTACCTCCATCTCCAGCAATTTAACCAGAAAGACATACCAATGCAGAGTAACTTCAGAATCAGAACTTCATTTGAGATTATCTGAGAGTTATTCTTTGTTTCATTCTATTATCTGGTCAAGGTACTTTTAAGTTAGCACTCAACAGAGTTTTCCTGTCTTTATTTATCCTCAGACATATGTCAATGTTAGATTTTTTTAAAATAGTAGATATACATTTGCACAATCCAAAATGTTTGTCAACAATCTTCAAATCTTTGTTTGAGTAAATTTGTTTTGTCAAGAAACCAATTATTTGTCATTGGCCAAAGAGTCCTGGCTGACTTTCTTAATACTGAACCTGACACTTCTGAGACCTACAGAATCAGTCACACTACTAACCAGGTTGAATTTACAATTTGTGTGCTCAGTGGAGGAGGGATACTAGAAGAGGAAAAACTGCACCCCTCCAATCTCAGTCATAACAAGGAATTCACAAGCCATTTATGACCAACAGCAGATACAACAGGACTATGTGCACTAACTAATTGAACAGTCTAGTCAGGTTTTACAGATCACCATTGGGTATAAAATCCTTCAATCTTGGTCTTTCTCATGAGGAATTTCAGTGCTCTATTGCTTTCAAAGATGTGGCCACTGATATCCCTTTACAGCAGCTCCAATTCAGCTAGGAGGTCCACAGGCTTCCACTTCCTGCATGCTTGGTGAGCCAACAGCACTCAAACTCAGAATGCTCCACTGAGTGCTCACCTCCCAACCTCACAGAGCAGACTAACATCTCAGCTTCACTGAGCTGACAGCTGCTCCCTGTGGCTTTTCACCCCATCATCACTGAGCCACCATTTGCCCTTTAGCTTTCTCTGCTCTGACTAATCTGTCCACATGAGCTTGGTTTTACTTCATCTAAATCATGAATTACTGACACTGAACCTTGTGCCTCTCCGTGACGTAAAGTTCACCAACGTCAAAATAGTCCATTTATTCTGACTTGGTGCTGAATATTACCAGAAGTCAGCAAAGTCTCATCTTTGTCGAGTTACATGGAAGGTTTGTCTCCATGAGGCCTAGCAAAATTTCTTGTGCAATTATGTTACAGGACCCCGGACTGAGGGGTGTCTTCTTCCACCTAAAGGAGAAGACCACTCTCCTTTAACCTTAAGACATAACCACTTGGTTGAATCACATGCAGTGTTTGTGCCATGTTCACAGCTGGCACATTGTGAGTGAGAGATTGATATTTCTGTGGAATTATGTTCCTCAAAGCAATGAATGTCGAAGCTTTAAGCACTTTTAAGGGAAAGGTACATAAATCATTGATTATTAAGGGAATGAAAGATTACCAGGGGTATAGAGGAATGTTGACTTGAGGTTTAAATGAGATCAGTCATGACCTTTTTGAATGGCAGACTATCCTCAAAGGGCCAGGTGGCCTATTCGAGTTTGAACATTTGTATATGAAGTGCATCATTAAAATGCAGAAATGTATTGTAAGTAAATCAGTGATGTTCCATGGTGATGTGAAGAGGCCAGCACATGGCTGATACCAGTGTCAGTGAATGTGGGATATCTATAACCACTGCCCATGGATTGTGCCCTGGAGATGTTGGTGCTCATTATCCAAAAGGGAGGTCCATAGGAGCAAGCGGTGATCTGGAATTGCCAGGTATCTGCTCCAACTTTAATGTTTGGATTTCCTGGTGTGTAGTTTCTCTCTAGAGGGTGGGAGAATGGTAGACTGTATATTAATGATGGAAGATTAAGTAATAATAAGGTTGGTAATAAATATTGAAGCCCAATAATAGGCCTCCTGCCACTCACTGGTGAGAATCTTGTCTCAACATCCAGCACTTGCTTAGAAAATGTATCATTTTGGTCTCCATATCAAGAGAGGGCTCACTCAAAACCTTAGATGATGCTCTGAAATTTCTTACCATTGGCCACATCATTCAAAAAGATTCTACCGGAGTTAAAATGATGCGGCATAACTCAGAAATAGAACAAATATCTCAGAATCCCTGAGAATTGCAACTGGTATGACTTGGTTTGTACTGTCAGTCAAGCCCTTTGAATGAGTATGTTAAGTTTTGTGTTTAGTACCAACTCAACACTTGATGTTAACACTTTGAATAGGTTTTGAACATTATCTTTGATGTGTAATCAAGAATTAGGAATCGAAGTGTACTTTAGAAATAGAGAGGTTGGTTAGGAATTGGATTATGAGAAGTCAAGAAGGATACTTCCTTCCCAACGGAAGGGATTGTTGGAAATTGGGGTCTCTTTAAAACTGATTTTTCTAGCACGTACTGAGTAGCACAAGGTCTCATTTAACTGCCATCAGACAAATTACTAGCTTTCCCCAACGATAAACAATTTCTAATAAACAAGACAGAAGGAAGGTGATAATTAAGACCATCAGCACCATTATTTTCATAAGTTCACATTAAAGATCCATTTGGCACCATATGTGTCCTATTATCAAGGCATTGCCTCGGCTAATAAAAAGTTTGTCCCTGAAATGAATGAAAACTTACTTTCAGATGACAGTGGGAAAATAGGTAACAGTTATGCTGACATCATGCATAGTTGTCGTGTGTTGAGTGACTAGGAGAATTCAAATATGATTAACACAGTGGAACTTACTAGCCCCTAGAAATAAAGTATAACAACGTGTGCTCAGGATCAGGAAACCTTCATCAGAGAGATGACTCCTTTACCTAGAAGGTGGACCAGAAGAGATTGAGGATAGATCCAGAGAAGAGTTCCTTTGCAATTCAGCAAGAGAACTGTTCCATTCCTCTGACCAACCCTCCTTCCACCTACCAACCGGATTCATTCCTCCCATTGACCATCCAGGTGGTACTCTCTACCTGTGTTCAACTGATCCCTACCTCACCACTCCATCTCACCCAAAACTGTCCACCCCTCCCCCCCCACCAATTTACCTGCAGATCCCCTTACCCCCATCCCCAGTCCTGAAGAAGGGTTACACCTGAAGCGTTGACTTCTCCACCTCCTGATGCTGCCTGGCTTGCTGTGCTTTTCCAGCCTCCTGCCTGTCTACGTAATTTTCACCGTAGTGGAAAAATGTCATGGCAAAAATGTCAATGATGTTCAAAATCCCAAGCTTCACCTCAAAAAGAAAGATTTATAATGATGGAGTTCATACATGCAAGGTTCAAGGAGCCAGCAGTCTCCTAAATGATCATTTGTTTCTACTTAAATATTACACTCTTCATTGTATTTATTTGATAAATACAAGTGACATCCACCTTATATAGGTTTATAAAATCATGAGGGGCACTGATAAGGTGAATAGCCAAACTCATTTCCCTAGGGTAGGAGACTCCAAAACTATAGCGCATATGTTTAAGGTGAGAGGGGCAATATTTAAAAAGGACCTGAAGGGCAACTTGTTCCACACAATGGATGGTGTGTATATGGGACAAGTTGCTAGAGGATGTGCTAGTGATGATTACAGTTACAATCTGTGAAAGATATTTGGACAGGTACATGAATAGGAAAGATATAGAGGGATATGAGGCAAACGCAGGCCAATGGGACAAGTTTAGTTTGGGAAACCTGGTCTGCATGGATGAGGTGGACCGAAGGGTCTGTTTCCATGCTGTATGACTCCATGACTCTATGACACTAAATGGATTCTGGAGTCCCCAGTGTCTAAATCATAGAGTTTAGACCAGGTAAGAAGAGGTCTGTTCTCAATGTTATTCTTTTATGAAGTTATCCTTTGGAAGCGGCCCTACGAGGACAGTCCAAGGACACACTGGGAGCTTGGTTCATTGAATCTTTGTAGGGGTAAAGAACTGGGATCTTTTTTAAGGAGAAGGAATATGTCAGGTCTCCTTGAGGGTAGCTTCAGAGATCCTTTGTGGGGGAATGTAAACTCTGGAGGCGATTGTGTGAAAAAGATGCATGCATCTCTTCAAACTGCTCAACTAGTCAAGACCTGCCAACAGTTATCAAGAAGTGTACAAAAGCTGTCAGAAAAATGACAAGAATTGTTGGTAAATGTCAAGGAATGTTGAGAGCTGTCAGGTTATGTCAAGAACTGTCAGGAGGTGACAGCATGTCAAGAACTGTCAAAATGTACTAAGAAATACTGTGAAGTGTTAATGTAGTCCAAACCTGCTAAAATATGTTTTTATGAACACGCTTGCTTATGGATGTAGGTTTGCTCGCTGAGCTGGAAGGTTTGTTTTTAGATGAATCATCACCATACTAGATAACATCTTCAGTGAGCCTCTGGATGAAGCACTGGCAGTGTAGCCCGCTTCTTATTTATATGTTTCGGTTTCCTTGGGTTGGTGATGTCATTTCCTGTGGTGACGACATTTTCTGAGGTGGTGTGGTTTCCTGTTCTTTTTCTCAGGGGTGGTAAATAGGATCCAAGTCAATGTGTTTGTTGATACAGTTCTGGTTGGAATGCCATGCTGCTAGGAATTCTCATATGTGTCTCTGTTTGGCTTGTCCTAGAATGGATGTGTTATCCCAGTCAAAATGGTGTCCTTCTTCATCCGTATGTAAGGATACTAGTGAGAGAGGGTCATGACGTTTTGTAGCTAGTTGATGCTCATGTATCCTGGTGGCTAGTTTTCTGCCTATTTGTCCAATGTAGTGTTTGTTACAGTTCTTGCAAGGTATTTTACCACCTCCTGAGAAAAATGACATCACCAACTCAAGCAAACCCAAACATATAAATAGAAAGTGGGCTACACCACCAGAGCCTCACCTGGAGGTTCACTGGAGATATTACCTAGTATGGTGATGAGACATCTGAAAACGAATCTACCTGCTCAGTTAGCAAACCTACATCCATAAGCACGCTCTTCATAAAAATATATTTTAGCAGGTTTGAAGGGATGCATGCATCTTTTTCACACAATCTCCTCCAGAGTTTTACATTCCCAAAGGGCTTTTGAGCCCCACAAAGGATCTTTGAGGCTACCCTCAAGGAGACCTGACACATTCCTTCTCCTTGAAAAAGATCCCAGTTCTTTACCCCTACAAAAACGAACCTTCCAGCTCAGTGACCCAGCCTACATCCAGAACCTCAATCTGAGCTACAAATCTTCTCAAAACTCGCTGAGACTACTTATCTCAATCCACCATAGTCTACAATGTAGAAGTTTAAGTTGTAGAACTTTATTTTTACTCCCCCGCCATGAGTACTTGTGGATCCTCTGTGTTGTCGTAATTTGTGAAGGGAAAGGAAAATGGGTGGAGGGAAGCACTAAGCCACCTTAAGGAAATGAGGGGGCCATGTGGATGGGCAGAGGGCATTAGGTGGCATGGATGGAGAGTGCAAATTGTGTGGGAGTATCAGTGGAGTGTG
Source organism: Chiloscyllium punctatum (assembly GCF_047496795.1). Lineage (NCBI taxonomy): Eukaryota > Metazoa > Chordata > Chondrichthyes > Orectolobiformes > Hemiscylliidae > Chiloscyllium > Chiloscyllium punctatum. The sequence continues at coordinate 41,918,549 of NC_092764.1, forward strand.
AGGGGTCAGCGGTGGAGAAATGATCTTTTAATTTTTGGATACAGTATTGGGAGACAAGAAGGGTTTTCTGCTGAGTCTCTGTCAGGAACTGGTGACTTCCTCAGCTTTTCCTGTGAAGCCTGAGTCAATTCCTAATCCAACCGATACTCCACCCCAGCCAAAAACGGGGAATGCGGGCTGGTATTTTTAAAACTGAAAAATGTGGTGCTGGAAAAGCACAGCAGGTCAGGCAGCATCCAAGGAGCAGGAGAATCGATGTTTCGGGCATAAGCCCTTCTCCTGCTCCTTGGATGCTGCCTGACCTGCTGTGCTTTTCCAGCAACACATTTTTCAGCTCTGATCTCCAGCATCTGCAGTCCTCACTTTCTCCTAGCTGATATTTTTAAAAGTCAGTATCATGGGACCAATAATGCTTTCACGTCTTGGAAACAAAAGTTGGGGCCCGTCTTGTAAGATTACTTTTGCTATGTTTTTGCTGCTAGAGAAACTAAAGTTACCAAACTTTAATCTTCCTCATTCAAATGAAAGATTGTTACTGGATAATACTTTGCACTGAAGATTTTTATGGAAAAAAAAGTTTAAATGCTGATTGCAATGTACCTTTCTCCTTAATTATTGATTTATGTTTATTAACAATTCATGGAAAGTACAGCTTTAAATCAAAGTATGTCTGGCATTTCAAGTAATCTCTTTTAAGATTAAAGTATCTCTGTACAGTAATAATAGATTATTGACCGGAGCAGAGATCCAGCTGTGAGCAATGAGCTGGTGTTCAAAACAAATCTCTGCAGTCTGCAGAAATCACTAGGGGGGGGGGGGGGGGGGGAGAGGGGTGTTGAAATCAATTGGTCAGAAGATGTATGTATTAAATGGTTTTCAAATTAATCCAATTTTTTTGAAAATGATCTCTTTCTTGTCATCTTTCTACATTCAGCTACAATTTTCTAAAATGTTCAAGGTTTGGCCTATATCTTTATGCAACATCTTTATAAAACCTTCATCCATAGTCCTTTTAAAAGTAGTTTTATTGAAAAAACATTTTCTTTAGAAATTATAAAATTAAACGCAATAAGAATAAACATTAAATCAACTACAGGGGAATCTTGGTTATCCAAATATCAGTTATCCAAATTCTGGATTATCTGAAGAAGATCTCAAGGTCCCAATAGATATATTCCATCAAAGAAGTGTTCCAACACTGATCGTATCTTTTGTTTACAATGATTAAAAATGAACTCCACTTACTGAAATGCTGCCGAGAACAGTCTTGGACATTGATGGGAGCCCAGGCACCGCCTCTAAATAACTGACCTCCCACACTCAGATGACAAGCAACATGAGTTCAACTGGGAAAACACTACTATCATAGGACAAGCCAAACAGAGAACAGCCAGGGAATTCCTAGAGGCATGGCACTCATCCACAGATTCAATCAATAAGCACATCGACCTGGACCCAATATACCGGCCACTGCAGTGGACAGCTGGAACTGACAACCAGAAGCGGCAGATACAAATCACTATAAATGCCAGAGGAAAGATCACAGAAGCGCTTCACAGGAGGCTCCCAAGCACTGAGGATGTCCCCTGGACAGGGGACGAAATGTCTGCAACACAAATTCCCAGCTCGGCGAACAGAACCACAACAACTGTTTAAAAGTATTTGAATCACATCTCTTGCTAACATTATGTTTAATCCAGTTATTTCTGTATGTTAGATATAGGATAGATAGTATTCAGAATTTATGACATTGACTCTTGTAAACATTCTTGTTTTGAAACATGGAATCTTGTGTCTTTATTCCTTTAGCAAATAACTGGAATTTATTTTTTTGTCTACACTAAGACAAGTCTCTACCAAGGTTATATCAAAAGGGATAACATGAATGTGTCAAAATATGGCAGAGTACAATAAGGGAAAATGTGAAGCCATCCACTTTGATGTGCAGAGATGAAAAGTAAAAGATTACTTAAAAGAAGAAAGATGACAGAATTCTACAGTACAGAGGGAAAAGGGCATCCTTGTACAAAATCCTATTGTGTGGTTAGCTCATGAAGATAATAATTCAGTATTTCGCTTGCCGATTAAGGAAGGGAGTAATGTAGCACATGGTGAATGCCATGGTTCTGACTTCAAGACTATCTGCTCTGAATCATGAGTGCAGTAGTTTCTATCCTATTGGCCTGCACCATGCGAGAAAATGCAGTTTGTTTACCATGTGCACACTCATCAACCATTTTCTCTTTAATGGTACTTTGTCTGAGCGACCTTGTCTTCTCAGGAGCTCATGTCTTTTCTCCTGGCCATGCGGTACTTCTTAAGAAAGGTACAAAAGTAGAGGTCATGGTGAAGTGATGGAGGAGAAATGAGACCCTGTGCAACTTATAAATGTTAAAAGACCTTGTGAGGAGGAACAAGCGGGTTGCAAGAAAGAGTACATCTATGTAAACAATCATGTTCCCTGCTTTCAAGCCTCCTGCTCAACACAGTCTTTTATATAGCCATTCTGACGCTGATGGGCACCTTCTCTTCTATTAGGGTCAATACAAACAGCTGTGCCTGTCCCCCATTTATTAGGCGCTGCTCTCTGTGGTTGTTTGACAACATGGACTGTGGTAAAGTGAGAAATGTGTCAGTAACTGTGTCAGTCTGACATCATGATTAAATAGTTAGCAATATGTGCAGTCAGAGACGCTGGTGTAAGGCTTACAGCATTGTTATGTTTGTAAGAGCGAGCTGCAAACCTAAATGTAAGGTATAGGTTGTGGTTGCTAGATATTATTGGTAGGTACATGAAGCTGGGCAATGAATTAAGCCATCTATGAGTTGGTGAATCATTTGTAAGAGTTCAACATTTGAAGATGCCTCACCTCGAACACTCCTGTGAGATCATTGAACTTCGTTGTGCAATGCATCCAAGTCTTCCGAGTTAAACTGGTGACATTGATTACAATTGACTATGTGCCCCCACAGCCTTCTCAGTTCTACCTGGAGAGCATCCTTGCTTTCTCTAGATAGGGAAACTTTCTACCCTATCCACTGTCTGCATTAAAACTTTTAGTGCCACACTGGAGAAACAGAGTTCCTACCTATCCTATTGCATTCATCCTTAATTACTTTGAGCACCTTCTGCAATGAGAATTTCCCCTTTAAGTAGTTCTAGCTACTTTTAAGGAGGTGATGATTAGTGTGACAACCCCTTCAAAGCCTGTGTAGAATTACCCATTAATCTCCTTCTGGAACTCATTCAGTATAAGTTCCCTTGGTAACAGGCAATGGCCTGCTCAGATGGAACTCATCACCTGAGCCCTTTATAAAGCAGACCCAGTGATGGCTCTATTTTGACAACAAATGACGTTCCTTTTAGTCGGTCTTCCTGAATTATTGCAGTGAGCTTACCTCTCTCACACTTGAGTCTGTGCTAAAGCAAGCAGCTGCTCAATGATCCATTTAGCATTGGCTGCACACTACACTCATAGTAATGAGCAGACAAGATGACGCTTGAATATAAGAACACTAGCTTCAGTTCGTTGAATGAGTCTGGAATAGCTGTGGTGTCAGAAATGCCAAACATGTAACTGTTGGATTCACATCTTTTAAAAAAATCAGATTTACTAATGGCTTTTAGGGAAGTAGGTCTTCTATCCATCTATGTGTGTTCTGTGCTATATTTGACTCAGAGTTCACAGCAATGACATTGACTCTTAGCCACATTATGACATGGCCTGGCAAAGCCAGATAGTTGTCAAGATGACAGATCACTACCCCTTCTTGGGGTAATTAGGGACAAATAAATGATGCTACTTGTGATGTTCACATTGCATGAATGTTTGAAAGAAGACAAAGTCTTTTTTTCACATTGCTTTATGGATGAGAGTATTGCTGGCACGGTTAGAATTTGTCACTTATCCTTGATTATCCTTGAAATCAGGAATAGGCCAAATTATCCCATGAGTCTGCTTGCTGTTTAAAAAGATCATGCTTGATTTTATAACGCAACTCCATTTTCTCACCCATCTCCCTTTACCTTGACTGTAATAATATCTAAAAATCAATCACTTTCAGTCTTCAACTTCGACAATAACTGAGCAAACGCATAACCCTGTGGGGTGGAGATTCCCACTAATATTGAGAACAATATTAAGGTTCTATACTTGGGTTGGGTTTTTGATCATCTGTACAACCAATTTTAATTATCTGAACACCCGGAGATATTTTTCACAGGTTTTCTGTTCACAGAAAACTTTTAGACAGAAATTTACCTTAAGATACTAATTATATGAGCCAGGTGCTGGCAGGTGGGACTAGATTGGGTTGGGATATCTGGTTGGCATGGACAGGTTGGACAGAAGGGTCTGTTTCCGTGCTGTACCTCTCTTTGACACTATGGCTATAATGTGAGATTGCCAACAGGCAAAATTAATCCCTTCCAATTCCTTACTATTTTTCTTCATAGTGAAAGCTGTGCTTAAATCTTTTCACAACAAATATGCGGATTTGTCTGCTGCAAAACGTGCCAGAAGGCATTTGTATGAATAGATTTTGTACTATTGTATACTCCTTTTGTTTTGTTATTCCACATTCAGAGTAATAATCACTATACATACAATACATAAGTCAAAATAAGTGAACAATTCTAAAAAAACTTGTCGAGAGCACCCTTCAATATGATAACATTCTCAATCTGAATATTTTTTCCCAATAGTACTAAGCTTTGCAAATGCAATGTGCCATTTCTGGACTGTGAGCACAAAATTCAAAGGCAGTACAAAATGACATAATTATGAAACAGACCAAAAAGGCTCATATTTGAATAGCTAATGACTGATACTAAGTGAGCTAGTGATTTCACAGCTAATCTATAAGGATCACTATCATTAAATTTCGAAATTTCAACACAAATTAATAACGTGCAACAATTATTCATGCCAATATGGCAAACCCCGATTTTCTTTGGGAGTCAATTTCCTTTGATGTGAAGGATATTAATTTGTGATGATTAAATATAGAAACACTTTGTTGAAAAAAGGAATGTCCTAAAACTTACATCTAATGATACTTTTTAACATGTCAAGGTCATGCATAACAGCAGAGCTGAAATCCCCTTGCATCCAAAGAACATTGCACCTCAGCCCCATAGGAACTATGTCCATCCCAGCAGGCTGAAGGACTAGATGCCAACTCGAAGCTGTTTCGATGTGAACTTGTAGCTCACTAGGGAGAATAGTACTGCAGCCTGAGGGCCAACTTGTCCTGGCTGCACTTGTAACATCCTAGAGTCACCATGCCCTTTAACAAAACCTGAAGTAACCCATAACTTTCCGAGGTACTCACAACACTGAAGTTTCACTTTTTGAGAGTGCAGCTTTGGTCTAGTTATTGTGCAATGTGCAATTATGCAACTGTCATAAAATAAGATTTTTTTTATCAGGCACTTGCCGATTTATTGTAATAATGTAATGTTTTGCAGGGGCACAATGTGCATCAGCAAGCTCCCAATCTTCCCAAATACACGAGAGCATTACGGCTTTAATAATATTACATGCTTTAAATTGAGGTGCAAAAGTGCCTTTATCTATTTAATTATTTTTGATGCATTACAAGAGGTTTTAAAAATATTAGCTGCTTTAAAAGTCTGTAGCATCTCTTGGTTTTCCTCCTCCCTTCACTGCAATCTCACTGTTGTGCCTTCTCCTTTAATACCCAAGGAGTCCATGTTCTATGAGCAGACAGGTACAAAAGATAAAAAGATGGAAGGAAATTATGAAGATGAAACCCATCATTCATTCTCACAGCCATCAGTTTCGATACTAACCCTGTACATAATGTAGAGGGGAACACCATTATGGAATCTACACACAATGAGATACCAGTCTGGGGAAAGGGGTAACAATGTATCTCTGAATGAAATTACACATAAATTCTGCTACTGAAGGACTTTGAAGGGGCAGCCTACAGAAAAGGATTGACCGGTATACACACTGAAATGCATGGCACCTGTGAAGGACTGCGTGAAAGTCTCCAGTCACTGTCAAGGACCCTAGAGAACTGTGGCAGCAAACGTAGACAAGGCTTTGTGTAGTTTGGAACTCATCGTGTCCTGCACAGAAGTTCTGTCCAACCCCATTAGCAAGACGTGCACTCAAACATGATGTGTTGTCTGATGACAAATGTCCTCATCCACTTGAAGAGCAGGAGTTAGCCAACATGTGGGCACTACAGTAATAGCTCCGGCTGAAGCCAGCCAATCCAAGCCTGCTGCTGGATTGCAAATACCAGAATGCAAAGAGTCTCACAATATATCCAAATATCTGTCCTCCATCATGTTTTTGGGGCACTCAGACATGGCCCAGGGAGTGTAAGTAGGAAAACGGCCCAAACCTGCTGGCCACTGCCAACCTGTCAGCCCAGACCTCACTCCCTAAGCCGAAATGATACAGCTCAAAGCTGAGCCTTCTAAGGCTAGAGTTGAGGGAGAAGCTTTGACCAGGCCCCTCCCTGTGATCACCCTGGGATAACCAGAAAGCTTTACCAGCTTTAATGCAGCAACTGGGGAAACACGGTAGGAGCATTAGACCAAGGAAAACAGGTGCCAGTGCAATGTACCAGGTTGACTAGTTAGGCAAAAGTGAGGACTGCAGATGCTGGAAATCAGAGTCTAGATTAGAGTGGTGCTGGAAAGGCACAGCAGGTCAGGCAGCATCCGAGGAGCAGGAAAATCGATGTTTCAGGCAAAAGCCCTTCGTCAGGAATGAAGACAGGGAGTCTCCAGGGTGGAAAGATAAATGGTGTGTGGGGGGGTGGAGGTTGTGAGGAGGGGAGTGTTGGGGCTGGTGAGAAGGTAGCAAAGAGTACAATAGGTGAATGGGGGTGGGGATGGAGGTGATAGGTCAGAGGGGAGGGTGAGCAGATAGGTGGGAAGGGAGATTGGCAGGTAGGACAGGTCATGATGGTGCTGTGCTGGAAGGTTGGAACTGGGATAAGGTGGGGGGGGGGGGGGGGAGGGGAAAATGAGGAAATTAGTGAAGTACACATTGATGCCCTGGGGTTGAAGTGTTCCGAGGCAGAAGATGAGGCGTTCTTCCTCCAGGCGTCGAGTAGTGAGGGAACGGCGGTGGAGGAGGCCCAGGACCTGCATGTCCTCAGCAGAGTGGGAGGGGGAGTTGAAATGTTGGGCCACAGGGCAGTGTGGTTGATTGGTGCGGGTCTCCCAGAGATGTTCCCTAAAGCGCTCTGCTAGGAGGCATCCGGTCTCCCCAATGTAGAGGAGACTGCATCAGGAGTAATGGATATAATAAATGACATTGGTGGATGTGCAAGCCCCAGGGTGTCTAGTTGTTGGTCTTCAGAATATTGGATGGTTTTATTCATACGATTGTTTTGGAACGTGTTTTTATGGTGGTTTGTATTTCATCCATTGTGGCCAAGAGGATGACACATGGCAAGACCTTAGAGATAAGATTGGATGAGTGGCTGATGGTAAGTAAAAAAGTGGAGATTGTGTTTACAAGCACCATAATCAATGAAGTGATAACAGACAAACCCCTGTCGGTTGCTCCCTCTGATCATCCTCCTGTTCCATTTCTCCCACTCCTTCTCTTCTTTCACCTTTCACCCTCTTTGCCAAATTCTCTGCTGCCATCAGGGTTGTACTCTCACAACGATGGGATTCAGAAAACCATGAAAGGTTATGACACACATACTGGTGAACATCACAGAGCAATCTAGCCATTGGAAGCATTGCTCAAGTACCCAAAGAGTCTGCTCAGTGGGATGTCTTGTGAGAGCAGGATTCTCGCTACATACATTCTACCATGTAGGTTTTAGTTATGCATCACAGCAGAGCCAGGGAGAATAATCACGTGCCCTAGTGCTTCTCCTATGTCTTAGTCTCTTAATCTCCCTATCCCCCAAGTAACTCTCCTTCTCATCATGCATGTTTTTCCCCAATCAATTCACAAAACAACTACAGAAAGCTCCTAATAAAATTACATCCTTTAATGACAAATGGTTATAAATATCATCCAATATGTGCAACATGGTCACTAATATTAGGAGTACCAAAAACATAATGTAGTGTTAGTTTGTGTGCACATTATAGATGGTTCCACCATGACTATTAAGCGCAGGATACAAATGTTACTTTAGCAACACTGTGCAATATTATTTATTTAACAAGAAAATATTCTATTAGCTTATATCATTTTGCAGAAGATCTTCTTGCCAATGATATGAAGAAGAGGCAGCAGACTTGAAATTTTAACTCTGCTTTCTCTTTACTAACTTTGCCACACCTGCTGCATTTCTCCAGCAATTTCTGGCTTTGTTTCAGATCTTTAGTATTAACAATTTTTTTGTTGTGTTTTAGCCAAGTTACCATGTTGTGCACATTGCACCATACGTATGCAGTGGGAGACTGATTGCAACCCAAGAAAACCACACAGGATCTAGAAGATTTCCTCTTGCTGGACTCTTGATATTTTTCTCTTTGATTACTTCATGCAATGGTGTGACTGGATTTGGTTTTATCAGAAGTCTTACAGGTGGGCAGATAAATGACACCCGAGCAACAAGTTGCAATGATTGTCTAGTGAGTATCTATAAGTGGAAGGACTCGAAACATATTGATGATTGCATTGAATAGCAAAGCAGACTTGATGGGCTGCATGGCCTACTTCTAGGTCTTATGGAGCTCTCCGGGGTCTTTGTATGTTACAAATTGAAAAAGAAAGAGGAAACAGTATTTTTCACAATTCTATCTGTGTCTTCTCGATCAGGAAGCCTGAAGACTCTACTAATTATTGCTCTCACTGCATATATCATCAATATCTTATATGCACAATTTTATCCCAATATTTCAATGTCATAAAACCTCATTAAAGCACCAACGTAGAAAGCAATAATGGCCGAGTAGAAAGGAGAACAAAACTTAAATCAATGGAAAAGACTCTTAGAGCATCTAACACAGTGTAAAAAGGTTCCTGACTCCTTGAGTCGATTATGCACTCCTGTGCTGCATCTTCATTCCACAAAGCCTGATCTCATTCCAGGTCTTATCTTATGAAAAGAAGCTTCTCCTCCTATCACTTTTAGTCGTCACTTTAAATGCATGCCAATACACTTTGCTTTCCTGCATCCAGTAAGAGTGCTGGAGATGGAGAGAATCAACCCTTTTCATCCATTTTGAGCCATCCATCCTCCTTTAGCAAATATCATCAATGTGATTCAGATTTTGTTTTGGATCTGGTTCTCCAGACGACCACAAAACAAAAATAAGAGTTTGGAGGTGACACTTGTACTACTGTGGCTTCTAGGGTAAACAGGTTTAAACATACATTTATAAAAAGCAAACTTTTGTACTCAAAAGTCAAATAAGGTAATACTTAAGAGATCCATCTTCTTACTTTGCAAACAACTTGAGTTATGCAATCCCGTCAAAGTAACCAGTCAGACAAAGCAAGGCTTTAGATGTGTAATCACGGTATGTAGCATCCAAATGGAGACTGGGGGTACTGCAGTTCTATTTGGATAAGGTTCCCCAGCTGGGACAGAGTGCATTCAGAATACATTCAGCTACACACAGTCATTATTCATTTGTAGACTTCTACTTAATATCCAAGACCCTGGTATCTTCTTTTGTTGCACTGGGAGTTGATTTGATTAATGCTTCAAACTCTGTTGTCAGATAGCTGAACCTTTCCTTGCCGCCTTCAAAGGAAAACGCAAGGAAGAAAAGGAGGTAGGTAGTTTTACAAGCCAGCAGTAAAACTATACATACATTTAAACATTTAAAATACTACTTCACTCATCAATTTGAATTGGACAAAATCACAAGAAGTGAACTATATAATACAATAAATTGTTAAACACCACATTATCCAAATCTTCGATTAAAAACCTAAGGATAGGTTTACTGGTAGGAATTCAGCTCTTGTGTTTCACCATCATCAATCCACCCTGTAAATAATACAAGTATCTGACTTACAAAGGAGTTGACACACTGGTTTAATTCTACTTGTAGGATAATGAGAGTCAGTCAATCAACAAAATACCCCTTGGACCTCAACTTGCAAAATGTACATACAAAAAAATGAATATGCAAAACAAGTCAATTTTAATCAGACACCTTCTTGAATTTAAAAGAAGGTAATCTATTCACCTTCCCTGTGTGCTTGTAATTTTCAGCAAAATTCACATTGCTCTCTATCCTTTGAATTCTGCACCCTTCTAACCTCCAAATCTGGGTCAACTCTCCCACCAAATTCACAGCCACCCTCTTCAACTTGCAATCTTACGTGGTTTCTCTACAACTGCTACATACAGTCATTGCCCACTGTCTCACCACTTTCCTAAATACTTCACCTAGCCAATTACTTCCTTGAAACTACTTCCCTCCCCCTTTTGTTTATACCCTCATTTCCCAGACACTACTGGTCTTTGTCAGGACCATGCTCTGAAATACAGAGGAAACTCGATTATCTGAATACCAATTATCCAAAAATCGGATTATCCAAAGGAAATCTCAAGGTCCCAGTGGACGTGTTTCCACCAGTGATTGCATCCTTTGTTTACAGTGATTAAACAGGCACCACCTTCAAATGACTGACTGCCCGCCCTCTCTCTCCCCACACTTTCACTGGAGTTCTACACAGAGGTGTACCCTAAACACCTGTTCCCCAGATAATCTCTCCAACATTCAAAGTTTGGGAGAATATTTGTAGCTCGGGTGCTCGTTGTTGTGGTTCTGTTCGCCGAGCTGGGAATTTGTGTTGCAGACGTTTCGTCCCCTGTCTAGTGACATCCTCAGTGCTTGGGAGCCTCCTGTGAAGCGCTTCTGTGATCTTTCCTCCGGCATTTGTAGTGGTTTGAATCTGCTGCTTCCGGTTGTCAGTTCCAGCTGTCCGCTGCAGTGGTTGGAATATTGGGGTCCTGGTCGATGTGCTTATTGATTGAATCTGTGGATGAGTGCCATGCCTCTAGGAATTCCCTGGCTGTTCTCTGTTTGGCTTGTCCTATAATAGTAGTGTTGTCCCAGTTGAACTCATGTTGCTTGTTATCTGAGTGCGTGGCTACTAAGGATAGCTGGTCGTGTCGTTTCGTGGCTAGTTGGTGTTCATGGATGCAGATCGTTAGCGGTCTTCCTGTTTGTCCTATGTAGTGTTTAGTAGCCACTCACGCAGATGACAAGCAACATGAATTCGACTGGGACAACACTACTATTATAGGACAAGCCAAACAGAGAACAGCCAGGGAATTCCTAGAGGCATGGCACTCATCCACAGATTCTATCAATAAGCACATCGATCTGGACCCAATATACCGGCCACTGCAGCGGGCAGCTGGAACTGACAACCAGAAGCGGCAGATTCAAACCACTACAAATGCCGGAGGAAAGATCACAGAAGCGCTTCACAGGAGGCTCCCAAGCACTGAGGATGTCACCTAGACAGGGGACAAAACGTCTACAACACAAATTCCCAGCTCGACGAACAGAACCACAACTCTCCAACATTGTCCTGTCCAGGGCAAAGGTGGAACCTGTCAAAAAGAGTGTGCGTGGTGTGTTTTTTTTATTTGGGGACTTACCCCACAGAGCCAACTGCTTGTTGTTAGTGTCAAGTCCAGCTGTCCCGGAGAGGGGGCGGGTGTGTAGAGGGTTGGGGGGGGCGGGCGGTGTTGGACAGGGTTTGGGGCAGGGACAGTGTTGGACAGGGTTTGGGGCAGGGACAGTGTTGGACAGGGTTTGGGGCAGGGACAGTGTTGCACAGGGATGGGGACGGGGACAGTGTTGCACAGGGATGGGGACCATGGCAGTGTTGCACAGGGTTGGTGGCGGGAGCAGTATAGCACAGGGTTGGTGGCGGGAGCAGTATTGCACAGGGTTGGTGGCAGGAGCAGTATTGCACAGGGTTGGGGGTGGGGTTGGGAGCAGAGGGAGGTTTTGCACAGGTTTGGGGGCAAGGGTAGTTTGGGGGAAGGGGGGTGGTGTTGGGTGGCCTTGCACGCTGTGCGCTGCTGCAGTCTCCTGAACGGGGAGTAGACTTTAAAAACTCTCAGCCCCAGAGGAAAGGCATTTAATCAATTAACCGAACAATTGATTATCGAAACAAAATAGTACCCACCCATCACATTCAGATAATCGAGGTTCCCCTGTACCTTGTCTTAATCTCTTCACTGTTGCTCCTTCAATACCTCCTTTGAAGCTTTTTGCTTTGGATAAATTTTGGAGCCATTTTCCTAATGTCTATTTTTTGGTTCAATATCTAGTTATTTTCTCTTATGCCTCTGGAGCGCTTTGGAAGGTTGTTCTGGACTTTCTAAATGCAAACTTTCCCAAGACGTTTGAGACAAATGATCAAAATCCTCAGGTGTGACATAATGGTGCCAAAAAAAAACAAAAAATACAAAATTACTCTGAGTTGATAAGGAAAAACAAACAAAAAAGGGGCTTAACTTGCCATTAGCACCATCAGCAGAATACCAGGAAATGAAGAAACAAATATTATGACCATGATAAAAATAGAATAATAAAAGCAGTAAAGTGGGCAATACAGCTCAGCACAAATAGGCAGTTACAAAATCACCGAAACCTAACACTAAATTCAAAATGCTCTACAAATCCTTGTGTCAACATGCAACTCAACAAAAATACACTTGAAAACATTTCTGAGTGAATTAAACTATGGAAATTGTTGACAGATTACAAAGAGTAATTAGCAAAAATCGACTCAAAGGGAAAAAATCTTAACAGTCATCCAAACACTCGCAGGGACAGGCAATAAATGCTGGCTCGCCAGTGACGCCTACAACCCGCTAAACAATGAATAAACAAAACCAAAATCACTTATGTTTGCCAATACCACCAAATCCCTCTTAGGTTGTCTGATTTAATAGAAACATTGAGGTTCTACTCCAGTAAGGCAATGACTACTTAAACCTTTAAAAAAAAGAAACTAAATAGAACAGAAGAACAAAATAATCCAGCAATATAAATGAACATATTGTTTACAGCAGCATTACAAGTCAGCAAAATGATACAAAGAGCTGGAAGTTGATCTTTAGGTGTAGAATTCAAAAGCAATGAAGTCATTTTTTTAATAAAGGGAATTTTTCCACTTGTGGAAAAATCCAAAACTATGAGCCATAAATAGAAGAGTTACTAATAAATCCAACAGGAAAGCAAGGTTTTAAAAAAAATTCCAAGTGTAGTTAGAATGCAGAACTCTCAACAGAAAACTGCTGAGGAAAACAGCTTAGATGCTTTTGAAAGGAAATTTGATGAGTACTTGAGAAATAAAGGGAATAGACACAAAGTTGAAAAGCTAATAGGGACACCAATGAAATCAGAAGAATCTCAAGTAGAGTCTTAAACACTAATACAGACTTGTTGGGCCAAATGCCATATTTCTTTGATGTATATTTAAATAAAATTTTAAGTAATATTAGAGCACAATCACATTAACTGAAATAGACGTACACCTAAACAGAAAAGAACTTGTGCCGGATCCAACTCCTTCTCGCTCACTTCAAATTATTTACAAGATATCACCAAAAAGTGCCGCTTCATACGTAAATGTAATATTATTGATCCACACTAAATCATGTGACTTACATCAGGAAAAGAAAATGCATATGGGTTCCAAGTCCATACTGAAATAATATTTCAATAACTCTGGCATTACTTGATATATTCCCTTACCAGCCATAAAATAAAATAGAAATTAGGTTTCAATATCTGGGTTTTCATATTTAAAATCAATTGCAACCCACACCGATTTATCTTCCAAAAATATTTTACAGATAGCTTTTGCACAAATTGGTGAATTTTATATTTATGAAATACGATGGGAAAAAAGGTTTCAAACTTTTCCATGTTAAGAAGCCAGTGTCCATGAAGTACTTCTGTGGAAATTGACAGGACCCAAGAGCTACTTCAAATACAGGTTCATTCTCAAAAGTCCTTGGCATCATTTCTAAAAGGCAGCATCTCCTGCCCACAGTAAAATAGTGCTATTTTTGCAGAAAACATCTTTATAATGTAGGTTACAGATCACACCCCTGAGTCTAATGGACACAGGTTAGACCTGGAGGGAAGAGGAGGCAGGTCCATACCATACGATTTCCTGAAAATTTCTGGACACCAGAAAGGCAAAAAGGAAAGATTTCTTCCTGATTTAGGTTTCAGGCATTTAGTGTGGAACCTCCCCAATTGTTATTCTTGCCAGATTACACCAATCATTTAAGTTTTGTCTGACATTCCTGTCAGTAAAGTGCACTGTCCTCGACTACTTGTCAATATCCAATACCATAAGGCCCAGGACATCACAAGTTTCTTTGAGTAATGACATAGCTCCAAATTTATTTACTATAAAATTTATGGCTCAGGGTCTCCACTCTGTATATTGGAGAAAAAGCGTTCCTTGTCTCTGCTGGCAGTTTGTGGAGTAAACTAGTTTCACCTTGACAATGTGAGATTGCTATCAGACTGTAGCAGGTTTTTGCAAACTCTTCCATTTACACTGAAACAAACACAGAGACGGCTGGAGAAACTCAACGTACCAGGCAGCATCTGTGGAGAGAGAGAAACAGAGTTAGCATTTCAAGTCCGGTATGACTATTTCATTTACACTGTTGTATACAACACTGTTCTCTGTAAGTACCTCTCTCACAAGGACAGACAATTTTTGTCCTTTCTTCACAATCTCTTGCACATGATTGATGTCATTGTTGCATCATGACATACATCACCATCTCACGATTGTAGCTTTTCTCATTATACGCACAAATATTTTCAACTGCTTCATCAAGTATCCTCACTCTGTTAAAAGGTCAGTACTGGCCTGTTTGTCGATGATTGTTACACGTTCAGTGACTCCTCGGGTGATGAAGTAGATCCTTCTAACAGGCAAGGTGACCTGCACAACATTCAGTAATGCTGGTACCAGATTATTAATAACTTCAATAATAGAAGATCTAACCATCAAATCCTGTCATTCAAAAGACATCATCACTGAATTCCTCCAACATCAACATCCTGACTGTTAGCATTGACCAGAAATTTAACTGGGTCAACCATAAGAACTCATTGGATACAGCAGCAAGTCAGTGATTGGGAATTCTGCTGTGTATAACTCACTTCCTATTACCTATCTATCATCTATAAGAGATAAATCAGGAGTATGGTAGAATATTTCCATCAAAGTCAAAGAAAAAAAAGAAATTCAACACCATCCATGATAAAGCAATCCATTTAATCGACTTAAACATTTACTTCTTCTACAGCAAGTCGACATGGCAGTAGGTATATTTGCATGTTGAAAGCCACCACGACTCCTTCAACAGCACCTTCTAAACCCACAGACTATACTACATGGAAGAAGAGGGCATCTGTTGCATTAGAACATATCAAGTGCAAGTTGCCCTCCAGGCCCAGTGCACTGACTAACCAGAAATTAGCAGGGAGGTTTAAGCTTCCTCCACCACTAATTATTTTGCATCTGGAACTCTCCCAACTCCTAGTGAGTGTCAAAGACTTTGGTGAGTTCTGACTCACTTGTGTGAAGTTACCCAGCAAACATTACTGGGATGAAAACTTGCACCAACTCTTGTGTCATGATAAAACTGACATCACAGGCTTTCAAGACTCCCTTCGCCTCCAACATTCCTCTAACCTAACCTGACAAACCTCTTCCAACCCCTATCAACTTGACTTTACCATGTCACACCTATGACCTGACATCCTACACCTTCACCTACTTACCTGGCAATCCTACCCCTTACTCACTTCGACCTTTACCCTGGTACCCAGCTAGCACCATTCTCACACAAGTATCTTTACACTGAAGCATGTTAAAAAGTCTTTGGGACCATCAAACCCAAAATATAGCAGTTACTGCATGACTAGGCCTCCAATGTTGATTCTGCGTTGTGCCAAAAGGCTCTCAGATCAAGTATGCTATGTTTGTCAAGAGGCCTGAAGATCCAGTAAAAGGGAACAAAATGGCCAACCAACTGTGATTGTTGCTGCTTAGAACATTTGGCCCATCATTGATTTCAGGATGATTCAATAACAGTTTAACTTTTAATTGTCCTTGAATTTTCAAGTTCGACACATAATGGCCATCTGTTATACAGACAAAGTTGGTTCGAGCCAAAAAAAAAACTTCAGATGCTGGAATCCAAGTAGACAGTCAGGAGGCTGGAAGAACATAACAAGCCAGGCAGCAATAGGAGGTGGAGAAGTCGATGTTTCAGTTACAGCTTCCCCTACACCTGCCCCCAGTCCTGAAGAAGGGTTACACCCAAAACATCAACTGCCCCACCTCCTGATGCTGCCTGGCTTGCTGTGTTCTTTCAGCCTCCTGCCTGTCTAAATGTGTTATACAGAAAACAAACCATTTCTAAAGCAAAAATCATGGCAGTAAGTATGGGAAAGGACTATTTTTAATTCTATTCCTGCTTTTACCATTAAAAGCAGAATTAAAATACTTCAGTATGTCAAAACATAAAGAATTAATGGGAATGTGAATTTGAAATGTGTGTGTGGTCTTGAAGATTCATGTAGGAAAAGGTTTGGCACCTCAACTTGAGGATGCCTTCATCCTTACTAAAACTAAAGTTGTAACATGTGATTTCCCCTATACAGGCTCATTCTAGATTCTTTAATACAGCAAAAGAGAACAAACTGATACAAAAGCAAAAATACCTGAAAATGTAAATGCAAGAATTATCTACCAGATTTAAAATACATATATGCATAGCAATGTGGATAGAGATTATCATTCTTGTTGTTTTCCATTCTGCTCTCATTTCCTTTCCTGCTGATGGTATTTTTTTTTTGCTGTTCTTTGTCTTATCACCACTCTCAGTCTATAGTCAAATCACCTTCATTATACTTTCCTACTAACAACCTCTAATTCATGTTGGTCATTTTAATTTTTGATGGTGTAATTTTGGTTTTATTTAACAAACAAGAAAGCAGAAATTACTACACCAAGGCATTCCTACTATCAGTGGTTACAGATATGCTTGGCAAGTAAGGTCAATTAGTTTTGCCCCCTACATTGCCTTCTCTTCCCTTCTCCTCCCCATAATACAATATTAACTGAGAACAATCAGAGCCCAGCCAGCCAATGTAACTGACCTTTAGTGATAGACAACTCAGAACTTCTGACATGCAATATTTCATCTGTAAGTCAAGGGCTCTGTTTTTTAAGAAATGTCAGGAAGTGTTGAACCAAATACCTTTGTTTTCTAAAGTCATTCAAATTTAAAGAATCATCACCCAGAAATGAGTTTAAAAATGACTCTCTTATTTTCCACTCCAAAGGATTGTCGATAAAAGTTCAGGCAGCTGCTGGGCCCTTCACAGTTGGCCAGAATACAGCTTGTTCTTTATTTAATTATCCAAGCTTCAAAATAAGATAGCTTGCACAGCTGCATAAATTAGACTCAAAAGCAAAAATGTGATAATGCCAAAAAACTGGAGCAAAAAACAGAACATTCTGAAATCACTCAAGAAGTTAGGCAGCATCTATGGTGATGGGTTGAGATGTAGGATGACTGGCAGACATGCCACTGACCTACAGCACAATTGAACCACAATAGTATTCAAAAACTGGCCTTTTCCCATCTCTCTGGGCATTTTACTGAGAGCAGGGAATCCACTGCAACATGGAGGAGACCCAGCAGTTTCCCATTGGGCTCTGTAAGGTAGCATTCCATAGACCCTTGGAAGGCACCCTGTGGTAGAAATGGCCACACTGCTGGCAATGCCACCACTTTTAATAACACCCCCCCCGAACCCTGGCCTCAGCTCATCTATCTTTGATGCTATAACAGCCTGCAGATACAGCCATTGCATCGGCCACCATTAGTGATGTTGCTGCTGGGGCCGTTGAGCTGAAAGTGTTATGGACTAGGCCAGACCACTCAAAACATTCTTAAGCAGGCAACCTAGACTGTAATTTTGCAATTTGTTTTGGTAAATGTACAGTGAAAATTATCCGGAGTGAGGAAGCTAGGTTGACTACCAGGTGTTAAAACAGACAAAAATTTATTCACAAAATTACACAATAAAATAAAAAACAGAATAAAGAAACCCTACAGAACTCAATCTATCCAAATTAGACTCAATTATGCGGTTCCAAATATACACAACAGTCCTAATAATCAAAACCCCTTATTAAAGCAGTAAAAAAAAATGGAACAAATGCTTACAATTTAAAGTTATAAGGGCAGAAGGAGAGAGTTTCGCAGCCTGTTTCCATACAGCTGAACTCCTAACTAGTTCTGGACTGAACTATTCAGTTAGAGAGCTGACCACTCCCCTTCCATTATAGACGTCACTTCAAAACACGGCCAGTTTGGCCTGAAGTCTCATTTGTTTACATATAAACAAAAGGCCTCTCAAAATCTTTTTTCATCTCTGTACCAAACTGGCCACCTCAGAACCGGGAGAGTTTTATGACCTCTCTGAAAAAATCAAGGACACAATTTCCTTGAGAAAAGAAGCAGCTTTTAGAAAAAAAGGGACCAGCTTTGTGACAATAGTCCCCTCTGATTGCGTGAGCAGATAGGGAAGGAATATTTGATCAATTAGGCCTATATTCACTAGAGTTTATAATAAAAAGGGGGAAGAGTGGCGAAGTTTCATAAAAACATATAAAATTCTAACAGGACTAGACCGGGTAAATGCAAGAAGGATGTTCCTGATGACTAGGGATTTCAGAGTCAGGGGATAGTCTATAGTTACAGGGTAGGCCATTTAGGACTCCGATAAGAGATTTCTTCACCTAGACCGTGCGAAAATCTTTGTCACAGAAAGCAACTGAGGCGAGAACATTGAGTACCTCAAGAAGTTAAGACATCGCTTATAGGGCTAAAGGGATCTAACAGTATGAGGCAAAAGTAAAAATCCGGTTGAAAGAACCTATGGGGATGCAGTTGCAGAAATGTATGAGAGTTGAGGTGGTTATACATCTTCTGTACCATTATGAGCTTCAGATACCACTGATAACTCCTTCAGAAAGATCAAAGTAATCTACACTTATCTTGATGCGCATCATATCAAGCTAGTTTCCTTCAATTATTCACTTGTTCTTAAATATTATTTTCCAAGGCATGAATGCACATGTTGGATGGGGAATCATTTAATCTGAGGTTTAATCCAGAAGCTGTTCAAAATCTTGTAAATTGTTCTTTCCACAAAACGGCAATTTGAAAATCTAATTAATTTATCTGAAAGTTTACACCTGCTTTTTGCATGGAAGATTGGCATAGCTAAATTTTGACCACTGCTAAATATTGATATGCATTTAAATATCAGCATGGTGATCAGCACTGCTGCCTTACAGTGCCAGGTACACGGGTTGGATTCCAGCCTCGAGCGACTGTCTTTGTGAAGTTTGTACATTCTCCCCAGGTCGGTGTGGCTTTCTTCTGGGTGCTCAAGTCTCCCCCCACAATCCAAAGATGTGCAGGTTAGGTGAATTGGCCATACTAAATTCCTGATAGCATTCAGGGAGATGTAAGTTAGGTGCATTAGTCAGAGGGAAATGTAGAGTAATAGGGAATAGATTTGGGTGGGATACTCTCAGAGGGTTGTTATGGAGTTGTTGGGCCAAAGGACCTCGTTCCACACTGGAGGGTTCTATGATCTAAATGCTGATTGGCTTCTTATTTGCACTGTATTCTTTGTTGATTAAAGTTGTGGAATTTATGCTCTTTTAAAAGTTGCAGTACAAACATAAAGTTGTTAGTTTCTGCTGCTTTAAATGCTGTTGTTTTCCTTTACCAATATGGTGTCTTGAGAAAGGAAAAGAATATCCTTTTTCAAAATGTGGAAAATTTTCCCAAAGATCTGTGGGGAGATATATTTCTCAAGACGTCTTCCCTCATTGTTAGTTTAAAAAAATGAACGCTAATATTTGGAGTGACAACATCAGTAACATTTTTCTGCACTTTGAGATACTTCTGTACCAAATTCGATATCACGTGATCAGATCGATTCACACTTCATCCAACTTCTTTTATATAAATTTTATTGATTAAAATACTTTTGCCCAATGCAACTTTAAACAACAGATTCAGTTAAAACAATCAAGATTTCATGAAATCAAGATCTATTTCAAATTGCAATTTGTTTTTTTGACTCCCAAGTTTTTTCCCCACTCAGTATTCTTTAAGCCTGTATCTGAAGAATTATCTTGGCTACCTGACAACTTTATCATCATCTAATAAATAATTCAGGAATTTGTTAATTCACTGTTAGAAGTCATAAACTATGCTCTTCATCTTAGCTTTGAGCAAAAACTAAACTTTTATGCTCCTTCCCTCAAGAGAGCAAATTTGTACATGCATGTGCCTTTGGTAATCTGCCTTGTCTCAGGTATTAGATTCAGATTTGATCCCCTTATCAGCCAGTTGGCATTTACTGTTTTATTTATTTTCTAAAGGCATGTTTGTCCTTTTTTTGCCTGTAAAGGCTTTTATTTTGAAACATTGTTCTGGGTACTTCTCTGGAAGAGTTTCTGTTTAAAGATGTTTCCATCATAGCTGCTGACAAAAAGGTACTTTCCTCTGTTACAAATATTTTATTACATAATGGTTAAAACAGGTTAATTATAGTTACACTAGGTAAGATGCATGATTACCTCCTCAGAGATACTCCAGATCAAAACATGGCTCTAGACAGTCAAACTGACTTAACAACAATCTTGAACATCTTGTCAGGGACAGACAGGCAAGCCAAATGCCTTATACAACCAGTCCAGTTTATATTTACAGAAATCTTTCCCAATCTCTTGCCTTTAAAAATAAACATTAAAAAGATTACTTTGATGTCAGCTGGCTTCTAGAAAACTGCGTTGTTTTAAACCAAAAATACCCATTCACGTTGACTAATACACACAGGTATTATAAACATTTTTTCCTCGACAAGGGTATAGGTAGATGGATACATTTACACACATTAATCCATATATCTAAAACATTTCATGAAACTCGGTCAACCACAAGGTGTTTCAGCATGAGGAAAAATACATTTCTGATAATATAGACTATTCTCTGGTACAACAAAAATTGTTGGGGATCACCAAGATAGAAACTTAATTATTTGTTGTTGAATGCACAGTCAATTCATGCTTTCACTTTCCATTGCAAATATAGAATTCATCATACTTAAACTGTCTGAATAGTGTCAGACAATCTTATTTTCTGACAGACACTGAGATAAGAATATAAGTCACAAATTTCTGCCTGTTTCATTCCCTGATAGTATCAGCGTCTTTTCTACATGAAATTTTAAAGAGATTCTGAAATAAAAAACCTAGCCACACCTTCAGAAAAACTGGGAAAAAAATGCTATTTAACAATTTTGGAAGATCTGTCCAGAGATGGACATAAACCTCTGTATTTGTGCCATATTGTATAATTTCTAAAGGTCACGGACACAGAATATCGTGTTGGTGGATCACCCACTGGAGTCATCTGAAAGACCAGATTTCATCATCATAATTTCAGCTGGTATCAGCATTCAACAGGCACTAACCCAAGGTGGGTTGGGCAAGGTAACAGATAACTCTTCACAGAGCCACAAATATTCCTTTTAACATGCGGGGTACCAAACATTAGTGAATGGAAAGCATTCTTCCTTGACTTGGCACATTAACATAGTGACACTGCATCCTTGTTACCCTTAAGGGCAACATGGATGAAACTAATAGATGTCCAAAATACACTTCATTCTTTGTAATGTGAAATTATAATGCTCTACAAACAGCATGGAACCCAGGCAACTTCACCTTTTCTTCAAACTCTCAAAGTGTACTATTTTCTTTTTTAAAAATGCAATATTCATCAACTTGTCAGCAAAGTTGAATCCCTTGGAATAAGAAGGATGATGATTGCCTGGACACAGAGTAGGCTAAATGACAGGAAACAGAGAGCTAGACTGAACAGTTATTTATTGGACTGGAAGAAGGAAGGAGTCTATTCAACAGTCTGCAAAGAATCCCTAGAGAGCACTGTCAAGAACTTCGTTTTTCTTGATGGGCAGAAGTGCCAAAGGTGACGTGAGTAAAAATGCATTATGTAGTGATTGGATACAATCTAGAATCTACTGCCTCGCAGTGTGATTGAGGTCGATTCAACTGCAGTTCTCAAAAGGAAACTGGACAAATAACTGAAGAGAAAAAAAGTCCAGGGACAAATGAAAACAGCAGGGAAGTGAGAGCTAATGTGACAATGTGCCAAATAAACTGCTATAACCATTGTTGGTTATCTATCAACCATCATTGCTTTGATTCAAATTCATAGCAGCATTTAATTATGTCCCAATTTTTAGGAGTTTGACCAAACTAATTCACGCAATGGTTCATAAATTATCTATGCAACAGATGTTCTCATTCAATGTTGTGCCCATAGCTGCAGAATTTCCAGCCTAACCTCTGAATTTTCAACCAATACCCCCAACTTTTAGAATAAGATTCAGCTGTGGGTATTCTCGGTCTTGTATTATCAATTTTTCTTGCATTTCTTTTCCATTATCATCTGATATCACAAGCAGGAATATTTATAATAACAGACCTCCTGTTATGAGTTCTAGCTATTGAAGTGATAATGGAACAAATCATCTGAGTTAATAATATGGCAGTAGGACAGGAGGAGACCATGAGGAAAGGAAACTAGCATCACAGAAAACACAAACGTGATAAAGCATTTGCACTAAAATGGCAAAACCTTTTCCAGTCATTCTAGTGTTCCTCAACATATTCTTAATTCTTCATTCACTGTTCCCCATCCCCATCTGACAAGAGTAAGCTGGTGAGAAGCCAGAGAATCTCTCAGTCTCAACTTATTCCCTCCCAAACTCGCTTCCAATGTCTTGCCCTCTCAAGTTCTTTTTTTAAATAAAGAACTAAAATTAGAATAAGGAAAGATACTCTGTCAACTAAAGGAGGGTTACTGGGTTTGAAATATTAACTCAATGCTTTTCACAGAAGCTGTTAGAACCGGAGATTTTCTCCAGCAATTTCTATTTTTTCTTTGTTTGGACTCTGTCCACTTGTCTCTATCTGCTACACAAGGGTGTTAGAAATTAAATTCTTTACCTTAAGATGCAATCCATGAGGACATCTTTCCTAACTGAACAAAACTATAGCTGAAATAATTAATCAGCTTCACAATTCACTGCATTTTGTTTTGAAATATGAATCAATGTTTCCATGTAAAAAGGCAGTTTGGTGTATTCAAAAGGTAAATGAAAACTATTACAGGCACGTAATCCATGCATTAATTTGTTTTCACATATTCTTAACAAACAGGTAAAAGAATCAAATTGAATAAAACTTATAAAATATGGTTTAACTCAGACAACATGAAAAGGAAACAGAAGAAAGTATTGGCATATAAAAGAAAATGATGGGCAGACTCTTATAGGGATCTGAGAGACAACGGTTGTAGCAAGATGTATGGGAGAATCAGGTAACATATGCAACAAGGCCAGTCTTGACATCAGCAGCAACTCATACCATGCATAGATTCTCACTTTGTAGAAATAAATTGCTAAACCTTGGGGACTATTGCTGGTTAAATACCTTGTTAACAGTTGAACTCACCTCATTACTACGCAGCCTTGCAACTTAAACTCACCAAACATGCTTGATGTTGGGAAGACTCAGCAAGGAAACCACAATGAGCACCTGTTGGATCCAGATTGGGACTTGCTTTGAATGATCTCCATGTTGGAAGCTGAATACCAACATCTCAGGCATGTTCCATGGGCATTGGCCACACACTCCCCACATCAATTACATCAGCATCTGACAAGTGCCAGATTCTAACAACCTTTGTAGTGTTTTTCCTCCTCAAAAGATACTAAGTTACTATTTAACAAAGCCAGGAAGCTTGCCAGAGCTGTCAGCAGGTCTCAGTAAGATCAAGGGAGATATTCTTTGTTCAGCAGTTCCTCAAACAGTAAAAGGCAGCCTGGAACACTAGTCCATGCTCTGCTTCGGGTGGTCAGAGTCAGGAACTTGTCCTTGTAAGGGTGAGGAGCTGAATACAGTACCCATCTTGACTCTTTTTGCCCTATTCGTCCTGGAATGAAACAGGGCAGGCATTAAGGAAAAAAGTGACTGGTACAGACTTTACTGTTGATCAGGTGGGGAGGTCATAGTCATAGTGTCATAGAGATGTACAGCATGGAAAGAGACCCTTTGGTCCAACCCATCCATGCCAACCTAGATATCCCAACCCAATCTAGTTTCACCTGATAGCAACTGGCACATATCCCTCCAAACCCTTCCTATTCATTTACCCATCCAAATGACTTTTAAATGCTGCAATTGTACCAGCCTCCACCACATCCTCTGGCAGTTCATTCCACACACATACCACCCTCTGCGTGAAAAAGTTGCCCCTTAGGTCTCTTTTATATCTTTCCCCTCTCACCCTAAACCAATGCCCTCTAGTCCTGGACTCCTTGACCCCAGGGAAAAAAAAATTGGTCCATTTATCCTATCCATGCCCCTCATAATTTTGTAAACCTCTATAAGGCCACCCCTCAGCCTCCAACGCTCCAGGGAAAACAATCACAGCCTGTTTTTCCAAATAAGCACGCAGCACAGAGAGTATGCATGGTTAGTGGTGTCGGGGCTGGGATTGGTGAGAGCAATGAGACCTCATGGGGTCCAGAGTTGATAAGGCTAAGGACCAATGTCTTCTACCATGATTTTTCAGTGCCTTCTGAAAAAATGCATATCTATTGTGTTCCCTTATGCAATATTTAGAAAATCTGCCTTCTGCACCATGCCACCCATTAATTTTAATCGAAAATGTCAGACAAAGTGTTCAAATGGAACAACAGAGAGGTTGAAGGAAAACTTTATAAAATGGGAGACAGGTGTTAAGGAGTAAAAGAAAGAGCAGTTAGACTGCACACTGAAAGAAAATCTATTCTCTTACGTATCATGGACAATTGGTTACCATTGGATGCAAAATAGAATCATGAAAGGTATGGTTTCTGAATAGAATGCACACAGATTTTACAACCAACATATCGTCTTATTCTGGTTCTGTAAATATGAATCTATGCTTGATTACAGAGACAAAAAGTACTTTGAATGAAAGACTGCCAGAAAATAGTGTAACTGGCTTTTACAACAATAACAAATTTAGCTGGCAACAATAAAGATCGAATGCTTCAATGATTATTAAGGTTCCTCTGACAAAGTTAGAAGATTGGTATTACACAGGCAGTCCACCTCTGCTCTATTCTGATGCAGCTGACTTAACTCTTCTTTATACCACTGCACAGATTCCAATTTCTTGGCCATGGTATGTTAATACACAATTAAAGCATCTGGAAACTTATAGAGACTCATCATGGAACCAATTGCTCTACTCTCAAGAACAATTCATTACTCATAACTTGCACAGAAACACAGAAAAAAATTACATCCTCTATAGCTCTCAACTCTAAGTACAATAAATAAATCTGATTCATACATTGCCCAAAGGTTCTATAAGATGTAGTCTTCTCATGTCACATTTTATTCTACACAATGTATATGAAATGATTACATGTACTCATGTTATATAGCAACTAGTCTTCCACCCTGAAATTACAGCCTCAAATATTAATGAGGCAAAAATAGAAATTGCTTGAAAAGCTCAACAGGTTTGGCAGCATTTGTGCAGAGATATCAGAGTAAACATTTTGTGTTGAGCAACCCAAAAGGTGAACTCTGATCTCTCCAGATAATGCCAGACCTCTGAACTTTTCCAGCAATTTCTTTTATCTCTGATTTACAGCATCCGCAATTCTTTCAGTTTTTGATCAAATGTTAAATGATCTGCTAAACTCACATTTACAGCAATGTTCATCACAAAAAAAATCATTAACGTAAACAAATTTACATTAATTAGATATTTAATTTAAAAATGTAACTAAGTTTTGCTTGGAATAAGGGCTTCAGGAATGAAATCAATAAAAGTTCATCATTAATTACAACAGGGCTGTGGCAAAACCTGAAAAAAATTGAAAATGTACTGCAAAAGAAAGTTAAAGTTGTATTAACAATACAAATTAAATAAGCTCCATTTGCAAATATATATAGCATAAATATTTAGCACAGTTAGCCCAACTTTACTTCACAATAAAAAACTTCAAATGTTGCAAAACGGTTATAGATTCAATGTTAATGCAAAGTTACATGATTTCATCCAGTGAAATTATCAAGTTTAAATTCAACAAACAGAGCATGTTGGCATTAAGTACATTAAAGCAGCATTTTCATATATAATGGGCAGTTATTTATTTTCTATTGAAGATAAGCTGCCCTGATTGAAATGAAATCAGAAATGAAGAAAGAATACAGTTCAACGTATGTAATGATGCAAATAAATGGAGAAATATTAATGAAGATGCATAAGAGATTGTATCTGCAAATATTTCATTAAGTCTTGACTGCTTGATTATATCAGGACAATTGGATAGGCGGAGGGGGGGGGGGGGGGGGGGGGGGGGGTGCGTTGGAGGAGGAGGAAGAAGAGATCAGGAACAGGAAGAACAGTACCAAGTAAGAGATTCCTGAAATTAGCACAATAGTTTAATACTTTAGAATGATTAGCTCCAAATAATGGTATGGAAAAAATGATGAATACTACACATAACCCCAAAACAAATCTTGCATTTAAATGTTATATTTTATACAGCTAATTGAATTGCAACAAATTAAGTCTCTTTCTGTAGTTATGAAAAATGTTCTTAACTCATCATCAATACTACACAATTCATTGGCAATAAATCAGCTAAAATTGCATTGCATTTGAACACACAGGTCCGGAGTTGGATGAATGACAAACGGGATTATATACACCAACTAGCGAGAACACCTTTAGAAGATAGAATTATCGAGAAAGGAATTTCATCAATTCTTCCTATCATTTGCCAAGCATTGTGATTTTCCCATTTTACATACACAACTTTAAGCTGATGAAAAACGTTGTTATACAGTTGCTTCAAAAATTATGTACAAATGTATTTCATACATCAGGGTTTATCTTACATTAGATTTAGGAGTACACAATTCCAAAGCTTCCTTTCCCGTTTTTCTTAAAATGATTACTGACGATGGATAGAAACATTTCTTGTGACATCATATCAATCACCCCAGCATCTACCGTCTCATTTAATCTGCTTCTGGATTGCTCCCTCTTTGTTGCAGAAGTAGAAATTAGTTCATTTGTTATAACTTCATCACATTCAGCAGCATCAGAAGGATTCAATGCCACAGCTTGTTCACATTTGTTAGAACTACACTCAATTAATAAAGATGATACATTTTGCATTTCACAGGAGTCAGAATTTAACTCTGAATTATTTTCATCGATGCTGTTCTGTGGGTTCTGTTTTTGTTCTGTATCACCTAAAAAAAAATTTTTTAAAAGTCATGAGATAGACATTCAAATTTTGTTTCTGTTTTGGCATAATTTTCTGTTTTCAATAATATGATATTAATTTAATGCAATTTTATTGAGCTGCCTTTCATAATAGTTGTTAAGAATGCCTTAGTAATACTTCAACCTATTTTTCCAGATAAAAGTAGATTTTTTTCCAGAAAGTTTCCACAAAAACAACTTGGCATTGGCGAAAAAGGGGAAAATCTCACTAAAGTACAATGAAACAAAATTTCAAACTCTCAAATATTCTGCAAACATGTACTATTGTAATGGAATAATTTATGATTGCATAATAACTCAGTAAACCCTCAATTGAGACAGACTTGTTTAAAATATATATTTATATTAAGGTGTAGGTAATGGCAACATTAGCCATTGGTGCTCCCAAAAGACAATGGAGACCCACCTTAAAACTCTTGTAGCTGGATGTAGGTTTGCTCGCTGAGCTGGAAGAATCATTTCCAGACAAGAAAATGCAGCACCTTCTGGTTAGCGTGGACCACCATTATAACCCACAACTACAGTGCAATGGTGACAGATGCCATTGCTGAAAAACAACAATAGCACTCCACTGCTTTGTGACAGGCGCTTGACACAGATAATGGGTTATAATGGTGGTCCACACCAACCAGAAGGTGCTGTATTTCCTTGTCTGGAAATGAACCTTCCAGCTCAGTGAGCAAACTTCCATCCTCAACCTGAGCTACAAATCTTCTCAATACTCTTGTAGCTTTTGTGATGTTCCTAAAATACTGTTCTAGTCAAGGGCCATATGATAAATATCAGTTTGAAAATACAGAGAGTCAGGCCAAATGCAAAATCAAAAAGGTAAGAAAAGCAATTGGTGACAAACAGTCAGTACAAGTACAGATTGGCAGCTAATAGAAAAGAAAATCTAAATCTTCAAATAAGCATATTAACAGCAAAAAGGACTGACAAAGACCAAAATGGATATTTATTAATGAAGACTAAATGAGTTATTTGCATCTGCAGCCATCAAGGAAAGGATAGTAATAAAGCTACTGTACACAAGGAATTTGCCAGGCTGCTAGATTAGATTTTAAAAAATAGACAAAATGTAACAACTTGAAAGACCCGCAGTCCGTAAAGTGAATACACCTTCCAGTTTGCACACATTCTCAATTGATGGGAAAAAAGGAGATTGGTTAGATTGCAGAGGTACTGACCACCAAATTCTCCTTAGATAGCAGATAGAGTCAAAGAACTGGAGTATTGCAAATTTTTTACTCTTATTCAAAAAACAACCACTTGTTCAGTTACAGGCCTGTCCATTTCGACACAAAGGAATAAAATTAACAGCCTTTTTTGCAAACATACACAAAGAAACAAAACAGAAAGATTTATTAATAAATGTTGGAAAACTAGATTTGAGTTTTTTGACGAGGGAACAGAATGGAGAGATGAAGACAAAGCAGTTCATATGCGGGTAGCCCAGTCAATGTACTCAAGTATTTTCAAATGGTTTTGACAGAGTACTATATATTACACTTGCTAGTTAAAGGTTTGAGGGGTTAAACATTCTTGCCACAAGGGTGAGGAAATTACCAATAACCAATGAGGGAATCAATTATCTCTCTTGAAGTTCAATGATATTATAATTACCCACCCCACCCACAATCAACATCTTGGAGTTTACCATTGCCCAGAAACTGAACTGGATGAGCCAAGTGAACACAATGGCTACAAGAGTATATGAGAGGCTCACAAGTCTGGAACAAGTAACTTATCTGGAGGAGTGCAGTTTCAATGACAAAAAGCTCGACAACATCCAGGACAATGCAGCCCACTTGACTGGCAGCCTGGCATTTTAAAAATTCATGCTCACCAATACACAGTGGTAAGTGTGTTTCATCTACAAGATGCACTAACAACTCACCAAAGCTCCTTAGATGGAACCTTCCAAGCACATGACCACTCATCTAGAAGGACAAGGGCAGCAGATACACAGGAACACAATATGTGCAAGATCCAATAGCAAGTTTACAAAACATGAACAGAAAGCAAAGAGGTGAATGAATGTTCTTCAGACTGGTGGGAGGAATATTGGAGTGCTTCAAGTTCAATACTAAATCATCTGCTGTTTGTGATATATAGTCATGTTTGGAATGAAGGTGAGAGGGTGCAAATATAGCATCAGACAGTAAAATGATCTCTCGTCTGCTTTTGGTAGCCATTGTTTATAAGAGGAGTGTGATTCATTTTACAGATGGTAGACAAGTTCCCTTCATCAAAATGGCCATTACTTAGCATTAATATATGAATGTTATTTATGATTTATCAGTCCAAGTCGAGAGATTATCTTAGTACTGCTGTACCCAGATCAGGTACAGATCTGGGTGTGAATGGAGCATGAACAGAAAACCGAACAGATCTTTTCCTGAACATATAAAGAAGGGAAATCCTCTAACTTTTCCACATTTCCTGTGTTAATAAAATGCATGTCATATTTTAAAAATATTTCACATTGATAGCACAATGATTCACTGTAGATTGATAGTATACAAATTACATAGTATTAATGGCAGAGAAACAGACCAAATGGTCCACGGCAGTGTTTATATTCCACATGAACTTCCTCCCATCGTTTAACTCCATCAGCTCTTTTCTTTTTCCTGATTCAGATCACAAGTGACAAAACTAAGTTAATCAATTCACAAGATTTCCACTTACTTGTTTGTGTTGCAACGGCAGAGGAAATTTTCTTTTTTGGTAAGTGTATGGCAAATTTGGCCATTGTGATACCGTAGTCTTCATTGTTATGAATCAGATTGTTCATCATTGTTATTTTTGGTACATCATAAAGTTCCTCCATAAAATTCTGTAATAAATATCAAATACAAATGACATGGCATTCTATGGCACATTTACAACTAGTTCCAAGACACTTTCATACTCATTATGAATTTTTTTTTAAAATCAAACAATATGGATATGTAAGCATCTCTTATTCCATCCTTCACAAAATTATTCAAAAGATCAACTAACAGTCACAGAGATTGCAATGTAGTTACCCTACACCCAATGGAAATGATGCAGACATATTAACCTTTATGCTACCTGCCAGATCATCTCCATGCGTAGAGCAGGTTTAGCATTAAAAACGTCAATGGTTGCACGTTCAGCAGTGGATCTCACTTACGTGAAGCTCATCACAAATAAAGCTAGTGACACATAACAGGAAGCAACATCAGAAAAGCATGAGAGAAAGGCATGGGTGTTTCAATGCATGGAGGATACAGTGCTCGATATTATTGGCATGGCTAACTGATGTCATTGAAGTTAAAAATCACAACACCAAGTTATAGTCCAACAGGTTTATTTGGAAGCACTAGCTTTCAAAGCACTGCTCCTTCATCAGGTAGCTGATGAAGGAGCAATGCTCTGAAAGCTAGTTTTTCCCAAATAAACCTGTTGGACTATAACCTGGTGTTGTGATTTTTAATTTTGTCCACCCTAGTCCAACACCAGCTCCTCCACATCACGGATGCCATAAAAGCAATCCATGGATCACTACACTCCAGCCTTATGGACATTCTCAATTGGATTTTACCTTCATCATGCAAACGACCATGATGTAGAAGCTGCAGATACTTTGGGTCACCTTTGTTGGCTCGGCTTTTGTTTTATCTACTTATTCAAGAACTGCATTGCAATTTATTTTCCAAAGAAGGCATTACATAAATGAAAGCTGCTCTTGTTGGGTTACTAACTTTCTTAAATGCATTTGGGTTTACCTTAATACGTATTCCCTCCTTGCAGTGATGTATGTCATTTCCAAACAACTCACATGTGCTGCTTGGATAAATTTCAAGTCCTGCCCCCTGTTAAACAACACAACATTTTAATCTTTTTCCTCTTAAATCTTCCGTGCAGATCAGTGTTTTCCCCTCCTTGATCCTCTCCCAAGAAAGATATCTCCAAAACAATAAGAGATTTCCCACATTGGCTGCAACCAGATCTTCAATGCACATACATTTTCCCAAATTTCTAAGTTTAGATCTTTACGATTCACTACACAATTTTTGTGACATCTAAATACATCAGCCTCAATGAATATTGCCAGCTAAATGCTTCATTTTCTTCATTCTCATTTATATCTTCCAACTTCTGTTTGTTTAATTTTGTTAGAAAAATATTTCCATAACCTTGTGTGCTATTCTGCTTTTGGTCTTTCGTTTAACCATTGAAGTAAAACTATGTTCTCAATATTTGGTTTTTACTAGAGTTAAATTAGAAGGGGAAGAACTGCTGTAAATTTCTCAGGCTTCTCAGATTCAAAAAATCCTGAAAAGAAAATCTAGTAATTAGGCAGTGCTAAATAGAATTGGGGCTCACAAAGACTTTTCATTTATAATTTCAAACATACCTATTCCCTCCTACATGGTTATTAAAATTAGACAGAAAGTAGTTCACTTTATGGACAAAAATAATGATGCCAGGAGCCAAAGTATTTTTGTGACAACCTATGGTTAAATGGCGATTTCTTGTGAAAATCTGTAAAGTACAAATGATCTTAATTATTTCAAAAGATACTGTTCACAGGATCATGATTAATGCTTTGTGGCTTGATAAAGCAATACTTATTTTTCTGGGACAATCCTTCAATTTTAGTACCTCTGCAAAGATGTGCTAAATAAATGTACTTCTAATTTAAGGTTAAACTTAAATCTTTCTTTGGAAGTTATGTTTTGCATGAGAGCTTTCATTACTGCTGACTTAAGTGTTCAGTTTCATCATGTCAAACACATTATGATTATTTCTTCATTGAAAATCATTACTGAGTCAGTCAATCATTCCCGACATTACTACGAAAGCTACAAGGATCAACTGAGAGACTGGTAGAAACTATACTTCAGTAATTTTTGTATAACTTGCATGTGTCAAGCTGATATCCATAGTTAGAAAAACGGTCTTAAGATTTTTCCCAGGAAACGCAATGATCATCAAAAATTTAATCCTTTTTGTTTATCCTGGAAGAAGCTGCCAAAACATGCGAGTGTAATGAATGACAACATAGTTAGAGAGAAAGATGATATTTCCACTTAAAAGTAAAACTGCAAGATAGATCTGGTTATGTTATGATTGTCAGGAATTTCCTGTCGTACTGAATGGATTTTTTTTGTCTCCAAGGAAAATGTATGATCAAGAGTGGGATACTTGTGTGTGCAAATTATGCCAAGAATGGAATTGGCAGGCACGATGGGCTTGATGATCTTCACAGATTAAAAATTCTAGCTTGAGAAATACACTGGTACTCACAATGCCATAAAAAAAATGACATGTACTTCACTCAATGTAATTTAGCATTATCTAAAAAAATTAAAGATTAAAATTACTATTTTAAAAATTACAAATATTTTCTGATACTTTACCAAGTGAAAAGCACATATTATATTGCATTTCTTTAAAGTAACCAACATTAAAGATTATATTCAGCACAAAATACACAATGCAGTTACAAAACTGGTTTCTTTAGCAATAATTCAACCCCAGAGAAAATAAAACCACGTCTTTTCAAAGGTACTTGCCTCTTATTGAGGAATATTTCCTGAAGTGCTCTCATCTTTAAATTGCACAGTTAAATCAATTAGTCAATGTTCATTCTGAATGCCTTCAGGAAAGTTGTGACAATTTCTGTTTCTATTCAAAACATCTCACATCTGAAATAAACTTTTTTTTTGTTCTTGCCATAGTATAAATTAAAAGAAACTAGGATCTAGATGTAAATTAAGAAATAATCAAGAAACTATTTTAAGCTAATCTGCTATTGGTTATTGATCAGCCATTCAAAGAGTAGGCTACAAAACAGATTAAATGTTGTGCTGAATTTCTTATGGAGCATGAATGGGTCACATTAATTATGTGATGTTTTACTTTGATCAAATTTAACTAAAACAGGGATAATTAAGTATACCTACATTTTAGTCATTTTATGGTCCTGTATTGGTACTGTAACACCTTATGGCAGTAATGTATAAGTAATTAAAAATGAAATAAAAACAAAAGACAGATCATAACATCATTACATGACAAAGAATTTCTGGAAAATAGTATTGACAAAACACAGTTCCACTGTACATTTTAAGAATAACTAAGCAAAGAACATTTTAATCTTTTCTCTACTTCAAAGCTTGTTATAACCTTACATTGATATTTTTCATCAATTAACAATCATTTACACTGTATTTCCTCTCACTTAGCAACACTAATTAAATTCAATGTTAATTGCATTTTCAAGAAGCAAGTAAACTCCAATTGCTGACTGGCTCTACTTCTTAGAAAAGTATGCATATATTTTAAAACCAAATCTTTAATAAAAATGGCCATGAGAATTCAATTCACATATTTAAGTTACCCCATATAACTTTAATACCAAAAAAAAACAGGCAATATTATTCCTTAGCATTCATCAGCTCTGATATCAGCCAATGGAAAGTTCACAGTTATATTATTTGATGATGCAAACGACAGGGAAGGAAGAAAATCTATCTACAACACATTTGGATATATCTTACTAGCCACAGCAAGTTGACTACACCTTCTTAGATCATGTCCCGTTTGTGCAACAGCGTAACTAAGTATGCTAAAATGGAAAAGCAGACAATTCTTGGAAAAGCACAATAAGTATATATCCTGATCAATTAACTAAAAGACGTGGTATTCCCACATAATTTAAACTAGGTTGTTATGGAAACTGATGGATTCAGCTCAAATTCAGAGCAAAATTGTTTTCTTCCATCATGCTTAAATTAGACATTCTGGCATGTCATTTCTCAAAAAAAAATTCCATAAAATTAAAAGTCAAGAAATTATCATCCCATTCCAGTATTTTTGTAGTTCTGAAGATGTGGCATTAAACTATACCTTTGCTCCATACAGGTCACAATTTTTCATGTGTAATTTTGCTGTGGTTCTCAATACAACTCCTGTAGTGTCACACTGGAATACACAATTCTCCAGAATAGCCTGACCCTTACGAATACCTAAAAGGGTTTTTAAAAATGTAATCAAAAGAATGGAACATGTTTTCCCACTTTATTCCATTGGCTAAATAAAGGAACAAATAATTGATTAGACAGCAGTGACTGTTTGAAGTTAGTTTGCTTATAAAACAAATTAGACTAATGAAAAAAAATTCATAACTTGTCAGTGTAAAAATTTAGATCCTAAGCATACAGCAAAGATTGTACAAAAACAAGACAGATGATCTTCCAATATTTAATTTTCAAAACTTAACGTTATAGACTTAATTTAAGTCTAAATGCAGAAATGCGATAACCTGAAACACCCAAAGGAAATGTTAATTTTTGATGTGTTGGTCAGGAAAAAAAAAGTCATCCTGTAGAATAATAGAACCTTACAATACAGAAAGAATATCATGCCTCTGCTGGCTCTTTGATAAAAGCTGTCTGCTCTCATCTCATAACCCAGCATTTTACCTATAACTCTGCAAATTATTTATTTTCATCTAATATGTAGGTTTTATCTGAACACATGGGCAGCTCAGATGGAAATGGTAATCAACTCTCAACACTATACATATACCTGAAAATCACCTCTGCACATCTAACCTTGACGTCAATACTTCAGAACATAGCACAAATGAATTCTCACGAATATGTCCATATATACAGATTGATATCTCAGATGCTTCAAAAAAAAACAAAGATCTTAGGGATAAAAGACATAAGATACTTGTAATTGTCTACTAATGCATGCTGAATTTATTTTCTAAGAAGGCAATTATCAGTACAGCAATTTATTGCAATATTATGTATGAACAATAATAATTGGCATGAGTCTATAAACAACAATATAACCATACAAACTGTTCATGTATTGGTGGTCGATAGAGCTTTGGTTCTCAAGTGCTATAATCACCCAGGATAAGTGGTCACCAAGGATACTTTTGTGTCAGCTCTCAAGCACAAAGTTGCTCGAGTATCACTCCATGCAAAACCATTAATCAATGCCCAAATTACTGAGCACACTAAAAACTTTGTTTTGAGTCTCTCTCACTATATTTGGATACTTAAAAATTAAAGAGGAAATTGTTAATACTATGAATAAAAAGCATTTACATTGTGTCACCTTACCAGACCATAGGGTTGCTCTCTAATGAGAGAGAAAAAGATTACTGGTGATTTAACCAGAGGGCAACCATACATCAGGTGAAGGGAGAAATTGAGAAGGAGAATCCGTCATGGTAACCTCAGGCAGTGAGGGGAATTGAACCACAGTGGACATTGTACTGCTTTGCAAACCAATAAACAGTAAATCAATAATGAAAACTCTCTGGTATGGTTTATATGAAAAAGTTTGAGTTTTAAAATCTGAATTTAATTCAGGCAAAATGTAATGCTTTTCAATAATAGAAACGGATTGTTTTTATGTGTTTGAGTCATAAGCTCAAATGTTAGTAATTTTTCTTTAAAGAATTGGCAATATTGAAGAAGGACAAATGTTTAACTATGCCAGGGACATTGCCACCTCCAAAACAAAAAAATGTCTAATTATCGCAGATTGCATTACCATTGCAGAATCCCTAATCAACAACATTAGGGATGTGGATATTGGCAACAAATACAATGAGTATAAGGGCAGATCAGCTATCAGGAATTTTGCAATAATAATCTCTTAACTCTCCAAAGACTGGCCATATATGAACAAGTTAAATGAGTCTGCAACAAGGTAGATAGCATATGCAGGAATTATTTGCTTTCCAATAATAGAAAAGAATATTTTTTTGAAGTTGCAAAACTTTTAATTATAGATGTTCATTGTAACTTTGTTCCCTGTACAAGTATATCAAAGTTAGGATACTGGCACAGCAAGCAATTAAGGAGGCAAGTGGCGCATCGGCTTCTATTGCTAGGGACTGGAGTCCAGGTCTTGTTTCAATTAATTGGACATTGATGAGCAGTGGATTTCAGATAGCCTGTAGGATAATTGAGTAAAGGTTGACTCTGTCTTATGTTTACTTCAAATGAAACATCACCAGCACACAGCTCCTAACTTAATCACGCAATTTTATCAAATGCCTTTCTACAAAGAAACTGGAGTTTATAACTAGATTATCCAATTGAATAAAATTGATTAGTGATAGTCCCTTGAAACAGCACTGTAACTGACCAAAATTTTAAAGAAAAACTAAAATTAAAATTGAAGTGATATCTTGGGAAGAGTTAATGCACTTCAAATCCTTGGATGCCAAACATTGTGGAAGGCCTTAAGAATGCCTATGGGCACCAAATATTCCCATCTCCAGGGACACACTTACAGATTTAACTACAGAAGAGGGGTAGGCAGTTGGGTCTTGCAAACACTAACAGCCTGCAACTCGACCTACCAATGGCCAGCTTGGCAAAGTGCAAGCACAGACTTACAAGGATTCCCAACTTACCCACCCCTCAAGTGTTTTTTTCTTAAAAAGTATTTTTTAATTAATGTGCTTGTACATTCTGTGACTTGAACCTGGATCTTCTGGCCCAGAGAGATGGACACAATCACTGCAGTACAAGAGCCTTAATTCAATCTCCTTTATTCCCAGATTGCAGCTGAATCTTGCTTCAGATTGGACAGAAGATGCCTGTTCAGTTCATACTAGCTGTATTCTTTATTGCTACTGCATAACTGACCTTCTGAAATGTGTGGACAGGATGGATAAATAACAGTGATCACCACATATACTCACTGTCTAGCACTTATTTATATACTATGGAGGTAATGCACATTTAAAGCACCATTGAGATGAGTTTGTGTACAAAAGAAAATACTTGCCCTCTATCAACCTGGTGTGTGGCGAGGTACTGAAGGCATGAGAACAACAGAGGCATTTATAATAAAGTACAAGGCGGCATGACAAATAAACAATGTATAACTAAGCAGAATTGTAGTAAAGTGGTTTCTAACAATAATTGATCAAAATTTATAAAAGCATAGGAATTTAAAGATTTTAAAAACTCATGCTCACAGGTTTCTGTATCTTTGCCAGTGTAGCAGACAATTATGTTGTACTTACATAGAATACCCTCTGTAGCACCATGCTGAATAAATTTCAAATTGGATATTTTTAAACAACTGGCAGTGCAAGCAACAAAGGCATCTCCTTTACCTTCCTTTTCCAGCACAATGTCATCAGGAAGCCCATACCCTAGTCAGAGGAAGAAAGCATGTAATGATTTTGTGGACAATAAGCTGCAGACTTGTAGGATATTAACAGTCTCTACCAGGCAATGCACGAAATGATTTAGATTTCTACAGTAACAAAGTGGTGGAAGTCCAAATCCTCTGCAGATCACAATATTCCTTAAATCTAATATTTCAAAACTCTAAGTCACTTTGCTCCTTTTCTCTCGGCAACCGTGCTGAACATCCTCTTCATATCCAACCTTGCCCCTAAATTTTTTTTAAAAACAACATGGAGCCCAGAACTGACCACAAAATGTAGTCTAATCAAAATTCTATACACATAATTTCTTCATACTTAAGTTTATGACTAACACTCACGAAAAATACAAATGTAAGAGTGCGCGCCTGTATGGAAAGTTAAGGAATGTTAAATACCAGAATAGAGTTTCCAGCAGATCCCTAAACTTCATAACCCAACAGAAAAACCATAATTAACTCTCTTCAGTTGCCCAACATGTGCCATTCCCAATCATAAGTTCAGACAGGAGCTCTCACATTTTTTCTTTCCAAAGTTCTGCTCTTTATTTCAATTTTCAAAATCCAACTGAAAGGATTTATGCTTTGCTTTTCCCTCATGGTTTGATTATGTTAAATAAGACTCCATCTCATTGTACAGTCACGTGCATGTTGGTTCCAAATGCATTGCTCTGCTTCTTCTAACTTCGGCCAGCAATAAACAGTGCTTCTGTCTCTAACTTCTACCCTCTCAATATTACTCATATTTGATTGTGGTTGTTGAATGAAACTAGCAAAAATACAAACTTGAGCATTTCAAATGAATTACTATCAGACAGTTGGCAAGAGATTTAACGAAGTACGATATATTACAATTCTTTTGCATCTTCAGAACTCTATTCTATAGCATCCTGAATTTTCATTAGATGAGCAAAGAAATGAATAATTCATAAAGTTGTTTATAAATATGTACCACGAGATTAAAAATAGTTGGTAAATGGAGCCTTGCATTGATAGATCACCCTTCACCAGGTTTACAGATAAGAAAGCAGGCATAAATGATGTAAAATATACATTTTGCCCTTAAGTACCTACCTTCAACTTGAATGGAATCAGCAATGCTGAAGTAGCCATTCACATAGTAATGGCCAGGACAGATAACAACAACATCTCCTTCAAAGCAGGCATTTACTGCTAGAAGTGGATCACTGTGAAACTAAAATAAAAAGTAGCTAAATAAAACATTTGCTCCTACTTTAAAGATAAACATTTCATGTAAAATAACTTCTTGTAGAAGAAAATCTTCGGACTCGATTTGAAAAAAGGACCATAATTATACACTACTTCATTTCAATGTTAACCATTCCAAGTCTAATTTGCACATGTCCCCTGAAGTATATAATTCCAATTAATGATCAAAGGAACCTTCATTGAAAGCTTGTCGAATATTTCATGCAAAGAGTTAACTGCATATTTCCTGGAAAATAATTGTCAGGTTCAAGTTTAGAAACAGTGCCAGTTAACACGAAGGTTTCCTACATCTTAAACTGACTTGATATGATGCCACATTAACAAATTTTATATCGCAAAAGCTTAAATGAAAACTAGAGAATAGCCACCACAAATCTCAATCAGATTAGCTCCTTTTGGAGCACTAACCAGAAGTTTGCAGGTTGAATTCAATTACACCAATTACACAAAGCTCAAAATCTAGTTGACATTCCATTGTAGGACACATTATCAGAAATACCCTTTTGCACATGTTAAAACACAAATCCAATCAACTCATTCTAGGGTTTCAGTTGATCCAGGGAGTGCAATACTTTGTTTAAAAAAAAGGGGAGGATCACCCTGCCCTAGCAAAGGTTAGCCCTCACTGAACAAGCATTGTGATTACTCAACACAAGCATCATACGCAGTAACAAGCCACTGCACATCTAAAGGAATTAAGTCTGTGAATACAACAACTAATTTTTCATCATGCCAAAACATTTTGCAAAAGGATCACAAATTGGTCCACTCTACAATCCTCATTACTATAGTTCTGATTCAGTTCTTAACACAAAGTAATGGCTTTAGTTAACTAATATTTCATACGTTGATGTCTTAAGAATCATTACCTTGAGCACATGTTCCTGAGTAACACAGTCTGGGTTTAGTTTCTCCCTCAGCAGAGATTGTAGCAGAGTGATGGTCATAGAATTTGAAACTACATGAATAACATTTTCACCTGAAGGACGAAGTCCTTTAGCCTGCTTTGCTGGGAATCCACAGCCATCCTGACATAGCACATACCTAAAAATAAATGTTTTTAAAGTTATTGATGTTCATAGTTAGGATTAGAGTTTCAGAGTTTTAAAATAAATTTAATCAAATTTCTCCCAATCGTAAATCATCTCAGTCCAGGACATCAACATAGGAGATCCATCAGGTAATATTTTAATCCCAACGAACTTCAGCTGTTGCAATGACACTTTCCCCTATTATATTCTCAAATAGAGATGTCTACTGTTAGTGTTCAGTTCTAATCACAGCTCCTCAAACAATGAAGCAATTCGTGCTCACGTGCAACACAATGCAGACAAAATTCAGTCAGTAGGAAGTAAGTAGTAAGAAGTGATAGCATGCTACACAAATACCCATCTCCAACAAGAAAGAATCTGATCATTTTTGCTTGATGTTCAAATTCATTGCCATCACTGAATATGGAGGTTCTCATTGATCAGTTCAAAAAGGCAATTTACCACTTTCTCATGGGCAATTAAAAGATGGGCAATGAATGCTAACCTTGAATGACTCAGAGCAAAATAGATGCTCCATGCATTTTAAAGTATTGAAATCGAAAATCACTTCAGACTTATGTTTTAAGCCACACCCTCTACAGAATACATGTCTATATACCTGTTCTATTTAAACAAATCCACATGGTACCAGATATATCCAAAGGAAAAGTCTAAATCTCATGACGTTAAGTGGTGAAACTATCAGCCTTGCCATCATGAATGCAGAAAAACTGAATTTCAGGAAACCGCACACGCACGGACATCCAGATTTTGTTTTGGTTTATCCACGGCTGTGGATGTAACTAATCATTTCTAATACCCTTGAGTTGCTGAGTTAGCTTCTCAAACTATTACTATCCATGTGGTATAGGTACACTCAGTACTATCGGAGAGGGGGAACGTATAGGAACAACAAAATGTTTAAAAGTCAGAATGACATGCTTAGAAGGAAACTTGTAGGTGGTTTTTTTTTGCATCTGGTGCCACTCTTCTAAATGGTAGAGGTCACAGTTTTGAAAAATGCTACGGAAGCAGCCTTGGGATGTTGCTACAATGCATTTGTAAATACTGCCAAAGTGTAACAAGGGTGGTGGAAAGAAATGTTTATGGTATTGGATGGGTGCCAATCAAGTGAGCTGCTTTTTAACTTCATGCGAGTTACTGGAGCAGCAGTCATTCATAAAGTGGAGAGTGTATCATCACGATAAGAAACTCTGCATTTGAGGTCTGGAATCTCTCAGCAATCAACATGAAAAATTTCACTTTGACACAGTCTAACTATAAAATCATTTGAAAAAGTTACACCTTGTTTAAATGAACTACAACTGGGGTATTAACTGTATACTAACTTCAAAATGACCACTCAATACCCTTGCAAATAAAAATCGTTAAGTTTATACTGGCGGAAAATCAAATTTCTCCACGAGGAATAACATTTCTATGTATTTTTATTAATTCTTTTAAAGTTTACACGGGCATTTTAGCTTCTAAATCCAATCATTTATTTTGTACAACAATTTAAATTAAGGATGAAATGTTTTTAAAATTCCAGATTTGCCGTCTGAGAATATTTCAAATGATTGCTTGCTTACTGTAAACCTAGAGCTCCAATGTATTTGGCATCAGATTTAAACCATCATCTGGAAAGGGAAAGACTGCACCAGACAGTGCTATATCTTTGTCAGCAAACTTTCTTACAGGTTGTGGCATGCCCTGCTGCTTCACTTAATGGCTGCAAAAACTAGCCCTTTGCTATAAAAGTATTGAATTGTGGTTAAAAAGAAAGTAAATAGCTGATTTATAACAAATATAATCTTCCATTAATTTTAATATGTAACAGGAAAGGTGCAGGCATTGTTTGTAAACAGAAGTGAAACCAAGTATCAATTACCTATAAAGTGGGGCCTCCATTATTCGAAGTTTATATTTAAGCTTCTCCAATTGTTCACAAAGTTTAACTCCTTCCACCATGGAAACATTATTCAGTTCAGATTCTGCCGCTGAATCACTAATAGATATATTCTCTCTCACTTTTACAAATTCGTTATAAGTCTCCTCACACTGGGTTAACAGCCGGTTATATTCAGCAACAAGATCAGCAGGAACACGATCTTCAAGAATATCATAGTACCTGAATTTAAAAACAAAATTGGATGCTTTCTCCAATAAAAGCGTATTGTTAATTTCATAACCAGCACAGTTGCACTCCCCTTTATACAATTTATAAGGTACTGTTGAACTCATATTCCAAATTTGTTTATGGCAATTATGGATGATTTTGACAGCATGAAAATATTTCAGGATATGAATTCATTCAGTCCCAATTCTGGTGTAATGTCTGAAACCTAATTAGTTAAGTGAAAATTAAAATAGGATTCCAACACTTCTTAATTTGATGAAGGGTTCTATCTATGTTCATTGGTCAAAATCTACATTCAGGTGTCAATTTCCACAGCACTGCTTAAAAAATAAATCACATTCCATAATCCATATAAATAAATTTTTAAAAATCCAATCTTCAGTCCATTCAGTTAGCCAACTTTTGTTAGAGCAGTTAGGGGAGCATAATGGTTAACCTCAGAACCACTATGGAAAGGGGTCATATATACAGGAGCTATAACCAAACTGCTACCCAGGAACTGCTATTGAATACTGGCCAATGACAGGATGAAACTTGTCCACCTTGTCCCTCCACAGGCAAATTGCCTGTCAATATATCACAGCTTTAACACATTAAAAAAAGGGCAAAGTATTAAGAGAACACCAGAGATATACACCCCAACAAGGAATAAAAGCTTTCAACAGAGGGGGAAGAATTATTAGAGAATGAGAAACTATTTTTAGCAAGTTGAGAGAAGATTTGTAGCTCAGGTTGAGGTTCTAGATATAAGTTTGCTCGGTGAGCTAGAAGGTTCATTTTCAGACGTTTCATCACCATACGGGGTAACATCATCTGTGAGCCTCCGGATGAAGCACTGGTGGTACGGCCCACTTTCTATTTATATGTTTAGATTTCCTTGGGTAGGAGATGTAATTTCCTATTCTTTTTCTCAGGTGGTGGTAGATGGGGTCTAACTCGATGTGTTTGTTGACAAGAGTTCCAGTTGGAATGCCATGCTTCTTGGAATTCTCGTGCGTCTCTGTTTGGCTTATCTGAGGATGGATGCGCTGTCCCAGTCAAAGTGGTGTCCTTCCTCATCTGTATATAAGTACACCATTTCGGCTGGGACAGCGCATCCATCCTAGGACAAGCCAAACAGAGGTACACGCGTGAAATCCTAGAAGCATGGCATTCCAACTGGAACTCTTATCAACAAACACGTCGAGTTCGACCCTATCTACCATCCCCTGAGAAAAAGAACAGGAAATAACATCACCTACCCAAGGAAACCTAAACACAAATAGAAAGCGGGCCATACCACCAGGGCTTCATCCGGAGGCTCATTGATGATGTTATCTAGTATGGTGACGAAATGTCTGAAAACAAACCTTCCAACTCAGCGAACAAATCTGCATCCAGAAACAATTTTGCATTCTAGAACATTATCGCAATCCAATCGTCGATAAATTCTCCAGTTCAATTCACATTTAAACCAATTTTAATACTCTTGTTAAGCCAAGATCAAATTTCAGTTTGCTTAGAGCACCATCTGGTGTCATGAATCAACTACTGCTATCTCATTATTTCACTTTACTTTCAGTGCTCATAAATGATTACAGCCAGCCTTGGGCAGGATGAGAATTAGGCTAAAAGTTGAGGAGGATTTCATAAATGATTGAATTCAGTTATAAAATTCATTTGGTGACCATTCTCTGGAGCGTCTAATTCCATTGACAGTTGCAATTTAATTAAAATTGAATAAGATTTGAAACATGAAGCAGACAAGGGCTATCAGCAACATTCACTCTAAGTTGCAGTTCTGATGATTTGTGCACGGCAGTTATGCAGATGACACCAAAATTAATGGGAACGCAGCCTATCACTAATATTTTAAAAATGCAAAAGCAAAGTACTGTGGACTTTAGAGATCTGAAATTAAATGATGCTGGAAATACTCAGCAGATCAGGCACAGTCTACCGAGAGAGAAACCAAGTTAACATTTCAGGTTCATGACTTGCTGACTATTTTCAGCATTTTTTGGTCTTAAACATTTATACACTTCATCTCATTATATAACTTTAAATAAGTTATGCATGGAATTTCTACAGAATGTTTATGTCAACTGTGTCTTTAAAATTTGCTCCATGCTTTTAACTGACCACTACAGCTGGGATTTTAAAAGTTCATAAGGCTATTTTCTGACAACATAATATTCTGACATGTTGATATCAGGCAGAAGGGAAGTTATTGAACATGCAGAGATTTACATATTTAAACACAGTAAGCTTATGATTTCTGCTAAATCAGTGGCAGGCCTTACAGAAGTGTCACTGCATTTCTAGGAAACACTACTAAATTCATCACCCGAGTAATGAAAAATTATATTAACTCTAGAAATTCTGAATGAATTCTAAATATTCTGAAAATGTTCAACATGACTTGGCAAATCATACTAACAGTTTTAATCTTGGTTCA
This sequence comes from Chiloscyllium punctatum, assembly GCF_047496795.1. Taxonomy (NCBI): domain Eukaryota; kingdom Metazoa; phylum Chordata; class Chondrichthyes; order Orectolobiformes; family Hemiscylliidae; genus Chiloscyllium; species Chiloscyllium punctatum. The sequence continues at coordinate 41,963,040 of NC_092764.1, forward strand.
CAACATCTGACAAAATAATCAAAATCATCTTCATCATCTTCATCCCATCGTCTCCAAATGTGAAGAAAGAAAAATCTACAAAACATGAATGTCAAGCAATTTATACTAACTGTAACCAATAGCAATAAATAGTAAAACATACAAATGAATTCATTTGTATCAGAGAAGTACTAAAAACATACAATTTATCATTTACAGCAGCCTGTAAAGTCATTCAAAGACTCAACTAATTATTGGGTAAAGGAGGTTAGGAGAGGTTCTAGGAAAAAGCTTTATGACTAAGTTTTCTTCAGTCGTGACACTTCTGCTTTGAACAACTTTTAACAGAAAAAATGGTGCACTTGCTTTGAATTGATCGATCGTTTCTAACATATCAAAAAGCAAATAAAATCCATTGTAAAATGAAAGCTACAAATCGATTAGCTAAATAAATGCAGGGTTTAAAATAGAGTTGAGAACTTGGAAAATGCATTAAGAAGCTTCATCCACTCAATGCAATTTTGTAAAGTAAATGACATAATCAATAATGTTCCACATCTTTAAGTTACTACTTCTGCAATGTAGAACTGAATAGAAACTTCAATTTTTACAGGGCACCAATGCAATAAAGACCATTTGCAGCATAAATGATCAGATTTACGTTTTGGCCTGAATACTGGGACTAGGCAGTAGACTGATAAAGCAACAAACCGGTCAGTACCCCCTATTGGAATTTATTGCATTTTCTGGAGTTCGCACATAAGTTGAATAAAGTGGAAATGTAGAGGTTCTACTTGTGATTCTACACTTTTCCAGAGGATGCATTGTTGATGCAGTGTGCTTACTAGAATGCAACCCAAACCCTTGTGGAATGAGGTTTAGTTGGATTTTTAAATAGTATACTAGCTTCATAACAGAGACTTGGTTACAGGGGGGTCAGGACTGGCAGTTAAACCTCCATGGTTTTTCAACTTATCGAAAAGACAGAGAGGTGGGCAGAGGGGGTGGGGTTGCCTTGTTAGTTAAGAACAAAATTAAATCTATGGTATTGAATAACATAGCGTCGGATGATGTGGAGTCTGTGTGGGTGGAATTGAGGAACCACAAAGGCAAAAAAACCATAATTGGAGTTGTGTACAGACCTCCTAACAGTGGTCAGGACCAGGGACGCAACATGTACCGGGAAATAGAGAAGGCATGTCAGAAAGGCAAGGTTACATTGATCATGGGAGACTTCAATATGCAGGTGGACTGGGTAAATAATGTTGCTAGTGGATCTAAAGAAAGGGAATTCATGGAATGCTTACAGGATGGCTTTTTGGAACAGCTTGTCATGGAGCCCACAAGTGAGCAGGCTATTCTGGACCTAGTGCTTTGCAATGAACCAGACTCTATAAAAGATCTTAAAGTAAGGGAACCCTTAGGAAGTAGCGACCATAATATGGTAGAGTTCAGTCTGGAGTTTGAAAGGGAGAAGGCAAAATCTGATGTAATGGTGTTACAGTTGAATAAAGGTAATTATGAAGGCATGAGAGAGGAACTGACTAAAATAGACTGGAAGCAGAGGCTAACCGGGAAGACAGTAGAGCAAAAATGGCAGGAGTTTGTAGGTATAATTGAGGATACTGTACAGAGGTTCATTCCCAAGAAAAGAAAGATTAACCGGGGAGGGATTAGACAACCTTGGCTGACAAAGGAAGTCAGGAAATGTATTAAAGAAAAAGAGAGATCCTATAAAGTGGCTAAGAACAGTGGGAAATCAGAAGATTGGGAAGGAAAGAAAAGCAAACAGAGGATAACAAAGAGTGTAATAAGAAATGAGAGGATCAAATATGAAGGTAGGCTAGCCAGTAATATTAGAAATAATAGTAAAAGGTTCTTTCAGTACATAAGAAACAAACAACAGGCAAAAGTAGACATTGGGCCACTTCAAACTGATGCAGGGAGCCTAGTGATGGGAGATAAGAAAATAGCAGGAGAACTTAACAAGTACTTTGCGTCAGTTTTCACAGTGGAAGACATGAGTAATATCCCAAAAATTAAAGGGTGTCACGGGGCTGAGTTGAGTATGGTTGCCATTACGAAAGAGATAGTGCTAGAAAAGTTAAAAAGTCTTAAAATTGATAAATCTCCTGGCCCCGATGGGATACACCCTAGAGTTCTGAGAGAGGTGGCTGAGGAAATAGCAGAGGCATTGGTTGAGATCTTTCAAGAGTCACTGGAGTCAGGAAAGGTCCCGGATGATTGGAAGATGGCTGTAGTAACCCCCTTGTTCAAGAAAGGATCAAGGCAAAAGATGGAAAATTATAGGCCAATCAGCTTAACCTCGGTTGTTGGTAAAATTCTAGAATCCATCATTAAGGATGAGGTTTCTAAATTCTTGGAAGAGCAGAGTCTGATTAGAACAAGTCAACATGGATTTAGTAAAGGGAGGTCATGCCTGACAAACCTGTTGGAATTTTTTGAAGAGGTAACAAGTAGGTTAGACCAGGGAAACCCAGTGGATGTGGTCTATCTGGACTTTCAAAAGGCCTTTGATAAGGTGCCACACGGGAGGCTGCTGAGCAAGGTGAGGGCCCATGGTGTTCGAGGTGAGCTGCTGGGATGGATTGAGGATTGGCTGTCTAACAGAAGGCAGAGAGTTGGGATAAAAGGTTCTTTTTCAGAATGGCAGCCGGTGACGAGCGGTGTCCCGCAGGGTTCGGTGCTGGGGCCACAGCTGTTCGCATTATATATTAATGATTTGGATGAGGGAACCGGGGGCATTCTAGCGAAGTTTGCCGATGATACGAAGTTAGGTGGACAGGCAGGTAGTACTGAGGAAGTGGGGAGGCTACAGAAGGATCTAGACAGGTTGGGAGAGTGGTCCAGGAAATGGCTGATGGAATTTAACGTGAGCAAGTGCGAGGTCTTGCACTTTGGCAAAAAGAATAAAAGCATGGACTACTTTCTAAATGGTGAGAAAATTAATAAAGCCAAAGCACAAAGGGATCTGGGAGTGCTAGTCGAGGATTGTCTAAAGGTAAACATGCAGGTTGAGTCTGTGATTAAGAAAGCGAATGCAATGTTGTCTCTTATCTCAAGAGGGTTGGAATATAAAAGCAGAGATGTACTACTAAGACTTTATAAAGCTCTGGTTAGGCCCCATTTGGAGTACTGTGTCCAGTTTTGGTCCCCACACCTCAGGAAGGACATACTGGCACTGGAACGTGTCCAGCAGAGATTCACACGGATGATCCCTGGAATGACAGGTCTAGCATATGAGGAACGGCTGAGGATACTGGGATTGTATTCGTTGGAGTTTAGAAGATTAAGGGGAGATCTAATAGAGACGTACAAAATAATACATGGCTTGGAAAAGGTGGATGCTAGGAAATTGTTTCTGTTAGGCGAGGAGACTAGGACCCGTGGACACAGCCTTAGAATTAGAGGGGGTCATTTCAGAACAGAAATGCGGAGACATTTCTTCAGCCAGAGAGTGGTGGGCCTGTGGAATTCATTGCCACGGAGTGCAGTGGAAGCCGGGACGCTAAATGTCTTCAAGGCCGAGATTGATAGGTTCTTGTTGTCTAGAGGAATTAAGGGCTACGGGGAGAATGCTGGTAAGTGGAGCTGAAATGCGCATCAGCCATGATTGAATGGCGGAGTGGACTCGATGGGCCGAATGGCCTTACTTCCACTCCTATGTCTTATGGTCTTATAACTACTGCAGAATACTTCAATAGCCTTGAAAAATTATTTTTCTATTTATAGAAAACTTGTTGAAAGTGTGTTTATATGAGCCTCTGAATCCAATCATTTATTTTGTTAACTAAAAGGTTTTTTTTTTAAAATGAATGATATGAAATCTGCTTGATTTAATGTAGATAAATACTAGTATCACTGCCACAGGATGCTAAAATATCCCATTGATTTAGAATGCCACAAGGAAAGGATAAAATCATACCGGCATGCTTATCTGTCCACTTTCTCAGTTTCAACCCTGTCTCTGCTAAAGCACCAGGTTTTCATCCTGCTGCTTGATTTTTGCTTCCTGCATCCTTAAAGAACCATGCTTCATAGCTGAACTAATACTCAAACAAAATTAAAATCGTGCCTGTGTTCCAGGTCAAAAAACTACAGCTTATGTCTAACAGTTTAGTAGTAACAACACAAACTAAAAGAAAGTTTTAAAACATATTCAATGGGCTGAATTCTTTCCTGATTTTTAGGAAAGGTCAAAAACAGTCTATTATCAAATTTATTACCGAAGATGTTCAATGGCAAGAGCAGTTTGGTCAAACTCTCCTGACTCATCGTTCACCACGTATAGTTCTTGCAATGGCACCAAGTGCTTTTTTGCCTCAAGAAAACTTTCCATTGCTTCTGCATCAAGAGGATATGTTTCAGACTCATAAAGGAATGGCTCGCTTAACTTTACCACAGCCTTGTGGCTTGAAGTCTCCACATCAGTCACCTGAAATTATAAATAATTCACTTTTCAAAAATACAACAAACTCAATGTATGACCTCATTTTCAGTTTAATTAACACAGAATTGTGTTGCCTTTTAGAAACATACTTGCGGCAAAACTCAAGTATCTCAAGCAATTTTGCTTAAGATGACTGCTGCCAGAACAAAATGATAGGCTGAGTATTGGTAGCTGTTAAAGGGGGGGGGATATTTATACTGATGGAGTAGGAGACTACTTTTTGTGATAGGGACACATTGAGGTAGAATAGATAATCTCATCCAGGAGACCATAGTAATTAAAAGTATTTTGTTTTTATAAGCTTAATATGAATTTAACCAAATTATTTTAAACATCAGCAGCTTTGCATACAAGATGTCTGAAAAAAAAATTGATTGAATGTGAATTTCTACACAAGTTCTTAATTAATGCAAATGGCTAATTTTAGTCAAAAAAGATAGGAGGACTATGTTACATAAAATTAATTTATGAATTTAATCGCTCTTGGGTATAAAACCAATGCACTTAGTGGGTGACAGACAAGCAAGACAAGACAAAGGATATATTTTACACGGGCAAAAATCCTGAGATGGAACTATACCTGCTGCAAATCAGCTGAATTAAACAGAAAAGTATGGACAGCATATAAAAAATGCTTTTTCAATATGGAATCAATTGGTGAGTATGTCCTTTATAGGAGCTCAATGTAAAACTTGCCCTATGATTCCTAGGCAATTGTCATGTCCTTTCAAGCAGTCATCCAGTGAATACAATACTTCAAAGATCGTTTCCACATAGAGAAGAATAGATGTATTGGCTGGGAATTTGACAGCCTCCGTGCACAATTCCCCAAGCTGAGGGTCAATATTAACATCTAATCTGCGCTAACTATTTCTTTATTTTTCTACTTTAACTCATTACTTTATTTTTCTATTTTTGTACCTTAGAAGGTGTCGGGAATGGCAGTACACTTGATAAAACATAAATGCAAATCACTTTCTTGTAACTGCAGCTTCAAGGGGATAAAACTAGGCAGATTTTACAATGGAAACACACAATCTGCCAAATTTAAAATGGCTACCTGCATTTCTACGAACTTAGGCAGAAGGTTGCAAAAAGTACAGATCATAGTTGTGGGTACGTTCACAAAGCTGGGAAGTTGATTTGTAGCATTTTGTCCCTTGTCTAGGTGACATTTTCAGTGTTTCATAGGATGTCAAAGAGACATCTGAGAAAAAGGGATCTGAAATTGCTGAATACGTTTCTAGACTTAATATCATATCATGAAGTGTCCAATGGAAGCGAGATACAGTTCCTCTAACTTACGTTGAGCTCCATTGTTCATAAGTAGGAGGCAAAGGACAAAGTTGGGCTGAGAATGAGAACAACAAGCAGCTAGAAACTCAGGGTCATCATCGTGGTCTGAATGATTGCACAAAGTGGTCACCAAGCTGTGTTTGCCTTCACTAATATCAAGGAAACCACATGTATACTAAAACTGAAGGAAATACAAAGCAATTGTTGTTTCATCTGAAAACATTGTTTAGGGACTAGGTGGGGAAGGATCGCATACAAAAGTAAATATTGCATCTTTTAAGCATGCAAAGTAAAGTTTTGTGGATAGTAATGTCCAATTATGTTCATGTTGGTGATAGAAAGCTGTACACATTCATGTTGGTAAACATCAATAACTCTTCATTGAGCATAACCATGTGCAAGAAATGTAAGAGAAGACATCTCTGGAACACTATAGATGAGACAGAATACAGGAAAGAGAGAGTGTGTTTGGTAGCATGGTGTAAAGTTAACATTCTCTCCCTCAATGGCAGCAAAGTTAAGAAGTTAAGAAGTGAAGAAAAGAGGAGGGCATGCGCCTAGCTACATCAATGGTGCTGAGGTGAAGATAGTCAAGAGCATCAAGTTCCTAGGAGTGATGATCATCAACAATCTGTCCTGGTCCACTAACATTGATGCAACAGCCAAGAAGGCACAATGCTGCCTCTTCTTCCTCAGGAGCTAAGGACATTTAGCATGCCCACCAACTTTTATAGATGCACCATGGCTTAGTACGGCAACTGCTCTGCCCAGGACCACAAGAAACTACTCAAAGTGGTGAGCACAGCCCAGAGCACCACGTAAGCCAACCTTCCATTCATTGACTCCATCGACACTTCAATTTCTCAGAAAGGCAGCCAACAAAAGCTGCTCCCACCCTGGCTACAATCTCTTCCAACCTCTTCTGTAAGGCAGAGCATACAAAAGCTTAAACACATGTACCAACAGGTTCAAGAACAGCTTCTTCCCCACTTATTAGATTCCTGAATGGATCTCTCAAATCTCCAGTTGTCCTTGATTTTTGTGCACCTTCTTTGCAGTTATAACTTTGAACAAGGTGAGGAATACAATCACCCTATGACCTTTGTAGGTTATGATATGTGCATTGCACAAAACAAACCTTTCACCATACTTAATTACGTGACAATGACAAATAAAATCAAGATTCAGCTCCCATCTCCATGTGTTCTGATATCATTACGAAATAGATCACTGTTTAATTACCTCTTGATTAGCTGTTTTAGGTTTGAAGTTTCCTGTGAATGCATCAAGTTCATCTTGAAGTTCTTAACACTATTATAAGGATGCGTTCTATACAGCTAATTTCTACTAATAGAAGTAGAGTACTACTGAAGTACAACTTCCTGAAGCTTGAATGTTTATGAATCTGTTGAAACTATGTGGCCTCAGTCAAGATCAATTTCTAACTCCACAGTCCAAGGCTTCTTGAATATTGTGGTTACCTGATTGTTTAGAAATCTCTGAAGCTTCACTTGTGTTCATTTGTGATTGAACTACTGTATGATCCTCTTCAGGTTCCATAACATGATATCGATTAGTTTTTTTTAAATTGGATTCCCTACAGTATGGAAACAGGCCCTTCGGCCCAACAAGTCCACACCGTTCTTCACCTCAGCTGAATTTCCTTTCCTTCAGTGTTTCAAACTTCAAAAGATAAGAACTTCCACATTTAATTGTGACTGTTGCTGGTCAAGTGGATTAAGCATACACATTTATCTTCTTGTTACCTACTTCAACAAAATCTTCTCAAAAACGACAGCAGACTTCACAAACCTCGCTGATCCAAGCAAATGTGTTCGGAAAATCCAAAGCCTCTGCTTGCACTAAATCCACAGCACAAATAGCAACATTGGTCTCTGCCCTTCTGTCCTGAACGAAGCAACTAAGATCAAGAATGCACTGTTGTGGCTAATCAATTTTGGCCTTGTTGCTTTTTCTTCCTTCTACTCAGAAAAGGCCCTAAATGCCTTCGTGATCCAATCAACAGAGCTGAAAAGTGCTGTTGGAAAAGTGCAGCAGGTCAGGCAGCATCCAAGGAGCGGAAGAATCGATGTTTCGAGCATGAGTCCTTCTTCAGGAATCGAAGAGGTTGAACAGTTCATCCAAAAAAAAAATGTTCTCCTATCCAATCAACAGAGCCAAGAGTAAACCAAAAGCAGAACACTGAAAGCAAGAGCTCTTTGAAAAGGCAAGTGACAACTATAATTGGGCTTGTCATTGATTAAGATCTTGCAGCAAGAGGTGTCCTGGACTGACGCATACAGGCAGCTATAAACAGCGTCAAGTTTTCAGATATATCGAGACATTTGCAGAGATTAGTGATATCCAGAACACACTTCTTCTGTCACCACCCTCACCAGGAGAATCCCTCTGCTGAAGCTGCTCCAGTTAGTAACAGGGTAACATGCACATGGGCAGCACGGTGGTACAGTGGTCAGCACTGCTACCTCACAGCGCCAGAGACCCAGGTTCAATTCCTGCCTCAGGCGACTGACTGTGTGGAGTTTGCACATTCTCCCCGTGTCTGCGTGGGTTTCCTCCAGGTGCTCAGATTTCCTCCCACAGTCCAAAAATGTGCAGGTCAGGTGAATTGGCCACGCTAAATTGCTCGTAGTGTTAGATGTAGGGGAATGGGTATGGGTGGGTGCGCTTCGGCAGGTTAGTGTGGACTTGTTGGGCCGAAGGGCCTGTTTCCACACTAAGTGATCTAATTTCCACTCCCACAATTACCACTCATCTGTTAACCAGGACTTACCCTGTCAATCCCTGCTGCAGGCTGGCATCCCTTTCAGGATTCTACTGCTGCCATTGATAATACAAATATCTCAAAGCAGCTGTGGCAAAATATTGCACAAGAATTCCTTCTTTTAAATGAATTGGCCAGCCTATGTATGAGACCTCATGGCTCCCCAGTGTGCATGCCAGCTGAATCCAGACCTATCCAAGAGAGTGTCCCCTGTGCATGCCAAAGGAAATTTCAAAGCTACTCCTTAGAAGCTAATTAATGAACTCAGAACACTTAAATGGAGGTATTCAGGTTCTGGATACATCACTACCTCCTCTCTTCATGAAATCGCCCCCCTTTAAAAATTATATTGTGTTCTGCTACCTTCTAGGAATACAATATTCAAGTTATGCCTGCACTCATTCCCATCCCAACTGGCATTTGGAAATCCAGCCATGGAGTCTCAGGAGAGGAAATAGTGAACCAGTGATTTGAAAAATTTAGACAAGTTTCTTTCGTGCCTGAAGAACGCTTAAATGACAAAGATCACGCAGAAGTATCAAGGAATGAAATGTAAAATTGACAATGGCTCAAAGATCTGAATCAGTGAAATTGGAGAAATCACTAAAAAAATTTGTACTTTTCTCAAGGCACATCCAAAACATCTCACCTCATCAGCATAACCAAGGGGTTGAAGCCCAATAGATCTTGTAGAACACATGCTATAATGTGTTTGTGCAGCACTGCAAGCAGAAGTGCAAAATGCAGTAGTTAGCATTCACCAAATGCATTAATTTAACAGATATTTACCTCAACAAGCACCTCAAACATATCATTGGACCAGAGTGCTTGCCATCCGTACGGTTCGAGGACCTTCTCCAAGTATTCTGCAATGAAATCTTTCACTTCTGATGGTTTAGTATCACCTGTTCGTTAAAATCATGAACAGCGAATCCTCAGTTACTTTAATATAGAACCTCAATCAAGAATTTTACATAATATCCTGCAAAGAGTTCAAAACAAAAATATGCAATGAGAATAAAATGATAAATGCCATGGTAAATTATTTCTATGGATATTGTATAATTATAGAGATCACCCAACTGAAGTGTCTGAAGTGGATAAGAATTTTGAAGTTAATTCCTGAAATCTAACAAGGCAGGCAAAAGAAAAAGCTTTGTGATTTTTTTTTTCTTGGACTAAACACCCAAATATCAATTTTACCTTACAATCTAATGCAGCTTATGCAGTCACTTTCCATTAGTATAGGTGTCTTGCTGTTCTACAGAATATTTGTTAACTAATGATCGAACAGTACAATTTCTTTCTGGAAGGGCTGACAAAAATATTTGATTAAATATCAGAACATTAAGGGCTGAATGGTGGAGCTAGCCAAAGATCACAGCACATTGACAGGGAGGTGTATCTTCTTTTTTGCATGTGAATAATCAATACCTATACACACAATCAGTACTGGGATGGGGCTGAACTGACCACAGAACAAAGAAGCACGAAGAGAGATAGTGGTGGCAACATTAGGTGACACAGCAGCAGCTGCTGGCGCCCAAAAGGTTGTCAGCATATCTAATGGGGTCTGTCTGCCTGCCAGGATAGCTAACAAGAATTAGGAATTCAGCAGCCATATTTCACAGAGAACCACATTCAAAGTTTGGGAGAAGATTTGTAGCTCAGGTGCTCGTTGTTGTGGTTCTGTTCGCCGAGCTGGGAATTTGTGTTGCAAATGTTTCGTCCTGTCTAGTTGACATCCTCAGTGCTTGGGAGCCTCCTGTGAAGCGCTTCTGTGCTGTTTCCTCCGGCATTTATAGTGGCCTGTCTCTGCTGCTTCCGGTTGTCAGTTCACAGGAGGCTCCCAAGCACTGAGGATGTCACCTAGACAGGGGACGAAACGTTTGCAAGACAAATTCCCAGCTCGGCGAACAGAACCACATTCTGTAGAACATTGAGTGGATACTTGCATATCATCACTTTGTAAAGAAACTCGAGGTGGAAGTGAGAATGCAAGTTTGAGGTTGGTGTTTACATGATTTTTCATGCTGGATGTGTATTATAGATGTAACTTACAAGGGAGAAAGACTGGCTTCTCTGCTTTCTGGGAATACTTTCTGGCTGCTCCTGGAGTGGGCAGTGGCTCCAGCCCCTCTGCCACTGACACCAGTGTTTATACCAGCTGCAATGATAGGGAAGGGTCCACAATCTAGGCAGAAATGCCTAACTAAGACAAGGCCCTCAAAGTCTTGGACAGCTGGAGGCCTCCCCTGGTCTGGAAGCCTCAGGTCAGCAGCAAGCACATAGGGTATACTAAGTAAAATTCAAAGAGAACAATTAGCTCAAACTGAAGTGCACAAGTGAATAAAACTTCTGAATGTTAAACCTTGCATTGACTGTGCACTTAAAGGAAAACACAACATCTTTCGATTCTTGCTGCATTTGGTACTTCAAATGAAGTCCTCTCAAAAGAGGCAGGATGTGACAGACAGTATCATTGCACTAAATGCTTCATCCATGATAACTGGGCTGAAGACAGGTAAAATTTTAGACCCAGACTGCAAGAGTCAAACTCCTCAAACACATCTTATTTCACATTACTGGCGTCCCTGGAGTCCTGCACCTCGCAATAGAGAAACTGCAATCCATGAGACCCTCTTTGTTCAACACTTTGCCCCTTTTCCAGCAGCTTTTGTACAGTGGACAAAGGACCACCACAATATGTAAAACTTGCAATGGAACATTCTGAAAAGTTCCACCAAATATCAGAGCATCTAAATCACTTCTTTAGAAGCCCATTTGATGTTCATTCTAGTGGCCCTCTTTCCTCAGCATCCATGTGTGGTTCCACATCTGTGTAAGTAGCCATGTCCCAGCTTCCATCCTGGAAGGCCTGCAGGGACCAGAAAAGCTATGGGGATCTGAGGCTGATGATTGTGGGTGCAGTGATTGCTTCCCACGAAACATGCACACATTTTACAATGATCCTTTTACAATGATCATTGTATTACAATTGAGAGGTTAGAAGCCTTCATGTAAAAAAAGGCAGCCTGCTGCTCGAAAGGAGCCTTGAGCATCACCTGCACACAATCACCCACACTCTACAACCAGAGGCATATAGTAATGGTCTCTCAGCTTGACTGCCTGGACTGGTGTGGAAGCAGTCCTCTCAAAAGTGCTTTGATGATCATCCTGATGCATTGATGCATGGCAGAGTGCAAGAATTTACACCAATCTCTTGTCGATCACTGGAATGACCTTTTAGCACAAACATATTTTTCTGCTTCAGTGCCACAGTCATGATGGGATGCCTCCACAATGCTGGATCTTTTTCTTTGTTTTGGTTTTGTATGCTACTGCCCTCACTGCTGCAGCCTCCCTGTTACACCAAACTGGCTCTTGCAATGATTGCAACATGAAGCCTGTGCCAAAGTCCTGCCAGCTCGTTACCTGTTTTTACCAGTTAACACTTTGAAGCCCTTGTGTACTGTTATTAAATTGCTTGTGAAAAATCATTTTTACATCTCTAGTCTGGCTTGAATCCCTTATGCCATTACCAAAGTTAATTATTGTTGTGCATCAGCATTATCTATATTTCTCATTTTCAACATCTGAACTTGTGTTACAACGCATTTGCATTCTATACTACATATAGAAATTCATAATGTCATTTAGAAACATTATAAAAAATAACTAACCCAAGATGTAATCCTGGTAGGCCCTGTATCGCTCATAATAGGTAAGCTGAGTTGTCTCAATAACTTCTGGAAACTTCGTTGTTCCTGGAAGCAACAGATTTTCCTTTTTGGGACTGTCATGATTGCCTCTAATTTCCACTTGATCTTGAAATACAGTTAGATATAAAATGAATAACATTCGTGGTCAAGCACAATTCCTTAGACAGTTAAAATAGAAGCTAATCACAATTTTAGATACAATGTTATTGCTCTCATGTTATTTAGCTACAGAACTTGCCACAAATCAGATGGGGAAATAATGTTGAAGAACAACAGACTAAACCCTGCAAGATCAGCTGGTAGAGTGCTACAGCACATAATTTTTGAGAGGCCATGCTCAATACTTACATGGTTAATAGATCAATGAGGGTTGTGAACAACAATAATGTACATTGAAGGAAATTGTTGAGTTTCAGTTAATGACAGCTTTAGCAAGAATAGAATAATGTAATTGGGGGGAAAAAAAAATCAAAATACACAATTATTTATAATTTTATATATAATTTAAATTTAGTATTCCTTTAGTTATTATTGCAGAGGATATAGAGTCATAGAGATGTACAGCACAGAAACAGACCCTTCGGTCCAACTCGTCCATGTCAACCAGATATCCAACTCAACCTAGCCCTATCTGCCAGCACCCAGCCCACATCCCTCTAAACCCTTCCTATTCATATACCCAGCCAGATGCCTCTTAAATGTTGCAAATGTACCAGCCTCCACCACTTCCTCTGGCAGCTCATTCCGAATTCATAATACCCTCTGAGCGAAAAGGTTGCTCCTTACGTCTCTTTATATCTTTCTCCTCTCACCCTAAACCTATGCCCTCTAGTTCTGGAATACACTTTGTCTATTTATCCTATCAATGCCCCTCATGATTTTATAAACCTCTATCAGGTCACTCCTCAGCTGCCGATGCTCCAGGGAAATTAGCCCTCGCCTGTTCAACCTCTCCCTATAGCTCAAATCTTCAACTCTGGCAACATTCTTGTAAATCTTGTCTGAACCCTTTCAAGTTTCACAATATCTTTCCGATAGGAAGGAGACCAGAACTGTACGCAATATTCCAACAGTGGACTAACCAATGTCCTGAACAGCCACAACATGACCTCCCAACTCCTGTACTCAGTACTCTGACAAATAAAGGAAAGCATACCAAATGACTTCTTCACTATCCTATCTACCTGCGACTCCACTTTCAAGGATCTATGAACCTGCATTCCAAGGTCTTCTTGCTCAGCAACACACCCAAGGACCTTACCATTAAGTGTATAAGTCCAGCTAAGATTTGCTTTCCCACAATGCAGCACCTCGTATTTATCTAAAATTAATCTCCATCTGCCACTTCAGCCCATTAGATCAATATGCCATTGTAATCTGAGGTAACCTTCTTCACTGTCCACTACACCTCCAATTTTGGTGTCATCAGCCAACTTACTAACTATACCTCTTATACGCACATAGTTATGGTTTTCTTGTGATTACAGAATCTACCATTGAGCTGTTGTCAGTTCAAATTCTACTAGACAAGTTATAAATCTGAATTTTAAAAATGTAGTAATTTAGAGGCTAGCACCAGCTAATGACCATGAAATCTACAGGGTTTTATAAATATCCGGACCCAACCCTGCTTAGACGTCAATACAGTGTCAATCCACGCAGATTGCTCCTTAGGATGTTTAGGCATGGGGATAAATACATTCCCTTCAATAACACCAGCAGCCTCCAGGATCAAATCCAACAAGAAAATGGAAAACTGATTACTGTAGTGGCCATAACGAGATGTGTCACACAGAGCAAAATGTTGCAAATAACTTTGACTCTCAACAAACGGGGTTTTCACCAGGTTGCTCTGATCAGGAAGCCAGGTAGATGCCAGGGGAAATGCACAGACCTACAGATTGATGGAGTTCAATGAAGATGTCGGTTTCTGTGCTGGAGAGAGATCATGTCACACCAAAGTTCCTACTGCCAGGCTCACGGTCACGATTAGAGATTATTATTCCGTCAAGTTCACAAATGTATCCGGGAATGTCAAGTTATTATTCAGGAGATTAAAATTACATTATAAATATTACTGATACAGGGTGGGGGACAGTACCGTTAATCTCTGATGGGGAGGTGGGTGAGAGATGCCGAGCGGCTGAAGCCTCAGTATTTTTGAGGATAATTCACACCAAGGGACGGAGAAAGCAGTAGCTGAGCTTTCCCCGCTGGGTATGGGGCTCCTTCCCACCCCCTCCCGCGACAGACGGCCCGGGGGTGGGGCTCCTTCCCACCCCCCTCCCGGGACAGACGGCCCCGGGGGTGGGGCTCCTTCCCACCCCCCTCCCGGGACAGACGGCCCGGGGGTGGGGCTCCTTCCCACCCCCTCCCGGGACAGACGGCCCGGGTGTGGGGCTCCTTCCCACCCCCCCCCCAGAGCAGACGGCCCGGGTATGGGGCTCCTTCCCACCCCCTCCCGGGACAGACGGCCCGGGGGTGGGGCTCCTTCCCCCTCCCGGGACAGACGGCCCCGGGGGTGGGGCTCCTTCCCACCCCCTCCCGGGACAGACGGCCCCGGGGGTGGGGCTCCTTCCCACCCCCTCCCGGGACAGACGGCCCGGGGGTGGGGCTCCTTCCCACCCCCTCCCGGGACAGACGGCCCGGGTATGGGGCTCCTTCCCCCTCCCGGGACAGACGGCCCGGGTATGGGGCTCCTTCCCCCTCCCGGGACAGACGGCCCGGGTGTGGGGGCTCCTTCCCCCTCCCCTCCCGGGACAGACGGCCCCGGGGGTGGGGCTCCTTCCCCCTCCCGGGACAGACGGCCCGGGTATGGGGCTCCTTCCCCCTCCCGGGACAGACGGCCCGGGGGTGGGGCTCCTTCCCCCTCCCGGGACAGACGGCCCGGGGGTGGGGCTCCTTCCCCCTCCCGGGACAGACGGCCCGGGTATGGGGCTCCTTCCCCCTCCTGGGACAGACGGCCCGGGTGTGGGGCTCCTTCCCCCTCCCGGGACAGACGGCCCGGGGGTGGGGCTCCTTCCCACCCCGTCCCGGGACAGACGGCCCCGGGGGTGGGGCTCCTTCCCCCTCCCCTCCCGGGACAGACGGCCCCGGGGGTGGGGCTCCTTCCCCCTCCCCTCCCGGGACAGACGGCCCGGGGGTGGGGCTCCTTCCCCCTCCCGGGACAGACGGCCCGGGGGTGGGGCTCCTTCCCCCTCCCGGGACAGACGGCCCGGGGGTGGGGCTCCTTCCCCCTCCCGGGACAGACGGCCCGGGGGTGGGGCTCCTTCCCCCTCCCGGGACAGACGGCCCGGGGGTGGGGCTCCTTCCCCCTCCCGGGACAGACGGCCCGGGGGTGGGGCTCCTTCCCACCCCCCTCCCGGGACAGACGGCCCCGGGGGTGGGGCTCCTTCCCACCCCCCTCCCGGGACAGACGGCCCGGGTGTGGGGCTCCTTCCCCCTCCCGGGACAGACGGCCCGGGGGTGGGGCTCCTTCCCACCCCGTCCCGGGACAGACGGCCCCGGGGGTGGGGCTCCTTCCCCCTCCCCTCCCGGGACAGACGGCCCGGGGGTGGGGCTCCTTCCCCCTCCCGGGACAGACGGCCCGGGGGTGGGGCTCCTTCCCCCTCCCGGGACAGACGGCCCGGGGGTGGGGCTCCTTCCCCCTCCCGGGACAGACGGCCCGGGGGTGGGGCTCCTTCCCCCTCCCGGGACAGACGGCCCGGGGGTGGGGCTCCTTCCCACCCCCCTCCCGGGACAGACGGCCCCGGGGGTGGGGCTCCTTCCCACCCCCCTCCCGGGACAGACGGCCCGGGTGTGGGGCTCCTTCGCCGTCCCGGGACAGACGGCCCGGGGGTGGGGCTCCTTCCCACCCCCCTCCCGGGACAGACGGCCCGGGGGTGGGGCTCCTTCCCACCCCCCTCCCGGGACAGACGGCCCGGGGGTGGGGCTCCTTCCCACCCCCTCCCGGGACAGACGGCCCCGGGTGTGGGGCTCCTTCCCCCTCCCGGGACAGACGGCCCCGGGTGTGGGGCTCCTTCCTCCCGGACTCACCTTCTCCGGGCACCGCCAGCTCGGGCAGCATCGGATCCGTCAGCGCTGGCACTATTGCTGCCTCCACCATCCCGTGTGTCGAGCCTGTCTCCCCGAGAGGCCGATGCTGATGGCAACGCGATCCCCGCCTCTCCTCCGGCCGTTACAACGGGCTCCCAATTCAAATTCTGCCGCTTGTTTGCCTTAATTGGCCGGACTGGCGACAAGAGCGGCGACTGCTCTGAAGTGACTGAGAGCGGCAGCACACTGCCCCCAAGAGGCTAGGAAGAGTATGAGCGCGTCGCAACCAGGACAAGGGGCGGACCATACAAAGCCAGAACGACTGATAGCGCCCCCACGGCCAGGAGGAGTGGCAGCACCCCAAAAGTCAGGAGCAGTGATAGCGCCCCAATGGCCAGCAGAAGTAAGTGGACTACAACAAAGTAAGTCACAGCTACTAGTAAAGATGGAATAGACTGACTCTTCTCTCCTCAGTTTAGAAGAATGTAGTGTGAACTCATTAACATTTCAAATAACATTTCATAGGGCTTTGATAAGGTAGAGGCTGACAGGATATTGTAGATATTGAGAGGATACTGTTCTGAATTTAGAATCTGTAACTGGAGGTTGGAGTCTCAGAATAAAGGAGCAGATGGAATACCACTCAGAGTTGTGAATCTTGGGAATTCCAGACGACTGCTAAGAATTGTAGAGCCATAGAGATGTACAGCATGGAAATAGACCCTTCGGTCCAACCCATCTATGCCGACCAGATATCCCAACCTAATCTAGTCCCACCTACCAGCACCCAGCCCATCTCCCTCCAAACCCTTCCTATTCATATACCCATCCAAATGCCTTTTAAATGTTGCAATTGTACCAGCCTCCACTTCCTCTAGCAGCACATTCCCTACACATACCACCCTCTGCATGAAAACGTTGCCCATTACTTCCCTTTTATATCTTTCCTCTCTCACTCTAAACCTATGCCCTCTAGTTCTGGAATACCCCACCCCAGGGAAAAGACTTTGTCTATTTATCCTATCCATGCCTCTCATAATTTTTTGGAGATGCCAATGTTGGACTGGGGTGTACAAAGTTAAAAATCACACAACATCAGGTTATAGTCCAACAGGTTTATTTGGAAGCACTAGCTTTCGGAGCGTCACTCCTTCATCAGGTGGTAGTAGCGACGCTCTGAAAGCTAGTGTGCCCCATAATTTTGCAAACCTCTATAAGGTCACCCTTCAGCCTCCGACGCTCCAGGGAAAACAGCCCTGCCTATTCAGCCTCTCCCCATAGCTCAATTCCTCCAACTCTGGCAGCATCCTTGTAAATCTTTTCTGAATCCTTTCAAGTTTCACAACATCTTTCCGAAAGGAAGGAGACGAGAATTGAACGCAATATTCCAACAGTGGCTTAAACAATGTCGTGTACAGCCGCAACCAATAAAGGAAAGCATACCAAACGCCTCCTTTACTATCCTATCTACCTGCGACTCCACTTTCAAAGAGCTACGAACCTGCACTCCAAGGTCTCTTTGTTCAGCAACACTCTGTAGGACCTTACCATTCAGTGTATAAGTCCTGCTAAGATTTGCTTTCCCAAAATGCAGCACCTCGCATTTATCTGAATTAAACTCCATCTGCCACTTCTCGGCCCATTGGCCCATCTGATCAAGATCCTGTTGTAATCTGAGGTAACCCTCTTCGCAGTCCACTAAACCTCCAATTTTGGTGTCATCCACAAACTTACTAACTGTACCTCTTATGCTCGCAAGCAAATCATTTATGTAAATGACAAAAAGTAGAGGACCCAGCACCGATCCTTGTGGCACTCCACTGGTCACAGGCCTCCAGTCTGAAAAACAACCCTCCAACACCACCCTCTGTCTTCTGCCTTTGAGCCAGTTCTGTATCCAAATGGCTAGTTCTCCCTTTATTCAATGAGATCTAACCTTGCTAACCAGTCTCCCATGGGGAACCTTGTCGAACGCCTTACTGAAGTCCATATAATCAAGTTTGTGAGACATGATTCCCCACGTACAAAGCCATGTTGATTATCCCTAATCAGTCCTTGCCTTTCCAAATACATGTACATCCTGTCCCTCAGGATTCCCTCCAACAACTTGCCCACCACCGACATCAGGCTTACTGGTCTATAGTTCCCTGGCTTGTCCGTACTACCCTTCTTAAAGAGTGACAACACGTTAGCCAACCTCCAGTCTTCCGGCACTTCACCTGTGAATATTGATGATATAAATATCTCAGCAAGAGGCCCAGCAATCACTTCTCTAGCTTCCCACAGAGTTCTAGGGTACACCTGATCAGGTCCTGGGGATTTATTCACCTTTATGCATTTCAAGACATCCAGCACTTCCTCCTCTGTAATATATGATTTGGAGATGCCGGGACCTTAGGTTCATGTCACATTACAGGTGACCACCATTGCACTATATACACACAGATACTCCTACACACACACACACACACAGATACTCCTTTACACACATACACATGGACACACATACAGACGCGCACACAGACACCCACACACACCCTTATAGACACACACCTTCCCACAGTCACACATGCACCCCCTCATAGACTTAATACACTCTGCACTCACTACACACACACATACACGTTCTCGCACTCACAACTCCCAATCAAGACAGACACACACATACAGACAGACGAAGACCCACATGCACACATATATTTTGTAGGGTGAATTTGTACTTGCAGAGTTACATTGTACTTTGCTCAAAAACTGCATGCATTCATGTGGAACTGTGAGCTCAAAAACTGCATGAATTTATGTAAAACTCTGTTATCTCACTTTTTAGATTACAATCAATCTAAACATCATGGCATAGACAGAGAACACAGGGGGCCAACACCTTCAACATATTGTCTAGCTATCACCATTGTTAACAGCTAACCCGAGAATGCAACTTTTTAAATAAAAGGTTTTGTGATTTACACATGAAAGAAGTGAAACTATCACTGTATTCTAACAGATGAAAGGCTTAACAATCAATTTTTCAATGTATAATTTCAGTTACATAACACTGTAAATTTTTGCTATAAATTCTGTGTGTTAGGATTGAGCCCGCCACTATCACCTGATGAAGGAGCGTTGCTCCAAAAGCTAGTGTGCTTCCAATTAAACCTGTTGGACTATAACCTGGTGTTGTGTGATTTTTAACTCTGTAATATAGATTTTTTGGCAAGGTGTCACCATCTATTTCTCTACTTTCTCGATCTTCCATATCCTTTTCCACAGTAAATACTGATGCAAAGTACTCGTTTAGTACCTCCCCCATTTTCTGCAGCTCCACACAAAGGCCACCTTGCTGATCTTTGAGGGGTCCTATTTTCCCCCTAGTTACCCTTTTGTCCTTAATGTATTTGTAAAAACCCTTTGGATTCTCCTTAATTCTATTTGCTAAAGCTATTTCATGTCCCCTTTTTGCCCTCCTGATTTCCCTCATAAGTATACTCCTACTGCCTTTATACTCTTCTAAGGATTCACTCGATCTATCCTGTCTATACCTTACATATGCTTCCTTCTTTTTCTTAACCAAACCCTCAATTTCTTTAGCCATCCAGCATTCCCTATACCTACCAGCCTTTCCTTTCACCCCAACAGGAATATACTTTCTCTGGACTCTCGTTATCTCATTTCTGAAGGCTTCCCATTTTCCAGCCATCCCTTTACCTGCAAACATCTGCGCCCAATCAGCTTTTGAAAGTTCTTGCCTAATACCATCAAAATTGGCCTTTCTCCAATTTAGAACTTCAATTTTTAGATCTGGTCTATCCTTTCCATCACTATTTTAAATCTAATAGAATTATGGTCACTGGCCCCAATGTGCTCTACCACTGACACCTCAGTCACCTGCCCTGCCTTGTTTCCCAAGAGTAGGTCAAGTTTTGCACCTTCTCTCATAGGTACATCCACATAGGTACACATTTAACAAATTCCTCTCCATCTAAACCCTTAACACTATGGCAGTCCCAGTCAATGTTTGGAAAGTTAAAATCCCCTACCATAACCACCCAATTATTTTTACAGATAGCTGAGATCTCCTTACAAGTTTGTTTCTCAATTTCCCTCTGACTATTAGGGGGTCTATAACACAATCCCAATAAGGTGATCATCCCTTTCTTATTTCTCAGTTCCACCCAAATAACTTCCCTGGATGTATTTCCGGGAATATCCTCCCTCAGCACAGCTATAATGCTATCCCCTATCAAAAACGCCACTCCCCCTCCTCTCTTGCCTCCCTTTCAATCCTTCCTGTAGCATTTGTATCCCAGAACATTAAGCTGCAAGTCCTGCCCATCCCTGAGCTATGTTTCTGTGATTGCTATGATATCCCAGGTCCCATGTTCCTGACCATGCCCTGAGTTTATCCACCTTCCCTGTTAGGCCCCTTGCATTGAAATAAATGCAGTTTAATTTATTAGTCCTACCTTATCCCCGGCTGCCCTGACTGTTTGACTCGCTTCTGTTCTCAACTGTACCAATCTGAAATTGATCTCTTTCCTCACTAATTCAGTGAATTGAAGAAAAGTTTATTTTTGATACTGAGGGAATTAAGGGATATCAGGATAGTGTGGAACAGTGCAATCAGACATGAAGATCAGCCATGAACTTTAAGAATAGCAAAACAGGCAAGAAGAGTCAAAAGGTAGACAAGCAGGAGGCAGGAAGAACACAGCAAGCCAGGTAGCATCAAGAGGTGGAGATGTTAACGTTTTGGATGTAACCCTTCTTCAGTCCTAGTTGCCTGGCTTGCTGCATTCTTCTAGCCTCCTGCTTGTCTGCCTTGGATTCCAGCATTTACAGGTTTTTTTTGCCTCTATCAAAAGAAGAATCAAAAGGCATATCCCCATTTTTATGTTCTGATTAGCAATTGTCTTTGAAGTCGAAAATTGTGTTGCTGGAAAAGCATAACACGTCAGGCAGCATATCAGGAGCAGGAGAATCGACGTTTCAGGCATAAGCCTTTCATCAGAAATGGTGGTGTGGGGGGGGGGGGAAGGAGGTGAAGGGGCTGAGAGGAGGGTGGGGGTAGGCGCTGGGGGAAGGTAGTCAAAAAGGCAACGTATGAGGGGTGACTGTGATAGGCCGGTGGGGAGAGTGGAGCAGCGGGAAGGAAAATGGCCAGGTGGGACAAGTCAAGAGGGCAGTGCCAAATTGGAGGGTTGGATCTGGGATGAGGTAGGGGGAGGGGAGATTTGGAAATTAATGAAGTCGATGTTGATGCCGTGTGGTTGAAGGGTCTCAAGGTCAAAGATGAGGCATTCTTCCTCCAGTTGTCAGGTGGCTTGGATTTAGTGGTGGAGGAGGCGGCTCGGGAGTTGTACGTCCTTGGTGAAATGGGAGAGGGAGTTGAAGTGGTCAGCCACAGAACGGTGCGATTGTTGGGCGCATGTTTCCCAAAGGTATTTCCTGAAATGCTCCACAGGTTGCCGTTCTGTCTCCCCGATGTAGAGGATACCACATTGAGAGCAACAGGCATATTAGATGAGGTGGGTGGATGTGCAGAAAAATCTCTGCTGGACGTGAAAAGATCCTTTGGGGCCTTGGACAGAGGTGAGGGAGGAGATGTGGTGCAGGTTTTATACCTCTTGCAGTAGCAAGGGAAGGTGCCAGGTGTGGAGGGTGAATTGGTGGGGGATGTGGACCTAACGAGGGAATTGTGTTTGAACACCATTATTTCCAAGTTGGCCTCAAAGTCACATGTCCTCCTGATTTTGAATATCACCATTTCTCATTGTCACTGGGGGCAATATCCTAGAAATTCCTATTTCACAGCATCATGGAGACATTGTAGGATTTGAAAGAGAAGGTTAACTACCACATTCTGTGAACAAAAAAAATTGGAAAATAAATTGAATGCTGCCACAGTATCATCCATATCCAAAGAATTTTTTTTGAAAATAGTCTTCAGTTTATATCTTTTACAACGACTGTAGATTTTATCTTTGCTTTTCAACTTATAGCTTCTCTGTGCAAAACAGGACGATAATCATATAATCTCAAGGGCAGTTATTTTGCAATTTCAAATAGTTGCACAATATTGAAAAAAAAAACTGCTTTAGCTTTTCAATATATAGCTAAGTCAAAGAGTCATATAGCATGTAAACAGATTGTTCGGTCCAACTTGTCCAAGCTGGCTTTGTTCCCAAACCAAACTAGTCAGACTTGCCTGCATTTGGGTCATATCCCTCCAAACCTTATTTATTCGTGTAATTATCCCAATGTCTTCTAAATGTTGTAACTGTACCTGCATCCACCACTTCCTCTGCCAGTTCATTCCACATACGAACCATTCTCTGTGTAAAAAAGTTGCCCCTCATGTCCTTTTTAAATCTTTCTCCCTTCACCTTAAAAATATGCCACTAACATGTGAATTCCCCCACCATGGGGAAAAGACCCTTACTATTCACCTTCTCTGTGCCCCTCATGATTTTGTAAACCTTTATAAGGTCACCCCTCAACCCTCTATGGTCCACTGAAAAATGTCCTAGCTTATCCAGCCTCTCCTTATAACTCTATCCTTCTATTCCTAGTGTCACAAACTATATAGAAAAGGTAGTTTGAGCAATCACACTTGTATCATAAATCTCTGTGCTTATAAAAAAAACTAGCATTTGGGAATGAAAAATATTTATCCTGAGGATAGGCCTATATTGGTTGAGAAGTAGAGTATTGGGTCAAATGTCTGTGCTGTTACTGCTTCAAAAGGGAACAATTGCAGACTAAAAAGAAGTGGTTGGATGAGTAATAATATAATTTGGAAAGGAAATCAGGGCAGTCGCAGTTGATACATGAGCTAAATCTATCGCTGTCTTTGTATTTTAAATCACTGGATTATTCCAATCTCCAGCTCAGACACCAGCTGGACCTTCAAACTGAAGCTCATAAAACAGGTTCCCTGATGAATCCTTGACAGTAAAAGCAAATCAAACAATGTTTTGGATTGTATTTCTAAAGCTTTTGAGGGAATCAGTTTTACATTTGTTAAAACAATGAATCATAGAAATTTATGGCACAGAAGAAGGTCATTCAGCCCATCATGTTTGTGCCAGCAAAAACGTGTCTAGGCTAATCTTAGCTACCAACTCCAAGATATTGCCCTGTGAGTGCATATCCATGTACTCTTTAAATGTAATGAGGGTTTCTGCCTCTACTACTCTTTCCAAAAAATAAGTTCTACACACCCATCATCCTCAGTGAAAAAGATTTCTTCTCAACTTCCTCTAGTCTTTGAATGAATTACTTTAATCTATTCCCCTCTTCTCCCCCCACAAGATATTGACCTCACTGGTAAATGACTGTCCAGTCTTTGTAGGGCCCTCATAATATTATATACTTCCTCAAATCTTCCCTCAGTCTCTTCCTTCCAAGTAAAACAACCACTCTTTAGCCAATCTTTTAGCTATGGCTAAAGTTTATCAGGCAGGGCAAAGTACTCATAAATTTCATCTGCAACCCCTCTTGGACAATCAATGAAGTGCAATGTACATAGTTTTGAGTGCTGAACTAGCATTTTATACAATGCCAATGTAACCTCACAGCTCATATATTCAATACCTTGACTAATACGGGAAATTTTCTCATATGCCTTTTTAACTTACCTTATTTATCCTTCTAGGGATCAGTTGGCTGGTTTGCAATGCAGGGTGACACCAACGGTGTTGGTTCATTTCTCACACCAGGTGAGATTACCAGAATGACTCTCCTTTTCAATGTCTCCCCTCATCTGATGTGCAGTGACCCTCAGTTTAAGCCACCACCAGTCGTCTGTTTCTCATGAGAGGGCAACCCTATTTCTTGTAAGACAATGGCGTCTTTACCCTTTACTTACCATCCCAGATATTTTCAGAGATCTGTGAACATGTATTCTAAGGTCTCTCTAGACCTGTCAGCATTGTCATGACAACAATTCATAATCTTGGATAGTTATGGACATATCGAATTTTAATTCCAATACTTTTTGTTTTGAAAGAGGACTGATACAGCCAAAATGACTCTAGATATAAATCCAGTGGCTATCTGGAGAGAAATTCTTGTGTGTCACTCTTGTACAGAGTCAGGAAAACTTCAAATAATAAGTCGAAAAAGAAACCGATAACTAGAGGTTACCTAGCCAACCTCTTCTGAGTAGGCCATCTCCAAAAGATTTGTTTGTGTTTCCAGCAATATACAAAACATAAGGTTAAAAGTGAATTTCAATCCCATGTCTATGTTAGTGGCCTGACATCCTAGTGGATTGGTGTCATTGTGCTATGAAGTTCATGGTTTGAGAACCAGCCATTAAGAACCACTGCACTGCAGGGTAAAGAAAGAGAAAAGACACATCTTTAACTCTGAGCACTGCTAGCCAGCTGCTGTTGGAACCGGGACAAAAGATAGTCAATCAACCTGCAAAGCCACAAAATGTTGAAATCAATTGTTTCACTACCAACATTAACATTACTGGTAACATCCCTTGTAATAGCCACAATATTCTACTCTCCACAAATGACTGAGACACTGATGCAGTTTTTAAAAATTACTATCTTTGCTGTCTGACTTATTATTCTTGTGTTGTATGTGCATTGCATTATTATTTTTTTCTCACATTTAGTAAGTAATAAGTTTGCTCTGTTTTCACTCAAGAAAGCCTAAATTATTTTGGTTTAGTAGAAAGGTTTCCACAAGAACATGAATTCATTTGAAATTTGCTCCTCTTGTGACCAACCAAGGCTGAAGGAGCAAGTGATTAAAGGAGTCAGAATTTTATGTGTACAGAAATTATGCATTGCAGTTTGGGCCATGCAAGGTAGGAAAATATCCATTTTGCCCAGGAAGTAGGAAAACTCCATCTTGGCTGCAGAAGGCAGGAAAATGCTAAGAAATACAAGGAACACCGTCTTTATTATTAAAAAAGGCAGGCAAACCCTAAAGAAGGTGGGAAAACCCAGTAAGCCAAAGATATAGTATTACACGGAACTAGAATTTAGAAGTTTGAAAACAGTAATGCATTACAGAACAGCATATTTTGAAGAATTTAATAAAATGTTTCAGTAATACTGAATTTAAAAGCATGGCAGACAAAGAAAATACAACACCGTCTTAAAAGACTGGCAAATCAAACAAATTATCATCATACTGTTGTAGTACAGAATCCAGCAAACTTCACAAAAACAAAATTTAAACTACTTTGATTGAATGTAAGAATACAAGCTTAAAGACAGTACATTATAAGCAGCATTGAGAAGATATAGATCTGAACAGCTTTTCACTAATAAAAATTAACCACATTAAGAAGTAACACAATGAAGCAAAGCCCTACAAGCACAGGGAATGGCCAGTGATGACAAAATAATGTTATGTCTGTAAGACTGTAGAACACTTCTAGAGGATGTGTGGAAGTAAGACACAGTTACAAAGCTGCAAAAAAGGAGGTTACACACATAAAGAATTCAGAATTTAGGAGAATAAAGGGTGATATAATCGAGGTCTTCAGGTTATTAACTAGGAAAGACAGGGTGGATAAACTATTTCCGGTGGTTTAAGATTCTAGAATCAGGGAGCATAGTCTATGAGTTAGGCCCAGGTCATTCTGAGAGATGTTAGAAAGCACTTCTACACGTAAAAAGCAGAGAAGGTTTGGAACTATCTTTATCAAATAGCAGTTAATGCTAATTCAATTCTTATATTTAAATCTGAGATAAACAAATGTTCATTTAGCAAAGGTATCATGGGTATAGGCCCCAGGCAGCCATATAAAGTTAGGCACAGATCAGCCATGATTTTATTGAATGGCAGACCAGGCTCAAGGGGCTGCTTGGCCTACTCCTGTTCCCATGTCCCGAAATGGTCAGGCAATCTCCTTTAGAATAGATAATCAAGGCTTTTGTCGGGGAAATTTGCAATCCCAATGATTCAGGTTTCAAACAACTTGTGTCAATGGACATTCTCTTATTTTTTTAACTGGATACAAATGAAAATGTCACTACTCTATCAGACCAGTTAACTTGACTGAACCAGAGGTTATACCAACAAAGGGTGAAATCACATGGGCATAAATGAAGAACAGTCAAGAGCACAAGCATACTACAAGATTTACTGCAAAGCAACACACACAGGAGAGCTTAAAATCTGTACATAGCACACAACCAACAATCTTCATGTTTGAGCCTGAATGCATATTTTGACCTCAGCTTTATCTGCAGATCTGAAGTACTGTGACTACCAGCGAACAATTGGCAGAATAAAAATTGTGTCAAGTGGTGATGAAGATCTCAATGGGCTCCCTAGATTCATGACAGAATCCAAAAACAAAAACAACAGTTCAAATCACTTATGATGGCATGAAATAAATGCCTCATATGGCTGAACAGAAAATGGCCAGCAAGCCAAAAGCGGCTCCACCAACTTCAACAAGACCAAAGGAGTGACCAAGATTGCACCACGATTCACCAGGATTGAGCTGAAGGAGTGCTAGACAGTCCAGCAAGTTGGGTAAGAACAAGTTTACTGAGTACTGACAGCATTTCAGAATTATCGACATTCCATATTTTGGATAACATATTGGAAAGGGTACACTGCGTACATACAGGTATTACCAGATATACAATATGGGTTCAGTCAGTAAGGAGATAGCCAGAGATCTCAAAAGAGATGGAAGATCTCATGACTAAAAGTATACAGGGATGCCAGATCGGATTTGTCTTTAATGATCGAGTGTTTTTCCAGAAGATAAAATTCTACAAAGTTGGTGTGAAAGTACTAAGAACATGGATGAGTAGCACAACGGACTTGAGCTCAGCTCATTCATGAATCCTGACATTCTTTGGAGAGCAGAGCATTGTGAGAAAATTGACACAGCAGAATTGTCGAGGCCAGTAACACAAATCAACAATCATCGAATAACATAACTCAAAAAGTTGAAAAGTCCAGATCAGTAGTTGAACTATCACAGAGGACCATTGAAGATGTCCAGTCTACTCATCAAATTGAGGCAGTGAGCTGCATATGTCCCAGACTAATGTTCACAGATTCAGGACATGGTCAAGATGAAGAAACTATTTGGGTTGAACATCCAAGATATTACAGGGAAGAGTACCTATTTCAATCAGAACAAAAATCCAAGACATTGCAGAGAAGAAAGTACTTGTTGCAACAAACCAGCTATCTTCCATATTCACAAGAATAAAGTTTCCACAGATAAAGTTATAGCCAAATAAATAAGTCTACCAGGAACAATGCTTACAAAAAAGATATCTAAGAAGCAAAATGTCCGACAGTGGAAAAGTGTCAGAACCAAGGGCAGCGGTCAAGCAGAAGACTGACCATTCTTACAAGTACAAAGTTAGAGTTTGGGAAAACTGTGAAACTCCAAGCTACCTACATTTGAGTCAGAGATTTATGGGGCTATATACACAGCTGTAGAGATTATGGAGAGAAAGGCTTGCAAGATGTCATGTAAGATAATAGCTGTAAAAGAGTTGAAGTTGCATTAGCTCTACCAATCTGATGACTGACAGTAACCTTCACAGGGATCAGATATACTCTGTACAGTTCCCGAGTGTGTTTTGTAATTATGCTTGACTAATAAGATGCAAGCTACTTATTGCCATTAATAATGAGGTGGTTAATAATAATGGTGGTTAAGTGGCTAGCATGGAGACCCAAGCTCAGTTTCACCAATGAGCCACTATCTCCGTGTCCAGATAGGTTTCCTCCCACAGTCCAAAGATACAAAGGTTAGGTGGATTGGCTAAATTGTCACATAGCGTCTAGGGATGTGTAGACTTGGGGCATTAGCCATGGAAAATGTAGGATTACAGGGATAGCATAGCGGAGTGGATCTGGGTGGCTGCTGTTAGAAGGGATAGTGTGGACTCAATGGACCAAATGGCCTGCTTACACACTGCAGGGATTCTATAATTCTATCGGGCTGTCTTGTTAACAAAGACAAACAACTCTTCTGTTTCAACTCTCCACACATCCATTATTAATAATTGAAACAGATTCTAGAAAATTTATTCATTTGATGTAAATATTACTGGTTAGGCCACTATTTATGGTCTGTCCCTAATTGCCCACATAGGCAGCAAAGAGTCAATTGTGGGTCTGGAGTCACAAATAGACCAGGTAAGGGCATAAATTTCTTTCCTTAAAAGAATATTAACAAACCAGATGTTTTCTTACCCTAATTGAAATGGTTACATGATTATCATTTGGCTAACATTTTTATTCCAGATTTATTTTATTATTCAAATCAAATTTTGGCATCTGCCATTGTGGGATTTGATCCCAAGTCTCCAGAACATTAGCTGAGAGTCCTGGATTGCCAGTGCATCTCCCATACATTGGACAAAATGAACCGCATGGGCTATGGTGAGAAATGTGGCAAAATAATATGAAATGTCCAGTGAGAACAGTGTTGACATTGGTAACAACTCACTGCTTCTTTTATGTTGAGTCATATTCATTCAGTACAGAAGCACGCTCATTGGTCTAACTCGCTTGTGCCAACCAGATATCCCAAATTGATCTAGGCCCATATGCCAGCATTTGACCCATATCATTCTAAACCCCTCCTTTTCATGTACATGAATTTAATTTTTTTTTAAATCACACAATGCTAGGCTATGATCCAACAGGTTTATTTGAAAGTATAAGCTTTCTGAGTAAATATAATTGTACCAGCCTCCACCACTTCCTCTGGCAGCCATTCCATACACGCACCACCTTCTGCATGAAAAGGTATCCCTCAGGTCCTTTTTAAATCTTTACCCTCTCATCTTAAACCTGAGCCCTCTTGTTTTGGACTTCCCTATTCTGGAAAAAAGACCTTGGCTATTCACCCTACTTATGTCCCTCATGTTTTTATAAATGTCTATAAAGTCAACCCTCAGCCTCTGACCCTCCAGGGAAAAAAAGCCCCATCCTATTGAGCTTCTCCCTGTAGCTCAAACTCTCCAATCCCATCAACATCCTCGCAAATCGTTTTGGCTTGTTAAAGACCTTATTAACTGCACATTTTACCTCATCAATATGGAGCTTCCTACTACCACTCACCACAAACTGAGAACCAGAATACTGAGAATTCTCGACCTAGTCAGAGCAGGTAACTGGCATTTTCAGTTCGCCAACAGGGGAAGATTCAGGCAGAGAATTCCAAACAGACCAAATTCCAGTAAATGCTAACCAGGAATAATTGAATAGGGCCCCAGTTCTATTTTGTTGTGGTTTTCAAAGCCATTTCCATGATTGAGAGACAGTTAGATTGCAAGATGAACAAAAGACTGTATAAACAAAGGAGAGTTGGTGGCAACTTACTACCTCAACCAGCCTATGCTATATGCTGACAGAGTACCATGAGGTGCCAACAGTGGCAACCAGAGAAATATTACAATCTAGTGTGATACTTCACTACAGTTCTGAGGGAAAATATTATTATTGGAAGTGTTGTGTTTTGGATGAGACATTAAGCCAAGGAATCATTTTCCAATCAGATGGACAAAACAAATCATATTGAAATATTTGAAGAGCTGAGGAGTTCCTGGGTAATATTCATCCCTCAACCAACATCACAGAAAAAAAACTACCTGATCATGCTTCCCAGTGCTCTGAGAGATCTTGCAGAGCGCACACTGGCTGCTGTTTCTCTACAGCATGTTATGGACTAGGCCAGACCACTCAAAACATTCTTAAGCAGGCAAACCAGACCATAACTTGGCAATTTGTTTCGGTAAGTATACAGTGAAAATTACCCAGAGTAAGTTAGCTAGGTTGACTACCATGTTTTAAAACATACAAAAAATTATTCACAAAGTTATGAAACGAAAGACAAACAACAGGATAAAGAACACCTACGGAATTCATTCCATCCAGACTAGACTTAATTCTGCTGTTCCGAATATGCACAACATTCCCAATGATTAGGAGCTGGAGTGGTTTACGACCCCTCTGAATAAAACCAAGGACACAGTATCCTTGAGAAAAGGAACAGCTTTTAGCAAAAAAAGGACCAGCTTCATGACAAACACTACAGTAAATACTTTTCAATAACATTTATTTGGCTACAAAGCAATTTAGAGATTTAGCAAAGCTCTGTATAAATAAAAAGTCATTCTTTTCTTTTCCAATTAAGAGTCAACTGCAGGAAGACTATGTTTAGTAATTGATGAGGACTTTCTGTTCAACTACAGTGTTTGAACTATTCATTTGAGTGGATTATTTTCCAGAACACACCAGATATAGGTCCAGCTTTTCAAAATCAATGTTAATTAAAATGACTCTACAATAAAAACATGGAACAATAAAAAGGTCATCAGATAATAATGACTGTTTCCCTCTTTAATCTATATAAGCTGTACTTTCAAGGACCATTATAACTACGCTTTGACAAATTTCCTGAGAGAAATTAATTTTGAGGAAGGCAACAGAAATCAAATAAAACTAACGCATTTATCTACCTCCATGTCTCCATGATTCAAATCTCATGAATAAAAGGAAGCTAATTAATTAAGCTGGTGTGGATGTGATTCACTTTCAGAATATTTAATACAACTATTCATTTTTATTGAATTAATGAATATTCATTGATGTATTCAGTTTAATTACAAACAGGTACTTTTGGGTGTTGCGCTGATGTGAACTCTCATGCTTGTCACGGACATGTTATTTGGTTGACTGATGTATATTGCATGAATATTTATAATTTAGATGTTTGTAGAAAATATTAAAGTTTAATCTTTCAGTTCTATCTGGGCTTTATTATCTGACTAAACTTTTTATTGTCACACTTTCATAAAAAATGTTCAACAAAAAAGTGACTTGCCAACACAGGCTTGAAGAGAAGTAAAGTGATGCTATTAATGGAACCCAGCTTTCAGGAGGGCGGGGCGGCATGGGGACTCAGCGGTTAGTAGTGCTGCCTCACTGCGCCAGAGACCTGGTTTGGATTCCAGTCTTGAGTGACTGTGTGAAGTTTGCACGTTCTCAGACTGTCTGCGTGGGTTTCCACCGGCTGCTCCGGTTTTCTCCCACAATCCAAAGATGTGCAGGTTAGGTGAATTAGGTATGCTAAATTGCCCATAGTGTTCAGACTCATAGGTCAGATAAATTAGTCACATACAAATGTAGAGTAAA
The DNA here is from genome assembly GCF_047496795.1 of Chiloscyllium punctatum. Classification (NCBI taxonomy): domain Eukaryota; kingdom Metazoa; phylum Chordata; class Chondrichthyes; order Orectolobiformes; family Hemiscylliidae; genus Chiloscyllium; species Chiloscyllium punctatum. The sequence continues at coordinate 41,994,475 of NC_092764.1, forward strand.
AGGGGAATGGATCTCGGTGGAATACTCTTTGGAGGGTCGGTGTGGACTTGTTGGGCCAAAGGACCTGTTTCCACTCTGTAGGGATTCTATGTTCAAACAACAAAGTCAATGATACTGTAGTGTGACACTATTACAAAGTATATTACTTCCTGTGAATAAATACAAAAACTCCCAACCAGCTAAATGGCTGAGAGATGTTAGGGGAAATGGCATGATCAACTATCAAAGGCTACAAACACAGGTCGAGGATGAAGAGGAATAATTTACCTTTGTTAAAATCATATCAAAGTGTGAGTTTTTTTTGATGCTACGGCAGGTTAAAAAGTCATCATTGTCCAAGCAGACCAAAGAGCTGCTCTATCAGAAGCACACAACTGGTGGTGGTTTAATCTAGGGGGTCACCATGCTTGGCCATTCATGATAACCTCAGCTAATGCAGGAATTGAGCCCACATGTTGGCATAACTCTACATTGCAAACCAGCCATGTAGCCAACTGAGTTAACCAACACTTGTGGCAAGAGAGGACGGTTGATAGGTGCTATGGCGATATTCTCAGAATAAACTCTCAATCTCAGAATAAAGGGGTGCCAATTTGAGACTGAGATAAGGAAGAATTTTAAGTTAGGATTGACAGTCTCCAGAACTCAACTGCAGAGTCTTTGTATATACTGAAAGCTAAGCTAGATAGATTCTTGATCAGTAGGCGTCCCAGAGCTTTGGGGAAAGGACAGAAACATGGACATGAGGAATGTTGTATCAGCCATTATCCTATTGAATGGCCCTTTTCTTTTAAAAAACACAGAATTCCTACAGTGTGGAAACAAGCCATTCTGCTCAACAAGTCCACACCAAACTCTGAAGAGCATCACACACAGAACCACTCCACCCCAACACCCTATATTTCCCGTGGCTAACACCTCTAATTTAACATCTCTGGACACTACGGAGCAATTTAGCAGAGCCAATCCAGCTAATCGTTGGACTGTGGGAAGAAATCAGAGGAAACCCACACAGACAATAGGGAGAATGTGCAAACTCTACACAGACAGACAGTTGCCCAAGGGTGAAATCGAACCCAGGTCCCTGCTGCTGAGGCAACAGTGCTTAATCACTGATCCACCCAAATGATCTTATGAGTTTCAGCAATGGAACACTGAGAAAGTGGGGCAAGAAGTTAGGAGGAAACGTGTTCAAAGACTTGAGGGAAGAGAAATTGGCAATGGCCAGTTTGTAAGGCTGGAATTTAAAGAGGAATGAGAGGACTGAGAACTATTAATATCACCTAATTCTCAGGAAATGAAGTCGGATGCCCAAATATTTCATGGGAACCAGGTTCACAGAGCAGGAGGTAGGCTTGTAGACAAGATGATCTCAGAGGATGAGGAAAGGTAGAAGAGAAACTAGAAAACAAATTCAGGGCTTGAGGAGGAAAACTCAGCCCCTCAGCTATGATAACATTAATATTTTCATTGGCAGTCCCTGGTAGACAAGGATGACTCCCTTCCACACTCAGGGTAAGTCATTAAGGGGGGGGTTGCAGACTGATGCAACTTCCACAGATTCTACCACACTTATGGTAAGAAGTGATAGTGGGAAGGGGTGTGTGGAGTTTGAGTGGCAGCGCACTCCTTTAGTGGTTTTCACCTGGCTTCTGTTTTTTCCAGACGGCAAGTCTTGAGGTGCTCAAACTCCTCCCACACTTTAGACAGTCTTGGGCCCATAAATTCCCAGGCATTGGTAGGAATGCCACACTTCACCAGTTATGCCTTGAGGGAATGACTAAAGCATTTCCTCTGTCCACCTGGGACTTGCCTACTGTTTCAGAGCTAGGACAGCACCTGTCTGGGGAGTCTCCTGTCAGACATGTAGATGATGTGCCCAGCTCATCACAGCCAATCAAAGAGGAATAGTGCTTTGATGCTGGGGATGTTGGCCTGGTCAAGATCACGGTTGTTGGTGCATGTCTCCTCAGTGGATTTGCAGAACTTTGCACAGACTGTGTTGGTGGCACTGCTCCAGCACCTTAAGGAGTCTGTAGACAGTCCACGACTCCCAAGTCACACAGGAAAGTGGGAACTCCACAGCTGTAATGGTAATTGTTAGTTGGATGGGAAGAGAAGTTAAGATAAATTACTTTGGGAGAAGCCAAGAGCTAGCATGCATTCCAGGATAATTTGCAAGTGATGGGTATTCTTTTCTTCCCTTGACCTGAATGTATTTTATGTAGTCCAGTCAGGTCTGGTGACAAATGGATAATCCAGTTGTTCACTATACCTATAAGCCAATAATTTTGAACAAATACGAGGGTCAAACTGGAGGAACAGCAAGGGTTAGAGATTTAGACTTTGAACAATGCATTGAAGATGAAATGACAGTGTGACTGGGTAGACTGGTAGGTAAAGAAATGCTGTAGCGAACGGAGGGGATACGGTTAGACAATTGGGAATTTGAGTAGAGTACAAAGTGAATTAGGCAGAGTTTTTAACAGGTTAGGTACAGAATTTTAAAAAAAGCATGAGGACAATATGGGATTAGCTGGATAACAAGGAAGCGATTAGTTATGGCCTAAGATGCGTGCCAGCAAGGCCAGGTGAGATGGTTAGATCAAACAGGTAGCCATGAGTGTACTTTGGCAGTTTACATAGCACAACAATAAATTCAACCATAATACAGAACTATTTTATATAGAGACAGGAAATAGTTCAATGAGAAAATCGGCTTGGTGACAAAGAACAAGGATCATAAAGGGAAAGGTGAGAAGGGTAGAACAAGCAGAGATGTTCAAACGTAGGAAAAACTGCCAAAGAGCACAGACAAAAGATGAGACTGAGTAATGAGACAAACCACTATGATACAGGTCTGTTCAAGACAACAGCTAGATAAGGCAGCTTCATTCACTCATCTTCCCAACAGAGGTCAAAGAGGGCAAAATGAAGCAGTACGGTGGCTCGGTGGTTAGTATTGTTGCCTCACAATGACAGAGACCCAGGTTTGATTCCATCCTTGGGTGACTATGCAAACTCGACAGACAGACAGACAGACTCCCCATATCTGCATGGGTTTCCACTGGATGCTTTGGTTTTCTCCTCCAGTCCAAGGTGGTGAGATGGATTGGTTACATTAAATTGTCCTGTGGTGTCGAGGGGTGTGCAGATTAGCCATAGGAAATATGGGGGAGGGGGGAAAAGAGTGGAGGTAAGGGGTGCTGGGTCTAGGTGGGATGCTCATTGTAGGATCAGTGCAGAGTCAAATGGACTTGAATGGTTTCTTTCTGCATTCTTGGAATTCTAAATGAAGTTAAATCTTGTGTATCCTTACTGTGATTATTTGCAAAGAGAGCTCAAAAATACACAAGAATGGGCATGCAGAAATGCAGAATCTGAGGGGCTGTACTGTCAGGATCCTAAATTTCCATTGCTCACTACTCCAACTATAAGTTTCCCCTCTCTCATGGCTGAATCAGAAATTTGAAACACACCAAACAGGGAGAAGGATCCTGTTTTTGGAAGAGAGTTATTCTAACAGTTCCACTAAAGTGAGGCAGCTGTTTTGAGGGGATGGGAAATGGCTACTTCTGCTAAGCTGAAGCTCCCACTTGGGAACACGCAGGTGCAACCCCAGTCCCAGATCTGGGAATTCACACTTCGGGCTTGTTTATACAACATCAGGTTGTCAGAAGTCAAGCATGCCCCAGTTAGTTATTATTAATGTTACTTGCATGTAAGTTTTGATTTATAGTTAGTTTTCCTGTGTGCAATTTTTAAAAACTTAGTTGATTGCAAGCTTCACTTGAGAGTTTGTGTCCAATCACTACTCCAATTGATGAATGTTTAAGACTGTCACATTTTTCGTAAATGTGTATGTTGCATGACACAGACAGACATTCTCTTAATTTTTAATCACTATTTATTTCTTAAGTTGAATTTTTGTATTATGTTATACTTAACATTCACCGTGGTTGTTAGCCTAATTTGCAAGAGGTTCAACAGCAAGCTAAAAGCAAGACTTCATATAAAAGTCTTTATGTCACCCAAATCTTGGTGGAATAAAGAGTAACTGCTATATCTAATTTTGCACACATGCAATAAAAATGCAATAGCTTTTCCCCCTGCAGAAGACATTTACAGTGATGGCTCTGTAGAGGCTTCTCAATTATTTTGAAAATTGACGTACTGGCTTATGCCTATTTTCTTATGCAATTTAAGCATCGTTTAGGAAATTGGGTGCAAAATTAAAATTCAAAGTCACAACACAAGAGAATCCAAATAACCTATGTCAACACAAATACAGAAAGTATTGTCATCAAGGGATGCAATCACATTTCAGTTTGAGAAAATAAGAAGGAAGTTCTAAACACCAATGAGAGCAATTCTTAAGAGGCAATATTGAAAGTTTTAATCCCTAGTTGCAATGACTTAGTCAAAACTATTATAACCGGTTTCTAAACTATGGAAGAAAGAGCCTCAAATACTATGGCACTTAACTTGGAACAGCCACACTTCGTGAGCTGAAATCCTAATTGTTCAAATATAAACACAGACTAAATTTGCTTCGAAATATTAAAACCCTTCCAAGATGTGATGATCTACCACTAGAGGAAATAAAGAGCACCCGAAATGGGCTGACAGGAGCATGAATGATAAGTGAATGTCAGGACCAGTTGTGTCCATCACACTTCATACCAATCCCTGCAGCCATCTTTCTAATATGTCTTTCATTCATGTTTAGTCTTAATCTCTGCTTTATATTTCCCTTGCAGGTTTTCATGTTGAGTTGATAAAGTATACTAATTGACCATATAATATACATAATCTGTCTACCATATTGCTATAATATTAATTGTCACTTTAACATCAGGCATTATCCCAAGTGTTATCCAACAGTGCATTGTAAAATATTCAGTATGCATTCCTTCAAATTTTTTCAACTTCCACTTCCCAGCACCTTATGGTGTTGACGATTCACTTGCCTCACGCACCTTTCCTGCATTCCAATTTCACAAGTTTCCTCTTACCCTATGCCATCAAGTGTGGCTTTGGTGGAAACATTTCCATTAGCAAACTTTCACATTAATAATGAACTGTACTGTATGCTCTTCAAAACAATGAATACTGCCAGTGCTTGGTCAAGCATTTTAATAGGTTTCTTGTTGAATACATTGACCATAATACTCCAGTTAATTTACAAAGGAATTATAAAGCTTACAAGTATGTTACAGTGATTTCAAAAAGTATATTTCATTTCTCAAATGGTGAAATGAATACATGCTCGGTTGCAAGGATACATGTATACAAATACATCATAAACCTCTGAATACAGCAAACACCACCCTTTTATCAACTTAGCAGCTCAAGATTTTACATGAAGTACGTGATGTGCCTAGTTTTAGAATGAAGTCTTTACAACTACTATAGAATTCAACAATACCACTACACTTACAGCATAATGAGTAAGCTTTCTAGAGAAGCAATATCAATATCTAAAATAATGCAACAGTTTTCACAAATTAAGGAAAATGACAAACTTAAAACAATTAGGGCATTAATTCACTGAAAGCAGTGTATGTTGGGTAATTCTCATCCTGCTAATCAAGACTTCTCTACCCTTAAAATGAGCGAGAAGTCTCTCACCTAGCTCACCTGCTTAACTGACGTCAAGTAGAGTGCAGATCCCAAAGTGTGCCATTTTGAGACATAGTCAGACAATTAGAAACCTTTAAACAAAAACTTGTTCTTCAGGTCAAACTTATGAATTCTTTGATTTGAGAATTTAGCTTCGAAGTTTTACAAATGGTTCTCAATGAACAACTTGAGTGGACTGTGAAAAAAAAACTTCAAAGACAGACAGATACAAAATGCTAATCAATACATGTTGCAGGTCGACAATTTAGAAACTGGTCGATTCGTCACTTGTCCGAGAAAGGTTGACAATACAATGGGGTACATTTTCTTTTGTAATCTCAAGCTACAAAATTCTCTCCATAATATGCCATTTGGTATTTTGCCAAAATAATTACAACAACGCAAAACCCTTTTATCTTTTAGGTGGCAAACAGGGATTAGAACAGCCAGCAACAAATTGCTAGGTCATGAACTGTCATACAAGATGTGCGATTAAACAGATTTACAGGAATTGACACATTATATGCAAAATGGCTGCAATAAGAAGTCACCAAAGAGAACATCACATCTGCTAGTATAATGCATAACTTGGAAGACAACCTTTATAATTTGGTCAATCAGTACAAAAGCTGGACTTGTTACAAACAGATTACCACCTCCAACCAATTCTTCAGAATAAGTATAAGATTCATATAGCGCTCAGCTAATGTAAAGTTCGATAGCATTATTTTCTTCCTGGTGTTCAAGAAACATACGGAAACTATTTTCATTCAGCTGCGCACATTTAAAAGTTAGTCAAAACAGCAGCTATGTTGTCAATATTATACCACATTGACATTTATATTTTACACATTAATACTTGCAATTACATTAATGAAAAAGGATGTACTTTATGGTATTTCCCTTCTCTATTTTCGCAACTGTTCTAAAGATGGTTACTAGTTAGAGGTTATGGTAAATGAGTCTAGTCATCTTCCAGTAACCCAAAGCGTGCAATGATCGTGTGCAAGCATCCACGGTGAATATTTAACTTATCTGACCATAGAAGCATTAGCCATTCAGGTTGCTTGCACTCAAGTCAAAAAGATACACTTCCAGCAGAGATAATGGAAGTTACTTAAATCAAGACATTGCCTTATTTTTATTTCCCTAATACAGAAAGCCTCTTAACAGCAGAATTTTGACCATTGTTCATGTAGGGAAATAACTGAACAAACTATTAATATTTTTGGTCTGTATAGCTAAATTACATACTGGAAAGAATCTGAACTCTGGGACTTTGTGCATGACAAGATAAACCAAACTTGAAAACTGGCAAGTAGAAAGTTCAGTGTGAACTTGTGTTTTTAAGTTTTAATACTACTATAAAAATTAACTTGGTTTCTTGGATGACAAAAAGCTGTGAAAGGTTCACCAAATTCTGTTTTAGATATCATACATATTGTGTCCAGTAAAAAGTAGAGGCTAATTACTTGCACTGTTCTTTATTAACTCAGTAAGGCAAACTTCAGCTAGTTTTGCAAAATAAAGCTAGTAAAAGACTAGTTTTAATTAGTTTAATACCAGCTTCAGAATTTTGACCTGAGCTCCAGTACACTAATGTCAACTGGCTAATTTGTTCCACATATTACAACACATTGGATAACATTTCTAATTTACACAATTTTTTTCCCCCATTCTAGTTTAGTGTGGTACAGTTATAGGTCTCTGGAATCCTAAGAGAAGATTTTTCTTTTAAACATTAGGAACAATTAAGAGAGCAATTAATATAGAAAGTTTGCTTCTAACATACTAAGTACAAATTCTGAAACTGTTAATCTTTGCATGCAAATTGTGCATGTGTTATCTCTAGCTTTATAATTAACTAGAATTTGTCAATTATAAAATCAAATAATTATAATCGTTAGAGTGTATGGAGGTAATTGGACCTGTTAACCTACTCCTATATGATCTAATCTGTATACTTACTCCCCTTAAACAATTAATGTTCTATCCAACAGGATATTTTATAACTTCCAGCTTCAGGAGAAAAGATTTCATGTGCAGATATTCAGCTGAAATAAACTACTGCCTTTTAAATTAATTGACTCACAAACAAAACGTGGTGAACTGCAACAGAGGTTTGCTGAAACAGCTAACTTTTAGACATTCAGATGTAGGAATTTTACAATTAAACTGCAGGACAATTTAGTTTAAAACAGATTAGTATGGTTTCCTTTCTGCTCAAATTGAAATATGTAAGTAAGGTAAATCCAAGTCATGCTGCAATAGATAAAACAAAATCTCTTAAATGAAATCCTAAAAGATTTTTAGTTTTACTGGCTGAAATCAAAGGAATGGCTTCCTTGAAAGTAGATAGTCAATAGGTAGAATATTCTATGATTGATACATTTCAATGCATTCCTATTGTCTTGGCATGTCTAAAAGGCACGTTCTATAACCATCCACTACAGAAAAGGAGGTGTAATAGTGATTTTAATTTTGTTTTCTGGAATCTTTATAACTTGTGTAGTGCTCAGCTACAAGACAAGACCTTCATAAATTGGTCCATCAGCTTCAGGTGATTCTCTCCTCAGACGCAGATGCTCCAGTGTGTTGTGAAAGTGTTTGTTAATTTGCTCAGTTTCTTCACTGGATTCCAAGTTTGGGAGATCTTCCCTTATTTTTTGAATAAGCTGATTTAAAACTTGAATAGTCACCTGCATATAAAAGTTTAAGGGAAAGTTTGTTATATTAACATTAACTTTGAAAGTTTATCCCCTTTAATACTGCACACTTAATATGTCTAAACAGAATATTCCACTGAGGTAACAGCCACATTCAGAAAGGAACATCATGCATACAGTTTGATATTATCACTAAGGCAACAAGTAAATAAGTGGAAAGAAGCAGGGTTTGATCCAAGATTGCAGAGAGAAAAAAAAATGTACAGTAGTACAAACCATATAGTCAGGGATGCTTTGATTATGGTTTCATAGCTCATAACAAGGCAGCCCAACTGAATTGGAGAGAACAAATGGATGGTGATCCCAAAGAGCAACCTTGACTATTTTCCCCAGAAAAATGTGTTTATCTACATTAACAGTTGTACAGAGGTCAAAAACAGTTTAAAAAAAGATGTAATGTCATTCTGGATTTGAGGTGTTTTAATGTTTAGGTGGGGCAGAAATCTGGTCATCAGGTACAAACTGCACTGCTCATGTGAAATCCACAAGATCTTCTCAAACTCAGTCAGATCTTTATCTTTGATCACCTCTTTCAATCTTCATGGTATTCATTTTCAATACGCTCATTAAGTACATTTTTTAAAATGCTAAAAATGCCATAAATAGAACTTATTACATGCTGTCAAACCTCAAATGGGTTGAGACTGGGAGAACTAATACAAATAGATTAACAAGAGAGCGACTGAAGATTGCCCTTTCATTGCATCACCTCTTTTCAATGCAGTGTCTAATTAACATAGATCTCCCTTGAAACACCTTCCTCAGGCATCCATCGATCAAATGGGAACCAAGAAACACGACTATTCAGAAACAGTGCAAACATTGAAGTGGTGGTCATAATCACTGCTAAAACTGATCTTGTTGATTTATCAAGTGAGTCAAATGGATGGTGATCCCAAAGAGCAACCTTGACTATTTTCCCCAGAAAAATGTGAAGTAGCTAAAACCAATTGTTAACCAAGCACCCTCCACCTCCATACTGCCCAGACGAAAAAAGAACATGCAACAGATTTGTCTGCATGTCAAAAAAAAGTGGGTGTTGCTGTGTAGAACCATTTGAACTGAAAGAGCACTATGACTGGACAAAAAACACCTTTTGCTCCTTAATCTCTTGGGAGAGATTTACACCCACTCATTTTATTTTCACAACTCATGATTCTTGCCCACCTATTTTCTTCAATGTAGCAACACACTAAGAAATACAATGCCTGGTAATTAAACTATTTTTATATAAATATTTACGCCTTCTCCATTAGAACTATTCAGATCTGAAGATAAATTCTTTTCAGTTCATGATTCCTACTTAAAACATTAGTGCGTAATTTCTATTCACAATGAGAGAGAACTTTCCAGCTAGTAAGGAGTCCAAAATATGTAATGCTCCCTCTCATTATGATAGCATCTATCAGTTCAGCACAGACCTTTAAAAGCAGCACTCAGTTTGCTCGATTTGTTATAAGCGGATAAGTTATTCATTTTTAATAAGCCTATACATGCAAGCACATTTTACTAAAAATCTGCTAAAAGGACAACAACTGTCAAAGTAAATAATTCAATAATCACTAATTCAAGCTTACCGCCTCATTTTCTTTTTCGTAAAAGTAAATGTATCGATTAAGGATTTCAGTGAAGAGCTGTACTTGTAGCGATGGATCCATGCACTGATTGGCTATTTTCAAAGCCTTCTTAAGACATTCCATCACTCGCTTGCCGTCATGAATCTTCGAGGAGAAAGCAGAAATTAAACAATTCAATGTGTTCAAATTAAGCAACCAAAAACATAAAAGTAACAATTCATGATCACAGTACCAGCAATGGTCTCCCTCCGATTATCCCAAAAACAATATACATGCAACATTTTCAAATAAATATTCTAATTACAAGAACAATTTCCTATTATTTCCAAGACAGAGGTTTTATGAAGTTACACTTGTTAAGCCTACATCAATCTCTCAATTTAATCACCGAATCAGTACATTCTAAAATTAAAAAATTCTCAAACGCAACTCTAGTTTTAAGCACTATGGTATTACACCAATTACATTTTTGAAAATATCAAAGTGATTAACAATATTTTATCAATTATTCTATTTACATTCCAATGCAACTTGAAAATTCAAATTGTTATATGTCATATGGAGACATTGAGGGCAAATCTTTTAAGCCTTCTGAACATGCAGTCAAACTGAATACCCTTTCACTGCTTAGAGATGGTTTGTTTTTTTAGAAACTCAAGGCATTTAAATGTAATTATTTACATGTTGAGAGATGAAATAATTCTTATCAATATTCATAATTTTACAGCAAGCTGACATTAAGTTAATAAACATGAACATAAAGGTCAGGTTACATTTTAAGGGGCTTACGGATGGCTAAACATTTAACATTCTTACCTCCTCTCCATTCTTATCAGTGTTCCGCCCAGACCAAAATAAATGAGCACAGATGCTAACAGCACGACACTGATCTGGCTTCTTAAGCAACTTTGAAGCAGCCAATGCACATTGTGTCCTCAAAGGCTCGTGGTTCTCCTCACTGAAGCATTTCATGCGTTCAAATGTCCCAATTATCAATGTGATTGCTGCTAGCTGTGCCTTGGAGTCACTGATTTCATCTTCATATAGAGAAAATGCCTGGAAAATAGGTGTATCAGGAAAGTGTCACATTTACAAGATTTGGTATGACAGCTTTCAGAAAGCAGGCTTCAGAATTGTTTGCCACAGTTGTAACATGCTAATGCAGAAAGTTTTATTGGGAATTTAAGAGACATGCAGGATGAAAAGTCAAATATTAGTGACTGATTTTACAAGAAAATAGTAGCCAAAATGTTTAGATTTTATTGTCAGGATATCTTCCTTTCCAATACTTGGAAAAATTTCTGCCACACAAATATTAATCCTTACCTGTGACATAAACTCATAAGCCACAGTTTCATGGTTCTCAAATCCAATATCCCCAGCTGCAAGTGCTCCCTGCAGAAATAGACGGAGAGGCAACTCTGCAAGCTCTGCTTTAATGAGGGCACTGATAGTCTGGTGGGCAAAAGAAAATATCTTCTGGCATTTCTTTTCCCATTTTTCATCCTAGAAGATGAAATAAACGAACAAAGTGCTCAAGGTAAAGAAAATTTCACAGCTGGTCTTTTTAAAAAAAAAAGAGTTGTGACTCTACTCAGCTCACAGCAATAAAATGTTTGGCATAAGCTGCAATCAATCCGACATTAATCAATCCAACTTTTTGAAGCACATGGATTCAGATGAATTGAATCCATAAATTCTAAGTATCAATCTCCGACCAATACTGCAGAAATAACTGATATTGCTGTAATAAAAAAAGAGATGCAAATCTTTAATTTGCTTTTCTTTTCCTTCCAAATGATGTGATGGAAGAAAGGAAACAAGACAGAGAAGTTTCAGCTGAAATCAACATTACAAGTGGAAGGGTCAGAAACATATAGAAAAGTCAAAAACAATGAGCGTTTTGGGTGGAGGATCAGATACATAGTGGAAAGATTCAGCAGGTAGGTGGAGTCTTTGTGGAGAGAGGAACCAGTTCTTTGAGGAACCGAAGACAAGGATTTAAAGTAATAGTTCAGGGATGGTGATCCAGCGGAGTGACAAGGCTGATAAGGCAGAATTGCATACAGCAAGATTTGAGAGTATGAAAGACTGAAGGCTGGAAAGAGGAACAATCAAGTAATTTAGCCTGGAAATGTAAAGTCCAGCAATTAAGACTTCTGGAGCAAAAGAATTGTGGAAGGAACAGAAGTTTGTTACTTAATCATTATCAGTGAGATGGAAAAGTTATGATCTGAAACTAAGCCCCCAGTTGAACAGGATATCATGGATGCCAACAGTTGAGATGGAAAGAGTTACCAGACAGTCAATGAAAAATGTACTATACAAGGTGCAACCGGGACCATGTCTAAAAAATATAAATATACTAATCAAACACTGGCTATATCCATTGTAATTGCAACAGGTCATGTTGTTGCTGTACTGGACATTAGTTAGGCCACTTTTGGAATATTGTGTGCAATTCTGGTCTATCAGAAGGATGTTGTGAAACTTGAAAGGGTTCGAAAAAAAATTACAAGGATATTGCCAGGTTTGGATGATTTGAGCTATAGGGGGAGTCTGAATAGGCTGAGGCTGTTTTTCCTGGACCATTGGAGGCTGAGAAATGACCTTATACAGGTTTTTATAAAATCATGAGGGGCATGGATAAGATAAATAGACAAGTGTTAGGAGTCCAGAACTAGAGGGCATAGGTTTAGGGTGAGAGGGGAAAGATACAAAAAGGGACCTAAGGGACCATTTTCACATGGAGGGCGATGAGTGTTTGGAATGGGCTGCCAGAGGAAGTGGTGGAGGCTGATACAATTACAACATTTGAAAGGCATCTGGATGGGTATTGGAATAGGAAGGGTTTAAGAGGGATATGGGCCAAGTGCTGGTAAATGGGACTAGATTAATTTAAGATATCTAGCAGGCATGGATGAGTTGGACCCAAGGGTCGGTTTCCGTGCTGCAAGAACTAACTGTGTATTCGTATTCCATCAACTTGTATAAAGTAAGTGGCGTCAAAGCAATGCGTGAATTATGAATTAGTCAAAACATTTACCAATGCAAGTGAGATCACTGTCTAACTTAATGAACATGGACTCCGATCATTGAATCGGGTCAAATGGTTTGGCATGAAAATTTAGAGAGCCACCCAAATTCACCAACTAAGTGCAGCCTGAAACAGTAAAAGGCTTTGATAAGGACCAACATGGTAGACTAATTAGAAAAGTCAGATCTCATGGGATTCAGGGCGAGCTTGCCAATTTGATACAAAATTGGCTTGACAGTAGAAGAGAGGGTGGTGAATCGTTTTACGGACTGGAGGCCTGTGAGGAGGTGGTGTTCCGCAGGAATCTGTATTGGGTCCACTTAGTTTATCATTTGGATGAGAATACAGAAGACATTGTTAGTAAGTTTGTGGTAACACCAAAACTGATGGTATAGTGGACAGTGAAAAAGATTATCTAAGACTACAAAGAGATCTTGGTCAATGGGCTGAGTGGCAGGGCCCTGGATAGTGTTGTAGAACAGAGAGTTAGGGATTCAGATATATATGTTGAAATATGCACCACAGACAGACATGGTGTTGAGAAGGTTTGAAGTGTTTGCCCTCATTGCTCAGACCTTTGAGTATAAGAATTGAGACATCATGCTGAGGATGCATAGGATGTTGGTGAAGCCACTTCTGGAATACGGCGTGCAGTCTGGTCACCCTGTTATAGGAAGGATATTATTAAATTGGACATGGTGCAACTTAAAAGATTTACCACGATGCTGCCAGGAAGAGAGAGGCTGGGACTTCTTTTTGTAGGAATATAGGAGGTTGAGGGGTAACCTTATAGAAGCTTATAAAGGTCATGAGGGGAATAGATACACCGAATAGGGGGAAAAAAAGGTATTTTCCTAGGGAACATTTTTTTAACCTCTCACCTTAAAAATAAGTTTTAAAAGGACATGAGGGCAATAGTTTATAACGTGTGTGAAATGAACTGCCAGAGGAAGTGGTAGATGCAGGTACAGTTAAAACAGACATTTGGACAGGTACATGAACTGGAAAGATTCAGAGGGATATGGGCCAAACCCAGGCAAGTGAGGCGAATTTATTTTGGGAAACTTGGTTGTCATGGAAGTGTCTGTTTCCATGCTATGACTATATTACTCATGACCAACATTAAATATAAAATTAATTACCATGCTAATCTAGAAGTTGAATGGTTTATAAAAAGAAATATAAATAAGCTTAAATTCAGCTACTTAAAACCTTGCGCAGCACAAACTTTTACAAAACAAATTTTTGAAGTAGGTTGATCCATAACTTTCAGATCATGGAAAACCTCTATTAGATGTTCACCTTAGTTGAACACTACTTGCTGAACGGGATGCACAACGATAAAATAATTCATGCAATAAAAATGCTCTTTTTGTACTCAGCCACTGGTAATACTACAGAATAAAAAGCCACTTACAGAAACGATATTAAAGCTAAATGCAGGGCACTAAATAAAAATCAGAAACTGCAGCTCAACAATAAATATCAAAAGTCCAGTTCATTATTTTTAATTGCATTTACATAATGGATATTGCACATGATTTTACAGTTTATATTGTCTCTTTGCGGCCAATGGGGAAGGTGGTCGGTATATCTAGTGAACCAAAAAGTTGGAAAAAAACTATTATACAGCAAAGAAATTTTCAAATGACAAACTTTTCAATACAGACACAGCAGAGAACCACGCGACTTACTGTACTTGTGCCAGAGTATTCCTAAAGCAATCCAGAAATAATCAAGGACCAGTAAACATGAAATACAAGGTCTCATGTTCCTCTATATTGCTTTTCTCATTAAGAAAATTACCATATTTTGTATCATCTGCAAATATTAACCTCGTCTGTCTGTGTGGTATTCTAAAATTGATTATCTCTCAAACTCTCAACCAGAAAAAATTTCCAGACTATCTGTCAAAACCTTTCAGTTTACATCTATTAAACTTCCTTTTGTCTTATCTTCTTCAGCGAAGACAGTCTCTCCTCACTAACTGTAGTTTCCTATTCCTACCCCCATCCAAGTAAATCTACACAAAATGTCATGGTTTTATGTAAAAATTGCCCAAATATTTAAAAGTCCAAAGTACTCAAACAAGCATTGATCAACTAGACTTCTCACCCCAACTATATATTGCTTGAAAAAGACCTAATTTTTAAATCATAGGCACCTGGACCATCAACTTTTAAATCAAAATGATCAAGGTGGCATATAACCTGGACTAGCTAGCCAGAAAGAGAATATCAATTTCAGCACTAATAATCGAATAACAGGAAAGATCCATTCTTCTCGCTAATAAAACAAAACAGCACTTATTAAAAATTTTACAGCTTACCACTTTTGAATTCTCTTTGTAGCAGAAGGCCAGCTGATAGGCAGAAAAAACCAATGGCGGCAAAGTGAAACGAATCCTTTGATTGCCACCAGCACCAAAATGTTTTCTGGCACTGTTTAAGATCTGTTTAAAAGAAAGAGGACATCAAACAGAAGAGCAGTTTAAAAAAATACACTTTCCTTTCAAAGATATACAACTCTTCCTTTGTAGAGTACATTTAATCTGAAACCATATAAAGTGTGGCGATAGTAAATTTCCATCAATTTGTGAGGTTAAGAGCTTTAGTAATGATTAAGTAGAATAGAAATGCCTTTTGTTTTTAAAAAGGTTTTAAAATTTAGGTCAAATGAGATCCAACAATTCAATTTTATTTTTGGCCTGCAAATTTCCAATAATCAGATGCAATGAAATTTAAACAGTGTTTCAATTAGTAGAAATCTGTTTTGACATACAAGAAGCATCCCTTGCATTTCCTCTGCAGTCCGTATGTGAACACTTTTTTTTAAAAAATAAAAACATACATTGACATTTAATAATATATGTTCAGTTTCCATTCTTTTTTCCATCAGGAAATCGGAGGACTGGGATAATTTGCTGCAAACATGTAACATCTATAGCACATCCATACCTTCATTATGGTGCAGACATTCCAGGAATGTCTGACAAATGTGTCTTGACAAACATTATGCCATAATTTGGAGGGACTTCTGCAGTCAACCAATGAAATTGTTTTCCATGAAATCTAAAGGAACTAATTACAGCTCCACTCTACATTAAAACTTGTGTTCTCTGAATTAATTCTACAGGATTGCCAGAGATACTGGGAGGATTACTGATGGCTTGTTGCAACCACAGTCATATTGCTTATATTAAGAAATAACTGTTACCCTCCTAAATTGCTTTATCCAGTTTAGAGTCATCAGCACAGAAGTAGAAGGTAATAAGATTTCTGGTAGGAGTAATCTGCCAGTTCTAAATTGCAAATTACTGTCCAAATGTGTTTTTTTTTAAGACAGTTCAGATATTAAAACTCTGCAATGCAAATATAGCTGCTACTGATCTCAATGCACACATTTACATCTTATTTTATAAAATCCAAGCAACCAGAAATAATATTGAGAATGCAGTCTGCTGGGTCAACTAAAGTTAAGAAACAAAACATTGCAGTTGCTGGAAATCAGAAAACAGAACAGAAAATGCTGTACCATAAATCGGTCAGGCAACATCTGTGGAGAAAAACAGAACAGTTTAGTTGATGACCTTTCAACAGGTGGTCAGGCAGCATCCAAGGAGCAGGAGAATCAACGTTGCGGGCACAAGCCCTTCTTCAGCTCTGATCTCCAGCATCTGCAGTCCTCACTTTCTCCTCGACCTTTCAACAGGACTCTAGCTTGGATGAAAAGGTTTGGAATGTTTCTCTTCACAGATATCACCTGGTTTGATCAGTATTTTCAGTTTTTTTGTATATTGAAAACTAAAACATTCTGTTTTATTTGCAGAAATTCAATGGGAAGGGAATGGTCACTCTTCCATCTTACAAACTAACCAGACAGACTTGAATTAAAATAATCCTCTCTGCAGATCAGCTCCTCCTGATATCTTAGGCTGCTTTAAATGGGTTTTAAGTTACTTTACACACTACAGATATAGACACTTCAGCATTATAAAGAAGATGCCCTCAAGAAAGCTGGAGGAAAAGCAGTGCTTTAAGTAGGACTTCAGATATGCTTATCTTAATTTGAAATTTAAATTGCCACAGCTTTCAACAAATTACATCAACAGCAGTACAATTTTTAGCCTTGCACTGATTTTTCTTTTGTTGAGCAACCTGTAATGATCATGAAAGAACTTCCTAGTTGTTACTTAAGCAGTGTGAACTTGGATATTGTGGACGGATTGAAATAAACAAATTGTTATCAAATTAACTCACTGGATTCAAAATTCATATTAGAATTTTTTTTTGAAAAATTCATTAACTTGAAGTAGTCAACTATTTGCAATGTTTGTCCAAAACTGTCACTTCAGTTTATGAAGTGCAACCTCATTATCTTGGATAGTGTTTATAAAAATTCCTCAAGTTTACTTCAGCAGAATTAATGGAAAATGTCTCAATATTTCATATGGAACAATATATTTTTCGAATTTGTTTCACTGTAAAACAGATAAAGCAATTTACACAAACTTAAGTTCACTCGTTATATATTACGCAACCTCTTCAGTCCAGTACATTTACTTTGTATCAAAACTTAATATATTTCTCAAAACAAACGGGATATTACATATGGCTCAGATTCAATGCAGAGCAAAATATGGAAGGGAAAGAACTACAAACATCTAATTGAACATACCTAATTTTCCATTCTTTATATTGAAGGAGATAAATAAACGTTTTGGCAACGGATGTACAGTTTCCCTTTCCACTGCAACCACTTTTCCCATTGCACTCCACTCAAGGACCTCAATGCCAAGGCAGTAAAGACAATTTTATCTTACTGATTTTATTTAATGCAGATTTTATAATTTGTCAGAAAATCAGATATAGCAACCTACTAACCCTCTAAATATTTTTTATATGTATTTTCTGTTTCACTGTGAGCTCTGCAAGTCTTGCACATTAAAACCACATTTACGGAATACAAGCATTCAAGACCAGCTTACAACCATGATTTCTTCCATGTGCAGACTGCCCAATTCAGCTATTTTGCTTTGATCAACTACTGGTTTTCAACAATCAGCAGCCTAGTGATATGGGAGCAGAGTATGCAAAAGCATCTTGAGCCATTTACCATTTGCTGGCTTCAGCCAGCACTGGGTGCTCTTACAAAAGCATTCCATTTTTTCAGCTTATGGACAGGCTTTGGTTCAGGCAGTCCAAGAGACAGAAGCAAGTTGCTTTAAATAAATTTTGTTCCTAAGGCTAGATATTTCGCATTTCTATAAATTTCCAAGTTTAGCCACACAAGTTTTCATAGCACTACCATTTGAGACTTCCCTTGGTGAAGGTTTGCTCTCATTTTACATAATTGAGTGACTGGTGGAACGTTTTTAAACAAAACACAGAAGCTGCTCTCTATCATTATTTTTATGCATATAAATATTAACTCAGCTCAAGAGTACAAATTCCATATTATAAAAGTCTTAACAGCAACTCCATAAAATCAATGTGATCAAACAATCTCCAAACTACCTAGTTACACTAGGACAGTAAATCTCATAGCTCAAGCACCAAATACTAGTATTAAAATTGGTTAGTCAGAACTTAGAACTCCTAACAAAGAAAAAGTCATGTCAAGAAAATTAAAAAAGAATGCATTTATTGATAAATAAATGGAAGGAAAATATTTGTCATAAATGCCTTTACACCATTAGCCAAAATCTTTCATTTATTTACAAAAAGAAAAAGGAGCACCACCTAAAGCCATCAAGTTAACATACCAGATACTGTTGGTCAGGATCTTCAGATTGAAATAAATGAATAAATCTACCAACGAGACTTTGTTCTTCAGCAAAATCTTCAGGGTCAGGATCTTCTGCTGGCTGATCTGGTTGATCCTGAATTAATGTCGACACCAGGTTTAGTATTGCATCAACCTGTATAAGGAAAATGGCATCTATGAAAACAGCACAATTCTACAAAGCCTCAATTAATATGCAAACTGATTGGCTGAAACACTCAATCCTGTAAGAACTTGGATCAAACATCTGCATACTGACGTAACTTGATCGATTTGAAACATTAACTGTCTTTGCATCCACAGATGCTGTGAGACCCACGTACTTCCAGCATCCATCATATTTTCATGGCCAGATGATCCAAAATACCATTCAGAAACATCATTTTCCCTTCTCTCAAAAACATAACAAGACTCTTCAGATACTGAAACAATCTATGCCCGAATGCACCAGGACCTGGATAATATCCAGGTTTGGACTGATAAAACAGCAAAGTAACATGAATGTTATACAAGTACCAACCAATTACCATCTTCAACAGGAGAGAATATACCCATTGTCTCTTCTTATTCAGGCATTATGATTGTGAATCCTCCATCATCAATACACTGAGGGTATCTTTGACCACAAACCAATCAAGTCATGTAAATACTGTTGCTCCAAGAGCAGATTAACATTTAGGGTTCCTGTAGTAACTCACCTAACTCCCCAAAGCCTGTCCACTATCTATAAAGGCAGGCATCAGGTGTGTGATGGAATACTCCCACTTGCCTGGGTGAGTGCAGCTCCAGCAAAACTCAAGAAACTTGACACAATCAAAAACAAAGCAGCCCATTTAAATGAGCACCACATCGACAAAGGTACCAAGAAGGTACCTCACAAAAAGTTGTCATAAACTAAGAGCTCATGGCGTTGCAGAGAGTATATTGGCATGGATACAGAATTGAGCAGGAAACAGAATAGCAGAAAAAGGGGTTCTTTCCCAGGTTGGCAAAGTTCAGTGGGGTTCCACGATGCATATTAATGACTTGGAGACAGGAAGCAGATGTAACGTAGCTAAATTTGCAGACAACGAAAAAAGTGAAAAAACAGGTTGTAGGAGGGAAGCAAACATGTTGATAGGTTAAGTGGGCAGAAAGTCAGCAAATGGATTCGAATGTGGGGAAAACATGTAGTTGTTTGTTTCAGAAGAGAACAGAACATTATTTAAATGAACAAAAAGCTGCAAAAGTAACTTGGAGATACTTGTGCATGAAACAAAGCTACCACAGGTGCAGCAGGGAATCAAAGCAACTAATGAAATGTTAGCCCTCATTTCAAATGGATATAGACTATAGAGTATGGAAATCTTTATACTGAAACTATATCTGGTATTTGTGTCAGCAATTCTAGTTTCCTTCATTGGAAGCAGTTTAGGGAAAGGTTAACTAGGATGATCCCTGATATAGAGGGGATTATATTACAAACAAAGGCTAAACAACTTGAGACTCACGAGTTCAGAGGAGTGACGGGTGATCTCATTGAAATATACAGGGTTCTTAAAGGGCTTGAACAGGTTAAGTGTTGAGAGGATGTTTCCCCTCATGGGAGGCACTAGGGCCAAACAGCATAGTCTCACAATAAAAGAGCACCAATGTAAGACTGTGACAAGGAAGAATTTCTTCTTAGAATTGAGTTTCTTTGGAACCGCTTGCCACAGAGTTGTGGGGACAGAATTCTTATGTTTAGGGTGGAGATAGATTCTTGACCAGTAGGTAAATCAAGGGTTTTGGAGAAAGGGCAGGAAAGTGGAATGTTGGATCAGCCATTATCTACTGAACCCTAAACCTATCGCAGGCTTCATAGGTCGAATGGCCTATTTCAGTTTCTACTGCTTATGGTAGTCACTCCCTTCACCAGACAGTAGGCAGTGGGGCATACCATTTACAAGATGCTCTGACAAAATGAATTAAGGCTCTTTTAGACAGCACCTTACAAAGCCATGACGAACACGATGTGTGGTAAATATGCCACAAGCATTTTTCTTTCAAGGTGACTGTTCAGAAGCATCAATTCAATTTGCATTGCAAAAAAAATATCAAATCAGCTTTGGGAAAGTTGTACTTTTAAAGCCTTGTTCACAACGGAACCAGATTTATCACCTAACTGCATCAAAATATAGTATAACACCAACATTTCCATCAGTTAATCTCTTACATAAACTTCTGGCCAGAATGTTATATTCAAAAGTACATCTTTCCAAAAACAAAATTCAAGTGTTTTTTGCATTATTTGCTGTTGTCATTATTTTAATTACTATAACAAATGAAGTGGTTCCTGTTAAAGATTGCAGAGTACATGCATGAAATCTTACCTGTTCTTGTCCAATTATCTCTGTGTTGTACTCAAGCGCATTGCTTAGTATATAACAGCTCATATTTTTGCGTGACTCATAGTCAAAATATTCAAACAAAGGATGGAAGTGTTTCAACTTCAATACAGTCAGGATGTTGTTGTAGGTGTCAATGGGAATCTTTAAAAGCCGAGTTAACTCTTTAGAAACTGCACTGCTAGTAGCGATACTAAATATATAGTGGAGGAAAAAAACAAAACTTAAATAATGAATTCTTCCACAGCTTTTGAAAGTGAACATTTAAAATAAAACTCAAGCATAGCTTAAAATACAAAGTTGTGATACAGCAATTCCTAACTTGCGATAAAAGCATATTTAAAACTGAAAAAAGTACATACTGTTCAAGATTAAGCTTGTTGAAGATCTCTACAGTTGTTTCAAGAACTTTATCAACATAGTCCACCCTTTCAGGGTAACACTTCATGGCCAAATTGATCAGCGATACTTGCAAAGATACTACATCTTCAGATGGCATATCTTGTCTTGACTGAAAATATAACCAGGATAAACAAGTCTTTTTATCAAATCTTACTTTGAAGAATTTTTAGTAAATTGACTTTATTCTTAATTGCCAGATACAGGAACTACAGAACATTAAACAAAGGTGAGGTTAAAATAATAACCTGAGAGACTACTTCAATCACACAAAACATTAGCGTTCCTATTGGTTGAACAATTACATTTCTTTTCCTATTTTATCAGCGAACAAGACAATTGGTGGAATCAAGGTATAGAATTAGGTATGGCTATATCACTTTTCTTAAAACAATTCCTAAACATATGGCACAAGATTAACTACCACCAGCAAAATAAACTACTCCACAGGACATATACGCAAAGATACGGCTCAAATACCACACAAGCACATTCAACGTTGAGGTTAGATCAGGGTAAAAGGGAATTTTACTTGACATTTGTTCATTTCACACCAGAGTTGGTAATGGTTAGCATTAATGGCAAGAAAATGTTCTCCATCTCAATGCAATTGTGCAACAGAAGTTCACAGTAAGGGAAAGATGTTAACCCCCAGCAAACCCACAAGTGCTGTTGGTTTGACTAATTCAAAATTAATCGCTCTACATCCTGTATCAATGCAAGTTATCATTAATATATTACAAGGCAAAAACTGACACCAAGGCAAATCAGCAACAATTAGAATCGGTAATTAAAAGCTAAAATCAGAAGACGATTTTAAAGAGCATTTTCAATGAGCATAAACATGGAAAAATGAGTGGCAGAGATTTGGGCTCAAAAGAAAGTGTGGCTGTCAGCCATGAATGAAGGAATTGGGAGTTGATGAAACAGCCTGAATTGGAGAGCTGGCATGGAGTGGAAAACTTGGGTGGGACGCTCTTCAGAGTATTGGTGTGGACACGTTGGGTCAAATGGCCTGATTAGACACTAAGGGTCCATGATTCTATGATAATGCGATTGAATTTAAAATAAGCTTGAAAAGGGAGAGTGGATTGAAGACTAGTATTTTAAACTCAAATAAGGGCAACTATATGGGCATGAAAGCTGAGCTAGAGTTAATTGGGGAAATTAGGCTAGAAGATAGAGGAATTGAGAAGACGTGGCAAACATTTAAGGTTCTGTATCAGAATGTTCAAAATAAGCATATTTGTACTATAAAAGAGTGACTTTAAAGAGAGGACACACCATCCATGGTTAAGTAAGGTCATTGAGAATAGCATCACACTTAAAAAAGCATAGCTACACAAAAATGAGAAGTCTTACAATACAACAGATTATAAAGAATAGCAGAGGATGAAATCAGGATTAAAGGATTTTAAGTACAAAAGGAAGATAGGTAGAAATGTTAAACAGACTGCAAAGTGAAACTTGATGAAATTACGAATCACTAGGTGAAGCAAACAAACTGGTGGAGCTAAACATTGAAATCTCTGGGTCTTGGTAGACTTCATCCTTGGGATTGTGATCTCCATGTATTGTCATTTCTGTAATGGGATACTCTACAATACACAACATTTTTGCAGAAATTAATTATTACTTGGCATTTTATGTAATAGAACATGCAATCAAAAAGCAAAATTGTACTGGCTTAACCTTAATCAAATCTACTCCAGGAACAGTCAATATGACAAACTACTCAAACAGGGAAGCAGGGTGGGTAGCAACTATGATGCTATTGATAGCTACATTAATCAGACATCAATCTCTCCACAATTGCAGGGAGAACTTAATGTCTAAAATTTCTCAAGAGGCCAGCAAACAGATAGTCAAACCAGACAACCCATGATGAGATTTGGCAGCTATACAATAGAAAACTCAATAGATTTAAGAGTCCCAAATTTGCTCCCAAAATAATAACACACCTAACAGAAAAGTAGGATCACAATGGTACAGGAAATGAGATGACGTTTAAGTATCCAAAACATTTCTGTCCAATCTATATAGTTCTGACAGTAGCAATAAAATCAGCTGATTTTTGTGGGATTTCTTGTATTTATCTATAAATTGTTCATTAAATTCAATTCAGGCGGTCAAATGCAAATCTGCCTTTTGATATGCAAAAAAAGAGTTAATAACTGCCAATAAGTAGGCAGTGAAAATTATCTATTTCAAATGCCAAATCACATTCCTTTGTGTTTTTAAACATATCAAATTCTAATATATTCACCCAGTCTCTTCCTTGCCCTGCCCTCAATGCAGTCTTTTTCCTTTCTCATTCTGTTTCTTTGAACACACTGTTTATTGACCCACTATCTCATCCTTCCTGTATTTGTTTCTAAATCCTCAAATTTCACATTCAGAAGATACTCCATTGGTTGTCCGGTTCACAAATCCCAAATGTCCTGTTTCACTTGCTTTCACAATCAACATGTTAAATGATTTTGCAAGCAAAACAGGAGACAAAGTAGGGAGGAAATGTCTAACAGATTACATGTTAAATGTGATGCTAGTACAATGTCTTTAGCCTCGCACAAACTATGTTCCCAATTAATGTACTAGACAAGTCAGATCTCAAACAAACAAAGATAGATCAAACTGACAGATCATACTGTCTTTTAGTTTTAGAGATCTCTCTGACAAACATGGTAAATTTTATTCTCACAATAAAAACAGATGTTGCAGATAAAAAAAAAACGAAATCATCCACTTATAATTCAAAGAGTTTTAAACACTCAGTAAAAGTATAATCGCATTAATACCAAAACACTTCAGCATTTATAATTAAAAACTCCATTGTACTGAACCCAAAAGCACTCCTTGTTCAATAGTCAAAAAAATCTTTTAACACTAATAGCCGTAAGACACATGTGACTAGCTCCAAATTTGAAACGCTAATAATTTCTTCCTGGAGCTACCATAGACCTGAGCTTAAATGTTCCCAGGTCAAAATAAACCCTTCAACTGCTATCGCCCAACACTTCCAGTTTGAGCCTAATCACTAACTCCTTATTCTAAGGTAATATAGTTTTATTATATTCCCTTCTGAGAGTACGACTCTATATGACAAATTCCATACAAGGACTTCAAAGAACTGCCCATAATGTACAACTGAAAAAAAAGTCTACGTTGCCTGAACTTAAGTGTAGAAATTTCTAACAGACCCTAAAGCACAAAAGGTTCACCTTGCTAAGTTGTAACCCAATCCAAGCAATAATACTTAATAATTAACTTCAGAGAACCTATGTGCCACTAACCCAAAAATAATAAACCAACTCTTAAATGACAAAAATAGATAGTAAATACAGAGCTATATCACATACATGATGATGTTCAATTGCAGCTGAAAATTTTCCAAAATTCAGTTACCAACTTATCTCCAGTCAAAACATACATCTCTCAGAAGCACTTCACCAGCGTAAACATTGTTCACATTTTTACTGGAATATCAATTTATTGACATGAGGTACATCCCACACCAGGTTCAATGCAAATAAGGCTCTGTCAGCGCACAGCAAACCCCTAAGCTTAAGCTTAGGAAATGTTTGAATTTCAAAACATCTAACATACATGAGTTGTGAATTCATAAGTAAAGAGTCATGGACAAAGAAAAAAGTTTTTTAAAAAAACAATAAAGTCAGTTTCACCTGTATAACTGTAGCTACTTGTTGAGAAAAGATATCAAATAGTTTTATATCAGCAGGGATTCCAGGGCCATCTTCACGATGCGCAAACAAAGCCAACCTAAAAATTACAAAATAACCATTGAAAGCAATTCAAATGAGCAAAATGTAAAATCCCATCATTTATTGAATGAAACTGCAAAGAAATTTAACAGAATCCAATTCATCCAAGTAGTCTTACCGATCAATTAATGCAATTATGATGTTTTTGACATTAACACTTTGATGGAGCTCTGCACAAGAGCGAAGGAATGGATTCAGCGTTTGCAGATGAAACTCATCAGGAAACACCTGCAAAACAAGAAATACTTGCGAGTTCTCCTAAAAATGGTTACACATTTTAAAAGCAGCATGGAAGGATGCAGTATAAGATGTTATCCAAATTGAGAGAGATGTAATGCATTGATAGCCCAAGTCAGTAGCTTCACCAACACATTCCACCCTGACCTTAAATTTACCTGGACCATCTGACACCTGCCTCCCCTTCCTGGACCTCTCCATCTCCATTAATGACGACCAACTTGACACTGACATTTTTTACAAACCCATCGACTCCCATAGCTACCTGGATTACACCTCTTCCCACCCTACCTCTTGCAAAAATGCCATCCCGTATTCCCAATTCCTCCGCCTCCGCCGGATCTGCTCCCAGGAGGACCAGTTCCACCACAGAACACACCAGATGGCCTCCTTCTTTAGAGACCGCAATTTCCCTTCCCACGTGGTTAAAGATGCCCTCCCGCACCTCTGCCCTCAGACCCCACACCTCCAACTGTAACAAGGACAGAACACCCCTGGTGCTCACTTTCCACCCTACCAACCTTCGCATAAACCAAATCATCCGCCGACATTTCCGCCACCTCCAAACAGACCCCACCACCAGGGATATATTTCCCTCCCCACCCCTTTCCGCCTTCTGCAAAGACCGTTCCCTCCGCAACTACCTGGTCAGGTCCACGCCCCCAAACAACCCACCCTCCAATCCTGGCACTTTCCCCTGCCACCGCAGGAACTATAAAACCTGCGCCGACACCTCCTCCCTCACCTCTATCCAAGGCCCTAAAGGAGCCTTCCACATCCAAAGTTTTACTTGCACACCCACTAATATCATTTATTGTATCCGTTGCTCCCGATGCGGTCTCCTCTACATTGGGGAGACTGGGCACCTCCTAGCAGAGCGCTTTAGGGAACATCTCCGGGACACCCGCACCAATCAACCACACCGCCCCGTGGCCCAACATTTCAACTCCCCCTCCCACTCTGCCGAGGACATGGAGGTCCTGGGCATCCTTCACCGCCGCTCCCTCACCACCAGACGCCTGGAGGAAGAACGCCTCATCTTCCGCCTCGGAACACTTCAACCCCAGGGTATCAATGTGGACTTCAACAGTTTCTTCATTTCCCCTTCCCCCACCTCACCCTAGTTCTAAACTTCCAGCTCAGTAACTGTCTCCTTGACTTGTCCAACCTGCCTATCTTCTTTTCCACCTATCCACTCCACCCTCTCCTCCTTGACCTATCACCTTCATCCCCTCCCCCACTCACCCATTGTACTCTATGCCACTTTCTCCCCACCCCCACCCTCCTAACTTATCTCTCCACACTTCAGACTCACTGCCTTTATTCCTGATGAAGGGCTTTTGCCCGAAACGTCGATTTCAAAGCTACTTGGATGCTGCCTGAACTGCTGTGCTCTTCCAGCACCACTAATCCAGAATCTGGTTTCCAGCATCTGCAGTCATTGTTTATACCAAGTGAGTAAACGTTGCAGTTGTTACTTAAAGAACTGAAAGGCTTGCATATTTCCAAATCTCTAAATGTGGATTCTTTACCTCTTTTACACAAAAGAAATGTCATAAGCTAATGCCTGTGGTAAGTCTTAAATAAACAGATGGCAATGAGGCATGGCACCCTTCAACTAAAAAGCAACATATACTTTTGACACCATCAAGGTCATGGCATTTTCAACAAACAACTACTTTACTGAAGATCTTACACAGATTTATAAAGTGGGGCTCCTAAATTATTAAGTATGTACTAAGATCCTATACAATGTCACTAAATTTGTTAGTGTGTACACCATATTAGGCAGTGATCTCCAAAGTTTGAGGACCAAAGTGTTTATGAAGCACCTTTCAACAAGATTCACAAAAAAAATGGATAGATAACCTCAACCTTGCTCTAAAACAGTACATTGATCATGCTGTTAACTGAGTATTTGAATGTTAAGAACAAATTTATGATCAAACATTTCTACCTTATCCAATGAACAACGAAGTACAATTTAAATTCACTTTTTTTAAAGTTGTGTTGGGGCTGCACGAACCCCAACTATAAGGAACTACTTTCAGCACAAAGGTAAGTACATGTCTAAGTACAGAGGAAAGAAGTTTAAGGTGAGGAGCTTAATAACCTTATTCAATGTAGGAACATAGACACAGGGACAGTAGGTTATCCTCTGGCCCTTCTAGTCTGCTGTACCATTCAGAAAGATCCAGGCTAATGTGGCTGTGGTCTCAAACACGCTTCCTGCCTGCCCACCATAAAATTATAAACTCAATTTATCAAAAATCGAACTCAACCTTGAATAAATTCACTGATACCATCTCCAATAGCCAAAGAAAATTTTGATCTTAACCTTCAGAAATTCACATCTCTGCACTGCTCCTCCCAATAAATATCAAATTTTAGAGGGTGGAAGGAGGAGGAAAACAGCATACTGTTTCCACTCATTTCCTCAACAGAACTTCTTTACAAGTAATACTCAATTGCAAGCCAATAGCTAAACATTCAGGAATAGTGCTTCACTAGTTTCATCAAGCTGTCCTCACACAAAATGATTCATTAAAGCAAATGTTATTTGTTACGCAAATATCTGCAGATCAAAGAAAAAAAAATTACCTGAATAATACATTCCATGAGATACTCCTGAGCCAAACCATCCCTGCAGTTTACCACTTGCTCCAATATTCCAGTTAACACAATCTAGAAAAAAAAGAGTCAGTTTGGAGTATTCTCTAGTCAAGTGTTGTGGGATTGAGCCTAAATGCATACTTTCCAAGTCATAAGCTAGGCTAACACACCAAGGATTGGAAGCACTTAATGTTCAGAGTTAGTGAGATATTAATGTGAGACACGGTCTGCTTGTTCTGGGAGATCAAACAATTGCTCCAGTGTTTTGAATAATATTCTTCCCTCAATCATCACTTATGAAAAACATTTTTCTTGTAGTGCCTCACTGAATGAAAAATGGCTTTTCTTTTCTACATAGGTCCACTGCACTTCAACTTAATACGCAATCCACCAAACTCATCAGGAATTTTAAAAGGGGTATAAAGATAGTATGGTTCTATTTAAATTTAAACTGAAATAATAGTCTCTGCTTTTAGTGAGCCTTTGACCACATTTTCATCAAATACCAATTCAAATGAGCTACAATTAAAATTCAAACTTAAAAGACATGGAAATTTAGATAGGAGAAACTGATTAAAAAAAGCAAAATAATTTTAAAATGCCACACTAGTAACCTTTGAGACAGAGAATTTTCACTTTATTTGCTGGATGGGGGCGGATTAGAGATGAGATGAGACGAGACTTCGTTTGCAAAAGACAGAACAAAATTTTTTTTGCAAATTTTCCTGACTTCATACTATTTTTACAGCATTTAGACATGTCTCAAAATCTTTGGGTGCAAAGTGCAAAATCTCTTTCCAGATCAGGGGATCATAAGAAGACTATTCCCTCCCACATAGTACTTGTATGCACCATTTCAGGTTTTGGAAACAAAAAAAAAAGGACGTTCCTGAGAGCTCGAGCAATGTGAGAAACCTGCAGGAATTGGAATCATTCCGACAGTCAAATGGGAGTGAGGAAAACACAAAGCAGGAAACTACAGGCTGGTTAGCTGAACATTGTATAGGGTGATACTACAAGTTAAAGAAATTAAAGAAAAATAAAGAAATTATAGAAACATAATAGAAAAATTCAGGATCAAATAGAAATCAACATGAGCATAAAAATTGGGAACACAAGTAGGCCATTCAGCTCCTCATGCCTGCTGTCCGGAATCAGGTGGTGAAGGGACCAGGTGAAAGGAAAATCATGTTTACACTTAATAGGGAGGTTCAAGAGAGAGTGTGTTGCCGAACAAACAGACCTTGGAGTAGAGTTTCATAGTTCCTTCAAAGTGGAGTCACAGTAGACAGGATAACAAAGGTGATGTTTGGTATACTTGGTTTTATTAATTAGTGCATGGAATATAGAGGTTGGGAGGTCATATTGCAGCTGTACAGAACATTGGTTAGGCCATTTTTGGAATACTACATTGAATTCTGGTCTCCCTATGATAAGAAAGTTGGTAAAAGTGTGCAGAAAAACTTTACAAGAATGTTGCCAGGATTGGAGGATTTGAGCTGTAAGGAGAGGTTGAATAGGCCTGGACTATTTTCACTGAATGCCGAGGGGTGACCTCACAGAGATTTATAAAATCATGAGAGGCATGGATAGAGTGAATAATCAAGGTTTTTTTCCCCCCAGGGTAGCGGAGTCCAAAACTAGACAGCATAGGTTTACGGAGAGAGGGGAAAGATTTAAAAAGGGACCCACGGACAACTTTTCATGTAGAGGGTGGTGCGTGTATGGAATGATCTGCCAAAAGGAAATGGAGGCAGGTAGAATTACAATATTGAAAAGGCAACTGGATGGGTGTACAAATAGACAGGGTTAAGAAGGATAAGAACCAAACGCTGGCACATGGGACTACATTAGATTAATTTGGAATATCCGATCAGCATGGACGAGTTGGATCAAAGAGTCAATTTCCATGCTGCACACATCTATGACTCTATAACTATAATTTATTTGAATTCTTTGAAGTACTAACATTCACTAGTTCTCCTTTATCAATAGTGTATGTACAATGCATAGATTGCCAGAATCTTAAGACAGCGATTAGCATTTCTGCCTCTCAGCACCAGGGACCCACATTAGATTCCAGCCTTGGCATCTGTCTGAGCATAGTCTGCACTATTCTCCCAATATCTGTATGGGTGCTCCAGTTTCCTCTCTCAACCCAAATATGTGCAGGTTAGGTGGACAAGCCACAATACATTTACCCCGTAGTGCCCTGGGATGTGTAGGTTAAATGAATTAGCCATGGTAACATGGGATTATGGAGATAGCATGGAGATGAGTCACTCTTTGGAGGGTCAGTGTAGACTTGATGGGCCAAATGGCCTCTATCTGCACTGCAGAGATTCTGTGATAAGTTGCCATGTGTAAAGTATTGCAGAAAATAAAAATTCCGCGTAGGGGCAACATATACGCATGAATACAAGATTGACTAAACTGAAAAAGAATATGTACAATGAAATGAGTAGTGTTTGTGAAAAATAAGGATCAGTGCCTGTACCTCAATATTTATATAAATAATCTGAATAATCGGACCAAAGATTATGGTCAATGAATTTGATAACAAAAGTAGATTTGGAAAGTATGTTGCAAAGAAAAGACAAGGAGGTTACAAATGGATATTGATAGGTGAGTGAGTAAATGATCTAGCAAATGAGGCACAACATGGCAAAATATAAAACTGTCCATTTCGGCAAGAAGAAAAAACATTTTGTCTAAGGTCGTGTTTATTGTGAACACACTAGGTAGGTGCAACAAGTATTGACATTCAGGAACTCAGCACTATGGCCAGTTAACATTATTGGGCTCATCTGCACTTCTTTTGGCAGCCATTCTGGCATTATAATCGCCCCATCTATCTGAATGGGGAGAAAAGAGAGAGCTCAGAGTTGCAGAAGGATTCGGGTACTCTGTGCATAAATCGTAAAAGGTTTGCATACAATTCAACAATTAGAAAAAAAAGTCATAACAGTGACCATGTAGAAATGCTGAAAATGGTCAACAGTTGCTGCACCTACTTAGTGGTGTAGTCACACTAAACACAACGTTAGACAAAACATCATTTATCATAAGGCAAACAATATAAAAGGTTATTTTATAAAAGGATGCCATATCTGGAATACAGTGTACAGTATTAATTTCTTTCCACAAGGAAAGATGTAAAAAATGTTGCAAGCTGCCTGTGAGGAGAGGCTAAGCAGTTTAGGTTTGCATCCACTGGATTTTAGAAAAGCAAGAGAGGTCACAAATAAAATATTGCATTGTCTGAGGATACATAGAATTGTAGGTAATAGTGCATACACACATCTGGAAACATGTGCACAGTTTCACATTATGTCAAAAATTCACGTTCAAGTCCACATTGGGCATGTGCAGAGAAGGCACATAATAATGAAGTGGGGTCTGGAAAATAAGAACACAGGATGATAGGAGGCGGGGGAGTGTTGAAGTTTTCTGCCTCTACCACTCTTGCAGACAATGAGCTCCAGATTCCCACAATCATCAAGTGAAAAGAATTTTCCTTACATCCCCTATAAATCTCCTGCCCTGACCTTGAATCTATGCCACCTGATCATTGATCCTTCCACCAAGTGGAAATGTTTATTCCTGTCTACATGCCTCAATTTTAAATATCTCCAATCATGCCTGTGCCCCCTTCAGTTTCTGCTGCTTAAAAGGAAAAGAACTTATCCAATCTCTCCTCATAACCAAAAATCTCCAGCCCAAGCAACAACCTGCTGAATCTCCTCTGCACCTTCTCTAGTGTAATCACATTCCTCCTTAATGTGGATTCCAGAACCACATACAGTACTCTACCCACTAATTTTCCTATCACCCACAAATTAAGTCATCAACCCTGCCACGTTCAAGTGGGAATCATTTATAGATATTACAAACAGCAAAGATCCCAACATTAACCTGGGTATGCGTTTGGTGTGGTTTCTGAATTCATGGTTGCTTGATTACACCATTTATTGGTCACTTCAGGGATTAAACCTTTGCTTGAAGACTTTGTTTCATATTGAGTTTTATTAGATTGTTACTGACTTACTTTAACACAAAAGAAATCTCATTGCTACTGCATGGCACCTGACCATGCTACATTGTAGATATTGAATGTAAAGGGAAGGCACAAGGTTTAGGGGCCTTTGAACAACAGAGCTGGCCTTGTGTCTCAGATAACCAATATGAGCCTTCTAATCTCAACTCCCCTCCACCATTGCAGTGCAGCTTGCAAACTCCACTGGTGAACCCAAATCCATCATCATGAAAACTCAAAGAAAGCCTGACATGACTACCAAGTCAGTAGTGAATTACATATGCATTTTGAAGACCATCTGAGATATTGCGTTATAGGTTATCTTTATTAACTCTCTCTCCAGCTCACATTACCGCATTTTCACACCTTGCTTATCAGCCCTTGCTTTTTGCAGTGTTTACCTCTGAATAAGTGTGGCACACAGAAAAATACTATCTACCATCAAGTCTCCACGAAACATTATAATATGAATCAGCCCTTACCAACCATCTCCCAGACCGGAATAGATTAAGTACCTGTTAAATACCTTTTAACTGAGCCATTATCTCAGCAAGAAACTGAAATAAATCTCACAACCCAGCTACAGTCATCTGTTCGATGTCCTTTCTTAGACCATATAAAACTAGTATTTTTATTAACACAAAAGATAAAACTAACACTTCGATTATGCAAGCAAACCAAACTGACACCCTTAATCCTGTCAGAAGTAACAGCCAGCACTTAGCATGTTTTAACCCATCTCCTGTCTCCCAAGACAGAAGTCCTTCAAAACTTTGTGTACTATAGATAAAGTAGTAACACCATAGTAATGGAATTTTAATATATGTTAGAACTGTGTACAAAGGGGGTCTTGTAAGAACTGTATATTGAGATTGTATCATCACCTCTAACTTGTGCTGTGATTGCTAAATAAAAGAGGCTACTTTTGTCACTCAGATTCCAGTCATTATTTGAACACGATCTCTCAACCATAAAGAGCCTGACATGAATTTCAGAAGCCAAAGGGAAAAATTTGGGTCTATATATCCCAGTTTGGTCAGAGCAGTTTTCTTCGTAAAAATGAATTTTCTCCTTTCACATGCATTATGGGACATGCCATAACTTCAAGTTATTTTACCAGAGTCACACATGCAGTTCAGTTGGTTGGATGGCTGGTTTGCACTGCAGAGTGACACCAACAGTATGGGTTCAAATCCCCTTACTGGCTGAAATTCTTCTCAACTTCTTCCCCTAATGGGTGATTATTCTCAGATTAAGACACTACCAGTTATTTTATTCTAATGAGTGTTCAGCCCTATGGTCTGATAAGACCATAGGGCTGAACTCTCATTAGAATAAAATAACTACTTTACTTTCATCTGAACTAGCTCCTAAGATGATGGACAACGGACCAGAAAATTACCCGAACTTTCCTTGATAAAAATAATTCTTTCAGAAGTACAAATCCAGATCCTAATACTTATTAAGCAATTTATTTTGGGTACATTCTCAAGGTTGGAATCAAACAAAATCAATAAATACCTTTTCTCTGAATCTCAACCTAATCCAGGAAATCTCTTTGGGTAGATATTGCAATAAGATGAAGATTAATTTCATAATTGAATATTAAATCATAACAGGCACAGAAGCAGAATTCTCACCTGTTTGTACCTCTCTACATTAACTCCTTCCAACTGACTAAGCCGGACTAAGTTTGTACCAACTAGGATTCGCAGCTCCTGACGTTCACGTTCACGCTTTTCACGGTCTCTACTGTGACCCTGGTGCTGCATGCGCACCCAGAGTTTGTTCATTTCTGCAAAGTTCAGTAGCACAAAGTCCATAGAGTCATTGATATCTCCAGTTACAACTTCCCTGAAACAGAAAAAGATAAGTGTTGAAGGGTACAAAAATCAAACAGCACAGTAAACTTCAATACACAAATTATGCTTAGTTATTATTTTAATTCTGCAAGTTTCACCTTGAATCAATTTTTTTCTAAAAATTGAAACTAATCTCAAGAAAGTAAGTATCATTAGACATCTTAAATACAATTCAGGAGAAACATAACAAAACAGAAGGAGTACTTTATTCATAGATTGATCTAGTTATTAGTCATAAGTAGGTTCAGTTTCAGTGTTAAAAGGAGTCCTTGTATAAAACACAGAAAAGGGTCAATCTCTTCCATATAGGCTTCCATTCTGCATAAAAGTTACTGGCAACCCTATTCTTCCATCTCTCTCCTTCATTTGTTTATCAATGTTTTCCCTTGCGTGCATTTATGCTTTGTCATATGAAGCAGTTGAAGATAATGTTTAAAAATCTTCCTTCTATTTAGCAAAGAAACTTTTCAGAGTTCATATGGGATATATTCATAATTATCTTCCTATAACCACAACTTACATTTTTAGACAATAAATGTTTGTATGGAGTAGAAGAATATATGGATTACAGATAAAGTTTTACAAATCTGTGTGCAACACTCCGGGCTCCATATTAGCAAGAGCAAAAGATTCACAGAAATGAGATGGGAACCAATATTATATACTTATTAGAAATGACCAAACAGGAATTCCAACCCCCTCACATCCAACACAATTGTCAGGACATGCGTTTTAACATTCTGCAGTACTGGAGGTAAAGCTTTCAACCCTGTATTAGTTTAATTGCATTTAAACAATATCTCAAACTGAGGGACAGATTTGAGCAAACTTGTTACACGGGGCAAGATGCAAGAAAGAATTGGATTACTTTTTTGGGGCCAATGTGTTGCTCTGTATCCCAGAACTTTTAAAAGAATCAGTTAACATCAGGAAATATAGCACAATGACTTAATTTAGTCTGCTGATCGTTTTAAAACGTTGTGGATTGTCTCAACAGCTGTTTGTTGCAACTCTGCTCATTTTTTCTAACTTCCTGGACTGAAGACTCAATGAAACAGAAATCTAAAGACTTCTTTAGTTTTGCAGTTAGAGCATTGGCCAGGCAAATAAAAATCTGAAGAGCAAGCTGAATAATTGCAGTCATACTGAGTTTACAGAGGGTGGTAGATATATACCCTTGACTCCGTGTGCTCATTAATAAAGGAAACTGTTTGTTTACTAGCTTACACAGAAGATATTTCTACTTGAGGATATCTGCATCTATGCTTACTTGCTATTCTACACATTATCAAAACTCACCACATTACAAGACTTGATATTGAAGTTGGCTTGCCATTTACACATCCATTCTGCAGGCTTCTCAACGTCTTCTAGTACCTTGTTATTCTCTTGTATTACCCATACTGTTTAGTTTCACCCACAAAAGTTAGAAACTGCATACCCAAATCTTTATTAAAGAATGGTCCCAGTACGTAGAAGTGGTAATTTAGCAGGTAAGAAAAGTAGCTTAGTGGGAATGTGCAGTGCTGGAAAAGCACAGCAGGTCAGGCAGCATCTGAGCAGCAGGAGAATTGACATTTCAGGCATAACCCCTTCATCAGGATGAAGTTTGTAATATTCCTGATGAAGGGCTTATGCCCGAAACATCGATTCTCCTGCTCCTCAGATGCTGCCTGACCTGCTGTGCTTTTCCAGCACCACATCTCAATTCTGATCTCCAGCATCTGCAGTCCTCATTTTCTCCTGGGAATATCATTAGACTAGGAAGAGAGCAATACAGGTTAATGCTATGGGATCAGATTCAAGTCCAAATATGGCAGCTGGTGGAATTAATAATCAATTAATGACAATCTGGATTTGAAAGCCAGTCTGAGTAATTTGGTTGGTAAAGTTATCAATTGTCACAAAAATACATCTCGTTCACTAACATCTATTAGCAAAGGAAATCTGTCACCCCTACATGGTCTAGCCTGCATGTACCTCCAGGCCCACAGCAATGTGGTTAACTCTTAACTGCACTTTGAAATCACCTAACAAGTTACTCAGTTCAAGAGCAATTAGCAACAGATAATCAATGGGCCTAGCCAGTAATGCTTGTACCCAAAGAAATAATTTTAAAACAGCTACTGCACAACTCTTTCCTAAATCTTAAACTAAGTGGTCTACATTTCCCTAGTTTTGTGCCAGCCTGTTTTTAAATACAGACACTCTGGCACTTTCGTTTTCCTTATATATACCAATGGACATATATGGATTAGTTAACTATAACCATCTCCCAGGAACCAAAGTTAATTTTTGCTGCAATTCCTCCAGTGCAAGCATAGTCCTCTCTAAATAGAGACCAAACTGAATAAAGTACTCCAGGTGTGATCTCACCAAAGCTTTATATGCTCAGAGCAAGGTCTCCATTTTTTTTATCCTTTGCAATAAAGGCCAATATATCAGTTTTCTTCCTAATTGCTTGTGTTATCTATCCATTAACTTTGTATTCTTTAAACAAATACATTGAAGCTCCTGAGTATTTATATGTACAAGATTTGAGCTTTTAAAAAAAAATCCACTTCTATTTTTACTGTCAAGCAAAGGTGTTCAAAAATCCCACATTATGTACCACCTGCCACTTTGCTACCAATCACAACCTGTTAATTTTCCTTTGTTGCTTCAGTGCCATCCCCATACTGACATTCTCAAATTTATCAGCAAGTTTAGATATGCAACCTCTCAGTATCTTTATTCAAACAATTAGAAATTTTGAGTAACTTTTGCCAAAGCACTGATACTTAGGACATTTCACTAGCAACAGCTTACTAATTTGAAAATGCTATTTTATCCCTTCTTTGCTTCTTGTCTGTTAACCAATTGTCAATACACACTAATATTACCCATACTAATATTATTACTGTTAGCTGATCTCATTGCCCCAGCATTTCTGGCATGCGAGAACTGGTGCGGCAAATCAGTTAGCACTATGCAACATTATATGATGAGCATGAGTAGGCAATGGGCCAGGATGCTATTAGATAAGCTGTGATGTCTCCTCAGTGTTGACTGCTGGGTAGATATTGACTGATTGGGCTAAGAAACAGGTCAGAAAGTGGGAGTCAAATAGAAATAGTTAGCAATTCTTTTGAGTTTTAAAAATTTACTTGGTTAGTTTTGAATTTTATTCTGTATTAATTTGATTTAAATGAGTTTATAAATATGCAGAGTTTTAATTCATAAATGACAATTTAAGTTTCTTTTGAATGAAGAAAGCTCCTACAGATCCTTAGTTGCACCTCTCAGGAATGCAATGACAACATTAATTACTCAATGCATTATATTATCTTACAGTTTTGCAGGAATTAAGCAGTTTTAATGTTAAGAAAAACCAAAACATACTCAGACTCCTCTCCTTCATCCGGCAAAATATTTCTAGTACACTGAAGTAGATAGTTCCTGAGGAACAGCCCTCGCAATGGATGCTGCACCCCACGACACATTTCCACCAGATCTTTAAGAATATCCTTCCTTGACTGGGAAAACGACTTAATGTAGACAACTCCAACAGTGATGAGCAAGTACCTGTACATTCAAAATCAAAAATACACTCAGTTTGGTTAAAAATAAGTGCAACAATGAGGTCAGAATTGTTCTAAGTTTTACAAGCAACATTTTAAAAGTCATGTAATACAAAGAACTCTGGATGCTGGAATCTGAAACAAAAATTGCTGGCGAAACTCAGCAGGTCTGGTAGCATCTGTGGGAAGAAAGCAGAGTTAACAGTGAAGAGTCCAGTGACTCCTCTTCATAACTGCTGAAGAGTCACTGGACTCTAAACAGTAACTCTGCTTTCTTCCCACATATGCTGCCAGATCTGCTGGGTTTCGCCAGCAATTTTTGCTTGTGAGAAGTCATGATGGCAGTCAAAAGTGACCTAAATTGCATAGCACTTATTTAGGTGTTAAAAGTAGCCAATGTAAACTGAACTTTTTAATCAATGAATACCAGCATCCATGTATTTGATTAATTTTAATCATCAGAAGCAACTTAATACAGACTAAGTGATTTGCTACCTAAGTTTTCCTAGTGAAGGCAAAAAACAATGCAGGACACGTGTCAAAAGCAAAGGTTAATATAGTTAACTTAATCCATCAGACTCTGTTGCTCAATACAGAGCACTGTTCTTCCACTGATACTGTCACATATTAAAAGTAGAACATTACTTTCAGTTCCTTAGAACTAACCTTGCATTTCAAATTTTGTCAGTTTGTCACACTAGCAAAGTAGAACTAATTAATAAAAGTCTGGCATCTACATTGTGATTTCAAGCAAGTACAGAATTTAATGTATAAATGGAGATCAATTTAGAATCAGCTGCCAACACAATGCAGTTTTAAGATACAAATTTTGCTGCATTTGAAGTATACAATCCACTTGCCCATTATCTATACAATGGAATGTACTTACAGTCTTGGAATGATGTTGCCTGCATACTGAACAAGTTCATACAGGTCAGCCACCTTTCTTCCCTTCGCAAACTCATCAGTCAGATAAACTTCCAAATAGTGCAATTCATCTGAAATGGCCATGTC
Organism: Chiloscyllium punctatum; assembly: GCF_047496795.1. Lineage (NCBI taxonomy): Eukaryota > Metazoa > Chordata > Chondrichthyes > Orectolobiformes > Hemiscylliidae > Chiloscyllium > Chiloscyllium punctatum. The sequence continues at coordinate 42,033,090 of NC_092764.1, forward strand.
TATCCTTAAGTTAAGGGTTACTCTCCACTCAAAAAGGTGATTGTACAGAAAGAACATGAAAACAAATGTTTCAATACTAAGAATTATAGTACTCAAATGATTCTACCGAACACATGAAGAATTACAGTTCAAACTAATGCAAGACTTAAAACAAGCTGAAATTGTATCTACCTTAAAAACGTTAGCATTTGAGTGGAGTGGGCTAGAAAATCTAGTGTAGACACCATCCTCATGCTGAGCAATCGCTACAGGTCATCAGGTATCACTATTTTAAATTTCAGACATGTTAAATTGCATGTTACTTTGCAACTTTTTTTTTGTTAAGGGGATTTAACTAAATAAAGATCAAATACGGCTCTCGCACTAACTCACTTTTCTTGATGGACAAAGCTATCACTTCATCTTTTCTTTGCTAGCTTACCACTTCCTTCCCCAGTTGATGACATATCTGTCTACCATATCGGTTCAATATCTGTTCCATAGGAGCTTTTATTTTAAAAAAAAAATCAGAGATATAACAGCAGTTCTCCAAAGTTGTTTTCTGTCTGGGGAGCAGAAGCCAAGATGAGCAACTCTATTCTTGGGTCCCAAAAGAATGGAATCAAAATTTCAAAACAATATGCTACAGTACAAAGCACATTCATCGAAGCCATGACAGCAGTTTCCAACTGCTGAAAAGTCCACATCGAGGAAAGACAGCAAAACAGAGGATCCCATATGCAATTAAATTGAACAAAGCAGCTCAAACTGATGTTAGTTTACATGTTCTTTTCATGTTTAGTTGTGACTGGATGTATACTTTAAAACAAACCCTCTTATGTATATAGCACACCCTCTCCATGTACCCACTGACCATTATCTGCTGTAAGCCACACAGAGACCCAACAATCCTCAAAATTGTCAGTGTAATTCTTCAGACACAAGATTGTGTAGCAAATGTTAGTAATCGCAGGATTACATCAAGTGTTGGACAATGTTAGGGAATTTTCCATGTTTGGGCTGGTTAGATATGTTCAGCATCTTGCTTGGTATGAACAACTGAAGCGATATGCTTTTTGATACAATCTGCCAGATGGAGATATACGGCCTATGTACATTTACAACAGCACTGACATTATTCATTTGTGTCTACACTTGCCAATAAATCAACATTCTCCTCTGATAGTATAAATGCCATTTTATCCTCTCTTTGGCTTACCTTGCTAATTACACTAACACAGAAGCTGAAAAGTTTTAGCAAAATTATCTTTTCCAGAAATTCATGATAAAAAAATTTTAAACTAAGTTCAGATTTACTTTTTCTGTGCAAATATACAAAATGATATACATTGCATGCAAAATTTGCATTCCTACAAGGATTTAAAAAGTGTAATTGACTTATTTGTTCACCATATAAAATATTATCCCTGATAAAATTGCACAAATTATATTCCCCAACTAATTATAACTAAAATACAGCAAATCAGTTAATGTTCAAATTTCCAGCCATACATAATGATGGGATCAATTTTCGATCAGGACCAAATATTGGTTTTGCTGCAATAATATCTCACCTAGTCAGGTCCCTCTTGTTGTACACTACCTTTTAGAAGAACTGCACAGTTGCACAAATTACACATTTTAACAAATAAATTTATTGAACTATAAATCACTTCCCATATTACCCCCCACCCCCATCCACAAGCTCCAAAGTAAATGGATAACCATCCTTGTAGGAAAAAAAACTTTCCGAGTTCACTTTTAAAATTCCAAACACTTCCATTGTTCACAATTCTGCAGTTACTGATTTATTAAACCAGCATAATCCCTACCTTTGATGCCCTTGACACCAATACACACTCTCCCCAGTCATTACTTCTGAGCAGCTCTCATTTTCATTGGCAATCCGAGGGACAAAATCTTGAAAGAAAATGGTTGACAACTGCATTGGCCATTCATTCAGATCGGAGCCATTCATCGACTCTGATCCCCAGCATCTGCAATCCTCACTTTCTCCCATTCAATCTGACAAGATTATCAAGCCCTTGAACTTCTACTGCTCATTGCATTTTAGGATGAAGCAGGGACAAATAACTATTCTCTGCCAAAAAGCACCTTCTAAAAGCCCTCACATGAAGTATAAAAAGCTTGTACTACTTTGTCAGGGATCAAAACCATCCAAGACTCTTCCTAATTTATCAAAATGTACTTCCAACTCTGTAAAGTGTTTTGATTCTAAACCAAATGGCTTGAAACCTTGGCATCTTATTTAATGCCAAGATGAGCTTTTAAACACATACCTTAATTAAGATAGTCTATTTCCATGTCTGTAGCATTGCTACATTCCCCCCAACTTCAGTTCATTTGCCACTGAAAATGCATTTAGTACTTCTTTATGACAACACAAAATGTTCTCCTATATTCTGCCCCTCATAATTGTGGTAAGCCAAAACTGTTGCATCTGTCCTTATTCTCAGCAAGTTACATTCACCTCCTCACGCGGCAGAGACAGAGAGAACAAATGATCGCCCATGTGCACAGGGACATGAGTTCACGATCTTCTCTCAAACAACAGCTTCAAATGAATTATATAGTCATTTTACAGGAAGGAGCATCCAGAGAAGGCAACATACATATTAATTGGGTGACATTACAATCAACGAGTATCATTGCAGAGGCCAAGCCCTTTACTGTTACAGAATGGGTGCTCTTAACTTTGTTAACTGGACTCGTACAGTGGATACTTTTCCCCTTGTTAGCTGACCTTGCATACTGAATGCTTTCAATATTGTTTAATGACTGCTTTTCCATCGTTAACCAATTACCCTTGCCTCCAGCACCCTATTGTTAAGTTTTATCTGAACCTCTTGTTTCACACAACTAACCTAATCTAGTCCCATTTGCCAGAACTTAACCCATACCCCTCTAAACTGTTCCTTTTCATATATCCATCCAGATGCCTCTTATATGCTGTAACTGTACAGTCTCCAGCACATCCTCTAGCAGCTCATTCCATACTTGCATCACACTCTGTGAAAAAGTTGCCCTTAGTGCCCGTCCTTTCTAGCTTTACAACCTTCCCTGTTTTACAGTTCAAATTTGTAGTCATCTAATTCTGACCTTTTGAACGTGCGATTTTAACTGTTCTATCACTGATAGCCATATTTAGTTGTCTAGACCACAAGGTCTAGGTTACCCCCATAAACCAGTAACTATTTACTTCTATCTTAAGACACTCAAAATCTCTCTCTGATCTAGCTGTTTGCCATCTGCCCTAATATTGTCTTATGTGGCTCCATCTAATTTTGCTTCCTAATGTTCTTGGAAAGTTGCCCAGGATATCTTATTACATCAAAACGCTATATAAATACAAGTTGTGAGCAAAATATTATTTGATTTTTATTCATTACTAAAAAGGATACAGAGCTCATAATAACTCTTTGGTGACAGCATTGAAGTTCGTAATTCACCAAGCATATTTGAAGCATGTTTTAGTGCATCCATCAATTTATTCTTATCCTGAAATACAAAATATAACATCAGTCATCAGAACTTGAGCAAATGATTCATTTTATTCCAAGTTTATATAATAAAAGAATGAAGCCAAAATGTCTGGCCATGCCACAGCCATTGTTCCTGTGAATGCAAAACAGTTTAAAACCGTACATTTGAAAACATTAATGTCAAAGTACCAACCTATGTCAGTTGAATTAATACAATTCTTTGCAATATAATTGATAATTTCAGGAAATTTAAATACGATCCCAGCTCTATAATTGCCAATGCTTCAATTAAAAGCACACAAGAATCTTGCAATCCTGCGATTACCATGCAAAGACTTCCTAAATCACTTTACCCAACCATATTATGTTTTCCCAAAATATACCACCGATCCAACAGCCCTCAGTTTGAACTTTTCCTCATATCACCAGTCAGATTAGTTCACTTAAAAGAACCTATACTTTTATCGCAGTAGGGTTTTCAGCAAGTACATTTGGAGTAAAATGTTTTATCACCAAAGTACCCACAGAAAATTCACTAGTTCAGTCATTGGTCATGGTTTATAATTCTGACCATAGAAGTGGGGGTCAAAGTTAAAGGAAAAAAAAAACCAGGATGTTTGGAGGAGGATTGGCTTCTCCTCACAGAGTTGGATGTCTTTGGAATACCCCTCTCCAAAAGGCAGTTGGCGCAGTACCTTTAAATATTTTTATGGCAGAGGTAAACACATTCTTGATCACCTAGGGATGTCAGATTATCAGGAATATTCAAGAACAGAGTGGAGGTTAAAAGACGACCAGCCATGATCATATTGAATGGTGCAGCAGTCTTAGAGGACCAGATGGCCTACAATTGTTCCTTGTCCATATGAAGATCAACCTTGGGAACAAAAATTCCAAAGCTCCTTCCAAGAATTAAAAGATCACTGGGCTGAATAAAAGATATTAAAAAGAAATGTTTAAAATAATGACAAACTTGGTTCCTATTCACGTCAACAAATGCATTAACTCTAGGACACGACTGCATCCAGTTCAATTATTTTTCTTGGAACATTTTCACTTGCATAAATGAATATTGATCTGGTGCCTCTGAATTATTAGTGAAGGGTCTATAAATATTTTCTTCTGTGAAGCAATCAATCTTTGCTAAAACTGAAGCAACTTGTATAAAGCAGAAGCTTAATCTCTAAGGAATCTAGTCTGGGTACCACACAATTACCATGTAACAGGAAACATTTATCGGAATGGTTCCAAGGATGAGGGACTTCAGTTATGTGGACAGTTTCGAGAATTTTTTTTGGTTTTGCCTCTGAAACAGTTGAGAGATTCAAGAGATATCAAGCAGGATAGATAGGGAGAAACTGCTCTCATTATCAGCATGGTTGACAAACAGAGGATACTGATCCAAGGTGAATGAAAAAAGAACCTGAAGATGAAAGGAGGGCAAAGAAGTGTTACAAGTGATTGAGATTTGGAACGGACTCCAAGATGACTACGGATGTCAGTTCAATATTTGCTTTCAAGGGAAATCTGCTCGAGTACCTGCAGAGAAAAGAAAAATTCAGGGTTACAGGGAAAAGGCAAGGAGTTGGGCTTCCTGAGCTGACCTCTTCCAGAGAACCACCATACACATAACAAGCCAAGTGGCTTCTTCAGTATTATAGGTATTTTTAATTAACCTCTTCAGATGTGTTGTGACAAACTCTGGAGCAGGTGGACCGGAATGTGGGGCTTTTGGCTCGGGGATTTGGGGTGGTGGGGTCCTACCATTTTGCCATAATACTCATCTTTTGGTGTGGTAAACCTCAACAATTTCTCTCTTACGGTGACAATTAAAAGACCATAACATCTAGCAAAATTAAACCATTCAACTCCTTGATTCTGCTCCATCATTCAATGATGGCTGATACATTTCTCAACCTCCGCTCCCCACTCTCCAGATTTTCTCCCCCAACCCTCTATTCCCTTGCTAATCAAAGACCTATCCCTATATTAAATATACCTTAAATAGACTTGGCCACCACAGCCATCTGCTGCAAAGAGTTCCACAGATTCACTATCTTCTGGCTGAAGAACTTCCTTATCTCAGTTCTGAAGGTGCATCACTTCACTGAGGCTATGCCCTTGGGTGCTAGTCTCTCCTACTAGTGGAAACGTCATCAGCGCATTCACTTTCCAGGCCTCCTACTATTCTGCAAGTTTCATCAGATCCACCCTCATCCTTCTAAACTAAGAATATAAACCCAGAATCCTCAAACACTCATAAGCCCTTCATCCTTAGGATCCTTCTTGTAAACCTCCTCTGGACCCCCTTCAATACCTACTCATTCTTTCTTCCATAGAGGGCCCAAACCTATTCACAATATTTCAAACAAAATCTGACCAGAACATTACACAGCCTCAGCAGTACATCTCTGGTTTTGCATTCTAGAGCTCTTGAAATGAATACTGCCATTACATTTGTCTTCCTAATTGCCAAATAGACTGCACATTAGTGTTAAGAGGACCTTGAACTGGGGCTCCCAAGTTTCTTTTGTGCTGCAGATTTCCAAAGCCTTTCACCATTTAGAAAATATTCCATGCCTCTATACTTCCAACCAAAAATGCACAAACTCTCACTTTCCCACATTGCATTCCATCTGCCACTTCTTTGCCCATCTCCTCGCCTGTTTAAGTCCTTCTGCATCCACACCACTTTATCTACCCCACCACCTTCGTCATCGGCAAACTGAATAATTCAACCAACCGGATCGTACCTCCACCTGTATTCACCTATCACTACTTCACCATTCCGGACCTGTCTTCTGCTTCCCCCCCCCATTCTTGAACAGTAGATTGGATTAGATTCCCGACAGTGTGGAAACAGGCACCTCAGCCCAACAACTCCACACCGACCCTCCGAAGAGTAACCTACCCAGAGCCATTTTCCTCTGACTAGAATAACACAATGGGCAATTTAGCACAGTCAATTCACCTGACCTGCACATCTTTGGACTGTGGGAGAAAACCGAAGCACCCGGAGGAAACCCATGCAGACATGGGAAGAATGTGCTGCAAGGCAGCAGTGCGAACTACTGACCCACCGTTCCACTCCTAATATAGAGTTACATTAGTCATTTTCTAGTACTCCGGCACCCTCCTTGACTCCAGTGATTCCTGAAAGATCAAAGCCTCTTCAATCTTGTCAGTATTCTCCTTTAGAACTCTGGCATGCAGTACATCTGGTCTGGATAATTTATCCACCTTTAGACCTTTCAGTTTCCCCAGTACATTGAGAGGTGAATGTAGAAGCCATCACGAAGAACAAAGTTGGGTATGTTGTTCGTGTCTTTCACCGAAGACGGATACAAGTAGCTATTCAGTTATACAGTCAGAGATGTACTGCATGGAAACAGACCCTTCGTTCCAACCAGTCCACGCCGACCAGATATCCCAACCCAATCTAGTCCCACCTTCCAGCACCTGGCCCATATTCCTCCAAACCCTTCCTATTCATCTACTCATCCAAATGCCTCTTAAATGTTGCAATTGTACCAACCTCCACCACATCAAACTGGCAGCTCATTCCATACACATACCACCCTGTGTGAAAACGTTACACCTTAGGTCTCTTTTATATCTTTCCCCCCTCACCATAAACCCATGCCCTCTAGTTCTGGACTCCCCAGACCCAGGGAAAGACTGCCTATTTACCCAATCCATGTCCCTCATGATTTTATAAACCTCTATAAGGTCACCCCTCAGCCTCCGACGCTCCAGGGAAAACAGCCCCAGCCTGTTCAGCCTCTCCCTATAGCTCAAATCCTCCAACCCTGGCAACATCCTTGTAAGTCTTTTCTGAACCCTTTCAAGTTTCACAACATCATTCTGATAGGAAGGAGACCAGAACTGCACGCAATATTCCAACAGTGGACTAACCAATGTACTGTACAGTCGCAACATGACCTCCCAACTCCTGTAGTCAATACTCTGACCAATAAAGGAAAGCATACCAAACGTCTTCTTCACTATCCTATCTACCTGCGACTCCACTTTCAAGGAGCTATGAACCTGCACTCCAAGGTCTCTTTGTTCAGCAACACTCCCTAGGACCTTACCATTCAGTGTATGAGTCCTGCTAAGATTTGCTTTCCCAAAATGCAGCACCTCGCTTTTATCTGAATTAAACTCCATCGACCACCTCTCAGCCTATTGGCCCATCGGGTCTAGATCCTGTTGCAATGTGAGGTAACCCTCTTCGCTGTCCACTACACCTCCAATTTTGGTGTCATCTGCAAACTTACTAACTGTACCTCTTATGCTCACATCCAAATCATTTACATAAAATGACAAAAAAGTAGAGGTCCCAGCACCGATCCTTGTGGCACTCCATTGGTCACAGGCCTCCAGTCTGAAAAACAACCCTCCACTGCCACCCTCTGTCTCCTATCTTTGAGCTAATTCTGTATCCAAAATGGCTAGTTCTCCCTGTATTCCATGAGATCTAACCTTGCTAATCAGTCTCCCATGGGGAACCTTGTTGAACGCCTTACTGAAGTCCATATATAGATCACATCTACCGCTCTAAACAATCCTGTTACTTTTTCAAAAATCTCAATCAAGTTTGAGAGACATGATTTCCCACGCACAAAGCCATGTTGACCCCTCCACATTTCTTTGTTTCTCATTACTACTACTCCAGCCTGATTTTTCAGTGGTCCAACATCTACTTCAGACTCTCACCTTTTTAAATATCTAAAAAGCTCTTGCAATCTTTTATATTACTAGTTAGCTTACTCTCATCTCAGCTTCTCCCTCCTTTTTACTTTTAAAAGTATCTTCCACAGGTTTTTAAATCCTTCCTAATTATCTTCACCATAATATGCACATTCTCTTTTGCTTTTACATAGACCCCAACTCTCACATCAGCCACGGCTGCCTCATCCTTCCCTTAGGTTTCTTCTTCACTGGGATGAATTTCTGCTGTACCTCCCAAATTACCCCCCAGAAGCCCCTGTTATTTCTGCTCAATCTTCCTTGCTCAGCTCCCCTCTAACTCTGGCGAGGTCCTCCCTCATGTCTTTGTAGTTACCTTAACTCAAGTGTACTACCATTCCATCTGATTCCAGCTTCTTCCTTTCCAACTGCAGAACGAATTCTATCGGGGGGGGGGGGGGGGGGGGGGGGGGTTCCTTCATCTCAAATCCCTAGGTATGTCTTGAAGATCCAGAATTTTTTTATTCCCCACTGGGCTCTACCATAAGTTGTTCCAAGAAAAAAGCCATATTGAAGACATTCAATGAATTCCCTGAGATCTGCTACCAACCTAAATTTTCCCAATCCATCTACATACTGAAATCTCCCATGATTATTGTAGTTGTGCCTTTAAGTACTTTCTCCTATCTCCTGACTTATTTTAGTCCCTACGTCTTGACTACGCTGGAGGTCTACACATAACTCCCATCAGGGTCTTTTATTCGCCTGCAGTTCCTCAACTATACCCACACAGATTCTATGCCTTTCGGCTGAACACTTACTATCTATTTAATTTTCTTTATTAACAATGCAACTCCACCCCCTCTACCTAATGGCCTATCCTTTCAACAGGATAGATATCCTTGGATATTTAGTTTTAGGCCCTCATCCCTTTGCAGCCTCTCCTCCACGATACTCACATTGAACAAGTCAATTTCAATTTGCACTGCAAGTTAACTTACCTTGTTTCATATACTGCTTGCATTTAAGTACAAAACCTTCAGCCCCGCATAGACTGACCCCTTTGCATCATTGTCCCCTTATCTGCTGTGCCTGATGCTAGTATGGAAACGGTCAGGAATCTGTCCTATTACCTGATCGAGATTAGTTTGTATGAGCTTATAATTAATGCATTATCAGATTAACTTGTCATTAATTATTTGTTAGATAACATATTAGACAGCACACCTGTAGCTCAGTTGTACCTCACAGCCAAAAAGCCCACATGGCAGATATGTCATTATATCCCTGAACAGGTTGTATAAACATATTTTAAAATATACCAGAGTTTCTGAATACAATTACAGTACCTAAAAATAGACATTTTTAGGACAATGCACCCAATGGTTCTTAACGTGATAGGTGATAACGGGACTATGTATAAAATCATTGCTTTTGAAAGCAATTTATTCCAGACAATTAAGCTTTTCCAAATTTTGTCATAATGCCACAGGTAGACGAAATATTTTGAAAATAGTGAAGCAAAATAAATTTTAAAATTTAACATGATTAGAATGGAAGTGCATCAGACAGGAGCAGAGTTTCACAAACTCGTGTACAAGCAGAGAGATTTGGGAACTAAATCAATTTTGACAATTATTTTGAGAAATTTGAATAGCCTGACAACCATGCTCAAAACCACTACACAGCAGTCACTAGAGATCAAACCTAGAACTATGGTCAGTTTTTCACTACTCCAAGCCTGGATGACTTAAGAGCTCTTTAAAATGATAGGCAACTGGCAATTCTACCTTCCCTAGAGTTTCCTATGTACGGTGGTTCAAGTTGCGAGCCTGCATACTTCACTCTCAACCTGACCAGCTCCATTGCACGGACAGGCATGCTCTTGACCTTCATAGCCTTCAAGTCAACTTTTCAAAAAAAAAGGTATGGCTCAGAGGACATATGAACATAAGAACTAGGAAAAGTAACAGGAAATTCAGCCACTCATTCCTGGTTAGCCATTCAATACAACTATGGCAGATCTCATCTTGACCTCAAACCAGTTTTCCTGCACACATTACATAACCTTTCCATACATTACGAATTAAAAATGTCTATCTCCTCAAATTCACTCAGTGTCCTGGTGTCCACTGCACGGAGGTAGTGATTCTACAGATTCACAATCTTCTGAGAGAAGTGATTCCCCATCTGTCTTAAATCTGCTACCTCTTATCCTAAAGCTACAACTTCTCATTCTCAACAGCCCCACAATGGGCAAAATCCACGATGTCAACTTTGTCAATCCCCTGTATCTTATATAGCTCAATTAGATCTCCTCTCATTCAAATTTAGGAGAGAGCCCATAGACCCAAACTGCTCAACTTCTCAAGACAAACCTCTGATCGCTATCTAGGCGAACCTCGCCTGAACTGCCTTCAATACAATTACATCCCTCAGCAAAGGAATACATAGACCACTCCAGACACAGTCGCACTAATGTCTCACTAATAACAATTGCAGCAACCTATCCCTACTGTTACACTTAATTCCTACTCAATATTCACTTTACTGTCTTTATTACCTGCTATACATATTGGCAGCATCTGAAGAGAAATCAGAATTTCTCGGCACCGTGGCACAGTGGTTAGCAATGCTGCCTCACAGCGCCAGAGACCTGGGTTCAATTCCCGCCTCAGGCGACTAACTGTGTGGAGTTTGCACGTTCTCCCCGTGTCTGCGTGGGTTTCCTCCGGGTGCTCCGGTTTCCTCCCACAGTCCAAAGATGTGCAGGTCAGGTGAATTGGCCATGCTAAATTGCCTGTAGTGTTAGGTAAGGGGTAGATGTACATGTAGGGATATGGGTGGGTTACACTTCGTCGGGGCGGTGTGGACTTGTTGGGCCGAAGGGCCTGTTTCCACACTAAGTAATCTAATCTAATCTAATAGGTCCAGTGATCCTTCTGCAGAAGTCCACGTCAATATATTGTTAGGCAAGTGAATTAAAGGTTATTAGAGATAAATGGGAAAGTGGGATTTAGAAACACAAATAAATCAGCCACGATCCTATTGAACATTTTAGGTTTATGAGCCATAACGTGAGTGCCAGAATTCCTCATGCCAAGCCATGCCGCTTCCACCAGACTCAAAACATTAACTCTGATTTCTCTTAAGTGATGCGAGACCTGCTGAGCTTTTCCAGCAATTTCTATTATTGTTTCTGATTTACAGCATCCATAGTTCTTTCAATGTTCATTTCATACCTACACACTCATTTTCTGTAATTCATGCATGACGGTACCCAAATCGATCTGTAACAAAGTACACTGAAGTTTCTCTACATTTAAATACGAAGTTGCCTTTCTTTTCCTTCAATCAAAGTCCATCTGCTAAATTTTGGCCTATTCACTCCACCTATAAACGTAGACTTGTAAAACCTGCATTTCTTCAGTGCAACTTACTTTCTCACCTATTTTAGTGTAGAATGGCTGTAGAATGATAAGTACCCATGAGTCACAAAAGGTCAACCTAAAGGACAGCACGTAATTGAGAAGATTAATGGGCTGCTATCCTTTAATACAAGACAAATTGAACATAAAAGTAAAAAGGTGTTAAGCTTCAGTTATGCAAGACATTGAGACCACATCTTGAATACTGAGTATGGTATCGGTTTCCTTATTTAAAAGGATGGATGGAAATGCATTGAGGCAGTTCACAAGATGCTTACTGGACTAATACCTAGAATACCTTGAAAAAGATTTGGACAGGTTGGCCATGTTTTCACTACACTTTGGGAGCAAGGGGTGATTTGATTCAAGTTTAAAATCCTGTACTATCTTGACAAGGTGGGTGTGAAAACTGTTTTCACTCTCATGGGTCAGTCCAGAACTTGGGGAAACTTAAAATGAAGGGTTACCTTTTGGACTGGGGTGGGGGGGGGGGGAAATCCTTTTTCTCCCAGAAGGTTAGCCAACTTTGGCACTCTGCCTCAGATGGCAGGGGAGGTGGGATTAATGAATATCTTTATAGTCAAGGTCGAAATGTTAAGCAAGTGAATCAAGGAGGGATAAGCAGGAATGTGGAATTTAGGACACAAATAGATCTTATTGAACAGAGGAGGTAGTTCTACGACTGCATGAGCCTACATGACAGAATTCCTCATGCCAGATTATGCGCCTTCTATTCAATATTGCATAATGAGATGTGGTTGAGAGCTTGAACTCAAACATTAGAGAACTGAAACACGCGAGTTGACCGTTTTAACTCTGACTGCTTTTGCCAACTAGACAATGTTTACTTGTGCAAATTTCAGAGGCAGGTAGTTTCTGCTATTTAAATTTTAAATTAGAGGGTGACCCCAGTTACAAGCCAAAAGTGTCATCGTAATGAACGAATGACTAATTTCTTTTTAAAATTCTGTTTAATTTGTTTATGACACTATACAATTCATGACTGCAATACAGCATACAGTGGGTGAATGGGTATGGAAGTATAACATGGTGAGGGGAGCCGGAGAGTCCATAGGGCCAAGTGCTGAATATGAATTAGCATGTTTGAGACTTATAGAGCATACGAGTAGTGCAGATTAAAGGAGCCTCAACCTTTTGATAGAACTAAGCCATGGTTCCATTGTACCACAGCAGACCTTTTAAATATCTCAACATCCAGCAGTCCTGCACCTCCCTCCAAATCTTTTCTCTGGTCAACAGGCCCAATTACAGCACAAACCTGCCTTCCAGCCACTCCAGGCCCCAACATGCAATGGTAATTGCATCTCCAGAGCCTCTTTCTCCTAAGGCACTAAGAATTTCTCCAATTCGGCCATCTGCCAGAGGCTAGAAATCCAGACCATTAATGCCAATCCTAACATTTTCAAATCAGCAGATCAGCTAAGTCAGCAGATAGGACTCCTTTTTGGTGTCACTGGATAAACTTTGAACCACTGGACAAACCCATGTATTTTATTCTATTTTACAACATTTATCATTGCATAACTTACACAGTATATTTCTTACCAAGCATCGCTTCATCTGGAAAGACTGGACCTTAACAGTCTGAACAGCTTCATCAAGAAGCTTTTCCTGCTCATCCTGCGGTGACTGTTGAGTTGTAGGCTATATAAAAAAACAGAAAGGAACACCATTAGTCAAAACAAATTGTATTTGCTTGGAACATAAATAATCACATGGATTGTTTGGAAAATAAAATGTTTTCCGGCTGTAATAACTATTATGAAAACATCTTCAAAAATTCCCTCTAGATAGAGAAAATTGTAAGTACTTGTTCAATTTGACTTTGTACTGAAAAGCTCCAAAGAAAAGCTGTTTCAAGAATCTACTCAAATGTTGATACTTTTTTAAAGTCTGCAATTTTACAAACTACATTTATAAAAAAAAATCAATAATGTTCTCAGCAGCTAATGACCATTTCACATGAACTAGTTTCCTTAAGAATGGACATCTTACTTTTGAAGGTGGCAAAAGACGAACATCCATATTGCAAGAGAGCTGCAGAAAGCAACTTTGTCAGTTAGTACTCCAAATAATCCAGACTTAAAAAGTGCATAACAGTTAAAGTTACTATTTAGTACTTTCGGCCTTGATCCAGGGATGCACCTGTAGCAAAACTGTTTCACTGACTTGCATGGGACAAGAATGAACACAACCAAATTCGTCAAAGCCAAAATATTTGAATTCTCTACCAATTACAATAGCAATTTTTTTTAGTTTGCATCATACCAAACAAACATCAAGTAGGCACATAATTATAAGTGGCTGACCAGACCCTTAATTATCAAGTCTTAAACTGTTTGTTCCAGGCTAAACTTTGGAGTGGGGATAGTGTAAAAACAGGAAATGAGAAGCATGCCATTTGGCCCTTCAGGTTTGCTTCACCATTCAATATAATCATGGCTGATCATCCAACTCAATACCAGATCTCAAACAAGTTTTTCTTCACTTCTCAGATCACCCACTAACTTGACCCAGTATCCTTTTTGGCTGATTATACTTTTCATTGACCAACATAAAACACAGGTTGATGTTCTTCAAAAATGTGAACTTGGGTTCACAGAACTATAAAAAGAACAATTTTACACTGAAGGAAAATGAAATGAATGCTAATTTTTATCCTGGTCATTCTATATGTTTAAAAAACCCAGTTACCTTATTAGTAACTGGCTGAGTAATTAATCATCTGTTGGTAGAGACTTATGAACCTTCTTCAGGATTCTGATGAGGAGTCACCTGACTCGAAACAGTAATTCTGTTTTCTCCCCATCGATGCCACCAGACCAGAGTTTTGTCAACAACTTCTGTTTTTGATTCAGATCTTCAGTGCCCGCAGTTCTTTTTTTCAAAGATCTCTAGATTGTTGCTGGCTTTATTTTAGAAGGTGAAACACAGTGGTGGAAGCAATATTTAAACAGCTGAACAATCTCTAATACAGGTTAGTCCCTAAAACCACACGATATAGGGGTAATTATAAGCCATTCAGCCCACTGAGTCTGCTCCACCATTCAGGTAGGTAAAAACAATGACTGCAGATGCTGGAAACCAGATTCTGGATTAGTGGTGCTGGAAGAGCACAGCAGTTCAGGCAGCATCCAAGCAGCTTCGAAATCGAGGTTTCAGTCAAAAGCCCTTCATCAGGAATAAAGGCAGTGAGCCTGAAGCGTGGAGAGATAAGCTAGAGGAGGGTGGGGGTGGGGAGAAAGTAGCATAGAGTAGAATGGGTGAGTGGGGGAGGGGATGAAGGTGATAGGTCAGGGAGGAGAGGGTGGAGTGAATAGGTGGAAAAGGAGATAGGCAGGTAGGACAAGTCTGGACAAGTCATGGGGAAAGTGCTGAACTGGAAGTTTGGAACTAGGATGAGGTGGGGGAAGGGGAAAATGAGGAAACTGTTGAAGTCCACATTGACGCCCTGGGGTTGAAGTGTCCCGAGGCAGAAGATGAGGCGTTCTTCCTCCAGGCGTCTGGTGGTGAGGGAGTGGCGGTGAAGGAGGCCCAGGACCTCCATGTCCTCAGCAGAGTGGGAGGGGGAGTTGAAATGTTGGGCCACGGGGCGGTGTGGTTGATTGGTGCGGGTGTCCCGGAGATGTTCACGAAAGCGCTCTGCTAGGAGGTGCCCAGTTTCCCCATGGTGAAGATGAGGCATTGAGGGCCTGGGAAACGGAAATCTTGGAGGAGATGAAGGGTATGGGTGGTGTCTCGAACATATGTGGGGAGTTCCTGGACTAGGGGGGATAGGACAGTGTCGAGGTAGGTAGAGATGAGCCTCATCTTCACCATGGATATCCAATCCCTCTACACCTCCATCCGCCATGACCAGGGCCTCCAAGCCCTCCGTTTTTTCCTCTTCAGACGTCCCCAACAGTACCCTTCCACCGACACTCATTCGTTTGGCCGAACTGGTCCTCACCCTTAACAATTTCTCCTTTGAATCCTCCCACTTCCTCCAGACCAAAGTGGTAGCCATGGGCAAACGTATGGGCCCCAGCTATGCCTGTCTCTTTGTTGGCTACGTAGAGCAGTTGATCTTCCGTAATTACACCAGCACCACTCCCCACCCCTTCCTCCGCTACATTGATGACTGCATTGGCGCCACCTCATGCTCCCGCGAGGAGGTTGAGCAATTCATCAACTTCACCAACACATTCCACCCTGACCTTAACTTTACCTGGACCATCTCTGACACCTCCCTCCCCTTCCTGGACATCTCCATCTCCATTAATGATGACCGACTTGACATTGACATTTTTTACAAACCCACCGGCTCCCACAGCTACCTGGATTACACCTCTTCCCACCCTACCTCTTGCAAAAATGCCATCCCGTATTCCCAATTCCTCCGCCTCCGCCAGATCTGCTCCCAGCAGGACCAGTTCCACCACAGAACACACCAGATGGCCTCCTTCTTTAGAGACCACAATTTCTCTTCCCACGTGGTTAAAAATGCCCTCCAACACAGCTCATCTACATCCCGCACCTCCGCCCTCAGACCCCACTCCTCCAACCGTAACAAGGACAGAACACCCCTGGTGCTCACCTTCCACCCTACCAACCTTCGCATAAACCAAATCATCCGCCGACATTTCCGTCACCTCCAAACAGACCCCACCACCAGGGATATATTTCCCTCCCCACCCCTTTCCGCCTTCCGCAAAGACCGTTCCCTCCGTGACTACCTGGTCAGGTCCACGCACCCCCCACCCCCACAACCCACCCTCCCATCCTGGCACTTTCCCCTGCCACCGCAGGAACTGTAAAACCTGCACCCACACCTCCGCCCTCACATCCAAAGTTTTACTTGCACATCCACTAATATCATTTATTGTATCCGTTGCTCCCAATGCAGTCTCCTCTACATTGGGGAGACTGGGCGCCTCCTAGCAGAGCGCTTTAGGGAACATCTCCGGGCCACCCGCACCAATCAACCACACCGCCCCGTGGCCCAACATTTCAACTCCCCCTCCCACTCTGCCGAGGACATGAAGGTCCTGGGCTTCCTTCACTGCCGCTCCCTCACCACCAGAGGAAGAACGCCTCATCTTCCGCCTCGGAACACTTCAACCCCAGGGCATCAATGTGGACTTCAACAGTTTCCTCATTTCCCCTTTCCCCACCTCACCCTAGTTCCAAACTTCCAGCTCAGCACTATCCCCATGACTTGTCCTACCTGCCTATCTCCTTTTCCAACTATCCACTCCACCCTCTCCTCCCTGACCTATCACCTTCATCCCCTCCCCCACTCACCCATTGTACTCTATGCTACTCTCTCCCCACCACCAACCACCTCTAGCTTATCGCTCCACGCTCACTGCCTTTATTCCTGATGAAGGGCTTTTGCCCGAAACGTCGATTTCGAAGCTCCTTGGATGCTGCTTCCGAACTGCTGTGCTCTTCCAGCACCACTAATCCAGAAACTGCTCCACCATTCAATCATGTCTTCTTTCCACAACTCGATTCCCTTACCAATCTAGAATATTTTAGTCTTAAATACACTCAAATCACTTGTCTTCTACAGCCCACTGCAATGAGTCCTGGCTGAAAACATTCCTGCAATCTGAAGGGTCACCACTTCATTTTGAAACTGTGCCCTCAGGTCCTATTAGTTGAAACTTCTCACTTCCACTCAACAAAGCCTCTCAATATTCTCAAATTTCAATGAGATTTCACCCCCCGCCCCATATCCTGCCAAACTCCATAGAGTACAGACTCAGTTCTCAACTGCAACTCTTCATCTCAGGACCATTCTACAAATCTATTCTGGACTTCTGACAAGGCCAGCACATTCATTCTCAGACGAAGGGTCAAAGTTACTCAATATTTCAAATGCAGTCTGACCACAGCCTTATACAGCCTCAGCAGTACATCTCTGCTTTTGTACTCTAGCCCTCTTGAAATGAATGTTAACATTGCATTTGCCTACCGAATTGCCAAATGAACCTGCATGCAAACCTTAGAATCCTGAATTAGGACTGCCAAGTCCCTTTGTGCTTCAGGTTTCTGAAGTCTTTTTGCCATTTACTAAGTAGTTAATGCCTTTATCCCTCTTACCAAAGAAGGGAACCTTTTCCACATTGTCCACTTTCCAAGTCATTCTGCATGTTCAACACAACCGGTCCATCCACTTACCGTTGTGTCATCTGCAAACTGAACAATGCCCTCAGTCCCTGTGTCTAGATTGTTAATGGATAACATGAACGATTGTGGTTCCAAGACTAACCTCTGTGGAACTCCACTGGTCACTGGCTGCCATACAGGAAAAAGACCCTTTTTTATGCCTTCTCTGCCAGCCAGTTGGCCAATCCTCTTTGCCAGTATCTTGCCCCTAACACCACAGGCTCTTATTTATCAGCCTCCTATGCTGCACTTTGTCAAAGCCTTTCTAGAAGTCCTAATAAATCACATTCACTGGGTCTCCTTTGTCTAACTTGTTTATTACCACCTCAAAAAAATTCTAACAAGTTTGTCAAACATGACTACCCTTTGGCGAAGCTGAGTCAGTCCTATTTTACTATGCACTTCCAAGCACTCTGCAATCTCATTCTTAGTACTGGACTCTAAACATTGACTCTCCTGCTCCTCATATGCTGTCTAACCTGCTGTGCTTTTCCAGCACCACACTTTTTGACTCTAAAATCTTATCAATAAGTGAGGTCAGACTAGCCAGCCTACATTTTCCAAGCTTCTACATCACTCCCTTCTTAAACAGGGTGTTACATTAGTCACTTTTCAGTCCTCTGGCACCCTCCCCAATTCCAGTGAATCCTGAAATATCACCACAATAGCCTGTACAATCTCACATCTCTGGCATCTAGTACATCTGGTCTGGGTGATTTATCCATCTTTAAGTCTTTTTAAGCTTCACCAACACCTTCTCCTTAGGTGATTGATGACTACTGCAGTCGCCCATGACCCCAACTCTCAAAGTTCTGGTATACTGCTGGTGTCTTCCACTGTGAAAACAGATACAAAATACCTATTCAGTTCCTCCACCATTTCTTTGTTCCCACGAACATCATCTCCAGCCTCATTTTCCAGTGGCTCAATATCCATTCTCACCTTTTTAAAAAGGTATCTAAAATGCAATCTTCTCCATTACTAGCTAGCTTACTTTCAAATTTTATATTCTGCTTCCACCCCCCCCCCCCAATCACTTTTATTAAGCTATCCTTTACTTGCTTTTAAAAAAGGCTTCCCACACATCTTCACCACACTACAGTATATGGCTTATGCTGCCTTCCCTTGTCAGCATGGTTCCCTCATCCCCCCAACTCTGCTTCCTCATTGTGATGAATTTCTTCTGTGCCTCCCAATTACCCCCCAAAATTTCTGCCGATCTTCTTGTTAGGCTCCCCTTCCAACCAACTCTGTTCAGTTCCTCTCTCATGACTTCATAGTTATTGTGGTTCTGTTCACCGAGCTGGGAATTTGTGTTGCAGACATTTCGTCCCCTGTCTAGGTGACATCCTCAGTGCTTGGGAGCCCCCTGTTAAGTGCTTCTGTGATCTTTCCTCCGGCATTTGTAGTGGTTTGAATCTGCCACTTCCGGTAGTCAGTTCCAGCTGTCCGCTGCAGTGGTCGATATATTGGGTCCTGGTCGATCAATAATATACCAACCACTGCAGCGGACAGCTGGAACTGACAACCGGAAGCGGCAGAGACAAACCACTACAAATGCCGGAGGAAAGATCACAGAAGCGCTTCACAGGAGGCTCCCATGCACTGAGGATGTCACCTAGACAGGGGACGAAACGTCTGCAACACAAATTCCCAGCTCAGCGAACAGAACCACAACAACGGAGTACCCGAGCTACAAATCTTCTCACAAACTTTGAACTTCATAGTATAGTACCATTACATCTGATTCCAGCTTCTTCCTCTCAAACTGCAGTGAATTCTATTAGATTAAAGGTCACCACCCCTCAGGGTTTTTCACCTTAAGCTCCATAATTAAGCATGCCTCATTACATATCCAGAATTTCCAACTTATCTACCATAAGTTGTTCCAAGCCACCTTTTAGACATTCCATAAATTCCTTTCCCTGAGATCCATTATCAACCCAATTTTCCCAATCCACCTGCAGTGAAATCCCCCACAATTATTGAAGCAGTGCCTTTCTTACATACATTTTCTATCTCCTGACTTATTTTCTTCCCTACACCACGGAGTACAACTCCCATCAGGGTCTTTTGTTCCTCTGCAGTTTTCCAACTGTCCCACACTGATTCCACGCCTTCTGACTATGTCACTTCTTGCTCATCGTACTGGAACAGTTCCTCTTTCCCCACTTGTAGTGCAAATGTCCCATGAAGTTGAACCCATTTCTCCCGTACCATCTTTGAGCTACACATTTACCTCTACGCTTGTTGACCCTGTGCTAATTCACTTGTGGTTCAAGTAATAGCCCAAAGATCAATATCATCTTGGTTCTGATTTTTAAATTTAGCTTCTAGCTTCACATATTCGCCCAAGAGACATCTTTCCTTATCTACATATACTCATTAGTACTTGTGCAAACCATGACAACTGGTTCTTTCCGCTCCCACTCCAAGTTCCCCCGCAGCCAGTGAGGTATCCTGAACCGGGCATCAGGCAGGCAACACAGCATTTGGGACACTCCATCCTGGCCACACAGGACAGTATTTATTTCCCCGACTATAAAATCCAATTACAACTATATTGCTCTTTTTTCCCACCTCTTCAACGGTTCCCCATACCAAACCACGGACATCTTGCTCATCCTCTCTTCAGCTCCGCTCTTGCCTACACAGGGAGCAATAATCTCAAACCTGTGGGACAAGCTTAAGGATTGAGGCTCCTTCAGCACTACCTGCCTTATGCCTAGTCACATCCTTCTGTCTCTTACTGACTTCAATATAGTTAATCTAAGACATGTTCACAGCAATTGACTGTCTACCTCCCTGATATGTCAGTGTTTGAAGATCTTGCTCCAGCTCAACTGTGAGCCAGAACACAAGAAACCAACTGCTGCTTCAGACAGTCACTATGAACCACAACGGGGTCTTGACACAAGCAGCTGAATATACTTAAAAGGAACATATACAATTCCCTATCAGGGACTCTTGCAATGCAGCGGCAGTATGGTGCAGTAATAGCCTAGCAGTTTGATTAATTAGAGGCCCAGTTAATGTTTAGGGGACCCAAATAGAAATCCCACCAAAGCAGATGGTGGAATTTGAACTTAATTTACAAATGTGGAATTAAAAGTCTAATGACAATCCATTGCTGACTGTTCACAATAATCCTTTACAGAAAGAAACTGCAACCCTTACCTGGTCTGGCCTACATGTGACACCAGACCCACAGAATATGGTTTAATCTTAACAGCTCTATAGGGATGGGCAACAAATGTTGGTCTAGCCAGTGACTGCCTCCTCCCATGAATAAAAACATGGCCCTATCTCAGCCGGAAGGTCTGGGTTCAAGTCGCACCTGCTCCAGAGGTACATCATAAAATGTCTGATCAGGCAGATTAAAAATACTAATAAATTCCCTATTAGAACTTACCCACTCACTCAACATATCAATAACTTTGTCAACAACTCAATTTACAACAGACATAGGACAGATTTCACGTATAGGACGTATTTCCTTAACCATCATTACCAAGAGCATTGAGAGATTTAGAAAACTACATCAATATTTAAAAGTGTCTAACATTCAAACAAGTAATTACTGCAAAGCGATACTATGAAATAATGCAGCTTTAACCTCATACAAACTAACCATTTACATACAGATTTAACAAAGAGTTCAGGATTTATCAATGAACAGATATTATAATAGTGAAGGAACCCAACTAAATGCATTTACCTGAGCAGATACCTGTTTTACTGACTGACAGCTTTAGTTCATTGAAGTGAAATGGAGAGCAAAATGCTTCATGTTTCATTTATAAGCAACAGAGAAAGACTAAACCATGACATTACTGAAGATATAACTGAAGTTGCATTGTTTCATAAAGGCAGCAATAAACAAAGCACATTTTGTATATAGTGATTAAATACCTCTTTAAAAGTTAAAATGTCTAATATTCAATGGATTCAGAGGCAATCGAAGAGACCATAAGCGTTCCGACTACAGATGCAGGTTTGAGTTTGCTGCTCCTTTATACTTCAAAATGTAAAAAAATCCAAGCATTCACAGTAAATGCATGCTATATGTCACATACCAATTCCACAAAGGCATTGCTATCAATAACTAAGATATCATAGGAGTTTTGAGCAGTGCAGTGCATTATTATCTTTTGAACAAAATATGCCTAAAAAAGGTCACAGATTTTCATCAGTTTTATTACTATTATTGGGACAACATCATAGATTAAAGCACTAGACCGGGAGAGTACACTATTATGGCTTAACCCTACTTTTAAAATGTTTCAAATCTGAAATGAAATGTTATACATATATTTTACCAGATCTCCTGTAGAAAATGTGTATGATGCTCACTTTGCGGAGTAGTGTAAGAAACAGACTGAACTATTCAAACACAGGAAGATAGTTACGAAGACTTTGCTCATATATAGATGAAAAGCAATGTAATTAATTCCCTAAATCATCTTGTTTCCATCACACTGCACACTTGATTAAATAATCTTTCATAAGATAATGACTGTACAGAACATTTAGAGAAAATATAAAGCACTGATGTTCTGGCTGCTACCTCCTCCTCTTATGAGGTTAAGTGAATGCAAATAGCTGACAGCCCTCTAAAGCATCAAAAATGTTCCAGACCAATTTTATAACTTTAGAACATGCCTCAAACTTTGCACTCAAAATTTAAGGAAACAAATGATTCCACTGAAGTTTTTTGTTCTAACAATATAGATCCCATTGCTAAGTATGGCAGACAATTTGGTTATAATTTATAGATATTAAAAACATAAAGCTCAAGATAGATTGTATAATATCCTGCTTTCATGTGCAGATTAGGTCTGCTACAATTTTGTCAACATTGGTCACTGAGAGAAGGAGAGGTGCCTGAGCCACTGAACTGCATGATCCTCAACCATAAATGCACTATCCTCTACTAACAATACATGGAAAGTAGATAAGGAGAATTAAGAAGTTACAGCATGGCCATAATGAATGACAGGAGAAAGTGAAGTCTGCAAATGCTGGAGATCAGAGTAAAGAGTGTGGAGCTGGAAAAACACAGGTCAGACAGCATCTGAGAAGCAGGAGAATTGACGTTTTGGGCACAAGCCCTTCATCAGCAACGTCCTTCCTGATGAAGGGTTTCTGCCCAAAATGTCGATTCTCTTGCTCCTCAAATGCTGCCTTACTGGCTGTGCTTTTCCAGCACCACACTCTCTACCCATAATGAATGACAGTAAGCTTAATGAGTCATATGATGCATAACTGGTTTAGTTTCTTACACTGTGCTCTCTTAGCCCAAAACAGCCATTTTGTGCATCCACATACATTCTAAACACACACAGATTCAAACACAAGAAGAATGACAGGTGTTGAGGATCACAAACCTTCTCAATACAAAGGCCATTCCATCTAAATGAACTCCTGCGCTGGCTTGAATCATTTACTAGAAGTGGTAAAGATAAAGTTCCAACAGTACTTTCACTGCTGTGTGAATTAAGACTCATCAACACTCGATACACTCCAGGGCTTACTCCTTAAATTGTCCCAATGACTCACGTCAATAGACTATACAGATACAAAACCAACAGTAAACTGAAAAGATTGACCATGTTCGATTCGCCCCACTCCAACATAAGATTGAACCTATATGTTCGTGATTCGGGGCAGGGAGGGAGACATTTTGATGAGTGAAAACGATGGCTTAGAGGGCACCCCCTCAACAACTATAATGATTTATTGACGGCGTTAGAGTTTTAAGGGAAAGAGAAATCCAGCAAAGCATAAAGCTGTATCAATGGCATCACGTTATAAATTAAGATATCAACTCCTGGTTCAGATTTGAGGAACGAAAATGGTTTAAAAATCGAATCTAGGCCCAAGACGGTCACAACCGTCACGCCTCCGTTCATTATTCCCACGGTTGCAGCTTCTGCAAACGAACCATTTGCAGTAGAACCTCAGGTCCCATGCTCCCCCTCACTGTCAAGTGAGGGAGTTATCATGAAAGCAGGCCCAGGCCAAGCCTAACAACGCCCATTCACAACTCTCTGCAAACCGGGGAGTCTAACTGCCGCTCCCCACAGCGAGGCTCGCTCTTGCTAACAAGTCGACACCAAAATCTGCAGCCTTGAAACTCACCATGATTAAACGTAGCTCGATTCAGCGAACACGAGCTCGAGTCAGCTGACACACCGTCCCTCAGTGTCTCCAGGAACAAGCCGGAATACCCACCGAAGAAGCCGTTCCGCCACCTCGAGTGATTGATTGACGCTGGCAACGAACCAAAGAGAAGCCGTCACTATGGGGGGGGGGGGGGGGGGGGGGGCGCTCACGAGGAACCGGATTCAGAGGCGGGACCACGGCCGCGGCTGCGATTGGAGGACGCTCGCGAGTCGTTCCGGTGTTATCCGGTTTAGCCAATGAGAAGGAGGCCGTTGGCCCCTCGCGCTATGATTGCTATACAGAGGGTCCAATCAGCAGCGGGGTCAGCTCAGTTTCCTCGCCAATGATCGTTATTGGGAGTGGAAGGCGCGGAGTTTGGAGGGTCAGGAGCGGGAAGTTAGGGAGCGCGAGGAGATTGTGAAGGTGTAGAAGGAGACCTCTCGGTTTTGTTGTGTGTGTGTGTGTTCCTGGTTTTCCCCATTGAGTTTCGTGATGTAGTGCCATTCTTCTGCCTCCCCGAACCCCTCCACGCTGTTTCAACTCCAGTATTCACCGAAAGAACTCGAGTGTCTCCATTGAACCCGCGCACTTTTTTGTTTCGAAATTTTGAAAATGGATCGAGAGATGATTGTGCGGCTGTGTATTAAACTAGGGATCGAATCGAGGAAAGTGATCCAGTGAGTATGCAATCCCAGTCGGTTTATACCTGCCAGTCTCCTTTTTGGAGAGACTCTCAATGTGGTGGGGTTTTTTTAATTCCCCAATCATCCCTACTCTTGGGGTTTGAAGTCAGCTGGAACCTTCAACCAGTTCCAGTGAGTCGGGTGCTGACTACTCTTAACATTCACCTTTGATCAGAGTTAGTCTAAAAATCACACAACATCAGGTTGAAGTCCAACAGGTTAATTTGGAAGCATTAGCTTTCGAAGCGCTACGTCTTCCACAACCACCTGGGGAAGAAGCAGCGCTTCATAAGCTAGTGCTTCCAATTAAACCTGTTGGACTATAACCTGCTGTTGTGTGATTTTTAACTTTGTCCACCCCAGTCCAACACTGGCACCTCCAAGCCTATAAAGAGAGAAACACCTTAGGTGCTGAGTGTTTTATTCTTGTTTCTGTCAAAGCATCACAATCGTTTTATCCCCCAAAGCTGACCAGTTAGCATAGAACCAGAATTTTCGATTTTGTTTTGTTCCAGTAAGTCTGATTTTTATTTGATCTTCACTGATAAAAGCCTCTTCTTGGAGTCTTAAACCTAATTTTGCTGCTTCCATTACGAAAGAGATAGTGCTAGAAAAGTTAAAAAGTCTTAAAATTGATAAATCTCCTGGCCCCGATGGGATACACCCTAGAGTTCTGAGAGAGGTTGCTGAGGAAATAGCAGAGGCATTGGTTGAGATCTTTCAAGAGTCACTGGAGTCAGGAAAGGTCCCGGATGATTGGAAGATGGCTGTAGTAACCCCCTTGTTCAAGAAAGGATCAAGGCAAAAGATGGAAAATTATAGGCCAATCAGCTTAACCTCGGTTGTTGGTAAAATTCTAGAATCCATCATTAAGGATGAGGTTTCTAAATTCTTGGAAGAGCAGAGTCTGATTAGAACAAGTCAACATGGATTTAGTAAAGGGAGGTCATGCCTGACAAACCTGTTGGAATTTTTTGAAGAGGTAACAAGTAGGTTAGACCAGGGGAACCCAGTGGATGTGGTCTATCTGGACTTTCAAAAGGCCTTTGATAAGGTGCCACACGGGAGACTGTTGAGCAAGGTGAGGGCCCATGGTGTTCGAGGTGAGCTGCTGGGATGGATTGAGGATTGGCTATCTAACAGAAGGCAGAGAGTTGGGATAAAAGGTTCTTTTTCAGAATGGCAGCCGGTGACGAGCGGTGTCCCGCAGGGTTCGGTGCTGGGGCCACAGCTGTTCGCATTATATATTAATGATTTGGATGAGGGAACCGGGGGCATTCTAGCGAAGTTTGCCGATGATACAAAGTTAGGTAGACAGGCAGGTAGTACTGAGGAAGTGGGGAGGCTACAGAAGGATCTAGACAGGTTGGGAGAGTGGTCCAGGAAATGGCTGATGGAATTTAACGTGAGCAAGTGCGAGGTCTTGCACTTTGGCAAAAAGAATATAGGAATGGACTACTTTCTAAATGGTGAGAAACTTAATAAAGCCAAAGCACAAAGGGATCTGGGAGTGCTAGTCGAGGATTCTCTAAAGGTAAACATGCAGGTTGAGTCTGTGATTAAGAAAGCGAATGCAATGTTGTCTCTTATCTCAAGAGGGTTGGAATATAAAAGCAGAGATGTACTACTAAGACTTTATAAAGCTCTGGTTAGGCCCCATTTGGAGTACTGTGTCCAGTTTTGGTCCCCACACCTCAGGAAGGACATACTGGCACTGGAACGTGTCCAGCGGAGATTCACACGGATGATCCCTGGAATGACAGGTCTAGCATATGAGGAACGGCTGAGGATACTGGGATTGTATTCGTTGGAGTTTAGAAGATTAAGGGGAGATCTAATAGAGACGTACAAAATAATACATGGCTTTGAAAAGGTGGATGCTAGAAAATTGTTTCTGTTAGGCGAGGAGACTAGGACCCGTGGACACAGCCTTAGAATTAGAGGGGGTCATTTCAGAACGGAAATGCGGAGATATTTCTTCAGCCAGAGAGTGGTGGGCCTGTGGAATTCATTGCCACGGAGTGCAGTGGAAGCCGGGACGCTAAATGTCTTCAAGGCCGAGATTGATAGGTTCTTGTTGTCTAGAGGAATTAAGGGCTACGGGGAGAACGCTGGCAAGTGGAGCTGAAATGCGCATCAGCCATGATTGAATGGCGGAGTGGACTCGATGGGCCGAATGGCCTTACTTCCACTCCTATGTCTTATGGTCTTATGTTTATTGTTGTCTTTGTGCAGCTAGGTTTTTATGGAGTGCCATTCTCACCCGAGATATCATAAAATTATATATGAAAAAACATGGGTTTTGAGAATACTAAGTTTTGGCTATTGTATTGCTACATTGTGTCCTTATCACAACTCAGATGATTAAGAAAAAGAAGGAAGCATATGTCAGGTATAGACAGGATAGATCGAGTTAATCCTTAGAGTGTAAAGGAAGTAGAAGTATACTGAAGAGGGAAATCAGGAGGTCAAAACGGGAACATGCGATAGCTTTGGCAAATAGAATTAAGGAGAATCCAAAGAGTTTTTACAAATATATTAAGGACGAAAGGGTAACTAGGGAGAGAATAGGGCCCCTCAAAGATCAGCAAGGCAGCCTTTGTGTGGAGCCACAGAAAATGGCGGAGATACTAAATGAATATCTTGCATCACTATTTACGATGGAAAAGGATATGGAAGATATAGACTGTAGGGAAATAGATGGTGACATCTTGCAAAATGTTCAGATTACAGAGGAGGAAGTGCTGGATGTCTTGAAACTTGATAAATCCCCAGGACCTGATCAGGTGTACCTGAAAACTCTGTGGAGAGCTAGAGAAGTGATTGCTGGGCCTCTTGGTGAGATATTTGTATCATCGATAGTCACAGGTGAGGTGCCGGAAGACTGGAGGTTGGCAAATGTGGTGCCACTGTTTAAGAAGGGTGGTAAAGACAAGCCAGGGAACTATAGACCGGTGAGCCTGACCTCAGTGGTGGGCAAGTTGTTGGAGGGAGTTCTGAGGGACAGGATGTACATGTATTTGGAAAGGCAAGGACTGATTAGGGATAGTCAACATGGCTTTGTGTGTGCGGAATCATGTCTCAAACTTGATTGAGTTTTTTGAAGAAGTATTTCCAAGTATGGGAATGGCAAACACGAGGGGACACAGCTTTAAAGTGAGGGGAGATAGGTATAAGACAGATGTCAGAGGTAGTTTCTTTACTCAGAGTAGTAAGGGTATGGAATGCTTTGCCTGCAACAATAGTAGATTCGCCAAGTTTAGGTGCATTTAAGTCGTCATTGGACAGGCATATGGACGTACATGGAATAGTGTAGGTGGGATGGGCTTCAGATTAGTATGACAGGGCGGCGCAACCTCAAGGGCCAAAAGGCCTGTACTGCGGTGTAATGATGAGGGCAGAGCAGTAGATGTGATCTATACGGACTTCAGTAAGGCGTTCGACAAGGTTCCCTATGGGAGACTGATTAGCAAGGTTAGATCTCACGGAATACAGGGAGAAGCAGCCATTTGGATACGGAACTGGCTCAAAAGTAGAAGACAGAGGGTGGTGGTGGAGGGTTGTTTTTCAGGCTGGAGGCCTGTGACCAGTGGAGTGCCACAAGGATTGGTGCTGGGTCCTCTACTTTTTGTCATTTACATAAATGATTTGGATGTGAGCATAAGAGGTACAGTTAGTAAGTTTGCAGATTACACCAAAATTGGAGGTGTAGTGGACAGCGAAGAGGGTTACCTCAGGTTACAACAGGATCTGGACCAGATGGGCCAATGGGCTGAGAAGTGGCAGATGGAGTTTAATTCAGATAAATGCAAGATGCTGCATTTCGGGAAAGCAAATCTTAGCAGGACATCTACACTGAATGGTAAGGTCCTAGGGAGTGTTGCTGAACAAAGAGACCTTGGAGTGCAGGTTCATAGCTCCTTGAAAGTGGAGTCGCAGGTAGATAGGATAGTGAAGAAGGCATTTGGTATGCTTTCCTTTATTGGTCAGAGTATTGAGTACAGGAGTTGGGAGGTCATGTTGCAGCTGTACAGGACATTGGTTAGGCCCCTGTTGGAATATTGCGTGCAATTCTGGTCTCCTTCCTATCGGAAAGATGTTGTGAAACTTGAAAGGGTTCAGAAAAGATTTACAAGGATGTTGCCAGGGTTGGAGGATTTGAGCTATAGGGAAAGGCTGAACAGGCTGGGGCTGTTTTCCGTGGAGCGTCAGAAGTTGAGGGGTGACGTTATAGAGGTTTACAAAATTGAGGGGCAGGGATAGGATAAATAGGCAAATTCTTTTCCCTGGGATCAGAGAGTCCAGAAGTAGAGGGCATAGGTTTAGGGTGAGAGGGGAAAGATATAAAAGAGACCTCAGGGTCAACTTTTTCACGCAGAGGTTGGTACATGTATGGAATAAGCTGCCAGAGGAAGTGGTGGAGGCTGGTACAATTGCAACATTTAAATGACATTTGGATGGGTATATGAGTAGGAGGGGTTTGGAGGGATATGGGCTGGGTGTTGGCAGGTGGGACTTGATTGGGTTGGGATAGCTGGTTGGCATGGACGGGTTAGACCGAAGGGTCTGTTTCCATGCTGTACATCTCTATGATTCTATGACTAACTGACAATGTGCCTACATGCGTGTTGATGAATGGATTGCATTTGTTGGGTTGTGTTTATCTAACTTTCCCAATATTCCTCACATAGTTCACTACATGGAGGACATTGTTAATGTCCATAATTCTGTGTGCAGGTGAAGCCATTACTCCATAACTCAATGTAAGGTTGAGGATTAGAAAAGCTTGCTTTGTAAGGGGAATTTGTGTTTAAAAGGTTAATTGAATTCCATTGCAGAGTCTTTTCAGTACTGCCTAATGAAAAAATCCCAGGACTCAATGAATATCTTAATAAATTGTTCCTGTGTTCCAGTTGTGTTCCATATAATGTTAAGCAATGCTGTAGCTGATTTGTTACATGCTGCCAGTATCTGTTATTTCTTGGTGGTGTGAAATTCTACACTTAGGCTAAATGCTTTAATTAATTTAAGGTGATTTTGCTGAAAGAATATAAATACATTGACAAAAATCAGGTTAGAAACATGTAATCATGTCATTTTCTGTTAATATTTAAATATGCTGTTTTCTCTAGAAGTTATTACATTGTATTTTTTTTAAAAACTAAATAAGTTGTGCCTGAAATTTGAATATTTAGAAAGCAACTGTACTGTGAGCAGAATGACATTGTATGGTTCTATGAAATGGACTGGATCTTCTGGTATTCTTGAATGTGTCTTGAATATTCAGGAATGTGTCTATTGTCATTAATTTTAAAGATTTGATTTTTGTTTAGTTTGTAAGCATGAAGTGATTTAGTTTCTTAAGTGAAATTTAAGCATTTTTGAAATTTCTTTTAATTATTATGAATAAAAATATTAATTTCCAATGTCTAAACATAAAACAAACTTCAGTATGAAAGGTTTTACTTCCTGTTTTATTCATCTGATATGAGAGAATCAGTGACATACTTTGTCTTATATTTCAGGAAAGCAGAAGAGTACTTGCGTCTGTCAGAGGTGAAGTGCACAGGATTTTCTGCACATGTGACAGCAACCAGCAGCACAATAATGTGTCTTGATCTTGCAGCAACTTGCCTTAAATATCCACTGGACAAGGTAAACACAAATGGATAAAACAGTTGGAACATTGCATGTTGTTTTAAGAACTGTGTCTCAAGGAATTGTCAACATTGTGACAACTAACTGCTCCATAACTGATGGAGTCCACCAACTTAGTATTGCTATGGTTTTATTCTGGTCTTTGCATCATTTGATTGTTTGTCTGAAATCCTGTACTGGATGAGCAGGAATTACATCCAACAAAATAACAGCAACACAAATAATTTCTTTTTATTCCCTGCCAAAAAAATCTGCACTAACCATCCCTCTGTCTAGCAAAAAAGCCTAAGGTTGAATCTGACTATTTGCAAGCTTGATGACATATTTGGCCCTGCAATCCTAACACCACTAAGACAGCCAGTTTCATTACCCAGTGATGAAACACTTGTATTTGTCTATTCTAATTTTGGACTTGAATATTCCAGTGTCCTTCTGGATCACTTCCAGATTCCACACCTTTATATGCAGGTCAGGTGAATTGGCCATGCTAAATTGCCCGTAGTGTTAGGTAAGGGGTATGGGTAGGTTGCGCTTCGGCGGGGGGGGTGTGGACTTGTTGGGCCGAAGGGCCTGTTTCCACACTGTAAGTAATCTAATCTAATCTAATCTATAAACATGAGGTCATTCAATATTGCTACCTGTATTCTAACTTGTCCTTCACACTTTATTCACTGACTTGCATTGACTGGCACTTAAGCAATGGCTTACACAAAATTCTCATTCTTGTTTTTAAATTCTTCCATTGTCCTTTTTTATATTGATCTCTAATTCCATCCACCCCTCCAACTCTCTGTTATTTGTGCTTCTCAGGCCTGTTGTGTATGCCTGATATGTCTAAGGATTATAATTTTTGAGAACATTGCAAGTAACGGAAATGTTTTTGGTAATTGTCATTGTTAGTGATTTTAAAATAATTTGGTCTTTCAGCAACTACATTCACGCAGTGCCTCGTTATCTTAGAGTGCCCCAAATCACCCCAGAACTAATGAACATACTTTTGAAGTTGTAACAGAGGAAATCGGGCAGCTAATTTGTAAACAACAAACTCCCATAGCCATTAACGAAATAAATAACTAAATGATCTATTTTCAGTGATACTTGAGGTGTAAATACTGGTGGGGTTATTAGGATAACTCCCCTGCTGTTCTTTGTGTAGTGTGGGATAAAATAAAGGTTTAAAACAGATATACTGTATTTAGATGAATACATAACTATTGTATTAAATTATCTTCTAATTCTACCTTTATAATTCTACCTTTATATGGGTGGCACGGTGGCACAGTAGTTAGCACTGCTGCCTCACAGTGCCAGAGACCCGGGTTCAATTCCCATCTTGGGCAGCTTGTCTGTGTGGAGTTTGCACATTCTCCCTGTGTCTGCGTGGGTTTCCTCCGAGTGATCTGGTTTCCTCCCACAGTCCAAAAATGTGCAGGTTAGGTGAATTGGCCATGCTAAATTGCCCATAGTGTTAGGTGAAGAATGGGTCTGGGTGGGTTGCTCTTCGGAGGGTCGGAGTTGACTTGTTGGGCCGAAGGGCCTGTTTCCACACCGTAAGTAATCTAATCTAATCTTTTTAAAAAAAAGCACAAGGCACTGATTCAGGTCCCAATCTAGGGCTTGAACACAAGAGCCAAAGTTTACACTCTCTCGTGAAGTACTGACGGAGAATTGCACTGTGAAGCAGCTATTGTTTGATGAGACATTGAACTGAATCCCCACCTGCCTGCTAAGCTGAATGTAAATGATCCCATGGCACAATTTCAAAAAGCAGAACAGTTATCCTTGGTGTCTTTCCCAATATGTATCTATCCATCAACATTACAAAAAAAGAGTTAATGGTTTCTGGAAGTTTGCTAAGTGCATGTTGGCTGCTATATTTCCTACACATTAACTGTGACCACACTCCTAAGTGTCCGTAAAATGTCTTAAACGATCTGATGGCCTTGAAAAGCACTACATAAATGAAAATGATTTTCCTTTCATTTCTCTATGACTTTTCTTGTAAGTTAAAGTTTTACATATCTTCAAGGATTGTGCTCTAAAACTGTCTGGCTTGACCAAGAAGGCTTACCAGGTTCATTTGAAAGCATTGGAAAGTATCCTTGGAATATACTCTCAGCTAGGAATCCGAGATCTTGCAGTTCAGTTTGGCTGCACAGAGGCAGTAGATGCATCAGTCAAGATTCTGAAGAGGTAAAGTTCTCCTTAGAAAATTGTGTAAAATATCTTGCAAAAAACCAGCTGGCTCTGGGAAGTTAATTTGAAATTTTTTGAAAGAAATTTGATTACTTTTGCATAAAGTTTGTAAACTTGTATTATTTTTGAAAGTGGTGTCTCCATCATACGCGTAATTCAGTCATAAAGTATTATATATTTAAATATTTCAGGTCACTTTTTAAAGTTGTGACTTCTTGCTTAGAGTCTGTTGATTTGCCTTCCCTTTTGAAGTAAATGTATGCATTACTATCAGTGGTACAAAAGTAGTTCGTCATGTTTAGGTACATAATGTAATGGGAATTCATATCCACATCTATAGCAATCACTTAATATTGTTCACCTCGGCATAGGAGCCATGTTTAGATTATATGTAATTATTAAATCATGAGGTCAAGACTGGAACTTTGGTTTTATCTTGGGTAATAGATGAAAGACTTGAGATTTTTGAGGAGATCTTTTTGGTGGTTAGTTCTAGAGTTGACTGATTTTGATCCTGAGGATAAAAATGACAGCATTCTTCAAAACATCTAAGCCTTGGAAATGGACACTGAAGATTCCATGGTGGCCAGGTAGAATTTCACAAATCAGTTTTATATGATGTATAGTGAAGGAAAGTTAAGACTTCTTTGAAAGTTAGTCACATCTTTTCACTTCATTGCAACAAAGTGACATCTGTCATTTTGATGTTCTGATATCCTTTTTCTTTCATGTTACATGATTTATTGTTACTCATAACCAAATAATTTACTAAATGAAATGGCAAAATATTTTGTGAATGGTGGAAAATATTGATTTTAAGAGGGATCCAAATACTCTTATACATCTATCGTAAAGTTAAGAGCAGCTTTTGGAAAGCAAATGGTGTGATCGCCAAATTACAGAAGATTTGGACTTCAAGAGTTAAGTACAATAACTCCAGCTTCACAGGGTGTTGGTAAGTTGACGTTTCAAGGACAATTGTGGCCTCATTATGGTATGAAGTTGCCTTGTAGGGAACTCTCCATACTGATTACTAAAACAGGAATAAAGTTGCCCCAGGAGGAGAGACTGAGTAAGCCTGTATTTCCTAAACTTTAGAAAAAAAGGAAGTGATTATGTAAACATAACCAATTCTTAAGAAGCTTAGGAGAATATGTCCTTCCTGGTTGAAAAGTCTAGGACCAAAACCTTAGAGGCCTGAACACTGTCGGTTATGGCGAGATATATGGCAGAATTGAGCAAGGAGTCCAGTGAGGCCTAACTCAATATTGGAACAACTTGCTGAATCTTTTAACTAATATCTGGGTGTCGTGGTGAGATTCTTGCTGTACAGCATACACAGATGTCAATGTAGCACCAATAGTAAGTGATACTGGCAAACACATGACCATATCAGTCACATGTAGAGAGTTCGCACATAGTCCAGGGTCTTGGCCACGATGTTCAGGCAGGCCATGGTTGGGGACATATCTGACTGTAGTCCAGGGAGTGGGTAATAGTTAGTCCTATAGGGCCATCACAGACAGTCAAGGGGAATTGCATGTCGTCACTTTGCAAGCAGCAAAGACAGCATTTTGGAATCTAGGCAGCCATGTCTATGGCCTGCTTGTCAACAACATTCTTGGGGGTATGTTTATTGATTGGGAGGAATGGACATAGGAAGGTCTCATTGCCAAAAAGAGATGGAAAGTCAAGATTGGTAGCAAGGTGCAGCAACATTGTTGAGGTCAGGGCTGGGGGTGGTATGCAAAACAGCAACAATGGACTAAGGGAAGGTTTGGTATTGGCGGTGACCACCACTGTGGCTTCCATAGGAATTGCAGAGCCAACTAGGATTGGCATCATTTAAAATGTAACATTGGGCTTGGGGGCAGTGAGGATAGTTGTGGACAATAGTAAATGTGAAGGATCTCCACCATGGGTGGGGTGGGATGGGTTGGGTAGAAATGGGCTGTTGGGATAGTGTGAGATAAAATTGGATAGAGATTCTGGAGAGTACCTGGTGACTAGACAGAGGCCAGTCATCACTGACCCTCTAAAGAGCATCCCACTCAAATTCACCTCTATGGTATCCCTGTAACCACATATTTCACCTTGGCTAATCCACCTGGCCTGCACATCCCTGGACTCCATCGCCAATCCATCTACCTAATCTTCATATTGTTGCACTATGGGAGGAAACTGCAGCACCTGACAGAAACCTATGCTGACCTGGGGAGAATGTTCAAACTCCACATACGGTCACCCAAAGGTAGAACCAAACTTGGGTCCCTGGTGCTGTGAGGCAGTAGTGCTAACCCCTGAGCCATTGTGACACCCAAATTGTCTGTCATAATGTATTACTATGGGCTGTCATGAATGCGGTGATGGGCTTCATGGTTCATGTGGGTCTGAGATGGAAAGAGGTTTAGATAGCAACAGACCTTTTTTGATTGTAATGCGTTGACTGTTCATCTGACTTGGTACCTTCACCAAGTTGATGCACATGCTGTAATTGGCTGCATGATGGAGATGCAACCTATGTTTTGGGAATCCTACATGTCATATTGAATGGAGAAGTGGCTGCACCCCTCACCTGCAAGTATGTCACCAATGATTTCTGAGACTAAAGAACTTGCTTTGCCCCTGGTGTTCCTAATGCTAGTCATTTCCACCAAGAGTCACGTGCCCAACTAGTGAGATGTTATTTCTATGATTGCATTCCTAAAATGGTGAAGGTGGATGTAGGAAGACAAAGACCAACAGCAAGTCCAGAAGCAGACCAGGCACAAGCTAAGGATCATCCCACTCAGGCTGAGGTCACAGCTGCAGAGTCCCTTGGGATACTTTGGCTTCACAGGAGTACCCAAGTGCTTCACCCTCACCATTTCCTGAAGGTAAGTGAGGAGCAGTGTTACCATAGACTCTATGTCCCAGTACACTCACAGGACTGTGTCGGTTGCTAGTGTAGGCCCTGGGGTCTGCAGATATGGGGGGCCAACCTATCCTGGTGGCTAGTGACAGTCTAGTTTGAATGTCTACTCTGTGAACTCCGTACAAGGAGTGATGGGTGACTACGTGGGACCTTTCAGTTGTGTAAATGCAGCAGGACAGTTATTGAAGCCATCTGCACAAGATCACAGTGGTTCATTTTGTTTCCCGATTACTGTGTTAATGCTGCAGCCTGGGCAGTAGGATTTGAAAACGTTACCTACAAGCAGGGTGCTGTTGACTGTACACATAGCACTGAATGGGCCTGATCACAATGCTTCAAAGCTCATCAAAGTAAGAGTTTCATTTCAATTAATTGGCAATCTGTGATTGCAATTAACCACCTCCTGGAAATTTATGCTTGCTATCCTGGAAACTGCCACAACTCCTGGAGCACTCCTGTGAAGCTGATAAGTTTCAGACACAAAAGCTTTACAAATTTGTTTTTGGTGACAATGCAGCATTGCTCATGACGCCATCACACAACCTCCTAACTGATACAGAGCCCAAATACAATACTTCTCATGCTTTGACCAGAGCCACGGTAAAGCAGACAATAGGACCACTGGTTCTGTGCTTGAATTAATCTGAGCATGCCATTCAGCATGGCCTGGACAGTATGCTATGATACTCTGGCACGCTGTGCTCTACCCAATTGG
Source organism: Chiloscyllium punctatum (assembly GCF_047496795.1). NCBI lineage: Eukaryota > Metazoa > Chordata > Chondrichthyes > Orectolobiformes > Hemiscylliidae > Chiloscyllium > Chiloscyllium punctatum. The sequence goes on from NC_092764.1 coordinate 42,069,197, forward strand.
AGCAAGCAATGCGATCAATGCTGAAGAGCTGGGGTATCAGGAGCAGTCTTCAGATGAGGATTGGGAAGGAGAAAGCTCTCCTTGTGCATGACTGAACTCTGCTGTGTTAGCTGCTACAAGTCAGGCAGGACCTGATTAACACCAGTTCAAGCAAATGAGAGCTAGCTGCAGCAGACCATGGAATGCAAAATAGACATTGGTTTCATGGCAACATTTTGTTTGCATTGTGGTGAATTGCAGCTTGTAGTCATTTTGTTTATGTTCGCTGTAAATAAAAGCTCATTTGGAATTGTCTGATTGCTTGTTCATATGTAGTGTTCCCTTCCGGAATGCTGGGAAGTTGCAGGTGTACACTAGGCATTGTGGACAGAATCGCAGTGACCTAGAGAGCGTGTTTTGACAGTATATAACTAACGGCAAGTAATTTGTAAGTTTCAACCTTAGAACTAAGTTCACAGTCTTAAAATATGAGGTTGAACATTTAGAATTTGCTGTCTTCATTCTGAGTTGTGGATCCTCGAAATTTCCAACCTCAAAGACTGTAAACAAGTATGTTCAAGTCATAAATCAATGGATTTATTTGATAATAAGGGTATTTAGGATTAAGTGGATAGTATGGGAAGGTCGAGTTGAGGTAATTCCACTATGTTTGTAATGAAAGGTGGAGTAGGCTTACTGCTTGTTCTGTTTTTTTTATGGTCTTTAAACTTCATTGCCATTTGCAGCCCAAGTTCCATCTAGTTCTGACAATTCTTTTATTCAAATACAAGGAGAACCCTTGTGGTTGTGTCAATGAAACAAAATAATTGGAGTTCTGAATTACACTCTCATCAGATATTGTACAAAGTCACAACCTACTTCATTAGGAGTGAGGATTTGAATATAAGAATGGGTAGCACAGTTTTTTTTTTGCTTCTAAATTGGCAGAAGTGCAGAATGGAGTTTAGATAACCAACACCTGTAACAGATCACATGTTGGTCATATAACTGCTACGTGCTGAGGCAGGCTGATTAAAAGATCCACTTTGACCCAATTGCTTTCTAGTTCTAAAACCCCTACCCATCCCCATGACTCTTTATGATGCTAACTCATGCCCTCTTTGCTCCTGCATGTTCCACACAAACTCACCCGACATCTAACAAAGGCAGATATCAGCAGCCATGGCTGAGGTTTTAAGAAAAGGTACTAAACATCTATTACACAGGTCACTGTTCTTGAAAATAAAATTAATTCATTTAAGTCGCCTCAAGTACTTCTTTACAAAAACAAGTACTGTATTTGTAACTCCATCAGCCAAGTCAGCTAGTCATTTATTAACATCATTCAGCTGTCAAGCAAATAGAGTCATAGAGATGTACAACACGGAAACAGACCCTTCTGTCCAACTCGTCCATGCCGACCAGATATTCTAAATTAACTAGTCCCATTTGCCAGCCCTTGGCCTATATTCCTCTAAACCCATCCTATACATATGTTCCTGAAGAAGAGCTTATGCCCGAAACATCGATTCTCCTGCTCCTCGGATGCTGCCTGGCCTGCTGTGTTTTTCCAGCACCACATTTTTCAACTATACGTATACCCATCTAGATGCCTTTTAAATGTTATAATTGTACCAGCCTCCATCATTTCATCTGGCAGCTCATGCCATGCACACACCACCTTCTGCGTGAAAAAAAATTGTCTCTTAGGTCCCTTTTAAATCTTTGCCCTTTCACATTAAACCTATGCCCTCTAGTTCTGAACTCCCCTACCCCAGGGAAAAGACCTTGTCTTTTAATTCTATCTATGCCCCTTGTGATTTTATAAACTTCTATAAGGTCAACCCTCAGCCTCCGTGCTCCAGGGAAAACAGCCCCAGCCTATTCACCCTCTCCCTGTAGCTTGAACCCTCCAACCCTGGCAACATTCTTATAAATCTTTTCTGAATGCTTTCAAGTTTCACACCATCCTTCCTATTAGGAGGGAGACCAGAATTGCACACATGATTCCAAAAGTGGCTTAACCAATGTCCTGCACAGCTGCACATGACCTGCACTCTAAGGTCTCTTTGTCCAGCAGCACTCCCCAGGACCTTACCATTAAGTATATAAGATGGTAAACTCACAACCCCCGTCCCACTATGCTAATGCTGTGGAAGGCAGTAAATGGGCAATTAGTAATGTTATAATGATGGCACTTGAGGTTTTGTTAACAAAAATTGAAATTACAAGAACTTTTTTTAAAATTTTCAGAAATACAGGCAGTCTAATTTTTTTTAAAAGGGTAATGCATTTAAATAACATCAGCTTGTCAGGTCAAGATGTCCAACTGTCAAGATCTTTTGCATCATCTCTACATATTTGTAACTTTCACATTGCAGGATATGACTCCTATTCCAGCAAAGTTGGTTTTTTGTCACTGAATCAAAATGGTCCTTCTGAGTTCAGGTTTCCTGCAGGTGGAAGTAGTGTCTCACCCCTACCTCTGAAAACTTGCTTCTGCCAGATATTGGTTAGATTAGACTCCCTACAGTATAGAGACAGGCCCTTCAGCCCAACAAGTGCACACTGACCCTCCAAAGAATAACCCACCAGACCCATTCCCCTATCCTATATTTACCCCTGAATAATGCACCTGACACTGGGCAATTTAGTATATAGCCAATTCATCTATCCTGCTCATCATTTGATTGTGGGAGGATACCGGGGCACCCGGAGGAAACCCACTGAGAACGTGCAAACTCCACACAGACAGATATTGGAACAGAATTTCCAGATCCATAGTCTGTCTGCCTTTTTGGGCATGAAAAATCCTGCCCAGAGTCCCAAGGATTCAGTTAAATGTTGCATATTCAAAAAATGTGGTTCTATTATTTTGACTGTCAATTTATAATTGTTTTTTTCTACTGAATCTTATAAATAAATAAAATTTTATTTTACTCCTTCAGATATGAAAGTAGTCTGTCAGAAGCACAGCAAAGTGATCTTGACTTCTCAAAACCACTCTTCACCACTGCAGCTTTATTTACTGCATGCAAGTGAGTAGATTTGGGGTAATGTAAGATTTTCCTCATAATGTGCCTAATACTTGGTAAGGATGCTACATTTTTACAAGTCATCTGCCTGATATTTGATTTGTTGTGTAGAGGAATTTAGTGCAGGGACAAACTACTACTAAAAATTCTCTCAGGCACTTTGAACAGGCACTTGCAGAGCTACAGCAAGAACGTGATAGCGTTGTGGACACTAACCTGCCATTTCTGCATTTGTTGATTTATGATGTACAGTGGAACCTCGATTACCTGAACACCAATTATCCAAAAGTCAGATTATACGAAGGAGATCTCGAGGTCCGATAGAAACATTACATCAAAGACGTGTTTCTGACAGTGATTGCGTCTTTTGTTTACAGTGATTTAACAGCACTGTCTCCAAATGACTGACCTCCCGCCCTCTCTTTCCCCACACTTTCCCTGGAGTTCTACAAAGGAATGTACCTTAAACCCACCCCCCTCCACCCCCTTCCCCAGATAATCTGACCAACATTGTCCTGTACAGGGCAGAGGTGGAAACTGTCATAAAGTTGCAGTAAGAAGTGTGTGTATACATGCACTGTTTGGAAACTTACCCCACAAAGGCAGCAACAGCTGTCATATTGGTGTCCAGTCCGGCTGCCCCAGAGAAGGAGCAGGGGCAGTGATGAACGAGGATGGCGGGCGGGCGGTGTTGGCCGGGTTAAGGGGGCGGGTGGGGGGCAGTGTTGGCCGTATTGAGAGCGCGGGCAGGGGACAGTGTTGGCCAGGTTGAGAGGACGCCGGGGGGACGTTTTGGGGCTGGGGCCAGTGTCGGGGGCCAGGAAGAGGTGATGGACGGTTGGGAGCGCGGGGACGAGGGAGGTGGGGCCTTGTGCTGTGTGCTGCTGCAGTCTCCTGAATGGGGAGCAGACTTTAAAAACTCTGAGCCCCAGAGGAAAGGCATTTAATCGATTATTTGAACAAAATAGTGGCCGCTCACTTTGCTCAAATAATCGAGGTTCCCCTGTATACTGTAGATAGGTCGAATAATCAAACAGCAATCAGTGTTGCCAAGTCTCTGTGGAAATCAATGTAATTGTTCCACATCACCTAAGTAATTGTGATGCTTAGTTCTTCACACAGCTTCCCTAGTTGGGGTGGGTTTAATCCTTGAGTGAGATGTTCAGTGGAATGCCCATGCCGAATGGCAATACTGACAGTAAATGTTGCCCATTTTGGAATAAGACTTATATTCGATGACATATGGATGAACACTGAGTCCAGAGTGCCCTGCATCTATAAAAAGCCTGGTTGGGCTGCCTACAAGAATGGTGTGGCTAAAGGGGAGCCTGTATGACTTAGATTTCCAGAAGGCATTAGTTAAAGTGCCACATCAAAAGGTATTGCAGAAAAATAAAAGCTCTTGGTTCAGTGTGGATAGAAGTTGGCTGCTTGCAGAAAATAGGATATGCATAATTTTTTTTAATCTCGTTAGCAGAATGTGAAAAGTGACGTCCAATCTGTGCTACAGCATCAATTTTTCACAATTTACATAAAGGGAGTAAAGACGTGATGGCTAAATTCATTCCTACCATGATAGGTAGGAAATTATGTTTGAGAAGAAATTAAAATGAAGTTGCAGAAGCTTGAGTGAGTAGGCAGAAACTGGCAGAGTGGTTATGATGTGGGAACATTGAAGTTATTTGCTTTGGCTGGAAGAGGAATTGACAAAAGTAGGGATGTTCTGTTTCACTTCTTCATTGTTAAGACTGCATCTTGAATGCTGTGCAATTTTGATCACTTAATTTAAGGAAGATTGTAAGTGCATTGGACATGGTTCAGAGTAGGTTACTGGATGGATTTAGATTTAGCTTTTATTGTTACTGTATTCAAGTACAGGAGTACAGTGAAAAGTGTTTACACTTTTGCCACGCATGGCACTACCTTAGGTACTGAGATACGTAGGTACAAAATGGTAAGAGAATAGAGAGTGAAGAGTTAACCATTACTTCATACTATGAGTAGAAAAATGGGGAATGATGGTAATCGTTAACATTAAAGTCTTTCATAGTTTAAACTACCGAAATAAAGGAATAGTCTTTGAGTCCTCCACTTATCTCTCTAAGCATGTTTTGAGAAGATTTGTAGCTCAGGTTGAGGTTCTGGATGTAAGTTTGCTCACTGAGCTGGAAAGTTCACTTTTCAGATGTTTTGTCACTATGCTGAGTAACATCATCAGTGAGACTTCAGTAAAGCACTGGTGTTAGTGACCCGCTTCCTATTTATGTGTTTAGGTTTCCTTATGTTGGTGATATCATTTCCTGTTCTTCTTTTTTTCAGAGAGTGGTAAATGGAGTCTAAATCGATGTGTTTGTTGATAGAGTTCTGGTTGGAATGTCATGCTTCTAGGAATTCTTGTGCATGCCTTTGTTTGGCCTGTCTATGGATGGATGTGTTGTCCCAGTCGAAGTGGTGTCCTCCTTCATCTGTATGTATGGATACTGGTGAGAGTGCGTCATGTCTTTTTGTGGCTAGTTAATGTAAATGGATCCTGGTGGCTAGTTTTCTGTGCCTGTTTGTCCAATGTAGTGTTTGTTACCTTGTAAGAGCTGTATTTTGTACATGACATTAGTTTTGCTTATTGTCTGTATTGGGTCTTTCATGTTCATTAGCTGCTGTTTTAATGAGTTGGTGGGTTTGTGGGCTGCCATGATGCCAAGAGGTCTGAGTAGTCTGGCAGTCATTTCTGAATTGTCTTTGATGTAGGGGAGAGTGGCTAGGGTGTCTGGACGTGTTTTGTCGGCTTGTTTGGGTTTGTTACTGAGAAATCGGCAGATTGTACATTGGGTACCCGTTCTTTTTTAATACGCTGTACAGGTGATTTTCCTCAGCACTGCGTAATTCCTCTGTGCTGCAGTGTGTGGTGGCTCATTGAAATAATGTTCTAATGCAGCTTCATTTGTGTGCGTTGAGATGATTGCTTCTGTAGTTCAGTATTTGGTCTGTATGTGTTGTTTTCCTGTAGATGCTGGTTTGAGGTTTCTCATTGGCTGTTTGCTCTACTGTGACATCTAGGAATGGCAGTTTGTTGTCGTTTTCCTCCTCTTTCGTGAATTTTATGTCAATAAGGATATTATTGATGGTCTTGAAGGTTTCCATTTAGTGATGACAAAGGCGTCATCCACGAAGCGGACTCAAAGTTTGGGTTGGATGGTTGGCAGAGCTGTTTGTTCAAGTCTCTGCATTACTGCCTCTGCTAAGAATCCTGATGTCAGAGTCAATGGGTGTTCTGTTGGTTGTCTGTAGGTTTTAGGTGGAATGCCTCTCAATCACCATTGTTTTGTGTTATTATAAATGAGGACCGAGATACCAATTGAAAATAAGGCAGTATGTTTTAATTTGAGGCATAAAAATATCTATAATGATTTTAAAGTAGTTTGAATATGATTCTTTTATCTTTTGATGTTTAATTAATTTGTTCTGATGCCCTTTAGATACTTGAAAATTAAGATTGACAGGTCCAAACTCATTGCCTCGTCAGGTGTGAAAAAGACCATCTTTGACCGACTCTGCTCTCAGATGGAAATGTTTGGACAACTTATTTGCAGTAAGTTTGAATTCCTGCTTTGGTGCACTTTCAAATTAATTGTGAAAGAGGACAAGATCATCCATGTTTTAATAACTATTATTGTTTGAATTAATTTGCAGATGAATCTATTGAAAAACCAAGACACAATAAGAGACATAAGCCATTGGAAGAAAAACTAGAAAATGAGGATGGTATGAACTTGGCTTAGTTCTATATCGATGTATGTGTGAAAGAGACTTAATTGCATTTCAGAATCAAATCCGTTATTTGTTTTAAACATTGAAAGAACTGAGGACACTGGAGATCAGAAGCAAAAACAGAAATTGCTGGAAAAGCTCAGCAGGTCTGGCAACATTTTTGGAAAGAAATCAGAGTTAACGTTTCAGGTCTAGTGACCCTTCCTCAGAACAGATTCTGAGAGTTATGAGAAATGGTCATTGGACCCAAAACATTAACTCTAATTTCCTTCCAAGGATGCTTCCAAATCTGCTGAGCCTTTCCAGCAATTTCAATTTTTATTTCCATTATTTGTATTGTTTTTTACAATGGAGTTAGAAGTGCAAAAGCAAATTTTATTCAATTGTATTTAATTCTTCTGTTATTTTCCAAAAAAGCTTTTCCACAAGTGTCATATACTTTTTTTTGATTTTGACTTGGCTGAAAGGTCTTTAATGATACCAGTATCTGTTAATGTGTCTCAAAATGTATAAAGCTTTGTTTCTACTGTAGTATTGTACACTACACATCTGTCCATGAACAGGGTGAAACAATCTGCTGCGTTAATGTCTTTTAGTAACTGAGTTCATTAACTTAATCTAATTAAAATGGGGCCTTGCATCTTAAGAAAACCTGAAAGAAGTGTTCTCTCCAATATAACCAGTTGTTACTTTCTTCAAGATAACGTGCCAAATTCCTTAATTGTGGTGATCTTGAATTGTCAAATCGGGCAATATTCATTCAAATGAATCCAGTTAAGAAAGTGACCTAACTGAATTAGACTTGTTTTTCAAAAAACAAACTGTTCTAATTTTTAGCAGATGAAGACGTTCCAACAGAACCCAAACGAGAAAAGCCTGAATCTAAAGCAACTCAGGAACAGGAATATGAAGACTGGAAAAGGCGGATTCTAGAAAATGCAGCCAAAGTCAAGCAGAATAGTTCTTAGTTCACCCCTTTGAATTTTTCAAATCTGCAAAACTTGTTTGAAATTTATGGTGGCAGAAATGAAATCTAATGTTCTGCCAATTAAACTATTGGTTCACTGTAAAATCAGGACTTTGATTTCTATTGACTTTGTCTTTAACAACCTAATCTTTGAACTTTAACCTACACACTATTTATCCCTGACTATAACTATGAAGCTTGATTCTGGTTATACAACTCATTGAAATGCACAGCTTAAATCAACTTTGCAACAACCGGTCCTTTCACGATACTGCCCAGTCCACAACAGAAGGCATGAGGAATATGTGGCTACTGAAGAAACTGAAACTGAGCAGTAAATCAAGAGACTTCCAACAAATTTTTTTGACGAGTAATTTATTTTGGCAATTTAATTATCTTGCTGTATATCTAAGGAACTTATCTTTTAAACTTATTTTTATGTGTTGATTATTTGAAGTACAAATTCCTCTTTGGTCGAAACTTTTTAAATGAAGACTTTTTGAGTTTTCTCCAGTATTTCGAAATCTCTTTCAAAGAGCCAACAAAACTGGATGCTGGGTCTTGTGAAAATTAAATTAAGTCTTTAAGGTGGATTTTCCATTTTTTTTTCAAGCACAGATAATATACTTTGCCCACTAATCATAGGTCAGTAAATCATAAACCTACAATTCTGAGTGCTCATAACAGGATGGGCCTCTCCCATTAGTGTAATGCACCTTGTTTTAATCCTACCAGTAAAGAGAAAACTATTACTATTTAAATTTCTGTCCAACTGTTGATTACAAAAATAATTATATATATGGTTGATATACCAAAGTTGATTTTGTCAGTTGTTGTTAGCTGCAAATTATAATTCTATGAAAATAAATCAGATTATATTTCTGTCAATTTGCGAGGAAGAACATGTAGGAACTTGCAGGAGGATATAGATGTCCATAATAAGCTGCTTCTACAAGTACTCTCTCCAGCCGGAATAGGAATCAAGCAGAAAGTTCAACTGTCAGCTGAGATTAACTAATTTACGATAGCCTGACATCCTGCCTTTTTATGCTTGTACATGAATGTGGTCTCATACAAATGGATCAGAAAGTTTGTATTTGATCCTCAGTTTGTCCTTGGTAAATGTGACCTTGGAAGCCATGAGACAACACATAAATTCAACAACAACCTGCTTTTTACTAGAACCTTGTTAATGTAAACAAAAAAAATGTTCTGAGGCTGCTTTGCTACACAAATTGCAGTCCACTCTTGTCAGGCGACTGACTGTGTGGAGTTTGCACGTTCTCCCCGTGTCTGCGTGGGTTTCCTCCAGGTGCTCTGGTTTCCTCCCACAGTCCAAAGATGTGCAGGTCAGGTGAATTGGCCATGCTAAATTGCCCGTAGTGTTAGGTAAGGGGTCGATGTAGATGTAGGGGTATGGGTGGGTACGCATCGGCGGGGCGGTGTGGACTTGTTGGGCCGAAGGGCCTGTTTCCACACTGTAAGTAATCTAATCTAATCTTAAAAAAAACTCTTTTCCTCTTCAAAATTGTTATTTTACAGGCCCCTCTACCAGCCCATCATTCAAGTTAGATCAATGCTGGTCCATGACTCAAATCTGTTTATCTACCTTTACCATATCCCTTTGGTACTGTTGTCTAACAAAACTCTAATCAATCTCAGTCTTGACAAGATTAGAATGCTAACAAATGCAGACTTCTGATGGGGAGTGTTCTAAATTTTTAACTTTTGTGTGAAAATATGCTTTATAATGTCACATTTGAAGCTGTGGTTATGAGATTATGTCTTTTTGCTTCAGAGCCAGTAGTTTGTCTGCATTAATGATTATACAGTCCTTTAATCGTAATACATCACAAATTAACCTTGTATATTCAAGGGAATAAAAGCCAATTTTTGTCAACTTAATTCAAAGGGTTACATTAAGTCCTGGTGGTAATCTGGTACATCTTCACACTTTCACACTAATATAATCTTCCTGAGGACTGCCTGTTCAGTCTCACTGGCATTCTTTCTTTCAAATATGATGATATTGTTTTTTTAAAATATTGCTACTACTTCAGCCATTCTTTCCACAGACATTCAAAGCCTTAAGTATTCAGCTGCTATTCATCCCCATTTGGTAGCCAGGTCGCTGTAAATGGCTACTACGTCATATTCTTTAAATTCTGTTTCTCAGTAAAACAGACACAAAATTTGTTGTTAAATTTAAATGAATATCCAATATGTGATATAGTTTACTTGTGAGATGTAGTTTATTTGTGAATGTTCTTACATTTCAAAGTGAGGTAATGCAATAATATTTCACCATGCATTCACCAACAAAATAGGCTTGGCTATTTCTTATTTAATTTTGCCTTCATAGAAGGTGATTTACATAGTGTTTTTAACTATAGTATGGAGGCAGTGGTGGTTGAAAACACCCCATTTTCAGTTACAAAGCATAAATTTCATGCTGTTCACATTTTAATTCTCAAAATAGCCATTCATACAAATACTTGGTTTATTTTTAAGGGAATTTGTTAAACATGCACTTGAATAAATCTTTCTGTTCTAAGTTTTGAAAAATTTTCAAGTCAAAGTATAGCTTCTTCTAACATAAAGAAGGAAGTTCTGCACACTATTGTCTCTTTTTTTTTTCTACATTATTTCACCTCATTTGTGAAATTTAAAAGGGAGGAGGAGGAGGAAAACACACTACTTCCTCCTATTGACATTAATGAATTGAGTGGATTTATGTGGTTGGCAGCTCTAGTACAGCTCTAGCTCTAGTGGTTGAAACTCTAGTAACTACTAAAGATGATTTAAATAAAGGAGGTTCAGTTTGTGGAAGAATACTGTTTTGTACACAACACAATTTGGAATTTTACAGTTTATTTTATTACAATCTTTAATATTTGGATGTGTTGCATATAGGTGAATTACTTTTGCTTTTCTTCAGAGCTTTGAGTCTTGAAAATTTGTACGTATGTACAAAGGGACCTCCATTATCCGAGTATCAATTATCTGAATTTCAGATTATCCAAAGAATATCTCAAGGTCCCCATATTAAAATTCCATCGAAGAGGTTTACAATGATTAAAAATGAATTCAGCAGACTGAAATGCTGCCGAGAACAATCCTGGACATCAATGGGAGCTCAGGCACCGTCTCCAAATGACTGACTGCCCTCTCTCACTCTCCCCACACTTCCTCTGGAGTTCTATGCAGGAGTGTATCCTAAACCTCCCCCAAATAATCTCTCCAACATTGTCCTGAGGTTGGGACAGACAGCAAGCTGGGTTGGGGAGGGCGGGGGTGGACGTGCATTGTGCTGCTGCCTAGTGTCCTGAACGGGTAGCAGACTTAGCAAGTGCTGGCTGTGTCAATCCCTTGAACTGATGGGGGCGTTGGAGGCTTCAGCAATGCTGCCATTCCCTTACACAAGTGTGTGTCTGCTCAGAAACAAACCCTGAGACAAAGAGAGAGAGCAAGGAAAAAGGAAACTTCCGAAAACTCTGAGCCCCAGAGGAGAGGCATTGAATCAATTAACTGAATAATCAATTATCTGAACGAATTACAGCACGCCTATCTCCTTCTGATAATCAAGATCTCTTGGTAATCACAAAAGCCACTACAATGTACTGGTCTGAAGAAAGATAAAACGTAATCACTTTGCAGCCTTAAAATATTAAGTCCTTACATTTCTAAAGAAGCAATGCTTCTGCACTTTGCTCTTATCCTGACCAACGAATGTTAAATGTCTGCCACAGCTACAATTTAATATAATTTTCTTTCTCAATATCACGCTGGTGCACTTACGTCTTGAATTTCCTTGAGGCCTGTGAAGTGATTCTTCGTTTGGCAGTAATGTGTTGATTTTGCTAGAATGATGTGACATGGCAACGTATCATAATTGTGCATGACAAAGCAGCACTACTGGGACTAGTTGTCCTAGATAGCAAATAGGCTAAATTTTGGAACTCTACTTTCTTGGATGCATGCACAGCGTATAAACATGAGAGACGAGGCTTACAAAGCAAAACCCAGTGAAGAGACAAATGACGATGGCTGAGAGCGCTACCTTGTTCGCTACCTTGGAGAAATTCAGAGGCCTGATGAAGCAGAGACCAGAACTGCAACCACCCACAATTTATTCTAGCATATGAAGTGACTATAGAGCATAATGTGCAATTCGTATTTGCTATAGTCCTCAATGCAGTAACTAAATTGCAGGTTGTATCTGTCTTGTCCTAAGTGAGCCACACGTTTCCTTTTGCTCTTCTATCCCAAATTTATCCAGTATGTAGACAGCAGGGTAACTAGTCTTTTTTCTTTGCCCAGCATGAGTTACCTAATCTCCCACTCACCAGTTCACCCCTGGAGACAGTGAAATGAAGAATTAGCACTAGGAGAGTTTCAAATCAAAAGGGAGCCAGGGGATGAAAGAGTGCACTGCCTTTTTCTATGAAAGGTGGAGGAATTAGGGTCTTTTCATTTTTTTTAGAAAAAGGGGCTCTCATATATGTTTAGACTTGAGGTCAATATTCTAGAGTGTGCAACAGTTGGTAAGAGTCACCATGAAACCTGTTACCTTTGCGCAGCAACATTAGGGAATCATTTCCTTTACTGCAGATGGCAGTGAAACACATGACAGCTTTACTACATGCTAAAGTTTTTCTCCTACAGAGGTGGCTTCAGAACAAGTCAGGTCATAACTTTCAGCATCAGAAACTGACTCCTCCAGGCCTTGGGAAGAGTGCTGGGAACAAACGTATTTCCATTTGCAAATATTTCAAGCCAAGTTACAAAAGAATTTCTTTTGAGCCTACCATGATCTTCTGAAATCTAATACATCAGCTCTTCAGTTGATCAGTAGCCAGCAAGAACTGTGGTTTGATTCTCTCAGGATAGTACAACAGAAATATTTCTCGTAGAGAGCCCGAAGAGTCCTTCTCAAACAGCACAAAGGTCATGTGGTTTTTCTCTTGAGTTGGAAATGAAGTGTCATAGTTTGTTTCTTAAACTCAAAGATTGCTGTTGTAATGTGATGAAACTGGAGTGATTGTGAATTCTGGGGAGATATTCTGATGAATATTTACATATGCAAGTTATGGTAATCCACTGAGTTTCTGCATGTAATCTCTACTTCCCAAGCACCTGGGACAAGCTTGTCTGAATCAAGAGCCTCCTGTTGTTGAGAAGTGCTTCTGCCTTGACATCAGCCAGACTGATGTCTGAAATTTGAAGTTTCACTCCTTTTTAATTGTTTAGTATTTTTCAGAGTACAGCAAATGGCCACCAGACACTCTTGTAATAAAACAAAGAACTGTGGATGCTGGAAAAAGAAGCAGAAATTACTACAGAAACTTAGCAATCTGTGTAGTGAAAGCAGAATTAATGTTTCAGGTCCAGTGACCTTTCTGCAGAACAGAAGCTGTGAAAAGGAGGAATACTGGAAATGCTGAAGAAGGGGGTGGCAAAAGGAGTATGGGATAGGTGGAGATGGAACCCAGAGGGAGAAAGAGAGAGACAGGTAAAAGGATGGATAATGCCACCCAAGAGAAAAAAGCTGATAACAGGGACCATTAGCCCATTTCACAATGGCATGGGGTCTTTACAGGAAGCAGGGTATGAGGATGTACAATCCAACTAACTGTGAGAGTCAGTTGGTTCGTAGTGGATATTGGTGACCAACCTATCCACAGAAATGGAAAGAGATACTGGGGAAGGGAAAGGAGGAGCCAGAGATGGACTAGCCGAAGGTGAGAGCAGAGTGGAAATTGGAAGTGAAATTCCAATTCTGGATGAGAGAGCGAAACAACACTGATTATGTCACCGATGTACCACAGAAAGAGTTGTGGGGAGGGACCTGAGCAGGTTTAGAAAAGGGAATGTTTCACGAACCTTGCAATGAGACATTATTACTTTGGTTCTCCTGATCTGTTGAGGAAATGTACTGACAGAACCTCAACTACACTTTGGGTGTTGAAGCTGGCATGTATGGTATCATCCAAAACAATCCTTGCCTTCTCTAAGAGCTCAGACTTACAATTTTGATTGAAAGGGAATACAATTTGGCCAGTCTTTGCATTTTCCTGTACTGCCCCACTATCGTGAAGTGTATTCTCCTATCGGTATAGCATATAAATAAACATTCTTAAAGGAAATGCTTGGTATTAATTTATGTAATTTGGTTGGAGTTGAAGTCAAAAAGTCAAAACATCTCTTACTTTGCCAATTTATAAACAAATTTATAGCTCCCCAGGGAAGATGCTAGTTTTCACCTCCTTTAGCTTAAATACCGCATTAGGGATAAATAAACAAAATGAACCACATTAGGAGTCTTATACATCTTAAGTGACAGAGTACAATAGTAGGGATGGGCATTTTAACGTATAATCTTATGACCAGGTAAGTTGAAGTGTAGTGTGACAAAAGAACAGTCTCCTGCCTCTACATCCTAACTTCTAACTACTAATACCACCAAAAGTCAGCAATGCTAAGAGTCTTTGAATATTGCAGTAATCCAATGTATTACTTTACTACTTACAGTGCATTTATTCAGACAGGACAGATGTGGATTGGCTGGTGCAGTGCATATTTGATTTTATACTTAAGTTAGTAACTGTTATCATCCACTGGTATTTTTCTCTGCTGTTACCATGGTTTGAAATTTATAACATCAATGTGGAACAAGGATCAAAATTCCGTTAACTGCATGACTTTTTAGAAAAATTATTGTAGAAGACCAATTACTAGAATATGACAGCATTGCATTTAGGTTGGTTGAGCAAGTGCTGACGCTGTGCTCAAAAGATGGGCTGGAGAACAGTGTCATTTGGCTGCTGGGTTGGTAAAACTTGCTTTGGTCTGTACTTGTTGCGATTGTGGACAACAGCACTATTGAAAACTCAATAATGGTACAAGTGGACAAGTGATCTTATGATATTGTTGTCAAATTATTGTAGTGATTGCAAACATAAAGTTACCAGCAATTTCATATGAAGTTACCTCGGACGACAGCCAGAAGTACATTTTCTAAAATATTGTTGATGTTGTAAAACTAACACCTAACCAAAATTTAACTCCAGGAAAAGAACATTTTAAAAACACACAATAGTCCTTACACTCACCTTTATACAATATAAAGGAATCTTGAGAGGCAACAGCTACAGCTTAATATTCACTGTAGTAATAGTAACATAAATATTTAAATAATAAGGTCTAAGGTTCTTTCTAATTCAAAAACAATATAGAATTAGTTTGTGTGATTCATCCCTTAAGAGATTTCATTTCACTTTCCACTAAAGATCTGTTGCTATTTGCTAGACATGTATTTATAACACATTTGCAATTTGCTACATTGTAGGATAAAAGGTACTTTTTGGATCACAATCTTATCAGATTCTCACTTCAAGGTATTAATTGTGTATATTTGTCAGCAGTTCTTCTGTGTATTTCTATAATATATTTTGTGCAGAAAATGCAGATTACATTTCACAAGAATGATCAAGATACTGCTGCTAAGTCTCAAGTGGGTAGATTTCTGGCACATTTCTTTCGTTTATAGGTTACATTATTACTACTATCATCACTGACTGTAATATTAAGAAAAGTATCAAATGTTTAAAGTGCAGCATCTTGATGCAGGCAACAGCAAAATGGAGTAAATTCATTGATTTTCCACTCCTCTAATGGTAATTTTCCAACTACCAGTTGGCTCCATTTCTGCTGTGTTTGAATATCAGTCCCAAGCTAAGCATTTTTCTGCTGGTTGAGCTTCCTGAGCCTGTTTACGGCAGCAACTGCGTAATAATTTTTCTGTAAACAAAAGTTAAAGTGTATTGTTTAGGTAACGGGCTCCTTTAAAAAACAATGGTAGCATTTTTATTCCCACTCACCACCTTTACAGAGGTCTCCAACTCATCAAAGACACTCCCCATCTCCAAAGGTGCAAGTATCTAGACTTGGTTTTACTTCACTGAAGTGTTGTCATGGTAATTGAACAAAAATAATATTTAATGACTATGAAATGCTGTTCTTTAATTTCATATTATTTCATTATTTCAGTAAACACTCATAATTTATTGTCTTTGGAATGATATAGGGAACACATTCTGATGAGAACAAGTTATAGAAAATAATTTTCTCTATTAGAATGCTGTTATTGTATTATTTCTGGGACTGTGTTATAATAAAGGCAGATTGTGGGATTCAGTATATCCTATGGTTTTATAAATACAACTGTCAAGAAATTATCTGATGGCTTGATGAGTTGATGGACTCATTTTGAATGGATGTGAGTCATAAAGTGGGCTTTATCAGTTGATCTTGCGTGGAAATACTCACTTTACCAGGTCAGAGTGGATAAACAAGCACAATTTTCCAATGATCTCCGGAAAACTCAAATGTGTTGACATAATGAGAAAACAAGATTAGGGTGGCCTGTACTGGCCCCTATGTGATAAATAGGAGACAGTGAGGTCTGCCAATGAGGGAGATCAGACTTGAGAGTGTGTCGCTAGAAAAGCACAGCAGGTCAGGCAGCATCCAAGGAGCAGGAAAATCGACTGGGAGCCTCGGGGGTGGAGAGATAAATAGGAGGGGGTTGGGGCTGGGGAGAAGATAGCTGAGAATGCAATAGGTGGATGGGGGTGGGGATAAAGGTGATAGGTCAGAGAGGAGGGTGGAGCGGATAGGTGAGAAGGAAGATTGACAGGTGGGACGGGTCATGAGGATAGTGCTGAGCTGGAAGGTTTGATCTGGGGTAAGGTAGGGGAAGGGGAAATGAGGAAACTGGTGAAGTCCACATTAATGCCCTGGGTTGAAGGGTTCCGAGGCGGAAGATGAGATGTTCTTCCTCCAGGCGTTGGGTGGTGATGGAGGAGGCCCAGGACCTGTATGTCCTCAGCAGAGTGGGAGGAGGATTTAAATGTTCTGCCACGGGGCGGTGGGGGTTGATTGGTGCACGTGTCCCAGAGATGTTCTCTAAAGCGCTCTGCGATAAGGCATTCAGTCTCCACAATGTAGAGAAGACTGCATCGGGAGCAACGGATATAGTAAGTGATATGTGTGGAAGTGCTGGTGAAACTGATGGATGTAGAAGACTCCTTTGGGGCCTTGGATGGAGGTGAGGGGAGAGCTGCAGGCGCAGGTTTTGCAATTCCTGCGGTGGCAGGGGAACGTGCCAAGAAGGGAAGGAGGCTTATTGGGGGTTGTGGACCTGACCAGGTAGTCATAGAGGGAATGGTCTTTGCGGAATGCGGATAGGGGTGGGGAGGGAAATATATCCCTGGTGATGGAGTCCATTCGTAAGTGGGAGAAATATCAGTGGATGATGTGGTTTATGCGGAGGTTGGTGAGGTGGAAGATGAAGACCGAGGGTGGGGGAGTGGGGGGGGTTCTGTCCTTGTTCCATTTGGAGGGGTGGGGTTCGAGGGCGGAGATGTGGGATGTGGATGAGATGCGTTGGAGGGCATCTTCAACCAGGTGGGAGGGGAAATTTCGGTCTTTAAAGAAAGAGGCCATTTGGTATGTTCTGTGGTGGAACTGGCCCTCCTGGGACCGGATGCGGCGGAGGCGGAGGAATTGGGAATATGGGATGGCATTTTTGCAGGAAGTAGGATGGGAGAAGGTGTAATCCAGGTAGTTGTGGGAATCGGTGGGTTTGTAAAAGACGTCAGTGTTTAGTGGATCCTCGTGGATGGAGATGGAGAGGTCCAGGAAGGGGAGGGAAGTATCAGAGATGGTCCAGGTGAATTTAATGAATGGTGGAATATGTTGGTAAAGTTGATGAACTGTTCGACCTCCTCATGGGAGCATGAGGTGGTGCTGATGCAGTCATCAATGTAGGGAGGAAGAGGTGGGGAGTGGTGCCGGTGTAACTCCGGAAGATGGACTGTTCTACATAGCTGACAAAGAGACAGGCATAGCTATGGCTACCCTGTTCATCTGGGGGAAGTGGGAGGATTGGAAGGAGAAATTGTTGAGGGTGAGGACCAGTTCAGCCAAATGAATAAGAGTGTCAGTGGAAGGGTACTGGTGGGGACGTCGGAAGAGGAAGAAATAGAGGGCTGGAGGCCCTGGTCATGGCGGATGGATGTGTAGAGGGACTGAATGTCTTAAGTGAAAATGAGGCATTGGGGAACAGGGAAATGGAAGGCTTGGAGGAGATGGAAGGCGTGGGTGGTGTCCCAAACATATCCCCACACTTCCATCCACCATCCTAACCCTCTCCATCTCCATCCACGAGGACCCACTCAACACTGACATTTTTACAAACCACGAGGGAGGGGAAATTTCAGTCTTTAAAGAAGGAGGCGATCTGGCATGTTCTGTGGTGGAACTGGCCCTCCTGGGAGCAGATTCTTTTACAAACCCACCAACTCCCACAACTACCTGGTTTACCCCTCCCATGCTAACTCCTGCAAAAATGCTATTCCATATTCCCAATTCCTTTGCCTCCGCCGCATCTGCTCCCAGGAGGGCCAGTTCCACCACAGAACACACCATATGGCCTCCTTCTTTAAAGACCGAAATTTCCCCTCCCACATAGTTGAAGATGCCCTCGAACACATCTCATCCACGTTCCACACCACCGTCCTCAAACCCCACCCCTCCAACCGCAACAAGGACAGAGCTCTTCCCCCGGTCCTCACCTTCCATCCCTCCAATCTCCACATAAACCCCATCATCTGCTGACATTTCCGCCACTTACAAATGGACCCCACCAGCAGGGATATACTTCATCAGGAATGAGGCTGGGAGCCTCGGGGATGGAGAGATAAAAGGGAGGAGGGTGTCTGCTTTCCACAAAGACCTCTGCGACTATATGTCAGGTCCACGCCCCCCAACAGCTCACCCTTCCCTTCCTGGCATGTTCCCCTGCCACCACAGGAATTGCAAAACCTGTGCCCACACCTCCCCCTTCACCTCCATCTGAGGCCCCAAAGGAGCCTTCCACATCCATCGAAGTTTCACCTGCACTTCCAACATATCATTTATGGTATCCGTTGCTCCCAATGCAGTCTCCTCTACATTGGGGAGGACGCCTTCTCGCAGAGTGCTTTAGAGAACATCTCTGGGACACCTGTACTAACCAACCCCATTGCTCCGTGGCCCAACACTTCAACTCCCCCTCCCACTCTGCCGAGGACATGCAGGTCTTGGGCCTCCGCCATCGCCACTTCTTCACCACCCGACGCCTGGAAGAAGAATGCTTTATTGTCCACCGTGGAACCCTTCACCCGGGGCATCAATGTGGACTTCACCAGTTTCCTCATTTCCTCTCCTCCAACATTACCCCAGTTCCAACCTTCCAGCTCAGCACCATCCTCATGACCCGTCCCACCTGTGACTCTTCCCACCTATCCACTCCAACCTCCTCTCTGACCTATCACCTTTACCCCCACCTCCATCCCACCTATTGCACTCTCAGCTACCTTCTCCCCAGCCGCATCCTCCTCCCATTTATCTCTCCACCCCCGAGGCTCCCAGCCTCATTCCTGATGAAGGGCTCCGGCTCCCGATTTTCCTGCTCCTTGGATGCTGCCTGACCTGCTGTGCATTTCCAGCAATTCACAGATAATAATTATTTGAATGAGATACTAGAGATGGGTAGCACCTATGAAACTGTACACCTAACACCTGAAGAAGAAAGAATAGAATGGGGAAACCATTCCTTAACAACTGTCCTGTAACATTTGATTACTATCGAGGATTATAATACTACCACAAAATTAACTCATCTGTATTGTAACCAATTGTCTCATCCTACATGGGCTAGCTCTCTAAAGGAGCAATTAACTTTAGCCTTCTCTATGCAGCTATTCACATATTTTTCTGTCTGAGATAAGAATCCAGTGTGTTCTTGAAAAGTTGACACTGCCTTCAGCACACACTGTCAGGCGGTGTATTTCAGATCCCAAACATCGCTGTAGGAAAAAGCATCTCCTCTCTCCAGTGTTTTCTTTGTCATATAATTTTGTATTAGGTAAAATGTATTTCTTCTTACAACATACTTCATTTGGTTTCCCAAAGATGATTTTACCCTGTAATGTGAGATTCATTTATATTTTAATATAATTTATCTTACAGTTTGGATTTTGAACCAGTGAATTATGGTTGTTGGTCTATGTATGAGAGGATTTAATGATTAACTTCTCAGTATTTCTGGAGTCATGTTTTTCTTCAAACCAGACTGAGAAAGAATGTTCCGAGAGAGCTAATGGGAATTTGTTTGCATTGGTAAAGTATGACTTGCAGTCAGAATATATTTTGAAGAGCATTAGCTTGCTTCCATTAAAGGATCAGTGGTTGACTTATTGTTTTGCTTAGTGGAAACATCAATAGCCTGAAAAGCATTTAGTTTCAGTTTTCAGAATGTCCGGTTAGGGGAGTAGGGGCCTACTTAAGAGGGATATCAGCAGGGCAAAAAGGGGATATGAGATAACCTTGGCAAATAAGGTTTAGGAGAATCCAGTGAGATTCGACAAGTACATTAAGGGCAAAAAGAGTAACTAGGGAGAGAATAGGGTCCCTTAAAAATCAACGAGGTCAACTCTGTGTGGAACCACAGGGGATGAGTAAGATTCTACACAAATATTTTGGGTCAGTATTTACTGTGGAGAAATACACGGAAGCTAGGGAACTTGGGGAAATAAATAGTGATGTCTTAACAGCAGTCTACTTTACAGAAACGAAGGTGTTTGAGATCGTGAAATAGATAAAGATAGATACAAACCCAGGATCTGATGAGATGGTTCCCAGGGCATTGTGGGAACCTAGGGAAGA
Source organism: Chiloscyllium punctatum (assembly GCF_047496795.1). Taxonomy (NCBI): domain Eukaryota; kingdom Metazoa; phylum Chordata; class Chondrichthyes; order Orectolobiformes; family Hemiscylliidae; genus Chiloscyllium; species Chiloscyllium punctatum. The sequence continues at coordinate 42,089,714 of NC_092764.1, forward strand.
AATTGCAGGGCTCCTAGCAGAGATAGTTGTATTATTGACAGCCACGAGTGAGGCTCCATAAGACTGGAGTGTGGCTAATGTAGTCCTTTTATTTAGGAAAGGCTGCAAGGAAAAACCAGGAGGATATAGACCGGTGAGTCTGACTTTAGTGGTGAGTAAGTTGTTGAAGGAAATTCAGATGGACAGGATTTATGTGCATTTAGAGAGGCAAGGATTGATTAAGGATAGTCAGCATGGTTTTGTGCGTGGTAAATTGTGTCTCACAAACTTGATTTTTTGAAGAGGTGACCAAGAGGATAGATGAGGACAGAGCGGCTGACCGGGTACTTAAACTTTAGCAAGGCCTATGACAAGGTTCTGCATGGTAGACTGATTACTAAAGTTAGATCACATGGGATCCAGAGAGAACTAGCCAATTGGATACAAAATTGGCTTGACAGTAGGAGACAGAGGATGGCAATAAGGAGACTCTTTTGGACTCGAAATCTGTGACCAGCAATGTTCCACAAGGATTGGTGGTGGGTCCATTATTATTTGTCTTTTGTATAAACAATTGGATGAGGATATAGGAAGCATGGTTAATAAACTTGCAGATGCCACAAAATTAGTGGTAAAGTGAACGGTGAGGTAGGTTATTTAAGAGTATCCAGTAATGAGATCTGGATCAGCCGGGCCAATAGGCCAAGTCATGGCAGATAGAATTTATTCAGATAAATGCAAGATTTTGCATTTTGGTAAGGCAAATCAGCACAAGACTTACACAAGTCCTGGGGAGTGTTATTGAACAGAGGGACCTGGGGGTTCAGGTACATAGTTCCTTGAAATTGGTGTTACAGGTAGACAGGCAGGGAAGAAGGCATTTTGCTTGCTTGCCTTCATTAGTCAGAGCAGTGAGTGTAGTATTGGGACATGTTGTAGCTATACAGGACATTTGTGAGGCCACTTTTGGAGTACTGCATATAGTTCTAGTTGCCCTGCTATAGGAGAGATGTAATTAAATTGGAAAGGGTGCAGAAAAGATTTATAAGGGTGCTACCAGGACTGGGGGGAGGGGGGGGGGGTGTTGGGGGCGGGGTTGAGTTATAAGGAGAGGCTGGATAGGCTGGGACATTTTTCCCTGGAATGTAGGAGGTTGAGGTGCGTCATAGAATCAAAGAGTCATACAGCACATAAACCAGTACATGCTGAACATAATACCAAAATAATCTAGTCCCACATGCCTGCTGTTGGCCCATATCCCTCCAAACCTTTCCTCTTCATGTATTCATCTAAATGTCTTTTAAACATTGTAATTGTACCCGCGTCCATCACTTTCTCAGGAAGTTCGTGAACCATGAGAGGGTATAGATAAGATGAGTAGGAAAGGTCGTTTCCCTAGGAGAGGGGAGTTCAAATCTAGATGGCGTAGGTTTACGCTGAGAGAAGAGAAAATTAAAAAGAACCTGAAGGGCAACCTTTTCACAAAGAGGGTGGTGTATATATAGGAATGAATGCTAGAGAAAGTGATAGACACAGGAACAGTTACAACATTTAAAAGACATTTAGATAGGTACAGGAATAGGCAAGATTTAAAGGGATATGAGCCAAATGCAGGCAAGTGGGACTAGATTATTTTGGGAAACTTGGTCAGCATGGAAGCATTGGACTGAAGGGTCTGTTTCCACGCTGTAATACTCTATGATTCTATGACTCTAACACAGTTTTCCTGGTGCAATGAGTTCATTTTGAAAAGCTGGATATAGGTTACCTCAGTGTAATGATTTAGTTTGAAAGTTACAGACCAGAAGTATTTAGTTAGAAGCCGTAAGGGGTTATTCAAAGCTGAGAAAATCTAAGCACAGTTGTGTGAATATTCAAGGAAGAAGCTTTGAGACTCAAGACTGAGAGTTAAAAGCAGTCATTAAGTCAAACCTATAGATGTAATAGAGAATTCTCTCTGGTATTTTGAATACTATAAAGGGATACTGTAAAGGGATTGCATGTTATTGTGTATTTAGAAATCTTTCAAATTGTGTGATATGTGGGGTCATAGAATATCTTGGTTCATTCTATTTCATCATCTTTACTATTGCAAAATAAATATCTGTTTTATTGTTAAAATCAGATCTGCAGCATTGCATGCTGTGTTTTAGTAAAATACCACATCAATCATACTTCATTTTGTTAAATAAAACCAATCAAGCCAGATTTCATTGTGGCCTGACTTGTCCAGCAATAATATCAGCTGGGATCATAACAATTGGGACTCTTGCAAAAAAAAAATCACTGTATTTAAGAGAGATCTGACTTTTCCAGTAATAAAATTATCCTAGCTGATAACAACAAGCAAAGCTGAGAATTTGGAGAAGATTTGTAGCTAAAGTTGTGGATCAGGGTATAACTATGCTCGTTGAGCTGGTGGATTTGTTTTCAGACATTTTTGTCACCATGCTAGGTAATATCATCAGTGAGCCTCCGGTAAAGCCTTGGTATTCTGTCCCACTTGCTATTTATCTGGCTTGGTTTATTGTGGTGGGTGATATCATGTCCTGTTTTTAAGAGGCTAGGAAATGGGATCCAAATCTATATGTTTATTAATGGAGTTCCGGGTTGAACACCAGGCCTCTAGGAATTCCCATACGTGTCTTTGTTTAGCCTGTCCCAGAACGGACGTATTGTCCCAGTCCAACTGATGTCCCTTTTCATCTGTGTGTGTGGATACCAGTGATAGTTGGTCATGTCTTTTGGTGGCTAGTTCATGCTCATGTATGCTGGTGGCTAGCTTCCCGCCCATCTGTTCAATGTAATGTTTGTTGTTGTCCTTGCAGGATATTTTGTATATGACGTTTGTTTTGCTGGTTGTTGGTACAGGGTCCTTTAAATTCATCAGGAGATGCTTCAATGTGGTGGTAGGTTCATGGACTACCATGTTTCCTTGGGGCCGGAGTAGTCTGTTTGTCATCTCTGAGATGTCTTTGATGTAAGTTAGGGTGATTAGAGTCTCTGGGCGTGTTGTGTCTTCCTGTTTAGGTCTGTTGTGTAGGAATGGGCAGACTGCGCTTTTTGGGTACCCATTGTTACTGAATATGTTGTATAGGTGTTTTCCTCAGCTTCTTGTAGTTCCTGGGTGCTGCAGTGTGTTGTGGCTTATTTAAATAATGTCCTGATGCAGCTGTGTTTGTGGGTATTGGGGTATTTGCTCCTGTAGATGAGGTTCTGGTCCGTGTGTGGCTTTTCTGTAAACACTGGTCTCCAGCTCTCCATTGGGTTTTCGTTCTACTGTACTGTCTAGAAAGGGGAGTCTGTGATTGTTCTCTTCCTCTTTGGTGAACTTTATACCAGGAAGGAATGTTGCTTATGTGGGTTTCTTCTAATTTGAAGCATTTTGTGATGACGAAGTTGTCATCCACAAGGCAGACCCAAAACTTGGGCTGGACCGTGGGAAGGGCTGTTTGTTCTAACCCCTGAATAACTGCTTCTGCTATAAGTCCTGATGTTGGTGATCCCACAGGCGTCCTATTGGTTTGTAGATCTTGTCATTGAAGGTGAAGTGGATTGTCAGGCACAGGTCTTGTAGTTTGACGATGCTGTTCTTGCTGAGGGAGTTGGTACTGTCAGGTGTTTGTGTCCTTGGTCTGTCCAGCAGTGAGGCCAGTGTGTCTTTGGCTGGAGTGATGTTTATTGATGTGAGTAGGGTCGACATGTTGATGAAAACCATGACCTTGTTGTTCTCTACCTTGGAGTCTTTAATGATGTTAAGGAATTCCTGGGTTGATTGGATGGAGTGGGTTGCGTCTTCTACCGGGTGTTTCAGTTTGTGTTGTAGCTCCCTTGCTGGTCTGTATAACGGTCTGCTAAGAAGTGAGACTATGAGTCTGAGGGGGGCCCCTTGTTTATGAACCTTTGCTAATCCATAGAAACAGAGTGTGTTGGATCCTTCAGGTTTCATTCTTTGGAGGTCTGTCTTGTTAATTTCACCTGTCTTGTGTAGTTTCCTCAGGGATGCTGTAATGTGGTTTTCTAGCTGTAGAGTCGGGTCCATCGCCACCTGTTCCTAGGTGTCAGTATTGGCAAGTAGCTTTTTCAGTGTATTGCAATCTGTTCAGGATGACAGTCATGCGCCCTTTGTCTGCAGGTAAGATTACAATATTTCTGTCATTTCTGAGTCCCTCCAGGGCTTTCCGTTCCAGAGTGTTGAGGGTGTTCTCTTCTTTCCTCCTTCTTAATGTTGGTGCTAATGTCTGTGACCTGCTGGGTTTCTTCTGTAAGTCAGTTGTCTTTCAGGGTGGATTCCAGTGCTGCTAGGAAGTCCTTTTTATCACGTCCCTGTGGCTGAAGTTCATCCCTCATACGACGATGACTTCAAACTACTAGATCTGTGCCTCGCTATCCACTTCATAAAACGTAACAAATTAGAAGAAACTCACAAACACATAAACAACATCCCTTATCAGTATAAAATTCACCAAAGGGGAAGAGACCAATAACCGACTCCCCTTCCTAGACGTCACAGCAGAACGAAAAGCCAACAGAGAGCTGCAGACCAGTGTTTACAGGAAAGCCACACTGACCAGATACTCAACTACAGGAGCAAACCTCCCAACATCCATAAATGGAGCTGCATCAGGACATTAGTTGAATGAGCCACAACATACTGCTGCACCCAGGAACTACGAGAAGCTGAGTAAAAACACCTATACAATGTATTCAGGAACAATGGATACTTGATAAGCACAGTCTGCCCACGACTACACAACAGACCTAAACAGGAAGACACAACACGCCCAGAGACTCTAGCCACCCTGCTATACATCAAAGACATCTCAGAGATAACAACCAGACTACTCCGGCTCCTCGGCATCATGGTAGCCCACAAACCTCTCACCACACTGAAACAGCCCCTGATGAATTTAAAGGACCCTGTACCAACAAAGAGCAGAACAATCTTCATATGCAAAGTAACCTGCAAGGACTGCAAAAAACATTGCATTGGACAGACGGGCAGGAAACTAGCCATCAGGATACATGAGCACCAACTAGCCACTGAAAGACATGACCAACTATCATTGGTATCCACACACACAGACAAAGAGGGGCACCAGTTCAACTGGATCAATACATCCATCCTGGGACAGGCTAAACCAAGACACGAACGGGAATTCCTAGAGGCTTGGCATTCAAACCAGAACCCTATTAACAAACATATAGGTTACCAATCTCTCAGAAACAGAACCGGAAATTATATCACCCACCGAGACAGAAAAATAGCAAGCAGGACAGTCCACCAACCCTTCACCGGAAGCTCACTGATGATGTTACCTAGCATGGTGATGAAATGTCTGAAAACAATTCCACCAGCTCAACGAGCAAAGTTACAAACTAACATTCAATATTTACTGACAGTATTAATATGTTGAAGATATTGTGGTGAAGTGGTGATATCACTGGACTAATGCTGTAAGGAAGCAGGGTCAAATCCCACCATTGCAGCTTGTAAAATTCAAATCACGTTAATAAAACCTGGAATCAGAAAGCTAGTCTCATTGGTGCTGACCATGAAACTATCATTGTTTGTTATAAAAAACTAACTTGAGGGAAGGAAATCTTCAATCTTTAACTAGTTTGGCCTACAAGTGGCACTGTGACCTATAGCAGTGTAGTTGATTCTTATGTGCTGTCTGAAATGGCCTTCTCAATCCATTCAGTTAAAGGGCAATTAGGAATGGGCAACAAATGCTGACCTTGCCAGCAGCATTGCCATCCCATTAAAGAATTCCTTTTGAAATCCAGTCCCACCTGCAAAAGGAGCTTAACAAAACTGGCTTTAAGTGTTTGCTGTAGATGGGAAGCTGAGCCATAAATGGATTATTTGTAAGTCATGTAAGCATGTTGCATCGGGTTTACTACTTAACGTTCTCATCATCAAAATGACTGAAATGAAAACAAACCAACGTATTACCTTCCATAAGCGTTGTGTGATGTACTTCCGCAGCATCACTTGAGATTTGAGTCGAACCCTGCACTTCTTTGCTTTTTCGAGTAAATTGTTAAGCCAGCTGTGTTTCAGACATTGTCCTGCACTGAATCTGTTACTAGTAATGTTAAAAATATACAGTATTAATACTGGAAGGAAGTATATGCGAGCCATTCTGTAGACAATTTTGCAGAGTGAAATCTAGATTTGTTAAACAGGTTCTTCCTCTAGAACATGCACGTCCCCAACCACTCAGTCTTGCCACAAAATCAGTAAAATGGAAATGCAATGAAAAATTCTTGCTCTTCATTTCAAAGCATTACATGTATTTTTTGTAGAAATATTATATGCAAAGGAACAATTTTAACTCCCAAGAACAGCTGTCAGCAACCCCTGGAGGCACCTTGTTGGATGACTGGCAGATGTTCAATGTTGGACCTCCATTGAATACCACCAGAAAGCTTCTACCTATTTTGAACAGAAAGTGTCTACCGGATGTTTCTAATAGAATGGCTCTGTCTGTATCAAGGAAAGATTGTTGATGACAAGGTAACCTTGAAGAAGTGAAGGGGGAGCCTCAGTGATCAGGAGTGTGCCTGCTTTTGTCCCATGAACATTTTCAACAAAAAGTTTTGTTTTCTAATTTACCTTTAAATAAGTGCTGCCTTCATATCAGCTCTGTTTGAGGACAACCTGGCTACTCCCCACTTAGGAACTGGTCAAAAATCCATCAATGTGTCACATCAGCATAGAAGACCAATCTGCATTTAATAATGACACTCTGTCGGAGGGTGGCAGAAACGTCTTTTGTCATCAAAGCCATGCATTAAAGTAGGGCATTGCTGTTGTGTAGTGCAAAGTTAAATAGCTACATTTTACACATTTGTCTATTCCATTTTAAACAATTGAGGGAAATGTTCAAACTCTTCCTCTTTTACAAGTTTCAGTGCTTTACAACATCTGCAATACTGAGAGGATTCGTTAACGAACTCACATTGTGGTTGTGTGGGAGGAAAAGTGAAATTTCCAAATTAATGAACAGATTAAACAACCCTGGTGATTATGTAACAATGAAATAATAACTCATTGGAGACAGCTGACAGGAACCCTTCTGTGGAGGATTAATTGGCACCATTATACATAAAGCAAAGGGAAAAGACCCAGTTCCTTTGTGTTTGGAGCATAAATCACTAGGTCCGACCAGATTACTTTTCCTCATTACTTCGAAGGAAGCTTGTTTTGTTCACAGAATTTCCACTTAACATGAAATTTGACTTTCACACCAGCATCCAAAACAAAGGCTAAGCCCTCAGACCATCAAATATTTAAAAGAAAGAAATACTTTTTGAATCCAAGTGTTTCATTACTTTCTTTAGTATATTTTTTTCCCAGTAACTTTTATTTCAGGCAGTCATACACAGCAAACTGGTCAATTTATGAATCTGGAAAAATTTATCTTGGATCCTATAGAGCTGGCTCAACAAATTTAAATTTAGTCTCTCATAATCCTTAAAAGGGAGAAATCTCTGCAAGGACAATTATATTTTATTTGTCATACCTCTTTTCTTTAACAAGGAGGTTTGAAACAAAATCTTTTGCTTCTTCAGACACGCTTTCGAATCCTTCTGCATCAAATTCCCAGTTTGCATTAATAATATTGTTCATGGTTTCAGTGTCATGATCACCCAGGAAAGGGGACAAGCCACTCACCCTAGAAAAAATAGACATTCATCACATACTTGGATATAGAATCAACAATTTTATTAAATTTAATAAATAGAAATTGGCCAAGCCTACAGGCCATGTGCTAGAACATAGGATTAGAATAGTTAGGTGGTTGTTTTTGACTGGCACAGACATGATCGGTTGAAGGACCATTTTATGTGCTGCACATTTCTATGACCCTGAAACCTAGTTAGTCTGATATTGGAACCAATAGTATTAGTAATAAAAGCACAATGCTGTAGATCTGAAATAAAAATGATACCACTGAAACATTCAGCCACTCTGTGAAGAGCGAAACAGGGTCACAGTCTTGAATCAGTTTGGGGACTGTTCCCAACAGAGCAATACAGAACTGTAATACTGAACTTTTCCAGAAGTGTCTGTTTTTATTTCAGCAGCACCAGTTTCCTTTGGTCACAGATTGCTGATCTGGGGGCAAAGAAGTGTCTGAGGTGCATGCACACCAAACAAGTTTCACTGAGTCCCATACTTGTGGGGATGTTAACAGTGAATCGCTACTGGATATATGCAATGTGGTAATGTCATGATGTCAAACCATCTGCAATATGGGTCTGACACTGGCTGGGTTATTTTACAACTCAATTCTCGGGCCTATGCCATTTTTAAACTGCACAGCTGGTCATGTGTTCTGCTCAGGAGGATTCCTACACAAACATTTTTTGGAGGGATTTGTTTCTTTTTCATTCATAGAATGGGGGTAGCACTGGCTGAGCCACCATTTATTGCCCATATCTAATTGCCCTTGACAAGGTGGTGGTAGGCTACCTTCTTGAACTGCAGGTAAGTACACTCACAGTGTTGTTAGGGAGTTTGTTCCAGGTTTGTGATCCAGCAACAGTGAAGGAAAGGCAATATAATTTGAAGTCACAATGGTATGCAGGTGCTAATGTAACCACGGTTGTGCTGCTGTTGTCCTTCCAGCAGCCACAGATTTGGAAAGTGTTCTTGAAGGAGATGTTGCAATGCATCTTGTAAATTGTACACACTGCAGCCTCTGGTGGTGTAGGGAGTTAATGTTGAAGGTGTTAAATGGGATGCCAATCAAACTGTCTACTTTATCCGAAATGGTGTGAAGGAGTTTGGGTGTTGTTGAAGTTGCACTCGTGCAGGCAAGGGGGTAATATTCCATTACACTCATGACTTGTATCATGTGGTTAGTGGACAGGCTTTGGAGTGTAAGTTGCTCAATGCAGACTTCCAGGCCTCGGAGCTCCTCTTGTAGTCACAGTCCCTATGTGGCTGATCTAATTCAGTTTCTGGTCAATGGCAACCCCCAGCATGTTGATAGTGGAGAATTCAGTAATATCATTGAATGTCAAGAGGCAATGGTTAGATTTTTGTTTGTTGGAAATGGTTATTGCCTGGCACTATGTACCATAATTTTTTTCTTGACCCCCATTAATCCATGCCTGAATGTTGTCTATTTTTTGCTGTATTTGGGCAGGAGACTATTCAATATCTGAAGAGTCACCAATGGTGTTGCACACTCTCGCTTCTAAGTAAATTGGTGATTAATTTATTTTGGCAGTTGGCACAAAACTGTAAGTGTTTGGTTCTTTAAATTATTGCTTTAAATTGCAAACTTGTACAAGATTTATTGTGGCAAATGAACAAGGATTCTTGCTTCATTCAAAGCTCTGGAAATGAGTACAATAGTAATTATTACCTTTATGATTCAGAATAATTTGAAATATGAATGAAAGCCACACAAAGCAGGATGAGCTGCAAGCTGGGCTATGGAGGGGGGAGGTGGGAGGAAGGGAGTGGAGATGTCTGCAGGCAGCTGTAACTACCCAAGGTGTGTGGGGAACAACTTTGCTATCTGAATCTCAGTGTTGAACAATCTGTGAGACATCTGTGCTTCAGTAAGATTCCTTTCTTCTTAAGTACGAATTCTTCACTGAAATCTGCCATAACTACAGAATGGCAAGAATTACATTGCCAGCAGATATAAAGTGAGTGTCGTGTCAACCTGGCTCCTTCTAGGCTGCAGTTTTCTGTCCACTGACACATACAGGAAATCACAGAAACCCACTATTACAGATGCATTTCATTCTCTATCTCTGGATAGAAACCATGGTGTAGGGTGCCATTGATAGCAGACATATTACTTCATAAGGAGAAATCAGCCTATAAAATAACAGAAAGAGATTTTGCTCCCTCAATGTCCAGCTAATGGACTTTTGACAAATGCAGAAATGATTACGGTCTTTCCTTCTGGTCACTGACCATTGCTTGGTCTTCATGCAAAATTTAAAGCACCAAAATATAAATATTTCAAATCAACTTTATACATGAAACCACCCAGTATTCCATACAAAAGTCAACTTATCATGCCTATGTATTCCTTAGTGCCTATATTACACACAGCCTTGCAATATGGCTTGTGGAAGACTGCTGACTTCCAGTGGTGGAGACTGCATGTGACTGGCCTGAGAATGATGTCTAGCAGGTTGAGGCCTATAAAAGCCAACTACAGACTATGTCCCTTCTACCTTGTCTAGGGCTGGCTGGTTGACAGACAACACCAAAAGCCATACCTGTGGACTGTCAATGGTAGAAGGATTTCCTTTTTCCTTTTGCTTTCCTTTTGTTGCTGATAATTGTACTTTTTCCACTCCCACTTCTTTTAGAAAATCGTTTGTTTTTTGTTCCATTCACAGTCCCTTTTGCTTTTGCCCCCTCACCCCTTTTGTCATTTAATTTTTCTTGCCTTCCTTTCCATACTATTCTTTTTGCACTCCCTCTTTTGTATCCCCCCCCTTTCTTTCCCTAACAACCCATTACACCACATGTTTTCCAGTTCTGTTGATAGGCCATGAACCTAAAATTCATATGATGACAAAGCTGATGAGTATTTCTAGCATTTTTCTGGTTTTATTTCTGGTTTTCTGAACTCAGCCTCCAAAGGTGGCAAAAGCAAGATCATTGAATGTTATCAATACAAATGGACCCATGGTTGTTGGGCAGTGAAATCAGTGCAATCAGATGTAGAAGAGAACATGGAGTTTGAAACACAAATAGACCAACCATGATCTTATTGAATGGCAGAGCAAGCTTATGGGGCTAAATGATCTACTTCTGCACCCATTTCTTGTTTTCATGCTTACCCCATTCATAGTAATTTGCATTTTCTACTTTTACTTTAACTTTTCCCTCAGCTGTCCATTTTTTAAAACTTTTTTTATCTTGAAGTACATACAAAGGAATCATGAATTTGAATACTGGCACTCATCAATCTGCATTGGATGCGAGCATCTGCATAATAGAGTGCAAAGGCTTGCTCCCCTTAATATATGGCTGCAGTGAGTCAGAAGCATTCCAATTGCCCTATATCCATCACAGCCAGACATTGTAAGGTAAAGTCACATGAATTGTTATTAGCTAACAAAGCCATTTTAATTGTGCACATGGTATGAAATGACTGAGGAGGGACTGCATTCCTATCTTCATTGTGTGTACTTACTTCAAAGCTTAAGCTACAAGTAACATAGCGAAGATTACAGTGAGGGAGCTTTCACTGATGTAGCACCCATGCTAGGATCACAGGGTTACAGATTTCCTCAGAAACTAGCATAATATGACTATAACCTTGCTATCATCAATTTCTACAGAGATTTACGATAAGAATTATCTACATACATAAAAGTCATAACATGGCATTAATGATGTCGGGTACCTAAACAGCACAGAATCAAAACTGACTTCCATCGCAGTAGCACAGTAAAGTTTCTGCATTCTACTGTATTGTGCAAGGACTGATTACACAAGGACTTATCTGTACAGCACCACTTACTGCTTTTCTAAGTTGTCCTGTCTTAATACTGTATGTGTATTTTCTGTGCAGTGTTTCTACTATTCAGTGTTCCAGTTAACTCTCGTACAAATGAAAAAGTCAAAAGCTTGCATTTTGCAATGAGCAGCAAAGCACAAGCATTCATTGCTGACCTCAAAATAAGTTGCCCACAAAAATCTAGTAATCTCTGTGTGCCATTTTCCTCTCCTGATGACTGTTTAAAGCTGGTGGCAAATCAAGGGACTTTTATGGTGGTGATATCACCAAGGTGACAATATTCCTGATGAAGGGCTTTTGCCCGAAATGTCGATTTCGAAGCTACTTGGATGCTGCCTGAACTGCTGTGCTCTTCCAGCACCACTAATCCAGAATCTGGTTTCCAGCATCTGCAGTCATTGTTTTTACCTCAATTTACACAATACCAAACCAGAACGATGAAAGTACTTATTCCTTAGTTTTTGAGTTAAAATTTTCGGTAGAGAAATTAATTATTATTATTGATTTAAGGTAGATGTTAAAATGAAGGTGGTGGATCAAATGCAATATTTCCCAAGTAATTCCATGGAAAGGATTTTTGCAGTTCTTTGTAAAGATCGCAATAAATAGTAAGGCCCTGGGTGGTGTTTTAGAACAGAGAGATCTGGGATTCAGGTACATAATTCTTAGAAATTTGCATCATAGGTAGACAGGATGGTTAAGAAGATGTTTAGCACGCTTGTCTTCATTGCTCAGATATCTGAGTATAGGAATTGAGGTTGTACAGATGCTGGTGAGGCCCCTTCTGGTGTACTGTGTGTGGTTTTCGTCACTGTTATAGGAAGGATATTATTGAACTAGAGAGGGTTCAGAAAAGATTTATTAGGATGTTGTAGGGAATGCAAGTTTCGGGTCATGAAAATAGGCTGGGACATTTTTCACTGGAGCGTAGAAGGTTGAGAGATGAACTCAATAGAACCTTTTGGCCCATCAGGTCCACACCAACCCTCCAAAGAGTATTCCAGAACACTCCCCGACCCTATCCCTGTAACCATGCATTTTCAATGGCTGATTCACCTAGCCTGCACACACTATGGGTAATTTAGCATGGCTAATCCATCTAACCTGCACATTTTTGGATCATGGGAGGAAACTGAAGACCCAGAGGAAATGCAGGCAGAGAGAAAAGGTGCAAACTCCACACAGACTGTCATTCAAGGTTGGAATTGAACCAGGTTCCCTGGTGCTGTAAGGCATCAGTGCTAATGCTGAGCCACTGTGCTGCCCATATAGAGGTTTATAAAATCATGAGAGGCACAGAGGAGGTGAATGGTGAAGGTCTTTTCTCTAAAGTGGAGGAGTTCAAAACTACAGAGCAAATTTTTAAGGTGAGAAGACAAAGGACAAGAAGGACAGGAGGGGCTAACCTTTTTACACAAAGTGTGGTTAGTGTGTGGAATGAATTGCCAGAGGAAGTGGTTGATGCAGGTACAATTTAAAAGACATTTGGATAAGTAAATGAATAGGAAAGGTTTGGAGGGATATGGGCCAAATGCAGGCAGGCAGGACTGGTTCAGTTTGGAAACATGGTCGGCGTGAACTACTTGGACTGAAACGTCTGTTTCCTGCTGAATTATTCCATGGCTCGATAACAGATTATCTAATTATGCTCATTGTGATCTTCCCCAACATATTGAAGATATTAAATAAGATGAGTAATGGTAAGCAATGTTGCCTCACTCTTCTCAGTGACCTTGTTTAGTAAGCTTGTCTGTCACATGGATTTTAGGACTGATCAAAGAAAGTCTGTTTGCCTCGAATTCCTGACGCTGTTTGTCTTTCAAGGCATTAAAGATAGAGTACGCAGTCATAAGAACATATATGCCCCAATGGGTATTGGTTTAGCTCAGTTGGCTGGATCATTGGTTTATAGAGTAGTGTGAAGCCAACAGTGTGTGGGTTTGACTCCCATCACTGGTTTGAGGTTACCATGAAGGACTCTCCTTCTCAACCTCTTCCCTTGCCTGAGGTCTGGTTGTCCTCAGGTTTAATCCACACCAGTTGCTTCTCTCTAATAAGAGAGCAGACCCTATGGTGTGGGTATGACAATGGTAATACAGCAATGTGTTCCAATAGTCTAGATTTAATTGGCCTGTCTTTACTGTTAAATTAACTGTTGCACCAATTTTAAACAGGATTCACTTCTGAACATATTCTTATAATATATGTGAGATAGCAGATTCTCTGAGAAGTGTTTAATACATACAACATGTAGGCGATGACGCCCACACTCCACATGTCTGTGGGGAATGAAACATAATCATAATTCACCACTTCTGGAGCAAGGAATTCGGGGGTACCAAAATGAACTTTCAGTTTCTCTCTTGGTTTATACCTAAAAACAAAAAAAAATGTTTAAACAAACACTACAAGTCAGATCTTCTTCACGTATTTGAGTAATTTCTCATATTCTACTTTTGCATAAGGAGCACAATGTTGTGGTGATGGAATATATTTTAGGAAAACAGAAAAGCCTTAAGTCTGCATTATACTGACATAGTTAAAAATCACACAACACCAGGTTATAGTCCAGCAGGTTTAATTGGAAGCACTAGCTTTCGGAGCGCCGCTCCTTCATCAGGTGGTTGTGATCAGCCACAACCACCTGATGAAGGAGCGTCACTCTGAAAGCTAGTGCGCTTCCAATTAAACCTGTTGGACTATAACCTGGTGTTGTGTGATTTTTAACTTTGTACACCCCAGTCCAACACTGGCATCTCCAAATCATTATACTTACATGATTGTGTCCAGGCTGTTTCCTCAACTCCCCCTGGATCATATTCTGAACTCTGCCTAACTATAACCGATTAAAGTCATTCAAGGCTGGTAAAATTAAAGAGCAAGTATTGCTAGAACATCTCACAGATTGACATTGAAAGAGGCCTTAACATAACTTCCATTGATTTGGCTGGAGAAGAGTGAGTCACTCAAGGAAGTAAACCCATTACAAATTAGGTCTTTTTTGCTCTTTAATTGAATTTGTAATTCTAATAATCAAAAAGACATTTATAACTGAAACAAGTTTTGTTAATCAAGCCACTGCCATGAATATATTTGCCAAAGTTTTTACTTTGTCTGTCACAGATATTGAACTAGTAACACTGCCTGTTACTTAACCATTTGTTCTATCCTTTCAAACAAAACAATACCCATAACAGCTGACATTGCATTTAAGTTTCAGCTCCTTATTACTAAATAATGATAATGAGATTTAAAGGGGTAGAACCCTCATGGTAGACTGTTGGAATATATTTGTTCTGGTTTGAGAAGGTCAAAAAAAACCAATGGATCATCGATATCGCAGCTACTTCATTGCTGTGTGTTTACTTGATCTGTATCTTTAACATTATGGTATGGAAGAAAACACCTAAAATTTGATGAACTTTTTTTTCATAAAGGTAAAGGTAGAAAGGACTTGACATTTATGGCCCCCTTATATTCCTAAATCATGATATTGGAAACTGTGTAATTTGAAGATGTTTCTATTTTGCTAAATCATCCCTTTTTGGTGTGGAACAGATTTGTATCAGCATAATAATCCAAAATTACAATTATGACATAACCATCATGCTTGTGTGAATTGTAATAGAGACTGTCAGAGATGATCTGTATCAATAACAAAAGTATTTTTACAAGAGGTCCACTTGTCCACAATCAGTGCAAAAGTGGTTATCCTGAAGTGAAACTGTGCTCATGAAAGTTGTTTATATTTAACTATCATTGGAGGTTCAATTGAAGCAGAAAGTGAAAATTTGCGTCCAGATCTTCGAGTATCCTTTGAACGTCTATCACCCCTATCCCCTAGACCAAGCTGACAGGTCCCATTTCACCCTGCTCTCCCTAACCTTCCCCCAAACACCACACTTCTTCCTGACATATTGACTCTCATCTGACCAATCAGATTAGCCCATACACTCAACACCCTCCAATTTACTCCACAATCTGACCCACCACACCCACTGCCATCTTCATCCACTTAATTTACCCACTTACATTCAGCTGTTCACCTATCCCCTTATCTATTCACTCTTATATTCTACTCACAAACATGATGGAAAGGTGTTAAAATGTCCCCAAGTTTTGAAGTATACAGTATATATAATAGTTATTGCCTTAAGCACTGGGTGAAGCTTGTCTTCTGCTGCTAATCCAGCACCACCAGGAACGTGCTCAAAGAAAAACTGATCCACCATTTCTGTAAAAGCTAGATTGAAGGACCAGGCCTGAAATGTCGAGCTTCACTGGAGCACAGAAAAGTAGGAGCAGAGCTATAAACTGATACTAACTGCTGGAAGATTTGGGCTGTAATTGCAGCAGATCATCACTGCATCCAATCTAATACATTAGACATTGCACAGAAAATGTAATTTCACATCCCCCTTCCTCCATGACTATTCAACTGATACTTTTGAAATTGTGGGCAGACTTTTGAATGCAGGAGCATTATAGTCTTCCCGATTCTGTCTTCAGTCATATATCTGCACTTCCCAGCATTAGTCACTAGATGGCAAGCATAACAAGGAACTCTGCCTGATTTTTTTCTCTTTTGCTTAGATGCTCTGATACCAATTTTAACAATTTACTTTTTAACCTTTATTCAATGTGAAGCAAGGCTCAAATGTGAGGCCATCTCAATCAGAAAACCTCTGTCCTAGACTGGGTGGTGTTCACACAAACTGAATGATGAGCATTTAGGTGTTTAATCTATAATATTTTAGTTTTGAAGAACCAATTTTCACATTATGCCTATGATTTATAGGTTATTTAGATAATCAAATAACATAGAGTCCCTACAGTGTTGAAACAGGCCAACTGGCCCAACAAGTCCACACCAACCATCTGAAGAGTATACCTACCAGACCCATTCCCCTACCCTATTACTCTACATTTCCCATAACTAGTGCGCTTAATCTACACATTCATGAACACCAGGGGCAATTTAGCACCTCGAATCCCTCAATTAGATTCCAGTCTGTAACTCACTCCCGGGAATCTGTTGTTCTGTATGTAACACACCCTGAACCCCTCATTTAGATTCCATTCTGCAACTCACTCCGGAGGATCTGTTATTCCTATATAAACCACCTGCAAACCCTCGATTAGCTTCCAGTCTATTTATGGGTTAACATTGCCAAATAGATTCCTTGCACTGTAGAATATTTGAATCAAACAATTTATAATTACACTATAGTTCTTACCTTCTAGCCAGACCAAAATCAATAATTTTGATTTGATTTCCTGTGTTGTTTACACACAAAATGTTTTCTGGCTGTGGGAGACAAGGAAGACATTTGAATGAAATCACAGATCCTGGCGCATGCAGAAGTTTCAAATTGGTTGAGGCATCACATGACAATTCAAACACCAGTACTTTCCAACAACCACCCATTACACAAAAAAACTTACTTGCGTCTTTATTTGTGATGCAATTTTCCATCCCAATTACTCAGGCAAGAGGCTAAATGCTAACTTCTAAGCTTCTATCACTCCATAGCTGATTGGATCCAAGAGTCCTAAGATGACCTAAATGTCAATTTTCCCTGTATCAATCTGTGTATTGACCACATGGACCCATGTGGGATTCAAGGTCTTGCCATACGATAATTGTGTGAAGCTTTTCATTATCATTCGGTGGAATTATCTCTGCAGTATTATCAGGTAAACTGACTTGATTTTAAGTAAGTTTACATCATTTTACGCAGTCAAACCTTTTAAGTTAATAAAATTGCTCCTGAATTAAGTCATTACAAGTATTACATCCTGTTCAATAATGGGTGCAAGGATAAGCCCAGCAACTCCGGACTAGCTAGTATTACAGTGGTAGGAAAGTTTTGAGGAAAAATAATTTGGAACAATATCTGCAGTCCTTTTGATAAATGCTAATCCTGGAAAAACAGTGTGAATTTGTCAGGAGTTTAAAATGCTTGAGGTTTTTGACAAGGTAATAAGGGAAGAATTTTTCATCTAGTTCCCATTTACTGCAATGTTGTCAGAACTGCTTAATGCCAAAATCAGTCAAATGCTGTCTTGTTGTCAAAGACAATCACTCTCACCTCCTCTCTTGAGTTCATCTCTTTCAGTCATAATTATTTCAAGACTTTAATGAGTTCAGAAACCAAGTGGCTCTGTCAGAACCAAAACTGAGTGTCAACAAGCAGATTATGTTGTGACATCAACCATGTTCGTAGCAAATGTCAGAGCAGGCTCATCGGGCTGAATTGCCTAATCCTCTTAATTTTTATGTTCGTATGCAAGCTCCCCCTGATAGCACTGCTGACAACACTTCCATCACTTTATTAATGGTTCAGAGAAGGCTGATGGGACAATAATTGGATTTCGGTTACATCTGTGAACATGATATAACTGCAATTTTCTACACTACCAAGTAGATGTCAGTAGTGTTGCTGTACAGTGTAAGTTGGGCTAGTGGCAAGGCTAGTTCTGGAGCACAAGTCTTCACATTGGCGTTATCAGGGCCCAGAACCATTGCAGTATCCAGCACCTCAGCCTCTTCTTGATTTTGTTTTATTATTTCATTGGATGTGGAGTCACTGGTTGGGCCAGCATTTACTGCCCATCCCTAATTGACGTTGAGAACGCAATGATGAGCTACCTTCTTCAACTGCTGCAGTCTACCTGGTTGGATAAACCCACAGTGCTATTGAGAAGGGAGTTCCAGGATTTGACCCAACGAAGGAATGGCAATATATTTCCAAGTCAGGATGGTAAGTGGATTGGAGGCAAACTTGCAGATGGCTGTGTTTCCATGTTCCCTTGTCCTTACAATGTTTATGGGTTCTGGAGGTGCTCCTTTCAGCTTTGGTGAATTTTTGCAGTGCACCTTGTAGATGGTGCACACTGCTGCTACGGAGCATGGAGGGAGCGGATGTTTGTGGAGGTGGTGCCAATGGAGCAGGTTGTTTTGTCCTGGATGCTGTCCTTGAGTGTTGTTGGAGCTGCACGTATCCAGGCAAGTGGGAATAGTCCATCACACTCCTGACTTGTGCCTTGTAGATGGTGGACAGGATTTGTTGAGCTACTTGCTGTGGGATTTGTAACGTCAGACCTGCTCTTGTAGCCACACTATTCATATGGTGAGTCCAGTTCAATTTCTGGACAATGGTAACATCCAGAATGTTGATCTTTGAGGATTCAGTAATGTAATGACATTGAACGTCAAGGAACAAAGGTTAGATTCTCTCTTGTTGAAGATGGTCATTGCCTGATGCTTGTGTGATGCAAATGTTAATTTCTGTATTACTCGGAGTGATCTTGATGGGCTGAAGATTGACACCTCTGATGATAAATACCTCAGGAGGACGATGAAAGTATCATACACTTGATAGTTCTGGTTGAAGATGGTTGCAAATGTTTCAGCTTTGCCTTTTGCGCACATATGCTGTGCTCTACATCATTGAGGGTGGGGATATTTGTGGAACCTTCTCCCCTTGTTAGTTATTTCATTGCCCACCACCATTCTCAACTGGATTTGGTGGGATTGTGGAGCATTGATCTGACCCATTGCTGTTGAATTGTTTAGCTCTAGCATGTGCTGCTTGTGCTGTTTGGTATGCATATGGTCCTGTGTTGTAGCTTTACCAGGTTAGCACCTCATTTTTAGGTATGCCTGATGCTGCTCATGGCATGCGGTCCTGCACTCTTCATTGAACCAGGGTTGATTCCTTGGCTGAATGATAATGGGAGAGTAGGGCATATGCCGGGGTCATGAGATTGCAGATTACTGGTAAAGATGATTCTGCTACTGCTAACTATCCACAGGATATGTTTAGTGTCGAATTACTAAAACTGATCTCGATTTATCCTATTTACGATGATGGTAGTGGAACATAACACAACGTAAGTTATAGCTCAGTGTGAAGATGTGATTTTGACTTCACAAGGTCCATATACTAGTCGCTCTTACCTACACGGTCATGGGCAGATGCACCTGCAGAGCTAGATTGGTGATGATGAGGTCAAATAGGTTTTTCCTTCTTTGTTCGTTCTCTCACCATTTAATGCAGACCCAAACAAGGCTTTAGGATGTGGTCAGTTCAGTCAGCACTGGGATCCCAAGTCACTCCTGGGTGAAGGCCGTTGACATCCCCACCCAGAGTACATTCTGTGCCCTTACAGCCCTCAGTGCTTCTGTTAACTGATGTTCGACGTGGAGGCGAACTAATTCATCAGCTGAGGGAGGGCAGTCAGTGGTAATTTGTAAAAAATTCCTTGGCCATGTTTAACCATGCATCATAAGACTTCCATGGGGTCTGGAGTAAATGTTGAGCACCATGCATCCACTTATGCACCACAATGTTGCAACATCTGCTGTGCTGTCAGACAGACCCATGGAGGTGGGGAAGTAGAACTTGGAGTGTTTTTTCTTACAGAGAGCCAGTACAAATCTGACAGGCCAAATGGCCACCTTCTATTCTGCAGTCATTCTATGCTTCCATACCACTAACCAATTTACAGCAGCAAGATTGATAGTTAAAAGTAAAATTCAAGTTCACCAATCACATTTTTACATATAAACAAAAAAATCGTTAAATAAATAATCATTTAGTTGTGGTTTTAGAAATGGAGGCGGGTCTGTGGGTATTAAACATACCTTAAGATCCAAGTGAAGGACATATTGTTGATGTAAATATTGAACACCTTCACAGATTTGCTTCACAAAGATGATTGTATCCAGTTCTGTCAGATTATAGTTTTCATCAATAATTCGGTCAAACAACTCTCCACCTCCAACACTGCAATTAACACAATCTTATGAAGTAATTTAATCATGCATCTCAATTACTTCTTGAATTACATAAACAGATATTTTAAATAGTCTCAGGAGATTTGTTCCAAATGTTTGCTTTTTAAGAGCTTGGCAGTATATGGAAGAAAGTTATTGATATTCCCTCTCTCCCTCGCATATATTTCCTCTGACAACTTATTCCTCATTTGGTACTGTGGGAACTGTAACATGCAGCTAAAAGGAAAAATAGGGACTTGATTTCATATCTCATTGAAAATTCTGACTTTGCTCAGTGCCACAATCACTCAGTTCTGTAAGCAAAAACCAGTTTAAACTTTCTGTTCAAATCTCTAGATTGAGATTTGCATCTGTGCGCTTAAACTGTGCTGAGGCTGACTTGACTGTAGACATATCTGAAGTATATCTGACTGTTTTGATTTTATTTCGGATGTTATATTAGTCATTATGGAGGTAGTTGCTGAGCTTTCCAATTAGTTCTGACATTTTTTCATTGACAGAGCTATTTAGCAATTTGTTGGGTGATTTGACAGTGACCCAATCCAAGAAGACTCTGTGCTACAGCGGGCGCACAGAGAGGGGAGCCGGAAGGTAACCGGAGACCAGTTTAAATTAACGTTTTTCTTTTCACAGTCTGTGTTTTTTTTCAACTAGGAGCGGGAACCCGGAAATCGTCAACAGAGGCTTCTGGGAAGGTAAGAAGTTTGAGTGGAGAAGGAACCCAAGACACTACACGTGTAGTGTCTCCCACCCACCCTCCTCCTCTAACCTAAAAAAAGGGACTCAGTCGGCTGAACAGATAAGCTACTTAGTGTTCTTGTTTTGGAGACTAAGTGTTGAGTTATGGCAGCGCAGGCAGTGGAATGTTCCTCCTACAGGATGTTTGAGGTAGGGGTGACCACCAATGCTCCTGCCGACTTCACCTGCAGGAAGTGCAGCCAGCTCCACCTCCTCACAGACCGCGTTAGGGAACTGGAGCTGGAGTTGGATGAACTGAGATTATTCGAGGGGCTGAGAGGGTGATAGATAGAAGCTACAGGGACATAGTTACGCCAGAGAACAGAGGTAGCTGGGTAACAGTTGAAGGTGGGAAGGGGAGGAAGCAGGCAGTGCAGGGATCCCCTGTGGTCGTTCCCCTCAACAATAAGTATACCGCTTTGGATACTGTTGGGGGGGACGGCCTAGCATGGGTAAGCTGCAGTGACCGGGTCTCTGGCATGAGGTCCAGCTCTGAGGCCGAGAAGGGAAAGGGGGAGAGGAGGAGAGCGCTAGTTATAGGAGACTCTATAGTTAGAGGGACAGACAGGCGATTCTGTGGACATAGGCGAGACTCTCGGATGGTTTGTTGCCTCCTGGGTGCCAGGGTCCGAGACATCTCGGACTGTGTCTTCAGAATCCTTAAGTGGGAGGGTGTGCAGCCAGAAGTCGTGGTGCACATTGGCACCAATGACATAGGTAGGAAGAGGGGTGGGGAGGTCATTCAGGAGCTCAGGGAGTTAGGCTGGAAGCTAAAAGCTAGGACAGACAGAGTTGTAATTTCTGGGTTGTTGCCGGTGCCACGTGACAGTGAGGCAAGGAATTGTGAGAGAGTGCAGTTGAACACGTGGCTGCAAGGATGGTGTAGGAGGGAGGGCTTCAGGTATTTGGATAATTGGACTGCATTCTGGGGAAGGTGAAACCTGTACAAGCAGGACGGGTTGCACCTGAACCAGAAGGGCACCAATATCCTGCGAGGTAGGTTTGCTAGCACTCTTCGGGGGGGGGGGTTAAACAAATTTGGCAGGGGGATGGGATCTGGACTTGTAGTCCAGCAAGTAGGTGAGCTGTTTTTCAGGATGTCCAAGAATGTAGGGAGGCTGTGGAGAAGGTAGCACTGACAGGGAATACGTGCGGACACAGAGATGGGCTCAAGTGTGTATACTTCAACGCAAGGAATATCAGAAATAAGGTGGGTGAACTTAAGGCGTGGATCGGTACTTGGCACTACGATGTTGTGGCCATCACGGAAACGTGGATAGAAGAGGGACAGGAATGGTTGTTGGAGGTTCCTGGTTACAGATGTTTCAGTAAGATTAGGGGGGGGTGGTAAAAAAGGAGGAGGGGTGGCGTTGCTAATTAGAAATGGTATAATTAGAAAGGCAGTTCGAGGGGGATCTGCCTTTGGAGGTAGTATGGGCTGAAGTCAGAAATAGGAAAGGAGCAGTCACCTTGTTGGGTGTTTACTATAGGTCCCCCAAGAGCAGCAGAGATATGGAGAAACAGATTGGGAAACAGATTTTGGAAAGGTGCAGAAGCCACAGGATAGTAGTCATGGGCGACTTCAACTTCCCAAATATTGATTGGAAGCTCTTTAGATCAAATGGATTGGACGGGGCGGTGTTTGTGCAGTGTGTCCAGGAAGCTTTTCTAACTCAGTATGTAGATTGTCCAACCAGAGGGGAGGCCATATTGGATTTGGTACTTGGTAATGAACCAGGACAAGTGATGGGGTTGTTAGTGGGTGAGCATTTTGGTAATGATGATCACAATTCTGTGACTTTCACCTTGGTTATGGAGAGAGATAGGTGCGTGCAACAGGGCAGGTTTTACAATTGGGAGAAGGGTAAATACGATGCTGCAAGACAGGATCTGAGGAGCATAAATTGGGAGCACAGGCTGTCAGGGAAGGATGTCGTTAGAATGCGGAACTTTTTCAAGGAACAGATACGACGTGTCCTTGATATGTATGTACCTGTCAGGGAGGAAAGAGATGGTCGTGTGAGGGAACCTTGGTTGACGAGGGAGGTTGAATGTCTTGTAAGGAGGAAGAAGGAGGCTTACATAAGGTTGAGGAAACAAGGTTCAGACAGAGCGTTGGAGGGATACAGGATAGCCAGGAGGGAGCTGAAGAAAGGGATTAGGAGAGCTAAGAGAGGGCATAAAAAATCTTTGGCGGGTAGGATCAAGGATAACCCCAAGGCCTTTTAAGTGTATGTGAGAAACATGAGAATAATGAGAACGAGGGTAGGTCTGATCAAGGACAGTAGTGGGAGACCGTGTATTGAGTCGGAAGAGATAGGAGAGGTCTTGAATGAGTACTTTTCTTCAGTATTTACAAATGAGAGGGACCATATTGTTGAAGAGGAGAGTATGAAACGGACTGGTAAGCTAGAGGAGATACTTGTTAGGAAGGAAGATGTGTTGGGCATTTTGAAAAACTTGAGGATAGACAAGTCCCCCGGGCCTGACGGGATATATCCTAGGATTATGCGGGAAGCAAGAGAGGAAATTGCAGAACCGTTGGCAATGATCTTTTCATCGTCACTGTCAATGGGGGTGGTGCCAGGGGAGTGGAGAGTGGCGAATGTTGTGCCCCTGTTCAAAAAAGGGAATAGGGATAACCCCGGGAATTACAGGCCAGTTAGTCTTACTTCGGTGGTAGGCAAAGTAATGGAAAGGGTACTGAGGGATAGGATTTATGAGTATCTGGAAAGACACTGCTTGATTAGGGACAGCCAGCACGGATTTGTGAGGGGTAGGTCTTGCCTTACAAGTCTTATTGAATTCTTTAAGGAGGTGACCAAGCATGTGGATGAGGGTAGAGCAGTGGATGTCGTATACATGGATTTTAGTAAGGCATTTGATAAGGTTCCCCATGGTAGGCTTATGCGGAAAGACAGGAGGCATGGGATAGTGGATAGTTTGGCCAGTTGGATAGAGAACTGGCTAACCGGTCAAAGTCAGAGAGTGGTGGTAGATGATAAATATTCAGCCTGGAGCCCAGTTACAAGTGGAGTTCCACAGGGATCAGTTCTGGGTCCTCTGCTGTTTGTAATTTTTATTAATGACTTGGAAGAGGGAGTCGAAGGGTGGGTCAGTAAATTTGCAGACGATATGAAGATTGGTGGAGTTGTGGATAGTGAGGACGGCTGTTGTCAGCTGAAAAGGGACTTAAATATGATGCAGAGCTGGGCTGAGGAGTGGCAGATGGAGTTCAACCCTGTCAAGTGTGAGGTTGTCCATTTTGGAAGGGCAAATAAGAATGCGGAATACAGGGTTAACGGTAGGGTTCTTAGTAAGGTGGAGGAGCAGAGGGATCTTGGGGTCTATGTTCATAGATCTTTGAAAGTTGCCACTCAGGTGGATAGAGCTTGTAAGAAGGCCTATGGTGTATTAGCGTTCATTAGCAGAAGGATTGAATTCAAGAGTCATGAGGTGATGTTGCAGCTGTATAGGACCTTGGTAAGGCCACATTTGGAGTACTGTGTGCAGTTCTGGGGGCCTCGCTTTAGGAAAGATGTGGAAGCTTTGGAGAGGGTGCAGAGGAGATTTACCAGGATGTTGCCTGGAATGGAGAATAGGTCGCACGAGGATAGGTTGAGAGTGTTAGGCCTTTTCTCATTGGAACGGCGAAGGATGAGGGGTGACTTGATAGAGGTTTATAAGATGATCAGGGGAATAGATAGACAAGACAGTCAGAAACTTTTTGCCCCGGGTACAACAGAGTGTTACAAGGGGACATAAATTTAAGGTGAAGGATGGAAGGTATAAGGGGGATGTCAGGGGTAGGCTCTTTACCCAGAGAGTGGTGGGGGCATGGAATGCGCTGCCTGTGGGAGTGGCAGAGTCAGAATCATTGGTGACCTTTAAGTGGCAATTGGATAGGTACATGGATAGGTGCTTAAGCTAGGACAAATGTTCGGCACAACATCGTGGGCCAAAGGGCCTGTTCTGTGCTGTATTGTTCTATGTTCTATGTTCTATGTAACCTTGTTTCCAGTGAGGTAATGTGTAGGACCAGCAGCTTGTGGATTTCAGGCAGTAAGATGTTGGTTTTGAAGAAGAAGTTATGGAGTTTAATTCTGAATTCCTGGAATGTTGTGATAGTTCCACAGCCCCAACACCACTCAGAATCAAAGGCCTGAATTTATAAACTGTCCTATTAATAATAGCTGTGTCAGCTGCTAAGCTGTACTTGATACAATATTTTTGGTTGTGTACACATGATACTGCAGGTCATGTGTTAGTGTTACAAATAATAAAGGAGCATTGAGTTTTTAAATCTAGGGTCAAGATCCAAATGCCCTCAAAGTGTCATTCTCAGAGTCTCAGAATGTTCAAGATGTTTCCATTTATATTATACGAAACTATCAAAACAACTTACTATTCCATAATGAGGGTAACATTGTTCTTGGCTTCAAATGCATCATAAAGTTGGATCAGGTTGACATGACTCAACTGATTCATGACAGTGATTTCATTTTTCACTTCCTCCTAAATTAAAACAGAAATCAAATAGCAAGCTTCTAGGAACTGATTAACTGTAACTCAGGAAATAAGTTTGAATATTCTACTTAAAAATCGGGAATATGCACTTTAACGTTTACTTTCCCCACTTACCTTCCCTTACCTCCCAAAGGCATTGATTCGTGTTGAGGTCAGTCACTTTCCAATGCTTGACTTTGTGTGCCAATGTGTAAAGAGGAGAAATACATAATAATGAGGACTGCAGACTTACCCAATTCTTTCTTCCAGTGCAGAGGAACTGTACCATTCACAGTGCCCCTACTGTTGTCTCAATTAAATCAACTCAACTGATTCAGCTTAAACCCAAAATCTATGCCTAGGGCATTCGTATTATTTTATTGCACCCTAGATAGAGCACTAGCTGATCAAGAAGCTTTTTCTTTCAATATTTGAAAAATGTATTAGTTTTGTCAACACTCAAATCAAATTACCTAAATGATTTGTGTAGCATGAAATAGAGACATATAAATTGGCAATTGCCCAGAGTTAACATGTTATCTGTAGTGAGGTGTGTGATCTCAGCCTGGGTACAGTGATATCACTAATATTGATCCCTAGGTTAGGAGAATGTGGAAAAAGATTATGCGGGGATGTGAAATTACCTCAATCAGTCAATCTGCTGACACTTGTTCACTTATATCACAATGTTATGTAAAATAATGAAGGGCTAGCAGACTCTTCATTCCTGATGAAGGGCTTATGCTCAAAACATTCATTCTTTTGCTCCTGACCGGCTGTGCTTTTCCAGCACCACACTCTCAACTCTGTGAATGGTATATTATTTCCAAAAAAGAAGGAAAAAAGGATTGAGATGCACTTAAAAAGGAAATCATTCCCGGCAAGATGCGAGGCACAACACTACCTCTTCCTCCTCAGGCAGTTCAGGAAATTTGGCATGTCCATGAGGAGCCTCACCAACTTCGACTGATGAACAATTGAAAGCATAATGTCCAAATGCATAATGGCCTGGTATGGCAACTGCTCTGTCCAGGATTGTAGGAAACTACAGAGGGTAGTGCACACAGCCTAGGCCATCACAAGAGCCACCTTCCATCCGTGGACTCCAATTACACAACTTACTGCCGCAGAAAGGTTGCCTATATCATCAAAGAACCTTTACACCCTGGTCATTATCTCCTCCAACCTCTTCCATCAAGCCAAAGATACAGAAGCTTGAACACACTCACCAGTAGGTTCAGGGACAGGCTCTTCCCAACTGTTATTATACTATTGAATGGAATTTCTAGCCTCAAATAATGCTGATCTTGCTAATGTTGATCTCTCTTGTGTGCCCTGTGCACTGTTACCTGTATGCTTCTGTCTAAATCTTTTGTTCTGTACATCCTTGCTTTCTATGATCTGCCTGTAATGCTCGTAAACAAAGCTTTTCACTGAACTTTGGAACATGTTACAATAAAGAAGTCAATCAATTTGAAGTTCTTTCACCATTAACAGAATTTATACAGACCAATAGAGTGCACTTCCATTTGAAACTGCTGAAGTGCCAGCAGTTATCATTCACAATTCGAAGCAAAATTTTGCGGGACATGACTATAAAGTGGCATTCATGTCTTTAAATCCAACATTTATGACAGATGCATGGATTTACCCTTCATATGCCAATTTGTTTATATCAGCCATATCATCAGCAGAGAGTAGGTAGTTTACCAAATAAACAGAAAATGATCAGAAGAATCCAAACTTATCCTTTTGATGCATTTAGTCACAACCAAACACAAATTGTAGTCATTAATGTATGGGATTTAAATATGTGTGCCATCTCTGCAAGATACACCAGATGTAAACTTAATAATAACCAAAATAATTATTAAAAATGGGCATTAACATGGGTAGAAATGGAATTTTCCAAAAGGACCACTAATAGGCCAATTAGCCTAACCTCGGTTGTTAGTAAAATTCTAGAATCCATCGTTAAGGATTAGGTTTCTAAATTCTTGGAAGAGCAGGGTCAGATTAGAACAAGTCAACATGGATTTAGTAAGCGGAGGTCGTGCCTGACAAACCTGTTAGAATTCTTTGAAGAGGTGACAAGTAGGTTAGACCAGGGAAACCCAGTGGATGTGGTCGATCTAGACTTCCAAAAGGCCTTTGATAAGATGCCACACGGAAGGCTGCTGAGTAAGGTGAGGGCCCATGGTGTTTGAGGTGAGCTACTGGCATGGATTGAGGATTGGCTGTCTGACAGTAGGCAGAGAGTTGGGATAAAAGGTTCTTTTTTGGAATGGCAGCTGGTGACAAGCGGTGTCCCACATGATTCAGTGTTGGGGCCGCAGCTGTTCACGTTATATATTAATGATCTGGATGAAGGGACTGGGGGAATTCTAGCGAAGTTTGCCGATGATACGAAGTTAGGTGGACAGGCAGGTAGTACTGACGAAGGAGGGAGGCTGCAGAAGGATCTAGACAGTTTGGGAGAGTGGTCCAGGAAATGGCTGATGGAATTCAACGTGAGCAAATGTGAGGTCTTGCACTTTGGAAAAAAGAATACAAACATGGACTACTTTCTAAACGGTGAGAAAATTCATAAAGCCAAAGTACAAAGGGATCTGGGAGTGCTAGTCGAGGATTCTCTAAAGGTAAACATGCAGGTTGAATCCGTGATTAAGAAAGCGAATGCAATGTTGTCAAGAGGGTTGGAATATGAAAGCACAGTTGTGCTACTGAGACTTTATAAAGCTCTGGTTAGGCCCCATTTGGAGTACTGTGTCCAGTTTTGGGCCCCACACCTCACGAAGGTCATACTAGCACTGGAGCGTGTCCAGCGGAGATTCACACGGATGATCCCTGGAATGGCAGGTCTAACATACGAGGAACAGCTGAGGATCCTGAGTTTGTATTGATTGGAGTTTAGAAGGTTAAGGGGAAATCTAATAGAAACTTACAAGATAATACATGGCTTGGAAAGGGTGGACGCTAGGAAATTGTTTCAGTTAAGTGAGGAGATTAGTACCCATGGGCACAGCCTTAGAATTAGAGGGGGTCAATTCAGAACAGAAATGCAGAGACACTTCTTCAGCCAGAGAGTGGTGGACCTGTGGAATTCATTGCCGCGGAGTGCAGTGGAGGCCGATATACTAAATGGCTTCAAGGCCGAGATTGATAAATTCTTGATGTCACAAGGAATTAAGGGCTATGGGGAGAATGCTGGTAAGCGGAGTTGAAATGCCCATCAGCCATGATTAAATGGCGGAGTGGACTCGATGGGCCGAATGGTCTTACTTCCACTCCTATGTCTTATGGTCTTATGGTCTTAATATTGCATTTAATGTTGCAAAGGTACACACAGAACTGCCTGAATATACATTCATATTAATCGTTACAGAAAACAATCCAGGCAGGCAATTGTGCTGGTGAAGCTCAATTAAGGAGAGCTAAACAAGTTATGTAAAAAAAAACAAAGCTGTAAATCATTGCAGTATCTACGTCATTCGGCAAGCTTTCAACATGAAACATCCCCCAGGTGACTGCAGTTAATCAAAATGAGGCAAGTGACGAGTCATGTTTAACAAAGTTATTTTAAGTAAGGAATTTACCCTGTCCTTTGGTCCTTTTACTTTAACTATTTTGGCAGCGAGTTCGAGGCCGGTTGATGTTTCTGCACATTTGAGAACTTGGCCAAACCGACCCCTGTCATTACAGAAATACAAGAGTAAAAATTTAATGCACATAACCACAGGAAATTACCATAATAAGTAACAGCTAATCTTTCTCTCCACCTCATTGCTGAATATTTCCGAATTTACTAAGGTAACTGTATGATTTATTGTACTTATCATGAGTAAAGTATGAAATAATTATTGTTATAAGAAAATCCCAGTGGAATAGCAAAGCTATACTGTAAGTAGTAGAACACAAACAGTTACTTCTTTGAAATTTATGCTGTGCTAAGCACTTTTCAGAAAATTCCTATTGGTTCAGCCAGTCTTTTGTATTTTACATTATCCAACAACAGCATCTTAAAAATATAACAATGTGTGCAATGATTTTGCCACTTTTCTTGCTTTCTAGTCTGCAAGCTCTGGTTCTTAATGGCGTGAGGTTCTACTAATGCTTCAGACCTCCAAAGCCTTATTGAAATGGTCATTGTGGAGCCTGATGACAGCAACAAGCTATTTTAAGATTGATGTGGAGTTGGGGAGGATGCATGATAGCACATACTGACTTAATATTCACTTAACATGTACATATATGCACTACCAGTGTGAACTATTAGATAGAACCCTGATCCTTTTGTCTCCTTCCCAGCTCAAAGAAGATTAAGCTAACTGCAACAATCCACCATCTCCAAACACCTATAACCGATATCAGCCCAGTTAGTTTGGGCCACAGAGTCAAGTCTGTGTTCTTCAGTGCAACAGTCAATTTACCACAAAAACACCAGAGAAACAGTTGGGTGTCGACTCTATACACCTCAGTGACGTTTTACTCATACACTGTTAAATATATAAAATTGCACCAATTTTAAAGTACCAATAATCTGAAACATTCAAATTATAAATGTCTAATATAAAATAATTATTAATATTTTATCATGAGCTTCTGAGGGATGTATTGACATAGGGGTCAGTTGGCTAAATTGTTTGGACAATTGATTTTGTAATGTAGAGTAAAACCAACAATGTGGGTTCAATTCCTGCTCTGGCTAAGGTTATCAGAAAGGATTCTCCTCCTGAACCTCTCCCCTTGTCTGAGGCATAGTGACCCTCAGGTTAAACCACCACCATTCCTCTCTCTCTCTAATGAGAGCAGACCTATGGCCTTCTGTTTAGATTATGGTGACTTTATCTTTACCTTAGACTTATAATTAATTTATTACTATATCTAAAAAGGATTGACTGGAGGCTGTTCCAGGTCAATGCTTTCTAAATGTAACAAAATGATTTGAAAGCTTTATACTTATCATTATTAGTTTGGACTGCATTGCACATCTTTACATAACTATCGTTCATTTATGTTTCAAACCAGAAGTCATGAGAATGTATTTTGTAAAGCTACATAGTGAAATATTTGCAGAATAATCAAGACCTTCATAATTATCTCCCTTCCTTGGTCTTTTTTTTTGTAGTTATCCAAAATGACTGAAAGATCCAATTAATAACTTACCCTCCAAGCACCTCGTTGTAATGAACTGTATATGAAGAGGTTACAAGTATTTTCTTAGTAGTTACTATACGATGACTGAAGGGAGCTGGAGGTGACGGACTATCATCTGAAAAGGAAAATCAAAACTTCACAATTGGCATAACTTTAGAGTTTTACAAACAGGGTTGGAAGTGAAATATTGGATGTTGGAAGTAATGATGGGATTATGAAAACTAACTCACCAATAATGATGTGATCTTCTGGCTTCTCAACAGATCCCTTCTGGTCTTGTTCTTTGTTAGTGATTTCTGTAGAATCTGGTTCCTTCTTTGCCAAAACATTCATTTCTGTGATGTTCTCAGATTCATTGCTTGCTTTCTGAAGTTCTTTTGAATCCTTTAATTTACTACCGGTATCTGATTTGCACTTGTTTTCTGCTTTATTTTGACAACTCTCAGCACTTTTCTCACCTCTCTGGCTTGTTTGAATTTTGATGTTTTTTAAACCTTTCTCTTGGGTTACAGATGGCTTAGATAATTTGCAGACATTTTCATCTTGTGCTGGTTCTTTATCCTTTGTGGTTTTCTGTAGTATTGTAGCTTGCATGTCTTCTTTGGGCTTTTGTTGTACTTTGTGCTTTTTATGTGGTTCCTTCTGTCCTTCACACGATGCAGGCACAAGCTGCTTGGTGGCTGTTTCCTCTGAACTGACCTTTTCTGTAGGAAGGACTGGCATTACCTGTGTTGTTTCAAAAGCCCTGAAAAATAATTGCAGTACTGATTAAATAACAGCCATAATTTTTGTGAACACTTATTTGTACAAAT
This sequence comes from Chiloscyllium punctatum, assembly GCF_047496795.1. Taxonomy (NCBI): domain Eukaryota; kingdom Metazoa; phylum Chordata; class Chondrichthyes; order Orectolobiformes; family Hemiscylliidae; genus Chiloscyllium; species Chiloscyllium punctatum. The sequence continues at coordinate 42,121,222 of NC_092764.1, forward strand.
GTAAATCCTCCTTTATTAGTGAGTACTGGAAACAAGTTTTCTTACCTTCAAAATTCCTGGATAGCCTAGCTTGAAATCAAGGATACAGTAGCATTAGAACATCACACAATCTCATTAAGTCACTATCAAGTAGCTTTGCAAAGCAAATTTCTAAATCACTAAACTAGGTGATGCCATAATTTGCTGGAGACCTAGTTTTCAATATAATTTGGCTCTTAGAATGACAATTCTCTTTCTCTAATACATATGAAATATTCAATTTATATAGAAATTATTCTGTAATATAATTCAATGTTTTTGTGATCAAATCTGTCTCATATTTGCTTGTTTATTAGACAGAATGTGAGTTGCATATTTAAAGCAATAGGCTGGTGAATAAAACATTTAGCATCCGAAATAATTAACTAATATCCTAAGGTAAGTTATTTACATCAGGCTACAAAGGATCATTCCTGGGATGAGCTATTATGTTTATCAAGACTGAGCCTGGAGACATTGTGTGGGTATACGTCCTGACTTAGTAACAATAACTTAGAGAAATGAGAAGAACTGGTGGCAATGAATCCACCCAAGACATTTCCTTTGATTCTGGCAAACAGGACCTCAACAGACACCATACCCGTGGAGCTAGGATCCATAAATAACTATAAACTTCCAGCAAAGGAAGTTGTGATTCAACTGTATCATGGATAGATCTGATCATATTACTTCTGATCACTGAGAGAGAACGAACCATTTGAGCACTGGAGTTAACATGGAATAGGAGTCAAACATTTACATCCTGTGGCTGAAAAGCTCAGTTATGGAGAATGACAGGATGACAAATGTAAGATTGTCGGTCTGGAAAAAGAAAGAGAATAGTCCATCAATGGCAGTGAACTATTGTAGTCCTTGATTGTCCAATAGCGAAATCATGCCACATGGTTAGAAAACCACACAATTTTCTTTTAGTGAAGGACCATAAACTGTGATCTATTTCTTGGCCCTGTTCAAGGACATGGGAGCTCAAACAAAATGAAACAACAAAGTTATAAATGGACATGTTTACGAGAAATGCCTCAGGCTTTTTATAACCGACAAAGGCTATCCATGCTAACCATACAGACAGTTTCAACAAATGTAGATATAATATCAGTCAGGAAAAATTCAGAATTTAAAAGTTTATCTTGTTTATATTGTTAAACATATGGTTGGAGGCACTGGATACTACAAAGTCCATGGGGCCTGACAACATTCTGGCAATAGTACTGAAGATTTGTGCTCCAGAACTTGATGCTCCACTAGTCAAACTCTTTCAGTACAGTTACAACACTGGCATCTAACCAACAATGTAGAAAATTGCCCAGGAATGTCCTATGCACAAAACACAGCACAAATCCACCTGGCCAGTCACTGCCCTATCAGTCTACTTTAAATCATCAGTAAAGTGATGGAAAGTGTCATCAACAGCAGCACTTGGTCAACAATAACCTGTCTGTGTGGAGTTTGCACATTTTCCCTATGCCTGCGTGGGTTTACTCTGGGTGCTCTAGTTTCCTCCCACCATCCAAAGATGTGCAGGTTAGGTGAGTTGGCCGTTCAAAATTGGCCATTGTGCACAGGGATTGGGTGCATTAGTGACGGGACATTTAGAGTACTAGGGAAAAGAAACGGGTTTGGATGGGTTACTCTTCGGAGCCTCGATGTGGACTTGTTGGGCCAAGTAGTCTGTTTCCACACTGTAGGGATTCTATAAAATCCTATGAAGAAACTTGTTCATCTCCAGGAGATGACTGCAGGAGTTCCTATGCCCAACCATTTTCAGCTGCTTCATTAATGACTTTCCCTCCATTATAAGGTTAGAAGTGGCAATGTCCACTGATAATTGCACAATGTTCAGCACCACTCACAACTCCTCCGATACGGAAGCAGTCCATATTCAAATACAGCATGATCCGGACTATATACAAGCTTGGGCTGACAAGTGGCCAGTAACATTGTCAGACAATGCCAGTCAATAACTACTAGCTACCTGATGAAGGAACGGGGCTCTGAAAACTTGTACTTCCAAATAAACCTGTTGGGCGATAACCTGGATTTGTGTGATTTTTAACTTTGTCTACCCCAGTCCAACATCAACGCCTCCACATCATATTTCCAAAAAGAGACAATCTAATGGTTGAATAAATAAAACATTGAATTGAGGATTAGGGTCTCAATGAGAATTCCGGAATGTCCCCTGAACTGATTCCCAGTCCTCTAGTGCAATTCCGTGATGTTGCACTTGCCTGTTGTAATCAAGTGACATTGTTAATTCAGGAAACTTGATATCACCACTGATTTTAGTAGGAGTAGGGCAATTAACTTTCCAAATGGAATCTCTGTGAAGTACAGACCAACACATTTTTGAGTACTGTCATAAACCATTCATTGTAATTTTCAAGAATTTCTCCATTATAAGAGTGCTGTTGCCCATACATTTTGCTCATATTTGGCAAATTGCAGCTCATTCGCTTATCTTTGAGGTTTTATAAAATAGCTGAGTATATGGAAAAGATAACATGGAATATTTAATTCAAAAGTGAAATTTCAGTGGATATGGTAATATAGTGGTTTTATTTCTGCATTAGTAATCCAGGGCTCTGCACCAATGATCTGGAAACTTGAGTTTAATCTCAATTCAGTTAGAACAAAGAATAAAGAAAATTTACAGCCCAGGAACAGGCCCTTCGGCCCTCCAAGCCTGAGCCGATCCAAATGTACTGTCTAAACCTGTCGGTCAATTCCTAAGCATCTGTATCCCTCTGTTCCCACCTACTCATGCATCTGTCCTGACACATCTTAAATGAATCTACCGTGCCTGCCTCTACCACCTCTGCTGGCAACACGTTCCAAATGCTCTGTGTGAAGTATTTGCCACATGTATCTCCCTTAAAAACTTTCCACCTCTCACCTTGAAAGTGTGACCTCTTGTTATTGAATCCTTCACTCTGGGAAAAAGCTTGTCTCTATCTCTATGATTTTGTAAACCATGAAGGGTATAGACAGGGTGGATAGAGACAAGCTTAAGTTCATCAAATAAATCTAAAAACAAGAAGTTAGTCTCAGTGATGGTAATCATGAATCTAGTGATTGTCATAAAAATAAAATATCTGACTTTCTCATGTGCTTTAGAAAAGGAAATCTGCTGTCCCGATTCAGTCTGATCTCAATTGGCCCAACAAGTCCACACCAACCCTCCGAGGAGTATTGTACCCAGAGCCATTTCCTTACCCTATTACTCTATAATCCGTCTGACTAATGCACCTAACCTACACATCCCTGAACACCATGGGCAATTTTGCATAGCCAATTCACCTCATCTACACATCTTTGGACTGAGGGAGGAAACCAGAACATCCAGCAGAAACCCATGCAGACACAGGGAGAATGTGCAAACTCCACACAGACACCCGAGGCTGGAATCGAACGCAGATCTCGGGTGCTACGAGGTAGCAGTGCTAAACACTGAGCCACCATGTCTCCAGAGCCATCTGGGGCTTGTGCTAAAATCAGTAGAGCTTCCCCATAGCCTAGCCAAACAATAGCTGAGCACAGCCATAGTCACTGGATCATACATCAGAGCCAGTATGACAAACACCGTCCCTGGTAAGCTTTACCTTACTGGCAGGACAAACCTCCCAGTGGTGCAACAAAATGGTGCATAGGGAGGAAACAATGGTCTTGGAACATCCCAGCATTGATACCTAGCATCAGTGCCCATGAAGTTTCATATTTTCAAGTCAAAGAATCAACCTTCCAAATCCCACCTCTAACACTCTCAGCCGATGAATCGATCCTATTCCATGTTGATCACCTCTTGGAAGAAGTACTGAGAGTATCAACAGAAGATAATGTTTTCAGAGATTTTAATATTCACCACCAAGATTTATTCTATAGAATCCATCTGCCAGGCTGCCAGCATTCTCAAAGATCCATCTCACTCTGGCAATTTTATATATATATTAATGATACATTATATCATTAATGACGGTGAAGTCAAAATGGAAACATATCCAACCACCTTCAAGTGGATGATCCATCTCAACCTACTACTGATATTGCCACCATCAAACAAGCCACTCTTCAGCCAATTCAATTCATTCAGGAAATGGCTGAGTGCACTACAGTCATAGGTAATATCTCAACTGTGCTGAATATGTAAACTGTAGAACTAGCCATACCTCAGTGTATTCTATCTGTCAACACAGAAAATTGTCAAAATATGTTCTATCCACAACAAACAGGTCAAATTTAATGCAGCAATTACTGCCCTATTGGTCCTCTGTTGTCATCAGTGCTATCAAGTGGCAATTGATGAAGGAACCTTAGCAAAATTAAAATCAATGGAAAAATTTCCTTATTGGCTACAGATATATCCAGACAGATATCCCCATATGAGGCTCAGCAGATGGAACTTGTGGATCAAACAAAAAGCCTCACATTCTTGGCCAATGAGACCTGTCTGCATCCCGCCTTCTAGATCTCAATAGATCCCAGCCCCTAGCTCTTGCCCATGGTTCCATCATTTAGCCGCTAGCCCTAATTGTCAAGGCGCCAGTCTTACCTCTCAGTCATGGCTCCAGCTTTCAGTCTCCAGTCCGAGCTTTCAACTTCCAGTTCTCACCCCCCAGTTCTTTCTCTCAGCCCTGGTCCCAACTCTTGGTTCAGCCATCACCATCTCTAATACTTTGACTCATGAATCCCAGCAAAAAGTTCTGCTAAAAATTCCTCAACATTGAACTGTCAGTGCTGACTGTTCTTGCTGCTCCTCCAATCACAGGCTGTTTCTGTCCGAGGGTAGCTGTTGATAAGTTTACAAGTAAGTTTATCAACAGTAAGCATAGTACAGAATGAACTTGTGATTGGAGGGGCAACTCTTCACCAGTCCATCTATTTTGTTTAGCAGGGCAAAGTCTCTCTGATTGGTCACCCCGTAGTCATCTTGTAACTAAAGAAGCTGTTATCTAGGTACCTTTGTACCCCAGATGGTGCTGTAAGTGACAACATATAAACTTTTCACTGTAGTCATTCAGTATATGTGACAAGAAAGCTCATTCATTCATTCATCTTTATTCATGGATAATTTGGAGATTTCTGGGAGTGAATTTTCCCACTATCACCATGTATTTTATCTGTCTCCCAAATCCACGAAATAAGCTGGTATAATGGGAAAATTTGAGAATCTTTTAGTGCAGATTTTTTTTTCAAAATAGCCCAAATGGAAAATCTTACATGTATTTACCTTGTAATAAGCAAGGTCAGCAGTATTTTATCTTAAAATCAGATAAAAACAGATTCTTTCTTTGTGAAATGTAATCTGCTTTTGAAAGGAAACTTATGGAGCAGAAATATAGCTGATCTTTTCATCTTTTAAAGGCAGCACAGTAACTGTCATAAGAAGCTTGGTTATTCATTTTCTTTTTGGTAACTGGTCTAAATTATGAACTCAGAATTCACTTGATCAGTTCCATGATATTTTCTGTTATAACTAGTAGTCGTCAATGGTATAACAATTAAAGAAAAGCATAAGTTTGAAAGATAAGGATAAACAGCGATTGATAGGTTGTTGAAGTTTAAACATACCTCTGTGGCAGTGCTGAGGAGTTTTCAACAACCTTTGACTGACTTATCACCAGACTGGCCTCAGGGGGTTCAATTGTGACATTGTCAGTCTCTTTTCCTTGGCTTCTTTCAACTCCATGTGTTTTATACGAGTCATTGTTTGTGCTGATTTTATTTACTTCTTTCATGTTGTCTGTTGTTGAGGTCTGATTCTGTGTGTATTCCTTGTTTTCCTGTGGAACTTCCTTCACCTTTTTTGTTCCGGTAGAAATCTCTTTCTTGCAGACACCTCCAGAGGTATTTGTTGTTGCTGACGCCCCCTGGGGGTCTTTATGTTTTCCAGCTGACGCTGGGGGTTGGTGCAGCGATTTACCTCCTTCAGAATTAATTGTTGCCTGTGATGCAACTAGAATGATGCTGTTTGTCTTTACATGCTCATCTTTATCTTTCTGGACATTTCCACTGGTTTGGATATCTTCATTGGCCTCTGAGCAATGACGTTCAACAAAGAAAATTATATGTTTTAAAACTTTAATAACACCTATCATTTGGTAAAATGCCATTTAACATTCAAAATTAACACTGTTACTATCACCTGATCATAAGCTACCACTGTGGATTAGTTATCCTGAGTAGAAGCCTATAGGTAGTGCACCTGTTATGCAACACCCTATTCCCAAACATAATGAGAATGGATTTTTTTTTAATGAAAAAGGAAAGAAATTAGATACATTTCAATTACAAATTAAGCAAATGAAAAGAAGGACAGTGGTGTAGCTCAACACATGTTGTGTCCGGGTTGGTCAGGGGTTTATGCTAAGGTAGCAGAACTAGCCAAGTTATTTTTAACAAGTACTTAAGTATGTTACAATAAATCAAGGGCATGGAAATTATTAGTGGTTTGAAAAGTTCTTTTCATTTAAATTATGGTGGAAAAGGACAAGTGAAATGTGTTCTGTTACTCATATAGGCTTTGGAGCGTTAGGAATCCAGCCTCTGACATGGTCTTGTTATTGTGTCAAGACCATATCTTTTTTATTGCTGTGCATTTTTGATTGTTGACACAATTGGGAAAAGTACTGGTTTAAAAGTGGGTGATTAGTCTGTGAACCAGCATTCCCTCTAATTTTCTTTCTGGATTCACAGGCCCCTGAGGTGTATGTGCAGCAGAAACTTCCAGAACCGAAAGTCAATATTATGATTGGTATGCCAACACTGTTTGCCACGCACAGAACACTGGAGCATATACCATGGCCAGGCAGCTTGCGTGGAATGTTGCTATGGACTATTAACTAATTATCAATGAAAAGATCTCCTCCCTGCCAACAATGACATGATTGTCTCCCAGATAGCTAAGCAGCTAAGGGGTGTGAATGTTTGGGTAAATGTAATCAAATCTCGGGAAGGGAAGGAACTGTGTTTTTTTCTCTGCAATAAAAATTATAATCCCGAAGATAGCCAATTTATTTCCCCATATCAGTTACTGTGAATTCTAATAAATAAGTCAGAGGCCTTCATACATGTGAACCTGTCACCCTGTGCCTCCTGCACCGAATCTGGAAGAAGATCAATAAGCAGCATTCTGATCAGTGAAAGGATCATCTCAATAAACCCTGCGAACAGAGACTATTGAACTGCCTTGTGTAAATATATGACTTACATAAAACAAACTGAAGGCTAGCTGCGACTGGGAAACTCTGCAGCAGTCAAAAGCCTGTGAAGACGCTGTTGAAAACACGCAGGAGGTAGTCACGTGACATTCCGTGTCGCGCTCGGAAGAATGCGAGGCGGTCACGTGACTTTCAGTTTTGCGCTCGGAAGAGTGCGAGGCGGTCACGTGACGTTCCGTTCCGCGCCCGGAAGAGTGCGGGGCGGTCACGTGACGTTCCGTTTCGCGCCCAGGAAGGGTGCGGGGCGGTCACGTGACGTGCCGTTTCGCGCCCAGGAAGTGGGCCAAGGAGGTCACGTGATGATCCGTTTCGCGGGCAAAAGAAGCTCACGTGGGGTCGGACATCCGGGAATGCGAGGAGGCGGGGAATGGAGTCAGATCAACAGCCAATGAGAAGATAATTCTACCTCAGTGTGTGTATGACGTTTTTTATGGCATAAAAGACTGGGGCAGGGACAAAACGAGGTCTTACTTTTTGAACTGCCACACATGGTAGTGGGTCAGGGAAAAAAGGGTTAGACCCAGAGCTCTGCATGCTTTGTCCACTTACTGTTTAAAATAAATCAAGAGTGTGAGACTGAATATCTTCTCCTAGTGCTTCATTTAAAAGAACACGCAGGACGAGGCTCACACATAGAAGAAAGTAAATTGGTAGATTGAGCCAAGTCTTACACTTGTCAGTCTTTCCCTCCATCCATAGCACCATTTTTTTTTGTCTGTCTCGATGTGTGTGTGTGTGTGTAGAGGGAGCTGGAACAAAGAGCAGCATAGTACAGGAGCAGGCCCTTTAGCCCACCAATCCAATGCTGACATATGGCTTCTTCCTAAACTAAAATCCTTTTGCCTCTATCCAGTCTGTATCCCTCAATTCCCTATTCATGTATCTGTCAAAATACCTCAGAAATTGCTATTGTGTCTGTTTCTACCACCTCCACTGGCAGCACATTCCATGCACTCACCACCCTCACAACTCCTTTAAATTTACTCCCTTTTACCTTAACCTATGTCCCCTAGTAATTGACATTTCTACCTTGGGAAAAACTATGCATTCCATCCATGCCTCTCATAATTCTGTAAACGTCTATCAGGTCGGCCTGAAAGTGAAAACAAATTAAGTCTGTCCAATCTCTCCTCATAACTAATACTGTCCGAACCAGGCAACAACCTAGCAAACCATTTCTGTACCCTTGCCAAAACTACCACATACCTCTGGTAGGTGACCAGAACTGTACGCAATATTCCAAATGCGGCCGAACTAAAATGTGATGCAGCTGCAACATGACTTGCCAATATTTGCACTAAATGCCATAATCAATGAAGGCAAGCGTGGCATATGCCTTCTTAATCAACTTATCCACTTGTGTTGCCATTTTCAGGGAATTGTGGACTAGTACACCTAGATACCTCTGGATGTTGACACAACTAAGAATTCTGCCATTTACTGTATGTTTCCCTCCTACACTGGATCTTTCAAAATGCATTACCTTGCCAAATCTTCTGTCTGGATTAAACTCCATCTGCCATTTCTCCGCCCAAGGCTCCAGCCTATCTATAGGCCTATCCTATCCTATCCTATCTGCTCTGCTCCAGCCTATCTATATCCTGCTGTAACCTCTGGCATCATCCTCACTATCCTCACACCTTCTTGTGCCATCTACCAAATTACTGATCAAACCACTTATGTTCTCCTCCAAATTTATGTATATTAAAAACAGCAAGGTTCCAGCACACACTGATCCCTGTAAAACACAGCTGATCACAGATTTCCAGTCAGGAAAACACTCTTATAACACTAATGTCTGTCACTTATGACTAAGCCAGCTTTGCATTATTCTTACCAGCTCACTGTGGATTCCATATGACTTCACCTACCATGAGGGACCTTGTCGAAGGCCTTGCTCGAGTCCAAAAATACAATATCTACTGCCCTGCATTCATCAATCATCTTTGTCACTTTCTCAAAAAACCTTTTCAGGTTTGTGAAACACAATCTTCCCCATACAAAGCCATGCTGCCAATCATTAATAATTTCTGTACGTAGATTAGAGTTTTATTTGGTAGAGAGATATATACATATAAATGATTCAGAATTATTTAATTGTTGTTAGAGTCTATTTATTTAAGTGCAGAATGGTGGTCTGCATTCAGTCAAACTGAGGCTAAACTGAGGAACTCTGCAGACGTTTTAAAAACTTTAACTCCTTACTCCAGCAATAGCAGGGCTTGATTTCCCATGAGCGACCACAGTACGATGTAAATAGCCATAGATTTATGTGTCTGGTCAGTTGAGTTCCTGCTCAACAGTGAACCACAGGACACTGATAGTGAGGGATCATATGAAGGCTCTTCAATATGAAATGGTTGTGTTTGTTCAGATGATCAAAGCTGACCCTTGTCATTGCTTAAAATTTTATGATGAAAATATATAATGAGTTTTCAAGTTTTCTTTGGATGTGAAATACTTAAGAGAAAGGGAAGCTTTTTCTTAACAATTCTCTTTAAGGGTGTTTAGCGTCAGTGACTATATTGGATGCAGTTGCTTTGCTGCAGTAATTATGAACACTTAAATATCCATTGTACAAGCTCTGTTGGTGAAAGAAACCTTAGAAAGCGGTCAGCATACAAACACAGGAACATATATAGTGTTGATCTCATCCGAACTTGGAATGGCCAGGGCACTGCCATAGGAAATGCAGCAGGCATTGACATTGAACATTGTAGCGCAGTACTGGCCCTTCGGCCCTCATGCTGCGCCCGACATGTGAAACTCAACTAAAGCCAATCTAACCTACACCAATCTATTTGCATCTCCCTCCCTCAACAAAGAAGATGCAATACACGGACAATTCCTTTTGTCTGCAAAGAACATGACCTTGTGTGAGAGCATACATCGCTTCTAGCACAAACAACTGAATCACATTGCTATCCTGATTGAGATGTTAAATTATTATAGAAATTGGTAGACCCTTTCTAAGTTTGTTTCATGTCCTGATGAGAGTAAGGGTACAAATACTCTGGAAAGAATCTTCATTTTTGAGGAATACAACAATCAAAAAGTGCAGCATTAAGTCTTCAGTGCATAATCAGGAGATCTACAATCAATTATGTCCTAACAAAGCCTGGTCCTAGTAATGATACCAGTTGGTGCATGTAATGGCTAGGCTAATGTCAGGGGCGGCACGGTGGCTCAGTGGTTAGCACTGCTCCTTCACAGCACCAGGGTCCCAGGTTTGATTCCAACCTTGAGTGACTGTCTGTGTGGAGTTTGCACATTCTCCCCGTGTCTGCGTGGGTTTCGTGCGGGTGCTCCAGTTTCCTCCAATAGTTCAAAGATGTACAGGTCAGGTGAATTGGCCATGCTAAATTGCCCATAGTGTTAGGTGCATTAGTCAGAGGGAAATGGGTCTGGGTGGGTTGCTCTTCGGAGGGTCGGTGTGGAATTGTTGGGCCGAAGAGCCTGTTTCCACACTGTAGATAATCTAATCTAATAAAAATAACAGTTCAGAGAAACAGGTCATTTACAATGGTAGCAGGCTTAATAACTGGTTTAATATTATATCCGAAAAGCACATGCATTGGGGGGTAAATATGTACCAAGGCACACTCAATAAACACTCACAACTGTCCACAACTGTTCAGAAAGTGAATAATGTTTCTATACCTTCAAACAATTCTCTGTTTATTTGTGCTTGGACCCCTCTGTTGCTATATCCATGCTTTGGTTTGGCACCTTTCTCGTCAGCTTTATTGTTTCCCTGTTAAAAGGAAGTTTCACAAAATTTTAAATGGTCATGAAAAGTATTAGTACACAGGCATCTAAGTGATACAAAAAAGGCTATCAATTTTGAAATAATTCACAAATTAGCATTGCATGACCATCACGTTAATATTGTTTCTTAACTATTGTGGAAACTTGTAGCTTCTGTCAATTTAGACACACACATACTTGGCACGGTGGCTCAGTGGTTAGCACTGCTGCCTCACAGCACCAGCATCCCAGATTTGATTCCAGCCTTGGGTGACTATCTGTGTGGAGTTTGCACATTCTCCCCGTGTCTGTGTGGGTTTCCTCCGGGTGCTCCGGTTTCCTCCCACAGTCCAAAGATGTGCAGGGCAGGTGAATTGGCCATGCTAAATTGCCAGTAGTGTTAGGTGCATTAGTCAGAGGGAAATGGGTCTGGGTGGGTTGCTCTTTGGAGGGTCTGTACGGACTGGTTGGGCCGAAGGGCCTGTTTCCACACTGTAGGGAATCTAAAAAAAAGCTTTCTTAATCATTCAACTGTTTTAAATAGTATGGGTACAACCATTAGTTATGTGCAGTATTGTGTGTGATAAAGCACTGCAGTCTTGAGATGGCCTGTGAATTCTGAGCTCTGGCAATCTAGCTCTTGAAGCTCCTTAGTTCTACTTATCAGTTGCAGCTTGGCCTCATTTTAACTTTATCAACCTGAAACTTTGGAAAGCACTGTTGAGTTCATCCATGGTTAAATTCTGAAGGATAACAGCAAGATTGGTTATCATTGAAATGACTCCACAGAGGCCCATATCCCATCATCAAGACACGTTTTATTTACACTGATCCAGCTTCCTCAGAGTTAGTTCTCTGAGTGAGCAAACCCTCTGACATTCCTGGTTATATCTGTCAGCCAGGGCTTCCTGATGGGGCCAGATTAACAGTCCCAATTAGGGAACTCATATTCGATGAGGTCGAACTGGCTGACTTCATGACAATCACTACAATTATCAGTGCCTGAAATAAAGGCAAATTAATGGAAACATTGATTGAACAACAAACCTGCATAATACACTAAAATTCAAATTATCCAGCCTCATAGAAACTTGAATACTCCACCTACCAGAATTGTGATATCCTCATTATGACTACAAATCATACATCTCAATTTCATTTTCATTTGAGGGTGCTATTCCTGATTTAATACTATTTTTGATTTTCTGCTTTTTGTGTCTTTCTCCTTCTTTAGCCAAGTGGTGCTTGGTGCATAGGAGCAACTGAGCATAACAAGTGTTGAGCAATAATTGTCTTCCCAGTCCCCATTTCTTTTCCATGCTATTAGCAGCAATTAATTATTGTTTTCTGTATGAAGGTTTTTGAAGAGAGTGTTTGTTGTCTCCAAGTACAACTATCAGCCTTCCTTTCTGAGGAACTCAAAAGCATCACTCCATAAATAGGCAGACAAAGGGATTGTTGATAGTAGGCAAGTTATCATTGTGGGAGGGAAGGGAAGGGGAGAGAGCAGAAGTGCAGGAAATAGATCAGACCCCATTAAGGGCCTTGTCAAACATGATTTCAAGGAACCCTCAGTTGAGGAAAAAAGTGGGCCTGTCTGAGGTCCCCCTGTGGAGGGTGGTATCATCAGAACACAAGCAACGGAAACAGAGAAACTGGGAAAATGGAATAGAATCCTTACAGGAAGCAAGATGTGAGGATGTGTAGTCTAGGTAACTATGGGAGTTGGTGAGTTTGTAATGGATATTGGTGGTCAAACTAGCTCCAAAAATGGAACCAGAGATGTCAAGGGTGGGAAGGGAGGAGTCAAATATGGACCAGATGAAGCTGAGCGAAGTTTGGGAATTGGAAGCAACATGGATCCATTTTTCCAATTCCGAAAGCGAGAGGGAAGCAGCAACAATTGATGTCATAGGTGTACCAGAGAAAAGAGTGTGGGGAAGAACCTGTACAGGACCGTAACAAGGAATGTTCCACATACCCCAGAAAGAGACAGATATAACTGGGGTCAATGCAGATCCCTATGGTCACAGCTTTGACCTGAAGAAAGTGAGAGGAACTAAATGAGAAGTTGTTCAGAATGAGGATGAGCTTGGCCAGGTGGACGAGGATGGTGATGGATAAGGATGGTTCAGAAAGAAGTGGAGAGGCCTGAGACCATCCTAATAATGGGGCAATGGACATGTAAAGGGATTGCATGTCCATAGTGAAGATGAAGCAGCTGGAGCCTGCAAACTGGAAATTCTGAAACTGACACAAAGCATCAGAAGAATCACAGTGGGAAGGGACTGGACAAGAGGAGAAAAACATTGAGTCGAGATAGGAAGAAATAAGTTCTATTGGGCAGGAACAGGCAGAAACAAAGGGTCTGCCCAAGCAATCTTGTTAGTGGATTTTAGGGACAAGGTAGAAGTGGGTTGTACGGGATTGGGGGACTCTGAACTGGGAGTCTGTCAGGGGGAGATCCCCAGATGATTTGAGGTTGGTGACCATCAAGGAAACAATGGCTTGATGCTCGCTGGTGGGGAGAGATATAGGGAGCTGTCCAAGAGCTGGTGCTCTGCAATGTAAAGGTCAACACACCAGACAACAGCAGCACCACCTTTGGCAGTAAGTTTGATGACAAAGTCATGGTTGGATCTGAGAGCACAGAGTGCAGTCAGTTGAGAGAGGGATAGGTGAGAATGGCTGAGCAGAGATATTAAGGTGACTGATGTCACATCAAGGTCAAGCGCATGTAAGAGGCCAGAGGGAGAGGTCCAAGTGGTGGCAGAGAGTGGAGGTGGATGAAAGAGTCCAAAGAAATGGGCACAGAGGTGAAGACAACGGAAGAATAACTTGATCTCACATTGTGTCTGAAATGTGTCGACATGGGGCACAAAGGGATAAAACTAAGCCTTCGCTGAGTAAAGAACATTCAGCATCAGAGAGTAGATGGTCAGAAGTTAGCCACTGAATTTACATCTGCAATTAACATTTGACTGTATGTCTCTTTTAAAAAGTATTTGTTGGATTTTAAAAATTCAATGTCCTTAGGTGATTTGTGGTCATGGCAATGGGCATAACCATTACTTAACGTATTGAAACTACTATGGGAGCAACAAGCAGTAGTGTACCTGAGAAAATACATATAGATTATAAGATATAGGAGCAGAAATAACCCATTTAGTCCATTGAGACTGCTCTACCATTCAATGAGATCATGACTGATCTAATAATGCCCAACTCCAATTTCTTGCCTTTGCCCACATAATTCATTCCATTACTGATTAAAAATGTCTACCTCAGCCTTGAGTGTACTTAATAAGCCAGCCTCAGTAGCCCTCTGAGAGAAGAAATTCCCTCTTGCTCTGTCTTAAATAGACGGCTCCTCACTCTGGTTCTCTGGTCCTTGACTCTGCTACAAGGGGCGCAACCTCTCGACTTGTAGCCTGTCAAGCTGGCTAAGAATTTTATGTTTCAATAAGGTAGTCTGTCATTTTTCTGAACTCCAGCGAGTTCAACCCTTACTTACTCAAACTTAAGAAAATCCTGGGATCAACCGAGCAAACCTTTTCCAGACTGCCACCTATTTTTCTTTAGATAATTTTGCAGCATTCCAGCTCTGGTCTGACTAGTGCCTTGTATAGTTTTCGCAAGACTTCCTTATCTTATACAGAATTCCTTTTGAAATAAAGACCAACATTCCATTTGCCTTCACTATTTCAAGCCGAAACTGGATGCTAGATTTTTGTGATTTATGCAAAAATTAGAACTCCTTTAAATTCCTCTGTGCTGCAGCTTTCTGGAGTCCCTCTCCATTTAAATAATATTCAGGTTCTCTATTCTTCCAGCCAAAGTGCAGAGTGTGTAACATTATATTCCATCTGCTAGATGTTTGTTCACTCGTTTAACCTGTCCATATCCTTGTGCAGACTCTTTGTGCCATCCTCACCACTTGTTGTCCTGCCTTTTTTTTTCATTTGCAAACTCGTTGATAATATATGACTTTCCTCCTCCAAGTCATTAATATATGTTGGAAATAAGTGTGGCTCCAGCACTGATCCGTGTGGCACATCAGTACTTACAGCTCACCATTCTGAAAATGCCATCTTTATTCAACTCTCTGTCTCTTTTAGTTATTCTAATATACTCATGTTATACTGTAATATATCTAATATACATTTTAATATATTATCCCCAACACCATGAGACCATATCTTATTAAGTATCCTTATGTGCAGTATTGAACTATCTTAAACTTTTAACAGTAGGTGCCTCAGTAATTTGGTATGGAGATTCTGATGACTGGGTTTCTGCAACAGCTAGCAAAAATAAAATGTCTCTACGTAGCCATTCATTTGTCATTGTTTATATTTGTCATCTACACAAAGAAAAGAGATATAAGTAAATTAGTGAATAACAGTTTTTATTTATTCAGGCTGAATTACTATCACCAATTGGGCACTGGCCTAACAAATACCAACTTAACTGCAGCAGCAGTTTAGCTGCTACTATTCCACTTTGGACTTATTGGTGGTAATACCATGTTTTCTGTTATACACTATACCAGTGCACAAAAAGGATTTCCTTGGGTTTGCTGCCATTGTCACATTCAAACTAACAGTGTACTGCCAGCATAACATACATTAAATACCAGGAGCACAGGGATTCAAGATTTTATAGGCAGTAAATCTACTGGTGAAACTTACGAAAGTGATTATTGTGTACAGTTCAGATTAGATTACTTACAGTGTGGAAACAGGCCCTTCGGCCCAACAAGTCCACACCGAAGCACAACCCACCCATACCCCTATATTTACCCCTTTTTAACCTAAAAAAACAGGCA
This sequence comes from Chiloscyllium punctatum, assembly GCF_047496795.1. Classification (NCBI taxonomy): domain Eukaryota; kingdom Metazoa; phylum Chordata; class Chondrichthyes; order Orectolobiformes; family Hemiscylliidae; genus Chiloscyllium; species Chiloscyllium punctatum. Next base: position 42,137,050 of record NC_092764.1, read on the forward strand.
ACTTAGCATAGCCAATTCACCTGGCCTGCAGGAGGAAACCGGAGCACCCAGAGGAAACCCACGCAGACACGAGGAGAATGTGGAAACTCCACACAGTCAGTCGCCTGAGTCAGGAATTGAACCCAGGTCTCTGGTGCAATGAGGCAGCAGTGCTAACCACTGTGCCACCGTGTCACCCACAGGTCTAGTCAGCCTGCTATAATGTGGATATTATTTAATTGGAGAGAGTGCAGAAAAAGGATATTATTGGGACTGGAGTATTTGTGTTATAAGGAGAGGCAGGATAAACTATGCTTTTTTTTCACTGAAGCATTGGAAGTTGAAGGGTAACCTTATCGAGCTTTATAAAATGAGGGGCATAGATAAGGTGAATAGCAAAGTTCTTTTCCTTAGGGTTGAGGAGTTCAAAAGTAGAAGGTTGGTTCCTGTGTGGAATGAACTTCCAGAGGAAGTGGTATCATTCTAAACCTTTTCTATTCATATACTTGTCCAAATGTCTTTTTACTACATTTAAAAGACATTTGGACCAGTATATGAACTGGAAAGGTTTAAAGGGATACCAACCAAATGCACGTAAATGGGGCTAATGTAGTTTTGGGAAACTTGGTTGGCATGGATGCGTCGGACTGAAGGGCCTGTTTCCATGCTGCGTGTCTCTAAGACTCTGTGTTAAGTTACCAGTTATGCAATTTCTGCCAAGCTTTGTATGAGATGGGAGAGGGGTCTCTTAACATGGGAAAGTGGGAGGACAATCTAATTTTTTTGTTTGGTGGCTTCAATGGGTAGTCAAATAAACAACCATCCCATTGAGACAAGCACTGAAGCACAAGCATCAAAACATGTCACAATACTAAAAATACCGAAACAACAGCAATATCAAGGTAGGTTTGGGGTATTTTATAACACACAACTTGTGCTTGCAGGGGTATGCTTTGATTTTGCAATTGAAGGCTCATATTATTGTACCACCAACAACACCCTCATCGTGCCTGCAACAAACCGTCCCTCACCAAAGTGGGGCACATCATAGGATTTAGAACTGCAAGGACAGTCTCATCAAACACCAAACAAGAGAGCAGTGCTCAATATCTGTGTACCAGAATGGCATCATGGGTGACATCATCAGATTTGGTGCAAAATCAAAGATCTAGTTTTTCCCTTTGGTAGTGTATTTGCTATGCTAACATCATACAGAAGTGGAAGACATACTTCAGCCTCTGTTCAGATGAACAAAACATGTTGCTAGTCACCAATGGATGGTTAGTTTCAGATTACATCTATGTTTTTCACTGCAGTGAAAACGTTGTTCAGTTCCAATACAACAGTATAAAAGATACTGCTTCCCACATTGCTGTTGGAGAACTCAGAAATATCTCAAATATTAAATAAAATGAACAAAAAAGAGTCATTTATTACAGTACAATCACAACTTATTTGCAACACCCATGGTATAACTGGAATACATAGTCCTACCGTTGTCATGTAGGAGAACCTTTTTCTAACCTAGAAACAGGCATTAAAGACTGTAAACTGATTTTTAAAAAAATTATTCCTTCAGAAGTTATTGTTCTTTCTACAATAGAGATTGGTGTTAATGCTTGAATTTTAAAGGCACAATGCTAACATTCTGATTTACATCTCCAGGTTCTGCTTTTGTGAATATCAGGTGACTGGAGAATTTGGCAGGGATCAGAGGAGTACAGAAATTGTACACTCATGAAATGAATTTATTGCGTAAACTTTTATGATAGTATGAAACGTTAATGCAAGGCAACTATAGATACAATGCAGGTAATTTTCACTTTGTGTAATGTCGTCAAATGGGTCCCATTTTATACAATTGACAAAATTAAATTGTTCCTGCTGTGCCTCTTCTACTTTACACTCTAGTTCATATATACTTAATTTAAAACTGTTTGTTTTTTTCAAAATCAAAAGCAGGGCATGAACAGATAATTATTAGCATAGACTTTCATTCCCGACCTCACCTGGTCGACCATTATTAAAGTATAACCCCATTTTAATGCCAATTTTTTTTTCTGAAATTTCTTTTATTTGGTAAAACTGACCTCTGAAGATTCTATTAGGCTTCCCTTTTTCCAAGGCACAGTTCCTTTTAGAATAAACTGCACAATGTTGGAATTTTTGAAGACTTCACTGACAAAGTGAATGGCTTTATCCACAGCTGACACCAATTTTTCAATGCCATCTAATTTTTCTTTTTGTATTGTTGTATCTTGATGTACAGTTGTCACCATTTTGAACAGTTCCATGAATAACAGCTTCATCTGAGGGTGACTGAGGCAATCAATATTTTGCAAATATTTAATGTCACTTTTATTGTCTACCATTCCATCGCAGTCTTTTAATGTTTTCAGTATTTCAATGTTCTTTTCTAAGTCACCCATTCCTTGAGACATGTCTTCCAATTTCTTAAGAACTTGTCCTTGAAAGTTTACTATTCGATCGACTTTCTCGTTAAGAAGATTCAGTTTGTTTTCCATTGTGCTTAAATTATTGGCACTGCTGTTTTGACTTGCACCAGTCGGCTTTCTCACTTGGCCAACAGACCCACTTTTATTCTGAGAGTCAAGGCTACCACCTTCGTACATTTTGGCCAAACAAGTGGCCAGTGATACTGGCTTACTCATTTCTCTCAAAATTGAATAAATTAGCTCAGGTCTTATGATATCTCCGGTCTCTTGAGCAACTCTTCAAATGAAATAATCCATACAGTTCTTTGAAGAATCTCTTTGCTTGTTAAAATGTGAAAGAGCAACTTTGTATCTGCTTTAGTTTTGTCATCCTATCTGAGCTTCACCTTCTCCTGTCACTGTTGCCTCTCACAGATTTTTAAATAACCCAACCTGGTTGATGTATTCTGAATTCTTCTGGGTCTGTTGACGTCACAGAAATGCTTCTGTGCGATTAGCATATTTTTCTTGAGAATCCAATGTTAAACATGCAGCTTGTAAAAATGACAAAGCAGGACGCTTGCATTTATTCAGATTGTAAGTTTATGCACATATAAAAAAAATTATTGCAACCTATTTCATTAATCACAACTGTAGGCGTGGAACTTGGAGTACAAAGGATTAGTTGATTCATGTATGCAGCTATTTACAACTGATGGAGAATGCATGCTCTCAAATGGTAATGCATCTAGTGGCCTGCTACCAGCTGTCACATGAGACAAAAATAGACTGTGATGACAATGGCATCAGTATTTCTTTCTTGCACATGCCTTCCAACATTTCAAAATCTGTTGTAGGATAAAGTTATATTAAATGGTATTCTACCCATTACCATTGGGCTCCTTTGAAATAAGCCATAGACACCAATCCCACATTTGAATATAATCTAAAACAGAATCAGATTTAACTTTTGCTGCTCTTTTGAAATCATTCACAATGGACTTTTTCTGAAAAGTCATACCAATTATACCCATTAATCAGTCCCTGAATGGGTGTAATAATTTTTAATTTGCACATATATCACAATTAATCATGAAACATTTCTCCCATTACCCCTCCAGTAATAATGAGAGTGCAGCTACCATGGGTACTATCCAAGACTAAAATAAGTTTCATAGATGTGTGCCTTTATCAAATAAAACTCCTCAAAGGTTCTGAACCAATTACAACTTCCTCAGCTGGAAAGTGTAGTCAATTTTTAGCTCCTCTTCTTGGATTAAACTTGCTTATTTCCTTCCCTTTCTTTCTGAGCTTCAAACATCTAGTTGCTTTTCTCAGGGTTGAAGCTTTACCTCTTTCCACTTGCTTGGGTTAGTCTTCCCTCCCTTTCTTTCAGAGACTTAAGCATCAGTTTAATTTTCAGCTATTGGAGCTAAAATATCATGGTCTAATGCACCGTCTGCTGTCTGTTCTGATTCTGCATAGAACTTAAAAGCATCAAGAATCCCTGTGTCTTTGTCATACTGGCGATGTTAAATCCTACTTGCTTAGCAATGACTTTTGGCTGCCTAAGAATAAGGATGCTACTTTCTGCTAATTTAAGTGATTCTGATTGATAAACTCTTGTGCATCAAAAGTTTCCCTCTTTATTTACTTATTTATTTTTAAAAACAGAGCTCACTTCCAACATTTCGGGTTTGGTTTCAAATAATTTGAATCTTACTTTTCCCTCTGATTACAATTTATTTCCCATTCAAAAATTGTTTCCTTTCACAATGGCTTGAACTCTGGCTTTTAGTATAAACTTGACTTCTGCTCATTTTGAAATGGGTACAGTCCTGAACAAGAGACCCCAATTATAATGACAACATTTCCTCAAATGTGTATCTTTCCTGTAATTGTGAGTGGTTCAATTTAAAAATAAACAGCTCCACAGTTTTAGATTTAAACAAACTAAAGGTTAGTTTATTTCAAAATACTGCCTCAAGTTACTTCAGTGAAAGTAATAATGTTACTATATAAATACATACAAAGAATGAATGCAAATGAAGATTAAAAGAAATATTTACAAAGATGGAATTTTCCTCAGTCCTTTAAGATAACATTGCAGACCTGTAACTTTCAGTTCAAGTATTGGAAATCTGGAGAGAAGGGTTGAAGTTGAATAACTGGGTCCAGCAGCAATGATGGCTTCTGTAGTCAAATAGCCACAGTTTGCCTTTGTAGGTTAACTCAAAGTAGAGCAGTGTTATGAAGTGAATGAAGGGCCCCTTTACTTACTGATTCCACCATCTTCACAAATAAAAACTGCCTGGGTTATTTTTTCTGCAAAATGGGGGTGATTTCCAACTTCTACTGAAACTCTGCTCTGTCAGAGAGAAAACTGACTCGGAGAAATTTGTTCCTTCCCTATCCGTTATAGTTTCATTATGTCAGGCAGGTTTTGCAAGTCTTTTAATAGCACACTTTTTTGATAGTTCATGAACTGTGCAGGGATAGTTGTTGATAAGTCAAGAACGTTCTGACAGCTAAGTGCTAAAAGGTTTTACTGTTGCAAATTGTTGCTTTATTAAACGTTAAATTTATGTTTGCTGCTGTAATTGATCATAGGGATCCAACCAAAAAGATAATTTGACCATTACTTGTAAGTGTGGAGATGCATTCAAACACTTTTGCTAGTGGGAAAAGCACAATTACGTATTTAAACGTTGAGAAAATAGAGCTGGGATATTTTATATCATGATTAGATTATGATTTGTCTGTCTCTAGCACTGTGAGTTTGAAAAGAAAGTGCATCTGCAACTTTAGAGAAGCAAAAGAAAACAGCTACCAGGACTAGTTCGATTGAAAGGATTAACAAGTTTAGCTCAGATAAAACATAACCATCTGCTTTTGCAGTTTCAATCAGATTCATTGTTTGGTGCAGCAATTATTTATTTTGACAACTGAACACACAACTAGTACTTGGATGAGTTTCAAAGAAGGTTAAGATATTTCAGTAGGTGGCTGTGTTCACCGTTCAATTGACCAGTACAGTAAATTATTAAATAATTATCTGTATTTGATAATATTGTTACGAATTAGACATTTATTTTCACAACTGAATTGAATTTACTTTTTATTATTAAGTTAAGATTTTTGTTTAAAATATGAATGATCTTGTTTTCATTGATAGACTCATTAGACTGTTAGTGGTGTACTTTTATGTCCAGTTCAAAGAATACCATATTACCAGTACATGACGTCTGAAAACTGAGTGTATTTAGCATTCATTAAAAAAAGTAAATTAATTGGTAGTGCACACTGAAGTAAATACATTTAATCTGATAGCTATTATGGAGGTATTGCTGTAGGATGACAAGGATTGGGACATGGATATTGAGCATTCAAGCGAAATAGGAAGCCAGGCAAAGGTGGAGGGATGGCACTGTTAAAGACAGTATTGGTGCCATTGTTAAGGATGACCTTGATTCAGGAGATCAGATTGTTCAATTAGTTTGGGTAGAGATAAGAAATAGTAAGGGAAAGAGGCCACAAAAGGGAGAGACCTATGACGAGCTAAAATTAATTACAATGTAAAATAAAGTGTAGAAGGGAAAAAAAACGTGTGATTTTGATAAAGGGATGGTAATAATCATGTGAGATTTTATTCTTCCTATAAACTGGAAAAAAAACAAATTTGCACTAATAGCTGGATGACAAGATGATAGAATGCTTTTGAGATAGTTCCTTACGGCAGAACCAATCACACAGTAGGTAATATAAGACCATAAGACATAGGAGCAGAAATTAGGCCATTCAGCCCATCGAGTATGCTCCACCATGGCTGATAAGTTTCGCATCTCCATTCTCCTGCTTTCTCCCCATAACCCCCTTGATACTCAAGAGCATATCTATCTCAGTCTCAATGACCTGGCCTCCCCACTCTCTGGCTGAAGAAGTTTCTCCTCATCTCTGTTCTAAAAGGTCCTCCCTTTACTCTAAGGCTATGCCCTCAGGTCCTAGTCTCTCCTACCAATAGAAACATCTTCCCAACATCTACCCTGTCCAGGCCATTCAGTATTCTGTATATTTCAATTAGGTTCCCCCTCCCCACCCCCACCCCCACCCCATCCTCCTAAACTCCCCCGACACCATTCTCGTGAATCCCCTTTGAACATGCTCCCGGACCAGTACATCCTTCATGAGATATGGAGCCTAAAACTGCGCACAATACTCCAAATGTGGTCTGACCAGAACCTAATGGACCCTCAGAAGTACATCCCTGCTTTTATATTCAAGTCAAAACAAAATAAATGCCATCATTGCATTTTTCTTCCTAACTACTGAATCCACCTGCAAGTTTACCTTGAGTGAATCCTGGATGTGAACTCCCAAGTCTCTCTGCACTTCAGACTTCTAAATTTTTCCCTATTTAGAAAATAGTCCATGCTTCTAACTTTCCAACTAAAGTGCATGACCTTACATTTTCCCAAACTGTACACCATCTGTCACTTCTTTGCCCACTTTCCTAACCTGTCCAAGTCCTTCTGCAACTCCTCGCCTCCTCAATGATACCTGTCCTTCTACCTTTAAATCATCTGCAAACTTAGCCCTCAGTTCCTTAATGATCGTTAATGTATAACGTGAAAAGTTGCGGTTCCAACACTGACCCTTGTAGAACACCACTTGTCACCGACGGCCATTCAGAGAATTTTATTCTCACTCTCTGCTTTCTGCCAGACAGTCAAGCTTCTATCCATGCTAGCACCTTGCCTCTGACACTATGGACCCTTATCTTACTCAGTAGCTTCCAGTACAGTACCTTCCTGAAGTCCAGGTTGATAGCATCCATTAGCTCTCATTGGTCTAACTTGCTCGTTACCTCCTCAAAGAATTTGTCAGGCATGGCCTGCCCTTGATGAAACTATGCTGACTTTGATGTTGGCAGCCTTTCCATAGAAATGGGAAGTATAGATGGAGTCCATGCATGGGAGGTTGGCTTTTGTGATGGTCTAAGCTATGCACACAACCTTCTGTAGTTTCTTACAACTGGGCGGTGCAGTTGCTGTACCAAGCCATTATGTACTGAGTTAGATTGCTGTCTATGGTACATCTCTAGAGGTTGGTGAGGGACCATATGGACATGTTGAATTTCCAACGAAGAACAATATCGGACAGTAAACATTTTGGGCAGGGCTGAATGAATTTGTAAGAGTTAGAATAGGGGAAAATGAGTGCTGCTGATACTGGAGATCAGAGTCGTGAGTGTGGTGCTGGAAAAGCACAGCAGGTCAGGCAGCATCCGTGGAGCAGGAGAATCAACGTTTCTGGCATAAGGCCTTCATCAGGATGGGCTCATTCCTGATGAAGGGCGTATGCCGAAACATCAATTCTCCTGCTCCTCAGATGCTGCCTGGCCTGCTCTGCTTTTCCAGCACCACACTCTTGACACTGAGTTAGAATAATACAATTCCTTTTGGAAGAGAAATAGAAGCATTGTCCTCAATGTCCAGTTCAATGATTATTCCTTAATAATTATTTCTAAAACAATGATTCGTATCTAATTCTCATTTGCTTTTTTGTTTCTTACATTATAACAGTAACTATACTTCAAAAATACTTAGGTAGTGAATTGGCTGTGAAATACTCTTGGAGATCCCAAAGTTCTGGAAAATACAATACAAATGCAAATTCTTTCTTTCTTTACTTTGGTCCAACCTCTGAGATTACCTCTAACTTCACCTACATTTCTGAGCCAAAAGACAACAAACTCATCTGAAGATATTGTTTATAATAATTACTGACAAATAATGATTGTATAAATTATTGTATATAATTGCAGTTCCAACATTAATAAGAATGTTCATGCGTCATTTACTATCTTCCATGTTCAAGGAGGAATAACATATTCAGTAAATTACTGCAATCTGCTTGATTGTACATTGCCACTGTTTATTTGTTACCTTTATAAAACCAGTTTGTGGATTATTGCTGAACCCATGTTCAAACATGGAATTTATTCTCCTGTTCTCCAAAGTTTAGGAGGTCACAAGAAGCTCATGATTTATCTAGTAAGTTAAATGCAGTAACAACAATTTCTGCTTATCCTATTGGTCACAACATTACCGGAAAAGATGTGGAGGTGCCAGTGTTGGACTGGGGTGGACAAAGTTAAAAATCATGCAACACCAGGTTATAGTCCAACAGGTTTATTTTGAAGCACATTTTATAAATTCCTACTTTGGAAGTAGAACCAGTCTGACTCAAGATTGGAACGCATACAGACTCTAACCTCACACTTTTAATGCATTGTCTACGCTGAGATGTCACCTTTTTTTTTATAAAATCTTAAATTATCTCAGGAATGTGACTTGAAAGAAGTTCTGGGATTTAAATATTAATGAATCAAAATTTGCAGCCCACTCTAAGAGATGAAAGATTTAACAGCACCCTCGGTTTGTTCAGTATATTGCATCAGCGTATGACACTTTGATCTTTTGCTATAAATTCTGTGTCCTATGATCCTACTCCACTAGCTACCTAATGAAGGAGCAGCGCTCCAAAAGCTTGTACTTCCAAATAAACCAGTTGGAGTAGAGCCTGGTGTTGTGTGACCATTACAAGAAAGACAGATAGATTTCTGTGCAGAGAAGGCTCACTCACTGTGGCAGTTCTGAGTAAGAAAGAAATACCTGAGGAAAATCTGAAATTGTACCTTTTCATTATCTTTAGGGAAAGACGTATATACGTAGAGGTTTACATTGATATAAATTCTACTCTATATACCTGTGTGGGTTGGACCTGTAAATGTCTTCTGTATCTTAGTTTCATAGGAGTTAATGATTCACAATAATTTGACTCTCATAATAGCAGAACACAGAGAGTAACAATAGTACACTGTAACTTATGCTGCATTTTTCATGCCTGTTAGCTGTGTACTGCTGTAACTTTTCCAAAGTCAGATCAAACAAATACTTGTTGAGACATAGCTGTTTACAGGTTGTAAACCTGCTTTATTTTAGGCTGAGTAAATAGGTTCACTTTGTTCATGTGCCACAACTCGCAGAATAAGACAAAATTAATGAACCTTCTGTAGCTTGTCACATTAATGGAATGTCTTGATTAAATAAAGCAAACTATTTTCAAACTATCCATGCATTGTATCCTTCCTGCAGCCATCTTGCTGATTTATGACCTTCTGTTTCTGAAACATGTCTGTATTTTATCTATTGTTATTGTATTGTATGAAAGACCTTCCAAGGCAATGATTGTGAATAGGGTTATTGGTTAAGGATGAAATTATTGCATTTTGTTTAGTGCCTTGCATGACCATGGGATATTCCAAACACTTTACAGCCAATGGAATATTCTGAAGTTGTCATGACTTAACTGGGAAGAGTGCATTGATAAGCTTGTCCTACTATTACACAAGCCATCATTGCATGTATATAACCCTAATGAGGCTACCACAAAGACCAGTTTACAAAAGAAGGGTCACTGGACTTGAAATTTTAACTTTGATTTCTCTTCGCAGATGCTGCCAGATCTGCTGAATTTCCACAGCAATTTCTGTTTCTGCCTGACTGACTGCTATTCAGGACAAGAGCAATTCAACCAAGTTTCATTACTAATACAAAACAACTTTGCTTATTGTTAAAATACTTAGCTTTACCAAATAGCAAGGAAAAGAAAATATTACTAATCTACTACATGGCAATCCAAATTATACCCCACTTAAACCCCCAAATATGCCCACATCCTTGACACACTCTTGTCTGTAAAGTCACGGTCTTCACTTCGTTGGGGGATTCCGTGGGTCTGAGCCTTGCCCTCTTAAATACTTTATTTATTATATTTTTTGGTTTCTCTGCCATTTCACTCACACCAAGAGAAGTGGGGAGCAAGGTATGTTTAATGTCCTCAGGATTTAGTGACTCTGCATTTAGGGATCTGAAGGAAACTGCAGTCGAGTCTATCCAAGGGTTTGCCTCAGGCAGTTTTTCCTCAACTCAAAAACCTGATGCCAGTCTAACTCAATAATGTCACATTTGCATCACTCTAATAGCAATGTCCAGCAATATCCACAGCTAAAAGGGTTCACCACCTGATTTTTTTCCAATTTGTAAAAACTCTCTTGTTATTTATTATATAGCAGTGTACAACTTCCATTCCAGTTTATAATCCAGAAAAGAAAAAAAATGGAGTCCCTCACAAAATGTAGATATTGTTGTATTGAGGAGGCACAGAAGCCAAGTTGCAGAGTAAGTTCCTACAAATGGTGATGTGATAATGACCAGATGATCTGCTTTTGTGATGTTAGTTGAAAAACTCTGTTGGCTGAGGTATAGCACTTGCTAATGCCAACAGGACAAGTTCGGTCCCCATACTGGTTTAGGTAGTTTTTAGGACTGATTGTCTCATTGCAGTATCATTGTAAAATATAATCATAATTAGCAACCCTCAGATAATAGGGACACTACAGGAAGAGGGAGAGATTAGTGGGATGTTTATTGATGAAGATGCTGGGGTCAACTCCCCTGCTCGGCTTTGGAATAGCTTCCTTTTCATTCAGCTAAGAGGTGTACAGGCCCTCAGATTAATCTCTTATTTGAGAGATAGCACCTACAAGAACACAAATTACCACTGGCTGAAGAAAACTGCGCTCATGTCCTGGAGTGAGACTTGATTCCATAATGTCTGGTCAAGAATATCATCAACTACACCACCCTTGACAATGCTAAGACAAACTAATGTAATGTTTATTTCTTAAATGCAACTATGAGGCAGCATCAAAACCAACAAATCAGCCCTGTTAACTACATATTTGCTTGGATTTTCATTTCATTTGCATGAAAATAAATATATTTTGGAGATAATAATTGAAATAACTTGCTCTCCACTTTCTTTTCCTGTGGAAAATGGTCAAGAAGAAAATCCTGACTGAATATGATAGGGATCCATTTTGATCATGAAATATGCAATGGAGTGAGTAAATAAAGAATTACTCTATTGTAAAAGAATATTGTCTTCATTTACTTACTCCATGATTTTCTTAGCATCAATGATTTTCTGCCAATTACCTTATGCAGAACATCATGTAGTATAATAACCTTCATGATTGGTGTTATTGGACTTTGGAAGTAATATTGTTTACGGTCTGTATCAAGTATTTTAACTCCATGTTCTGAGCAACCAACAGTGAACAATTCTTTCCTGTAATGTTTGCCTTTCATTGGTTGTGTGATTTTCATTCTCCAATCTTCACTCCACATATTTATCTCAATATTGCTGAGGGCTATAAAATGTGGCAAACAGCCAGACTTGGCGCTGAAGAAATTTGCTGACCATTTGTGAAGTGCATTTAATGGGGACACATGCCAAACACAATCAGACTGATGTTCATTAATTTCCCCTGCTATCAGCTTGATAAATGGGCACAGCCCAATACTAACAGAAGAGAGCACTGTGATGTCTCAGTAATAACAGATTTAGGCATAGCTACAATGATTTTCTTGATTGTTTAGTCTTTGCACTTACTTCCTTGATTCAGTTACCAAGAAAAATCTTCTAGATGGGGTGCAAGTGTGTGCAAATGCAAGAAACAAATATACTCAGAACTCAGTAAAATGGAAAGATTCAGACTAAAGCAAGGCGCTTCTGTATTATATTGTCTATTACACCATTATAAATTCCTCTGGTTCATGGCATAAATTGTGTACTTTCACTGAAATGACAGAGTGCTAACACATATATGCATACATATAAAATCAAAACAATGTTGGTGGAATGGCAAAGCAGTATTTTATCTTTAAATGACTTGAAAGACAATGAGCTCGGCTTGGCCTGACCTGACTTACCTCTCACTGTTCTACCTTCTATAATAAAAATCTACTGCTGTTCAATATTGCAGGCTAATCTATCCTGTTTGCAGGAGTCACTTCAATGCAGGAGATTTAATGTCTTCATTCTCAAAGTATTTCTCAATTTTTTTACAGACTGCCAGCAGATAGAAATGGTGGTTTTAAAGGATGTATAACTGATGAAAAAGAATTTCACACTAACTATTGCAACACAAAGATGTGAGCATGTTTGAAATGAGACTATTCAATTTATGCAGTTCTTTAATTAGCCACGCACTCAGAGGTCAACACTCTTATCTTACTAGAGAAAGAGTTTGAGAATGCAGAATCTAAATCACTTGCATTGACGTGACTCCTGCATTCCATGCTGAGTGATCCGAATGTTCACACTGGAAGCAAATCCTTTGAAAGGTCCCAGGCGATTAAGAGGAACCATCAGGTTTCAGTCCTCTGTGTTAGTGACCTCTCTGCTGTGTCCATTTTTATTTCCTTAAACTTATACAACAACAGATATCATTAGAGTTAATTCTTCAAACCTTGAACAGAGCTTAGACACTGCACATCAGTAGCTGAAATGAAAAGAAAGATTATAAATAATTCACCCCCATCCCCACTACCCTTTCCTATTCTGAAGTTTATGGTTAGACAATAAGTATTGGGAGCGTCACAGCTACAATCAGTGCTGTTTCCACCTAATGTAATCCCATATATGGACTTTCTGCAAGAATTGATAGATTAATGGATATCACTTTAATTCTCTTAAAATTACATTTTGAGAATGTGAAGCTATCTCATCGTTCCACCACTTAACACAAACTTAACATCTACATTATTGCATTATTCATAAAGGGCTAGGAACTAATTGTTATGTGAATATATACTTCAGGGTAGAAGGTCTTGTGGGACAGTGCTATTATTATTATTTCTGGGCCAGAAGGTCTGGGTTCAAGTTGTACCTGCCCCAGAGATACGTCAAAACATGTATGAACAAGTCGATTAAAATAATTATGGGATGAGGTTCCATTTTTACTGACACACTCTTGTCATTTGCCAAGTAGCAATGTCCAAGCTATTAATTTACTGGCCACAGGGAAATCAGCAACAAATGCATTCAATGACACGCAAGCATTTTGTCTCATATGTGTGGTTATTTCTAACTCTTGGGTACTAGAAGACCTTATGTTTTCATTCTTCTTATACTGCACTGGGGATTCACCAAGGAGATGGAAGTCAGAACCCATCTGTTGGAAGATAGACAGAATCTGTTAAAGAATTGGTTGGACACCCGCTTGACCTTATTCTCCATTGAATTTAGCACTGCCAACTCTCCTGGAGTCTACAAGAGTAAAAACATTAAAAATGGGTGGAAAAAAAAGACTGCTTGACTGACCATTCAAAGTCATCCAAATAAGGATTGAATCTTTTTCCTTTCTAATTGATGTAAGAAGGCTGTGCATCTTAAGAATGCTGGAGGTAAATTGAACTGAAATCTCCTATTGTACATTTAATCACAGTTGGAGAAACTATTATGGTAAAAATACCTATATCCTTAAAACCAACTCTTACTCAATGACAACCCACCAACTTCTAGTTATAGCAGAAGTAGGTCAGCAAATAACAACGAGAGTGATGGGGAGTCTGTATAGTATGCCATCACTAAAATCTATTATGGAGATTGCATGCCTCCATTTCAACAAAAATCTTATTTTTCACAGTAAGAAAAATGAATTCCCAAGTCTTGAGAATCAGAGGGGTTAACAGGAGACAAGAAAGACTGTTTCCATGTGATAAGTACTTTCATTCCATTATCTGTTGGTCAGGAAGTCTAAGAATGTTTCCACCAGGCCCAACACATTAATTTACTTCAGGATTATCTGATTGGCTCCAATATTCCATGCATTGGCAGAATCCAAAGATGTGCAGGTTAGGTGACTTGGCCATGCTAATTTGCCCAAAATGTTAGGTGCATTAGTCAGGGGTAAATATGGGGAATGGGTCTGGGTGAGTTACTCTCCGGAGAGTCAGTGTGGACTTGTTGGGCCGAACCTCCACCACTTCCTCTAGCAGCTCATTCCATATACACACCACCATCTGCATGGAAATGTTGCCCCTCAAGTTCCTTTTATATCTTTCCCTCCTCACTTTAAACCTATGCTCTCTAGTTTTGGACTTGCCCATCCTGGGGAAAAGACTTTGTCTCTTTACCCTATCCATGTCCCTCATGATTTTATAAACCTCTAAAAGGTCACTCCTCAGTCTCCAAAGCTCCAGGCAAAATAGCTCCAGCCTGTTCAGCCTCTCCCTATAGCTCAAACCCTCCAATCCTGTCAGTATCCTTGAAAATCTTTTCTGAACCCTTTCAGGTTTCACAACATCCTTTTTATAGCAGGGAGACCAGAATTGCATGCAGTAATCCAACAGTCATCTAACCAACGTCTTGTACAGCCACAACCTGACCTACCTTCTCCTATACTGGATTAGTGGTGCTGGAAGAGCACAGCAGTTCAGGCAGCATCCAATGAGCAGCAAAATCGACGTTTCGGGCAAAAGCCCTTCATCAGGAATAAAGGCAGTGAGCCTGAAGTGTGGAGAGATAAACTAGAGGAGGGTGGGGGTGGGGAGAGAGTAGCACAGAGTACAATGGGTGAGTGGGGGAGGAGATGAAGGTGATAGGTCAAGGAAGAGAGGGTGGAGTGGATAGGTGGAAAAGGAGATAGGCAGGTCGGACAAGTCCGGACAAGTCAAAGAGACAGTGCTGAGCTGGAAGTCTGAAACTAGGATGAGGTGGGGGAAGGGGAAATGAGGAAGCTGTTGAAGTCCACATTGATGCCCTGGGGTTGAAGTGTTCCGAGGCGGAAGATGAGGCGTTCTTCCTCCAGGCGTCTGGTGGTGAGGGAGCGGCGGTGAAGGAGGCCAAGGACCTCCATGTCCTCGGCAGAGTGGGAGGGGGAGTTGAAATGTTGGGCCACGGGGCGGTATGGTTGATTGGTGCGGGTGTCTCGGAGATGTTCCCTAAAGCACTCTGCTAGGAGGAGCCCAGTCTCCTCAATGTAGAGGAGACCACATCGGGAGCAACAGATACAATAAATGATATTAGTGGATGTGCAGGTAAAACTTTGATGGATGTGGAAGGCTCCTTTAGGGCCTTGGATAGAGGTGAGGGAGGAGGTGTGGGCGCAGGTTTTACAGTTCCTGCGGTGGAAGGGGAAAGTGCCAGAATGGGAGGGTAGGTTGTAGGGGGATGTGGACCTGACCAGGTAGTCACGGAGGGAACGGTCTTTGCGGAAGGCGGAAAGGGGTGGGGAGGGAAATATATCCCTGGTGGTGGGGTCTTTTTGGAGGTGGCGGAAATGTCGGCGGATGATTTGGTTTATGCGAAGGTTTGTAGGGTGGAAGGTGAGCACCAGGGGTGTTCTGTCCTTGTTACGGTTGGAAGGGTGGGGTCTGAGGGCGGAGGTGTGGGATGTGGACGAGATGTGTTGGAGGGCATCTTTAACCACGTGGGAAGGGAAATTGCGGTCTCTAAAGAAGGAGGCCATCTGGTGTGTCCTATGGTGGAACTGGTCCTCCTGGGAGCAGATACAGCGAAGACCGAGAAATTGGGAATACGGGATGGCATTTTTGCAAGAGATAGGGTGGGAAGAGGTGTAATCCAGGTAGCTATGGGAGTCGGTGGGTTTGTAAAAAATGTCAGTGTCAAGTCGGTCGTCACTAATGGAGATGGAGAGGTCCAGGAAGGGGAGCGAGGTGTCAGAGATGGTCCAGGTAAATTTAAGGTCAGGGTGGAGTGTGTTGGTGAAGTTGATGAATTGCTCAACCTCCTTGCGGGAGCACGAGGTGGCGCCAATGCAGTCATCAATGTAGCGGAGGAAGAGGTGGGGAGTGGTGCCGGTATAATTATGGAAGATCAACTGTTCTACATAGCCATCAAAGAGACAGGCATAGCTGGGGCCCATACGTGTGCCCATGGCTACGCCTTTGGTCTGGAGGAAGTGGGAGGATTCAATGGAGAAATTGTTAAGGGTGAGGACCAGTTCGGCCAAACGAATGAGAGTGTCAGTGGAAGGGTACTGTTGGGGATGTCTGGAGAGGAAAAAATGGAGGGCTTGGAGGCCCTGGTCATGGCGGATGGAGGTGTAGAGGGATTGGATATCCATGGTGAAGATGAGGCATTGGGGGCCGGGAAAACGGAAGTCTTGGAGGAGGTGGAGGGCGTGGGTGGTGTCTCGAACGTATGTGGGGAGTTCCTGGACTAGGGGGGATAGGACAGTGTCAAGGTAGGTAGAGATGAGTTCAGTGGGGCAGGAGCATGCTGAGACAATGGGTCAGCCAGGGTGGTCAGGCTTGTGGATCTTGGGAAGGAGGTGGAACCGGGCAGTGCGGGGTTCCCAGACTATGAGGTTGGAAGCTGTGGGTGGGAGATCTCCTGAGTGATGAAGTTCTGTATGGTCTGGGAGATGATGGTTTGGTGAGGGGGTGGGGTCATGGTCGAGGGAGCAGTAGGAAGAGGTGTCCTCGAGTTGACGTTTGGCTTCAGTGGTGTAGAGGTCAGTGCGCCAGACTACCACTGCACCCCCTTTATCCGCTGGCTTAATGGTGAGGTTGGGATTAGAGCAGAGGGATTGGAGGGCTGCGCGTTGTGAGGGTGAGAGGTTGGAATGGGGGAGGGGGGTCGACAGGTTGAGGCGGTTAGTGTCCTGGCGGCACTTTCCCCTGCCACCGCAGGAACTGTAAAACCTGTGCCTACACCTCCTCCCTCACCTCTATCCAAGGCCCTAAAGGAGCCTTCCACATCCATCAAAGTTTTACCTGCACATCCACTAATATCATTTATTGTATCCGTTGCTCCCGATGTGGTCTCCTCTACATTGGGGAGACTGGGCGCCTCCTAGCAGAGTGCTTTAGGGAACATCTCCGAGACATCCGCACCAATCAACCAAACCGCCCCGTGGCCCAACATTTCAACTCCCCCTCCCACTCTGCCGAGGACATGGAGGTCCTGGGCCTCCTTCACCGCCGCTCCCTCACCACCAGACGCCTGGAGGAAGAACGCCTCATCTTCCGCCTCGGAACACTTCAACCCCAGGGCATCAATGTGGACTTCAACAGCTTCCTCATTTCCCCTTCCCCCACCTCATCCTAGTTTCAGACTTCCAGCTCAGCACTGTCTCTTTGACTTGTCCGGACTTGTCCGACCTGCCTATCTCCTTTTCCACCTATCCACTCCACCCTCTCTTCCTTGACCTATCACCTTCATCTCCTCCCCCACTCACCCATTGTACTCTGTGCTACTCTCCCCCCACCCCCACCCTCCTCTAGTTTATCTCTCCACACTTCAGGCTCACTGCCTTTATTCCTGATGAAGGACTTTTGCCCGAAACATCAATTTCGCTGCTCGTTGGATGCTGCCTGAACTGCTGTGCTCTTCCAGCACCACTAATCCAGTATTTGGTTTTCAGCATCTGCAGTCATTGTTTTTACCTTCTCCTCTACACAATGCACTGATCAATAAAGGCGAGCATATTAAACACCTTCTTTACTATCCTATCAACCTGCAACTCCACTTTCAAGGAACTATGAACCTGCACTCCAATGTCTTTTTGTTCAGCAACACTCCCCAGGACCTTACCATTAAGTGTACAAATGCTGCCCTGATTTGCCGTTCCAAAATGCAACACCTCACATTTATCTAACCTCCATTTGCCATTCTTCTGCCTATTGGTTCAACTGATCAAGATCCTGTTGTATTCTGAGGTAACCTTCTTCGCTATCTACCACACTTCTAATTTTGGAATCAACTGCAAACGTATTAACCATACCTCCTATATTCACATCCAAATCATTTGTATAAATGATGAAAAGTAGTAGACCCAGCACCAATCCTTGTGGCACACCACTGTTCATAGACCTCCAGTCTGTAAAACAACCCTCCATCACCACCCTCTCTACCTTTGAGCCAGTTCTGTATCCAAATAGCTAGTTTGCCCTCGATTCCATGTGATCTAACCTTGCTAACAAGTCTACCACGAGGAACCTTGTTAACGCCTTACTCAAGTCCATACAGATCACATCCACTGTTCTGGCCTCATTAATCACCTTTGTTACTTCTTCAAAAAACTCAATCAATTTCATGAAACACTATTTCCTATGAACAGAACCATGCTGACAATCCCTAATCCAAATACATGTAAATCCTGTTCCTCAGGAATCTCTCCAACAACTTACCCACCAGCAATGTCAGGCTCATCATGATGTCTATAGTTGCCTGGCTTTTCCTTACCACTTTTCTTAAATAGTGGCACCACATTAGCCAACCTCCAGTCTACAAATATCTCAGCCAGGGGCCCAGCAATCTATTAGGCAAAAGTGAGGACTGCAGACGCTGGAAATCAGAGTCTAGATTAGAGTGGTGCTGGAAAAGCACAGCAGGTCAGGCAGCATCCGAGGAGCAGGAAAATTGACGTTTTGGGCTAAAGCCCTTCATTAGGGAGCCCTTAATCAGGAATGAAGCCATCACCTTCGCTCCAATCCCTCAAGCTCCAATCCCTCTCTGTTACTATTCCTACCTTTTGTCAAGTCTCATGCTCTTTCACTTTCAGCAGCTCCTGCAGCATTTTCCCTCACTAGCTGCCGCCCATCCCAAAACTCAATAGCACTAACACTACAAGCCTCATTCCTGATGAAGAGCTTTTGCCCGAAACGTCGATTTTCCTGCTCCTTGGATGCTGCATGACCTGCTGTGCTTTTCCAGCACCACGTTAATCTAGGCCCAGCAATCACTTCCCTAGCTTCCCACAGAGTTCTAGGGTACACGTGATCAGGCCCTGGGGATTTATCCACCTTTATTCATTTTAAGATGCCAAGCACCTCCCCCTATGTAATATGGACATTTCCAAATTCACTGTTTATCTCCCCGCGTTCTCTCTCTTCCATATGTTGCAAAACATATTTATCCAGGGATGATCTGAAAGTATTAAAGATGCGTCTGAGATGGTTCAAAAATAGAAACTGCTGGAGAAACTCAGCAAGTCTGGCAGCATGTGTGGAAAAAAATGCAGTGCCAATGTTTTGAATCTAATGACTCTCCATCAGAATCAGAGGCAACAGAGACAAGCTTGGTACATCATGATGAGTCATTTCCAAGGACAAACCTAATAGGAAAATAATACAGCAAGACGCCATGCCTGTGTTGCACCAGGGAAACCTGAGAACTGATCACACAAGAAGGGATTAATCAGGATATTCAAAGATCTGTGAATTCATGTGAGGCCTGCCAAGTGTATCACTCACAGCAGTACAGGAGCCTTTACATCTACTCCTTGGACAAAAGTAGCAACAGATTTATTCATAGTAACAGGGAAGATTACACCCTTGCAATGGACTCTTCTCTAAATTTCCCCTTGTTCAGCAACTTTGCAACACAAGTATGAAATGTGCGCTATTTTTAGCTTATTCAGTATCCTGGAATGGATAATGTCTGACAACAGACCGCAGTACACTGGCAAACTGTTACAAGCCACTTATACTGAGTGGGGAGTGACCCATAACACAACATCGCCCCACTCTCTAGCCTATAAGGGTCTGGCAGAATACCAACCTCCGCATACACTTTCCACCCTACCAACCTCCGCATACACCTTCCACCCTACCAACCTTCGCATACACCTTCCACCCTACCAACCTTCGCATAAACCAAATCATCTGCCGACATTTTCGCCACCAACAAACGGACCCCACCACCAGGGATATATTTCCCTCCCCATCCCTTTCCGCCTTCCGCAAAGACCATTCCCTCCGTGACTACCTGGTCAGGTCCACACCCCCTCAACAACCCACCATCCCGTCCTGATACTTTCCCCTGCCACCGCAGGAATTGCAAAACCTGTGCCCACACCTCCTCCCTCACCTCCATCCAAGGCCCTAAAGGAGCTTTCCACATCCATAAAAGTTTTACCTGCATATCCATCAATATCATTTACTTATCCGTTGCTCCCGATGCAGTCTCCTCTACGCTGAGGAGATTGGATGCCTCCTAGCAGAGCGCTTTAGGGAACATCTCTGGGACACCCACACCAATCAACCACACCACCCTGTGGCCCAACATTTCAACTCCCCCTCCCACTCAGCTGAGGACATGGAGATCCTGGGCCTCCTTCACTGCCGCTCCCTCACCACCCGACGCCTGGAGGAAGAATACCTCATCTTCCGCCTCGGAACACCTCAACCCCAGGGCATCAATGTGGACTTCACCAGTTTCCTCATTTCCCCTTCCCCCGCCTCACCCCCAGTTCCAAATTTACAGCTCAGCACCGTTCCCATGACCTATCCTACCGGCCTATCTTCTTTTCCACCTATCCACTCCACCCTCCTCTCTGACCTATCACCTTCATCTCCACCCACACTCACTTATTGTATTCTATGCTACTTTCTCCCCACCCTAACCCTTCTCTCATTTATCTCTCCACCCTTCAGGCACTCTGCCTATATTCCTGATAAAGGGCTTTTGCCCAAAACGTCAATTTTACTGCTCTTCAGATGCTGCCTGAACTGCTGTGCTTTTCCAGCACCACTCTACTCCAGAATCTGGTTTCCAGCATCTGCAGTCATTGTTTTTACCTGGCAGAATATATGGCATGTGCTATCAAATCAATAATCATTCAGCATCAAGTAACAAAGCAAGCATTGCACTGCAGCATTTCTGTGCATCACCAGTATTGAAGGGATGGCTATTTCCAGCACAACTTATGTTTGGAGAACACGTGTAAATGACCTCACCCAGCAACAAATTATCTCACCTTTCCAAGGCGCAGGATGCCCCGCTTCAAAGACAAAGGAGAATGAAAGAGATAGATGACAAGCAACAACCACAACTGCTGACAGGGGAGAAAGTGAGGGAGTTCAAAATACAAATACAGATACCTGAATACTGACAGATTTCTGAAAATATGCAACCTGCCCAAATCATACAAATACATTATTGATGATTGTGCTACATTGCAAAGGCATAGAAGCCAGCTCACACCAATTTACAACATACCAACCATGCATGAAGAGATAGTTAAAGCACACTCTGGTGATGATGATTGTCTTCCAATGTGGAGTGAAAACAATCAGAAGTAAGTCCAATTTGTGGAACAAATGAAAGAGAGAACAACACATACCTTTCCAGAATGATATACAATCACCTGACAGGTCCAGTTATCAAACATCTGAAGCATTACATTCAACTTGAAATGAAGTCTTCTAAACTCCATTTTAGCTGTTGGCATAATTCTCAATTGACAGCACATGTAATGAACAACTGTAGCAGCCTCATGGCTACTAAAACACAACTAGCTTGCCAACTTGGCCAAACAGCAAGGGATGCTGGGTTTGGGACATATTAGTCAAGTAAATCTCTGCAAATTGCAAACTCAGAAACTAGTCACAGTACAAACACCATAGCCAGGTGCTCATGGCATGAACATTGTATAAAAGGACACATCTTGTAAACTACTAACTTGGATAAACATATCCCCGACAACGTATCAACCAAACAAAGTAAGAATGCATATTTTCAACCAAAATGTTGAAAGTTACCCAGGCCCTGATACACATAGAAACAAACCAAGCAATCCAAATGACTGACAATGTTTCAAACCATTAAGTGAGCCTCCCTGATTGGTCAGAACAATAGAAAGTTCCAGAAAACCATCCAAAAAGGTATAATAACAGGACATATCTGCAGATCAATGTCTTGAACCTTCTGGAGACAAAGGTGAGGCAACAAGTGTGGCAAAGGCAAAGACTGACCAACCATCCAGAGAGAGAGACAAAGAGAATCAAGACCTCACAAACCCAACGAAAGTCACAAGAGACTTTAGGAAGTATTGTAATGTCTGAGGGGATTGGTCTGGATTAGGAACAGTATTGTTAGTATTAAAGTCTTACTGTTACTTATTCTTTAGTAAAGTTGTGACTGTTTGCATCGGTACCAACTTGTGTCTGTAGTGATTTGACTGTCCAGGTGTTGTGGGATACCTGGGTAAATTAATTTATAACTTATTCGTTGAAGTGTCTGACCAGATCTAAGAAGCTTGGTAATACAACCATGTACATCTAATTGGGAAAAGGGAGATATGTTGCATCTGATAGTGAGTACATCTTTAAGAGGCATGTTCATAGCACCATCATTGTATCATAGCATGTAACCTCTTGGGATAAAGATCACACTCTGTCTTAACTTATATCACGTGAAGCATGAGATGCTAATACACGTATGCTGTTCTTTGTACCAAATAACCTAATGAAAGCCAAGGGACTCTCTCTCTCCCTGCCTTATGTTATTTTATTACTACTCTTATACATCTAACAGAGAACATAAACTTTACTAACTTTGCCCTCCCAAAAGGATATCACCCAGAGTGCACATTACAAATTCCAACATGTGATATTAATGGGTGGAATATCTGTCTCTGAAGTTCCTTTACCAGAAAATAAAAAGCTAAAACTATCTGGGCTACAATCTTCTCATTCAGTGGTGCTGATTGGTTAAGCAGTGAAACATATGCTGCTGTAAAAGGACAATGAGCAAGTCACTTTTCTCCTCGTGAGATAAAAGACCTCATCAAATCTCATTTCAGTGATTCAGCAAAGAGACCTGATATGCTTTATTTTCTTTTTATTTCTGTACAGTACTGTTTCAACTGAAGTAATTTTCAGAAATAAGCAGTCATTAAATTAATTTTTGCAACATTCTGTTCTCTGATCACAAGTAAATGTACCGGTTCTCTGTTGATTAAGGGATGTGCCAAGTGCATTAACTTCGTTTATGCATTGCTTTAGAACTATTTATATAAGTAGCACTATGTAATATCTGCTGTGTTTGCTTTTGTTCCTGCAGATACTCCTGTGACTGTAGAACAGAAAAGAAATGTAAATAGCAGAGAAATACTAAAAAGTTTGATCTATTAGAGAATTCTGCTTAAGCTCCAAAACCAATTTCTGGTAATGGAATGATAGACCGGAATAGCAATGATTTAATTTTTTCGTAATGGAACTTAGACTGAGTCAAAGGGAAATATTAACAATGCAATGGATTGAAAACGATTGTAGAATTTTTGGAGGAGGGGGAATGGGTATTCATAAAGTAACACAATCATAGACTTTCTGCCCTTTACCTTACAAGACATGTTGAGACACATTGTAAGGGAAAATAGCAGACCTAGCTGGGCTCCAGGAGGTCTGGATCTCCCTTTGTAGGAGATGGTTGTCCACCTTATTCAGCTAGTTGCAAAGTGGTTGCTAACATCCAGTTTATACCTAAAGATATTGAAGATAATAGTAGGCTTCTGACTTATGTTTCTTCTCAGTTTTAATCTCAGCTTCATCATGTTATCTGCTCTGATCAGCAAGCTGTGGGTGGTGTGACCCATGGACGTCTTGCTTCCCAACCCCTCTTTCCACAGGCCAACCTTTCTCTCTGATTTCCTGCTTTCAAACAGCCAAGAATTGCTGTCTACCCAGCCACAGTAGGAGGGAGAGAGAGAGAGTAGTACTGTATGAATGAAGAGGCCACATCACTTGATGTTACATTCGCACTCACAAGTTCAGATATTGGCACTGGATATTAGCTTGGAAGTTAGGAATGAGTTGCGAATAGCATGTGTTGAGTCATGCAGATTTGAATGGTCAGTAGCCAGGCCAGAGGCAAAGGAAGACTTGTTTGCCAATATGGATAAAATTGCAGACAAATTCTGCTGCATTGAGGGTCTTGCTGTGGTGAAATACAGGATTGTGCTGACAGGCAAGCTCACCAGGATGCAGAGTATATTGGTTGATCTGCTAGACAGCCTACTGTGACTGTTAAGGAGTATATAGCAATTTGGCTCCAAGTTGGCAGAGCAAATGGCACAGACTTTAAGCCTTTCTGCAGCCTCTGTTTCACCTTCCTGTCATGATACAGATCCAAAAACATTGGCACATCTGTTGCTGCCAATTATTTACAATGGTCATTAAAGCCTACCTCTTTGATCAAGTTTTTTATTGTCTGTCCTAATACCTTATTTATGACCGAATAACTAATATTATTCAATATTGCACCAATGAAGTGTTGTGGGGCAACTCACTACATTACCAGTGCTATATAGAACATAGAACAGTGCAGAGCAGGCCCTTTGGCCCTCAATGTTGCACCAACTTGTGAACTAATCTAAGCCCATCAACCTACACTATTGCATCATCATCCATATGCTTAGCCAAGGACTGTTTAAATGCCCCTAATGCGAATGAGTTACCTACATTGACAGGAAGGACATTCCATGCCCTTACCACTCTCAGAATAAAGAATCTGCCTGACATCTGTCTTAAATCTATCAGCCCTCAGTTTGAAGATATGGCACCTTGTACAAGCAGACATCATCATCCTAGGAAAAAAACTCTCACTGTTCACCCTATTGAATCCTCTGATCATCTTGTATGTCTCTATTTAATCCCCTCTTAGCCTTCTTCTTTCCAATGAGAACAGACCCAAGTCCCTCAGCCTTTCCTCATAAGACTTTTGTTCCAGATCAGGCAACGTCCTGGTAAATCTCCTCTGCACCTTTTTCCAATGCTTCCACATCCTTCCTCTAATGGGGCGACCAGAACTGCATAAGTGCACGTTATCGTTGGAGATGGCTATTGAATTGGTCCTGATTTGTAAAACATTTCCTGGGCCTATTTTCTTCAGTTCAGAACCAAGGACGAAGTGAAATAAGAATCTTTGTTCAAAATATCCTGACTTGGGTGCAACTGGTGATTCCAATGTAAATTATGTTCAGAATTGTGCCCCCTTTGTAAAATTTTCTTTTCCATTAATTTCAACTCAACCCCCATGTTTATCTCAACAAAGGATCTGAAAGGGTATGGGCACTACCTCCAAAACTCAGGATAGCCCAATGTTTAATCCCTTACATTTAGATGTATTTGAGTGGAAAGTGTATTTCAATACAATGGTGAGAAACAAAGCATGTCAAAAGTTACAATTCATTCCCAATATTACACAAAGAAAATTTGATTTGAGAAAGTATTATAAGCATTCATACTGTTTCACATTAGTTTCTAGATCTCACAGAATTTGAATACAGCTGAAAAGCGAGACATCTTGCACTCATCAGGTTAAATACGAGAATGTCAAATTTCAAATGGTCACACAGAATGACACTACAGGAACAAACAGTGCTAATTCATTGGCAAGTCAATTCTGATTGACATAGCATTGCAGTCTTGGCAATGAGGAACTTGAGACTCCTGCAGCTGTTTCATAGCTCACTTTCTGTTCAAGGAAGGTAAATACATAAGAATATTGTTTCACTGGCAACAGTTTCATTACCTAAAATAAATTATTTAGTTTTATTTTCCATTATTGATTGTTCAGAGTATGGCAATTATTAGAATCTAATAATATTCATAGATTTTAAGAAATTGAACCTCTAGCCATATCTGTAACTCAACAAAGAAAATGTCCTCTAATAATAGTATTTCTAATTTAAGGCATTTCCACAGAATTCCTTAAACACCAAGTGCATGAATGTTGAAAATCGGGAGGTTCTCCTGAACCCAGAAGACCTGACCTATGTAAAGTCAACATTACTATAATTCCATCCATGTCTATTGCTTTTCCTGGACTCAAAACTGTAATGTCAAAGAACCAAACTATTTACGTTGCATATGAAATAAGGTTGGTTTTCTGACTCTTGAACTGTGAAATATTGCCATCCTCATTTATTTCAGATCAGTGTAAAGTTTAGACTCCTTTTACTGTGATTTTCTGCTTGCAGTCAGAGAAAACTATAAATGTACTTCATCCATTCTTCAATTACAAATTGAATATCCAGCCACAGATTGAAAGCTGTTTTGAGATTCTTGCCAATATGACAAAAATTTGACTATCTGTGATATGGCCTATTTTACAGCCTTCTCTGACACATCAATAGGAGGTGGAAAACCATTTCCTCGTGCAGTTTGGAAAAGATTGCTAGCAGCAACTGGCATTTGTAAAGTACAAAATGTGCAGAGAACTGAAGTTATTTATGGTGCCTGGAGCATACATGCACAATATACACACTTTATCATGACAGGAGCAAATTCAAGAATTTTGGGCAAGCATGATTTAGTAAGTATAAAGTCAATTAAATCCTAGTAAATCATATTCTAAACACATTTTGTACAATTACAGTTTATTCTCAAATATTCACCAAGTTCATATTGATTTTCAGCAGTCTAAATGACGACTGAATGGAGATTTCCAGATTTTTACGATACTGTAGAACTGTATAATCTGTACTCAGAAGAGGTTTGAAATCACAGTTTTTCCCTCAATAAAAAAAAAGTGGACTCTACTATTGAAAAGAAATTGCATGTTTATAATTCTCTGCTTTAGGAACTTTATCCAGTGTCATTTGCTCAAATAGCCATAGGTTCACTCTGTTAACAATAAATCAAGATGGACAATCACGTAACATTTTTCACGATTACTGGAAGTCTTAATGCTTTACAATCGCTGTACATTTGCAATGTAGTCATTGGATTAATTTCTAACAGCAAGTTATGAGTGGTAATGGTCAGATAATCTATTTTGGTGGTGTTGAAGGATATTTATCAAGAAACGGAGGGTATGTGCTTCAAAATAGTGCCATGGTATTTTTACATCCAGCAGAGCAGGAAGATGGGGCTTTGGTTGTGGAAACCAACATTATTGATGCTCACTTGCTTGTGTGATGGAGGGAGTCCTTGTTACCTTCCAGTCATTATTGTCTTGGCCTCTATGTGGCTGATCTGCAAACCAACTTGAACACTTTTTTCAAGATTGGAAGTCATGTCTTGAAATGGGTGCAGTACGTCGGCACTGTCATCGAAGAAATCCAGGTCTGCCAATCAGTAATGCCAAATACTGCTCTTGCCTCTCAATTAAATCAGATAAGAGATAAGCAAGGTGCTAGTGAGAGGGAAGTGCTTATAACATGAGGGTTAAATAAGTTAAAGTTGTCATGGTCCCACAGGGTCGCTCCCTCAATAGAGAGAGAGCGAGGGACATGGTGAGATTAACCTGAGGGTCAGCACACCTCGTTGAGGGACACAGTTGAGAAGTCTGGATTTTCATGATGACCTCAGCTAGTATGGGAATTGAACCTGTGCTATTAACATCACTCTGCATTGTAAACCAGCTGTCCAGCCAACTGGACTAATCAACCTCCACCACAAGGTCAACATATTTGCCAAACTAATGGGTTGAATCCTACTTTTTATGATGAAAAATTAATAAGGTTGCGACACAGTGAGTAATCTTCAAACTAGGGATTAAGGCGACTGCAGAAGTTACCACTGGGCAAAGTAGAGGAATCAATGAAGAACAATCGATTACTGACTCAAATGTAAGTTGATTGACAAAAGCTGGCAAAAAAAACCAAAGTATCCAGGAAAAGAACATTAAGCAAAGACGAGAAAGCAATGATAAGTGGGAAAGATTCATTAAAAGCATGAAAGACAGCTGCAGGAGAGAAAAGGGAAAAGGTTTGGAGTTAAAAGGGAGGGAGACACTAGAAACTGCAAAAAAGAACAACACCCATGTGCCGTGCAGGATTGAAGAGGGACTGACAAGAAGCAATATAACTCCGATTGCTCAGATGATTTCTTCATCCTGAGACCATTACCAGGAGAGTGATGAGTGCAGCTGCATTGCTATACTCAACTGAAAAAAAATAAGCAACCCTCTACAACCTGCACAACCTCAAATATATCATAAAATAAGATGGTGGTGTTTTAGATTGCAAAATAAAACCTAACATTTTGTTTGTATTTTACAACTGTTGTGTACTTATCTGACAATTTATAAGTCATAATTATCAAAATTATGAGAGAAATTCACAATATTCTCACAAACATGCAGTTGTTTCTTGACAACTAAAGGTATTCCAACTTAAGCTGTACCATTTAAATCCAGCATACAGAAATTGTGGATGTTCTTTTACAGATATATGACATTCTGCTTATATTCTGAATGGAGTGTCCAAAATTTATAGTAAAAGTCAAAATACCAGATTATTTTAGCTGACTGAGCATTTGGCAAACATTTCTACTTATCTAATGGAATATAAAAAGTGCAGAAATGGATGCAAAGTTCAAACGGTACTGTAGTGATTGGAACCAGGTAGATCCTGTTGATTACAAGATCCTTGATTGGGGTCATTAACCTGGGCCAGTCAGGTTATATTGGTCAGGTTGACCAATATAACCAGGAGATCAGCCGTAAAAAGATGGTGGAGATCATGACTCATGAAGTGCAAACCAATGACCTTAAGGAGATTGTCAACAAGCTGATCCCAAACAGCATTG
Source organism: Chiloscyllium punctatum (assembly GCF_047496795.1). NCBI lineage: Eukaryota > Metazoa > Chordata > Chondrichthyes > Orectolobiformes > Hemiscylliidae > Chiloscyllium > Chiloscyllium punctatum. The sequence goes on from NC_092764.1 coordinate 42,165,659, forward strand.
GTAAGGACATTGAATAAGCTCGTCAGTCCAATTACTCTCTTCACGACGTTTAAGTTCGAAAAGACAAAATGTTAAAGAAGCCCAAGTTTGAATTGGGCAAACTGCTAGAACTGCATGGTGAAGGAGGAAGTGGCTCAAGCAAACCATCAGGTGAAGAAACTGTGCTAAAGGGGATCGAGCTGATGGATACGAACCCCCCGGTTCAAGAAACTGTCTAAATATGTATAATAAAACATTTCTTTGACCATAATAAAAAAATAACCAGGAGATTGAGGGTGCTGCACGAAGCAGTCCCCTGCAACCGCAGATTACGGTGGTTCACGGACTCCCAGCCCAACTGCTTGTTCTGTCATGCTGTGGAATCTGTAGACCATGTATATATTGGGTGTGGATGCTTGCACTCCCTTTTTGATTTCCTTAAAAACCTTCTCATTTGTTTTCGTTTGCACTTCAGTCCAACACTCCTGATCTTTGAGCAGCCGGAGCGGATGGGGGAGGGTAGGTCGAGAACCTCCTCATGGGGCTGCCCCTGGACCTGGCCAAACTGGCTATAAACAGGTCCAGGCAGCGGGCCGTGGATGGGGTTGTTATCGCCAACTCCTGCCCCTCTTCCGCGGTTATGTCAGAACTCAGATGTCCCTGGAGAAGGAGCATGCAGTGTCCATAAACATCCTTGAGATTTTCAGGGAAAGGTGGGCACCGCAGGAAGTGGAGTGTGTTATTTCCCCCTCCAACTCTTATTTTGATTTAATCCCTGTCTTCACCTTCACTGTTTGATCACACAGCAATGCCCTCTGAGAAGGGCACTGCCTGTCACAGGCTACCCTGGTGTTTCCTTTCTTCCTGGTGGTGGAAATTGAATAAAGATTTGTACACTCGTTGCCTTTCACTGTATCTCACACCTGCATACACACAACATGGGTGCTGGGGAAAATATAAGCACTACCTCAGTAAAGTGGTAGTGAGGAAAAAAGAAAAAAATACATAAAAAAAGAAAAAGATATAAAACCAGAGGATCCACTGTTAGGCAGTAGTGTAGGGGAAGGAATAAAAAGTGGAGGGCTCTCTACACGGGAGTCCTCCCCTTTTCTCTCGGGAATCTGGGGTGGAGGGTGCTGCACACAGCAGTCCCCTGCAACCACAGAAAAAAGAAAAAAAATATAACCAGGAGATCTAGAATCACCTCAGTTCAGGGGGCTGACTCTGAGTGAGCTGGCCACACAGCCAGTGTACTGTAAGGAAAGAGAGAGTAGGGAGTGACTAGGGAGACATTTGCCTTCCTTTATTCTTCTTTGTTTTTGGTTTTCTTTTCTTTTCCTGAGAAAAAAATATAAATAGGAGATTGAGAATTAGCTCAGTTCAAGGGATTGACTCCAAGCTGGGCTCAATCAGGGTACTGTGCACTAATAAATAAAGGGTGACTTGGTGACAGGCTGCCAGCCTCTGTACAGTTATTTCAGAGGTAACAGGAAAAAACAGTAGTTGCTTGAAGAACATTCATTTGTACCAGTCATCTTGGAATTGGGGTAAGCATTTCTTGGATAATGCCTTTATTTGGGAAGCTTGACTCATTTGATCCTGCTGTTGAAGACTGAGCCCAGTATGTGGAAGGAATACAATATTTTTTCTGGGCAAATGACATTGGGGCAAATGGAAAGCAAAGAGTAATCCTTTGGACTGCTTGTGGGCCTGCAGCATTTTTGGTTATGAAGGGCTTAACTTTCCCAGAGGCACCAGACACTAAAACATTCCAAGAGTTGACAGAGGAATATCATCAGAGGTTAATGCATATCATCACCCCAAACCTCCTTTAACTCTGAGATGCTATCCGTTTTATTCGGCTGTTCGAGAACTGAGGGAATCCATATTAGGATTTCTGACAAGGTTGAGATAGCTGTACCATTCAAGATCGGAGACAGTTACAGAGAGTGGTGAACTCGGCTTGGACAATCACAAAGGCCAACCTCCCATCTATAGAATCCATCTACCAGGCCTGCTGTCAAGGAAAGGCCGCCAGCATTCTCAAAGATCCTTCCCACCCTGGCAATATTTTTCTACAATCTCTACCATCAGGGAGAAGGTAGAGAAGCCTGAACACATGCACTAGCCAGTGTCAAAACAGTTTCTACCCTACTGTTGTTAGAATACTGAATGGACTCGCAAACTCGCATTCGCCTGTACTTGTGTTTTTGTCGTTATTTACCTATTATTTACTTATCTATGCTATTTAACTATGTGATCTACCTGTATTGCTTGCAAGACAAAGCTTTTCACTGTGCCTCAGTACACGTGACAATAAATTCACTTCAATGTGATTTTGGTTTAACCCTGAATGAGATGCTGACAGACTATTTGGTATGTTGGATTAATTATGTAACCTTGCAGAATCTTGCACATGAATCACAGAAGGTTGGTCTGCAGGTACAACAAGTAATTAGGAAGGCAAATGGAATTTTGTCCATCATTGCAAAAGGGATTGAGTTTAAAAGCAGGGAGGTTATGTTGCAGCTATACAGGGTGCTGGTGAAGTCACACCTGGAATATTGTGTGCAGTTTTGGTTTCCTTACTCGAGAAGGGATGTATTGGCACTGGAGTGGATGCAGAGGAGGTTTATTGGGTTGATTCTGGATTTGAAGGGGTTGGCTTATGAAGAGAGACTGAGTAGACTGGGATTATATTCATTGGAATGCAGAAGAATGAGGGAGGATCTTACAGAAACATATAAAATAATGAAGGGAATTGATTAGGTAGAAATAGAGAAGATGTTTCCACTGGCGGGTGAAACTAGGACAAGAGGGCATAGCCTCAAGATTAGAGGGAGCAGATTTAGGACTGAATTGAGAAGGAACCTCTTCATCCAGAGGTTCTATGGAATTCCCTGCCCAGTGAAGTAGTTGACACTACTTCAGGAAATGTTTTTAAAGATAAGATAGATTTTGTTTTGTGCAATAAACGGGATATGGTGAGAGGGCAGGTGAGTGGATCTGCGTCCACGAAAAGATCAGCCATGATCTTATTGAATGGCAGAGAAGGCTTGAAGGGTCAGACGGCCTACTCCTGGTTCTAGTTCTTGTATTCGAAATCCCCTTAAATGTGGTTTGGAACAATTAGATTGCTTATCGACTTCCAAATCAAAACCGATTTAAAAATAAAACTTAGTTAAACGGTCACCCAGCTCTCATGGAGGTCGATACTGGCACAGCTATATCTGTGGTTGTAGAATGTGCCTTTAACAAGATTCGTTCAGGAATCTAACCCTTAAGTTTGCTCAAGACCTCAGCCAGACTGCGAACATACACTGTGGAACCGTTGCAGATTAAGGGTATGACTTCAGTTCCAGTCTCCTATGAGAAGTAGTTGGTGCAGATACCACTGGTGGTAGTAAGAGGCTTTGGCCGAAGCTAATTGGGGTGGAATTAGTTGAGAAAGATTCACCTGGACTGACTCAATATTTTTAGATTAGAAAATGGCTGCCACAGTGAAATCCTAGTGAAATACCCATAAGGATTTATATCAATTTACAGGATTGCCATTTGGGTATCATCAGCCTGCACCCTTTTCAAGCGGGCCGTGGAGAATATTTTATAAGGGCTACCACAGGTTGCCATTATTCTGGATGACATACTAATGACAGGGAAGACCAATAAAGTGCATTGGTCTCCTTAGAAGGGCAAAATGTGTGGTCCAGGTACCCCAAGAGACCTACTTGGGTTACAGAGTTGACAAAACTGGGTTACAACCTTTGGAAGAGAGTGAGGGGCGATCAAAGGAGCCCCAGTTCCCACGGCTATACTGGAGCTTAGGTCTTTCCTTGGGTTAGTGAATTATTACAGAAAATTCATACAAAACCTGGCCTCCATTTTGCCACCCTTACACCTGCTATTGAAAAAGAATCAGCGTTGGAAATGATCGCCGAGCCAAGAAGTAGACTTTTGGGAAAGGAAAAGCAACTATCATCATATAAAATCCAAAAATATATATAACCAGGAGATCTAGAATCAGCTCAGTTCAGGGAACTGACTCTGAGCTGATTGGCCAAGGCCAGTGTTCTGTGAACAAGTAAATAAAAGGTGACTTGGTGATGGGATACTGGCCTCTGTGCAGTCATTGCTGATACCATATATCATTTTCTCTCTTATCCACTGTTACATCATTTGGTAAAAGAAACACTGTGCAGTTCCCTCTTCAATTTGCCATTCATTTGAGTAATTGGATGTGCACACACCCCTCCCCGGTATGACATTGTTAAAATTAAATTGTCAGGGGGATCTAAGATGGCGGCGATCTGAGAAGATCAGACTGCAGAGCTTCACATTGCAGTAGGAGCAGGACGGTCCTTTAACCCATCCAACCCAGGTCATCAGGATTTCTTGGGGCATTAGAAAGATTGTGGAACCCCAAGAAACATTTAAAAATTGACTTACCTGTATTTTCAGCAGTCCAGAAATGCCTAAAAAGGGAGGAGGAGCATCTGAGGCCGGGCCTGCAGCTCAGCCTGCAGCAGCCTCGGAGCCGATTACTCTCCAGGACCTGGTGAACCAGCTCTCGAAGTCTCGCGAGATGTTGGGAAAACAGATTGAAGAGAAGCTGGCTCTAGTTTCTCTCATGCTGCAGAAGCATGAGCAGCAGCTGGGAGACCTGGAGAAGAGGATGGATGAGGTGGAGCACAGGGTCACAGTGGTGGAAGTTGATGCCAGTTCATTCAAGGAAGAGATCCAAGCCCTGAAGACGCAGGTTCATAACTTGCGTGACCAAGTGGATGATCTTGAAAACAGGGGCAGGAGAAAAAACATTTGGATCATCGGTCTGCCTAAGGGTAAGGAAGGTGAGCGGCCTGCGGAATTTGTTGAAGATTGGCTTCCAAAATTCCTTGACTTGGAGACTGGCATGAGAGGATTGAAGATAGAGAGGGCTCACCGGGTCACAGCACAGCGTCGGGTCTGGGTCAATGCCCTCATCCTTTCCTGGCGTGGTTCCATCATTACCGGGATAAGGAGAGAGTCATGAAGCCTTCCAGCCTCCAAGGGAAGGATCCAAAGGTCCTAATTTACGAGGGGTCTCAGATCATGTTTTTTTCAGGACTTTTCAGCGGCGGTGATCGTATGATGGTTTCAAGAGAAGATTGAAGGAGCTTGGGATTCAGTACTCCCTGAGATATCCGGCAGTGCTTCGGATCACCTTAGATGGATCTATGCATCTCTTTGACACATCGGAGAAGGCAAGAGACTTTGTGGACAAACTAACCTAATTTAAACAATTGTAGTATGTATAAATATTGTTGCTTGGGTATGCGTTTATCATTCTGTAAAAGAAATGGAGGAAATCCGGTTGGAGTTTTGTTTCTCCCCCTTTTTTTTCCTCCTTTGTTTCCTCTATTGATAATAATTTGGTTCAAACTATCTGGCGGTGGTTAAGATATACATTTTAAATTTCTAAGTTAGGACATATAAAAGGATGGGTGGAGTATTTATTCCCCTTTTTTTTAATAAAAGAATTTTTTTTATTCATATTGATATTCTATGGGGTGTTTATTCTTTTTAGCTTGTGCTTGCAATGCGGTTCTAGCTGGGAGAAATGAAGGTGGTTGAGATGGTTAGATGCCTATTTATTGGCAGTTTGGGACAGGTAGTTGCCCCCTCCGGGCAGGGGGTGAGTTCCCCTACTCAGCGTTATTGGTGCTTTATATGTTGGTTTGTTTTCTGGTTTTTGTTGTTTTTTATTTTTAATAATTTTGTATGTTTGTTAAATGTAGTGGTTTTAGTTTATGTAGTTTTTATAGTTGGTGGACCATGCGACACTAAGGCTCAGCAATTTGTGGTTCAGGTTCCTCCTCTCTGGAATTTAATTGCAATTGCAGAAGATTATGGCTAATGATTTGATTAAATAGTGTACCTGGAATATCAAGGGAAGTCACTCACCAATTAAGAGGAAGAAGGTACTCTTGAGTTTTAGAAAGGAGAAGGTGGATATTGCCTTGTTACAGGAGAGACATTTGGATGACAAGGAGCATCTGAAATTACAGGAGAATGGCTTTGACCGAGTTTATTTTTCATCATTTAATACCAGAAGTAGGGGAGTGGCTATATTGGTTAGGAAAAATCTCTCATTTAAATTGTTGGACTGTGTTAAAGACACATACGGGAGGTTTGTAATTCTTAAAGCCTTGATAAATGGGGAAGAATATGGCATTTTAAATGTTTATTGTTCCCCAGATCATCCTCTTAAATTCTTGGTAGATGTTTTTTCTAAACTGATAAGTCTCAAGTCTCGGCATATCATTATAGGGGGAGATTTTAACTGCCTCATGGACCCCACAGTAGACAGATTGCCTAAAGGTCCTTCGATACTCTCCGCACAAACTAAACAGTTATTGGGTTTGTGTGGGGAATTAGGGTTGGTGGACGTCTGGAGGTGTCTCCACCCTACAGGTGGAGATTTCACGTTTTTCTCCAATCTGCACAGATGTCACACGAGGATTGACTTTTTTCTGACCCCTGCGGTAACCCTGGATCCGGTGGCATCCTGTACAATTGGTAATATTGTCATCTCTGATCATGCTCCAGTGCATCACATGGTTAATATTAAGGATGTTACTGTGGATTCAAGGTACTGGCGAATGGACCCCTTTATTCTCATGGACAGTAAGTTTGTGGAGTATTTCTCTAGGGAATTTCAGGCATTCCTAGACATCAACGTAGGCTCGGTTGATAGCTCATCTGTTCTCTGGAAAATTGCCAAAGCTTATGCCTGGGGGGTAGTTATTTCATTTTCCACCAGTAGGAAGCGGCTGAAGGGTGAGCAGCAACGTCTCCTTGAAGCACGGTTGAAGGCAGCCAAGAAGGCCTACTTTGACAGACCCTCATTGGTCAAATTACAGAGGATTGCGGCACTGCGGTCTACACTAAATTCCGTGCTCACACAGACGGTAAAGAAGGAGCTGGTTTTTGCAAAGCAAAGGTTATATGCACATGGTGACAAGCCAGGCAAATACTTAGCATACCTTGCCAGAAAGAAGTGCCCCAAAAACCATTACAGCGATTAGGGAAGGGTCTGGGAACCTAACATGTGATTCTAAAAAGATTAATGTGGCGTTCCAGAGATTCTACTCTAAGTTATATCAGTCTGAGAATTGTGAGGAGGGGCAGGCCAAAATCTTTTTTAGAGATCTGAAGTTCCTGGATGAGACTCCCGAACAACAGTCCTTTCTCAATGCCCCATTATCAGAGCAAGAAGTGCAGGAAGCTGTGAGGCAGCTTCAGAGTGGAAAGGCACCCGGTCCTGATGGACTTCCCAGTGAATTCTATAAGGAATTTATAAGTATACTGTCAGGCCTGATGCTGAATATGTTTAATGATTCATACAGTCATGATTGTCTCCCAACATCTCTGAGAGAGGCCAATATTTTACTTATCCTTAAAAAAGGGAAGGATCCGGAAGACTGTGCTTCATACAGGCCCATCTCGCTCTTAAATGTGGACTTTAAGATCCTCTCCAAGGCTCTTGCGTTAAGGCTGGAGACTGTGTTACTCTCTATTATCAAAGAGGATCAGACGGGCTTCATAAAGGGTCACAGATCCTCCAATAACGTTAGGAGGCTGCTTAACGTAATTCAAGCATGACAACAGCAGTCAATACAGGGATTGGTGATTTCTTTAGATGCAGAGAAGGCATTTGACCGAGTTGAGGGGCCGTACCTTTTCGATACTCTTGGTTTGGTCTGGGTGAAGTTTTCATAAGATGGGTAAAGGTTCTCTATAGTGTACCTCTCGCTGCGGTCATTACCAACAGGGTACACTCAAGCAATTATAATATTTCTAGGGGCAGCCGGCAGGGCTGTCCCCTTTCACCATTACTTTTTACGTTGGTGATTGAACCGTTGGCAGAGGCCATTCGTGGGGATCTCAATATATCAGCTCCAGAAGTGGAGTCAAAATTACATAAGATCTAGTTGTATGCAGATGATGTTCTAATTTTCTTGACAAATCCAGCAGTCTCAGTGCCTTGCCTGATACAATGCCTTCACGCATTTGGCGCTTTTTCAGGGTATAAGATTAATTTTGCTAAATCAGAGGCTATGCCTATGGGAGTTTTATGAAAGAGCTGGCTCTTGAGAGTGACTATAGATTCCCATTTAGGTGGTCACAGGGAGGTTTTGTGTATTTGGGCAAATTCATTACTCCAGTTCTGGATTGGGTATTCAAAGCCAATTTTACTCAATTATTTGAAAAAAATTAAACAAGATATCCAAAGATGGGAGGCACTTCCAGTCTCATGGTTGAGTCGGATAGCGCTTATTAAGATGAGTATTCTCCCTCGTTTGCGATACCCTATATGGATGCTTCCCCCTGATTTTCAACAAACAAACACTCAGGAGACTGAACGGTTGGTTCAGCTCCTTTATCTGGCACCGTAAACGGCCCTTCATTAAGTTAGCCAAACTGCAGTTGCCTTACAGACTGGGGGCAGTAGACCTTCCGGACATTAAAAATTACCAATTAAGCTCACTTTTGACCTACATGAGTGATTGGGTTTGTGGGGACCCTCTTTCAATATGGCTAGATATCGAAGTCTCCCAGACAAGGTGCCCCCTCACCAGTTTGCTGTTTTTGGGCAAGGTGAGGACAGTTGGGGAATATTGCCATAACCCAATAGTCATCAATACTGTTAAAGCATGGAGGGCAATTCAGCAGAGGGAAGGTAATATTGGCAAAACATCTTTGTTTACACCTTTAGTGGGTATGTCAGGTTTTCAATCGGGTATGATAGATTCAGGATTTAAACGTTGGGCAGCTAGGGGAATATCTTGCATGGGTGATTTATTTGAGGGAGACGTAATGATGTCCTTTGATCAGTTTGTACGGAAGTACGAGTTACCTAATAGACACCTCTTTCGTTTTTGTCAAGTTAGAGATTTTATTCAAAAAATGACCACACTTTTGACTGATCCCTACAAATCTGACATAGAAAGAGGGGTACTAAGGGCTAAGAGTACACTCTCTGTCAGTACTCTATATCACCAATTGGGGGTGCCAACTCAGATGAGTCTGATCAACTCTACAAGATATGGGAAAAAGAGCTGGGTGTTGAAGTTTCTTCAGAGGCATGGGAGGATATTTGGGAGAATGCAAGGAAGATATCAATTTGCAATAGGACCCATGCTTTACAGTTGAAGATTCTCCACAGGGTCCACTTAGCCCCAGACCGTTTGTCAAAATTTAAACCAGGGGTGTCTTCAGCATGCCCCAAGTGCAAGGTCTGTACGGGTACTCTTACCCATTGTCTTTGGTCTTGTGACAGGCTTCAAACATATTGGAGCACTGTGGTGGGTGCAATGGAGAGGATTTTAGGTGTAGGAGTGGAGAAGGACCCTATTTCGCTCCTTTTGGGCCTACCCATTGTATTTCCTGCAGACTCGCATAAGGCAAAACTTTTCAATATTCTTACGTTCTGTGCAAGGAAGAATATCTTGCTAGGTTGGATATCAGAAAACCCTCCAGGCCTGTCGGGTTGGCGGAAGATTGTTATGGAGCATATTCCCCTGGATTTTCTCACAAATATGGTACACCACAAAACTGAGAATTTTTACAAGACATGGCAACCCTTTTTGGAATACCTGGACACAGATTTATCTGCCACACTAACAAGGGCTTTTATATAGCTCTAACGATTGTGTTTCATAAGTCCAATATCCAGGGAGGAGGAACTGTGAATGTATGAGTGTTTTGTTTGGCTGGGCTGAGTTATTACTGTTTATTTGTTTGTAGTTAGGTATTAATTTATTTAGTTAAATAGCTAGTTTAGGTTTTTTTTTCATTTTATACTTTATATATGTTTATACATTCGCTTAGGAGAGTGGGTTGAGGATTTTTTTTATTATTTGGGTTTAGTTTTGTATTGTTTTTGTACTGTTTTGAATTGCATTGCTTTGTATTTGTTGTAATATTTAAAAATCTATTTTGCTTATGAAAAATATATTATATAAAACAATTAAATTGTCTATCTTTTCTCTTCTGAGCTCACGTAAATGTCCCACAACCATTTGATTATATTAGTTATGATCTGCAGGTGTAAATTTAATGGATTATACCATCAGCAAAATATTACAGCCTGCTTAACTCACCTTTACATCACTTACTGTTTTGCTTAGGACTGAAACACTGATGGGGTAGAATCTGTGATATATTATTTTCTGTTCTGGTAAAAGAAGGGTTTTATTTTTTAAAAGGTTTTTCTCCTGAAATTGTATTCTTTTCAAGAGTTAAATCAATTATTGCAGATTTGCTTATTTGTCTAATTTTGTAAATGTCTAATTTCTTGGTTTCTTCATTAGAGTTATTCTTTTATTGATAAGCGTGCTATTTGTTTAGTGAAGTGAACCCAATGACCCACATGTACTCCAACCCAGTCTATTCCATCTCAGTGTGCTTTTTTGTTGGCTGCTTACAGCATTGCTGTGGTAGTATGTCATTAAATGCCTTTGCTTTCTTTCACATCTTTATTCAAAGTAAGTTTCCAGCAGCAGAGAAAAAACCCATTCATCAAGTATTGTGTTTCAGAATGACACATTCACAGCAGGAGGCTCATGTCATACGTATCTCTCCAATGTACAGATTTCAGGCTGCATCCTCATAATCTTTGGGATTTCATTTTGTTTTGTGACTCTGTACAGACATCTTGAGAATTATTGCGCACCATTTGTATATGTTGATCTTCATTTCTAAAGATTTATTTCCTAAAACGCTGATTTCAAGTGTTTAATCCCTGTCAGCACTTACTAATCAGCAAAGTAAGGCAATTTTATTTCACACAAATATTGACCAATGTGAGTTTGCCTCCAACAGAGTATTTTACCTGTCATGCCAATGGTTGTTATCTTCCATAACATTTAGAAACTTGGTGAGAATGTTATGATATTAAAGAATCCAACAAATATTTATGACAGAAATCATACATAAATACTACACTCCTCAGATATCCAAGTGCAGGGCAAATATAAAGCTAATATATTACAATAGAGAAGCAAACATCTACTAATATGTCATGCTTTAAGAGATCTAAAGATAAGATGGAATATGAGATGATGAGCATGTCTCTTAGTGGTAAACTGACATACTATTTGTGAGACATAACACAATATCATAATTTTATGCAAAAGGTACACAATTTTACCAAAAATTAGCACAGTTCCAATTTTGGAGAGTTTCAAGTAGGCTTTCTGTTTGTGAGCCCTAACAAGCTCACATGGTATATTCTCCAAAATATTACACCATTGCCTATGCATCGTATCTCTATGGTGCCTTGCTTGTACTTTCTTGCACTCGCCAGCAACAGAAGTACTTAGTGCTGTCGGAACCTTCGTGGATTTCTGGCGTCTGTGTCACATTTGAGTATTCTCAAGCACAGTCATGCGATTATTGAATCAATTGGCCAAAACAATGCCTTGAGCAGAAGTAGTGATCAAAATGTGCAATGCAGTGTTCAGACAGTGTCTAATTCTGTTTGTCAAGACAAAGGAGACATCATGCATTGTCAGTAACATAGAGAAACATTTCAAAGTATTTTTTTTTCAAAGTTGCTCCAACTTTTTCAGGGAGGAGAGATTTACCCCGGAGTGATTTAAACAATTGACTGAGGATTGGTTAATAGCAGAAAATATTGAGTTAAAGTTAAAACCAAGAGCCAATGAAGCAGAAATAGTTGAGGCAACAATATTGCCTCTAGGATCGGAAGAAGAGGCTAGCTAATGCAACAGTTTGTGTTGGCTAGATTTCAGTTGCAGATGAAGCAGTTCAAATTCAATTGGAAAAAGAAATGAGAAAGGCAAATGTTTCAACTTGAACCCAGAGAATGAAATTGGCAAGGAAGAGAAAAGGAAAAGAAAGAGAACCTCAAAGAGAGGAAGAATGAACTAGCTAAGGGGAAGCATAGTTTATGTGGTTTAAAACAAGCTGTTTCAGTCAATAGAAAGGTTAGTAAGAGATTTAAATTGATCCAAGGAAACCAGTATATTTTCATCACCATAAGACAGGGCACGTAAAATCAAATTGCTAGATGCAAAAACATTAAACCAGTGGGAGTAATAGGAATACTTCAGAGGGCTTCAGGGATCGAAAACAGTACTGATAATGTAAATGTGTTTGAAATAATTCCAATGGCGCACATGAAACATGTTCCTTTGGAACTTATGAGAGTGGGGGCATGGGGGTTAGACATGGGGATTCTTCTTTAATACTGTTAAACTGAGTCAGGTTAGTGGAGGTTATAGAGATTTTGTTTCTCTATAAGATAAAAGTGCTCCCTTACTCTTCCACCAACGTAAGTAAACAAAATTAATTATTTAAAAGCTACTGGTACAGATCAGCTTTTGATTGTTCATGACATTTGTACTCCAGATGGTTTGATGAAAGGGAAAGTATTAATTGGGACCTTTATGGGATTGTACAATGTTCATTTACAAAATAATTCAGTAGGCAGTATTATAGCTGTGAGAATTGTATCTAGTTTACTTAATGAGGCAATGGTAATGTTTTGCAAGCTTGAAATTCTTGGCATCTGTGAATGTTTCATGAAAGCCAATTGAGATAAAAGAAGTAGATTTTGTAAAGGAGCTTCCTCAACTATTCCAAAATTATGCAGTAGCTAAAGCCAAGCTCATAAAGGTAGATTAGCCCAGCACCAAGAAAGGTTAGTACTAAAAATGCAAGAATGTGAAAGGTGACATGAGGAATTTGGGTCTACTAAAGGAAAATGAATCAATGCAGAGAACCCACTTTCATACAGAAAAGATTGCTGATGAAAAATGGACATGAGAGCATTGGTCACAGGAAATAAAACACCTAAATGAGGGCTAGAAATGTCTAAATGATAAATGTTTGGAAGTAATTAAAAATTAAAAATTTCAAGTATCATGAGTCTCTATGAAATATCATGACAAATGCCTTAGAAAAGTAAAGGCAATTGCTGTTGATCAGAACAGTTAGCGACCGTGAACTAAATATCCAGATTGACAACCTATTGGAACTTCATCTTAGAATGAATAATAGTAGCTTTGAACTCCAATGCAATCTGGGGAATAGAAAGAAAAGATGTGCAATAGGGGCAAGCTGATCTAGACTTTAAAAAGTATTAATGGGAAATTTTAAAGAACCGAATGAGGAGCTAACTAGTAAACTGAAAGAGTCTAAGAAGCAATTAGTAACCATGGAGGGAGAATTCCAAAATGAATGGAATGCCCATTATGAAGTTGCCAGGATTCTGTAGATAACTCCAAAACATAAGCAAAATGAGTTTGCTGGACAGTTGCCAAGCTGAATTAAAAATCAACAAACTTGAAAATTAATTGAAAATTAAGAGATGTTTGGAGAAAATTGTGGATCCAATGGAACGGAAGACCCCTTTGTTGAAGTGCTAGTGATAAGAAAATGTGTGTGTACAGAAGGCACAACAAGGCAGATAAACCAGCAAGTGACTTAATAAAGAGAGAAAGCTCGCTCAGTGTTTCGTTCATCTTTTGTTTTTCTAAACAATGAAATTGCAAAATCTGTTACGAAGGAAGTGGCTGAAAGCTATCTGTCAATCTGAAATACATACTTAATATAGCAAAGTTAAAGACCCATTGAAAATCAATAGAGGAGGAGTAAGGAAAAACTTACTCAACTTAGTAAAGTTGAGAAATCTATGTAAAAGTCATTTGTACCAAACAGTATGATTACTATGCATCCAAATGTGAAGAGGGGGAAGCCAGTAGAGTGTTACTTTGCAGTTTCATTAGTAAGGTTGAAAATCCAAATACAAATTGATTTAGATTTTTCTAAAGAAAGCTTTAATATTGATCTGGAGAGCATCCATTAACCATTGCAGTCGATTTTCTGTCATTCAGCCAATTTCATGTTCATATCACTACTGTCCCTTTTATTCCATGAACTTTAATTTTGTTCACAAATTTATTGTGCAGTACTTATGCCTTTTGGATAAAAGTCCTTGTACAGTTTAGTGCTTTATCAACTTGAAGTACAGACATTCTGTCTAATAGCTCCTCCTTATCAATATTAAATGCTTCTGGTGCATTAATTACCTCATCTTTCAGCACAACCTGTGCAGAATTTTCTAGTTTTAAAAACAGAGGCAAGGTATTAAATTAATACCATAGCCATACCCTACCCCCTTGTATAAATCTCCTTTTTGGTCCCTAATCAGCCAAATCCCCCAGAAGATACAATGTCACTTAGAACATAGAACATAGAACTTAATTATGCCCAACAAAATGGCAGCTCAGAAAATGGCACCTTCTAAAGTTTAAATGTTGACATAGGGAGATCAGCAGAGCATGATTCACTGAGTACACATGTGCAACAGCATAAGGAAGTGTCTAGGACATACCAGTAAGCAACTTACTGGAAGCAACTTTGCACCTCAGCCTTGAAGCAGAAGATACATTGTTGACTTTTAGGATCCAATCTACAACATTGGCATCAAAGCAAAATCTCTTATGTGCGCTGGACAGCCTATTGTCAAGCTTCCAATTTGCCTGAGTCTTTGCGCATAGTATTCACACCTTAAGTAATCAGTCGAGTGAATGTCCAAATCTATCAGCAGTTCACCAGGACTCCCAAGGACAGCAACTCTAGCAACCTTGACAGAACCTTAGACTTGACTATGGGCTGCAATTGCCCTTTGATCTGCAAAGCATGAAAGGCAGCATTGAGAGGGACTTTTCAAGCATCTCATCTCTCGTGTCCGCTCATGCACATTAAGCATTCTGAAATGCAGCTGAGAATATTATTGATTCTTTGTAAGAGACAAGCATTCACCAGAAATCATCAATGTGCATTCTCCCAGCATTTTAGGTTCATACAAAAAATCACAAAGGTGAGTACAGCTTTAAATAGTTCATCAGCAGCATGCTTCCAGGCTGGAAAAACACTGACTTCCTGTTAGATGTAACACTTAGATTATTGGGCATGATGATGCACACATTTAATAAAATGGGTCTTTATTCACGTACCCAACACTAATTGTAATATTTATATTAACGTTGTGCTTCCTATACATCTTTGGGTCAAATTAGCAGATGCCTCGGTGCATATATAAATCAGTTTGTCTCCTTATTAAATTTATCATTTGCTGAATTTTAATTAATTAAACTGTACAGCCATATTCTTTATCTAGCTTGCATTGTTAGGTTTCACTGGTTGAAGCCAAAGTCATGTTTTGTTTATCTTTTCTATTTGAAATGAGTACATGAAGACATTTTATTAATGCAGTATATAACATTGCAATAAGACAATACAGGATCAACCACCTGTATTGCTCAGGAGAGGCTTTTTTAGTCAATAAAGTCAAATTAAATAGTATAGTTTAATCATCAAACTCTGTAATTGTATGGTTCTACATTTCTAGATGGCTTTCATAAAGCATAACACTGTAGATTATTTTTATCAGAATGTTCAATTATATTCACTTTTACTGTAGTGTAAACTTTGGTAACCTTACCGCAAATCTCTTTATATAGTCAGAGACATTAAATCCTCCGGTACTGAGACGAACAGATCTATACAACTGAGAGTCTTTGTGCAGCATTTCCATTAGGCCTTTTGCATTCATAAACTTGTGCAAGCTTGAGAGCAAACTATAACAAAGCAATTCTCCTCTAGTCCATGATGGATGGATACTTGATTAGTGCTAATGTGACGCATCAAGTATTTCATCTTATCAGGCACTTTACTTGGCATTTCAAAAATTCTGTTTAAATATTGCCATGCTTACGTGCGTCAACTCATATCTACAACTCTGATATTTCCTTCCTGCAAGACAGATCTTGAGCTTGTTTACACCATTAGAAAGCACATTGGGAAATTTAAGCACAAATAATTTGAGATTCGAAGGACCTGCTCTGTGTGGCCACAATGGAGAATGTAGGCATTGCTCATTGGGAATTCAACACATAGTGGCCAAGACAGACAATTTATTATTGCATTCCCATCTTGTTAGTAAACAAACTAACAATCGTAAAACTGTTGTGGCATTTCCTGTCCACTAAATCATCAGTGTTTATGGAACAATCAAATCCACTGGCTTTCTAGTTTTCATTCATTAACTATTTTCTCATCCAGGTTGGCATTAGAAGGCAAAACTAGGACTAAATATCTTGAATAGCAGATTTG
This sequence comes from Chiloscyllium punctatum, assembly GCF_047496795.1. Classification (NCBI taxonomy): domain Eukaryota; kingdom Metazoa; phylum Chordata; class Chondrichthyes; order Orectolobiformes; family Hemiscylliidae; genus Chiloscyllium; species Chiloscyllium punctatum. The sequence continues at coordinate 42,181,823 of NC_092764.1, forward strand.
TTTTAAGAATTTCCATGTTTTTTCATGTTGGTATCTCTGGAAGCAATGGGCAGAATTTTATTTCTTTGAGACTCAGCGTAAAGGTGAACCAAGGAGGCACTTTCACTTCGGATGGGTCAGATTTACTCGCACAATTATGATCTTTGCAGCTCAATACATATCCACACGGGGTAAAGTCTTAAATGTTTTGTGTGCAGCAAGTTCTGCCCCCTGCCAGGAATTTCTGAGCTCCAACTTCTGGATACCGTATTTAAAAGGCACCAGTGCACCAGTACTCCATTGTCTGCATCTTAGGAGCAGTGCTCAAGCTCTGTCATCACCACCTGGAGGCATCAGAGGACAGGCAAAAGGCAGCACCACACTTCAGCCTTGCCATCCTAAAGGTTGTCCTGAAGACCGTCCGGTGGGAAGGGAAGCACTTTTCCTTCAGGATGGTAACACGGGGCAGATAAAGGCAGCATGGACAGAGGTACCATTGGAGGTCAGCACCCAGGGACAGCTCAGAAAGACTTGGCTTCAATTCTGTAACAGGGTGAAAGATCTCCTGTGCTCTATCAGGTTGTGTGCCACTGTCTCACAATGTTCACTGCACTAACTTCATCAATCCTTTTTGTTACTTCCTCAAAATTTTTAATCAAGTTAGTATAACACTACCTTCTCTTAACAAAGCCATCTGTGGTTATTCCTAAGTAACAGTTAATCCTGTCTCTTAATATTTGATTCCAGTAATGTGCCTACCCTTGACACCAGACTGACTATGATTATCTGGATTAGTGGTGCTGGAAGAGCACAGCAGTTCAGGCAGCATCCAAGTAGCTTCGAAATTGACGTCTGGCCTATTTCTCACACTTTTTTTAATAGGAGTACACCTCTAATCATCTGGCACCTGATCTCTCTACAGAGGATTGGAAAATGATCATTAGAGCATCTATTATGTTCTTCCTGGCTTCATTTAACAGTCTAGGAAACAATTGAAAAGGGGTGAAAGCCAAGATACAACAATCAAGATGATGGACCTATATCTCATCACAACACATCCACTCTTCTGGCGGACAGCAGAGGTGTTTGTCTGAATCAGTAGATAGCTTAATTAATCTATGCAAATTAGCAGTCTATTTGAGCCACCGACGTTAATTTCATGAGTGTATTCTTTGCTTAGAACAAAAGATGAGACAATAACAGCTCAGAGTTAACATTCCGTTTGTGAGCCTAAGAAGCAGGAATGCTGTCCTGATTTCCACAAGAATAATGTAACACAGCCAGTATGGGCTCTCCCTTTCTTAGCAATTGCAAACGTCTCCCTGCCCAAGTGTTTCATTTCACTTAGAATAAAAGCAAAAAAGTTGGAAAATTGAGATCCCGCTTCTGAAATCTACTTCTAGGCAATGGACTATGCTGAGAAAAGCCACCAGAGGTTCAGGGTCATGCTCATGGACCAAATGAAGGTATTCTGTAAAACAGTACCCAATCTGTATTCAAGCTCCCAATGTAACGGAGAGCACATTGTGAGCAGTGAATACAGAATACTTGAAAGAAGAACACACACCAGTGCTTCACCCCGAAGGAGTGTTGGGGCCTGGGATGGTGAGGAGAGAGGAGATAAAATCACAATTCTTATATCTCCAGTGATTACACGCTTCAAAAAGTGCAATAGGAGAGAGAATGGAGTAAAGGGAGAGACTGAGGAGTGGACCAGGATATCACAGAGGCAACAGTTCCTTCCCTGTGATATCAATGAAGATGGCACAAATGACAAACAATAATCTGGTGAAGACAGAGGCTGGTGGTGTGAAAGGTGAGGACATAGGGAACTCTATTGGAGGGATAGGAAGGGGCAGAGCAGAAGTGCAGGAATTTGGCAGACCCGGTTGAAGGCTTCACCAATCACCGTGGAACTTCTATAGTGCTTCTGAGATGGCTTCAATTTCACTCAACGGAGGATGTTACTGCCTCACTGTGATAAAAATGTATGATCAGTGGCAGGAGACCCCACATCTCCTCTTTTTGGGAAGTCCTGCTGCATAAAATGCCAAACAAGAACTTAACTAGGCAACAAAGCCTCTTTGGGTTAGAGGTCCTACTCACTGAGAGCTGCCGGGCAATAAGAAAAGCACACCACCAGAAAGATGGTGGCTGCTGATGGTAATACATCCATATGAGGCCCATGATCTCCAAAAGACCACTGCTACAAAGTAATAATGGGAATGGGAATCATAGGTTGGAGGAGAGGAACAGAGTTTACAGCAAGGATAATAAGAGGTCTCAACAGGTCCCTCACTTCCCGCTCCTAAATTCCTCAGTCAGGAACTTTTTGATCAATCCAGCAGGATTTGCTTTTCATTCAGGCATCCTGTGTGGCAAGCCTTAACCTTACCAGCAACAATGGGATCAGGCCCTTAGATGTGTGTTAATTGCCCATATCAGTGGGACAAGAAGTTTGCAACTGGCAGAAACAAGGAGGTCACAGGTTCCCTACCCAACACCCTCACCCATAATTAAAGCCCCCCCCCCCCCCCCCCCCCCCACTATCCCCCCTACCCAACCCCCACACCTCCAAACCCATCAGAAAGGAAGGCATTAAATTATGCCAAATTGTTTGAATTAAAAACATCAACAGATGTTCATTTAACACTGCGTTAATATCTCTATTTCTGAATCAGTTCAAGTTCTATTCAGGATATAGAGTCATAGAGTCATAGAGATGTACAGCATGGAAACAGACCCTTTGGTCCAACCCGTCCATGCCGACCAGATATCCCAACCAAATCTAGTCCCACCTGCCAGCACCCGGCCCATATCCTTCCAGACGCTTCCTATTCATATACCCATCCAAATGCCTCTTAAATGTTGCATTTGTACCAGCCTCCACCACATCCTCTGGCAGTTCATTCCATATACGTACCAACCTCTGCATGAAAAAGTTGTCCCTTAGGGAAAAGACTTTGCCTATTTATCCATTCCATGCCCCTCATAATTTTGTAAACCTCTATAAGGTCACCCCTCAGCCTCCGACGCTCCAGGGAAAACAGCCCCAGCCTGTTCAGCCTCTCCCTGTAGCTCAGATCCTCCAACCCTGGCAACATCCTTGTAAATCTTTTCTGAACCCTTTCAAGTTTCACATCTTTCCGATAGGAGGGAGACCAGAATTGCATGCAATATTCCAACAGTGGCCTAACCAATGTCCTGTACAGCCATAACATGACCTCCCAACTCATGTACTCAATACGCTGACCAATAAAGGAAAGCACACCAAATGCCTTCTTCACTATCCTATCTACCTGCAACTCCACTTTCAAGGAGCTATGAACCTGCACTCCAAGGTCTCTTTGTTCAGCAACACTCCCAATGACCTTACCATTAAGTGTATAAGTCCAGCTAAGATTTGCTTTCCCAAAATGCAGCACCTTGCATTTATCTGAATTAAACTCCATCTGCCACTTCTCAGCCCATTGGCCCATCTGGTCCAGATCTGAGGTAACCCTCTTCGCTGTCCACTACACCGCCAATTTTGGTGTCATCTGCAAACTTACTAACTGTACCTCTTATGCTCGCATCCAAATCATTTATGTAAATGACAAAAAGTAGAGGACCCAGCACCGATCCTTGTGGCATTCCACTGGTCACAGGCCTCCAGTCTGAAAAACAACCCTCCACCACCACCCTCTGTCTTCTACCTTTGAGCCAGTTCTGCATCCCAATGGCTAGTTCTCCCTGTATTCCATGAGATCTAACCTTGCTAATCAGTCTCCCATGGGGAACCTTGTCGAACGCCTGACTGAAGTCCACATAGATCACATCTACTGCACTGCCCTCAATCTTCTTTGTTACTTCTTCAAAAAACTCAACCAAGTTTGTGAGACATGATTTCCCATGCACAAAGCCATGTTGACTATCCCGAATCAGTCCTTGCCTTTCCAAATACATGTACATCCTGTCCCTCAGGATTCCCTCCAACAACTTGCCCACCACTGAGGTCAGGCTCACCGGACTATAGTTCCCTGGCTTGTCCTTACCACCCTTCTGAAACAGTGGCACCACGTTAGCCAACCTCCAGTAATCTGGCACCTCACCTCTGACTATCGATGATACAAATATCTCAGCAAAAGGCCCAGCAATCACTTCTCTAGCTTCCCACAGAGTTCTCGGGTACACCTGATCAGGTCCTGGGGATTTATGCACCTTTAACCGTTTCAAGACATCCAGCACTTCCTCCTCTGTAATCTGGACATTTTGCAAGATGTCACCATCTATTTCCCTACAGTCTATGTCTTCCATATCCTTTTCCACAGTAAATACTGATGCAAAATATTCATTTCGTATCAGCCCCATTTTCTGTGGCTCCACACAAAGGCCACCTTACTGATCTTTGAGGGGCCCTATTCTCTCCCTAGTTACCCTTTTGTCCTTAATATATTTGTAAAAACCCTTTGGATTCTCCTTAATTCTATTTGCCAAAGCTATCTCATGTTATATGATGGACAAATATGTCCAAACAGATTGATTCAAGAGAATATATCAATGGGGTGGCACAGTGGCTCGCACTGCTGCCTCACAGCACCAGGGTCCCAGATTCAATTCTAGCCTCAGGTGACTGTCTGTGTGGAGTTTGCACATTCTCCCTGTGTCTGCATGGGTGTGTTCCGGTTTCCTCCCACAGTCCTAAGATGTGCAGATCAGGTGAATTGGCCATGCTAAATTGCCCATAGTGTTAGGTGCATTAGTCAGAGAGAAATTGGTCTGGGTGGGTTACTCTTCGAAGGGTTGGTGTGGACTGGTGGGGCCAAACGGCCTGTTTCCACACTGTAGGGAATCTAATCTAATCACATTCGCTTTGAAATTTAGGACATTAGTTTCAAGTCCCATACAACACCAAGACTTGAACTTAGTTATTAATGCTCCCAATCTTTCCTGTTCCCAACTATAAATGTGAAAATACTCATCCAACGCTTCCAATCATTTTGACATCTCCTGATACCTCTGCTGATTCCTCTCTCTCTATCTCTGTTTGTTCTCTTACTCTGTTAGGAGAACTACAGCTGATTTACACCCATTCCCCAAGCTCGCAGGATCAACATTACACCCATTTACCAAGGACTGTGGTCAGAGACTGTCGGTCCCCAGCTGTTGCCTTCCTCCACAGCTGTATCTTACTAGCCGCCAGTCAGCCCGTCAATTTGGTAGAAAACAAAATGATGTCCTTCCATTAAGATCAGTGGGAGCCTACGTCCCTGTCCTAACCAGGATCATTGACTGATTTCATATTTTCCCTCATTTCCTGCCTGTTAATATCCAGGCTTCAGTGCCCTCCAAGGAATATAGGTCATAGAACAGTGAGAAACCAAACATTTTCAATGCAGGCGGTGCACATTTCAGAGCTCGGAGGAAATAGAAACCAGAAGATCTGTGTAATTTAATACTGTTTTATATATAAATATAGAACAATCAATGCGTCAACAAAATCATTGCAGTCAAGAAACTTTAATGAAAAACAGCTGCTAGATCAGGCATGATCTCAGTCAGTAAGATCTGGCAACAGTTAATGCTAATATTATTCATTTTTGGAGCATAAATTCACAAGTTTAAGCAGATATACAACTACAAAATATTTGGCTATGACTAACCGATCTGCCTTTCACGCAAGAACATGCCTTGCATTTAGAGTTGCAGCCTCAAAAGCTGGTCTGACAGCATTTTACAGAGAAGAATAATAATTGATTGTATGCCAAAACAGTTGTGTATAATCGATTCAACTTGGACTTTGCCTCAATTACAAAAGGTTAAGATATCGAAATAAATGGCTGTGAAAACAAAGTACCCTCTGTAGTTATTATTTGCTCCCTGTTACATGTGGGAAAACTTCAAACACATTAACAAGAGTGAAGTTTAAGTACACTGGCTCTATAATATGTCTGTTCATTTCCAACAACAGTTACTAGGCTATTCGTGGTATATTTTAGTATTCTTCTTCTGGCTTCTACTTGTCAAGGGTCAGATATAAAATTAGCAAGGAGACTGGCAAGGAAACAGCAAGATTTCAACAAGAGAGGTGCAGCAAAAAAGAACAAGCAGAGCAGGGCAGACTTTGAAGAGTGCACAGAGGGAGAAAAGAGCGTGACATCAAGCAAAGCAGTACTAAAAAACAGAGTCCATGAGGAGGGTGCTTAGAGCCTGCAAACAGCTAGACAACAGAGAGATGGTAGGAAACAATGAGTGAAACAGAAAATAGCAAGACGTCAAGGAAATCAAAGCCAGAAAACAGGTTGATATCAAGAGCAGTGCCAGAAAGCAGTGAGGTCTCAGGCTGAGCACAGCCAGAAAGCAGAAGACAACAAGGAGAGTGCAACCAGAAGACAGGGGGAATGTGAGAAGAGTGGGTCCAGATAGGAGTCAGGCTTCAAGGAAAGTGGGACTATAAATAAGCAGACTTTGTGGAGAGCTTGAGCCAGAAAACAGCAAGACTTGAAGAAAAGTAAATCTACCCACCAGGAACCATGAAGCCTGTAAGTTCAAAGCCCACATTTGGAATCAACATCAAGAAACATGGCATCACAGTGAAGAATCGTCTCTTTAGTATTTCTATTTATTTTATCTAAATGCAGGAATTTCCTATGTACTAAGAACAATATTAATCAAAATAATAAAATACAAGCACAATCAAGACTTGAAGCATTTATTATAATTTAATGACACAAACAAATAATTAAATAAAGGTTACTGGACAGGTGATATGTTGCAGGGATATGTTGCGCTTTATGGGATTGGATGGGTGATCAGTAAACATGTCTGTTGCAAGTGCTTGTGGTACAAGGAATTTTGTTTTAGAATTGCTGAACTGGAGGCCAAATTGCAAATGCTGTGCTGCATCAGGGAGGGGAAAAGTTACCTAGACACATTATTCTAGAAGGCAATCACACCTCATATATTATAGTAATCTGATTTGGTGTATGGCAAAGGGCACGAAGGTATGACTGCAAGTGTTTTAGTAAAACTAATTTTGAATCCCCACCCTCTGTTTGTCTCATACAATAACAGCACCTGAATAAACATGTTTCATGAGTAATTAACTGGTCAAAGTCTATTTATAGACCATTTTACAGGCAACATGATAATAGCAGGTGACAGGGCAGTTAGAGAGATGGAAATAAATTTCTGTATCGAAGAGCAAGAGCCCAGAAGGTTGTGTTCCATTCAAAGTAAAATACTGTGGATGCTGGAAATCAGATACAAAAGCAGAAAGTGCTCGAACCACTCTGCAGGACTGGAGAGTGAAACAAAGTTAACATTTTGAGTCCAATATGACTTTTCTTCAGAAGTCGAGAAAGAATAGCAAAGAAGTCATTTGTAAGTAGCTTGTAGACCCCTGATGATAACCGTGCACTGGTATTGGGCATTCAGTAAGAAATAATGGGATTTTATAAGAAAGGTATGGCAATAATCAGAGGTGATTTTAATCTAAAGATAGATTGAATGAATAACATTGGCAAAGGTAGCCTGAAGGTGAGTTCATAGAATGTTTTTCAGAAGAATTCCTTTGAGGAACATGTTCCACAGCTAACGAGAGACCAAGCTGCCCAGCTGGGGGTATACAATAAAGCAGGATTAATTCATGGCCGCACAGTAAAGGAAAAATCTAGGATGGTATGGTCATATACACGTCAATTTCAAAAGCTGTAAACATAAATATCAAAGAGATTTAACTTTAGCCCAGAGATATTCTTTTTAGATACTCAATCACAGTGAAATACCTATTTTGGGTTCACTCTGAGAGCTGGCTCTTGAGGGAGCTGGATCAGTGTGTGTGCACATGAGTGCGTCTGAGGGGAAGGGGACTGTCTCTGGACCAGCTGCCCCACATCCAGTATGCTCAAAGGAAGGAGGAGAAAGAAAGAAGAAGGAGGAAGAAGGAGAAAGAGGAGGAGAAAGGAGGAGGTGAGAGCTGAGTCCTGGGCCTGCTTTTGGAGCTGCAGCCTGGGCCTCCCCCAGGTCAAGGGAGTGTCGCTGCTGCCTGGGGCCCACTCCCACTGCTGGTCTCTGGGACCCCACCCGGACCTGCCTTGGGGCCTGCCTCACTGCTGCTGCCTGGGACTCACCTTGGGCCCCTCCCAGGCCCACCTCCACCGCTGCTGCCCAAGACTCACTTTGGGGCTGCCTTGGACTTGCCTTGGGGACCCTCCCCAACAGGCATGCCTCCACTGTTGTTACCAGGGGCCTGCCTGGCACTCGCCTTGGGACCCTCCCAGGACCTCCACCACTGCTGCTGCCAGAGGCCCACCTCCACTGCTGCTGCCTGGGACTCGCCTTTGGCCCCTCCCCAGGACCTCCACCATTGCTGCAACCAGAGGCCTACCTCGGACTCGCCTTGATGCAGCTTGGGACTTGCCTTGGGACCCACCCAAGACCTCCACTGCTGCGACTCGAGGCCTGCCTCCACCTGCTGCTGCTGCCACTGCCTGAGGCCCCACCTGGACTTAACAACACAGCTGGTTCCTGGGGCCTACTACCATACAGCAGTATGGCATGGCGAGTCCCAAAATTGCAGGACCCAGCCGCACCTACGCCGGGGTAGACGCTGCCTTAGGCTCGGCTGCTCCAACCCCGGCTGCAACGCCAACCCCCATTAGGCGCCTAACAAAACGCCTGGGGGCCAAGGCCTATCCCCACCCCAACATAACCATCGAGACCTACAGTAAGGCCATGGCTAGTGTGGTCGGCCCACTGACCATCGTCAGTGTGGCCAAGATGTATGGGAAGGCTGTCTTTTTCCTAAAGACTGAGCAGGCGGTCCACCTGGCCGTGGAGAGGGGGCTCACTGTGGGCGGGACACATCTACCCGTCAACCCTTTGGAGGTTACGGCCCAGAGGGTCGTGATCTCGAACGTCCCGCCCTTCATTGCCAGTGAGCTCCTTCTCCCCCACCTCACCACCTTGGGGGAGATCCGGTCAGGTGTCCAACCGCTCCTGCTCTTTCTCAAGGGCCCTGCCCTCTGACACATTTACTCCTTCTGACGCCAGGTGTTCATTTGCCTGGCCCAGGAGGAGATCACCGTGGACTCTTTTACCCTCCTCCACGAGGGCGCGGCCTACTGTGTCTTCTGGACGGCGTGCGGTGCCACCTGTGCCACTAGGTGGGGCACATAAGAAAAAACTGCCCCACCCAGAAGGCTGCCCATCCCACACCAATGGCTGAGGGTGGCACCGCCGCACCCACTCCCCCTCCCCCGAAGCCAACACCACAAGCCCTGGCAAGGGGTGCTAAGCCACAGGCTTCCAAGGCCTCAGCCTCTAGCAGGGAGGGGGGTGAGCGTCCGGCCAGACAGAAGGCGCTAAAGACACAACGCGCCAGGCCCGCCCACATGGAGACCACCCTGTGACCTTCCCCCACAACTAGCCCACGACCTGCTCCATCCCGCATGACAATGCCCCCGCAGCCATGCCAGCGTCACCCCGACACGGGAACTCTGACCCCCAAACCTGTATCTGATCCCAGTCCTGCTGCACCCACTGACCCCCCACCCCGTTACAGAAACCCCTGGGGCTTCAACACCTGCTCCTGACCCAGGGGCCCCTGAGCCCAGCCCAGCCCAGCCACACCCTGAAACCACCACTGCCTTCCCTCCTGCAGCAACTGTGTCTCTGGGCCCCTGCCCTGCCCACCATCACCTGATAAACCAGGGGTGGGGCAGGAAGTGACGCAGCTGGCCCTCCCCTGCCTTCTCCCAGCCAACAATATTCTGGGAAAATCTGGGGTGAGGGACCTCGGGCCCCATGACCACCAAGGCAGGTGGGGTGGGGAGGGGAAGGCCCATAAATTCCCCCCTGTCTCTCTTGGGAAAAGGTGCTGGCCCTTGGAGGGAAGAGACATCCTGGCAGCGCGCCAGTGGCGCTGTCCTTCTCCAGGGGATGAGCCTACGGTGTTCCTTGCCTGTCCTGCCCGAACCCCCCAGGGGCTACAGCAGGACCTTCTGCTGCCATAACTCCACTGGCCCCTGGGGAGGACTTTAAAAACAACACATGCCGTTGTGCGGGTGACAACAGCGAACTGTCCGCTGGGTCATCGAGCACTGGAGGGGAGTAAGGTGTTATCCTCTCTCCTCCCTCCCAGGCTGTTTTTCCGGGGGCCTTGGCCCTGGGGGAGGACCTTTTCCCTGAGGAGCCAGGCGTCCTGGTGTCAGGAGAGGAGCGGGGCCCCGAGCCTCTGCCGCCCGACGACCCAGACTCGGGGCATTCCGGGAAGGGCTGCACTGAGGAAGTTACTGCCGGTGTCCCTGGGGGTGGGGTCGCCGGGGGTTTGAGGCCAGTTGGCGGTGCCGGACCAGCCCCCACTCTCTCAGTGGGGGGAGGGATCGGTGACCGAGGGCGACTTCCTGGAGGAGGGTACAGGATTGGTGGTGGACACTGGGGACAACGCAGAGTCTGTCTCCAGCAGCATTTTTGAGTCTCAGGTGCCCCCCCACCGATCTCCCCCTCATCCCCCTTGAGGAACTTCAGGAGTTTGTCGAGGAAACTCGGAGTCGCTGGGATAGAGCCCAACTGGCGCTCGACCGTTGGAGCTCCTTTGAAAGAGTGTACTGGTCGGCCCACGCTGCTCACCAGGCGCCTGAGCTCGACGCTAATGAGCGAAAGTGAGTCAGGAACTTCCTGGGGCACTCCTGGTGAGGGCGAGGGACTTCTGAGCACCTCCCTCGTTCTCCCAGTAAATGTATATAGTTTGTAACTGTACTGGTGGTGGGTGCACAATGCTTCTGACATGAAGACAACTATAGCCAGCCTCAACATCAATGGCAGTAGGGAGTTACAGCGCAGATTCCAGATCCTCTCAGTCCTTCGGGACAGGAGGTATGCGGTGTGCTTCCTGCAAGAATCCCACGCTACCCCGGGAGACGAAGCCACCTGGCTCCTGGAGTGGCAAGGGGGGGGTCTACATGAGTCACCTCACCCGCAGATCTGGCAGGGTGGCTATCTTGTTGGCCCCACATTTTCAGCCGGAGATCTTGGGGGTCAGGGAGCCAGTGCCAGGCCGTTTGCTTCACCTGACGGTTCGGCTGGGGGCGCGGTGCTTCACTTGGTGAACGCCTAAGCTCCCCTGGCCGGGCCGAGGCAAGCGAGCTTCTTCGGAGAAGTGTCCACTCATCTCGCCTCGAGGCAGTGCGTCGTCCTCGGGGGAGATCTTAACTGCGTCCTCGAGGACAGGGACCACGGTGGTGCCCGCACCGGTTGGGCGTCGGGGAGGAGGTTGGGGGACTTGGTCAAGTCCTTCGACCTGGTGGACGTCTGGCGGAATCTCCATCCCGACTCCATCGCCTTCACCTTCGTGAGGCCTGGGGTCGGAGCGTCCAGAATCGACCACCTGTACGTTTTGCGGGCGTACGCCTCCTGTTTTCCGAAGGCCTCCACACGGCAGGTGTCGTGCACGGACCATCACCTGGTGTGGGCGAGACTCTGTCCGTTCGGCGCCAGGCTCGGCTCTGCGTACTGGCACTTTAACAACCTGCTGCTGGAGGACGAGTGGTTCCGGGACTCGTTTCGTCGTTTCTGGGCCGGCTGGAGAAGGTAGCGGGGAAGCTTCCCCTCCCTGGGGCTATTGTAAGACGTGGGCAAGGTTCACGTCCGCGTTTTCTGTCAGGAGTAAACAAGGGGGTCGACAAAGAGGCGGAAATCCAGGATTGAGGAGTTGGAGAGGAAGATGCTCGACCTGGAGTCACGCCTCGGTCAGCCCGACGTGGACCCGGCCCTGCGCGGGGCGTACGAAGAGAAGAAGGCCGCGCTCCGGGACCTGCAGCTCGTCGGGGCTCGGGGCGCGTACGTGAGGTCGTGGATCTAGCTCCTCCAGGATCTGGACCGCGGCTCCCCCTTCTTCTACTCGCTGGAAAAAAGGCGTGGCACCCGTCAGCAGCTCCTTGTGCTGCTGGCCGACGACGGGTCCCTCGTCTCGGATCCGGAGGGCATCAGGGCCCACGTCCGAAACTATTACACGGCTCTGTTCTCTCCGGATCCGTCCAGCGAGGATGCTCGCAGAGTTCTGTGGGAGGACCTGCTGTAGCTCAGCCCGGAGGACACCGGAAGGCTCGACGCTCCCGTCACTTTAGAGGAGCTGACCGGCGCCCTCAACCGGCTCTTGAGGGGCAAATCCCTGGGGCTGGACGGGCTGACTGTGGAGTTCTTCAGGGCGTTCTGGGACATCCTGGGGAGCGACTACACACAGGTCCTGGGGGAGTGTCTAAATGCCGGACAGCTGCCCCTTTCTTGGCGTAGGACGGTCATCGTCCTGCTGCCAAAGAAGGGGGACCTTCGTTCTTTGAAGAACTGGCGTCCGGTCTCCCTCCTCAGCACGGACTACACAATCTTCGCCAGGGTGTTGTCTTCTCGCCTGGCTTCCGTGCTGGCCCACATGATTCACCCGGACCAGTCCTACACGGTCCCGGGCCGGAGGATACACGACAACGTCCACCTGGTCCGGGACCTGATCCATTTCTGTCAACGGGCTGGTCTGCCGAGTGCCTTCCTGTCTCTTGACCAGGAGAAGGTGTTCGACAGGGTCGATCACGAGTACCTGCTCGGGACTCTGCGGGCATTCAGGTTTGGGACACAGTTCTTCGCCCAGATCTGAGTTTTGTATGCCGCCGCAGAGTGTCTGGTTAAAGTTAACGGGTCCCTGACGGCGCCCCTTCGCTTCGGGAGAGGAGTACATCAAGGCTGCCTCATGTCCGGCCAGCTGTATTCCCTGTGCGTGGAGCCTTTCCTACGCCTCTTGCGGAGGAGGTTGTCGGGGCCGGTTCTGCGCGGCGCGGGCACGGGGGTGGTCCTCTCGGCCTACACCGACAACGTGCTCCTCACTTTCGCTGACCTGGGGAGGATGCGCGAGTGCCAGGCCGTGTACTCAGCAGCGTCTTCCGCCAGGATCAACTGGGCCAAGTGTTCCGGACTACTGGTCGGTCCATGGCGGGTGGACTCTCTGCCGGAGGAGTTACGGGGGTTCAGCTGGAGTACCACCCATCTCCTCTACCTGGGGGTCTACCTCAGTCCGACTGAGGAATCCTGGCCAGCCAACTGGCAGGAGCTGGAGGCCAAAGTCTCGGCTCACCTAGGCCGCTGGACAGGACTGCTCCGAGTGCTATCTTACAGGAGTCGCGTGCTGGTCATAAACCAGCTGGTGGCCGCCATGCTGTGGTACCGGCTGGTCATTTTGGTCCCCCCTCCTGGTTTTGTCGCTGACATCCAGAGAACGTTGGTCAACTTCTTCTGGGACAAAAAGATGCACTGGGTCGCCGCGCAGGTTCTGAGTCTCCCTATTGAGGAGGGCGGTCAGTCACTGGTGTGTGTCCGCACCCAGGTCACGACGTTCCGCCTTCAGACCTTGCGGCGATACTTTTACGTCGAGTCTCCTCCTAGGTGGTGTGCCCTGGCGACGTATTTTTTCCGCCAGGTGCGTAACCTCAACTACGGCACGCAGCTCCTGTTCGTCGACCGTGACGGTTTGGAGGTCGCCCTCAGGACGCTGCCTGTCTCTTACCAGGACCTGATCACTGTCTGGAACATGGTTGAATCGCGTCACGCCTACCCTCCGGCTGGAATAGCGGCTGTCGTCAGGGAGCCATTGCTCAGGAATCCGCACCTCCGTACTCGCAGGTTCGAGTGGCTGTCAGAGGGGAGGGCCGTCGCGGTGAGGGTGACCAGGGTTGGGGACATGCTGGGGGCATGGGCTGGACGCTGCCACAGGACGTAGCGAGCAGGGCAGCGGTAGACGTCTGGTACATGGCCACCGCAATCCGACGCCTTAAAACGGCGGTGCTCGGACCCGACGTAGTGCACCAGTTGGAGGACGCTCAGGTGTGCGGTGGGATCCCGTCCGCGCTCACCCCGGCCCGGACGGAATTTCACATTGGCCCCAAGGTCCCGTACTTCCCATGGGAGCCTGTGCCCCACAACCTGAGTCGCCTCTGGAATTTTAAATTTGTCCCTTTTAAGGACTTAAAAAGGCGGGCCCTGTATCGACTGCTACTGCACGCCGTCCACCTCTTCTCCCTCATCCACCGCCCAGACACGCCTTGGCGTGCCCATTTGCCACCGGGCGGTGGAGATCCCCAGTGGAGGGCTCTCTATGCGGGAGTCCTCCCCCTTTCTCTCGGGGATCTGGGGTGGAGGGCGCTGCACTCAGCAGTCCCCTGCAACTGCAGATTGCGGTGGTTCACGGACTCCCAGCCCAACTGCTTGTTCTGTGGAGTCCGTGGACCATGTATATATTGGGTGTGGGCGTTTGCACTCCCTTTTTTGATTTTCTTAAAAACCTTCTCCTCTGCTTTTGGTTGCACTTCAGTCCCACGCTCCTGATCTTCGGGCACCCGGTACGGAGGAGGGAGGGCAGGTCTGAAGACCTCCTCGTGGGTCTGCTCCTGGGCCTGGCCAAACTGGTCATAAACAGGTCCAAGCAGTGGGCCATGGAGGGGGTCGTTAGGGCCAACTGCCTGCCCCTCTTCCGGGGTTACATTAGAGCCCGGGTGTCCTTGGAGAAGGAGCACGCGGTGTCCACCAACACCCTGGAGTTGTTCAGGGAGAGGTGGGCGCCGCAGGGAGTGGAGTGCATCATTTCTCCCTCCAACTCTATTTTGATTTAATCCCTGCCCACCCACCTTCACTGTTTTGATCACACAGCATTGCCCTTTGATGACACAGCATTGCCCTTTGATGACACAGCATTGCCATTTGATGTGAAGGGCAGTGCTTGTCACTGGCCACTCGGGTGTTTCCTATCTCCCTGGTGGTGGAAATTTGAATAAAGATTCGTGCACCTTGTGTCTTTCACTGTGTCTCACACCTGCACACACACACCATGGGTGCTGGGGAAAAAATAAGCACTACCGCAGTTAGGTGGTAGTGTGGGAGTTAAAAAAAAGTAAAGGATAAATCTAGGGTGCTGTGGTCATATACACATCAATTTCAAAAGCTCTTAACATAAATAACAAAGAGATTTAATTATAGCCCAGGAATATTTTTTTTAGATACTCAATCACAGTGAAATATCTATTTTCATTTGTTCACTCCATCTCTATTGCCCAGAGGGCAGTAAAGAGTCAAACACATTGCTGAGAGTTTGGAATCATCTAGACCAGACAAGATAAGCATGGCTGATTACCTTTCTTTCTCGTTCTGATAGCCTGAACTTCCTCTCAGTTTTCTTGGCCTGAACTTACTTTCTCGTTCCGATGGCTTGGATTTCTTTTCAGCTCTGGCAACCAAGAGAGTTCTTCAAATTTTCACAACCTGGAAATTCTACAAACCTAACAAACCACTCTGCTGCTAAGATGAAGACTGCTCTTCTCAGTTGAAATATCTGATTCTTCTGCAATGATGTAACTGTTCTTGCACTAGCATGGAACTAAAACCTAATGCTTCCGAACAGAACTGAAGCCAATTGTCTGAAGCCAATTCTGTATGTCATAAATACTGCAGTGTAAATACATCATTAACTAACATGATCTTATCTATTTATGGTCACACACTTTCTTGGATGTGAGATTATACATCACTTTTTCAAGTGACTTGCTGATATTAAACAGAAGTTACTTTCACAAAAATGAAACCAAAACCCATTTACCTCTATTTTAAAAGCCCAAATTCCTAAATGACAATGTACATAACCATTTTTATCATAGGTTGAAGCTTTGAGGAAGACATAAGGAGTCTATCAAAGGAACATAGTTAATTGAAGTGAATGGGCAACAATTTGGTATGTGTAAATATAAAGTGGGAAAAGTTGAACCTGTTCACTTTCTTAGAAATAATTTAAAAAGCAGCATATTATGAGCGGCACAGTGGCTCAGTGGTTAGCACTGTTGCCTCATACCACCAGGGACCCAGGTTCGATTCCTGCCACGGGTGACTGTCTGTGTGGAGTTTGCACATTTTCCCCATGTCTGTGTGGGTTTCCTCCCACAGTCCAAAAATGTGTAGCTTAAGTGAATTGGTCATGCTAAATTACCCATAGAATTAAGTGCATCATTCAGGGGGAATGGGTCTGGGTGGGTTGCTCTTTAGAGGGTCGGTGTGGACAAGTTGGGCCAAGGGGCCTGTTTCCACACTGTAGGGAATCTAATCTAATTATTTAAACCAAGGGAGAGTGGGAAAGCGGTGGTTCAGAGTGAACTGAGGAGCAGGAAAATCAACGTTTCGGGCAAAAGCCCTTCAAAAGCCCTATTCCTGAAACATTGATTTTCCTGCTCCTCAGATGCTGCTTGACCTGCTGCGCTTTTCCAGCGCCACACTCTTGACTCTAATCTCCAGCATCTGCAATCCTCACTTTCACCTAGTTCAGAGGGAATTGTTTGTCTTGGCACACAAGTTACAAAAAGGTTGATACAGAGGTGCGGCAAGTGGTTCAAAAGGCAATGGTGTGTTGTTGCTTATTTCGTGAGGAATACAGTATAAAAGTAAGGAAGCTGTGTTACAGTTGTATAAGGCATTGGTCAGGCCAATCTGGAATGTTACTTATTGTTTTGGTATACTTACACAAGAAAAGCTATAATTGCATTAGAAACATTTCAGCAAGTGTTCAGTCAACTGGTTCCTAGAATGAAGGAATTCCTAGACTTCCTAACGCAGAAACATTGGTCAGACTAGGAGTTCACAAAAATGAGAATTAACGTTACTCAGACAGCCTGAGGGGATACAATAAAGTGGCTACCAGGAAGATGATTTCTTTTGTGGAGGAGAATAAATCTTGGGGATAAAGTTTTAAAATAAAGTCTTTCCCATTTAAGATTTTGAGATGAAGATCTTTTCTTACTCTCAGATGGACATTAGAATATGAAATTCTCTTTCCCAGAGTGCAGTGGAGACAGAGCTATTGTATATTTGTAAGGGTGATTCAGATAGATTCTTGATTGACATGAGAGACAGAGGGTATATGAATAGAAAGGAAGGCAATGTTGAGACCACAAGTATAAAGGATGTGATCAATTTAATTAGGAAATTAAGGTGTTCATTAAATTAAAATAAATTCATGAAAATGAAATATACTATGTAGCATTTGATTATGGTGCCAAAGAGCTGTTGAGAAAATATTGTGTAGAAGTGTGGAGCTTGAAGGCCTTTGACTGATTGGAAATAGCCAAATACCTGTAAGATAAAAGAAAAGATAAATTAGGAGTGAATGTCAAGCATTCATGAGGAAACAGTTTTAAACAGTGATAAAAATATTTATTTTGAAAAACTGTTTCTATGAATAATGAAAGCCTCTTTCTCTGCATCTCAGGCAAACTTAAAAATACACACACATCAAACATCTTGAGACACATAATGGCCATGCTTAACATAAAATCTGAAACAAAGACGCATCAAAGATTTAACATATTTAACAAATTTGTACAAATCTAAAACAGAGTGACTTATAACTATGTTTGATTGACTATAGAGTTACCATTCAATATTAAGGGAATAGAGCTTAGAATATTTATTTTTCTTAGAGTGGTCACTATCAATACAAGTGAAGTGTTTGTCTTTAAGCATGTCAAATTCTGTAATACAGTATTCATTCCTATAAATGTAATCTAGAATTGATTCTTACAATGAATATTCATAAGCAACTATAAAAGAATCGCAGTTTCATATTTACATCATCACAAGTCCACATCTTGATTACAAAATCTTAGAATTCTTCGGTGAGGATCTAAAATGTTGATATTGGTAAACTTAAAAAAAGTTTTTTTCTGCTATAAATACCTGTAAATATATTCTATTCTGAGATAATTTGGCCAGTTTGAAAAACTCGTAAATAGAAGGACATTTCATTGCAAAGCCCAGTCTACAGCAAATAGTAAAGCTGACTAAGTTTTTACTTTATTCATTCACAGGACATGGACATCGTGCACCAGGCCAGTATTTATTGTCTATCCCTAATTGCCCAGAGGGCATTCAAGAGTCAACTACATTGGCTCTGGGTTTGGATTTACATGTAGGCTAGATGGGGTAAGGATGGTAGATTTTCTTCCCTAAAGGACATTAGTGAACCAAATGGGTTTTTCCAACAATTGGCATTGGTCAACATTAGACTCTTAATCCCAGATTTTTATTGTATTGAAATTTCACCATCTGCCATGGTAAGACTTGAACCTGAATCACCAGAGTATTAGTTGGGTCTCTGGAATAATGGTTTAGTAATAATACCACTACAGCATCATGTCCCCTGGTTCCTTTAAAGATCTAAAATTTCTCTTAGTTGTGCTTTTCAGCTGACAATAAGTTTGACTGGGTATGTTTACCGTACCAGTGGGTAAAGTTAGTAGAACCATGAACACAACCTGATCGGCTGATCTTATTAACTGCTGGATCAGGCTTCAAATACTGAATGGGCTACTTTTGCTCCCAATTTATTTGCTCATATGTATGTTGATTTGTTTGCGGGTAGTCACGCTGTAATGCAGTAACATTCTTGTAACTTTGTTTGGTTGTTAAATGTAGGATATTTGGTAAGGTCACAATCTTTTACAAGGTGACTGACCACCATCTGCTTCATTAGGCAAGTATCCTGGATGGATGAGTCACACATAGTGCCCACTATAAGAATGTTTATCCTTTTGCTAGGATCATCTCACTCTTCCGTTGTTCCAGACTTTGTGCACTTAGGGAGATGACATCCCTTATCGACACAAGATGAAGTGGATGATATCTTCATTTAGTTTAGCTGGTCAGCTGAAATGAGCTACCAGGGTTCATGTAGGTATACATTACCAGTTACTTGGAGACATAAGTAAGAGCAGGGGACACTTTGGGACACCAGTGAAGCTCACTGGTGGGCGGCACGGTGGCACAGTGGCTAGCACTGCTGCCTCACAGCGCCAGAGACCGGGGTTCATTTCCCGCCTCAGGCGACTGACTGTGTGGAGTTTGCACGTTCTCCCCGGGTTGCGTGGGTTTCCTCCGGGTACTCCGGTTTCCTCCCACAGTCCAAAGATGTGCAGGTCAGGTGAATTGGCCATGCTAAATTGCCCGTAGTGTTAGGTAAGGGATAGATGTAGATGTAGATGTAGATGTAGAGGTATGGGTGGGTTACGCTTCAGCGGGGCGGTGTGGACCTGTTGGGCCGAAGGGCCTGTTTCCACACTGTAAGTAATCTAATCCAATCTCACCTTCACACAATCAGAGAATTACTCAAAGGTACTATCACAGAAATTCACAGTTTATCAGATTTGTCACAATATACAATGCTGGGATTATGAGCTCAAGGCCCATTAGTTACTATTCTAGTACCACGATCACAGGTCTACTAACCAATACAGGGAGTTATTTGAAGGCAGATTGCTTAAAATTTGACAGCTTCTTAAATGTGAGGGAGATTAAAGGCAAGAAACTGCACATGAGCACAAAATTGTTTCAGCCTTTATAAAGTTTCAAAATTTACTTTAAGTTTGTGTCAGACTTTCCAAATCTGGAGGAGCAAAGTGTAAGATTGAAGAGCAAAACAAAACTGAAATTAAAAAAACCTAACGCCTTTGATACAATTGTTCCAGTACACATTTGATTTTTAGCCAAATGAACAAGCGGTTGTATGACATGTATGCACTATGGGGCAGCCTTCTCATTATTCCTCTAAGCACCTGTCTAAGCACCAAGTTCTCTGATGCAGGAAACATCATGCCCAGGTAGCTCCCCACATCAGTAAAGTAAGAATTAAGCTGCAGAATGAGGTTAATCAATCAATTAAGTGACCAAGTAAATTTAAGAAGAGAAGAGTAGTACTGGGGTGGACAGACCTGTGTGTCTATGAACTAAAATCCACAAGGAAAAGGTGTCTTGAGCTCTATTTTATTAAAAGTCTTATATTTGAATTGGGTCTGCAGACCCGTATACTTAAACCAAAATTCCACTGCATAATGCTCAGTCTCTGTGTAACTTCCCACAGGTGCAGGTGGACTTCACTCAGCTCAATTTTGTGGACCTTTGTATCCTTCTAAAATTGCATGAAGGCAAGAGGAACTTGATAGAGAAATATCCATTACACTAACATTCCAAGTTAATCCTCTTTGATAGTTATGGTGAATATCATGTTTTTAACAAAATGAAGAATACTAACAGTGCACTGAATATAACAGTTTGTTGGCCAACCATAAAGCAGCCTTAAAGACAATACAGAGCAATCTGCCTTCCCAGGAACTTAAATTGCTGTCAAAGCAACAGAACACAATGGGAAATTATAGATAGAAAAATATACATGGTACATCAGTGACAATGACACTCCAATTGTCCCACACAAATACAAGTATAGCGAAGATGACATAAGGGAGAATGCACAGTCCACAGTCTAGTTAAGTTGTGACTAATACTCAGAAAGAAATGAAGCAGGTGTTGCTTTGACAGGAGAAATAAAGTTGAATATAATGGGCAGAAGAAAACCATCTAATGCCCTCTAGACTATTATCTTGAATGATAATTATAGATACAGCAAAATAATTAAACTCAAGAGCGTACTGTTTAATGTTGAGAGTAGGCACAGTGCAAGAACACCATGACATGTTTTGTGCTGTGAGACTGTACTGCAAATTAATACTATAACGTCACTCATTCAAAAAAATGTTATTTCTTCTCTTGGAACTTAGAGTCTATTTAATATATCTTTCAACAAATAATAAATTACACTGAACTATATAGAATCTACAGCACTGGAATAGGTCATTCAGTTCAATGATCTGAAAAATGAACAAATCACCCAGCTCCTCAACTATTTGTTGTTAGACTCTGCTGTACTTAACTGATATAGAATTTGGAAGGAATATTGAAGAAAGACTGCATATCATTGCAGCCATTCTATTGCCTTTAAACAGATGAAGCGATGGCAAAATGTAATAGCACATGTTCAATTTAATTTTGCATTTAGTTATCTGTTAAATTTGTCAGCACCATTCTTTAGAGAGTTCTGGTAGCTGCCAATAATAGACACTGGACTCTTTGCATATGTTAATGTGATGCCTAATGTCCCTAAAGGAAGTCTTGGAGAAACTTTTCATGCAGGAGGGTGCAGGTCATTTTGATTACCTTTAGAGGAGCTAGGAGGAGAATGAACCAAGGAACCCTCATAAAACTCAAGTCAGCAATCAGAGAGCAAGTTGTCCAGTCACTGAAATCAGTGTTGGCACTAAGGTGCAGCTCTAGATTTTGCTGCATGAGTTCTCTAGGCAATATCCTGAACACCATCATTTTTAGCATCTTCAGCAAAGGCCTTCCCATAAACTTAGGTATGTGATCGTTCACTACTGATTGCACATTTGCTCATTCATAATTCTTCAGAAAATGAAACTGACTTCATTCATATAACAGAATCTGAACAAAATCCAGGCATGAGCTGCTAGGTGAAAGGTAACATTCACATTCTGCAACAATAGCATCACCACCTAGGACATGGCATTCACTGCCATTTCTATCACAATGTCTTCTACCATTAACACTCTGGAGGGCATCATGGACTGTATCTGTCATATAAGTAGCAAAACAAACAACACCAGACTGGGTATCCAGCAGCAAGTAACTAACCTCCCAAATTCTCAAAATCATCTTCACTGATCAAGCAAGCTTCATTACCTTTAATAAGATTAAATTTCTTGAATATTATTGGATCTGCACTCATCTAGGTCATTGGAGAATTTTTCATCATATTCTTGACTTGGGTTTTGTGTTTCCAGTCTCTGCCTCTCTTTTGTAGACATGGTATGTATATGGCTAGTCCAGTTCAGATTTTGGCCAGTGGTAACCCCAAAAATGGAAGGATTCCAGGCTTTTTCTAAATTAAAATTTCACCGCCTGCCATGGTGAGAATCAGACTTATGTCCCTGGAAATTTGCCCTGGGGATCTGGATTATTAGTCCAGTAATGCTACACCACTGCCTTCCCCAAAATAAAAGAACAAGTTTCTGAAGGGACTTGATAAGGTAGATGTTGTGATGTTTCTTCCCTTTCCTGGGGAATCTAGAACATAAAGGACAGCCTCAGCATCAGGAGTCAATTATTTAGGAAGAGGATACCGTAATTCTCTTCAGAAACTGTGAATCTTCCGAATCAAATATCTCACAAGGGGCAGCACGGTGGCACAGTGGTTAGCACTGCTGCCTCACAGCACCAGGGACCCAGGTTAGATTCCCGCCTTGGGCAACCGTCTGTGTGGAGTTTACACATTCTCCCCGTGTCTGCGTGGATTTCCTCCGGGAGCTCCGGTTTCCTCCCACAACCCAAAGATGTGCAGGTCAGGTGAATTGGCCATGCTAAATTGCCCATAGTGTCAGGGGTAAACTTAGGGTAGAAGAATGGGTCTGAGTAGGTTATTTTTGGAAGGTCGGTGTGGACTTGTTGGGCCACAAGGCCTATTTCCACACTGTAGGGAATTTAATCTAATCTTTGTAGATGTCCCGTCATCTTAGATTACATAAATTGAGACATAGAGTGCAAAAGTAAGGAAGTCGTTCCAAACCTTAATAAAGCTCAGGTTAGGCCAAAACTGGAATATTACATCCAATTCTAGTCACTTACATGTCAGGAAGATAGCAAAGTTCCTTCAGAGGGTACAAAGGAAATTTAACAGAATGATTCCAGAAATGAGGGATTTTAGCTACAAGGTTAAATTGGAGAAACTGGCTTTATTCTCCTTGGAGCAAACTAGATTGATCAGAAATATGATAGAGGTATAGGAGATTATAATAAGTTTAAATAAATTAGACAAAGATAAGCCTGTGCTGATGGTACAAGGACTACGGAATATAAATTTTGGGGTTGGAAGAACATTTTTTATGTAATGAGTAGCTGTGGCCTGGAACTCTCTAAATACAAAGGTGGTGGAACTGGAGATGATTAATAATATCAAACAAATTAGCATTTGTGAGAAATGAAGTTGCACAGCTATGGGGTCCCTCCACTACCTGGAGTATTGGTGAAAGCACCTGTCATCTTTTCTTGGGAAGCCCAAACATTTAACTGCTTCAGGCACTTAAGTAGACAGCAGTAGGACCTCTGAGGACCAATAACCCTGTGAATTGAAGTTCCATCTGCCAGCGCTACTAACTGACAGTACCACCAAGAGGCAGTGGCTGATGGTACAACATCCATCGGAGACCCCAGATAATCATAGATTCTAAGCATGGGTAAGTGATGGTGAGAACACAGTGCTGAGGTGAGGGACAGAGTTGACAGGCTGACATTGATGGGAGGAGGACGCTCTCAGCAGGCCTCCCTCTTCCTACTTTCATGTCCCTCAATTAGGCACTGGATGTCTACGAACAAACGACTGCCCTGTCCCACCTAGTGTCCAGCAGCTTGTAAGCAGCCACGCGAAGAGTCCCCTGCACATTGCGCTGGGTTGATAAGTCAATCCAATTTGCAGAAGGATGAGGCTCTTAATTGATCATTCAATACCCTGTTAAAGACCCCTGTTGGCAGCAGGAAGGCCCTCATTCCTGATGAAGGGCTTTTGCCCAAAACGTTGATTTTCTTGCTCCTCAGATGATGCCTGACCTGTGCTTTTCCAGCACCCCTCTAATCTTGACTCTAATCTCCAGCATCTGCAGTACCCTCTTCTGCCTGGCACGGCAGGAAGGCTGTCCACAGGCCTACTTGACATAACCTTAATTGGATCAGAAGTGTGTCTCCACATATCTCCCTCCTATCCATTTAAAAGCTCCCCTGTCAAACTTGCCATGGATTGGTGACCAGGGACAGGAAGGGTAATGTAATCCTGTGGTTCTAATGCTGTTTTCGACCTGATTCCTGTTCTGAGTGCAAATTTACCTTTGATTCACTCATTTCCTTCCCCATCCTTATGCAACTGTGCTTTATTTTTCAGCATTGGTCTTTATCAAAATTCTAACAGTTCTTATCAAGTAATGCTTTTCCTATTAAACTCCTTGTACTCAATAAAGGATGGGACCAAACTGGTAACTACACTAATATTGAATTTAAAGAAAGCACATTCTGTTATTCTACTTGTTTATACATGTGTTGTTTATCAAATGTTGATGATGCTCTTTGATGGTGCTTCTGATTATATTTGTCTGACATCAGAAGAGTAGAACCAGAAGGACAGATCACAGAGAAAACTGTAATGGATGAGGAGTAAGACATTACATTTGTTACGCTAGGCTCACAAGCAAAGTTCCTAAGTTATTATTACAGTTCCACATGGGATGATACTTCAAACTATCAGCCTGCTTAGTGAGGAAAGATTAATTGGCTCCCTTTCTTTACTCACCCACACTTCCTCAGTTGGATGCAACAAAGTTAATTTAGAACGAATCCATCCTTTATGGATACTTCTCTGACAGAAAAAGATAATTTATGCTTTAAAGGAAC
This sequence comes from Chiloscyllium punctatum, assembly GCF_047496795.1. NCBI lineage: Eukaryota > Metazoa > Chordata > Chondrichthyes > Orectolobiformes > Hemiscylliidae > Chiloscyllium > Chiloscyllium punctatum. Next base: position 42,206,144 of record NC_092764.1, read on the forward strand.
CAACTTAACCTGGCTTTCTTGAGTTTACAAAAAAATGAGCTCATTAGTAACTAAACACAAGAAGAGATAATAGCACCACACACACAGTTCAGAGGAAATGAAAAGTGAATCTATAAAAAAGATAAAATATGCAGTCATTTGTGAAAAGCAGACGGAAGAATATTGTGGCCATTACCAATAATGTTGATGTTGGCAGTTGAATAGACAATCAAAATTCTTCATTCCTGGTTCCTTTCAGCAGGAGCTGAACATGAGAGAGAGAGATTTTTTTTCTCCTTTTCTTTACTGCTGTGTTGAGGTGTATATTTGCTGTTCTCAAAGCTGTGACCTTCACAGAACACTAAAACATCCACTAACATGCTGACCAGGCTGAAGTTTGCTTTTTACCCCTTTTCCTGTGTATTCTTGGAAGGAGAAATGCAAGCAGGTCCCTTACACAAACTGCTGTCTTTTCTCCGGATGTTCACAGACTGAAATGCTCGTAGGGGAGTACAACTCAACTTGTAATGCCGTTCTTCCTTTGAAGCTTCTTTGATACCTATAGGTCTGATATTCTGAAATTTCTCTCCAGGTGGTCATTGGATTTACATCCATGGTCATTTTGACTATATAAATAGCACCTGTTGGAACTTAAAAGTTTGATATATCCTTAGGTGATGCAGCATCATGTTTTGTAGTTATGACGCACCAGAGAGTTGTATTTAGTAACCTGCAAATAAGTAAGTGTAACAAGGAATGTTACAGTACTGCAAAGCGTGTAAAAGCTTTAGTATTAAAGGTAAGGATGAGCTAAGGATGCTAAAGGTAAAAACAATGACTGCAGATGCTGGAAAGCAAATACTGGATTAGTGGTGCTGGAAGAGCACAGCAGTTCAGGCAGCATCCAATCATTCCTGATGAAGGGCTTTTGCCCGAAACGTCGATTTCGCTGCTCGTTGGATGCTGCCTGAACTGCTGTGCTCTTCCAGCACCACTAATCCAGTATAAGGATGCTAAAGACAATCAGAAGGGTCAGATTCTATTCCTGCTTTTTCCTATATCACTCAACTCCTTAAAATTTAAAAACTCTAACTACTTCCTCTTTAAATATTTTCAGTGATCTAGTCTCTTGAACAATCTTGACTGGAGAATTCCAGACATTCACTACTCTCAGAAGAACTTCCTTCATGTTTCAGTTTTAATAATTGCCTTCTTTGCTGTAACTATTTCCCCTAGTTTAAGATTCTGCCATGAGAGGAAACATCTTCTCAAGATTTACCCTGTCAAGCACCTTCGAATCTTGCATTCTTCAACAAGGTCTCAGTCTTCCCCTTATTCTTCTGAACTCTAATGAATAAGGGTCTAACCTGTTTAGTGGTTCTTGATAAATCAACCCCATCATCCAAGGAACCAGCATAATGAATCCCTTTTCAACTATCTCCAACATCAATATGTCAATTCTTAAATGCAAGCTCCAAAACTATTCACAACATTCCAGGTGTGGCCTAACCAACAACTTGAACAGTTGTAACAAGAGCTTATTTTTAAGCTCTAACTCCTTAGCAACAAGAAACAAAAATGTATTTGTTTTCTTAGTTACTTGTTGTACCTTAACTTTTTGTGTTTCATGCACAAGAACACTTGGATCAATCTGTGCTGCAACTTTTTTGGAATCTCTCTTCGTTTAAATAATAGTCTGCCTTTTGATTCTTCCAGCCAATGTGCATGTCCTCAGACTTTTATACATTAAAGTCCCATCTGCCAAGTTTTTCCTACTTACTCAACCTATCTCTATCCCCTTATATACTCTTTATGTTTGCATCACAACATACCCTCCCCCCTATTTTTTGTATTATTTGGATGCATTACACTCTGTTCCCTGTTCCAAGTCATAGAGTCATAGAGCATGGAAACAGACCCTTCGGTCCAACCCATCCATGCCGATCAGATATCCCAACCCAATCTAGTCCCACCTGCCAGCACCCTACCCATATCCCTCATTAATTTAGATATTAAACAATTGAGGTCTTACAACCGATTCTTGTGGAACTTCACTGACTGTGTCTTTTCAATTTGAAAACACCCATTAATTATGACTCTAAGTCTTCTGTGTGTTAACCAATCCTTGGATCTTCTCTGTTTACAAATACATGTTATCATCAGATATATTGCAGATTATCTAGCAGATAAGTCTCTATTCTAATCTGCTATTTTGCTGAATGTGAATTTATTTTTGTTTCTTCCTCTCCTCTCTATTAATATCTAAAAATAGATTATAGGACTCTGCAATTCTGATGAGGATCTTCACGAGCTAGGAGCACATTACTCATGGTTAGTAATTAAAATCTGTGGACAGCAGGCATCATCTGTACTTTCTCGGTATTCAGTACAGGTTCATACTGTAACAAAAAAAAACCTCACAAAGTCTTGAAGGTTCATCATAATAATTAGGGGATAGATTATTAATACCAATGTGAAAAAAATGGATTTGCTCCACGTTCTGGATTATAATAATGTTTCAGTATAAACAAGTGTCATTATATATTTGTAAAGTGACCACACATTGCCAACAATTTTTATTTATAATCAAATCTCTTATTGACATGTGTGCAATCTAAACCCTTTCAGTATTATCTCTATTTGTAGAGATTGTCATCTTTGGAAAAGAAAATGTGTTTGTTTTTTGTATATGTTCAATAAGGAATTACACTAGCTACTTCTGAATGTTCTTTAAACCATGTTTTGTATTGTTACCTGCTGGAAACTACTGGATTTTATTCTAAGACAGCACATGTCACAGTTGGTATTTTGCTTCATTTTCCAACACAGACTCTTAAAATAGACAGAGTGGAAAATGTCCTTACACACAGTACAGCCGAGATACAGTGTCAGTTAAAGCAAATTGGTACTTATCCAACGTTTTGTCACAGCAGCACTACAAAGTATGCTGTTTTATATCAAACTGAAGGCATGCAATCAGTTGATAAGTAACTTTGTAAGTTTTCTTGATCATAAAACTAGCTTTACTATATTCGTAACCAGATGGAATACAGGCCGTTTGCTTCTTACAGAAAAATAATTGGTCATCAAGTTTATTCTACAACATGTTGAAGTTGTCATTCAGTATCAGTGAAATAACTGAAGTTAATATCTCCATTGAGTAGAATATCTTGTTTGAGGGCTTTACTTGGAAATATACAATTGGCTTACATGTGATTGATCTCTTTATAGAAATAGTCAATTAACCACATTCCAAATGCAATTTTCTGATTTAAGCAAATATGATTTTAATCAGAGTATATTGCTCTAGGATTAGACAGCAAACATTAGCACAAGAGTAATGAGTCATAAAAACACTATATAATGTTCATCATTCTCTCTGATAGTTTAATAGTAAGCTGTTGATGTCAGAGCCTTCATTTTTATATATGGCATTAACATGCCTCCTCTGAGAACTACCTTCTAGCACAAATAAATGAACTGGCATTGCCTTGTAAAAAAACACAATTGCAACATTTCTTTTGACTTATGACATTTGTGATTTTTTTTAAAAAATCTATAATTCAATTCTTCCTGAAGAAGAGCTTATGCCCGAGATGTCGATTCTCCTGCTCCTTTGATGCTGCCTGACCTGCTGCGCTTTTCCAGCAACACATTTTTAAGCTCTGATCTCCAGCATCTGCAGTCCTCACTTTCTCCTACTGTATTATTTCAATCTAGTATAATATTCTGTGATATTCACATTGAATTGGATCGAGTCAATAGCCAGAGACTTTTCCCCAGGGCAGGATTGACCAGTTCGAGGAGTCATAGTTTGAAGATATTAGGAGAAAGGTATAAAGGAGACGTCGGAGATAGGTTCTTTATGCAGAGAGTTGTGAATGCATGGAATGCGTTGCCAGTGTGATGGTGGAAGTAGAGTCATTGGGGACATTTAAGCGACTGCTGGACATGCACATGGATAGCAGTGAGTTGAGGGGTACGTAGGTTAGGTTACTGTATTTTACATTAGGACTAAACCTCGGCACAACATTGTGGGCCAAAGGGCCTGTTCTGTGCTGTACATTTCTACGTTCTATGTTCTATGTAAATAGGCCTGCACTAAAATTCTGACAATTTGTTGAGATTTCAATTAATGAAATTGAGAAAGAAATTAAATGTGATACAAGGTCATGAAATTTCTAGAAACTAATAATTCATAATGTCCATATGAGTCAAAAATATTTAAAGAAATAAAACTTCCATTAAAATTAGCTTCCTCTTTCTTTAACTAGGATATGTAATGTTTATGCCTTTGCCTAAACTTATTACAATATGTACCACCTAGTGGCTTGAAAATAAAGAAACAAAATTGCAAACAATTGGAAGCAGTTGACAGCCCTTACATCAACAAAACATGTGCATTCATCTATATTCTTTGATGCCAATAGCCCATCTATAATGCATATGGTGCATATTCAATAAGTCCTCATTTAAAATAGCGCTATTTCATATTCTTTCACTTTGAAATTGGTCAGTTAATGGGGCTTGTAATCTTATTGAGTGTCATGAGATTTATTTAACATCAATGCCCATGTGATTGGTGCCATTTTAGAATGGCATATCTTGCTTTATAACTCTCCAACTTGATGCTACTCCCTATGTCCCGCCTTCTGATACATGGCCTCTCTCAGGGCCTTGCTGCCTTTCCCCTGATAATGGAGGCCAAGGTCTTGTTGTGCTCCTGTTTCCATCTCTCTTTGTGAAAGCTACAGGTCAGAGGTCAGGGAAGAGAAGGATCTGGGACAATCAGGGAGTGAGACATTCAGGAAGCAGAATTAGCAAATGAATCAGCAATGTATTATCGTAATCGGAAAGCTGCATCCCTATTTTAAGTTTTAAAGGTATTTTATGATAAAAGTTTTTTTTTCATTCACCTATGTAGGATCAGTAGCCATGTAAAGTACCCTAGGATTTAACATTTACATGCTGATTTTATTTTTTATCTGATAAGGAAGACACTACAGAACCTCGTGGCAGTTTTAGCGTGAATTCCCATGGGAATAAATGTTTCACTCAAAAGTCATTTCATTTAAAGACATGATTTTCGGGAATGCAATCAGAACTTTAAGTGATGACTTATCATATGGGTATAAAAGCACAGTGTCATAAAAGGAAAGATAATGTAAGGTAACCAAAGGTTTGGCTAAAGAGTCTTTCAGGCGATAGTAAATGGAAAGGCAGAAAGTTGGGAGAAAATTCCAGAACCTGAAGCCACTGAAGTCCATGCTGTATATCTCTATGACTCTAATACTCTAAATCATGGCTGCCAAATAGTGCAAAAGGAATTTTGGATGCATGAGAAATGGGAATCAGAGACGTGAAGAGGCAAGATCATAAGGCTGAAAGGGATTATGGAGAGGCTGTAATAGCACCCTCTTGTGGTTATTTTTTACAAATATATAACAGAATAAATCTGTTTCATTTGGTCATACAAATAAAAAGTGCTGGAGACACTCAGCAGATCTGGCAGCATTTGTGTAGAAAGAAACAGAGTTAATATTTTGACTCTGATATGCACGTCATCAGAACTGAAAGACATTGAAAAAGTAATGGATTTTATGCTGTTGAGAAAAATGTAGGAACACCAAATGGTACAGACGCTAGGGGCACTGCGGAGCAAAAGACAAAGGAAGTTCTAATGGTAATACAGAAAAGATATGGTTGAAGGGTAGGTGTTAATGGAAGGAATTAACTGCAGAGGATATGTCAGCTCTACTGATCACGAATCAGAAGAAAGTGAGGATTGCAGATGCTGGAGATCAGAGTTGAAAAGTGTGGCGTTGGGAAAGCACAGCATGTCAGGCAGCGTCCGAGGAGCGGGAGAGATGATGTTTCAAGCATAAGTGATTCATCTGGAATGGTTGGGGGTGGGGGGAAGCTGAGCTATAAATGGGAGGGTGAGGGTGGGGGTAGGAGGAAGGTAGCTGCGAAGGCAATGGGGAGATGAAGGTGGGGGTTGGTAGTGATAGGTCAGAGTGGAGGGTGAAGCTGATAGGTAGGAAGGAAGATAGACAGGTGGGACAGGTCAAGAGGGTGGTACCAAGTTGAGGAGTTGGATCTTGGATAAGATGGGGGAAGGGAAGATTTAGAAACTAGTGAAGTCAACTTTGATGCATGTGGTTGAAGGGTCCCAAGGTGAAAGATGAGGCATTCTTCATCCAGTTGTTGGAGGCGGCCCAGAACTTGCATGTCCTTGGCAGAGTGGGAGGTGGAGTTGAAGTGATCAGCCACAGGGCGGTGGGGTTCTTTGGTGTATGTGTCTGTAGATGTTCCCTGAAATATTCTGCAAATCGGTGTCCTGTCTCCCCAATGTAGAGGAGACCACATTGAGAGCAATGGGCACGGTAAGATGCAATGTTTGGATGTGCAAGAAAATCTCTGCCAGATGTGGAAGGATCCTTTAGGGCCTTGGATGGAGGTGAGGGGGAGGTGTGGGGGGAGGTTTGACACTTGCAGTGGCAAGAGAAGGTGCAGGTGTGGAGGGTTAGTATGGTTAGGGGCATGGACCTAACAAGGGAGTCGTGGAGGGAATGGTCTCTGCAGAATGTAGATAGGTGTGGGGAAGGAAATAGGTCTCTGGTGGTGGGGTGTGATTGGAGGTGACAGAAATGGCAGAGGATAATGTGCTGTATCTGGAGATTAATGGGGTGGAAGGTAAGGACCAAGGAGGTTCTATCCTTGTTGTGGTTGGAGGAGTGGAGTTCAAGGGCAGAGGTGCAGGAAGTGGAGGGGATGAGCTGGAGAGCATTGTGACCATGTGGGAGGGGAAATTGCTTACCTTGAAGTAGGAGACCATCTGGGATGTCCCAGAGTGTAATTGCTCCTCCTGGGAGCAGATATGGCAGAGGTGGAGGAATTAGGAACAGGGGATAGCATTTTTACAGGAGGGGGAGTGGGAGGAGGAATAGTCCAGATAGCTGTTAGAGTTTCAAATAGATGTTAATGTTGAGTGGGTTGCCAGAGATGGGGATGAGGGGTCCAGGAAGGGGAGAGTGGTATCAGAAATGCTCCAGGTGAACTTGAAGTCAGGGTGGAAGCTGTTAGTGAAGTTGATGGACTGTTCAACCACCTCATGGGAGCATGAGGTGGCACTTCTACAATCATCAATATAGCAGAGAAAAAGATGGGGATGATGCCAGTGTAACTGCAGAAGATGGACTGTTCCATGTATCCAATGAAGAAGCAGGCATAGCTGGGGTCCATGCAGCTGCTCGTGGCAACCCCTTTGGTTTGAAGGAAGTGGGAGGATTTGAAGGAGAATTGTTGAGGGTGAGGACCAGTTCTATCAATCGAATGTGTGTGTCGGTGGAGGAGTACTGGTTGGGTCAGCGAGAGGGCTTGGAGGCCTTCGCTATGGCAAATGGACGTGTATAAGGACTGGATGCCCATGATGAAGATGAGGCATTGGGGGCTGGGGAAACAAAAGTCATGGGGGAGATTGTGGGTGTGCGTGATGTCCGATGTCCAAAATGTATGTGGGGAATTCCTGGACCAAGTGGGACAGGACGGTGTCGAGATATGAGGAGACAAGTTCGGTGGGGCGGGAGCAAGTGGAGACAATGGGTCAACCAGGGCAGTCCATACAAAATAGTCATAAGGTTGGGATTCAAACAGTTAATCGAAATGAAAGACAGTATTCATGATTTGAAATTGTTTAACATAATGCCAAATCCTGAAGGTTTTAAGGTGCTTAAGCGGAAAATTAGGTACTAGTCCTCCACCTTATCTGAAATACCACAGCAGCCTAAGGACAGAAATGTTAGCATCATAGCAAGATGGTTTATTGAATTTTTTTTTAAAAAACTGTGGATGCTGGAAATCAGGAACAAAAACAAAAACAGAAATTGCAGGAAAAATTCAGGTCTAACAATATCTATGGACAGAAATCAGAGTTAATGTTTTGGATCCAGTGACCCTCCTTCAGAACTGGTGTATTGAAATGGCAGGCAGCTGTAAGCTTGTGATCATTACTTACAGACAGAGCAGAGATGTTCTACAATGCACTTATCAAGTTGTGTTTAGCCTAACCACTGTAGAGGGGACCGCATTGTGAACGGTAAATACAGTGGACTATTTTGAAAAATATGCAGAGTTTATTGGACGGCACGGTAGCACTGTTGCCTCACAGCACCAGGGTCCCAGGTTCGATTCCAACCTCAAGTGACTGTCTGTCTGGAGTTTGCACATTCTCCCTGTGTCTGCGTGGGTTTTCTCCGGGTGCTCCAGTTTCCTCCCACAGTCCAAAGATGTGCAGTTTAGGTGAATTGGCCATGCTTAAATTCTCAATTAGGTGCATTAGTCAGAGGGAAAAGGAGTTTGGGTGGGTTACTCTTTGGAGGGTCGGTGTGGACCTGTTGGGCCGAAAGGCACTGTAGGGAATCTAATCTAATAAGTCTAGCTTTAGAACACAAGTGGACCAGTGTTGTAAGCAAAGGTTACTGACCAGGTTTCAATACCTGCTTTGTTAATATGCCTTAAAGCAAGTAAGATAGATGCATTTAAGGGGAAAATAGATGAGCTTTCAAGGAAACAAAGGTGGCTCCTCATTAGTATATGTGGTTAATATTCCTGCCTATGATGCAGCAGACAAGTGAAATAATTCCACAGAGGCCAGTATTCCATCACCAAATCACCCTTTATTTACATATTAAAAGTCCTTGACACTGATCCAGCTTCCTCAGTGCCAGGTCTCAGAGTGAACAGAACCTCACACACTCCTGTTTATACATATCAGCCAGGGCTCCCTGATGGGGGCCAGATGGGCAGCACCGATCAGGGGACTCATATTCTGTGAGGTCCACCTGGCTAACTTTGTTACAATCAAGACAACTAGGGAATAATTCCATGACAGGGTGGGCAACCTAATATCTTTGAGGGCTCTTGTGGTAGTATCTTTGTCTCTGAGCCAGGAAGCTGAGGTTCACATCCTACTTATTCCAGGAATGTGTGATAACATCTTTGAACAAGTTGATTAAAACATCTGGGAAGAAAGGAATGGATGTTTACAGTGTTAGATTCAGATGAGAGGAGGCATGATTGAAGCATAAGGACTAGCATCAGCTGGTTGGGCCAAGAGACGTATTTCTATGTCATAAAACCTATGTAATATAATTTTACCTCTTTAGAGATCATAAATTGCTTCCTGGAGTTTACATAATTGACCACTTTCTTTTTAATTTAACTCTGTACTCTTTTAATTTTATTTAACTTTATGAAACTGTACAGGCACCTATTCGTATATTGCATTTCACATATTTTTTTAAAAATGCATTATATTTTGAAAAGGTATCATATTACATTCAGCTTGTGAATATGAAAATTCATGAATGTTTTAAGATTACATTTACACATTTCATAAAATTACTCCAGTGAATATTTATTTACATTCTATGAAATTGTACATTCAGAAATATATTTTGTGAAAGTCAGCATTCAAAATAATAGCATGGTAGCACACATTTGTAGTTACTTGTGTATTATTCATATATATTAGGATGTAATTTTATGAAATTCATCCACATAGTTTATGGAAGTGTACAATAATATTAGTTTGTTTTACAAATGTACACAATTACAGACATAATTTTCATCGTACATGTAAGTGCACACATATTTAAACATTTTGTGGAATGGCCATTCATATACATTTTATGACCTCAGAATACGTTTTTATTATCTCAATGTTTGCATACAGACTGTAAAGATACCTTATGAAACTATTGAAATATATTTACCTGTAGTTTCACTGTGACTTTCACAAGTCTAAAGTCATGATTCTTTCAATTAGTAAATAATTTTTAGTGAAGTTCGAAGCCTAAAAATGCTGAAAAACAAAGGAAACATTCAAGTACTGGAGGCAATGTGGAGGACACTCCTAAAACCAATCCCTAGTGTCAATGACTGAGTAATGAGGGAATACTGAAAAGACTAGAACCATTCAGCCTTGGAAAAAAAAATCTGAGCAGTGATCATCAACAAATATTCATTGAGATGGAAAAAGTTATTTAGAGTTTCATAAATCTACTGCAGAGAGACATGCCATTTTTGCCAAACGATCGACCCCACTGTTCCTGCTCCGCATGAGCCCCTACCCACAATGAAATCCTCTGAAAAGATTTAATCCAAATAGCTCATTTCGATTAACTCAGAGTTGAACAAGAGGAGATAAGCTGAAAGAAAAAGAAAGTGCATTGATAAAGTGCTTTCACAACTTCTGGATGTCCCAAAGTGCTTTACAACCAAGGAAACACTTCTTAAGTGCAGTCACTGTTGTAACCCACCGGGATATACAGCAGCTACTTTGTGTTGGTCAGGACACAGAATTCCCCTGCTCTTCTTTAAATAGGATGGAGTGATTATTTACCTCCAACTGAGAGGGCAGAATGGGCTTTTGGGCAAACTCGTAACAGACAATGTGAGGATTGATATGGCAGGTCATCTTCACCAAGACAATGATAAATGTTTGAAATCAGTTTAAAGATAGAGAGATAGCTGCAAAATCTTTACCATAAATTAAGAAGCAATTAGATGGTGGAGTTAAGATTGTGGAATTAAGATTTTGGAGTCATAGAGATATAGAGCATGAAAACAGACTCTTCGGTCCAACACATCCATGCCAACCAGATATCCTAAATTAACCTAGTCTCATTTGCCAGCATTTGACCTATATTCCTCTCAACCCTTCCTATCCAGGTGCTTTTTAAATGTTGTAATTGTACAAGCCTTCACCACTTCCTCTGGCAGCTCATTCCATACACGCACCACTCTTTGCATGAAATAGTTGCCCCTTAGGTCCCTTTTAAATCTTGACTCTGTTACCTTAAATCTATGCCATCTGGTTGTGGACTCCCCCACCCCAGGAAAATACTTTGTCTATTTACCCTATCCATGCCCCTCATGAATTTATAAACCTCTATAAGGTTACCCCTCAGCCTCCGACACTCCAGGGAAAACAGTCTCTCCCTTTAGCTCAAACCTTCCAACCATGGCAACATCCTTGTAAATCTTTTCTGAATCCTTTCAATTTTCACAACATCCTTCCTATAGCAAGGAGACCAGAATTGTATACAGTATTCCAATCATGGCCTAACCAATATCCTTTAAAGCCAGAACATGACCTCCAACTCTATATACTCAATGCACTGACCAATAAAGGCAAGCATACCAAAAGCCTTGTTCACTATCCTATCTACCTGCGACTCCACTTTCAAGGAACTATGAACATCCTGGATAAATGAACCAAGATGGGCCAATGGCTTTCCTTGTCCATGTTTCTTGTGACCTCATGTTGATGAAAGTAGTGATAACTCCAGCATAAAGGACAAGAATGCTATGTTTCAGTATAAATCCTGCAGCCATCAGCTGCTGTACTTTAAATATGGCCCTCTGGAGGCTAGCAATTGAGTAACACAACACATGCTGCTACTCAACTGAACAATAATAATAAGCTGAGATGTGAAGCAAGAGTTTCTTAAAGGTGTAAGACAGCATAGGACAGATCGCTCCCCTCAATCTTGGGTGTCATAGTTACCTTTATGAAAATATTCTTTATCAATACCATTATACAGATTCTAAAAAAAAACACGTTGAGATCAACAAACCAATTTCCAAAGGTTTTAGTTCACATGCTGCCATCTTAATGGAAGCACAGATTATTTTCCCTCAGTTTGTACACAGTATTGGAATGGTACCAAGCCAGGTATATAATTCTATAGCCCTCTGTACTGAGAGTTATCAGATTTCAACAGGAGATTGCACGATTGGACTCACTGGCTTTGATGTAATGATGGGAGGTGGAATAATTAGAAGGGTTTTGTCTTCAATCACTAGCAGCTGGATATTGCTAGAAAGTGTTCAAGTAAAGATATTGATCAAGGGCAAACTCAAGTTCAGCAGAAATGTGTCTAAATTATAAAAAGAAATATGGTGACAGTCACTGTCTGGATTTTGGGATTGAGTACTGAAAGGATAGCTGGGTTCAATAAAACCACAGTTTGAGATGATTCAAATACCTTTTGGAGAGAGAGGAAGACAATAGCACAGCCATATTTCCTTACGTATCATTTTGTTACACAGTTCTTTCTTTGTGGCAATGGAAGTCAGCTATTACCTGCACCACAATTTGCATTTACCAGGTTATTTAAGAAGAACATATTGTGTTCAGGTGTTTGTTTATTTACTATGTAGCCATGTCTCAAACATACTCCAAGCCAGTGAAGGAAGAAAGAGGCCTTTACAAAGGAAATCTCACACTTACATTTTTACATCAGTTCTATGCTATAATCATGTATAATGTGTGTTTTTTTTAAATTTTGATTTATTTTGGTCCCTTTACTGTACCATTTTAACTCCATTTTAGTTGTTTTTCTTTCACATTTTTCTTCATTAAAAGTTTTGTTCTACCACGAGGCATATTAATAATACCAATGTATTCAAAAAAAGGATTAATTAAGAGTACAAAATGTAATATACCTTTCTAAGGGAGAATGCTGTTTTGCTTAAAGTGTTACTGCCACTACTCAACTCCATTAAATTTGGATGCATTGCAACACTTTATATTAAAACATAGGCTTTGATCAGTAAAGAGCACCATTTTCCAGTGGTGCTATATTACCTTAATCTAAATGATGTGCTATATCAATCATTCTGGCATTTTGCTTACATGGTCTCAGTTCAAGTGAAAGGATTATTCCCTGGTCCTGAGTTCCCATTACTTCACCAGATTTAATAAAATTAAACTTGCAATTAAACTAGGGGGAATGGAGAAAAAGAGTACAATTGTGCTTGCATTTCATATTAAATTTGATGTGCTCTTGTTACATGGTCGTATTTTTGATTAACTTATGTCAAAGATACACAGTGTCAAATCAAGCATGTAGCTTATAGTCATTCTCCTTTCCTATCTCCCTTTCACAAAGTCACTCATACAATTTTTTAATTATGTTTAACCATTCAAGATGAAACACTGAATAATTTCAGTTCAATTAGGGGAATTAGCCAAATGGAATATTACAATTCTACATATTTAATAGGAAAAGCTAGCCAGTTTTTTAAAATTTATAAAGCAGGAATTTGCCAAACATTATCAGAAGAGAAAGATGGGTATCACTATGAAAGAATATGGATCAATATTAGTGCAAAAAGAGGCTAGTCAGGCCCATCATATCGGTACTAGCCAAAAAGAATTATTCTGTCTAATCCCACTTTCTAGACATGTTCCATTGCCATATAGGCTATGTCACCTCAAATGAAAATCTAAGTGATTTTCCTTTACATGCAATCAGAATTTCTAATACTGCCAACTTTTCAGGCGGTGAGTTCCAGCTCTTCACCCTCAGGAAGACAAAATCTCTTCAACTCCCTACTATTTCTTCTATCAGTTATTTCAAATCTTTGGCTCCTGGTAACTTGTCTCTGCTACAGGAAAACAAATCGTTTCAAACACCAACAATTTTTTTTTATACCACAATTAGATCTCCCCTCAGCTTCCCACATTACAAACACCAGCCTATCCAACATTTCCTCAGTGCTAACAGTTTCCATTTGTGGCAACAAACACGTGATCCTCCACTAGTATGATCAAATCCTTCTAGAAAATGTGATGAGTAGCATTCGACAGAACTCTGACTATGACCTAACTAATACTTTTATACTATTCTTGAAACTTCTTTGCTGTTATGCTCTAGGAGAAAGTGAGGACCACAGATGCTGGAGATCAGATTCGAGGGTGTGGTGCTGGAAAAGCACAGCAGGTCAGGCAGCATCCGAAGAGCAGAAGAATCGATGTTTCGAGCATAAGTTGGAATTCCTGATGAAGGGCTGATGTCCGAAATGACGATTCTCCTGCTCCTGTTGCGCTCTAGGCCTTGGCCAATAAAGGCAAGTATAAACTTTACTTTATTGACCACCCCCATCTACCAAGACATGCCAGAAATACTATCAAGATTTGATGTAAGATTGTCAGGGACAATGAGAAGGCTTCTCATCTGTTGAGAATGTTTCTAAAATTTTTACATGTATGCATGTCAAAGCACTACTTGTTACAATATTGAGAAAATACATGTTTATGATTAGTACATCTTTCAAGCTCCACTGTAGAGCACCATAATGAAAAATATTGCTGAGTTGACATACTTGCACTATATACAGGGATATGTTGAGCAATGGCTATATATCGCCACCTGCAGTTAGGAATCATCAAATAAGGACTCTTCATCAGACTTCCTTGCTTAATAGCTGGCTAGAACACAATTTAGATATATTTGGACAGCTTGATTAGAATATATGTTATTGCATGTCTCCAGAGCATGAGAATCTTGAACCTGGCCCTTCTGGCTCAGAGGTATAGACAGTACCACCGTGCCAGAAGAGCTCTAAGAATTTATATTGGAACGGGGTTATCCTTGACTCTATGCCACGTGAATTGCTCCTACAGTGTAACAGGAGCAGGAGAATCGACATTTCGGGCATAAGCCCTTCATCAGGAATTCAGGCTTATGCCCAAAACATTGATTCTCCTGCTTCTTGGATGCTACCTGACCAGCTGTGCTTTTTTTATACTAGAAATAAAATCAGGAGCTGCAAGACAAACTTCCAATTCACTATTACCCATTTTACATTATAATGCAGTCAAAACTACAGTGCCCCAACTTCCAATTATACAAAGAAATAGGTTGTGTGAATCTGAAAAAAGGGCAAGTGAGGAAAAGCTTGTTTAAGAAGTACTATACTAAGTATTTTAAATTTGACCTCAACAGTTGACATTAACCGTTTTAATCAACAAGCTCCCGTCTAAGCCATAAAAGGAGAACATTTTATTCTCCCTCTAGACAATGACTCTCCTATTCTGAAAGTTTACTGGGTCTCTACCAATGCCACCAGGCAGTGCACAAATATATTTGTGCTTTTTTAAAAATGGTTTTCCTTCTTGGCCAAATATGTTTGTGTCCACTCAGTATCGGCCCACAACATAACTGAATTTTCTAACTCACCAGGTGGTGAGTTTTGCTGCATCAAAAATATGTATAGGTCAGAACTTACATGACAGGGCACCTAACAGTGCCTGCTAGGAGTCAGGTATTAAACTTCTTTTGCATAGCAAGCTGTTGAAAATGTGAGCTGATAACAAGATTCACAAGTCATCTGAGACTTAAAGAGTATGAGATAAGCAGCTGTGTATCTCTTTAACCAATCAGATTGAAAAATTGTGATATAAATGGCACAAGGACTGGGAATGTCAAAATCAGGTCCATAAACAGAAATTGAGAGGGATTTGATTAAGAGAAAAGACAAAAGTAAAGTTGGCTGCTAGTAATTTACTCTTATTCAGTGGTAAAATTTAATGCTCAGATTTGAAATGACAAGCCTTAACTTGCTGTGACAAGTTTTTTTTTAAGCTTGTCTCAACCATGTAAATGCAATTACTTCAATAATGAAGGAGACAGTTTCACAAAATTAAAGGTAAAAAGTGGCAAAAGGAAAGGGCATTACCTTCTGAATTTCCAGAAACATGCATTTAACCCTTGTCTGCAGCCCCTGAATCTGATTTCAGCTGAAACGTTAAACTTTGAAATGTTAGGTGAGCTGGATAACTGAATTTTACATTCCCTCCTGCTGTGCAAGTGAAAGGCGATACCAGGCAAAATGGGAATTTGTTTTAGTCTCATTGGCAAAACTCTGAAACAGCTGCAGAATTAAATAAAAAGGTCTGAATAAGTAAGACTTGCAACAATGTTATGAGAACTGGGGAAAGCACGCTACAGTTGACACTACACACCAAATCTCACTGAAGAGTAGATAAACCAAACAAGAGATTTTCAGAGTATACTTTTAACCTTATATCACTCTTACCTAAGAACAGAATTTGTTCAAGGTCTGAGCTTGGGGCAGGGGTGGGGATGGGGGAGGTAAAGTACTGAACAGTATATGATGTATCTAAAGTTTAATTCTGATGTCATGGATAAGTGAAAGATTATCTCACTTAAGATGGTTTTAGGCATAAGAGGGTCACCCTCATTCAGAAAATCATTTAGGAAATACAGATGACCATACCTAATATTTGGCATTTCTAATGGGTCCACAATAGTACAAATATGACAGCACAAGACAGACAACAATCTTCCCAGGCTGGAAGCAACACAGAATTTTTTAGGCTATAGATGTGACGACACAATAAAAGAAGTTGCAGAAACCATTAATAGAACTTAGTGCAACTGCTAGAGTGAACTTATCAGATGAAACTGAAGTCAAACAAAAAAAAAGTAATTAAATTGCCCGAGTAGGTATGTAGGTCAGCAAAAGGACACCAACCCGGCTCAGTGGTTAGCACTGCTGCCTCACAGCACCAGGGTCCCAGGTTCGATTCTGGCCTCAGGCGACTGTCTCTGTGGAGTTTGCACATTCTCCCAGTGTCTGCGTGGGTCCCCTCTGGGCGCTCCGGTTTCCTCCCACAATCCAAAGATGTGCAGGTTAGGTGAATTGGCCACGTTACATTGTCCATAGTGTTAGGTGCATTAGCCAGAGGGAAATGGATCTGGGTGGGTTAATCTTCGGAGGGTTGGTGTGAAATTGTTGCGTCGAAGGGCCTGTTTCCACTCTGTAGAGAATCTAATCCTGACAAGAGCTCCACAAGAAATGCAGAAAATAACGTGAAAACAGTGTACCAATTTGTTGGTTTTGTCAACTATGTAGCAAAGTATTCCCCAATTTGCCAACAGAGTGTGAACCTCTGCACAAGACTTACTGCCAAGAAATGTACAGAGCTATTGGAACATAAACAAGCAGCAATTTTAATTCAAATTTCAAAAAAACTAACAACAGCTTGACACCCTCTGCAAGTCAGCAACCCAGCTAAGGCACTGATCTGAAACATAAATTTCTTGCTCTGATTAACTTCTCCCTATAGAAATGGCATTCCACAAGGAAGGATCACCAACTAGGAACAGATACCAGACAAACCAACAACTCTCACCATTAAAGTACCTGAATGCTTTAGGGATAACTGATGAAATGTATCAAGACTGATAAAATTCAAAGACTCGAATTATCAGTTTTGTTCATACGTGATTTTTCTTCTTTATTGATCAGACTGGGAATTGCTAACTGCAAGTGATTTTTGTTCGGTTTTAATAAAAATAGGAATTTTAGAAAAATATTTATGCATAATGTATTAGCTTGCCATCATGTGGAGGTGCCAGTGTTGGACTGGGGCGGACAAAGTTAAACATCACAACACCAGGTTATGGTCCAACAGGCTTATTTGGAATCACTAGCTTTCAGAAAGCTACTCCTTCAACAGGTAGCTAGTGGGGCAGGATCATAGGACACAGAATTTATAGTAAAAGATCAAAATATCAAATAACTGATGCAATGTATTGAACAAACCTAGATTGCTGTTCAGTCTTTCATCTTTTCGAATGGGTTTCGATTCATTAACTTGCAAATCCCAGAACTTCTTTCAAGTCACATTCCCAAGATAACTTAAGGGTTTTATTTTTAAAAAGTGACATTTCAGCTTGCCATAGTCATGCAACCTGTATCTCGACTATAACTTGTTTTTACCTTAGATTGTGGCAGCCATTAAACACATCACATTGATCGGCACTGTTTCAAGAATTTATAACCTTGATATATCTTTCAAAGCAATTAATACTTTCAAAATGAATTACAGGATGATTATATTTTTATATCATTAAATAATTTACTCCCAAGTGTAACTGAGACAAACCAAATTTTACTCATTTTCAGTTTTGGAATTACTAATCTGTTACTTTGGAGAAGTGAAAAATGTTATTTTATTTGCCACAATATACTGCTTTTTTGCAGTCACCAGCCAATCGCTGTTAGCTCAATAGCTTGAATAAACATTTTTGCTGCTGCTTTTCTCAGAACTAAATCTTAAATTGATTAAACTGTAAAACCACATTGATTTTTGTAACTTAATCATTCCAATTTAATTAGTATTTTCTTCCTTCAAGAACTTGCATTCCACTTCAAAATTACAGTGGTCAATTTTAGTCCTTTCTTTAAAAAAAAGGTTTCACTTCCGATTTTTATTTGTTTACAGGAATACAGGGTCACCGACTAGATTAACATTTAATGTTTATCCCCATCAGCCTTCAAGATGTTGATGAGCAACTTTTTGCAGTCTGGGTGTTGTCAGGGGTTTCCAGGAGTTTGATCCAATGACAGTGAAAGGAAAAGCAACTAGGCTCCCAGTCAAGATGGTGTGTTGCTTGGTAAAGCGATTCAATACTTTTCTATATAACTGGTATTTAGAATTTCTCAACCAAAATGAGAAAATATAAAATTGGTTAAGTTAAATCAAGGAAAGATAAAAGGTGAGCTGAAAATGTTTCAGCTTTACAATTGGTAGGGAGAGCACTCACTCCCATTTTGTAACTCCCATGAGGATGAGAATTTGTCCATGAGTAACCCAGTTGGAGAGACAAGACAGATCCCAGATTTAGTCCTGTGGACTTGCTAACTTAAAGTTACTTTTACATGGTATTACCATCCTGTTTGAATACAACATATACTGTCCTGCAGAGAACAAGCAGGAATTTAGAGAAATAAACATTTTAATCAAATCCTAGATAAATAAATCCTTATTTTAAAAAGCTAGCGAATGCCAAGTTTAATGTAATTCTCCTTGTTTAACATATTGAAAGAGCTCAATGAGCCAGTCTCAAATGTTTTATCCTAGGAAGCATATTCTGTGAATTAAGACCAAGAAATTCCTGACCAAAGAGTGAGTTAACAACTTGTTGGCTTGTCAGAAAGCTAAAATCAGGCAGCTGCAAGCATACATTCTTCTAGATGCTACACATACATTCCAGCCTGTGCTACTTTACATATCATTATCCCAATTTCACAATTGCCCATCAACATAATTCTGCAGCGAAATCAGTTTGAATGACCAGAAATACAACACATTGTGTGCCTTCAAACAAAAAAAGACTAGAATTGCCTTTTAAATAGTATTCTTTAATTTTTCAGCTAAATGTTAAGTAGGCAATTTACCACAATGGGAAATTTTCATTGAAAAATCCCGAATTTACAGTGAATCTAAGAGGAGCCCAGGCATGTGAATTGAATACAAACACTGTAGTGCTTTGTTAACCAGGACTACAAAGTATTGCAGCTCCAGTAACAGCAACAATGCCTCCTTCAGCACTTTCACCCTCTAATCTGTTTGCAAGGATTAGGTCCCTGTATTGAGGCCAAGAATTTTAATGTAAAGTTCCCTTTCCCTCGAGGTACAAAACACAATCACTCAGAGAACACGTATGTTATTGGTTTTTATTCTTAACTTGTTAGAGTGTAAAATTATTTCCACTTTATAAATGAAATCAATATAATTATTAAATGAAGGCAATGTTAAACACTCAAAAGATCCAACTGGCAATGACAAAAATGCCAAATTAGAATCTACCTATTGCAAAGGAGATATGCTCAACTGTCTAAGAGATTGAACATATGTTCTACTTTTTAGTTTTCCAGAATATTCCTTTTTCAAAAAAGTCCAAGAATCTTTTTTGATGCAACATGTTCTGAAATGCTGATGACAGGAATTTGTCAGAAGTAGCTGAGATTTGCAGGAAAGAAAATATTGCACGGAATTGAAAACGAAGGAGGCAACCAAAATTTGGAAACAACAGAAGTTGCTAGTATGGTACACAGTTACCAATTAGTTGCGACCAAAGTGAGTTTTCATCTTTTTGGTCTCAGATCTCATTACTCACGTTGTAGTTTGTGTGTTGGGGAAGGCAAGTAGTGAGGTAACTAAACGAGAGCAGATGGCACACAACCAAAAAGAATTAATGCTAAAACTATGGAAGTCATTTAATAAGTCACATTTAGAGCATAGTGTACTAGTGTACTATTTTAAGAAGAATACGAATAGACAGAAGTACCAGACAGGAAAAGACCAGCTAGCCTATCGCATCCAGTTGAATTCTCATGTATCATAATTCTGCACTCCCTACCAAAATACCAAAACCAAAATAAACTTTGATTCAAACAGCGTTTCCAAATACAGTGTACTATGTTTAAATGACAATTAACAAAAACGGCATTTCAACAGGAGAACTGAATAACACGATCAGAAATATTTAATTTATTACAAGTCTTTCAAATGCTGTAACAGCCTAGTAGTTCAGATTATATAGGATAATTTCTACAGAGCAAATCAGGAAGTAAAAGACCCATGCACTCACTTTGCTGGAATAATTAGCCAGTAGGACAAATTAACATTCATGCCAAATCTACAAAAGCATGCATTTTGTTCCTGGATAGTTCAGTTTTGAATGTAGTAAATTAGGAGAGCCACTAAAGAGTTTTGATAATTAAGTTTTTAAAAAGCAGATTCCAACATTATTTTCATCACAACATTCAAAACCAGCTTATAGATCTTGGGCATCATCAATTCAGCCCACTGGTTACATCAAATGTATTGAAGGAACACAATCTCCTAAATTGGAAGTGTAGAGTTTTAACAGCATACCCGAGTGTTAACTCTCTGTACAATTAAACATAATCTTCTGACTGATGTCATGGGCTTTTAAAACCTCCAGTTATATTAAATGGATGCAATTACTTTTATCCATGGTCATTCACATTGAATTTGATTGTGGGTAAAACAAAGCAGAACATGGGATTTATTTTCCAAAGAACTTTCTTCCTAAAACTTTGATGTTCAGTCCAAATAAGCCTGGAACAGTTCACAACAACTGGAGTTTTGATTTTCTTTAATTATTTGTGGATTAGAAACCAGTTGCAGAACCCAAGTATACAAACTAATTAAAACTTGGCTTTTTCATGATGTCCCACACTGAATCGGTTGCTGACACAAGAGACTGGGATTCAGATTTAAGGTTGTCTATGCCTCACGAAGCCAGTAAAGAATTGGAGAGGTGGCCAGGTTCCCACTTTAAACTTAAGATCAGACCCTCTAATTCAGAGGCAAGAATCCTACCATTGAGCCAAGGTGGACACTGAATGGGTGCAGAAAATAAAAATCAAGTCATATTCAGTCACAATAATTCTAGAAACAAATCTGTCCCATTGCTGAAAATGAAATATTTTGTCAAAACCCTGCATCATGCATTCAGACAATTCAGAAATACCGAAGTGAAAACAATATTTACATCGCATATGAGGAGAGCGAGCTGTTTGGTTGGCAAGTGCACAACTGGTGGAGGTGCTGCCTTGGAGAATGCACCAGTTAATGACAGTTAACTGCATGTTTGGTTTACATTTTTAAACCAGGCCAATTAACTTATTGGTCAAGGCATTACCCAGAAAAATGAATAGAAAATAATTGTCACTTAGTTTATGGAATTGAAATCGGGCAGTATGGATACATGTTCCTAACATCTGCAGAGAACAGGAACTGCACGTCAACACAGCTTCTAAATAAATGTGCCACCTTGAATCCAAATGACAATCCTAAATTGGTTATCGACTTTCTTTTTTGCATACTCAAGACTTGGTAGGCAACATGTTGACTGCACTGAACCAACCCACGCCAAACTCATCACCGCGACAAACATGACTTATGATTCCACGATTGGATTATACTTGTTAATTAGTTCTGAGCATAACAAGAGCTATACTGCTCTTAAAAACAAATGCATAATTTTGTTTTCTTTGTCAATTCATGTAAATGATCTTGAGTGCAAGACAAAGCCTGGCAAAATATCTGTTCTTCCTCCAGCAAGACTACCAAATGACTGTATTTGTAATCTTAAATGTTCGACTTTGCAAAGAACTAATCTTCTCCTGTGACAGTTTGGGTTGGAATGTCAAAAATAAAGTTCTGAAATGCAACTTGATTAAAGTTTACAGTAATTCAAAAAAAGAGAGACAATTTAGTATACTCAACTATAAATATAATGCATGGACCAGGTAAATTCAGTGTTTAAACATTTCATTAAGCATGTGGCACCATCTGTTATACATCTGGTTACATTCTATCACAACGAATGCTGTGCAACAGCACGTTATCTATATATCGTGCCAGAAATACATTTGTATTTTGGGTGGGAGGGTAACCGGATAAGCACTTAAACATCTCTGTGAGGGAGATATGATCGAACATATAATTAACAAATTCAATCCAAAACTGGAGATTCTTACTTCAAGAGTTGTGCCAATGTGTTAATCATTGCACACACACTTACATTATACATAAATGAATCTATTTATTATCTGGAAAAACTAATTATATGTAAATAATTCCTGGATTTAATTTATGCTGGAAGATGTAAAATTACAACCAAATGTAATCAAAATATACTGAAAATTGGAATTGGACAAATTAAGATATACGAAATTTAACACTTTTTATTGTAGTATTTTATGCAGTGTTTAGACTAATTACATAGACCAGAATAGATAATACCTGTAAGCAATGTCATAAATAAAGTAAAACACAAAGAAATCTGCATTTGGATCAGAAATAAACCATTTCTAGGTTCATGTAAATACACCAGGGGAACATCTTTGGTTCCTTTTCCTGGCTTGTTCACTTGACAAAGTGAATTGGGGAAACAAGCTTTTCACCGGTTTCTTGATCGATGCATTGATCTACCTTTGTTCAATGTGGAATTATTATTTCTTTACAAAGTATCTTGAGATTGAGGAAAGAAATTGTTTTCTTCCACTTTGGTGTACAAATTCAAGTCACCACCTGTCCATATCCAAGACATCAAAAAGTTCTGCTTAAGAAAAGGTCATCTGTCAATTAAGCAGAATCTAACTATAGATTTAGGCATTCACAATAATGCTGGAAAACGTCACAGTACGAGATCCAAATAGGTGAAACAACTGTGCAAGAGTTGAGTCCTGAGTTGTGGTTATACTTCACTTTAGCATGCTTTGTCAAAGAATTAATTTTTGATTGATTATTTTTCTGTTTATTTCTGCCAATGCCACTGAAAATACAAAGGCTCGTTCATCTGAAAGACTTGCATATACATCAACTTCCTTTTCTTGCCTTTCTGCAAAAGAAATAATACAGTAAAGTCAGTCATGGTCAAGTCCAAAGGAATGTGGTTTCTGTAACAATCTACATTTGATTTTATCAACTTCTTCATCTAACCCCACCCTTGCAGAAAGGGTACAGAAACACACTTATTAATAATCAGACTGCCAGGGCAGCCTTCTATCAGCTAGGTGGGGGAGAAAGGAAGGTCAATTATAAATTCAATCAGTGTGGGAAACTTCCTTTAAAAAAAACTGCTCTCTCTTTTCCATTTGTGACTTAAGAAAAGAAAAAAAATCTGTTTTCATTAAAAGGAAATAAAGATCAAACAAAAACCTAGGATTAGTATGTGGCTAGGATTATACATTCTCTTGACACTGCTTTGGGGAAAGTAATACTACATGCAGCATTATACAATTCCAAGGTTTGCATGTACATTAATAGCAGTACAAATCTGGGCCTTGCTTTGTGTGACTATGTTTTTTTTGTGTACTTCAGCTACAAAGCTACCTCAATGTACCAAAGAATCAGCATTAAAAGAATGACTAATGTTTGGCAGCATGTTAGATGTTTTCCATTCTAATTGCATCTCTGTAAATGTTTCTGCACATCTGCAATACTGAAACTCCTTTGAATTTCATGTGATAACTAATTTTTTTTTTAAAAGAGAGAAATTTTCAATGCCATTTTATAAATACATGCCAAAAGAAACTTCAAATGTTACTTTAGGATTTATTAATGTTTTCACTGCTTAAGATTTCAGTATGATCATTTTTATTAGGTCAGTCTACAATCAGGTCAGTTTTTTGTGGCCAAAAAAAACCTGTAAACCTCATCATGTCTGAATATACACTCACTCATGCAGGTGCCTTTGGGCACTGATATTAAGCTAATTTACTCAGCGCACAATGTGAAGTCTTTTGAAAAGATGGGATGATGGTGCCAGCAAGATATGGGAGGTACTGATGGCATGTGACAATTCTTTTTCATCTATTAAGAGAATGTCAAAGATTGGATTATTTTTACAGGCTTCTTAACAACATCCTATTGCAAGGAGTAGGCTAGTTCTGTAAGTTACTGCTTGGCACAGAGGTATGCATTTAAATTGTTTTTAATAGTAATGTGATGTGCGTACATTTAACTGCAAGTTTGTTTTGCAATTGTTGTTTAAAAAAAATAGACACCTGTAATTTTCCGTAGAAAGGATTGGTGGGCCTCACCGAGCAGGGACCAAGTGTTTCGCCACAGTGATAGAGAGAAGGAAGATGAATGGATGCAGAGTCATCATGGGCCCTTTCACAAGAGGAAACGTGTTGTCACAAAGTTTGGATTTTACAAACCCATTTATTAGTGGAGAAAGGAAGCCAATATAATTAGCACATTTATTTTTATAAACAGAGCTTGGAAAAACAGAAAAATCAGACAAAGGACAGGAAGTGTTTTCAGAATTGCCAAGTCACTTGATCTTCATTTTTGTTGGAAGGGAAAAACACCTTTGTTAAATAAATCAAAAGTGAAATGCATTACACTCATTTAAAAAACCTGTATAGAATGGCAATGAATTTTGGAGGAGGCAGTGTGTAGTAGTAATGTCATTGGACCAGTCATTCAGAGCAAAGGAGAAAGTGAGGACTGCAGTACCAAGCTAAAGTTCTGGAAAAGAACTCAATTCCCATCAAGGCAAATGGTGAAATTTGAATTCTATAAACAAAATGGAATAAAAAGCTAGACTATGTAATTATTGTCAACTATTGTAAAAACCCGCCTGGTTCACTAATATCTTTTAGGGAAGGGAATATGCCATCTTTACCTGCCCTGGCCTACACTTAGCTTCAGCCACATACCAATGTGATTAGTTACCCTCTAAGCAATTAGGGATGGGCAATAAATGTTGGCCTAGCTGACAGTAGTTGATGCCAAATGAACAAAAAAAAAAGAGTAGCTCAACATTTATTTTGGCAAAAAACACACCAAGTAGTATCAGATTGGTAGTAGAAAAAAAATCTGATAAACAAAATCCCATGTTTTTCCAATCTTTCCAGATGTGAAAACTAGTGTATCCAGTTCTACCAATGTTCCTAAAATAAATTAATGTTCAGCCTCAGCTCTCAAAAGCTAAACTTGTGTTAACTATCCCGTACATTCTTGATTTAAAGTTAAAATCTAACTAGTCAGTCATTATCAGCATAACAAAATTGCATGCTATTGAAAAGCAAAATACTGCAGACACTGGTTAAAAACAGAATGCTGGAGAAACTCAGTAGAGCAGACAGCATCTGCAGAGAATGAAACAGTTAATGTTTCAAGTCCAATACACTCTTCTATGGAAATGAGTTTCTGTATGTGTTTTTTAATTTTAAAAAAATATGCTGTAAATGTCCAAAAAAGCTATTAAAAAACAGCCAAAGTTGTCACTCTTGATTACTGTTCAGTAACTTCTGCTGAACAGTGTATCTCTGAATATCTGAAGATAGATCAATTTGTCTCTGATGTTCCTTACCCTCTTCCTTCAAATTATCAGCTCACACTATTAATGCCCATTCAATTAATGAAGGAGATTCTGGGATGCTATTGATTCACATCAATACATAGGCCAACATGATTTAACAATTTCAGTAACAGAAAATGAATAAAACAAGAAAAAAAGATATTATTTTCATAGGGGGCAAAATTATGCCACCCACCCAACCTCCCAATAATTGCACATTCAGCTACATATTCTGACACCTTCGACACCAAAAAATTAAAACTGATCTGTAAAATTCAATCCTCACCCTAACCCACCATTCAAACCTCAATCACAAGTATTTTCACCTTTCTCGTCATCATGTTTTTTGCTAGGGGTGGTCTTGGGTCGCCCTCGTCGCCGCCGAATTTGCTCAGATTGGCTGTCGGACCTGGAACGTTTCCTGTTTTCCAAGTCTTTAGCAAGAGGAGAATTTGCCTTCTCGCGCCGTGCCCTTTCTGTTCTCCTTCTCTTAGCTGCTGATTTGTTGTCTAGCACAAGATAAAGTTTTGTTAAATCCTAACACACATTTGACAATAGCAGTCAGTCACATATTAGATTCAAGTCCTTTCCAAAACTAAAGCTATCCAGTTAGGAACAATCTTACATAGGATTGGAGTAGGCCATTCAGCCCTGAGCCTGTTCCGTCATTCAACGGGATCATTGCTGATCTGTGACCTAATTCCATGTACCTTCTTTGGCCTATATCTTTTGCTAAACAAGTCAAAAATCAACAATTGATCTAGCATCCAAAGCAATATGTGCAAGAGAGTTCCAAACATCTCTATCCTTTCTTAAAAGTGAAGGAGTGCTTCCTAATATCTCTCCTGAATGATCTGGCCCTAATTTTAGACTATACCCCCCAGTTCTAGAATCCCCAACAAGTGGAAATAGTTTATTTTCACCTACCCGGGACTTTTCCTGTTAATATCTTGAATTCATCTCTGCCTTCAGCTTGTAAATCTAACAGTAACAATTTGAAACAGGCTGTTAATACAACCGTAGAAATATACTGTGACTACCATAAGCAGGTCAAGGCCATGAATCCTGCAGCAACGCAACTCTTGTTCGCTCCCCCCCCCCGCCCGCCAACCTGGAATGATAATGAGAGCTGGTCGTAGAAACATCAACTGCAAGTTCTTTTCCATGTCACACAGCATCCTAACGTGGAACTGTGTTACCATTCCTTCACTACACAGGTTACAATTGTGGAATTCCCTAAATATCACTATAGGTGTCCCCACAGCACCACGGCTGCAACAACATGTTCTCAAGAGCAATTAGAATGAACAATATGTTGTCTTAGCCGACAACACCCACATCCTGTGACAGAATAATCACTTTCCCTTCAGAATTTGGGTTTAAACTTCGATACAAGTTTAAAATTGCATTCACCATAACCTTGTTAAAATAGACTATAAAAAGTAAGGAAACAGAAGGCTGAAGAAATGATTATTTGAACCCTGCACATTTTTGGCCCATATCCAAATAAATCAAATTCAAATGATTAATTAATGTTGCCGGCCCTACACTTTTGGATAATGTATTTGCTGGAGCAACTTTACTACAGCAATTTAAACTATATATAGTAATCTGTACATCAGAAATTACAGCTATGTACATCTCCTGCCATATTTTCCATTATAAATGCCTTTTTGTTTGCACTTCTAATGGATAAGTCTTTATGAACTTGTCATGTTGTAAATACCACCTCGACTTAATAGAGAGCACCAACATTGGCAGGAGGTTGGAACTACAACATTTCAAGCTACATAGTCTTTTCCAAATAAAGTGTGGACACAAAAACATCTGTAATGCAAATAAAAAAGGGCTGCAGGTATAACTTTAAAATGTGACTCAAAAACATCTGCGCATCCTGGTCTAACTATTGCATCCTCTAACCTCACCACTTGAAGAAAACACTTAGTTTTGCCTTAAGCTCTATACTTTGAAAGCTC
The DNA here is from genome assembly GCF_047496795.1 of Chiloscyllium punctatum. Taxonomy (NCBI): domain Eukaryota; kingdom Metazoa; phylum Chordata; class Chondrichthyes; order Orectolobiformes; family Hemiscylliidae; genus Chiloscyllium; species Chiloscyllium punctatum. Next base: position 42,233,613 of record NC_092764.1, read on the forward strand.
AACTCGAACTAGAGTCATAGAGTCATAGAGTCATAGAGATGTACAGCATGGAAATAGACCCTTCGGTCCAACCCATCCATGCCGACCAGATATCCCAACCCAATCTAGTCCCACTTGCCAGCACCCGAGCCCATATTCCTCCAAACCCTTCCTAGTCACATACCCATCCAAATGCCTCTTAAATGTTGCAATTGTACCTGCCTCCACCACTTCCTCTGGCAGTTCATTCCATACAAGTACCACCCTCTGCACAAAAACGTTGTCCCTTAGGTCTCTTTTATACCTTTCCCCTCTCACCCTAAACCTATGCCCTCTAGTTCTGGACTCCCCAATACCAGGGAAAAGACTTTGCCTATTTATCCTATGCATGCCCCTCATAATTTTGTAAACCTCTAAAAGGTCACCCCTCAGCCTCCAACACTCCAGGGAAAACAGCCCCAGCCTGTTCAGCCGCTCCCTGTAGCTCAGATCCTCCAACCCTGGCAACATCCTTGTAAATCCTTTCTGTACCCTTTCAAGTTTCACAATGTCTTTCGGATAGGAAGGAGACCAGAAATGCATGCAATATTCCAACAGTGGCCTAACCAATGTCCTATTCAGATGCAACGTGACCTCCCAACTCCTGTACTCAATCCTCTGACCAATAAAGGAAAGCATACCAAAGCCTTCTTCACTATCCTATCTACCTGCGACTCCACTTTCAAGGAGCTATGAACCTGCACTCCAAGGTCTCTTTGTTCATCAACACTCCCTAGGACCTTACCACTAAGATTTGCTTTCCCAAAATGCAGCACCTCGTATTTATCTGAATTAAACTCCATCTGCCACTTCTCAGCCATTGGCCCATCTGGTCCAGATCCTGTTGTAATCTGAGGTAACCCTCTTCGCTGTCCACTACACCTCCAATTTTGGTGTCATCTGCAAACTTACTAACTGTACCTCTTGTGCTCACATCCAAATCATTTACGTAAATGACAAAAATCAGAGGACCCAGCACCGATCCTTGTTCCACTCCACTGATCACAGGCCTCTAGTCTGAAAAACAACCCTCCACCACCACCCTCTGCCTTCTACCTTTGAGCCAGTTCCATATCCAAATGGCTAGTTCTCCCTGTATTCCATGAGATCTAACCTTGCTAATCAGTCTCCCATGGGAAACCTTGTCAAACGCCTTATTGAAGTCCATATAGATCACATCTACTACTCTGCCCTCATCAATCTTCTTTGTTACTTTTTCAAAAAAACTCAATCAAATTTGTGAGACATGATTTCCCACATGTTGACTATCCCGAATCAGTCCTTGCCTTTCCAAATACATGTACATCCTGTTCCTCAGGATTCCCTCCAACAACTTGCCCACCATTAAGGTCAGGCTCACCGGTCTATAGTTCCCTGGCTTGTCTTTACCACCCTTCTTAAACAGTGGCACCACGTTTGCCAACCTCCAGTAATCTGGCACCTCACCTGTGACTATCGACGATACAAATATCTCAGCAAGAGGCCCAGCAATCACTTCTCTAGCTTCCCACAGAGTTCGAGGGTACACTTGATCAGGTCCTGGGGATTCATAAAATCATTCTAACTTCCCAGCAGAGTATCTACAAGCACATTACTCTGCAACATTGACCCAGGTATGCAAATGAATGGTCATGAGTGAGACATAAAACTGGTCAAAATAATCCCATTTAAAAGAACTACAACCTACAAAGAACTGCATTGTGAAGGCCCTAAAAAGGATTCCAGGTAAATACTGTCCATGCGAGTTAAGTTAAAAATCACACACGACACAGATGTTTTCCTATAAAATTCTGGGCCTTGTGATGCTGCTCCACAGCTACTCTACGAAGGAGCAGCGCTCGAAAGCTAACACTTCCAAATAAACCTGCTGGATGATAACCTCGTGTTGTCTACCCCAGTCCAACACCAGCGCCTCCGATCACGAGAGTTAAAGTAATGTCACAGGCTTCTACATAATAAAACAAGCTATATTAGCCATCCAAGAAAACAAAAATCCCAAAATTAATGTCATACTTTATGGTACTTGAAGGAATACATGAAGGTAGTGGTACTCTTTACATTATTCCTGATGAAGGGCTTTTGCCCGAAACGTTGATTTCGCTGCTCGTTGGATACTGCCTGAACTGCTGTGCTCTTCCAGCACCACTAATCCAGTACTCTTTACATTGTTCATTGTTACTTGAAGCATAAAGCCGGTTAACATAGATAGTGATGTTTATATCATGTTCATTTGACATTTCACACCATTAAAGTATCCGCTACATATTCAAATATAATAATCTACAAGAACAAAAAGATACACGTCATATCTTGCGCAAAAAATAAAATTAATCCTCATCACAAAGTGACAGCTTCCTTGCTGTATGCGTGTAATAAAGTTTACTACATATTCCTACCTTCAAATGAAAGAAGTTGAGAGAAGAATGAACTCAAAAAAGAACCAAGACCATTTTGTGGAGTAAGATTGTGATTGGGTCCAAAATACTATCACACAATCTACCTTGTTCAAACAAAGGCATCTATCCTTCCAATTATTAATAGTAATTAATTCCATTGAATCAATGGACTCTTGACTTTTTCTAGCACACAAATAACAGATCATAATGACTTTTCTCAGTAGGTCACATCTGAAGCAGTTGGACAAGTAGGCATAAATGTTTATACGTCACCTAGCGAAGGATTACTAACCACTCAGTACAGTGGACGCTATCACCTTGTTCTATTATATTATGCCACCTCCCAGGTTATTTGTCAAACGTCATCTGATGACTTTCACTAAAAAGCAGAATTTCTAGATGTTATTATACCAGGCAAGGAGAGATGACAACCTAGTGATGTTATTGATTGACTATTAATTCACAGATCCAGGTAACGTTCTGAGGATCTGGGTTCAAATCACTCTGTGGCAGATGGAGGAATTTGAAAATTAAAAAAGTCTGGAATGAACAATGTACCGATCATAAAATCATGATCGATTCTCAGAAATATCCATGTGTTTTCAGGAAGACCGTCTATACCTATACTAACCATGATTTGGAGATGCCAGTGTTGGACTGGGGTGTACAAAGTTAAAAATCACACAACACCAGGTTATAGTCCAACAGGTTTAATTGGAAGCACACTAGCTTTCGGAGCGACGCTCCTATCAGCTGATGAAGGAGCGTTGCTCCGAAAGCTCGTGTGCTTCCAATTAAACCTGTTGGACTATAACCTGGTGTTGTGATTTTTAACTCTATACCTATACTGGTCTACATACAATTCCAGAACCACAACAATGTAGTTGACTCTTAACTGCCCTGTGGGGTAATTAGGGATGGCAATAAGTGCTGGTTTAGCCAGCCACACCTACATGTAGTAAAATGAATCTTTAAAAATGGGCAGAAAGTAAATCATATTAAATATCCTTTCTTCTGATCCAAGTAAAGAAATTCCAAAAAACCATTAGCTCTTACATCATCTTTTAGGTCTTTCTAATCAAAGTGATGGCAATTACACAGTTTCTTGCAATCTCAATCATCCTACACCTGAAATCCTCATTCATGCCTTTGTTACCTGCAGACTCAAATGTCATATTTCCTAGACTGGCCTCCATCCTTTACAATACAATATGAAAGGTCCAGATATAAAATGGTGACTGTATGTATATTACAGCTTAGCAAGGCGATTCAAGCATTACGAAACCGAGACAATTTCAAGAAAAATTCAAAAGAATATAGGAAAGAAAAGCTGGTAAATAACTGAACTCACCTTTCCCTTTTGTTAGCATTGAGTAGTATATTGGTTGAGGCACTGAAGCAACAACCAGGCACTTCCAAATTAATGGACTACGTCTTGTCTAGTGTTACATGTGCAGCTCTAAGCGCTGCACAAATAGGGAGAATATTGTGGTAAGAGAAAAAGGAGACAGCACAAGTACACAAAGATAATTTTAACACGAAGAAATACAAACATGGAGGAAAATGTTTGAAAAATGAAAGCTATTTTTGTAAGACTCAATTTGGAAAAAAGTAATTGGCAGTAATTTAGAGGAATCTTGAATAAGGCCACCAATGTGCGAATTCAGAACAGGAGGCAGTTTGGCCCTTCTAGCCTGCTCCAATCAATAAAATCACGTGTAATTGGATTCTAGCCTAAGCCGCGTTTTCACCCACTCCTAATCAACCACAACTTGTTAGTTAAGGATCTACCTACTTCCCCCTCTAATCAATAATCAATGACTTGGCCTCACTGGCCTCTAGGGAAGAGTATTCCAAAGACTTACAGGCCATAAAGAGAAAAATTCTCAACTTGATCCTAATTTGGAGACTTCATGTTTTTAAAACATGCCCCCTGATGTCAGTCTCTCCCACAAAAGGAATAACATCCTCTCAGCATTCACCATGTCAAGCCCTTTCAGAGCCCGCCATGTATTTTCAATAAGATCAGCTCTCATTCTTCTAAATTCCAATGGATATAGGCCCAGCCTAATCAACATTTCCTCAAAGATAACCCTCCCACCCCTAATCCCAGGTTTAAATAGAGTGATACCTCTCTGAAAAAGAAGTGTGACATTAAAGGACAAGACAAGAATAAACTTCCTTTGTGGAAGGTTGTGAAACATGGAATGCACTGTCAGTTTTCGTAATCAATGTCAAGACAATGAACATTTTTAAAAGTTGGGTTCGTAGGTAGCTGAAAGAAGAATGTAAACAAATGAGAAAGAACAGACATCCGATTAGGAACACTGTGTATAGGATTAACAAAGTGGCGTGTTTGATCAAAAGACATTTTAGTGTTGTGGTCTCACATGTAATTTGATGTTCTTTCAGTTCTTACTGAAACTTTTGGGTTTGTTTTCACTGATTAAAGACGTGCTTTTATCAACCTTCCATTATGATCCTCCCAATTTACTCTTACATCTGGGGCTGTACTACACCAACAGATGTAGAGCTGAAAATAGGCACTATAACAAGGTGATTTGGAACAGTCTGAAGTATGGCTGATTAGTCCTATTCACCACCTGCCTTACTTTCCATTCATGACTAGAGCAAAATGATATGGAGAATGCATGTGTAACAGGACAGACGAGGAAGGAAACACAAGCATAAGTGGATGAATGAGTTAGAAACAAACTGCAGCAATGAATACAAGATGTTGCACCTGTTACTGAGATGCAAGACACTTTTGATAAATAAAAAGGGGCTATTTTTATGGTGGCACATTCTTTTTATGAAATGGAAAACTACCAATGCTTTCACATTTTCTAAGTTATATGATACAAACATTCTGAGTGAGAGTTACACTCAACAGAATCAGCTCTTTTAAAAAAAATTAAAACATCCACCAAAGCAGAACAAATATTGCAATTTGTGATACTACTGTAATTGAAAACGTCTAATCTACTACAAGCAATGCAGAGATCCATTATCAATTTCTAAGAACCTTTACGCGCACAGCATACATCATATTGCAAATAAATCTTAACATAAACAGAAACAAAACACACTTAATGGGACAGAATAAAGTATCTTACTGCTGGATGCATTGACTGGAAACTGAAACCAACTAACACTTTAAAACTTGTAAACATTCCCCGATAAATAACTTGCACCTTTGTACAGCATCTTTATTGTCAACATAAAAATCAACCACTCAGAATATTTTATCAGACAAGAGCAATCATACAAAAAGAAAACAACTTAATGTTGGAGATATTAGGATGTCTATCTAAAATCTGTCAAATCTAAAGTTTGAAGGAAGCCTCAAAAGGAGTCTAAGAAAAGATGGCTAGACATAGTCAGGAGGCTAAAAATCACAACGTCAGGTTATAGTCCAACAGGGTTATCTGGAAATACAAACTTTCAGAGCACTGCTCCTTCATCGGGTAGCTAGTGGGTCAGAATCAGGACAGGATAATAGCTGACGAAGGCGCAGAGCTCTGAAAGCTTGTACTATCACCTGCTTTTTTTTAAAAAACTTCAGCTGGTTAAAGGCATAGTTACCAATGGTAGGGCACAATAATAGGATGCACAAGAGGCAAGAGATAGAGGAATGCAAAATACTTAAATGACTGTAGTGCTAAAGACACTCATGAGGGATGATTCAATGAAAACTTTATGGACCAGGATGAGAACTTTAAATTGTTAGTGTTGGGATCCAGAGCAATTACACTAGCAAACTTGGGATTAAGGAATGAGGAAGACTTGATAGGAAACAGAATACAGATAACAGACTTTTGGATTTGTTGTATTTTACAGATGATTCATGGGACTCATTAGAGAACTACAACAGCTGATTCTAGAGTCAAGCTTGCAAACAGTCAGAGGTAGATTCTGAAGTGAGAGCTAGAAAATGTGGCAAGGATTGAGATTGTGGAAGCTAAAGACAAAGGCTTTGATCTTTCAGGTGTATAACTGGAAAAAACTGTGTCTAATCTAAGACTGTGTATGATTAAGCAGTCTGAATGCAGAGGCAGTGGGGCAGTTGAAAAGGGTCATGGAGTATAGACAAAGGTGTTCTCAGTGTATCCATGTAAACATTGAGTTCAAATGATGTTGGAAAGAGGCAACAGTGAATGAACAGCTTCTGCTTACTTGAAAAATCACATTTTGTTACCTTAAGTTCCCTTTAGAAAAGCAATATTATAAATAATACTATAATATTCATTACATATCATCAGTATGTTATGAAAAAGAATCAAGTAGCTATAAGCAATACTATTGGAAATGTAACCCTAATAATTTAGCCAGTCATTAAAAACCATTGGCTGAACACTAAGTCACACTTAACCCTCAGTTGGAAACCAACAAGTTGTTAAATTCTCTAATCAAAAAAAAAGCAAATTTTAATGTCTATTTAGGTCACAGATCAGTCACAGGGATCTCAAAAAGAACAGCTGTACCTTACCAGCAAAAGGATACATTTTGCTTAGATCAAACGTTTGCTGAAGGACTTCTGTGCCTTTATGTTTCAAAATGACAAAGCTACAGAAAAAAATGCCAATGTGATTCATGAATTGATGATAAATTTGTGTTGCTTACTCACTGCTTTGCTCCCTACCCCATATAGTTATTTATCTTGGTAGACTGATGGGGTTTTAATCATCATTTACCTAAATTAGGTGGTGGTGATTTCTCAGACAGTTTAGCATTCAGTAGTCTTCTACTAATAAAAATGAATCCACACGGGCATGACTTACAGGCAACAGGAATCTGAAAAATTAAACAGTTGAAATTAAATGGTGTTTTTCTGCAGTCCATCGCCATAAACATTTTAATCACAAGGGGTAAGAATACGTTTACGTATGTGGTCGTTTGTCACTAAGAATTTTCTTTTTAATGGCATCTACACAAATTCGCTAAACCATCCAATTCTAGCACTTTTATAAAAAAAACATAACTCACTAGAAACACTGTGTACCAAATCATTTTTAAAAAATCACAATTTCCAGTGTTACTAAGATTATACACTGGGCAAGGCAGTTTGCCAAGAATGCAGTCTTTTGCATTTTCCTTTTGATGACGGACTGACATCTCTTACGCAAATGTTTCTAAGAACTGGCGCCCGTCCCTCGAGAAAGAATTACTGTACTGTAAAGCGCCAATATAATCACACTATATTAATAACAGAGTTAATAAGCTTAAATCCCCAGGATTTGAATACTAAACGGCCGCATAATTTAAATTCAGTACTCAAAATAACGTATTTTGAAAGTCACGGCATAAACCCATGAATGTCTCCGTTGTGATTAAGCCTTTGGCAACTCGTCAGCACTTTAGTAGTATTCATGTTTGCGACAAACTGCCCGCAATGAATACGCCATATGACAACAAAGATAAATTCTACGTTCAAGAAAGTCTGAAAAAAATGTCTAATGTCCCCATTCAAAGTTCATTAACGGCTGTGTGAATAGGAAACTTAGAACTCGGCTATCAACGTGGAAGTAATATGTAATTTTGCAAATCTGTTATTCGGCTGACGCCAAAGCATGCTAATCACTTTCAGATGAAAGACATTTGCTCAAGGCTGTCTTCCACAGTCATTTCCAGCTCAAATACCATCATTTTATTATATCTTCAAATAGAATACGTGACCATATTGTAGCAAGACGGAACGGGGTTGGGGGGGGGGGGGGGGTGAAAGCTGATATTATGCAATATTATCCACGCCTAAAGCTTCTTGGAAGGTCCAATAGCAATCCAAGGTGTAGGTTTTTTATAAGAAAATTAAAACAAAGTCATGTCAGTAACGAGGTCACGCATAAAAATCGAAAATGTTAGGCCAATGCTTGTGAATGATGCTTCAAATAGACAACCTCAATAATGCAGCCTATCAAACCACACAAAGAAAGGCTCAATCCTCACCGATAAACGCGAACTGAATGTGAAATATAGACAAATGTTTCCCGTCTGAGATATCCCACCTGTTGGTCACATTCCGGACATGCTTTCGTTGCCATTTTCGTAACTTTCTTCGCCTTATTTGCAGCCATTTTCGGGCTTCGGTTGCAGGCTCTTATTCACCAGGGCTGTCCGGGATAAAAACTTCCAACACAACTTCATTACAACTCCAGAGTAACAATGTATCCGGCTTCCATCGACCGCGAGCCCCAAACACTCACTGAGCAAGGGAGCGAGCAAACCCGCGCGGCCCCGACCGCGGGCCGGAGCACGTAACACCACCGCAAAGCGCGTAACCCCAGCCGGTTGCGTGCGCGCGCACCCGCCAGTGTAAATGATACACTGTGTACCCACAGTGAGCGCTCGCGCACCGTATCCGGAAGCCTGCACCCTGTTCTTGTTCAGGTGCTTTCCCCTCGGTCTGACTTCAAAACTCAACAAAGTACACTGACTGCATTTACTGCCGGTACATGCAACTAAAACGGAACATGCTGCCGACTCTTAGCAGGCCAAAGAAACATGTGTGGAGAGGTTTCAGCTAGCCACTTTATTTTTGTCTGTTTGAGAACATCAAATCAGAGAAAATGTTGGTAACTGGCCTCTTCTGCGGAGTATCAATTTAAGGATGCAGGTTTGGAACACCCAGCAGATGTGGAAAATATTATAGACGGCCAAAGTTTGAACATTAGAAAACGGGACGGAATAAACAAAGTGCACAAACTATTGTGGGGTAAATGCATGAAATCTGAATTGCAAGGAGAAAGTGCTGGAAACACACTAAGCAGGTCAGGCGACATAGGGAAACTCAATTTTCCAGCACGTTCCGATTATATTGTTAATGTTTCAGATTTGTGGGAGATTGGTTAAAGTTACACCGTAAATGCACAGCCAGTTTAAAGACGACGTAGAACAAAGGGGAAAGATCTGTGTGATAGTGTGGACGCCGGGAGTAATTCAGTGACCAAAGCCATCGTGGTATAAACCGAAAGGAGGTGCTAATGATGCAAATATAAAATCAAAAGATACTCGAGAGGAGGTGAGAATGGTCAGAGCAGAAATGGAGAGATGCATGGAAAATTTGTCAGAAGGAAGCTCCTACTTTACAAAAACATGGCAGTAAAAAAGCAAGGGGGTTTAGCGTTACGCCAAGCTCTAAACTTGGAAGAAATACAAGTATATTGCTATTGCAGGAGATGGAAAGGCAGGAAATGTATCTTGCACTTGTTGGGTATTGGCGCACAGAGAATTAAGTGTCACTACCCGAATGATCATGATGGTAAAATTCTGCAATATACCGAATGCTGTACATTCAAAATTATCATAACTTTTTTTAAACAAAAATCCATCTTGCTAGGCTTCATTTAATGAGGACAATAAAAAGCATTTTCTTCCAGAACATACAATTATGATATTTGTGTGGCTGGATTATTCTCAGAATATTCCACAATTTTTAACTAGGTAAGATTCGTATTAAAAAATATACATTAACCTGAATTTGCAGTATGACTAATTGATAATAATCTTTGTCTAGGTTTGAGAATCATGCATTTATAATTATGACCGCTGGTACTGGTAAGTAGCGTAATGTTGCAATTAATTGCCATTGTCATTTTTATCCCAGTTCATTACACTCTTGCCAAAAATGTACATGGTCCTCTGGGATTATGTGCAGATTTCATTTAGTACCTGCAGTTTTCTGTATATAGATTTTCTACTTTACAAACTGTGACAGTTATATATATTTTGTTTTTGTGTTGCTAAAACAGTTTACATTAATGCATACACAGTGGTGATAACAAAATACTACTGTTTAAATATTGGAAAGCAGGTTATTCATTCAAATTACTTAATACGATATGTGTAATACTATACTCATAATGACAGAGAATGTCATGATTTACTGCTTTCATATTTAGTAATGTTGGAAGATTGTTAGATGTCACAAAGGCAACAGACCCAATGGAATAGGCCTGCATTCCATCAATTTCAATCTTAACTCACCCAATAAATGGACAAAATGCAAAACAAGAATTGTTACATAAGGGTGAGGTGCTTCTGTTACCATGAGGGACTCTCCTTCTCAACTTCTTCCCTCGCCTGAGGTCTGGTGACCCTCAGTTAGATCACCACTAGTCACTTTTCTCTCTGATGAGAAAGCAGCCCTATGGTCTGATAAGACTATGGTGGCACAACAAAAAAAAAGTTTTTAAAATTCTTCATCCATTAATGGGATCTGTGCATCAATAGCAATATTGTCTATCCCTAATTTTCCTTGTCAACTAACCTTCTTTAGGTTACAACTATAGTGCTTTCAGGAATGGGGTTATAAGATTCTAACCAAGCAAGAGTCAAGAAACTGTGGTAAAGCTCTGTCAGGATGCCACTGTGTGGTGGTGATGGAGGAAGTGAATAGTTCAGTTGCCCTGAATAGAGTGAAGCATCTTGCGTGTTACTTCCATTGCATTCATCCAGCCAAATGAAGAGTATTCCCTCGCACTCCTGAGTTTGACTTTGTAGATGGTGGATATGTTTCTGGGATCAAGGAGGTGAGTTTCTAATCTCTCACCTGTTCTTTTAGCCATAGTGACTGATCTGATTAAGTTTTTGCAATATGATAACTCATAGAGTCATAGAGATATATGGCCTGAAAACAGACCCTTAGGGCCAACTCGACCATGCTGACCAGATATCTTAACCTAATCTAGTCCTGCTTGACAGCATTTGGCCCATATCCCTCTAAACCCTTCCTATTGATATACCTATCCAGATTCCTTTAAAATGTTGCAATTTTACCAGCCTCCACCATTTCCTCTGGCAGTTCATTCCATAAACACACCACCCTCTGTGTGAAAAAGTTACCTCAAGCCAAATCTTATCTAGATCTTGCTGGATTTGGACATGAGGCATCTGCTTTCCACATGCTTAAGCAGAAGTATTTTGCTCTTGCTCCACTTTATACATGAACGTTAGATGAGGTATAGCCATACAAAGGCAAAATATACATGACTCTGTGTCAAGGATGGAAATTCTATATACTGAAAACTGCATGCACTAAATGAAAACAATACAAGTCCCAAGAGGGCCATCTACATTTTAGGCAAGTGTTTAATTGACAAAAAATGGCAGTAACAATTAATTGCAATGGCATGTTACTTTATCTGAGTTGTTTCAGTATGTAACAAGTAGCAAATGGCACTGTGCATCCATCAGTCAGCATCCTCTGACCCAATGATGGATATAAAGTAATTGGTGAAGGATTAAAAGATGGTTGGGTCTAGAATTCTGACCTGCGAAACCCCTGCAAAGGTGTTGTGGGCCAGAAACAGTTGACCTTCAGAAACCACATACTGGATTAGTGGTGCTGGAAGAGCACAGCAGTTCAGGCAGCATCCAACGAGCAGCAGTCATTGTTTTTACCCTCTTCAGAAACCACAACCAGTTTTTGTGCTAGTATATTCCACACTATAGGGATCTTTCCCAGTAAGGTCAGTTATACTAGGACCCCTTGATGCCACACTCTCTCTTAAGTTTCACCTTAATATCAAGGTAGTTGCTTTCACCTTACCTTTTGAATTCAGCTTGTTTGTCAATGTTTGGCCCAAGAATGAAATAAGATCTGGAGCTGACTGATACTGCTGGAACTCAAAATAATCGTAATTGAACAGATTATTGCTGAGTATGTGCCACCTGATAGCACTGTGAATGATACCTTTCATCATTTTGATGCTGATTGAAAAATCGCTGACAGCATGGTAATTGACCCAATTGGATAATTTCTGTTTTAGCAGACAAGACATACTTGGGTTGATGGTGGTGCAGTGGCTGTATTGGAACAGTTTGGTTCGTGTGCAGCTAGATCGAGAGCATAATTCTTCAATAATACAGCCATAACATTCTTGGACCATAGCTTTTGCTATGTGCAGTGTGTTGATCCATTTCTTTCCATCATGCAGACTGAAATAAATTGTCTGGAGATTGGCATCAGCAATGATGAAGACCTCATGAGGAGGCTAAGATGGATCATCCACTTGTTACTTCTGGCTAATCATGGCTGCAAATTCTTCAGCTTTGTTTGTTGCAATAATGTGGTAGGCTGTCTCATCACTGATGTGATGGATGTGTGGAACCTCTTCCCTCAGTTAACTTTTTAATTGTCTACCACCATTTAGGATTATATATGATAGCACTCCAGAGTTTTGATCTGAGACATTTGTTGTGGGATTGTTTAGCTCTGTACATCAGATTCTATTTTACTGTTAATCTTGTATGTTGTTCTGTGATGTAGCTTCATCAGCTTTGTGTGTCAAATCATGTTTGATCGTTAAGCTTGATGATAATGATTAAGTGAGGAATATGTCAGGTCAAGAGATGACAGATTGTGTTTGGATAAAATTCTGTCGTTGCTGATATAATCCAAAGTGATAATGTATGATCAATTTCGAGCTGCTAGATCTGTTTTCAATCTATCCCACTTATCACAGTGGTAGTGCAACACAACATGATGAATGGTATCCTCCACATTGAAAAAGTAACTTTGTCTCCACAAGAATTGTACAATGATCATTCCTTCCAATATTATATGGACAGATACATTTCCAATAGGTAGATTCCCGAGGGCAGGGTCAAGTAGGTTTTTCCCTCTTGTTGGTTCACTCACTATCTGGTACAGACCCAGTCTGGCAGCAATGTTCCAGATCATTGAACAGTAGCCAGGATGTGTTTCTAATCTTTAATAATCTTGTTGACAAAATGGTGCATGCTCAACTTGCAGAATAATTGGGGCAATCCACAATGGTTTACCATTCTGGGGGATAATGGTTTTACTTTCAGTGTATCTAAGCAACAAGAACAAGAATCATATGATGTACTGTTAGTTTAAAACAACAGTGAATGATTAGTTTGATTATTATTAAAGTAATTTTAAACATATTTCTAATAAAAACCATCAAATTTGACCTAATATTTTACCAAAATAGTATGGTAACTATGAACATATTGACTTATATTTTGTCTCCATAACGTCATTGCACACTGAGATTAATAATTCATTGTGTCTGAAGTGCTGTAAAACATTCTGTTGTAATAGTATACTATAATATGCACCTTGTTACAGCAATTTAATTTCTGTAGGTAGTATGCAGTAAACATTAGATGCAGGTTTTGCAAAAGTGTAGAGAAACTAAATTAATCATTCTATGATGGTAGGTTTCTTGAAAGTAAAATCTCATTTCAGTTTTTAAATTGGATCTGTGATAAATTTTACAATTTTGTAGTTGTGAAGCAGAGCTTCGTGGCACCAGAATTTGTATTAGGCATTAAGGTATTGATGCCATCAGGCCTCATGGTCAGCTCAATTTTCCAGTTTTAATGCCTGAAAATGGTGCAAGCTGCAAAAGTCAGAAAAGGTGACGACAGATGAGGGTGCCTATTCATCATATTTATCTTGATTTTATACAGAAACCAGTATAGCATTCAACTGCACTGGAATAATTACTGTGATTTTTGCCTCTGCTCACTTGTCTTCCTGCAACTCAATAACTGATTCTCTCAGTGTGCTGTATCTGTGATGGCATGATGTTGTTTGCTGTAATTGAGCCGTCATTACAACAACAGCAACTTGCGTTTATATAGCTCCTGTAATGCAATAAAAATTCCCCAAGGTGCTTCATAGGAACATTAAGAAGTAAAATTTTGACACCAGAGATTCTCCGAGCATCCAAACCAATTTTCCACCATTTCTGCTTAAGCCTGCTTCCCTCACATCAGAAGTATAACAGAACATATCTGATGTTTTATAGATTGATGTTAAATCTATTTATATACAACTTCCCTGCTGAAAAGTCTTCTCATATACCAGATAATATGGAGGCTTGACCAGACAGTACACAAAACTGAAGCCAATCAACCTCACATCCTGTTCCTGAGCACATAGTTCAGAGGTACTTTAGTAAGAGCAGAGCCTGTAAGAAAGTATTGGTAGAACTGAATAAAAATTGTGTTGACTGATACTCCCCAAATACTGTGAAAATTGTTTTGGTATACTAAAGATAAAGATTATTGTTACCTACTTCATGTCTGTGCCTCTTTGTGGGGCAAAGTTGCCCAGAATACATGCAATAATAATTTTGAGATGTTTAAGAGCTGAACAATAGTTGAACAAGTTTCTGTGTAGATGTTCACATCACTGCTTGAAGATGATAATGGTGTGCTTGATTGAAACTATGGTGTATGCATGCAAGATATTCTAACTTTGGTGGTACTATATATGGCTGCATTTATTTTCTCAGATAGTTGCTTTTGCCAGAGATGAGTTAAATGTAGCTCTTTACATTCACAAAGTTAATATTATGGTCTGAAATGAGAAAAAAGCTGTTTTTAAAACCAATGTTTGAAAGAGTGGTGGTAATTTTGAAAAGCAAGTAACCTGACACCCATGGCAAGCATCATAACCTTGATGCTTGAGTTGTTTGAACAAGTAGTAATTGAAGTTTCGCTTACAGACAGTTTGAAGGTAATGGGTGTGCAAATGCAGTTTTCATTGGTATCAAGAAGTTGATTGCTAACTAGTCACAAGCTCATAGACCAATAATAGAGACCCTTTTGCCTGCCAATAATTGTGTGATTTCAATCTTGGGCAACTGAACAGCTTGAATCCAGTATTATGGACAAGACCACACCCTCAAAATATATTAAGAAGGTAATCTAGACTCTAACCTTTGCTTATTTTAAAGGCAAGTGCCAGGAATTACGATGCATTCCAGATGCAATTTGATTGGTCAAAGCAACAGATTTGAAGCAAAACACACTTTATTCATACACTATAGTTAAGATACAACAAAAGAAAGAAGAAATTGGAATCATTTAACTCTATTGGAAAACTAAACAGAATAATAGATTACTTACTTACTAAACAGTAACTGTTTCAATATAGTTAAAAATCATGCAACAACAGGTTATAGTCCAACAGGTTTATATGGAAGCACTAGCTTTTGGAGTGCTGCTCCTTCATCAGGTAGCTGTGGAACAGGATCATAAGACACAGAATTTATAGCAAAAGATTAGTGTCCACAGCTACCTGATAAAGGAGCAGCACTCTGAAAGCTAGTGCTTCCAAATAAACCTGTTGGACTATAACCTGGTGTTGTGTGATTTTTAACCTTGTCTACCACAGTCCAATGCTGTCACCTCCACATCATGCTCCGATATAGTAACATCCTATAAACATATCCTTGGCAAAGGCATATTCAGTCAAATAGATTGTCTCTCAGGCAATTCTCAGGTCTAGGAGGAAAAACATCAAGATAAAGGTGTGTGTGTGTGTGTGTGTGTATGTATGTATGTGTATTGCAGTTTCCAAACCCAGCTACAGGACCCCAGCAACTGCTAATGAAAAATTAAAAATCCTGGTTCTTGGGGAGCTTGATCCTACCCAATTAGGCTTCTTTTATCATTCCAACCTAAAATATAACCAAGGCCTCACAAGCTGTTTACTTTATTGGGTTTAAATAGAGAGCTCAGCACTTCTGCCTTCAAACCTTCTTCAAAAAAAAGGACAAAATACACCTCTTAAAGACACAGTATCATCACACTGGGAAAATGGAAATCATGTTTAACTAATTTATTGAAGTTCTTCAAGGAAGGAACAACCAAAGTGGATAGAAGGGAACTAGTGGATATGGTGCATTTGGGATTCAACAAGGTACTTCAGAAAAGGCTAAGTGCCAAAGGTGTTAGGGATAGCATATTGGCATGGTTAGAGAATTAATTCATGGACAGGAAACAGTGAGTGGTGATAAACAGCTCTTTTTCAGATTGGCGACCTGTAACTAGTGAGATTCCACAGGGATCAGTGCTGGGTCTGCAACTGTTTACAATATATCATAGAGTCATAGTCATGGAGATGTACAGCACAGAAACAGACCCTTCAGTCCAACTCATCCATGCCAACCAGACATCCTAATCTAATCTAGTCCCATTTGCCAGCACTTATCCCTCTCAACCCTTCCGATGCATATACCCATCCAGATGCCTTTTGAATCTTGTAATTGTACCAACCTCCACCATTTCCTCTGGCAGCTCATTCCATACACACATCACCCTTTCCGTGAAAAAGTTACCACTTAGGTCTCTTTTATACCTTTCCCCTCTCACCCTAAACCTATGCCCTCTAGTGCTGAACTCCTCCCATGCCAGGGAAAAGACCTTGTCTATTTATCACATCCGTGCCCGTCATGATTTTATAAACCTCTATAAGGTCACCCCTCAGCCCCCAACACTCCAGAGAAAACAATCCCAGCCTATTCAGCCTCTCTCTATAGCTCAAATCCTCCAATCCTGGCAACATCCTTGTAAATATTTTCTGAACCCTTCCAAGTTTCACAACATCCTTTTGATAGGAAGGAGACCAGAATTGCACACAATATTCCAAAAGTGACCTAACCAATTTCCTGTACAGCTGCAACATGACCTCCAAACTTTCTATACTCAATGCTCTGACCAATAAAGGAAAGCATACCAAATGCCTTCTTCACTATCCTATCTGCCGGCGACTCTAGTTTCAAGAAACTATGAACCCTGCACTCCAAAGTCTCTTTGTTCAGCAACACTCCCCAGGACCTTACAATTAAATGTATAATTTGCTTTTTCAAAATGCAGCACCTCACATTTATCTAAATTAAACTAAGGGAGAACAAAACAATGGGGTATTATTTAATAGAGAAGAAAACAGAAAGCTGCAATATGAAGGGACTTGGGGGTGCTTGTACACAAAGAATTGAGAGCTAGCACACAGGTGCAGGAGGTAATCAGGAAGGCTAATGGAATGTTGGCCCTTATTGACTCAAGGGATTAGAGTGTAAGAGAAGGGAAATCTTACTACAATTGCACAAAGTGGCAGTGAGAGCACGCCTAGAATTCCATAAGCAGTTTGGTCCCTCGATTTAAGGAAAGATAGTTCAGGAAAGGTTCACAAGGATGATCTCTGGTATGGAGGGATTGTCTTATGAGCAAAGGTTAAACAGCTTGAGGCTCTACCCATTGGAATTTATGAGAGGTGACCTCATTGAAATATATGGGATTCTTAAGGAGCTTGACAGGGTAAATACTGAAAGGATGTCTCCCCTCATGGGAGAGTCTAGGACCAGAGAGCATAGTCATGGAATAAAGAGATACCGATATAAGACTGAGATGAGGAGGAACCAAAAGACAAAGGGTCAGTTAGACTCAAAACTCTTTTCTCTCCTTACAGGTGCTGCCAGACTTGTTGAGATTTTCCAGCATTTTTTTCTTTTGGTTTCAGATTCCAGCATCTGTAGTAATTTGATTTTATTATGAGATGAGGAGAAATTTCTTCTTTCAGATGGTTGAGTGGCTTCAGAACTCCTTGCCACACAGTGCTGTGGGGCCAGAGTCCTTGTGTATATTTATGACTGAGATAGACAGATTCTTCAAGAGACTAATCAAGGTTTTTGGGAAAAGAGCTGGAAAGTGGCTGCAAGGATCAGCCATGATCCTATTGAATGGTGGAGCTGGCTTGAGGCAGCCAAACAGCCTATTCCTGTTTTACTATTTGTATAGTCTTGTTAAGTTAAGGAAAGAGCATGAAATAGTGCTGCATAGGTGGCAGCTTAGTGGTATTATTGCTGGACTAATAATCCAGAGACCCAGGTAATGTTCTGAGAAACTGGGTTCAAAATCCTGCCACAGCAGATGGTGGAATTTGAATTCAATCAAAAAATCTGGAATTAAAAATCTAATAATGTCAATTTTCAAGAAAGACCCATCTGGTTCACTTTATGCCCTTTGCAGGAGGAAATTGCCATCCTTACCTGGTTTGACCTACTTGAGACTCCAGATTCTCAGCAATGTGGCATACTGTTAACTCTCAATTAGGGATGGGCAATAAATACTGGCCTAGCCAGTGACACCCTTCATCCTAGAATTTTTTTAAAAGTTCTTCCGCAGCTGAAGCGTGGTTCGGCCATTCTCAACACACCACAAAGCTAAAGAACCAGTTTATCTTTCCTCCACCAGTTGTTGCAAACTGTAACTTTTAACTGATAAGTCAGACCCTTTTTATAAGAACCTTGTGTCTCTTAGCAACCAATGAAAGTATCTGGAAAAAGAAGACTCATAAACAAAAACATTTTTAAAAAGTAAAAAGCATCCGTGGAGAAAAATCAAAGTTAATGTTTCTGTTCTTGTGACCCTTGTTCAGAACTAGTTGAGGTTTTATAGGAATTTCTGCTTTGAATCTGATTTCCATCTTCTGCAGTTCTTTCAGTTTTTTATAAGAGTCATTAAGAACACCTCAGCAACAGAATCTGGGAAGAAAGATCATTGAACTGTTTTTCCAGTTTTTTCCGTCTGTTCATAACTTGTTTGTTTGTATGTGAGTGTATGTGTGTAAGGGGAGTTTAAAAAGGGATTAGATTTATAAAATGTTGTTAGAGTATAATTACTTGTAATGACTCTTGTTCAGTACTGAAACCTGTGTTTTCTACCAATCTGAGTCTGGAAGTCAAGTAAATTGGGAAACTTTGCATACTTTACCAGTGGTCTATCTTCTGGTAGCAATGCAACTACCAACCAATGTGGTATCTGAAAAGATGGCAATGACAATACCAGATCAACCTTTTCATTCTTGCAATAGTTTTAAAAATGTTTTAAAAATACATTTAAGTTTGCTGGCACCTCCCCCACCCCGCCGCCAGTCTACCCTTCTTTTTTCCCCTTATTTCCTTTATTGTTTAATATCAACTCTGGGGATAGGGAGGGGGGCTTATTGTTCCCCACTATGCAATTTCCTTTTTATTATAGGTCGGGCAGTTTAGTTGATTCAGGTGAGGGAGGGCGTTTGCTTTGTCCTACCTTATTTCTTTCTTTTAGAGTGGGGCTTTTCCCCTTTTTTGTGTTATTCTACTTCGTTATTACCTGCTGAGACTGTAACTTCATAGTTTTATATGTTTATACATGGTATTATCTTTACTAAATGTATCTAGGTGTTGGTATGGGTGAGGGGGTAGGGTACTCACCGTTAACTTTAGCTTAATGGTACACTTGAATTTTTCTATTTTATTATGGGATGCCTGAGTCGAGGGTGGGGCGCTGGTTGGAGAGGATATGATGGGTTTTCAGATAGGAAGTGATGCCCCCTGGAAGCAAGGGGTAAAATCTCCTTTTAAATATGTTTTATATTTATTTTATTTAGAAATAGTTTTTTACTATATTGGCATGAGTGTATTAAACAATCTAAATTTTTGTGAATTTTCTATGGTTTATGCTCGGGGTGCTTTTGATGGGGTTCTTCCTCCTAGGGGGTCTCGGACTTGTCAGGACAGTTATGGTTAGTCATTCGATTAAATGGTGCACCTGGAATGTCAAGGGGAGAAATTCGCCAATCAAAAGGAAGAAAATACTATCAAACCTGAGATAAGGAAATAGCAGGAGAACTTAACAAGTACTTTGCGTCAGTTTTCACAGTGGAAGACAGGAGTAATATCCCAACAATTAAAGGGAGTCAGGAGGCTGAGTTGAGTATGGTTGTTATTACAAAAGAGATAGTGCTAAGAAAGCTAAAATGTCTTAAAATTGTTAAATCTCCTGGCCCCGATGGGATACATCCTAGAGTTCTGAGAGAGGAGGCTGAGGAAATAGCGGAGGCATTGGTTGAGATCTTTCAAGAGTCACTGGAGTCACGGAAAGTCCCGGATGATTGGAAGATCGCGGTTGTAACCCCATTGTTCAAGAAAGGATCAAGACAAAAGATGGAAAATTATAGGCCAATTAGCCTAACCTCGGTTGTTGGTAAAACTCTAGAATCCATCATTAAGGATGAGGTTTCTAAATTCTTAGAAGAGCAGAGTCTGATTAGAACAAGTCAACATGGATTTACATGCCTGACAAACCTGTTGGTATTCTTTGAAGAGGTGACAAGTAGGTTAGACCAGGGAAACCCAGTGGATGTGGTCTATCTAGACTTCCAAAAGGCCTTTGATAAGGTGCCACACGGGAGGCTGCTGAGCAAGGTGAGGGCCCATGGTGTTCGAGGTGAGCTACTGGGATGGATTGAGGATTGGCTGTCTGACAGAAGCCAGAGAGTTGGGATAAAAGGTTCTTTTTCAGAATAGCAGCCGGTGACGAGCGGTGTCCCGCAGGGTTCAGTGTTGGGGCCACAGCTGTTCGCATTATATATTAATGATCTGGATGAAGGGACTGGGGGCATTCTAGCGAAGTTTGCAGATGTTAGGTGGACAGGCAGGTAGTACTGAGGAAGTGGGGAGGTTGCAGAAGGATCTAGACAGTTTGGGAGAGTGGTCCAGGAAATGGCTGATGGAATTCAACGTGAACAAATGCGAGGTCTTGCACTTTGGCAAAAAGAATAAAAGCACAGACTGCTTTCTAAACGGTGAGAAAATTCGTTAAGCCAAAGTACAAAGGGATCTGGGAGTGCTAGTCGAGGATTCTCTAAAGGTCAACATGCAGGTTGAGTCCGTGATTAAGAAAGCGAATGCAATGTTGTCACTTATCTCAAGAGGGTTGGAATATAAAAGCACCATTGTGCTACTGAGACTTTATAAAGCTCTGGTTAGGCCCCATTTGGAGTACTGTGTCCAGTTTTGGTCCCCACACCTCAGGAAGGACATACTGGCACTGGATCGTGTCCAGCGGAGATTCACACAGATGATCCCTGGAATGATAGGTCTAACATATGAGGAACGGCTGAGAATCCTGGGATTGTATTCATTGGAGTTTAGAAGATTAAGGGGAGACTTAATAGAGACGTACAAGATAATACATGGCTTGGAAAGGGTGGATGCTAGGAAATTGTTTCCGTTAGGTGAGGAGACTAGGACCCGTGGACACAGCCTTAGAATTAGAGGGGGTAAATTCAGAACAGAAATGCGGAGACATTTCTTCAGCCAGAGAGTGGTGGGCCTGTGGAATTCATTGCCGCAGAGTGCAGTGGAGGCCGGGACACTAAATGTCTTCAAGGCAGAGATTGATAGATTCTTGTTGTCTCGGGGAATTAAGGGCTACGAGGAGAATGCGGGTAAGTGGAGTTGAAGTGCCCAGCAGCCATGGTTGAATGGCGGAGTAGACTTGATGGGCCGAATGGCCTTACTTCCACTCCTATGTATATCTTAAACTTCAAAAAAGAAAGGGTTGATATAGCTCTCTTACAGGAGACACATTTACTGGATAAAGAGCACTTGATATTATAACAGGGAGGATTTGATCAGGCCTTCTTTTCATCTTTCAGTTCAAAAAGTAGGGGAGTAGTCATTCTCATTCGGAAGAATCTCCCTTTCAAAATCTTAAGTCAGATAAAAGATGAATCTGGACGGTACATACTGATTAAAGCCCTTATAAATGGAGAGGAATATGGGATTTTGAATCTTTATTGTCCCCCGGCACATTCTTTCAAATCATAATGGAAGCATTTTCCAAACTGATGGCTTTCGGGGTTCGCTACACAATTATAGGAGGAGATTTTAATTGCATTATGGACCCGGAGATAGACAGGATACCCAAAAGTACTGTGGGTATATCCCCCAGATCCAGGCATTTGGTAGATTTGAATAAAGCTAGATGTGTGAAGGTGCCTCCACCCACAAGGCAGAGATTTCTCTTTTTATTCTAGTCCACAAATGTGTCACACTAGAATTGTTGTGTTTTTTGCCCCCTTGACCTTTTTGAATTCCATATTATCCTGCAAAATAGGTAATATAATAGTTTCTGATCACGCTGTAGTGTATATGGAAATCAAGACTAGGAACAATGAGATAGCCCCCTGACATTGGCGTATGGATTCTTTCTTAATGAAGGATAGTAAATTCCTAAAATATTTCTCTCAAGAATTCAAAACCTTTTTGGAAATTAATTCAGGTACGGCTAGTAACCCGTCGGTAATGTGGGAGACCATTAAGGCCTATGCGCAGGGTCTGATCATTTCATACTCGGCGATCCAGAAAAAACAAAAGGGAGAACAATAGCATCTACTCGAGGCTCGCTTAAAGGCAGCTGAGACAGCGTACGTTAATAGGCCCTCTGTTGCTAAATTACAAAGGATTACAGCCCTTAAGACAGCCCTGAATACCTCGCTTACCCAAATGACAAAGAGGGAAATATTATTTGCAAAGCAAAGATTATATGAATATAGCGATAAGCCTGGTAGATACCTAGCATTTCTCACAAGGAAAAGAAAAGGCCTCTCAAGCTATCACATCCATCAGGGAAAGTGCTGGTACTTTGACTCACGATCATAAAAGGATCAACACAATCTTCAGAAAGTTTACTTTGATTTGTATAAATCACAGGATTGTGAAGATATAGTCAAGAAGATGGAGTCCTTTTTTAAAAGCCTGGCCTTTTTGGACTTAACCCCGGAACAGGTGTCGATCCTGAATGCTCCCCTAACAACCCAGGAAGTACTTGACGCAATTCAGAGCGGTAAACGCCTGGTCCAGATGGATTTCAGGTTGAATTCTACAAAGAGTTTACAGGAGTACTAGCGGGTTCACTTATGGACATGTATAACTACTCATATTGTCAGGGCTGCCTCCCACCTTCGTCGAGAGAAGCGAATATTTCTCTCATTCTCAAAAAAGGAAAGGACCCAGAAGATTGCACATCATATAGACCAATATCTTTGCTAAATGTAGATTTTTAAATTCTTTCTAAAACATTAGCACTGAGGCTGGAGAGGGTATTACCATATATCATAAAAGAGGATCAGACGGAGTTTATCAAGGGCCGTAGATCATCTAATAATATTAGAAGTGTTTTGAATGTGATTCAAGTCTGTCATCAGGAAAGAATACCGGGAATTGTAGTCTCGTTGGACGCGGAGAAAGCATTTGACAGGGTTGAATGGTCATACTTTTTCTATACACTGGAAAGGTTTGGCGTTGGAAAGGTATTTGCTAAATGGGTCTCAACATTGTATAATGACCCCAAAACACCTATGATCACCAATGGTTTAGGCTCGGATAGCTTCAGTGTGGGTAGGGGCTGCCATCAGAGATGTCCTCTCTCACCGTTGCTATTCACGCTAATAATTGAGCCACTAGTGGAAGCTATACGGGCTGATTCTAATATAACGGCCCCAAGGGTTGGCACGGGTAAACATAAAATTACCCTTTATGCAGATGATATTCTCCTTTTCCTTAGTAGTTCTTTGATGTCCATGCCCCGCCTGATCCTAGTTATTAATTTATTTAGTGCATTCTCACGTTACAAAATTAATTGTTCAAAATCGGTGGCCAAGCCAATGGATGGTCTTGCTAGTATGTCCCACTTATTGGATGGATCTCATTTTCCCTTTTGGTGGTCTTTGGAGGGTTTGTTATATTTAGGTACTTTTATTACCCCAATATTTGGTCAGCTGTACAAGGTCAATTTTGTGCATCTACTGGAAAGGATAAGGCAGGACCTTCAGCGTTGGGGGGATCTTCCAATTTCTTGGCTCGGTAAAAGAGCTCTAATTAAAACGAATCTCCCCGTCTCTTATACCCTATGAGAATGTTCCCGATGATGCTGCCGAGGCCGGCATTGTGCAAATTATATGGTTGGCTTGGTTCTTTCATCTGAAATCAGAGACATTAAGTTAAAGAAGATTCCACAAGCAAGGGGAGGGCTGGATTTTCCAGATTTTAGGAAGTATCAGCTGAGTTCTCTATTAAGCTACATAACCAATTGGGTCTCGTCTGACCCTCAGTCAATCTGGCTGGACATCGAGGCTTCTCAAGCAAAGTGTCCTCTTATTAACCTCTTATTTTTAGATAAGATGAAAGTCATTATGGACCATTGTAAAAACCCTATAGTATTAAACACAATTAAAGCCTGGAAGATAATACGGCAAAACGAGGCTAATTCACATAAAACCTCCCCTTTTCCTCCTATAATGGGGGCATGGGGTTTTTAACCAGGGCTCACAGACATCACAATTAAATCCTGGAGGTCCAGGGGTATCTCCTGTTTAGGGGATCTGTTTGATGAGGGGGGTCATGATGTCTTTTGAACAGCTGCACCAGAAATTTGGACTACCTAATGGAGACCTCTTTCGATTTTCCAAATTCAAGATTACATACAGAAGAAGACTACGTTATTAGATAGCCTTTATAAATCAGATAGGGAACGAAGAGTGTTGTGGCCAATGGGTTTACCCTCAGTCAGCACTGTCTATCATTTATTACATAATGAAGTTTCGGAAGACATGGAACGATTGCTTAGAACATGGGATCAGGAATTGGGGTTGGAAATATCCACAGAAATGTGGGACGACATCTGGGAAAGTGCCAGAAAAATCTCCATCTATAATAGAACCCAAGCCATTCAGTTAAAGATACTCCACAGGACTCATATAGCACCGGAATGATCGGCAAAATTTAGGGCAGGAGCATCTCCAGTGTGTCCCAAATGTAAAATAGAGATGGGCACTGCTTATGGACATGTCATAAGATCCGCAATACTGGGTCAGAGTGGCAAATGCTTTGACAGAAATCTTGGGAGCGGAAATTAGAGTAGATCCAGTATCTCTTCTCCTGGGCTTTTCAAGCTTGCCTTCCCTGGATGTGCATGGGAGGAAATTATTTTTCATTCTCTCCTTTTGTGCAAGGAAAAATATCTTAGTAAACTGGGTAGCTCCAGGACTTTCGAATTGGTATAGGTTGGTCATGGAATGTATTCCCCTTGACTTCCTTACAAATATGGTGCATCAAAAAACTGAATTATTCCATATAATATGGCAGCCCTACCTGAATTATATAGATACAGATATTTCAGCCATTTTGTCAAGGGCTTTCATCTAGTTGTGGTGGCGGTTAGAACATAGAACATTACAGCGCAGTACAGGCCCTTCGGCCCTCGACGTTGCGCCGACCTGTCATACCCAATCTGAAGCCTACCTAACCTACACTATTCCATGTACATCCATATGCTTGTCCAATGCCAACTTGAATGTACTTAAAGTTGGCGAATTTACTACCGTTGCAGGCAAAGCATTCCATACCCTTACTACTCTCTGAGTAAAAAAACTACCTCTGACATCTGTCCTATATCTATCACCCCTCAATTTAAAGCTATGCCCCCTCATGCTCGCCGTCACCATTCTTGGAAAAAGGCTCTC
The DNA here is from genome assembly GCF_047496795.1 of Chiloscyllium punctatum. Taxonomy (NCBI): domain Eukaryota; kingdom Metazoa; phylum Chordata; class Chondrichthyes; order Orectolobiformes; family Hemiscylliidae; genus Chiloscyllium; species Chiloscyllium punctatum. The sequence goes on from NC_092764.1 coordinate 42,259,137, forward strand.
CCGTCCACCCTATCTAACCGTCTGATTATCTTATATGTCTCTATTAAGTCACCTCTCAACTTTCTTCTCTCTAACGAAAACAGCCTCAAGTCCTTCAGCCTTTCCTCATAAGACCTTCCCTCCATACCAGGCAACATCTGAGTAAATCTCCTTTGCACCCTTTCCAAAGCTTCCACATCCTTCTTATAATGCGGTGACCAGAACTGTACACAATACTCCAAGTGCAGCCGCACCAAAGTTTTTTATTTGATTTAATGTTTGTGTTTGTGTGTATTATTTTGTAAGTTTGTAAAAACATGTTAGACTTTCAATAAAAATATCTATTTAAAAAATACATTTAAAGTGACTTTTTCCAAATTTGTTCCATGAAAAATTGATCAACAACTTCTGAAATGTGACAACTGATTGATTTAAAAGAAACAAGAGTATCTTCTGCCACTGCACTGACAGAAGAAATTAGTGCTGTTGACATCAATATGCTCCTAGAGCTGGAAACCAACACCAAGCAGGAGGCTGTGAGGGATTGTATGCAGGGTGAATAATGTTTGGAGTAGGGCAGTAAGGCTATTGCTCTTACTCTTTGATGTAGCCTCCTCCTGAGGAAAGAGGTCAATCTGAGACTGGTACAGTTGAGAACAGAAGCAAGTCAAACAGTCAGGGCAGGCAGGGACAAGGTAGGACTAATAAATTAAACTGCATTTATTTCAATGCAAGGGGCCTAACAGAGAAGGAGGATAAACTCAGGGCATGGTTAGGAACATGGGACTGGGATATCATAGCAATTCAGAAACATGGCTCAAGGATACAAATGCTACAGGAAGGATAGAAAGGGAGGCAAGAGAGGAGGGGGAGTGGCGTTTTTGATAAGAGAGACAGCATTACAACTGTGCTGAGGGAGGATATTCCCAGAAATACATCCAGGGAAGTTATTTGGGTGGAACTGCGAAGTAAGAAAGGGATGACCACCTTATTGGGATTTTATTATAGACCCCCTAATAGTCAGAAGGAAAATGAGAAACAAACTTGTAAGGAGATCTCAGCTATCTGTAAGAATAATAGGGTAGTTATGGTAGGGGATTTTAACTTTCCAAACATCAACTGGGACTGCCATAGTGTTAAGGGTTTAGATGGAGAGGAATTTGTCAAGTGTGTACAAGAAACTTTTCTGATTCAGTATGTGGATGTACCTACTAGAGAAGGTGTAAAACTTGACCTACTCTCGGGAAATAAGGCAGGGCAGGTGACTGAGGTGTCAGTGGGGGAGCACTTTGGGGCCAGCAACCATAATTCTATTAGATTTAAAGTAGTGATGGAAAAGATCTAAAAGTTGAACTAAATTGGGGAAAGTCCAATTTTGATGGTATTAGGCAAGAACTTTCAAAAGTTGATTGGGGGCAGATGTTCGCAGGTAAAGGGACAGCTGGAAAATGGGAAGCCTTCAGAAATGAGATAATGAGAATCCAGAGAAAGTATATTCCTGTGAGGGTGAAAGGAAAGGTTGGTAGGTCTAGGGAATGCTGGATGACTAAAGAAATTGAGGGTTTGGTTAAGAAAAAGAATGAAGCATATATAAGGTATAGACAGGATAGATTGAGTGAATCCTTAGAAGAGTATAAAGGCAGTAGAACTATACTTAAGAGGGAAATCAGGAGGTCAAAAAAGGGACTTGAGATAGCTTTGACAAATAGAATTAAGGAGAATCCAAAGGGTTTTTACAAATACATTAAGGGCAAAAGGGTAACTAGGGAGAGAATAGGACCCCTCAAAGATCAGCAAGACGGCCTTTGTGTGGAGCCACAGAAAATGGGGGAGATACTAAACAAGTATTTTGCATCAGTATTTACTGTGGAAAAGGAAATGGAAGATAGAGAAAGTAGTGAAATAGATGGTGACACCTTGAAAAATGTTCATATTACAGAGGAAATGCTGGATGTCTTGAAACGAATAAAAGTGGATAAATCCCCAGGACCTGATCAGGTGTACCGAGAAATCTGTGGGAAGCTAGAGAAGTGATCGCTGGGCCTCTTGCTGAGATATTTGTATCACTGATAGTCACAGGTGAGGTGCCGGAAGACTGGAGGTTGGCTAACGTGGTGCCATTCTTTAAGAAGGGTAGTAAGGACAAACCAGGGAACTATAGACCGGTAAGTAACAAAGAGGATTGATGAGGGCAGAGCAGTAGATGTGATCTATATGGACTTCAGTAAAGCGTTTGACAAGGTTCCCCCTGGGAGACTAGTTAGCAAGATTAGATCTCACGGAATAAAGGGAGAACTAGCCATTTGGATACAGAACTGGCTCAAAGGTAGAAGACAGAGGGTGGTGGTGAAGGATTGTATTCCAGACTGGAGGCCTGTGACCAGTGGAGTGCCACAAGGATCGGTGCTGGGTCCTCTACTTTTTGTCATTTATATAAATGATTTTGATGCGAGCACAAGAGGTACAGTTAGTAAGTTTGCAGATGACACCAAAATTGGAGGTGTAGTGGACAGCAAAGAAGGTTACCTCAGATTACAACAGGATCTTGATCAGATGGGCCAATGGGCCGAGAGGTGGCAGATGGAGTTTAATTCAAATAAATGCGAGGTGCTGCATTTTGGAAAAGCAAATCTTAGCAGGACTTATACACTTAATGGTAAGGTCCTAGAGAGTGTTGCTGAACAGAGACCTTGGAGTGCAGGTTCATAGCTCCTTGAAAGTGGATTCACAGGTAGATAGGATAGTGAAGAAGGCGTTTGGTATGCTTTCCTTTATTGGTCACAGTATTGAATACAGAAGTTGGGAAGTCATGTTGCGACTGTCTCGGACATTGGTTAGGCCTCTGTTGGAATATTGCATGCAATTCTAGACTCCTTCCTATCGGAAAGATGCTGTGAAACCTGAAAGGGTTCAGAAAAGATTTACAAGGATGTTGCCAGGGTTGGAGGATTTGAGCTATAGGGAGAGGCTGAACAGGCTGGGGCTGTTTTCCCTGGAGCGTCGGAGGCTGAGGGGTGACTTTATAGAGGTTTACAAAATTTTGAGGGGTATGATTAGGATAAATAGACAAAGTCTTTTCCCTGGGGTGGGGGAGTCCAGAACTAGAGGGCATAGGTTTAGGGTGAGAGGGGAAAGATATAAAAGGGACCTAAGGGGCAACTTTTTCATGCAGAGGTGTGGTACATGTATGGAATGAGCTGCCAGAGGAAGTGGTGGAGGCTGGTACAATTGCAACACTTAAAAGGTATTTGGATGGGTATATGAATAGGAAGGGTTTGGAGAGATATGGGCCGGGTGCTGGCAGGTGGGACTAGATTGAGTTGCGATATCTGGTTGGCATGGAAGGATTGGACCGAAGGGTCTGTTTCCATGCTGTACATCTTTATGAATCAGCTGTGTTTTTACAATAGCTAACAATTTCATGTATTCCACAATTGAATTGAGCTTTAAATTTCAAATTTAAATTTCCCCCGGCTTCTGTGGAGCAATTTGAACCATTATTCCCCAGATAAATGATCCATGCCTTTATAATTAGTCCATTAACACTAAATGTGGTCACTCTCTCGATCTAAATTTAACAAATTGAGTCATCTGCTTGTAGTTTACAGTTGTTGGGTGTTGAAGCTTGCAGATAATTTCTAATATGAACAGTTACGAAGCAGAAATAGAAAATTCTGGAAATAATTTGGTTGGGTAATGTCTGTTTGAAGGCATCATCAATAGTGCTATCAAAGAGCTCTTGCTTGTCACAATAACTTTATTCTATTATTTTTTGTCATTTATATAAGTGATTTGGATGTGAGCATAAGAGGTATAGTTAGTGAGTTTGCTGATGACATCAAAATTGGAGGTCTAGTGGATAGCCAAGAATATTTCCTCAGATTACAATGGGATCTTGATCAGATGGCTCAATGGGCTGAGAAGTGGAGTTTAATTTAGATAAATGCGAGGTGCCGCATTTTGGGAAAGCAAACCTTAGCAGGACTTAGACACTTAATGGTAAAGACCTAGGGAGTGTTGCTGAACAAAGAGACCTTGAAGTACAGGTTCATAACTCCTTGAAAATGAAGTTGCAGGTAGATAGGATCGTAAAGAAGGCGTTTGGTATGCTTTCCTTTACTGGTCAGAGTATTGAGTTGGGTGGTCATGTTGCTGCTGTACAGGACATTGGTTAGGCCACTGTTGAAATATTGCGTGCAATTCTGGTCTCCTTTCTATTGGAAAGATGTTGTGAAACTTGAAAGGGTTCAGAAAAGATTTACAAGGATGTTGCCAGGGTTGGAAGATTTGAGCTATAGGAAGAGGTTGAATAGGCTGGGGTTGTTTTCTCTGGAGTGTCGGAAGCTGAGAGGTGACCTTATAGAGGTTCATAAAATCTTGAGGCACACGGATAGGATAAATAGACAAAGTCTTTGCCCTGGAGTGGTGGAGTCCAGAACTAGAGGGCATAGGTTTAGGGTGTGAGGGGAAAGATATAAAAGAGACCTAAGGGGCAACTTTTTCATGCAGAGGCTGGTATGTGTATGGAATGAGCTGCCAGAGGAAGTGGTGGAGGCTGGTACAATTGCAACATTTAAAAGGCATCTGGATGGGTATATGAATAAGAAGGGTTTGGAGGGATATGGGCTGGGTACTGGCAGGTGGGACTAGATTGGGTTGGAATATCTGGTCGGCATGGACAGATTGGACCGAAGGGTCTGTTTCCGTGCTATACATCTCTATGACTCTGCACCACTATTGGCAGTGATGTCACAGGCACTGCTACTGTATGGGCAGTGAGTGTACATCCTGCAATTGTAATGACAACAAATGCAGCCATTTTATACACTAATTGTGTCCTTACTTTGTTGGTTGCTATGCTAGTTTGAACAATGGAGGGCACTAACTAAAAAGGAAAACCTCAGTCAAAAGCTGTTTAATAAATAGCAACTATTCAATGAATAAATGTGTTTTCTTTGAAATGACAATTGTGATATAAATTAAATGTCCAATGATTAAATTTGTTACAAGCAGAGAGAATACTGGAGAAGCTCAGTAACTCTGGTAGCATCTGTGGAGAGAGAGACAGAGTTAATGTTTCGTGTCATGTACGTCTTCTTCAGAAACCTAAAATTGTTTGCATCTGGCTGTGAAAATGTATTCTTCTTATTTACCTAACAAACTGTTCCTAATTTTGAACAACAATATAAAACACGTTAAACTTCTTTAATAACATAAAACATAATACAATATAGCACAGGATCAGGCCTTTTATTCGAACAAAAACAACTTCAGTCTCTTCACATAACTGAAATCCCAATACTCGTAAATGTTGGCGCACTGGTTACAAAGGTCCAAAAACATTTCTTCTTCCTCAGGCAGCTAATGAAATTTGGCATGAAAGCAAATACCCTTGCCAACTTTTATAGGTACGCCATCGAGAGCATTCTGTCTGCATCTATAACTGTCTGATATGGCAACTGTATCATTCAAGATCGGAGACAGTTACAGGGAGTGGTGAACTCGGCCCAGACAATCACAAAAGTCAAGCTTCCATCTATAGAATCCGCTGTCAAGGAAAGGCCGCCAGCATTCCTCAAAGATCCATCCCACCCTAGCAATGTTTTTCTACAACCTCTACCATCGGGGAGAAGGTATAGAAGCCTGAACACACGCACCAGTCAGTTTCGAAACAGTTTCTACCCGATTGTTGTTAGAATACTGAATAGACTCACAAACTCTTAACATTCGCCTGTACCTGTGTTTTTGTTTTTGCCACTGATACCTATTATTTACTTATCTATGCTACTTAATTCTGTGATCTGCCTGCATTGCTCGCAAGACAAAGCTTTTCACTGTGCCTCGGTACACGTGAAATTCAATTCAATTCAATTCAATTCAATTCGATTCAATGCGACTTGGCATCTTTCCAAAATGTACTTTCAAACCTGTGTTTTGCGCAACTTCTTCATTTCTTGCTCAATGCTTCCAGTAATAAACTCAAAGATCCAAAGTGTACTTCTGCGGTCTGTATGGTGCAACCAACGCTAGCTTCCAGTTGCCAGCTATTTCAACTCCTCCTCCCATTCCCTTGGCGACATGGCCATCCTGGACCTCCTCCATAGCCAAAATAATGTCGCTCACACTGAATGAACAACAACTCATAGTCTGCCTCAGGAGCTTACAGCCCAATGACCTTAACATAGAATTCACGAGCTTCAAAATCCCTCCACCCTGCCCCCCAACCTCATCCCATGATCAGCCTTCCCTCTCCTCTCCACCTCCTTGACCTGACCTAACCTGTCCACCTTCCTTCTCACCTATCCACTCCATCCTTTCTACTCACCAATCACAATAACCTGCTACCTGTATCCACCTATCACTATCCCAGCTACCTTTTCCCTCAGCCCAACTATCCTCCCTTTATTTATTTCTCTGCTCCCTCATCCTGACGAAGGGTCCCGATTCGACACATCCACTTTCCTCCTTTCCCAATGCTGCCTGACCTCCAGGGTCTTTCCAGCTCCATGTTTTATCGACCCCATTTTTAAAAAAAACCCTTCAGAGCTTGTCCTGCCACCTTCACTCATTTGTGATCTTTCACTTCCAGGTTTAACAGTCACCATGCTTAAAACGTGAAAATCTGCTTTCGTCCCACAGATGCTGCCAGACTTGCTGAGTTTCACCAGCAATTTCTGTTTTTGTGTCATTGATTCTCTGTGCTTTTAAAATTGGACCATTTAGTTCATGTTTCCCTCTCCTGTTTCTTCAGCGTTGTGGACAGCAGGTGAAGGTTATTGAATTTGAATGATTTATTGTCACTTCCATTTGACAATGAATAATTCAGTAAAATACAGTGAAGAGCTTGGACTGTGCCACAATCTAGTTGAATAGTTTAAGAATAAAAAGATGTAACAGAAACAGAATCTATCCTTGTTTCGCCACTTGCACCATGAGTCCTGAGTTGGCTGACCAGCCACATGACTACTCTGTCACCACCCATCCTCCATCACCATCGACTCTGGACTCACCATTGTAGGAGTCACCATGCTTTAAGTGCCATCTTTTTGTCGCTCAGCTCATCTTGTTGACACCTTTTCAAGTCCCATGCTGGTCCCACATCCGCCCCTCCAAACAGCTGCCACCATTGCCTCACCAACAGCCAGGGGTCTGTGCTCCCAGCCGACAGCGGCTGCATCAGGAGTCCCTGGCTCTGCTCCTGCCAAGAGTCCTGCTCTGGGCATGCCACCCTGCTTTGACTGCAGCTACCACCTCGCCAATGCCAGGAGCCCCCACTCTTGCCGAACTACAACCAGGAGTCCCTGGCTCTGCTGCAGAGCCAGAGCACCACAGCTCCAAGAGTCCTGCTCTGGCCACCCTCCTTTGAGATTTTGCCTTGTCAGCACTGCCACCTTGAAGAGTCTGCTGCTGCTCCTGCCGCCACTGCCTCTGATCACTGGAGGGGCTTTGATGCCACTGCTTCTAGCCCTGAATGCCAGGAGGGTGTTCTTGTTGCCTCTGCTGTCACCTCCAATTGCCTGGAAGTGCCATGTCTACCTCCAGCTGCCAGGAGGCTGCTGCCAATCCGTGCATAGTTCGCTCTCACTACTGTGCCGATGCCACCAATCAATGCACCAAAGAAATAAAAATGTATGGAAAAAGGAACAAAAGAGAAAGAAGTTAATAAAAAGAAAGAAAGCAGATGGGAGTGGATGAGCACCCAGCAAGAGGCTGCACACAGCCTTGCTACCCTGCCGCCATCTTGGAATCAGGCCAATTGCTCTGAGGAGCCTTTGTTTCATCTCCAAGCCTCTGGTCAACTATCACTTTAATTCCCCATCCTTTTCTCCAATCCAGTTTTTCTCAAGTTCCTGCGTTGTTTCATTGAAACTCAATGGAAACTCAATGAGTAACACCTCCTTTCAAATAGGTACTTTACATCCTTTTGACTTAACAATGAGTTCAACAGTTTGAGGTCATGAGTTTGCTGAAAAAGGGACATAGTTCGCCTTACACACATCAGGACAGTTTGCAACAATTTGCAATTAAGTTCACCCCATTTTGTCATGCAGCACTCGTTGATAAGGATTCTACTGTTGTTGTTTGCATCTCTCCAGATCCATTTTTAATACTTTATATCTCCCACTTACACTTCCTTTTGCCTTGCACCATTATTTCTTTTCTCATTTAATCTCTCCTGCCTTTCAGTTTTATCACAAACCTTCCCTTTTGTTACTAACCAATTCCTCTGCTTCTGTATTTGCTTAAAATTGGTTTCTGGTTAAATGTCAACCTGAATTGATAATATTATTTCTCACTTGACAGATGCTACATGATCTACTAAGTATTTCCTGGATTTCTGCCTTTTTTGCTGATTGCCAGAATGTACAATGTTCTGAAAAAGAAACAGAAAGAGTTGGAACTTCGCAGTAATGTTATGCTTTTCTGTAATCACTGTTCTATTTTATGCAGACAGTTAGTTTAAAAGTAACAAGTTGCAAATGTCAGTATATTCAGAAAAAGTTTCACCCTAATTTTTGTTTTTTCTAAAGCTTTTACTTCAATGATTTGTACAGTATTGTAGTAATAAATCAGCAAGGCGGCCTTTGTGTGTGGCCACATAAAATGGGGGAGATGTGGAAAAGGATATGGAAGATATAGACTGTAGGGAAATAGATGGTGACATCTTGCAAAATGTCCAGATTACAGAGGAGGAAGTGCTGGATGTCTTGAAATGGGTAAAGGTGGGTAAATCCCCAGGACCTGATCAGGTGTACCGAGAACTCTGTGGGAAGCTAGAGAAGTGATTGCTGGGCCTCTTGCTGAGATATTTGTATTATCGATAGTCACAGGTAAAGTACCGGAATACTGGAGGTTGGCAAACGTGGTGCCACTGTTTAAGAAGGGCAGTAAAGACAAGACAGGGAACTATAGACCGGTGAGCCTGACCTCAGTGGTGGGCAAGTTGTTGGAGGGAATCCTGAGGGACAGGATGTACATGTATTTGGAAAGGCAAGGACTGATTAGGGATGGTCAACATGGCTTTGTGCGTGGGAAATCATGTCTCACAAACTTGATTGAGTTTTTTGAAGAAGTAACAAAGAGGATTGATGAGGGCAGAGCAGTAGGTGTGATCTATATGGACTTCAGTAAGGGGTTCGACAAGGCTCCCCATGGGAGACTGGTTAGCAAGGTTAGATCTCATGGAATACAAGGAGAACTAGCCATTTGGATACAGAATTGGCTCAAAGGTAACAGACAGAGGGTAGCGGTGGAGGATTGTTTTTCAGACTGGAGGCCTGTGACCAGTGGAGTACCACAAGGATCGGTGCTGGGTCCTCTACTTTATGACATTTACATAAATGATCCGGATGCGAGCATAAGAGGTACAGTTAGTAAGTTTGCAGATGACACCAAAATTGGAGGTGTAGTGGACAGCGAAGAGGGTTACCTCAGATTACAACAGGATCTGGATCAGATGGGCCAATGGGCCGAGAAGTGGCAGATGGAGTTTAATTCAGATAAATGCGAGGTGCTGCATTTTGGGAAAGTAAATCTTAGCAGGACTTATACACTTAATGGTAAGGTCCTAGGGAGTGTAGCTGAACAAAGAGACCTTGGAGTACAGGTTCAAAGATCCTTGAAAGTGGAGTTGCAGGTAGATAGGATAGTGAAGAAGGCATTTGGTATGCTTTCTTTTATTGGTCAGAGTATTAAGTACAGGAGTTGAGAGGTCATGTTTCGGCTGTACAGGACATTGGTTAGGCCACTATTGGAATATTGCATGCAATTCTGGTCTCCTTCCTATCAGAAAGATGCTTTGAATCTTGAAAGGGTTTAGAAAAGATTTACAAGCATGTTGCCAGGGTTGGAGAATTTGAGCTATAGGAAGAGGCTGAACAGGCTGGGGCTGTTTTCCCTGGAGCATCGGAGGCTGAGGGGTGACCTTATAGAGGTTTACAAAATTATGAGGGGCATGGATAGGATAAATAGGCAAAGTCCTTTCCCTGGGATCGGGGAGTCCAGAACTAGAGGGCATAGGTTTAGGGTGAAAGGGGAAAGATATAAAAGAGACCTAAGGGGCAACTTTTTCACGCAGAGGGTGGTACATGTATGGAATGAGCTGCCAGAGGAAGTGGTGGAGGCTGGTACAATTGCAACATTTAAGAGGCATTTGGATGGGTATATGAATAGGAAGGGTTTGGAGGGATATGGGCCAGGTGCTGGCAGATGGGACTAGACTGGGTTAGGATATCTGGTCTGATGGACGGGTTGGACCCAAGGGTCTGTTTCCACGCTATACATCTCTATGACTCTAATAGGTAGGGGATGATATTAGGTGTATTGCTCTTCCAGAGAGCTAGCACAAACACAATGGGCCAAATTATGAGGACAGTTTGAGTTGATTGGGCCTGTATTTGTTGGAATAGAGATGAATAAAAGGCATACCAGATTCTTAAGGTCTAGATTTGTAAAAGTTGTTTCTCCTAATGGGAGAACCTAGGACTCCTTAGAAGGCATAATCTTAGAACACAGAGTCACAAATTTAAAACAGATGAGGGATTTCTAGATGCCTTTTAAATGTTGCAATTGTATAGCTTCCATCACTTTCTCTGGCAGCTTATCCTATACACGTACCACCATCTGTGTGAAAAAGCTACCCTTAGATCTCTTTTATATCTTCCCCTCTCACCCTAAACCTATGCCCTCTAGTTCTGGACTCCCCCATCCCAGGGAAGAGACTTTGTCTATTTACCCTATCCATGCCCCTTATGATTTTATAAACCTCCAGAAAGTCACCCCTCAGCCTCCGAAGCTCCAGGGAAAACAGCCCCAGCCTATTCAGTCTCTCCCTATAGCTCAAATCCTCCAACACTGGCAACATCCTTGTAAATCTTTTCTGAACCCTTTCAAGTTTCACAACATCTTTCCGATAGGAAAGAGACCAGAATTGCATGCAACATTCCAACAGTGGCCTAACCAATTGCTTTCGTTAGGTGAGGAGACTAGGACCCGTGGACACAGCCTTAAAATTAGAGGGGATCAATTCAGAACAGAAATGCGGAGACATTTCTTCAGCCAGAGAGTAGTGAGCCTGTGGAATTCATTGCCGCAGAGTGCAGTGGAGGCCGGGACGCTAAATGTCTTCAAGGCAGAGATTGATAGATTCTTATTGTCTCGAGGAATTAAGGGCTATGGGGAGAATGCGGGTAAATGGAGTTGAAATGCCCATCAGCCATGATTGAATGGCAGAGTGGACTTGATGGGCCGAATGGCCTTACTTCCACTCCTATGTCTTACGGTCTTATGGTCTTATGGTCTATACAGATGCAACATGACCTCCCAACTCCTGTACTCAATACTCTGACCAATAAAGGAAAGCATACCAAAGCCTTCTTCACTATCCTATCTACCTGCGACTCCACTTTCAAGGAGCTTTGAACCTGCACTCCAAGGTCTCTTTGTTCAGCAACACTCCCTAGGACGTTACGATTAAGTCCTGCTAAGATTTGCTTTCCCAAAATGCAGCACCTCACATTTATCTAAATTATACTCCATTTGCCACTTCTCAGCCCATTAGCCCATCTGATCAAGATCCCATTGTAATCTAAGGTTACCTTCTTCGCTGTCCACTATACCTCCAATTTTGGTGTCACCTGCAAACTTACTAACAATAAGTCTTATGCTCACATCCAAATCATTTATATAATTGATGAAAAGTAGTGGACTCAGCACTGATCCTTGTGGCACTCCACTATTCTCTGCAGATATTTCCTTTTGAGATAATGATCCACTTAGCTTTTGACTGTCTCAATTAGCACTGCCTCAAATAGACTAGCAATTTACTCTCACGTGTATTTTTACAATAAGTGAAACGTTTCATAAGTAACCATACTAAGGTGCCTAAATTAATGAAATCATAAAGAAGAGAAAAATGTTAAAGTTCATCACAGTTCAATTAACAATTCATGAGTTTGGAGCTACGCTGGTAAAACTGGGCTAAAAGCACCACGCCAGGCTGAGACTGCCATGCCAAGACAAGACAAGACCTCCACGCTAGGTCAAGACCAGAAGCTGCCTCCAAAGCAAGGACGAGATTTCCATGCCATGATGAAACCTCCCTGCTGGGACTAGACCTTCACACTGGGCTGCTGGAGTATCTGGAAGCCACCACAGAAGACCTCCATAACTCGATAAGACCTCCACACCAGGACAAGAATGCCAATACAGGCTAAGAATGCCACTCCAAGAGAAGACCCTCCCACCAGGAGACCACCACACCGGGACACTGGCACGCCAGGCATCAGGCCTGTACCACAATTCCAGGCTGTTGGAACCACCTTGCCTGGTCTGGGCTGGGAGAAAACTCCTTCCAAAGCCATTAAAAGACAATAATGTACACACTACCATACTTAGGAGCAGTGCTTTCCAATTCATAACTACTCTAAGCATGAAAAAGGTTTCCCTTGTATTACTGTTTTCTTTTTGTCAATTATATCTGTCCCCTCTGATACACAATCTTTTCATTAAGGAGACCAGTTTCTCCCTCTGTTCTGGAGCCACAGCCAAGAACCCTCCTGAATTTGAATACTTCAATCAGCCAACTTCTCCAATCTGTCATCCTAACTGATGTTCCTCATATCCTGGAACCATTCACCTAATCTTTACTACATCACCTTTAATGAATAACCACATATTATGTGGATGGGTGAAATAGGTGCTTATAATTCACCCATGACATCCCCAATGATTTTATAGGTATTACGAAAATCAAACAGCAAGACATGTAAAAATGTGATTCTGATGTACAGTAGGTGGGACTTGAACCTGGCACTCCTAGCTCAGAGGTAGAGACATTACAACTTTTGGTAATGTTCTCGCTCAGAACTGTGCACACGAGCACTTTACGCACACTTTTTATCCAACCTGTCCAATGCCCAGTAGGACAAACCAAATAATACTTGGAAGTGAATGTGCTGGTCATATTGGTTATCCATTATAAAGTAGTCAAAAGTCTAGTGCTGGAAAAACAAGCAGATCAGGCAGCATCCGAGGAGGTGAATCAACGTTTTGGGCATAAGCCCTTCATCAGGAATGGGATTTGAACCTGGAATTCCTGGCTCAGATGTAGTGGCATTACCACTTCTGGCAGTGTTCTGGCTCACAGCTATTCCTGATTCCCATTCCTGACGAAGGGCTTATGCCTGAAACGTCAATTCTCCTGCTCCTCAGATGCTGCCTGAACTGCTGTGCTTTTCCAGCACTGCACTCTTGACTCTGATCTCTAGCATCTGCAGACCCTTTCTCCTAACCTATTATAAAGTACTCAAGGTGTGTGGGACCAGTATGTCTCAATAGCTGATTTTTTCCCCTTTTTTTGGAAAATATTAACAGAGGAGGGTAGTGAATCCTGGCCTCCCAGTTCTGCCATGCTATCACAATATTCTCATCTCAGCACCTTTAAAATGTAATTATGAACAGCATTTACGTCCACTTTGAATGCTCCAGCAAAGTGCTCTAGGCTTGTGTTCACTGGACATTGGTTTGGCCAGTTTTGGAATATTGCATGCAATTCTAGTCTCCTTCCTATTGGAAGGATTTTGTGAAACTTGAAAAGGTTCAGAGAAGGTTTACAAAGATGTTGCCAGTGTTGGAGGATTTGAACTATCGGGAGAGGCTGAATAGGCTGGGATTGTTTTCCCTGGAGCATCAAAGGCTGAGGGGTGACCCTATATAGGTTTACAAAATTATGAGAAGCATGGATGGAAAAAACAATGTCTTTTCCCTGGGGTGGGGAGTCCAGAACTAGAGGGCATAGGTTTATTTAAGGTGAAAGGGAAAAGATAAAATAAATTGTCCCTTAGGTCACATATCAAGCAGCGGGTGGTATGTGTATGCAATGAACTGCCAGAGGAAGTGGTGGATACTGGTACAATTGGTACATTTAAAAGGCATCTGGATGGATATATGAATAGGAAGAGTTTAGAGAGATATGAGCCAGGTGCTGGCAAATGGGACTAGATTAGGTTAAGATACTTGACGGTCATAAGACTCGTTAGACCAAACAGTCTGTTTCCGTGCTTTGGTTTTGTTGGCGGGAGTGCGCGTGCGCCGTTGGTGGATGGCCTGTCGGGAGCTGTAGTTTCAAGGTTAGCCGCTGACGTCGCGAGGTGTCCATTGTAGAACTACAATTCCCAGCCTGCTCCATCTCACTGAATATTGTTGGTGGGAGTGCGCGTGTGTCATTAGTGGATGGCCTGCCGGGAGCTGTAGTTTCTCAGGCCAGGCGCTGACGCTGTGAGGTGCCTGTTGTGGAACTACAATTCCCAGCCTGCCTCAGACAATAGGCCACTGTTATTTGACAGTGATGTGGTTTTGAAAAGGGGATGCTGCTCTCCCGGAGCCGCTCTGAAGTGAACAACTCACCGAGGCAGCAGCAGCAATGTACGCACTGGGTGCCGCGGCGAGGCCGGCGGTGGTGTCGGGCCGGAGCGCTCGGCGCCTGGCCGGGATGCGGCTGAGCTGGCGATTCGAGGACCGCGGAGCGGGTCTAGCCGGCGCCTGGGGCTCCGCCGCCGGCCTGATCACCGAAGGGGCGGCCTCGCTTCTCCGGGACAACTGCAGGAATGGCGACAGGGTCCTCACCATCGCGAACATGAACCCGCAGGTCCGGGCTACTGAGTACGCGGTGCGGGGACCCATCGTCATTAAAGCGGGAGAGATCGAGAAGGAGCTGCAACAGGTTGGTTGGTGGGCGGGCTGGCGGAGCAGTACTGAACCATGTACTGGACTTGACAGATTAACGCCGTTTAGGGCGAGGCCATTCGGCCCATTGGGCATTTGCTGGCTCTACCCAGTTAACTCCGACTTTGTTTTCACTGTCCCGCACAAGTGTGCCTCTTCAAATACAGTTCCCTTTTTAGAAGCATCTTCTCTCCCTGCCTGTTTATTTTCTCAGGCCTCAGTTTGTTTTTCATTCAGTGCCTCAGACTGAATACCTGCTAGTACCTCTTTAACTTTAGCTAACCAAGACTGACCAACTAATTGCACCCCCTTTTAGACCAAAGAAACAGAAGTTGCTCTAAAAGCTCAGGTCTGGCAACATCTCTGGAGATACATCAGACGTGTTGGGTTGAGTGACCCTCCATCAGAACATCGTCACTACTCCGTCTCTTCTAGACCAACATTGGCGCCAAGCATGTACATCCAAAGTTGCTCAGAAACTGAGTTGCACTCAGTCTTCAACAGACATCTTCTATAAACCCACCGACTCCTACAACTACCTGGACTATACCACCTTCCAACCTGCCTCCTGTAAAAATGCTATCCCTTATTCCCAATTCCTTTGCCTCTGCTGCACCTCCTCCAGGAGGACCAGTTCAACCACAGAACACACCAGATGGCCTCCTCCTTCAAAGACTGCAGATTTTCCTCAAATGTGGTCGATGATGCCCTCCAGCGCATCTCATCCACTTCCCACGCCTCTGCCCTCGAATCCCACCCTTCCAACCCCATCAAGAAGAGAACCCCTGCCCTCACCTTCCACCCCACCAACCTCTGTATACATCACATCATCCTCCGCCATTTCCGCCTCCTAAAACGGACCCCAACACCAGAGATTTATTTCCATCCCCACCCCTATCTGCTTTCCATAAAGACCATTCCCTCCACGATTCACTTGTCAGGTCTACGCCCCCTCCACCAACCCACTATTGCCTCCGGCCACCTTCCCCTGTCACCACAGAAATTGCAAAACCTGTACCCACACCTCTCCACTCACCTCCGTCCTATGCCCCAAAGGAGCCTTCCACATCCATCAGAGTTTTATCTGCACTTCCACACATGTCATTTACTGTATTCGTTGCTCCTGATGCTGTCTCCTGTACACTGGGGAGATAGGATGCCTACTTGCAGAGTGCTTCAGAGAACATCTCTGGGACATCTGCATCAACCAGCCCTACCGCCCTGTGGCCAAAAACATCAACTCCTCCCACTTTGCCAAGGACATGTGGGTCCTGGGCCTCCTCCATTGCCAAAACCCAACCACCCAATGCTTGGAGGAAGAACACCTCGTCTTTCACCTTGTGACCCTCCAACAACACAGTATCAATGTAGACTTCACCAGTTTCCTCACTTCCTTCCCCCTACCTTATCCCAGTTCCAACCTTCCAACTCGACACTGCCCTCATGACTTGACCATCTTCCTTCCATCCTATCTGCTCCATCCTCCTCTCTGACCTATCACCATTACCTTCACCTCCATCTATCTACCTATAGCATGTTCAACTACCTTACCCCACCCCCTCAGCTCAAAGGCCTCGTTCTTGATGAAGGGCCCTTGCCCGAAGCGTCGATTCTTCTCCTTGGATGCTGCCTGAGCTGCTGTGCTTTTCCACTCGACCCACGTTTGCTCCCTCAGCCTGCTCCACTAGGTTGTGATTGATTGGATTTGACTTTAACTCCATTGTTGCTGTGAGTCCTCCTCAGTCCTCGAGGTCCTTGACAATAAAACAAAACTAGGCAAAAGTGAGAACTGCAGATGCTGGAGATCAGAGTCCAGATTAGAGTGGTGCTGGAAAAGCACAGCAGGTCAGGCAGCATCCGAGGAGCAGGAAAATCAGCATTTCGGGCAAAAGCCCTTCATCAATAAAACAAAACTGTCTAATCCAATGTTGAATGAATTCAAAGACTCTGTTTCTGCTGTTTTGGGGAAAATGTCTATAAACCAATGATCCTTGAAAGGAATTTTTCCTCCTCTTCACCTTCACCGAGAGTCTCCTTTTGAAACTGACTTCTGCTTCTAGATCGCTCAATGCAGGCCCTGTGTTGGGGTAAATATCACACACTTTAAAATATTCTTTGTAAGTTCTTAAAATGATTACACACACATTAAATCTAGGAGAAAATGAGGACTGCAGTTGCAGGAGATCAGAGTCAAGAGTGTGGTGCTGGAAAAGCACAGTAGGTCAGGCAGCATCCGAGGAGCAGGAGAAGTGACATTTCGGACATAAGCCCTTCATCAGGTCAATTTTCCTGCTCCTCAGCTGCTGCCTGACCTGCTGTGCTTTTCCAGCACCACACTCGCGATGCAAATTAAACCTAGCATTGAATAGAACAGTCAAAGTTTAAACGTTAGAACCAGCTGTGACTTAGTGGTTAGTAATCTTACCTCAGAATCATAATATAAAATTCTACATTTACCATTTATCAGATCACAGACTGGAGGTTTATGTTGAATTTGTGAGCCTTGCTTTGTGGAATGTTATGTTCGATGAGAATTTTAACTCTGAAACTTTGTTCCTGTGGAATGATAGCAGATATTATGGTTTATTTAAACATTAAGACAACAGGTGTACTGAGTTTACCTAATCCTGTCATAAAATGTCTACATCTGTATTTTATGAATTCAGTTGTGAAATATCCACAGATATTTCTATTTTAGCTGTGATAAACAGAAATATTTTACTTCTGTTAAGTTGACCTTAACAATGATAAATAAGACCTTGAAGTGGGAGAGTGAGAGAGACCGTGGAGGAAAAATGCTGATGATCTTTTACCATGCATTGTAGACATTGAAATACATTAGCTGTTTACAAAATCTTCGACTTCAGCAAACTGATTTTCTTGTTCTGTGTTTATGGTTGTGACTAGATTGTAGAAGTTGTATTGGTGTACTAGGAAGTCTTAATCACAAGTTTCAGATGAATGAGCCCCTTAGCGAATCGTGAAACCAATGTTTCTTCATACCTCCCCAAATAGACCCTATCTAGGGGCAGGTCTTTAGGAGCTCCTGCCATTGTCCTTATTCTACAAGTACAATGTTTGTTCTACCTTTCTAATAAAAAATCTGCAAATTGGAGAGCAAATTGCCCATGCTACAAGACACCATTCACGTCAAAGCAAAAGAAAAATGTAATAGTGAAAAGGAATATGTTAGCAGAGGGATAGATATAGCTATGGAGTCATGACTGAGTATTCTGATGTTGTGTTGCCTCCCTATGACTTAAAGGGATCGTTCCTTCCCCTGCTCCCCCACAGTTGAATAAAGGTGGAATTGAAGAAGGCGGATTCATCTGTTGTCGTTATATGAACAACATGAGTAGGAATGAAGTTACCTTGCAAGATCTTGAGCTAAAATTGAAATTAAATAGCAAACCGTTATGGTAATAATCTCTGGATGCTTACCTGAGCCACAACTAAATTGATGACAGGTCAATTCGATAAAGTTAGATAAATGACGGTTCCATTGGATACAAGGGTTTAGATTACAGTACTTAGTGTGGAAACAGGCCCTTTGGCCCCCAACAAGTCCACACCGACCCGCCACCCACCCATACATTTACCCCTTCACCTAACACTACAGGCAATTTAGCATGGCCAATTCACCTGACCTGCACATCTTTGGACTGTGGGAGAAAACCGGAGGAAACTCACGCAGACACGGGGAGAATGTGCAAACTCCACACAGAGTCGCCTGAGGCAGGAATTGAACCCGGGTCTCTGACGCTGTGAGGCAGCAGTGCTAACCACTGTGTCACCGTACCGCTCACTCGGGTATTGATTCTTAGGGTACCTCTACTAGTAGGGGGTAAGGAACCAGCTTTTCCATTGTGACAAGCTTCATTTAACATGAACTGAGATCATTGGTCTGGTGCAATGAATAACCAGGGCATCAGGAGCTGAACTGATTTGGAGTGAGTAACAAGCTGTAGAACAGAATAGCAATTATGGATCAAAATTAGACTAACAAAAGTATACAGAGCTCAGTAAAGGAAATAGCTAGGGTGAAATCAGGAATTTTTTTAAAAACTTGGTGTTTCAAGGGATGCCATAATCATGGAAAACATGGTCTGCAAATAAACTGGGAAATCCGAATTTGCAGCAATAGTGTAAGATGACGAGTTTATGAAAAACATTCAAGTTGTTTTGAAAGAACCAACCAAGCAACAGGCTGTTTTGGATCTGGTGCTGTAGCATGTTAACCTTGATAACCAATTCATAATGGGAAGTCCAGGGAAGGAAGTTCATAATATGTTAGAATGAATAACTTTAGTTATGCCCAAAATTAATTTTTTTTTTAATGTGCAGTTAAACTATGTGCGGGGAGAGTTGCCAAAAAATAGGCTAGGAAATTTAAATAATATTGTTGTAGTTAGGCGATGATGGGCCCTTTAAGAATTCATAATTCAGAATAAGGATATGTTGCCGTAAGCAATAAAAATCACAGGAAACACGACCCGATAATGGTTTGCAAGAGAAACTAAAGTATTAGGTTAAAAGAAGAGGCTTAGCATGTCACTGGAAAACAGTGTTAGGTCATAGAATCTCAAATATAGGAACAAGTCCTTCAGCCCACCATATCCGTGTCGACGAACAAACATAATCTCATTTACCTGCACTCAGTCCATTGCCTATTATGCCCTGGCATTTTAAGTGTTGGTCCAGAAGCTTCTTAAATGTTGAAAATACCTGCCTGCACTGCCCTCTCAAGTTCCATATTTCTACAACCCTCTCGGTGAAAAATGTTTTCTTCAGTTCCCCCCCTAAACTGCCTAGTCCTCATCTTAAACTTTTGCTCTTAGACATATCTGCCATGGGGAAGAGACTTCCATGATCTACCCTATCTATGCCTTTCATAATTTTATATAGCTCAATCAGACTCCACCCCCCTCCCCAAAAAGCCTGTTCTGCAAATCCAATTTCTCCTCATAACTGAGATTTTATTGAAAATTGGGAGAGTTTTATAAAGTTTAGTAGAGGAGAAATTAGAATTTGATGTAGAAAGGGAAAATAGCAACAAGATTGGCTGTTAGGGGTGTAAATAGATTGTAAGAGTTTCCATAAGTAAAAAGAGATTAACTTGAGTAATTGTGGGTTATCTGGAAGCAGACATGGGAGACATTATGATGGGGAGTAAGGACTGAAAGATGCAGTAAGTATTTTGTATCCATCTACACCTTCAGAAGAGAAAAAAATTGCAGATGTGTGGAACTGTAGACCTTGTGGGAATTAAGAACTTAAAAGAATACGTACTGGTGAAGAAATAGTACTGGAGAAATTAATTGGAGTAAAAGCCAACAAATCTCTGATTCAATGGTCAAAACCCTAGGATTTTGTTTATTTCTTTGGCAGTTGGCTGCAAGAAGATTTGAGAACATCCCCTGTTGATTGGAAGATAGTATTTGGAACCCCAGTTTTAAAGGGAGGAGGGGGAAAGAGAAAACTGAGCACTATAGGCTAATTGTGCCTTGTGATATGAGTAATAGTGGAAATGCTCAAATCTATCATTTGGGATGTAATTTCAGGATATTTATGAAATATTAGAATAGAATCCCTACAGAGTAGAAACAGGTCCTTCAACCCACCAAGTCCATGCCAACCCTCTGAGGAGTAACCCTTCCAGACCCATTTCCCTACCTTTTTATCCTATATTTACCCATGACAAATGCACCCAACCTACACGTTCTTGAACACTATGGGCAATTTAGCATGGGCAATTCACCCAACCTGCATATCTTTGGATTGTGGGAGGAAACCGGAGCGCCTGGAGGAAATCCACGCAGACACTGGGAGAATGTGCACACTCCACACAGATGGTCACCCGAGGCTGAACTCGAACCTGGGTCCCTAGCGCTGTGAGGCAGCAGTTCTAACCGCTGAACCATGTTGTTAAGCCGAATCAAATGAATTAATGAAAGGCAGATTGTCTGATACATTTATTGCAGTTTTTGAGATTGTAACTATTGGGTGAATATGGGGGACGCACCTAGATTTTCAAACATCATTGATTAAATGACACAAGGTTTTTTATGCAGTATTCATGCCCATTGAATTGGAGAAATTTATTAACATAGATTGAGTAACATATAAAAGAAATTTGAAATAAATATGCCATTTCCAGGCCAGCAGAGAGTAGCTAGTGGAGTACCACAAGTGTCATTTTTTGGTCTTCTCAAATACAATTTGTTAGTCATTTAGATGTGGGCACAAAATGCAGTGGATCCAAGTTTATTGACATTGTACAGTTAGGTGGAAAAGTAAGCTATGAGCATAGTCTGCAAAAGGAGGTACACACATTAAGTGACTGAGCAAGAACATAGCATGGAATATAATGTGGAGAAATTTTGAAGCTTTTCAATTTGTTAGGAAAAAAATGTGAATCTGGGAAATTTTGATATTCTGAGAGATCTTGGAAATGCTTACTTGAAAATTCTGTTCTGCACATTGTGATTTTTAAAATTGTGCTGTTGTTTTCAATTTTCTGCCGAGCCACAAACAAATTATTTATTACCAAACTTGTACCGTTCTGACAACCATGGGCCATAATTGTGTAGCTTCATGAGCATCTTGGATCTGGGTGTCTTTGGTTCAAAGATAACATGCAGATACAGTAATCAGAATTAGAAAATTAGTATAGCAAGTATTGGTGGAAGAATGAGGTGATGGTAACCAGGTGGAGGAGGGATGGGTGTCTCGAGGCCAGAGTTGAGTTAGTGGAGGAAGGCTGGCCAGGGAGGAGTTGGTAGTGGAAGGAGGGGGATAGGTAGTCAAAGGGAGGGGAACCCTCCAGAATCTCTGATTTACACAGAGACTCTAGGATGCTTCCAAGCATACAGGAATTGTCCAACAGAATCCTACATTTCCTTCAGAATATGCTACAATGGAGATTCCACATGTGCAACTCCTACCCGCATTACAATAATGTTTGTCTGGCCAGCAGAAAATCCAGGCCCAGGAGTTCCGTCTTTTCTACAGCTATCTGAATGGGTCCAAATGAAAACATCTTGACTGGAAGAGAGTACTTACACTGGACAATGTATTGTGCTTTTTACAGTCATTTGTTTTTCTATTGCAGAGATAAAATCATTCTGGATTTTTTAGATCCAGCATGTGTTCGATTTATAAATATTTAACTTGATAACCACAGCCCTCTCCAAATAGCGCTGTGAAGACCTTTCATTTTTTCCAACATTCACAGGATGTGGGCTAGGCTAGCATCCATTGCCCATCCCTAATTATCCAATTGTGTTAACATAGTTTATATTGTAATATTGTGTTGTGAGAACAAATGTTTTTCATTTTAAGGTGCTTTCCTTCAAAAATCAGTTCATTTGAAATAAGATATCATCAATTAATGAAGCTTTTTAAAAAATCATCTAGTGTAGCGTGTGAATAATAAATGTGCATAATTGAGAAATGGTATTCTGAAAGATTGAGCCAGTTTAGTGATATTTAAATGCATGCCAAATTCAAGTCTTCCAAGGACAAGACCATCCCCAGAGCCACACCACAAGAAGGCAAATGATCTTGGAGCTGCAATTTCTTTAATTTCCAGCTTCATGATATCATCCCATGTCCAGCACTTCTCAGCTGTTGTTACTCCAGTTTCCCTTTCGTATTCTTCCAAAGGTGACTCTGCCAAAATAACATCAAACTTGCATTTTAGGTCTGCAATATCAAATGTTTCTAGCTCGGGTAGTAAATAGATGGGGGGAGTATTGGGATCTTTCAGGAATTGCTAGAATCAGGGAGGGTCCCAGAGGACTGCAAAATCACTCACATGACTCCCCTCTTTAGGTAAGGCAAAAGACGGATAATTGCAGACTGATTAGCCTAACCTTGGCCTTGGGTAAGATCTTGGAATCCATTGTGAAGGATGAGATTTCTGAATATTTGAAAGTGTATGGTAAAATGAGGCAAAATCAGCATGGTTTCATCAAAGGGAGATAAAGCCTTACAAATCTGCGAGAATTATTGGAGGAAGTAATGAGCAGGTTAGACCAAGGAGAGCTAATGGATATTAGCTACCTGAACTTCAAGAAGGCCTTTGACAAAGTGCTGCACAAGAGGCTACTGAGTAAGATAAGGGGCCATTGTGTCAGAGGCAAGATGCTAGCATTGATTGAAGCTTGGCTGTCTGACAGAGACTGGGGATGAAAGGGTCCTTGTCAGAATGGCAGCTGGTAACCAGTGGTGTTCTGCAAGGCTCCGTGTTGGGACCACAACTTTTCACTTTATACATTAACGATCTAGATGAAGGAACTGAGAGTTTTCTGGCTAAGTTTGCAGACAAATACAAAGATAGGTAAAGGGACAAATAGCATTGAGGAGGTGGGAAAGCTGTAGAAGGACAGGTTAGGAGAGTGGGCAAAGAAGTGACAGATGGAGTACAACATTGGGAAAGTGTCAGGTCATGCACTTTGGTAGGAAGAATTGAGGCATGCACTATTTTCTAAATAGGGAGAAAATGCAGAAGTCTGAAGTGCAAATGTACTTGGGATTTCTAGTCCAGGATTCTGTTAAGGTAAACTTGCAGGTTGAGTCATTTGTTAGGAAGGCAAATGCAATGATGGCATTTATTTTGAGAGGGCTTGAATATAAAAGCAGGGATGTATTTCTGAGGCTGTATAAGGCTCTGGACAGACACACAAATATCATGTGCAGTTTTGGACCCCATATCTTAAGAAGGATGTACTGGCCCTGGAGCGTGTTCAGAGAAGATGCACGAGAATCGTCCCAGAAATGAAAAGCTTAACATGCAGGGAACATTTTGAGGACTCTGGGTTTATACTCGATGGCATTTAGAAGGATGAGGGGGGATCTAATTGAAATGTACAGAATATTGAATCGCCTGGACAGAGTGAATGTTGGGAAGATGTTTCCATTGGTATGAGAGACTAGGACTTGAGGGCACAGTCTTGGAGTAAAGGGAAGACCTTTTTGAAACGAAGGTCAGGAGAAACGTCTTCAGCCAGAGACTGGTGAATCTGTGGAATTTATTGTCCTAGAAGGCTATGAAGGCCGGGTCACTGAATATATTTAGGCTGAATGGCCTAATTTCTGCTCCTATGTCTTATGGTCTTAGTCATATTTTGATGAGGCCCACTTTGCAATGTAGATTTGTTTTTGTTGTTAACAAGGCTTTTGAAGTTTCAATAAGGGTTTCCATTGTAAGATTGTCATACTGTGTATATATCGTTTCAAACCCTTGAAGGGAGGGGTGGGGGGGGGGGGGGGAGGTGCAGGGTGGGTTGGTAGAGATCATGTATCTTCAGAAGTGTTTGGATCATATTGAATAGAATGCGATTGAGTAATTTTTTCATTGGATTTCCAATCAGTCGAAAATTCTTGAATCAGCCAGTCTCAGTTGTGTAGTGAACACTTAAAAGGTTCAGTAATACTATGTTTTAGCATATCCTATATCTATATTTTTTTTCCACCATTCCCAGAGTGTCAGTTTGTATCACACAATGATTAAGTTTTCTGAATCCCCTGGCAGTTGTTTTGAAAGTCTCATTTTACAGTTAATTCTAACCATGATTGCTTAGAATGTCTAAAATGGATTCAAAGACAGTTTATGATCTGGTTTAAAAGACTGAAACACTTGACCTATGCTAGCTAAAAACAAATTGGTAGCTCCCTGAGAAAGCGCTGTCTTTAGAGACATGTTGAAAATCTGTTTAGGTACACTGCTTCTTGTTCACATTGTATGACAGTGCATTCAAGAGTAAATTTCCTGGAGAAATTTGCCAAATAAATCAATTTTGGTTTTTTATTTAAAGATACTTGTCATAGATACTAATTGATGCTCGATGCTGCCTTAATTCTTTAGGTTTTCTGTTCACTCCTCATCAGAGTTCAGTTTCCTTTCTACTGTTTTCCTCAGTCAAGCTGCTTATTGCTCTGCCATTGCCTAATATTGGTTGCTGTTCCTGATGCCCATCAGCTGCCAGTTTCTTAGTCTGGTAACAGCCCATCCTGAACTAACCAAGCTCCTCTTTAGGAATTATGGGATGGCCGTATTGGTCTTCAGCTTTGCTCTATCAAATGCATGTGTTTGAACTCTGATTTTGGCTAGAGAAGCCCAAATAACTTCTGGCCAGTCTGTACATTTTGACACTTGCCCATTTCTTTCCAATCCCTTCCTCCCATCACCAAACAGTACTGGACCACTGAATTATTGCATTAGGCATCAAGCCTCTGCAGTTAGTAACTCTCAGTCTTTCACAGTGCTGCAGATGTCAATTTTTCTGATCAGAAAATGGTTTCTGTCTCCCGTCCTGGACACCTTCCCCTAAATTCTGCTATTTTGCTGTTTCTGCTCTAATGCAGTCTTTCATTTACATGGTCTTACTCTTCTGTTTCCTTCCATTATCTAATTTAGTTTTCTTCTTTTTCACTGCTTTGTCCCTATGTATTTTGTCATGCCATTTCAGCTACAAATCCCTCATGGACTTTTCCACCATTTTCCTCTGATGTAGTTACGACTTGCTGCTCTCTCTGCAGATCAAAGCACACCCTGGCTTTCCGAGCAACTATCTCCTTTTGTTGGATAAAGGTATCATTAATCTCCTTTCCATTCCTTGTTTCATGCTTTCCTTCCTTACCTAAAACATGGGAGCTTGAGCATGTAGGTGTGGGAGTTGGAAATAATCAACATCCTCTTGTTCACTTGTCTAAGTTTAACTCTGTGGCATATTTCTAATATTAGTTTCCCTGGATCTTGCATTGTAGCCTCCAGGGTACTGCAAGTTTTTATCCCTGGTACCTTTTTTTTTGTAGCATTTTGTACTGCATTTCACAACTGCTTTATACATTCAATCCCTACTTCACCACCTGAAACGTATCAATGCCATACTCTGTGAAGTTTTGATTCAGTCAGCTTTCTTTTTTATCCCCCACCATCCCAGACTTTCCTCACTCATTGGTGGAATTTGCAGTTGGCCTTGTCTCGTGCTGTGCAATTCCTTGTATAAACATCCCCCTCTCTCTTCACTCCGCCCGCCCCCCCCTGCCCAGCCT
Organism: Chiloscyllium punctatum; assembly: GCF_047496795.1. Lineage (NCBI taxonomy): Eukaryota > Metazoa > Chordata > Chondrichthyes > Orectolobiformes > Hemiscylliidae > Chiloscyllium > Chiloscyllium punctatum. The sequence goes on from NC_092764.1 coordinate 42,284,898, forward strand.
TGCTGATTGCCTGTGCAAATGTTTTTAAAAATCTTTCTCCTTAGTAACCTCAGCCAACTCTCTTTATGTTCTCTATTGCTTGGCTCGGTCACTCTTTCTTGAAGCATGAGAGACATTATATTATGTTAAAGACACTATACTAATACAAATTCATGTAAAAAGAATGCCTCTATCTTTCAAAACGATCTGAAATCGCTTGCTTTTCAGAATATAGAATTCACATTTAAACCCAGTTTTATACTTTTGCCTTCAAAGTCATTGACAATGAAGATTTTTGATTCTTTTCCTGGTTGGTTATGACCTGCCATAAGTGACACAAATTAGTAGCTCGTTTCAAGTAAGATAATTGTGATTTTTGAAAAGAATGTCAATTTGAAAACATTGTCAAATGAAAACCTATAATTAAATCTTTGGTTTTGTATAGCCCTTTCACTTACTTCCAAATCATTGATATTATTTACGTTTTTAATATTGAATTGTTAAAATGAACTGAGATGCAAGTGGCTGTTCTGAACAGAGTTCTTTTTTTTCGTGATTGGTAGCTTGTGCTTTTTTTAATAGTAACTTAAACCCTGCTTGGTTCCCCTGGTATCCAATATAATACAAAATCCAAAGCGTAGTCTGTAACCTTTTGACGAAGAGAGATTAAAGGAAGGAACAGTTTAGGAAGAAAACAGCAGAGCTTGTGGCATGGCTGCCATTGTTGAGACAAATGGAACGTAGAATGTGCAAGAGACCACACTGGGAGCATGGAAAAAGTGAGGCCTGCAGATGCTGGAGATCAGAGTTGAAAAGCACAGCCGGTCAGGCAGCATCTGAGGAGCCAGAGAATCAACATTTCGAGCATGAGCTGTTCATCAGGAATGTGTGAGGAGAGGGGGGGGGGGATGGTGGCAAGGGAGCTGACTGATTTAAATGGGAGGGGCTGGGGGAAGGTAGCTGGAAATGCGATAGGTAGATGGAACTGAGGGGTGATGGTGATAGGTCAGAATGGTGTGTGAAGCAGATAGCTGAGAAAGAAGATGGACAGTTCACAAGGTAGGACAGTTCAAGAGTCCCTCGAGACAGTTTTCCCCCCCCTCCCCCAACCTCCATCCAAGGCCCCAAAAGATTGTTCATTGTCCGGCAGAGATTTTCCTGCACCTCCAAACACCTCATCTAATGTGTCTGTTGCTCTTTGTGGTCCCCTGTACATTGGGGAGGCAGGACGCCAACTTGCGGGACATTTCAGAGAACATCTCTGGCACACAGTCACCAATTAACCCCACTGCCCCGTGGCTGAGCAGTTCAACTTCCCCTCCCACTTCACCAAGGACATGCAAGTCCTGGGCCACCTCTCCCACCAAATCCTAACCACAGAACATCAATGTCGAATTCACACATTTCCTCATCTCCCTTCCCCTCCCCTCCCCACATTATCCCAGATCTAATCCGCCAACTCTGCACCGCCCTCTTGAACTGTCCTACCTGTTCATTTTCCTTCCCACCTGTCCACTCCACACTCCATTCTGATCACCATCACTCCATGGAGGAGTTGTAGAGATGAGGACAGTCAAGTCCATGTAGGTATTTGGGGTTAAAAGAGAACTTCAGAGTTAAGATACAAGTAAAATGAAATGAACCTCTATGAGAACAGGCTACAACTTGGTACTGGTTAGTGTACAGGCAGCAGAGCTTTGGATGGGCTCAGATTTGGGAGGCATAAGGTGGAATATCTGTCAGCAGCCCATTGGAATAGCAAAAGTGTGAATTATGGTTGAGGATACTTTTCAAAAGTTGGATTAACATCTTTGGCCTCCTTTTCCAGGGTGCTTTGGAGGTACAGTAAATATGAAAGATATTTCAGGCTGTTTTTTGGATACTGTGCCATTGAACAGTATAAGGTGACAGATGTGCTGTTGATGCAATACTTCTGTTACATATTTCCTTTCAGTTCTTTATAGTGTTAGTTTTTATGAGTTTGCATGAAGTGCAGTGTATTATAATTTATTTTATTTTAATTTATTTTCTAATCGTGGGTGACACAGTGGTTAGTACTGCCACCTCACAGTGCCAGGGACCTGGGTTCAATTCCTGCCTCAGGCGACTGATTGTGTGGAGTTTGGAGGTTCTCCCAGTGTCTGCGTGGGTTTCCTCCGGGTGCTCCAGTTTCCTCCCACAGTCCAAAAATGTGCAGGTTAGGTGAATTGGCCATGCTAAATTGCCCGTAGTGTGAGTTGAAGGAGTAAATGTCGGGGAATAGGTCTGAGTGGGTTGTGCTTCGGCAGGTCGGTGTGGACTTGTTGGGCCGAAGGGCCTGTTTCCACACTGTAAGTAATCTAATCTAATCTCCGTTGTTAATGGCAACACTTTTGGTAACCCACTGAATCACAGAGTGGTGAGCCTATGGAGTTTACACAGAAGGCTGGAGCAAAGTCATTGAATGAATATATTTAAAAAAGGAATTATTTTCTAGTTGCTGAAGGTGTGAAGGAGTATGAGAAGAGTATGGCATTGATGCAGAGGATCAGCCATGATCATGTTGAATGGTGTAATAGGCTCAAATAGGCCTAATCAGCCATACATTATAGTAGCCACTGTGCTGGCTGACCAAACACCAAATTGTACTAATCTCATTTACCCTCATTTGATCCATAGCATACTATGCCCTGCATTTTAAGTGCTCATCCAAATGCTGCTTAAATGTTGCGAGAGTACCTGCCGCCTCCACCCTCTCAGGTAGTGCGTTCTATATTTCTGCAACCTTTGTGGTTTAAAAACGTTTTTTTCCTCAATCACCTCTAAACCACATACTCCTCACCTGAAGTTTACATCCTTTGGTCTTTAGACATTTCTGTCATAGGGTAGGTAGTGGGAATATCTTCCCTGTCTATGCCTGTCATAATTTTGTCTACCTCATACAGATCTTCCTGTACCACCTCAACTCTAGGGTAAACCCAGCCTATCTAGTCTCTCCTCATAACTGAGATTTTTCATTTCAGGCAACATCCTTGTGAATCTCCTCTGATCTTACTCCTGCACTTGTCTTCTGTGTTTCTGAGTTTTATAACACTTGTGCTGTAACCATTACATGGAACTGTTAACCTTAGCTATCTCCTGGTCCAGAATACGTGAAAGCAAATAGTTACATTACACTTAATTGATATTGTTCTGTGCCCCTTGTACATAGGGAGTCCAGAAGCCTTTCACGGAAATAATCAGAGCTAACATTGGAGATGCTCATGCGATGGGACAGCAGCCAATTACATTTCTGAGACAGGTATGTGTACGTGTGAGGGTAAAATAAGTATTATAGTGCTTTCTGAAAGGTTTTCATTTTAAATTCATTTTCTATATGACAAAAACAGGTTTCTCTCAGCCAGGTCCGAATTAGCATTGAAAGTTTCCTGTTTCCAGAATGTGTTTGGATTTCCTTTGTTGTTGCAAATTTGTGTTATTAATCTGGAATGCTTTCTCTTAAATCTGTGGGATGGTGGAGAGGTGAGTGGTTCATCTCTGTTCACGTACTGTTTCTTAGCATAACTATACAACTTCAATAGCCACCTAAAATGTCTTTTTTAATTCTATGTGGAATTTATTTCTGGGTTTTGTACAATATTTCAATGGCTGATCACACGTACAGTATTTATCAGCCAAGCTGAAACCTTGAACACTGGCATCGTTGAGATGAAAGTGGAGCCAGGAACTCCTGGTTGTAGCAGGCTCAGAACCAGGAACAAAGCAGCAGTGGCAGCGGAGCCGGGGACTCTGGGTTGCAGGACGATTGTAGATTCATCAAGGTACCTAGTATTGGTGAGATAGACCTGGGGCAAAGATCTAGGACCTAAAGAGTGGTGACTGCAACGTTGGTGGGTCTGGCGCAGACAGGAGCGAGACAGTGGAGGTGGTGATCTGGCTCAGGACCCATAGTGGAGCTGGTAGAACAAACATTGACTCTCTTTTGGTTGTATCTTTTTTTATTATTAAATTATTTAAAATAGTGCTGGATTGTGGCGACAGTTGAAGCTTTTCACTGTATTTTATTGTATTATTCACTGTAAAATGTAAGTGACAATAAATTGTTCAGTTCAGAAGCAGGTGTAACAAGTAGAATGAGCAATTGAAAGTTTAAAGTGTCAGAAAAATACATATGTGACACTTTCCAAGTCAGAATCTGATGAATTAAAGTCCCATTTCTCCTGTTTATTTTTTAAAAAATGTCTTTATGACCTTTTGTTTTGAGCTCTTTTTGTAACAACTACGCATTTGAAAAGGACCTTTTTTTGTTTGCAACAAATATGAAATATGAAGCATTTCCTGATAATTGTTTACAAAATGCAATGAACGTTTGTAGTTGAGATGTTCAATAAAGTTATGGCTGCAGAAGGTTGCTTATTAATGTTGTTGGCAGAAGAAAAAATATTAGAATGAAATCTGTTTAAATGCTTAATTGGATTGTATTTCTTTCCCAATTTAGGTTGCTGCTCTTTGTACTTATCCAGAACTGCTTGAGAGTCAGCACTTCCCTGCTGATGCAAAGGAGAGAGCCCATCGTATCCTGCTGTACTGTGGGGGTCAAAGTCTAGGTATCTTTGTTGCATCTTCCTTTGTACTTTTGCATTGATATTTAGGATAGTACTGTTCAGCAAAACTGATGCTATAAAAGTGAGTGATAAGTGTAAGATTCTATGGAAGGCGACTAGTGAATCTTCCATGTAAGATTATAACTTAGAATTGTTTCCAAGTTTTCATGTTCCAGTAATGAGGAATAGTGGACATTGTTTCCTCTTCCTCCTCCAATGAAATCATGGTATATGCATAATTGGTTTATTTTGCTGGGACCGGTTCGGTTTTTCCAGAATAGTTTTGTCTGCCTGCTGATCTTAATCAGAATTACCTATTGGGCACACCTTGATGTTATTGGAGTAGTTGCTGATTCAAGACCAAAATAGAATATTTGAAAGTTGAAATAACTTGGGTGGAAAGGCAATTGACCAATGACCTGCAGATAATTTGGAAGGGAAGGTGTGTGTGTGTGTGTTGCCCTCACACAATAGAATGACTTGTGAAGACAGGATAGTTTGCTGTGAGGAATGAAAGAATTGTGATGAGCTTAACACTAATGATAAGCTTTACTCATCATTGTAAAGAGGGGACAGTAAAGATCCAAATAGAAAACATTCTTAAATTTTGACCAGTTGTGATCATCCTTTCAGAGCCCAGTACTCGCTGTTCTATCTACAGCATTTAGTCAACCTTTGAAAAAGCATAGGGAATTAGCCAGCTGGCACAATACCTAGACCAAGCTGCCAATAGAAATTGAAAATATATCAGATGTCAGCTTGTGCCTCATCTGTATTAGTAACTACACCAGAGAGGTTGAGTAATACACATAGCCAAAAGTCCAGCACTTCTGGAAAGTTTGTAATTTTAATGAAATGTTAAACTGCAATATTTATCATCTATATATATAAATATATTTTTTTTTGTCAGGTTCCTACAGTGCAAGCCAGGGTCTAGATTGTATACGTCAAGATGTTGCTAAGTACATAGAGACAAGGGATGGAGGAGTTCCTGCAGAATCTGATAATATTTACATTACCACAGGAGCAAGTGATGGAATAACTGTACGTAAAGTCGTGGCTCATTTGGTTAAAAACTTGACTGGTTGCCACTGTTGAATTGTGGCATGAAATATGTTTGGAATTGCTCTATATTTGAATAGCTTTAATGCTTATCATTCTGAATTACCTGCCTCTCCATTTTTTTATTTTATAGACCATTATGAAACTTCTGGTGGCTGGAGAAGGGCGAATGCGGACTGGAGTGATGATTCCAATCCCACAGTATCCCCTATACTCAGCAGTCATCTCTGAGCTAGGAGCCATCCAAATCAACTACTACCTGGATGAAGAAAATGGCTGGGCTCTTGATAAAAATGAACTGAAAAGAAACCTGAATGCAGCTAGGGAATATTGCAATCCCAAGGTTCTTTGTATTATTAACCCAGGAAACCCAACGGGTACTTTAACTATTTCAAAAATAGACATTTGTGTACTCTTGAAAAGCTAGTCTTTAGCAAATGTTAGGCACTCATTGAATTGTTGTAATGGTAAAGAAAATATTTAAAAGTCCATTTTAGCAAAGGAATTAATATTGTTACAGGTATAAGTAAGGCACACTTCATTTCAGTAATGCAACTTTTCATTTATCGTGGTAATGTGACTCAGTTGCAGCACTCCTGCCTCTTGTGTCTGGATGCACATAATCTTCACTGGCACTTCAGTGCAGTACTGAGAGAATGCTGCACTGTTGACCTATTCAGGTGACACTAAACCAAGTCCCATTTTATTCTTTCAAATTGATGTCAAGAATCCCATGGCCTTATTTAAGGGAAATATACTGAGTTCTTTGATGCCCTGGCTAATGTTCCTCCTTCAATCAATCATATTATCTATCCATAGATTATTATTTGTCTTTGTGTGCCATTTACCTGTATAATTGGACATTACAAAATGTACTACATTATCTCCGGGAATTATTGGATTGCCCTGAGATGTCAGAGGTGCCACGGTAATGCAGTTTTTAACAAAGTCAATCCCAGACGTTATAGTTGTTTATCTTGTACCAAGGCATATGGATTTACCAGTGATTATTATTTTATTACCATCTATAGCCCACTCAAAATGAAATTGTATTATTGCAAATTCATTCTGAATTCTGCCATAATGTGAGGTACCCTGGATGCATAAATATTTTTCTTGGGTGAAGCACCTTTTGGGGTTGAAAGTAACCATGGGAATAAGGGATTGGGTCAAATATGTAAAATCACAAAATAGTTTTCAACCCACTGTCTATATCTTTTTTTTTGTGGCAGTGGTTTTCAAGCTATATTTAAATTGCCCATAGTGTTAGGTGCATTAGTCAGGGGTAAATATAGGTTAGGGGAACGGGTCTGGGTGGGTTACCCCCCTCCAGGGTCACTCTGGACTTATTGGGCCAAATGGCCCATTTCCATCCTGTAGGGAATCTAATCTAACAATCGATAAATAAGACCAGAATAGTCAGCCATAAAATGCTAATACATTTTTATGTGCTCCTTGTGAGTTAGAGAGAGTCTACCAATTGTGCTGATTGTGGTTGTCCTCATTGCTGTGTTTCATTCTGTCTCCTCCCCACGATTAATGTTCCATCTTTCCCTCCTTCCTCCTAAATTGGAGATGGCTACCGTCGTTCCTATTCAATAGCTAGCCTCTTAATCTGGTTAATTGCCAGGCAGAAAATAGTGGGGAGTAGAAAATATGGAAGAGAAAAGGTAAGAGGTCCTGCTGTTTAGATTTTGTAGGACCTACATTGCTGCCCTTCTACTCTTCCCCCCCCCCCCCGCCACCGCCAACAAAATATCAGTACCCTTGACTTTGTGCAAAACTCCATCTAGTGACTAATTTGAGAATTACAGTAATGCACTCGATGTAAGTAAGGAATTAAATGATGGCTGTCTCCTGATACCTGAAGGTTCACATTATAGAGTCATAGAAATGTACAGCACGGAAACAGACCCTTTGGTCCAACTCATTCATGCCGACCAGAATTCCCAACCCAATCTAGTCCCACCTGCCAGCACCTGGCCCATTGCACATATATAAAGTATTCCGCAATCACACTTTGAAATGCACTGCTGTTTACAAACACAATTGTGCCAAATAAGTATAATAAATGAGTGAATGGGATGCAATGTTGTCACTAGCTATACTGGCAAGAGTGCTGCACATGTGTTTTGCACATGAGTGCTGAGACCATTTTGGGAGTATTAGAAAACCTTCTCTTAAATAATCAGATACTGGTGCAGCACCCCTGTCTTAGTGTTTAAACTTTTGTAAGAAGTGATGGGTCAAGCTGCCTGAAAGAGGAAAGCAATTCTGAAATGGAATTGCACAAAATTAGTTTTAATATAAGTAGCTTTTTGTTTTAATCACAGGCCAAGTACAAAGCAGAAAAGGTATTGAGGATGTAATTCGTTTTGCTTATGAGGAAAAACTCTTTGTTCTGGCTGATGAGGTAAGACAAACTTTGTTAGCTTACTTTTGTTTTCACATTGTTTGATAGTTAAAACCTTGTGATTTTGGGAGAGTGTCGTATTCCCAGTCATGGATTGTTTAGCCTCCGAAAATAAAGTAGGCTTGGATGTTTATTTTCTCTATCCTAGGTATACCAGGAAAACGTGTATTCTGAGGACTGTAAATTTTACTCATTCAAGAAGGTGTTGTATGAGATGGGTCCGGAGTACTTCAATACAGTGGAATTGGTCTCATTTCATTCTACATCCAAAGGATACACAGGAGAGTAGGTATTTCTGTTCTGCTCAATGTAATCTTACTTGTGTGCAGTTTTTGTTTAAATTTGTAAACTTCACTTCAGGAGTTTTAAATGATACTGCATTTATTAGTTAATTCTTTTGTAGGGATAAATTTTAATCTGGTCAGAGTAGCCAGTAAAGAAGGCACAGTCTTAAAATTAGACCCATGTTATTTAGATGTGAAATCAGGAAACACTTACTCACAAAAGGTAGTGAAAATCTGGAATTCCTTTAGCTAAAGGACTATAGATGTTGAGTCAAATTGAATTTTGCTCAAATTTCATGTTTATTATAAGATCATCAAAAATTGGCTATTTGGCCCCTCAAGCCTGCCCTGCCATTCAATAAGATCATGACTGACCTATCCATGTCTCCTTTCTCTTGCTGTCATCTTTATAGCTCTCAACTTCACTATTTCAAAAATGTTTCAGCTCTCTAGTTTCAACAAGAGTCTGGGGTAGATAATTCTGGACATTCGCTACTCTCAAAAAAAAAAAAAAAAAATCCTTTGTATCTCTGTCCCCTAATTTGAGACTCCCCAACTCGTGGAAACAACATCTAATCTGGAAAGCCTACTCCGAATCTAGAATGTTTCAATAAGATTAGCTCCTCTAATTCTTCTTAATTATTTTTATTTACTCATGAGTGTAGCTTGCTGAGCAGCATTTATTGCCTATCCCTAGGCTGCCTGTCAAAAAGTAGTGGTAAGCTGCTGCCTTGAACCAATGCAGTCTATGTGCTGCAGCTTGACCCACAATGCCCTGAGGGAAAGAACTCCAGGATTTTGACCCAGTTACAGTGCAGGAACGGCAACACGTTTCCAGTTCAGGATGGTGAGTGGCTTGGAGGGGAACTTGCAGGTGGTGGTCTACCCATGTATAGAACATAGAACATAGAAGAATACAGCGCAGTACAGGCCCTTCGGCCCTCGATGTTGCGCCGATCAAAGCCCACCTAACCTACACTAACCCACTATCCTCCATATACCTATCCAATGCCCGCTTAAATACCCATAAAGAGGGAGAGTCCACTACTGCTACTGGCAGGGCATTCCATGAACTTACGACTCGCTGAGTGAAGAACCTACCCCTAACATCAGTCCTATATCTACCCCCCCCTTAATTTAAAGCTATGCCCCCTTGTAATAGCTGACTCCATACGTGGAAAAAGGTTCTCACTGTCAACCCTATCTAACCTCCTAATCATCTTGTACACCTCTATCAAATCACCCCTAAACCTCCTTTTCTCCAATGAAAACAACCCCAAGTGCCTCAGCCTTTCCTCATAGGATCTTCCTACCATACCAGGCAACATCCTGGTAAACTTCCTCTGCACCCGTTCCAGTGCCTCCACATCCTTCCTATAGTATGGCGACCAAAACTGCACACAATATTCCAGATGCGGCCGCACCAGAGTCTTATACAACTGCAGCATGATCTCAGGACTCCGGAACTCAATTCCTCTACCAATAAAAGCCAGTACGCCATATGCCTTCTTCACTGCACTATTTACCTGGGTGGCAACTTTCAGAGATCTGTGTACATGGACACCAAGATCCCTCTGCTCTTCCACACTACCAAGTAGTCTACCATTAGCCCAGTAATCCATCTTTTTATTACTCTTACCAAAGTGAATCACTTCACACTTAGCTACATTGAACTCCATTTGCCACCTTTCTGCCCAGCTCTGCAGCTTCTCTATATCCCGCTGTAACCTGCCATATCCTTCCTCACTGTCTACAACTCCTCCGACTTTCGTATCATCCGCAAACTTGCTCACCCAACCTTCTAACCCTTCCTCCAGGTCATTTATAAAAATGACAAACAGCAATGGTCCCAAAACAGATCCTTGCGGAACACCGCTAGTGACGGCACTCCAAGATGAACCTTTGCCATCAACTACTACCCTCTGTCTTCTTCCAGAGAGCCAATTCCTAATCCAAACCTCCAACTCACCCTCAATGCCATATCTCTGTATTTTCTGCAGTAGCCTACCATGGGGGACCTTATCAAATGCCTTACTAAAATCCATATATACCACATCTGCCGCTTTCCCCTCATCTACCTCCTTAGTCACCTTCTCAAAGAATTCAATAAGGTTTTTGAGGCACGACCTGCCCTTCACAAAACCATGCTGACTATCCTTGATCACATCATTCTTATCCAGATGTGCATAAATCCTATCCCTTACAATTCTCTCTAAGACTTTGCCCACAACAGAAGTGAGACTCACTGGCCTATAGTTACTAGGATTATCCCTACTCCCCTTCTTGAACAAGGGAACCACGTTTGCTAGCCTCCAGTCCTCTGGCACTACTCCTGTCGACAAAGAGGACACAAAAATCAAGGCCAATGGCTCTGCAATCTCCTCCCTTGCTTCCCAGAGAATCCTAGGATAAATGCCATCAGGCCCAGGGGACTTATCTATTTTCACCCTTGCCAGAATTTCCAACACCTCTTCTCTACATATCTCAAAGCCATCCATTCTACATATTCGTGCCTCAGTATTCATATCGACAACAATGTCCTGTTCCTGAGTGAATACTGACGAAAAGTATTCATTCAGCGCCTCCCCAATCTCTTCAGCCTCCACACGCAACTTCCCATTACTATCCTTGATTGGACCTATTCCTTCCCTAGTCATTCTTTTATTCCTAACATACCTATAGAAAGCCTTAGGGTTTTCCCTAATCCTACCCACTAAGGACCTTTCATGTCCCCTCCTTGCTGCTCTTAGCTCTCTCTTCAGGTCCTTCCGGGCTATCTTATAACTCTCAATCGCCCCTATTGAACCTTCACGCCTCATCTTTACAAAGGCCGCCCTCTTCCATTTAACAAGGGATTCCAACTCCTTATTAAACCACGGCTCCCTCACACGACCCTTTCCTCCCTGCCTGATAGGTACGTACTTATCAAGGACACTCAATAGTTGCTCCTTGAACAAGTTCCACATATCAATTACGCTCTTGCCTTGGAATCTACTTTTCCAATCCACACATCCTAAATCATGCCTCAACGCATCATAATTTCCCTGCCCCCAGCTATAACTCTTGCCCTGTAGTACACACTTATCCCTCTCCATCACTAGAGTAAAAATCACCAAATTGTGGTCACTGTCCCCAAAGTGCTCACCTACCTCTAGTTCTAATACCTGGCCTGGTTCGTTACCCAGAACCAAATCCAGTATGGCCTCACCTCTTGTTGGCTTATCTACATATTGTGTCAGGAAACTCTCCTGCACACATTGCACAAACACTGACCCATCTAACGAACTTGAGCTATAGCTTTCCCAATCAATATCAGGAAAGTTAAAGTCTCCCATAACAATCACCCTATTACTGTCACTCTTCTCCTGAATCATCTTCGCAATCCTTTCTTCAACGATTCTAGGACTATTAGGAGGCCTGTAAAAGACTCCTAACAGGGTGACCTCACCTCTCCTATTCCTAACCTCAACCCAAACTACCTCAGATGGCAAATCTTCGTCCATCTTCCTTTCCACCGCTGTATCTCCTGCCCTTGTCCTTCTTTTTATGGAAGTGTCTGTGGGTTTGGAAGGTGCTATCTAAGGATCTTTGGTGAATTTCTGTCGTGCATCTTATAGATTATACACACAGCTGCTGTTGAGTATCCATGATGGAGAGAGTGGATGCGTTGTTAATCAAGCAGGCTACTTTGTCCTGGATCATGTCAAGTTTCTTGAGTGTTATTGGAGCTGCACTCATCAAGGCAATGGGGAGAATATTGTCACACTCCTGATTTGTGCCTTGTACATGGTTGACAGACTTTGGAGTCATGAGGTGAATTACTCGCTGCAGTATTCCTAGCCTTTGACCTGACCTTGTAGCCACTGTGTTCTGTGGTGAATCCAGTTGAGTTCCTGTTCAATGATATTGGATTTTGATAATGGGGGACTCGGTGATGGTAATACCACTGAATACCAAGTAGCAGTAGATAGACTGTCTCCTGTTGGAGACGGTCATTGTCTGGCATTTTTGTGGTGCGAATGTTATTCAGCACTTGTCATCCCAAGCCTGGATATTGTCCAGATCTTGTTGCATTTGAATGTGGGTTTGTTTCAATATCTGAGGAGTGCTGGAATGGTGCTGAATGTTGTATAGTCATTGGCTAGCAACCTCAGTTCTGAGGGAGGGAGGGTCTTGGATGAAGGAGTTGAACATGTTTGAGACAAGGACACCACCCTAAAGAACTCCTGCAGAGATATCCTCGAACTACCATTTTCCTATGCATCAGGTGTGACTGCAACCAGCGGAGAGTTTGTCCGCTGATTCCCATTGAATCTAGTTCTGCTCTGGTTCCTTGATACCACACTCAGTCAATGCAGCCTTGATGTCAAAGGTTGACTCACTCACCTCACATCTGGATTTCAGCTCTGTTGTCAGTGTTTGAACCAAGGCTGTAATGAAGTCAGGAGCTAAGTGATCTTGGCAAACCCCAACTGAACATCAGTGAGCCAGTTAATGAATGAAATCCCATTAATAGCTAAAAGTCTATCTTGTTGAGCCATACTTGGTAAGTCAATCCCTTCATCCCAGGAATCAGCCTAGTGAATTTCTTGATTTGCCTTCAGTGCCTTAATATCCTTATTTAAATATGGTGACCAACTGTACACCGTACTCTGGCTCCTGATTAATGCACTGTAATGTTGTAACAAGTCTTCCCTGTTTTTGAACTCAAGTAGCAATAAAGTTCAACATTATTTTTGCTATCTAATTACTTGCTGCACCTGAATGTTAATGTTTTGTCTTTCATGCACAAGAACACCCTGATGCCTCTCAACATTTTGATTCTTACTATTAGCTGTCTGCTTTCTGACTCTCTGCCTTCCTCCTTGAACAAGTAGTACATTAGCAGTTTTCCAATATGTTGGAACACTCCTGGAATTTAATGAGTTCTGGAATATTTTGATCAATATCTGCATTATCTCTTGAGCCACAGTCTTTAACTCCTTGGATGCTGACCATCCGGTCCTGTTCATTTATCAAATAATTTGACCCTTGTGATAGAAACTGTTGCACGATCTTTCTTCCCATTGGCACCTTAGTTATCCATTATATTTGGTGTTTGTAGTATTTTCTACTGTGAAGACTGATGCAGATAATTAAACTTATTGGTTCCCTGTTCCCCTTTTCAATTCTTCCATCACATCATCTCCGTCACTTTGAACTACTCCTTTTCTTTTTTTTTAATATACTGTGGATGTTCTTGCTGTTTGATTTCATAATTCTTGTCAATTTAGTTTCATCATCAACTTTCTCCCTCTTTATTAGCTACTGATTCACACAGCTATTTCCTTTTGATAAAAAAAAATCAATCCTCAACTAGCATTAGTTTTCTTCACTTTGTCTGGGCTTTTGAATTGGATATTCTCCTTGGCAACCTTTTGTTAGCACAGATGTTTCATCCTTCTTGCTGAGTCATTTTCGACTAGAATGATTTATTTGCTGTGCGTTTTGAAATATCTACTTTGATATCTGCGTCTGCTACTGCTTGTATGCTGATTTTACCCTTTGTCTATTCTCCTAGCTAATTTTAGACAATTGTGTCTTCATACCTCTATAATTGTCTTTATTTAATTTAAAGGCACTGATTTGAGACCTGAGTGGCTCTGCCTGAATTGAATTTGAAATTTTATTATGTAAGCATTTATCAACTTTTTGGTCAGTTGCTGCTGTTCTTTGGTTGTACATGTTAAGCATCAATTTCATAAATGCTGTTTGGTCTCTTTCACTTTACCATTATTATTTTAACACCTTGAATTAATATGCTTTTGCACTTCCTTCCTCTTTGACATGCAATAATTTCCATTTGACCATATTAACTTCCTTCCATTTTTCTGCAAATATAATATTTCTAGTTCCTTTGTAATCTGTCCACACTGAGCTGTTTTAATTTAGGAATCTTTATGCGAATTAAATCAAATTAATAATTTGATCTAAACTCTCTGTTCTGCTCCCAGTATTAGGGCCTTAGAGCACCGGACATGGTATTCTCCCTCATTGACATGACTGCTGCGAAGAGTTCCTCTTGTTTGCAACCCTTTAGCTAATTTCTTATCCATCACTAAATTTTATTCTGGATTTTTGACCTTAACCACACTTCAGGCAAAACATGACTTGTGTGCCTATATTTATGGAATCTTGTACCTTTTGTGCTTTGTATTCACACATAATTGGGATTAATCAAAATTTATCCCTTGCATTGTTTTTTTTTTAACTATTTAAACTCTACAAGTCAACCTTGATCTCTTATCAGTTCAAGAGTGTGGTGCTGGAAAAGCACAGCTGGTTAGGCAGTATCCAAGGAGCAGGAGAGTCGATGTTTTGAGCAGAAGCTCTTCACCACACTTTTCAACTTTCATCTCCAGAATCTACAGTCCTCACTTTCTTAAAGTTGATCTCTTTTCATTACAGTAATCCCACATTGGCCAGGATATTTTGCTCATTTCCTCTTTATGAATATGAAGAGAAAAATACTTCAACTATTTGTGGTAACCTTGCTCAGTTTTTAGCTAATTTGGCTTTCTTATCATTTGTTTTGAAAGTTTATGAAGGGCATTTACCCAAAATGTCGATTTTGCTGCTCCTTGGATGCTGCCTGAAATGCTGTGCTCTTCCAGCACCACTAATCCAAAATCTGGTTTCCAGCATCTGCAGTCATTGTTTTTACCTATAGATTTGCAAAGGCAAAGCAAAACCATTATAAAATCTATCATTATTGATTTGGGTATTACAAAATTTTTTCCATTTTTTGTATTTTTAAAACTATCCATTTAGCCGCTACTGTGTTATGGCATGAGCCCAAAGAGTTTGTCTTAATCATTCTATCATTTCATTGAATGTAACTTATGTATGATCCTTCATATTGCGGCTGATATTTTTGTATAATTGAACACACAATATTTGCAGTTACTATGCTGAGGAGCACTACAATTTCTGCTGACATGGATGAATGTCAATGAATTGTTAACAAATACCACATTGGAAGAAAAACACTCATAGTACTGAAGTGAATAAGTCATGAAACAAATGTGTGTTCTGTTAACCAACCCTGAAAACTGAAATAACTGCTTAATTTGAAGTCCCTAATCACAATAATTCTTCTATATCTGTATGTCCTTTTTTTAATCTGTTCATTGTGAAATTTGTATTCCATATGCTGACTTTATAATCTACTTTTAGTGTCAGTTTGGATTTCTTAGTTTAAGTTTTTCAAATCGAAAATAACATCTTTGGAGTAAATAATAGATTCTTCTCATGAACATGTTGACTTGTTTTGTGTGGTTCCAGTGGGACTCGTTAATCTCTGTAGGCTATTTGGATATGGAGAGCATAACAGCACAACATAATCTGATCATGCCTTCACCTGACTTCCATGTGGTTGTTGTCAGGTGAACCCAACTTAAAAATGCATGAGCATAAACCCCATCCTCATGTAGAAATTATCTTTCTCTTCAGGTTCAACAGTTGCCTTAAAATGTTCAACTTATTCGACAGTAATGTAGCAGATTATCCTGAAGATTTCAAATCCTGTATTTCACAAGTGATTCATGTAGTCTGTAACAATATAGTTTTGACTCAGTTATTTGTGCTGTTTCTGTATGATTATTGGAAAATTGCACAGCTAAAACTAACAGTCAGAAGATATAACTTAATTGTCTCATATTTTAGGTGTGGATTCAGAGGTGGCTATATGGAAGTTATTAACATGGACCCTGAGGTTAAGGCTCAGCTTGAGAAGCTATTATCAGTTCGACTGTGCTCCCCTGTCCCAGGACAAGTTGCCATGGATGTTGTGGTAAATCCGCCAAAGCCTGGAGAAGAATCTTATAAGCTGTTTACATTGGTTAGTCAGTTTTATGGTTCCAGTTGAATTGATGGTGTTGTTTCTCCATCACAAATGATTTAGTCTTATTGTTGTGCATTTTACTCCATCTGCTTATATTACTGCTTCAATGTTATGTTATGTGTGTTTTAACTATGAGGATTTGCCAACAATTTCACTAACATTAGTAATTTTTCTGGAATAAGGAATTATTTATCTGTGCTACTTTCACATCTGACAGTATGTGAAGTGCATGTAAACAAAGTTGTCATCAGTACTGAGGACCTGCACAATTAACTACAGTCTTGCCAATGTTTCTAAATACACTGTCTGCTTCCACACTCTAAACTCCAAAATACTACATATTGAATGCTTCTAGCCGTCTTCCCTCTTGTCCCCTAAAATGCTCTGGAAAGTACTGGTTATTCAGTCACTGAACTTCCCAGTCCAATAATGAAGTTGATTCAGCCAACAGTAACAGTTTCAATATAAGCAACACATGATTAACTGATTCCCAGCTACAATAAGAAAGAAAACATCTTGAGGTTTATAATCTGAAACTTCACTATCATATAACACATATAAAATGTCTTTTAATGGGAATTGCAGACAGTTTTAGCTACTTATCTCCTTTGCGTACATCTGCATCTAAAGTTTTTTCAGTCCTTACTGTAAATATTGGCCAACATATTAGATTTAGGACTAATTTAAATGTTCTGTATTTGTAGGCGTGTTTGATGTACAGGCACAAGATATTATGTTGTCTCCATTGATGTATAAATGTGCTACATTGTTATTTTTAATAAGGTGTGTTTGTTTAACATGCAGGAAAAGATGAAGGTATTGCATGACCTCGCTGAGAAAGCTAAGTTAACAGAGGATGTCTTGAATACAATTCCTGGAATGCACTGTAACCCTCTGCAAGGTGCTCTATATGCATTTCCAAGAATATTCATTCCTTCCAAAGCAATCAAAGAAGCTGAGGTTTGTAATTCCAGAACTGAAAGCATACATAATCTGGTTCTATATTTTGCAGATCATAATGACTATTTAAGTTTTATATAATTTTGGAAAGGGACTTCACCTTTTCTTTTCCTATTTGGCAATCATTTCTTTGACTGTGATTTTGGAGATTTGTGGCTCAGGTTGTAAGTTTGCTCACTGAGCTGGTAGATTTGTTCTTGGACATTTCATCACCTTGCTAGGTAACATGCGATAAAGTGCTGGTGTTCTGTCCCACTTGCTATTTATTTGTCTTGGTCTGTTGTGGTGGGTGCCGTCACTTCTGGTTCTTTTTCTGAGAGGTTGGTAAATAGGGTCCAAATTGATGTGTTTGTTAACAGAGTTCCGGTTTGAATGCCAGGCCTCTAGGAATTTCTGTGCATGTCTTTGTTTAATGTGTCCCAGGATGGATGGATGTCCCAGTTGAACTGGTGTCCCTGTTTGTTTGTGTGGAGATACCAGTGATAGTTGGTCATGTCTTTTAGTGGCTAGTTGGTGCCCATGTCCTGGTGGCTACCTTCCTGCCCGTCAGTCCAATGTAATGTTTGTTGCAGTCCTTGCAGAATACTTTGTATATGCCGTTTTGTTTTGCTCATTGTTGGTATGGGGTCCTTTTAAATTCATCAGGAGCTGTTTCAGTGTGGTGGTAGGTTCGTGAGCTACCATGGTGCCTCGGGGCCAGAGTAGTCTGGTTGTCATCTCTGAGATGTCTTTAACGTATGGCATTATGTCTGCCATACATTATGTAGGATGACCAGACTACTCTGGCTCCTAGGCACCATGGTAGTCCATGAACCTACCACCACACTGAAACAGCTCCTGATGAATTTAAAGGACCCCATACCACCAATGAGCAAAACAAACGTCATATACAAAATATCCTGCAAGGACTGCAACAAACTTTACATTGGACTGATGGGCAGGAAACTAATCACAAGGGTACATGAGCACCAACTAGCCACCAAAAGACATGACCAACTATCACTGGTATCCACACACACAGACTAAGAAGGTCACCAGTCCAACTGGGTCAATACATCCAACCAGGACAGGCTAAACAAAGACACACCCGGGAATTCCAAGAGGCCTGGCATTCAAACCGGAATTCTGTTAACAAACACGTCAATTTGGACCCCATTTACTAACCTCTCAGAAAAAGAATCAGAAGTGATATCACCCACCACAACAGATCAAGACAGATAATAGCAAGTGGGACAGAACACCAGCACTTCATCAGAGGGTCACTGATGATGTTACCTAGTCTAGTGGTGAAACATCTGAGAACAAATCTACCAGCTCAGTGAGCAAACCTTTACAACTTGATTTTTTTTTTCATCTGTTCATCTTTCTTTAACCATCTGTCAGATCTGAATTTGGTGGATGTATGACCTACAAGTTCATAGCACTGCTATAACTTCCTTTTGTCCAAACAGAGATGCATCTTTCACTCCATGCCTTCCCCATTGATCTTGCCGAGCATTAGAATGAAATAGTGTGTCTTCCAAGCTTGTTCCTACTTCTGCTCTTTATGCACTATCCCTAGGAACATAGTTTTGCCCTGCTGGTTTTAAGAGGTTGTTGATGCTTGAACTTAGCACAAACATTATTTGCTTGCTCCCTCACCAATCCAGAGTTCCCTGGCTTTTCCTTACAGCCTTTCTTAAATAATAGTAACCCCTTAAGCCAGTCTTCTGGCATCTCACCTGTGATTATCAGTGATACAAATATCTCCGCAATGGGCCCAGTAATCTCTTCCCTAGCTTCCCACGAAGTTGTAGTAGAGATGGCAGTGTTTAGTTGGACATTTCAATATGGTGACATCTAATGCAATTTGTTTTTAAAGAAATGAAAGAATATTTTGTGTATAGGGTTCAGAAGTTATGCATTTTGCAAATGAAAGTGGTTATGTTCCAGTTAAAGTACACCAGTTTGTATTATATGAATTGTTATTTCTTGCCTTTTGATTATGATTAGAATTCCTCCTGTGCACATTTGCAACTTGCATTAGTTGTAAATCGATCCAGATTTTGCATATCTGAATAGTAGCTAGGCCACTATGTATAGGTTCACTCACCGATTCTTGCGAGCAGAGGCCTATTCAGACAAGTGGTGCATGTGTGCTCGGAATTTACAAATGTATAATCCTTCTAGTCTACTGACTACCATGATCTAACAGAAATAACAAAATAGACTGGGGTCTGGATACACAAGACACAGACGCTGCTACGTTTTGTCACTGGTTCCATTGAGCATTCAGGGTAGAATCTTCCCTTCCCCTTCAGATGGATATACATTGGAGGTCAAATGGGAAAGGTAGCCTCTTTTAGAACAGGAGTTCTCAGTCTGCTGTCTGGAGTAAAACTGGCGAGCCTATACACACAACAAATACACGTACTGGTAGATGAGCTCCACCAGTTTTGTGAATTTAATCCCAAAGCTTTGAGTATAGTCTTCAATTTCCATATAATGGTGTCATCCCCTGCCCCATCCCCCGTTTGAAATACATTGTTGATCACACTTCATTCATCTATCATGTGTCATTCAGTCCTAGGCCTGGGTGCCCAACTGGTTTATTTTAATAGTTTTATCCACCTCTGAATTTAAACCTTGACAGGGTGGAGTCCTTAATGGTCACCCTAGCATTTTTGCTAGAACAGCTTTACAGATTTTTGTCAAGTTTTCTGGGACTGATTTTTGGAGCTGTATTCTTGGGAGGCAATGTTTTGCCATCAATAATTTATTTTGAAATAGATAAAATAAGTTTTGCCATTAACTTTAATTGTGTGATCACTTGTTTTTATTTTTTTAAAAAAGTGTAGGCAAAATTGGTACGATAACTGCGTTTTGGTAGGCTTTCTGTGCATGAACTGTTCAGTGAAAGTTCTGGGATTTTTGTTGGACTGCATACTTGCTACAATCTTTCAATTAGCTGATAATTATAATGGTCTGAAGTCTGTTTTGACTGTCCTAATTGAAGTTAAGTTATTCTTGATTTAGACCCATGGGATGATACCAGATATGTTCTACTGTATGAAACTCCTGGAGGAGACTGGAATTTGTGTGATACCCGGTAGTGGATTTGGACAAAAAGAAGGAACATATCATTTCAGGTGAAGTCTATGCAATCATTGTTTCACAATATATCTGATGCTTTAAAAGCTGATAATTTATAGTTTCGGCTAATTGTATACTTAATTACCTGAACAATTTGAATTCCACTGGATATTTTTTTGAGTTTTTTTGAGGTTTTTGGTGGTGATGGCTCACTTCGATAATGAGATTTAGTAGAAAGCCAAAAAATGCCTTGATAACCAGCATTGAGAGATTTGAGGTGCTAATAGACCTATGGGTGAAGTAGAAAAGTCACTAAAAGTAGCAAAGCAAATTAATAAGGCAAAGCAAGCAAGGTAGAGGGTGGGAGGGGACATCATTTGTGAAGAAATAGGAAATCAATTATAACAAACTTTTGATTCAGCCATGCTTGGAGGACATTATCGAGATAATAGGTTAGGCAGGAAATCTCTTGATGGAGGGATCAAAGAGCCGGGGACACCGATCTGTGCCTAGTTCTGCTAAAAATTAAATTGAGATGAATGTTACAAGAATCTAATGAATACATTTATCAGGAAAGGCTAAAGAGACTGAGATAATTTTCTTTCAACACTACAACTGTAAAGTGTGATAGAGGTCTTTATGATTGTGAAAGTCTTTTGAGAAGGACATGCAAAGGGTAAGTATGTACACTTTGGGAACATTTAAAACTAGTGACTACAAACGTGGCTGTCTGCATTTGCCAGCAGTTGGCCTAAGCAGTTTTCTGAATCACCCTAGTGAAGGACAAAACACTCCCAACAGTTTGTCTGCAAAATGTATTCTGATACCCATTGCCGTATTGCAATTCTGCATTGTCTGCAAATGTAATTTAATCAGGCATTGTCCACACTGTGTCCTGCTTGACTCAGTACAGTGCTGTCACCTGATTTTACAGAACAGATGTTTATTATACTCACTGACTAAGAGATTGCAAAACCCCAACACACTGCCAACTTCAGAAAGGTACAAGATGATGTATAGGTTTAAGCGTAATGAGAATTTAAAAATTGTAGTTTTGATGGACTATAAGGCAATGTAGATAAATGAGTAGAGACAGATGATATGTAGTTTGTATGCCTGAAACCAGACTTCAAAACAACAGCTCTACTCTCTTGGAATCATAGTGTCGTAGGGATCTACAGCACAGAAAAATGCTCCTTGGCCCCTAGTGTCTACATCAGTCAAAAATAACCACTGGATTATTCAAATCCCATTTTCCAGCATTATATGCCTTGGGTATTGCAAGTGTACATCTAAATATTTAAATGTTTTGAGCATTTTTGCCTCGACTGCCCTTAATAGGCAGTGAGTTCCATATTTTCCATCACCATGTTGGAGAAAATGTCTTTCTTCTCATTTCCCCCTAAACTTTAGCTCAAATCTTTGTCCCCGATCTTTGATTCCTCCATTTACGGGAAAAGTTTCTTCCTGCCAACTCAATCTATTCCCCTCATTCGTCTCAATCATGTCCTCTCCAAATTTCTTCCGCTGTAAGGAAAACAACATCCAATCATTCTCTCCAGCCCAGGCACCGTCCTGGGAAATATCCTCTAATCCCTCTTCAGTGTGGTAGGGAGTTTGACATTCACTTTAATAATTACCCAGGAATTGAAGTAGGTTTCTAATCCTTCAACTTTTCCTGGATGACTGGTCACTTAACTGAATTAGAACCCTCCAAATTATTCAACTTTAGTGTATTTTCTGAGGATTCCAGCCACAGGGAGTTATGCCGTCAGAATGTTCAATTTCCCAGGTAATTCCCGTGGAGCTATTTTTGTCTGGATCTGCATGTTCCAAACAGGTGACTCCAGTTTACACTGTTACAACTCCTCTCTGGCCAATGTTTGACATTGCTGATGTTTAGAATTATGCCTTTTCGATCATCTGGAGTTAGGTATAAAAATTGGGCATTGGAGAACCACTGCACATTCCCTTCCAGTTTGGAAAATAACTTCACAACTGTTTACTTTGGTCCCTTAGCCAATTTTATACCCATGCAGCCCTTCACTTTCATGTGCTTTAGTTCTGTTAATTGTGTTATGCAGTATTTTATCTCCCTTTTTTTTAAAAAACTCATACATTCACTGCATTATCTTCTTCAATCCTCTTAATTACTTTAGAGAATGCAAGCAATTTAACCAAAAATGACTTGTTTTTTGTACATCCGTGTTGCCACTCAATTATTGGCCCATACTTTTCCACATGCCAATTAATATTGTCTCAGAGTATTGACTCTACAAATTTCCCCTCTACCAAATTAGACTTGTTAACCTGTAGTTTCCATGTTTATTCCTCTATTTAAACACTGAAAAATAATTTATACTGAATGACTCCATCCTTTTCCCTTTCTTGAGATTTGTTTTTAAGTAATTATCTAAAATAGTAGAGATGAAGTAGAAAGTTGAGGAATCATGAATTGATAAAAATTTGCCAACTTTTATTTTATCAAAACTCTGCACTGGTATTTGTAATGTTGTTTTTTTCCTCCAGAATGACCATTCTCCTTCCTGTTGAGAAGCTAAAAGTGCTGTTGCAGAATGTGAAGAATTTCCATACTAAGTTTCTTCGGAAATACGCATGAGCACAGTTGATTTTTTTTTCCACCAGAGGAAACTCCATCAAAATGTTCAGTTTACTGTTTCTTAATTTTATTAGACTGTCAAATTAATGTTTACTGAAATGAAATGGCATAACAATTGGCCTACAAATCTCACTTGTTACAGCTATTTGCCAGTTTGGTATTGTGATACCAACTTGTGCTGTACTTTTTGATAGTACTTTTGTTTACATTGGAAGTAGTTGTTGGAAAGATTGGTTTTGTTGCACTTCAAGAAGTTTTTTATAGTTTAACAAAAAAATACATTTCTAGCAACAAACAATATGATATCAAATATTTTTCTAGGTTCAAGCCTCTAATTGCCAGAAATATGCTGTGATCAAAAGCTGACATTTGGGGTTGTGCCTTTTTGCCTTGTTGCCCACGTATTGTGAGTGGCAGTGCATTATCTGGACTAGTGAACAGCTTTTTACACTTGTACGTAGCAAGACCATATCTTCAATCAAGGTAGAGTTTTGGTGTGTATGCAGATGGATTTTCAGCAGGCTAAGAGCTGCTGCCTGAATTGACTCAAATGCTAACTTCTAACATGGCCAAGTGAATGGATTTTACAATAATTCAAAACATCTGGCAGTGAGATTTTTTTCTGAACAATAGAGATGTAATGTTTACATTTTTACTTTGTAGTTTGGGAAGACAAATGTTACAACTGTCTTTGTAAATGATATGATTCTGAATTTGTTTTCTATTCAGGGGCTTCCAAGTAGATAAATTCAGAAATCCGAAAACGAATTGGCTTGTGCCAGGAGAGGGGGCAAAAAATAACTGCAGTCTGCAAGACTTTGTTCTGGAAAAGGGATTTTTTTATGTGTCTCAAAAATGTTTAGAGCTTATCCATATTAATGTCAATGAACAAGAAATATCTCTGCCAATAAATTGCTTTTTATTGCTCTTTAAAGTCTAATTGTCTTTCAAAAGAAAGCTCAATTACATAACTGAATGAGTTATGCTCTGCCAACATCCCTTTCTGTCTCTTCTTCCCTCCCCAATTGAATTTGTAGTCTTTTCTAGTCATGTGACAACTATAACCACTGTGGGAGGGGCTAATTTCAGTAGATCTCTTGGTGAAACTAAGTGCTCAAGCCTCCATTTGACTCAAAATGCTGAGTAACCTCACCGGTGTTTAGTCAGGCACTGATGGATGAACATATGCTTTTCAGTGAAGATTCATTTAATGTTTGCAATGGTTCCCTAAATCATCAATGGACAAATGTGTTTCAGTTACAAAGGCAGATCTTGCAGGGCAGTAAAGTCTCAGAATGAGCATAAACCTTTTGAGCCAGCTGACTGCAACAGGAATGCAACACTTGGATTTGATATATAGATAAACATGTCACAGAAATTCCAGGGATTTATACTTTATAAGTAGGTTTAACTATTGGATTCATTCTCTAATTTCACATAACATTTCTCACATGATTTGAAAACCACAATTCATATTGCACCTTTTAACATAAACATCCCAGTATATTTCACAGAAGCATTAGAAAACCAGACATGACGTTGATATATTTTGTCAGATAACCAACGATCTTGTCAAAATGCTGGGTTTTAAGGAATATTTTAAGAGGAAAACAAGGTAAAGGGCAGCCCAGAGCTTGACTGTTAGGAATAGTAGGAGAGGTAGCCAGGTACTGCAAGAGTCTCCTGTGACTAACCTGCTGGATGTAGTATGTTATTCTCGATACTGTGGGACAGTGGGAGGGATGGTTGATGATGGGCTAGTCTGTCAGGAGAGTATAGGATCCACACCCAGCTTTCTGGTACTGTGACTATTTCTAATGAAGAGTATGTCAGGTTCCAAGTGATTGGCTTGTAATAGGGGACTCTCTAATCTGGGGCACAGACAGACACTTCTGCGGCTGACAGCAAGGCAACAGGATGATGTGTTGCCTTCCTCGTGCTGGAATCAAGAATATGAGGGTGCAGAATATTATGAAAGGGGAGAGTGACCAGCAGGAGGTCATTATGCACATTGGTACCAACACATAGAGGAAAGGGAGAGAGAATATGGCAAGGTGGACAAGATGTTTCAAAACTTTTGAGGGTAAATAATATCTGTACTACTGCAGGTGCCATGTGCTCGTGAGAGTCGGAGGATAGAGCAAGTGAATGTGTGGCTGAGGAGGTGGTGCAGTTGGGAAGGATTCATATTTTTGGATTATTCTGATTTCTTCGGGGTAGAAATGGCCTGTATAAGAGAGAGATGGGTTCCATCTGAATTGGAAGGGAGCCATTATCTTTGTGGGGAGATTTTCTAGAGTGGCTTTAAACTAATGGGTTGGGAGGGAGAGCCAAAGCGATAGTGAGAAAAGGCTGGAACTGGTACAGTAGATAATGGGAGCAAGTCTAACCCAAATCTAATAGTCGTGTCAGACAAAAGTTTGACTGAGAATGAGGTAAGACTGAAATTCCAATTACTTTCAATGCAAGAGGTCTGACTGGTAAGGCAGATGACCTCAGGGCATGGTTGGGAATATGGGACTGGGATATCATTGCTATTACAGAAACATAACTCAGGGAATGGACAGGACTAGTAGCTTGATGTTCCAGAGTATAGTTGTTATAGGAAGGATAAAAAGGAAGTCAAGGAGTGTGCTGTTTTGGTTAGGGAGAACACTACGACTGTACTTGGGGAGGATATTCTGGGCAATCGTCCAGTGAAATCATATGGCTGATTTTTTTTTTAAAAGTAAGAAAGGGATGATCACTTTGTTGGAATTGTGCTACAGGTCTCTCCAGTAATCAGCTGGAAATTGAGAAGCAAACATGTAAGGAGATCTCAAATATCTAAGAAAAATAGGGTTGTCAGTGTTGAGGGCTTGGATGAGAATAATTTAAGTGTATACAAGAAAGTTTTCTTATGCGTTGCATGGATGTACCTACTAGAGAAGGAGCAATATTTGATCTTCTGTTGGGAAATAAGGCGGGGCAAATGGTGGAGCAATTTGAGGCAAGTGATCATAATTCCACTGGTTTTAAAATAGTTATGGAAAGAGGTAGATAGTTAATGTTCTAAATGATAGTAATGCCAATTTTGAAGGTATTAGGAACTTCTAAAAGTTGATTGGCTGAGTCTATTTGCAGGTAGAAGAATGTTTGGGAAGCAGGAGGCCTTCAAGAATGAGATGGTGAGTGTGCAGAGACACTGTTCCTGTTGGTGCAAGGCTGGTAGGTGAAGAGAATACTGGATGACTGGAGCAATTAAGGGTCTGGTCAAGAAAAAGTAGGAAGCATACAATCAGGAAGGTACAGCAGAGATTAAGTGAATTCCTAGAAGTATAATGACAGTAGGAATATACAGGGAAATCAGGAGGGCAGAAAGGGGACATGAGATATCTTTGGCAAATAGAGTTAAGGAGAATCCAAGGAGATTATAAGCAAAAGAGTAAATAGGGAGAGAGTAGGGCCTGTTAAGGTTCACCATGGCTCCCTATGTGTGGAATCACAGATGATGAGTGAAGTACTAAAGGAATATATCATGTCCTTTTCCAGAGTAAATACTTACTTGGAAGCTTTGGGAAATAAATACTGAGGAATCTCTATTATCCGAATGAGATGTGCAGGCAGTATTTCGTTTTGGATAATTGATTATTTGGATAATCGATTTGACCTGAAATAAGGGAAGCCATACAGATCTAATGCTGTGCTCTACTGGAGGATTTGTTTAAATCTATAATTTTGATGAGTCTGCTATTTAAACAAACTAATCTTTGCAGGTTAAACTGAGAAGGGCTAAATCCTTACTGTCACATAAATATAGGAAATCCCAGCATTAAGCAAGGTCCCAAACAGCTTCTGCAATCCAAAGAGCATTTGTCAGTGTCGTGAAAGAAAGACAGAAGCACTGCCTTGCGCAAGTGTCTACTTTCTCTGCTTTCTTTTTTATGAACGGCCCGGTTTCTATACTTTAAGGAATCTAATCTAAAGTGATGGGAATAAAGCACGTATTTTTGCAAAGGACTGTTTAACTAACCCTTACACTTTTTTTAAAAAAAATCCAGTTGCTGTTGCTTGAGGTGTTTGTGTTTTTGTTTTTGCCAGCATTTTCATGTGTTTTTCAGTACAGGTAATCCGAAGTCACTTACCTCTTTGTAATGTTTTTATGGGACCTTGCGATCTTGTTCGGATGATCTGATATTCGGATAATCAAGGTTCCGCTGTAGTGATGGCTCAAAGACTTCAGATTACAGAAGAGGTGGTGCTGGAGATCTTAAAATGAATAAAGCTAAATAAATCCATGGGACCTGATCAGGTGTTTGCTAGAATTTTGTAGGAAACTATTGAAGAGATTGCTGAGCCCCTAGTTGAGGTATTTGCATCATCAGAAGCCCTCATCAGGTGCTGGAAGAATGGAGTTTGGCTAATGTGCTATTAATTAAGAAAAGCTCTAAGGAAATGCCTTAGAATTATAGGCCAGTGAGCTTTATGTCAACGATGAGAAAGTTGTTGGAGGGGACTCTGAGGGACAGGATTTACATACGCTTTGGAAAGGCAAGGACTTATTGGGGATAGTCAGCATAGCTTTGTGCATTGAAAATTATATGTTACTGACTTGATTGAGGTTTTGAAGAGGTAACAAAGACTGATGAAGGCAAAGCGATACACATCATCTGTATGGACTTCAGCTAAGTTTTCGACAAGTGTCCTCATGGTAGACTGGTTAGTTAGGTTAGATGCCGTGGGGAAAAAAAAAGCAAATTACTGCAGATGCTGGAATCTGAAACCAAAAGAGAAAATACTGGAAAATCTCAGCAGGTCTGGCAGCATCTGTAAGGAGAGAAGAGCTTTGACAAAAGGTCAGTTGGACTCAACGTCAGCTCTTTTCTCTCCTTACAGATGCTGCCAGACCTGCTGAGATTTTCCAGGATTTTCTCTTTTTTGGTTTCAGATCCTGTGGAATCTGGGGGAGCCAGCCCAATTGGATACAAAATTGGTTTGGAGAAAGAAGGCGGTGATGGAGGATTGTTTTTCAGACTGGAGGCCTGTGACCAATGGTGTGTCAAAAGAATCAATGCTGGGTCGATTTTATTTCTTTTTTTTTGTCATTATATAAATAATTTGGATGTGACTATAGGAGGTACGATTTGTAAATTTGCAAATGACACTAAACTAGGTGGTGTAGTGGCCAGTGAAGAAAATTATGTCCGAGTACAATGGGGCTTTGATCAGATGGGCCAAGAAGTGGCACATGGAATTTACTTTAGATAAATGTGAGGCAAGGCAAATCAGGAACATATACAGTGCAGCTTAGAAGGAACATTGGTGGGCAGTGCACATAAATGTTTCATTTAAATTATTGATGTGGATGATCGGGTTGTGTTTTACGAAATTTAAAAAAAAAACACCTGGTTCATGAATCCCCTTTGGGAACAGAATTAGCTGTCTTCCCCTGGTCTGGCTAAAAATGGACTCCAAACCACAGCGATGTACTTGAGTCTCTACTGCCCTCTAAAATGTTACAGCAAGCCACATACAGTTGCACGTAACTGCTAAAAAAAATTTTTTTCTGGAATGAGGCCAAATAGATCATCTGGCATCCACTTCAGCATTGAAAATGACAGTGGTACAAACAGTCCTGTCAATTCTGCAAAGACCCCTTGCGACCATCTGGAAGCTTGTCCCAAAATTGAGAGAACTGTCCCACATACTTGTCAACAAGTGACAGTCAAATACACTCAATAATACCTTATAGATAGGGTTCTAGACAGCACTATTACCATTCCTTGGTATGGCCTGCCAAATCAGCAGAGGCATCATTGTGGTATACAGGAGAGATTTGCCCTCAAAATCCTCAACGTTGATTCTGGTCCCTGTGAAACCTCACGGCAGCAGGTCTAACTAGGGCAAGGAAGACTCCTGCTGAGCACTATTATCTCAAATGCCCCCTCCCCCAGAAAAACTATGGAAGCAGTGAAAGTGACAAGGTCACAGAATGTAGTGTTGACGAGGTACTTCAATGTCAATTATCAAGAATAACACAGTAGTATGACTACTAAGTAAGCCGCAAAGGACATAGCAAGATCAAGTAGAACCAGCCTAGCAGCTGTCACTGATTTGTTGCCAATCAATCTGACTGTGACAGTATTAATAGGAATGACAACAGCACAGACATTGTGAATGTTTTAGCCATATTTTACACATCGATCTTCATTCAAAAGTGTTGAGGCACTTGCCTTGAGGTTCCAGCATCACATGCCAGCCTTTAATTTGATTCACTTGACATTAGAAAGAAATGCCTGAAGATCCTGGATGCTGCAAAAACGATGGACCCTGACAACATTCCAGCAATAGTACTGAAGACTAACTAAGCTGTTACAATGCAGTTACAGTGCAAGTGTCTCCCCAATAATTTAGGAAATTGCTCAGGTATGTCCTGTGCACAAAAAGCAGGACAAATCCAACCAGGCTAATTATCTTCCTATTGGTCTATTCACGATCTTCAGCAAAGTGGCAGTAGAGGCCATCAACAGTACAATCAAGCATCCTTTACAAGGAAACAATTTGCTCACTGATGCAAGGTTATAGCCTTGGTCCAAACGTTGACATTGAACCGAACTTAAAATGAGGAAAGAGTCACATATAAGGCAGCATATGACCTATTGTGGCATCAAGAAGCTCTATCAAAACTGGAGTCAATGGGACTGGGGAAGGGTGGCGGAGTCATTGCTACTAGTTACGGTCGTGTCTAAGACAAAGGAAGAGGGTTGTCATTGTTGGAGATCAATCCCATCAGCTCTGGACACCACTGCAGGAACTCTTCAGGGTATTTTCCAAATCAACTTAATCAGAGAGGTTTTTATACATGTCTGGAACAGGTCATACTTCAAAAGACCTCCTGGCTCAGAGGTATGGCCACTACCGCTAAGCCACAAGAGCTTTCATAGTTCCTCAGGGTGGTGTTTAAGATCTAATCATCTTTGGCTGCTTCAATGACCTTCCCTCCATCATATTGGTAAGGTGGAGAATAATTACACTAATAATTGCACAATGTTCAGTATCATTTTGTTAACTCCTCAAATATTGAAGCAGTTTGTGTCTTATGCCTCAAGACCTAGACAATATCTAGACTCTGGTTGCTCAAATGCAAGTAATATTCAAGCCACAAAAGTATCAAACAATGACCATCTCCAACCAAAAAGAATCTGACGATCACCCTTTGATATGGCACTATCATTGCTGAATCCCCTATCAACATTCTAGTTATTACCATTGACCAAAAGAACTGAACTAGACAAACCTTATACATACTGCGGTGCCAACAACAGGTCAGAGTCTAGGAATTCTATGGTGATAACTCATCGCTTGTCTCCCTAATACTGGTCCATCATCTTCAAGGCACAAATCAGGAGTGTGACCATAAGATATAGGAGCAGAATTAGGCCAGTCAGTCCATGGGGTCTGTTTCACCATTCAATTATAGCTGATATGTTTCTTAGACCCATTCTCCTGTCTTCTCCCCATAACCTTTGATGCCCCTACTCATCAAGAACCTATCTATCTCTGACTTAAAGGTACTCATTGACTTGGCCTCCAGAGCCTTCTGTGGCAATAGGTTCCACAATTTCACCACCCTCTGACTGAAGAAATTCCTCTTCATCTCAGTTCTAAAGGGTAGTCCCTTGGGTCCTAGTCTCTCCTACCAGCGGATGTATCATCTCTACATAAACTCTGTCCAGGCCTCTCATATTCTTTGGTTTGATGAGAACCCTGTCATCCTTCTAACATAATTGAGTACAGATCCAAAGCCCTCAACTGCTCTTATGACAAGTCCTTCATCCTTGCGATCATTCTTGTAAACCTTTTCTGGACCTCCTCCAAGACCAGTAAATCCTGGTCCAAAACTGCTCACAGTATTTTAAATCCAGCAGAATGCTGTCCATTTGACTGAATGTGTGCTGCTCCAACAACACTCAACAAACAACACCATACAAGATAGTGCAGTTTGCTTGATTGGCAAAATATCCAGCACCTTCAACATTCATTCCTTTCACCACTGATGCAGGTGGCAGCAGGGCATATCTTTTGCAAGATACGCTAATAGTAGTTCATCGAGGTTCCTTCCAAAGGATCTTTCAAACTCATGACCTCTAACAGCTAGAAGAAGAACAGCAGCAGCTGAATAAGAGCACATCCATCTGAACATCCCTCTCCAAGCCACTCACCAACTTAGTTTAGAACTATAATTTCCATTCCTTCACTTTTGCTTGGTCAAAATCCTGGAACTACTTTCTGAACAGCACTGTGGCTGTCCCAGTTCCCAAGAATTGCAGTGATTTAAGGCCACAGTTCACCACCAACTTTTCCAAGGCACTTAGGGATGAGCAATGAATGCTGTCCAATCAACAATGCTCATATCCTACAAATAAATATTTTAACATTCTGTCAATAAATTTGAAAACTACTCAAGTTGTACTGTCCAGAAAAATCAGGCCAAATTCAATAAGCAAATTATTGATTCAGTCTACTCTCTATTATAAACAAACTGATGGAATGATGGAAGTGGTATTAGAGAAACCAAAAAGATTAAAGGCTAATAAATCCTCAAGGCCCAATCATTTAAATCCCATAGTATTTGAGGAAGTGGTCCAGGAAATAATGGATGCATTGGTGGTCATCTTTCAAGATTCTATCAACTCTGGAACAGTTTCTTTGGATTGGAGGATAGTTAATGTAACACAACTAACCAAAAAGTGTAGAGAGAAAACAAAGAATCACAGATCAGTTGGCCTGACATCAGCAGTAAGAAAGATGCTCTCGGAGAGGGAAGAAGTCCATTATAAAAGATTTAATGGCAGAGTATTTGGAAAACACTGAGAGGGTTGGACACAGTCAGCATTAACTTATGAAAGGGAAATCATATTTGACAAATCTAGTAGAATTTTGAGGATGAAATGAGTAGTGTTAATAAGGGAGAATCTGCATATTTGGTTTATTTAGACTTCTCAGAAAGTGTTCAGTAAGGTCCCGCCTAAGAGATTAGTATGTAAAACTAAAGTGTAAGGGATTGAGGCTAATGTACTGACATGGATAGGCAACTGGCCAGCAGATAGAAAACAGTAGGAATAAATGGGCCATTTTCTCATTGGCAGCCAGTGACCAGTAGGGGATGAGTGTTTAGACCCAGCTAGTCACTATGTATATTAATGATTTAGATGAAGGAAATAAGTGCAATTTCTGCACATTTGCAGGCAATGCAAAGCCAGGTGAGGGAGTGAACTGTGGGGATGCAGCAGAGATGTTTCAGATTGATTTGACGTTGAGTGAGCAGGCAAATGCATCACAGATGAAGTATATTGTGGATAACTGATTTGGAGTTGCCGGTGTTGTACAACACCAGTTTATAGTTCAATAGGTTTTTTTGGAAGCACTAGTTTTTGGAGTGTTGCTCCTTCATCAGGTGGTTGTGGAGTACAAGGTCATAAGACACAGAATTTATAGCAGAAGTTTACAGTGTGATGTTACTGAAATTATATCTTGAAAAATACCTGGATTGTTTGTTAAGTCTCTCATCTTTTAGAATGAACATGTTGGTTTCAGTTCTTTCATATGTAAATTGCAGGATTTTTAAAAAAGTTACATTCTCAAGTGAATGTTAACAATTGGTGTCATGTCGGCTCAGATAATGCGTTTAAGTGTAAGCTGCCCTGTGTGAGACTCTGTGCCACAATATTCAGACTGATTCTAATCTAAAAAACGGATTTACAGAACCTTACATGGCTTCATGCAGTTTTTGAGCAAAATAAAATGCAATTCTGCAAGTACACACAGGTTTATGGGGTGAATTTGTGTGTGTGTGTGTGTCTGTGTGTGTGTGTATGTGTCTCGGGGGGGAGGTTTATGGGTGTCTGTGAGAGAGTGTGAATATGTGTGTGAGTGTGAGTGTAAAGGGGTATAAGTCTGTGAGAGGATGATTGTTTGTGGGAGTGTATGTCGCATGAGAGAGGGGTTGCATAAGTGTATGGGTCTGTTGGAGTGTGGATGTGTGTGTGTAGGAGTTTGTATGTGTCTGAGTCTGTGTGTGTCTGTCTGTGTGTATAGTGCAGTGCGATCACCTGTAGTGTAACATGAACCCAAGGTCCTGGTTGAGGCTATCCCTATGGTTACCGAACTTGGCTATCAGCCTCTGCTCAGCCACTTTTTGTTGTTTCCTGTCCCGAAGTCCGCCTTGGAGGATGGTCACCCAAAGGTCCGACGTCGAATGTCCTGGAGAAGTGTTCTCCGACTGGGAGGGCACACCCCTGTCTGTTGATTGTTGTGCGGTGTCCATTCATCCATTGCCGTAGTCTCTGCTCGGTCTCGCCAATGTACCATGCCTCAGGGCATCCTTGCCCGCAGCATATGAGATAGACAATGTTGGCTGAGTCACATGAGTACCTGCCACGTACATGGTGGGACGTGTCCCCATGTGTAATGGTGGTATCTGTGTCAACACTCTGGCACGTTTTGCAGCATCTAGCATGACAAGGTTGTATGGTGTTGTTCTGAAAGCCGGGCAGTCTGTTTGAGGTTTGGTGCTTGTTTAAAGGCGAGAGGTGGAGGTGTGGGGAAGGCCATGGCAAGGTGCTCATCCTCATTGATAATGTGTCGCAGGCTGAGAAGAACACGACATCATTTTTCGGCTGCTGGGAAGTACTGGACAATGAAGAGTAGCCTGTCGGTTGCAGCTTGTATCTGTCTCCTGAGGAGGTCATTGTGGTTTCTCGCTGTGGCACATTGGAACTGGTGGTCAATGAGTTGAGCATTGTACCTCATTCTTATGAGGGCATCCTTGAGTACTTCCAGGTGCCTGTCACATTCCTCCTCATCTGAATAGATCTTGTGTATGCGTAAGGCTTGTCCATAGAGGATGGCTGTTTTAATATGTTTCGGGTTGAAGTTGGAGAAGTGTAGCATCATGAGGTTATCTGTGGGTTTGCGGTAGAGTGAGGTGCTGAGATGCCAATCCTTGATTGAGATGCATGTGTCCAAGAATGAGACAGATAGTAGAGAGTAGTCTATGGTGAGTTTGATGGTGGGATGAAACACATTGATATCACTGTGTAGTTGTTTGTTACTCTTCGCCATGGGTCCAGAGGAAGAATATGTATCTGGTGTATAGTGTTGGTTGGAGATCCTGCATAGAGAAGAAGTCTTGTTTGAAGCTGTGCATGAAAATGTTGGTATACTGGGGGACAAATTTGGTCCCATTGGCTGATCTATGTGTCTGGATGAAGAACTGGTTATCAAAGGTGAAAATGTTGTGGTCGAGGATAAAGCAGATGAGTTGTAGGATGGTCCTTGTAGATTGGTAGTTGTTGGTGTTGAGTACTGAGGCCGTTGCCGCAATGCCGTAATTGTGGGGGATGCTGGTGTAGATGCTGGTCTATTGTGACAAGGAATGTTCCCAGTTCGACTGGTCCATGGGTGCTGGGGTCCCCTGTACAATGGGTTTCAAGATGCCTTTGACATAGCCAGAGAGGTTCTCACACAGGGTCCAATTACCTGATACATTGGGACGTCCGGTGTGTGGCTTTTTGTATCTTTGGAAGGCAGTAGAAGTCGCCTATGTGAGAAGTACATGGGATGAGGGTATGTAGAGAACTCTTGAAGTTCTGACCAATGTGTTTAGTTCATGAGGGTGCTCTTTGGTTGGATTGGCCGGTAGTTGCCTGTAGTGTTCCTGTTTGTTCAATTGTCGGTACACTTCCTCACAGTAATCTGTTCTATTCTGAATGACGAAGGTTCCTCCTTTATCTGTTGGTTTGATGACAATGTTGTGATTGGTTTTGAGAGCATGGATGGCATTGTGTTGTGATCAGGTGATGTTCTGCTCTACCTTTGGGTAGGGCTGATGAATCTGGCATTTATAGATTTCCTGACGGTTTGATCTTTATAGTCATCTTTTGCTGGATTCTGAATTTATCCCGCTCATAAAGTCATACAGCACGGTCCAAGTTGACTCCTTTTTTGGTCGCTCCTCTATAGATCCCTTTGATGACTATTCCAGTTTCTTCGTGAGCTCACTGGGATCACAGCTGGCATCTTGAAAGAATTCCCAGAATCTCATTCGTCTGATGAATTCCTCCAAGTCTGCTGCAAGAACTATGGGGTCCATTTTGGTGGGGCAGAAATTGAGACCCCTGCTAAGAACTTCAATCTCTTCCAGTTGAAGGGTATGGTCCGATAAGTTGGCAATTGACTTCCCTGCAGTGATAACGTTTTCCACTGTGGTGCCAGGGTGGGCTTGGCTACTGCTGGTGATGATGCCAAGTTTCTTGTTCTTGGTGTGCATGTATGGAGGGTTCCCACTTTAGTAGCAAAAACAGGTAGGTAGATTATTTTCTGATTCGTGATAGATTGGAAAGGTATAATAAGACCTGGGTGCCCTTGTACACCAGTTGCTGAAAGCAAGAGGACAGAATAGCAGGCGGTGAAGACTGTAAATGCTATGTTGGCCTCCATAGCAAATTGATTTCAGCACAGGTACGGGAATGACCTGATGCAATTATACAGGGCTTTGGTAAGACCACACCTGGAGGACTAAATGTAGTTTCAGTCTCCTTATGTGAGGAAGGACATTCTAGCTATGGAGGGAGTGCAGGATTAGTCAGGATTATATTCAATAGAGTTAAGGAATGGGAGGGTAGTAGAATCTCAGAAACCTATAAAACTCTACCAGGACGAGGCAAAGTAAACACTAGAAGAATGTTACTAACAGCCAGGGAGTCCAGAACCAGGGGGTCACAGTGCAAGGATATGAGATAGGCCATTTAACACTAAAATGAGGAGAAATTTCATCATCAGAGTGGTAAGAGTCATAACGTCATAGTTGCACAGCACAGAAACAGACCTTTCAGTACAACTCATCCATGCCGACCACTTAACTTTTCGGTTTCACTGCAACTCATTAGCAGTATGCTTTAAAGTACTGGTACACAGCTTGCGTAAAAGTGAAAGAACACTACAGCTGGATAATGTAACAGCTATTTCCACAGTCAACAAGCACTCCAGTCATCAGCATGGTTTAAAAATAAAATGTCCCGAGGCATGGGGCATGACTGTACAAATAACTGTCACGTTTACAGGTTTGTGGTCGAAACATTGAACAATAGCCATTTTCATATTTATTATGTGCTGCATTTATGGTCTACTTTCATACAAACAATAAATTGCATTTTCAAAAAGCTAGGAAGCAAATAACTTGCTTTAGTTTCAGAACTTAGAAGTATCATTGACCTGCAATCAAGAATTTAAGCAAATAAAATATGGAAGCAATTATATACAACAATAATTGTGAAAAAGTCCAATTCAGAATTGGGAACAAGAGTAGTTGGCACAATACCAAGCAACAAGGACCAGAAATATATGCTTTGAATGATTGTGAAATACCATGGTAATGGTTCCATAAAACAATTCAGAAGTTGGTATACCTGCTTTAGTTACAAAGAGCCTTTGTTTGATATCAGAGTATTCAAGTGAACAACAGTTCAGTGAAGATCTCTGCCAGGCCATTCAGATACTCTTTGACACAGGTGACCACAAATAGTTCTTCACTCACTTGCAATGATCATGAGGAGTGAAGAGAGAAAATAGGGGAGCAGAGGGGAGGGGAGCGGAGGGGAGGGGAGCGGAGGGGAGGGGAGCGGAGGGGAGGGGAGCGGAGGGGAGGGGAGCAGAGGGGAGGGGAGCAGAGGGGTCAGAGCAAAGTGAAAGCAAGAAGAGAGGAACACACAATGGTATGATAGGGATGAGAAGATAACAGTCAGCTGCCCAGTTTTGCATGATACAAGTGAGGAAACTACAACCCAAGTTCTTTCACCATATTCAGAGTTCACTTTGCACTTACAAGTAATTCCTGATGTGCATGAAAAACGTTTATTATGACAAGAATTTCTATTAACAGCTGAATTTACACTCAGTTTATGTACATCCATCTTTCGAAATATGACTTTGTTAAGGTAACATGTAGGTTAACCATTCCAAACTGTTCTTGCCTATTTAATAATGGAAAGTTAATTGGCATTCTGCAGTGACCTTGTGGCTTCAGTAATAGCATTAAGGATTTCATTCTGTGTAGAACAGGGAAAAAAAAAGTGTTGTTAAACAGAAGTCACTGATTAACAACAAGTGTGCCTCTAGCAACACTATTTTAGCCATGTGAACTAATTTTAGTAGAAAACACCATATGCATAATAGAGATAAAGTACTTGAAATGCAAAACATCCACCACTATTCAAGGTTTGACATTCTGATATGATTTGATCAGACACAGCACATCTCAGTGCAGCTTTTAGTTTGCTGTCCAGTAGTTGCAGATAGCATTTGATGGGAGTGATTGTTGAGAATATTATTTCAACTAGACCCACCAAATCTAATTCAGCTATCCAGAGTACAACTTTACTATAATGTGTTTGATTAGAGCAGTTAATTCTTGGTTGAACATGTTTTCTTCTGCTGTCTTAGAGAATGTTTCAGATTGGTGAATTTAGCATTGGCCATTTTTCCACGCTGAAATTTGAGTTTTCACTCATATTGCACACCATTCCCACAAATACTCAAGCTGTAACCAAAGACAGAAACAACACATAGCGAAAACATTCATACTG
This sequence comes from Chiloscyllium punctatum, assembly GCF_047496795.1. Classification (NCBI taxonomy): domain Eukaryota; kingdom Metazoa; phylum Chordata; class Chondrichthyes; order Orectolobiformes; family Hemiscylliidae; genus Chiloscyllium; species Chiloscyllium punctatum. The sequence goes on from NC_092764.1 coordinate 42,322,377, forward strand.
CTATGCTTTTTGACCTTGTTTCCGACCTTCAATTATGAAGAAAACAAAGAGGAGGCACAGGCCTAGTGGTGTATCACTAGACTATTAATTCAGAAACTCGTCTAAAGTTCTGGGGACCTGGTTCAAACCCAGCCATGGGAGATGGTGGAACTTGAATTCAGTAAAGAATCTGAAATGAAAGGGTCTAAAGCTGACCATGAAACCATTGTCAATTGTTGGAAAAACCCATCGAGTTTATTAAAGTCCTTTAGGGAAGGAAATTGCAATCCTTACCTGGCGTAGCATGTTGTGTGTGGAATCTAACGACATTGGGGAAACGCTTAATTAATACTTGTCATCAACATTCACATTGGAGAAGAGCAATGTTAATGAGAATACAGAGTTACAGGCTACTGGATTAGATGGGCTTGAGGTTGACAAAGAGGAGGTTCTAGCAATTTTGAAAGATCTAAAAATAGTTAAGACCCGAGGGCTGGATGGGATTTATCCTCGGATTCTCTGGGAAGCCAGGGAGGAGATTGCAGAGTCTTTGGCTTTGATCTTTATGTCATCATTGTCGACAGGAGTAGTGCCAGAAGACTGGAGGATAGCAAATGTTGTTTCCTTGTTAAAGAAGGGGAGTCGGGACAACCCTGGTAATTATAGGCTGGTGAGCCTTATTTCGGTTGTGGGTAAGGTGTTGGAAAAGATTATAAGAGAGAGGATTTATAATCCTCTGGGAAGGAATAATTTGATTAGGGACTGTCAACACGATTTTGTGAAGAGTAGGCCGTGCCTAATTAATCTTATTGAGTTCTTCAAGAAGGTGACAATACAGGTGGATGAAGATAAAGAGGTTGATGTGGTGTATATGGATTTTGGTAAGACGTTTGATAAGGTCCCACATGGTAGGCTATTGCACAAAACACAGAGTTTTGGGATTGAAGGTGATTTAGCAGTTTGAATCAGAAATTGGCAGGCTGAAAGAAGACAGAGGGTGGTGTTTGATGGGAAATGTTCATCCTGGAGCTCAATTACCACAAGGATCTGTTTTGGGTCCACAGCTATTTGTCATTTTTATAAATGATCTCGATGCAGGCATAGAAGGATGGGTTAGTAAATTTGCAGATGACACTAAGGTAGGTATAGTTGTGGATAATGCCGAAAGATGTTGTGGTTAACAGAGGGATTTAGATAAGATGTAGAGCTGGGCTGAAAAGTGGCAAATGGACTTTAATGTGGAAAAATGTGAGGTACTTCACTTCGAGAACCAACAGGGATGCAGAGTACTGGGCTAATACTAAAATTCTTGGTAGTGTAGATGAACAGAGATCTCAATGTTCAGGTGCATAAATTCCTGGAAATTGCCACTCAGGTTGAAAGGATTGTTAAAAAGGTGTGTTGGCATTTATTGGTCGGAGGATTGAGTTTTGGAGCCATGAGGTCATGCTTCAGCTGTACAAGACACTGGTAAGGTCGCACCTGGAGTATTGCATACAGTTCTGGTCACTGCATTAGAGAAAGGATGTGGAACCTTTGGAAAGGGTTCAGAAGAGATTTACTAGGATGTTGCCTGGTTTGGAAGGAAGGTGTCACAAGAAAAGGCTGAGGGAACTGAGGCTGTTTTCATTGAAGAGAAGGTTGAAAGGTGACTTAATCAAGACGTGTAAGATAATCAGAGGGTTAGATGGGGTGGACAGTGAGAGTCTTTTTCCTCAGATGGCGATGGCTAGCACAGGGGACATAGCTTTAAATTAAGGGGTGATAGATTTAGGACAGATATCAGGGGTAGTTTCTTTAGTCAGAGAATAGTAGCGGCATGGATGGCCTGTCTGCTACAGTTGTAGACTCGCCGACGTTAAGGGCATTTAAATGGGCTTAAGATATATGTATGGATAATAATGGAACAGTGTAGGTTGGATGGGCATCAGATTAATTTCACAGGTTGGCACAACATTCAGGGCCAAAGGGCCAGTAGTGCACTGTAATGTTCTATGTTCTATATATATGTGACTCCAGACCCAAGCAATGTAGTTGACTCTTAACTACACTCTGGGTAGTTAGGGATGGGTAATAAATATTGGCCTAGCCAAAGATATCCACATCTCATGAGTAAATTTAAAAATTACCATATTGAAAATGCCATTGAAAAAAAGTGCAAACACAACATAACTAAACGGGTTATTAAAATAAACTATTGCTTATTTAGCAACAACAAGAACTTCAATACTCACAGTACCCACTGATTGCAAAAGATCTCAAGCAATGGGCTGAGATCAGAGTGGGCACAGGTATAACTATGGAAGGGAGTCAGATATGGAGAACTTGATTGCCAGCTTGGATCTCGAAATGGCCACTTTGATCAGATGCAGGAGCTGAACCTTCCCTTTCCTTTGCAGACCAGGTGATCAATGATCTGGAGCAAAGGTTTGAAATAACACCAATAAAAGGTAGAAGAGGACTGGAACCCTCAATACTTTACATTTGCTAAAACCACAGCCTCATCCAGACCTCAAAGAATGCAGGTACAGGAGCAAGTTACTGCAGATACTGAAATCTGAATTTAAAACAAAAATTGCTGGAGATCACAGCAGGTCAGCATCCATAGAGATAATCACAGAATCCCTTATGGAAACGGGCCATTTAGCTCAACAAAAGTAACCCACCCAGACCCATTTATTCTACATTTACTCCTGACTAATGCAACTAACCTACACATCCCTGAACACTATGGGCAGTTTAGCATGGTCAATTCACCTAACCTGCACATGTTTGGATTGTGGGAGGATGTGCAAACTCCACACACAGTCTAGATGACTCTTCGTCAGAGCTAAAGTGAACGTTACAGTCTTAGAGTCCACATAAAGCTAGGGGGACAAAACTTGGCATTGCTCCAGCTAATAGCCTCCACATTAGATTTCTATTGGAACAAGGCAGGACACTTCTTTACAAGTCATGTACTCATTTTTAAAATGTACTAATAGGGGCTGTTGTAAAAGTGATGATGTCACTAGGAAGCCCAGGTTCAAGTCTCATCTACTCCTGATTTATATAAACATATTTGACCAAGTTGATTAAAAATATTTATAATTTTCAGATTACAGGCAGGAAAAGGTTGAAAGTATGTTTATTGAAATCACGTGGCTAACAACAGAGCCTGTTAGTCATTACTTCGCATTAACTAATCAAGCTTCCACATCTGCATACCAATTAGTTGCTTGTTGCTGGTGATTATTCTAGATTAGATTACTTACAGTTTGGAAACAGGCCTTTCGGCCCAACAAGTCCACACCGACCCGTCGAAGCGCAACCCACCCAGACCCATTCCCCTACATTTCACCCCATTCACCTAACACTATGGGCAATTTAGCATGGCCAATTCACCTAACCTGCACACTTTTGGAGTGTGGGAGGAAACCGGAGCACCCAGAGGAAACCCACGCAGACACGGGGAGAACGTGCAAACTCCACACAGTCAGTCGCCTGAGGCGGGAATTGAACCTGGGTCTCTGGTGCTGTGAGGCAACAGTGCTAACAACTGTGCCACAGTGCCATACTACAATGTGACTATATATGGTCCCAACATCATAGTTACCAGAGATGAACATGTGTCGAGCAGCAGCAAGATTTCCACAATGTGTACTTCCTAGCAATGCCCATTTATAATTGATAGTGGTGCTAGATTTCGAGAACACAAATGCATCTGTGACTACTTCTGCTCTAACATCTTCTATCCTTAAATCATTTGGAACCAACTGCCTGTGCAATCGCATGCTCCCTTCTCGTTATTTGAGTGGATTAAGTGAAAATACAATTCTGCCGCACATTATAAATAGAACGCGCGTTAAACGAAGAGTTTTTTAAAAAGTATTTAAGTGACATTCATGTACTGATTATGGCGTTAGGGTATAGTAGGGAGTTGAAAGCCCCACAGTGGGATCGTGAAGAGTCGGTGCAAATTATCCTGGCGCAGGAGAAAAGCAATGAGAGGATCCAGTTATTTATGAAGTATTTTGATACGAGACGTGAGCCTAATCTCCAAGCGGAATATCAATAATGATTCATTTAAATAACTATAAATCCTGGAAATACGCAGGTTCGATCATATCTGTTGAGGGGGAAATGTTTAAGAACTCATCCTTCATTGAAGTTTTCTATAAACCTGTTGTTGGAGTTTCTTTTTTAGTCCATACTATACGTCTGTAACATTTTTCATTTTGGGGTGATATGCACTGATTTCAGCAAATATCTCTTTCTGAGGTTTTGTTTTATTCCTGACAGTTTTCCTACTTTTAAAAGCAAGAGGGTGTGGGTCGTCCCAACTTAATCCGTTAATTTTCTGGAGATGCTAACTGAAGATCGAAAAGGGAGGCTTTTTGGCTTACCTTTATCCATCATTTCTGGTTTCTATAGTAGTTCTGTTAAAGTCTGGATAGGTTAATCTCTTTGTAAAATAAGTGAAAATTCTAACACTGCTGTTGAACTTTTTGTGGTCTTCTGGTAAAGTGGTTTGTGTTTTTCTAAATAGTGTACTCGTGGATACTAGTGTTCCAAGAATATTAGGTTTCATAACTGTAGAAAGAAAATCTCTGCTAATAAACTATTTTAATTTTTTTCAGCAAATAACAAAATAAGGGAAATAGAACAATCATCTGAAAAATTAATGGGTATGTTTGATAGTGTCTGTTTACTTGTTAAAGTTGTCAGTGGCAATAAAACAAATGAAGCTGAAGTATGTCCTTGATAATTCTTGACTCTCTTGTCTTTTTATACCGTTGACCTACTTACCCGAATCTGTTCACAGCTGACCTTCTACCTCTATGACCTTTCCTGTGTTGTCCCCTTTTATGTTTAATTGTATTCAAAAGTAGGCCTTTGTCTTGATCCATCGCTGATGAAGGGCTTATACCTGAAATGTCGATTCTCTTGTCCCTTGGATGCTGCCTGACTGGCTGTGCTTTTTCAGCACCACACTCTTGACATCGTCTTGAATATAGTGTGTTTCCAGTTCTGAATTTTAAGACTTATGATTTCTCCTTCTCTTGGTACTCCAATAGTTTGCATTTCTAACCTGAGATTTCAGACTTCATCACTGGGATAAATGTCTGCTCCCTTAAATCACATGAGAGTTTGTGCTTAATGATCACTCTCTCCATCTGCATACTAGAAAATGTCTATTCTACTCAATATCTCAGGTCAAGTCTCTTGTGGCAGGCATTCATACATAAACCTTCTGTTGTACTCTTGAGTTAGCTATTAAATGATAAGAAGACCTAAACTGTGTGCAGAACGTGAAGGCCCAAGTTAATTGTACTAACTACTTTAGGTTCCAATTACTTGTTAATAGTTAATGCACCATAACCTTCTTGTGGAATGCACTACAAGGAAATGATGCTCAGTCAAGCCAATTGAAAATGCTTTTGTCCTACTTAAATTGCCTCTATTCCTTTTATAATATTGGCACATCCCTCTGTTCCTTCCTCCATGGTGTTCAAGTGCTTTTCCAGTCTCTTGAATGACTTGCAGCAGGTATCACAGTCCTGACCATTCAAATTCCTCGTCTAGAATCACACTTGTGACTATTTTTGAGTCTGGTCCTTGAGATGACAACTTCCACAGTTGTCAAACTTTTTCTTTTTGTTTTTCTGATTAGTTTCTCTGTTACTACTTTTTCTTTGTAATTTTCTTTAGGAACATGTTTCCACTCCCACCCATGCCCGCCCCCCCCCACCAAAAAGCTGTTTGCCAAGTTTAACCTGTGTTGGTGGTATCATCCTTCTAGTGAATTTGTTATCTGACCTTTAGAGACCAGAAATGCAAGGAATAAATTTCAAAGAAGGGAAGAAAATTGGCAATTTTTTTAAAGCCACTTCCCAAATCAATTATGGTTGCCAGGGCATAAAAGTATGGAATTACAGAATATGATCTAACACATGGGTATCATAAAATCTCTTGCTGCTACGTATGAAACCAAAGATGAATTATTTAACTGTCGATGAATTATTCAGTCACCAATCAACATAACAACAAATGGGCTGAAATGTTTAGTGTACATCCAAAGCGCTAATTTGAAAAACTTTAATTCTGGAATGTCATGTAAATAAATTTCGATCTGTTTAATAGTACCATTTATGGAACACTTTATGTAACACTTTCATATCACTTCACAATCTTTCTACATGCCTTTTGTAATTACAGGAGGAAGTGATCAAGTTGCAACTGCTGCTGTAATGGTGAGCAATTTATTTTCATGAATTTGCTGTCCAGAACTTTTAAAATTTGGATCTCCAAAACATTATATTCTCACTTTAAAGTGGTGATGTTACAATCCATGTAGTTGAACAAATTTACTGTTTTAGTTCTGAGTACCTGTAAACATTTGCTAACTAGTTTGTAAATTCACTTTTAATTTTCTACTAATGTAAAGAACCAAGGTGAATTGCCTCCCTGTTTGTTTGTTGTGGTGGTGGTTAATGGACGTTTTCTATTCATTAAAACTAAGTACTTTAAGGTGTTGGAAACCTGAATAGGAAATAAAGGAACATTTGTTCAAATTAGCATGTGGAATGTTATGAGGTTAGTATTTCGGGTTGCTCAAATTACCTTTTTAAAGCAGCTAGGTTGGGAGAGGAAAGTCTAGGTAGACTGCAAAAGATAATGTGACAAGTGGTGCAAGGCAAAATTTAAAAATCTAGTTTATTACTGTAGAAGTTCTATCTAAGTGAGAAGCATGGAAAATTTGGCCAAGTGGAGTAGGATAGGTGCTTTCCCATTCTGTTTTCCCTTATCTGTTTATCCGCTATCTCTGGATGAGCTGACCAAGGCCCTCGGAGCCCTTTGAAAAGAATAAAACTCCCAGAAGTGACGGCTTACTGGTTCAGCTCTATTCTGCTCTACGGGACTTGAAAACACCCCCAGTGCAACCCACACCCTGATGGCTACTTTTGTGTGTAGCTGCATATGTCAGTATGCTTCTGGCAGGTACTATGAGTGAATCCATGTGGAAAAACATCATCACTCCCCTCTACAAGCAGAAGGGGAAGAGGAAGGAAATTAGAAATTGGCGACTAATTTCGCTGCTAAATGTAGATGACAAAATCTTGTCAGAGGTCGTCGCCAACTAGGTCAGGTCTGCTCTGGGGTCGGTGATTTACCCTGACCAAACGTGTGCTGTACCGGGCAGGAAGATCGCTGAGAGTCTCGTACTCCTCAGGGATACGATCGCCGACGTGCAGAACAGGAGGGTGGACACCTGCCTCATCAGCCTAGACCAGGAGAAAGCCTTTATCAGGATATTAAACACGTGCATGAGAGATGTTCTCTCCAAAATGGGCTTTGGGGAGGGAATCTGCAATTGGATCAGACTGCTCTACACCAACATTGTCAGTGCAGTCTCAATCAATGGGTGGGTATCAGACAGCTTCCCAGTCAGATTTGGAGTAAGGCAGGGCTGCCTTCTCTCTCCTGGCATGTTTGTGTGCTGCATAGAGCCATTTGCTGAGTCCATTAGGAAGGATGTGAGCCTGAGAGGGATGACTAGTCCTGGAGTGGGGGCCTACAGGTAAAGGCTTCCCTGTACATGGATGAAGTCACTGTTTTCTGCTCTGATCCGCTGTCCATGCACAGACTCATGTGCATTTGCAACCAGTTCAAGTGGGCCTCAGGGGCCAAAGTTAACCCAGGCAAGAGCAAGGCCATGCTCTTTTGGAACTGGGCATACCAATCCTCTATCCCCGTCACCATCAAGACTGACCACCTGAAGGTGCTGGGTATTTGGTTCGGTGGGGCTGGAGCATGCGCCAAGTCTTGGGAGGAGAGTATCAGGAAAATGAGACAGAAACTGGGCAGATGGGAGAAACAGTCGCTCTCCATCGTGGGTAAAAACCTGGTAATCAGGTGTGAAGTACTCCCAGTATTGTTATATGTGGCACAGGCCTGGCCTATTTCCATAACCTGTGCTGCCGCAGTCACCCGGGCCATCTTCCACTTCATGTGGAGATCAAAGATGGACTGGGTCCGAAGGGACACCACGTACAAAGATCTGGGCAACGGGGGAGAAAACACCCCCAGTTCAACCCACACCCTGATGGCTACTTTTGTGTGTAGCTGCATCAAGCTATGCGTGGATCCCTGGTATGCAAACACTAAGTGTACTACCTACTGAGGTTCTACCTGTCCCCGGTACTGTGAAGGATGGGTCTGGTCTCGCTGCCGCGGAACGCTCCGAGTAGTTGGACCGAGTAGTTCTGTATCACCTGTCCTCTGTGGAGAAATTTATGAAGAAAAACACCTTTGACCACAAGTCCATCAGGAAGTGGTCAACACATAGTGTCCTTGAGACCCTTCAGGAAAAGGAGAGAGCGGGTCCTGTTGGGCAGTTCCCTGGGCAGACTGTCAAAGGCAGAACGTCTCATTGCCAGCACTTTCAAACAAGCACCAAGACAAGGCTTGGCTGGTGATAAGGCCCCTGCCTGTGAGATCCTTTATGCATGCCGGGACACTCTGCACCACCGCACGCTGCCCTCAAAACAGCTGTGGAGGGGATGAGACTGTCACACACCCCCTTCTGGAATGTACCTATGCAAAGGAAGTCTGGAGGGGAATGCAGTGGTGTTTGTCGAGGTTCGACCCAAGCAGCGCTGTGACGCGGGACTCCGTGCTCTACGGTCTGTTCCCTGGGACGCACACTAAGATGAACATCAACTGTGCCTGGAGGATCATCAGCTCGATGAAAGATCCTCTTTGGTCTGTCCAAAATCTGTTGGTCTTCCAGCGAAAGAGTTGACCTCGACTGAATGTTGCAGACTGGCACAGTCCAAGGTCCAGGACGACGTGCTGAGGGATGCGCTGAAGGTTAGGGTAGCAGCCACCAAGGCGTTGCATTAGAGCTAGTCTCACTATTAGAAACTTGGCTGTTTGTGCTACGTTCCCATGAGAATCCATCAACCCCTACATTTTCCAAAACAGCATATTTGTTTGAAATGGGGATAGCCACAGAAGACCCCTGCACTTACTACCTGCCTCTCTGCCTTTCCTGGAGTTAATCCATCTATGTGACTGTATCTGCGACTTTCCCCCTTCCTATAACTGCCATCCATCATATCCCCTTGCCCTTGTAAATTCCTCATTGCCTTTAACTGCCTCTCCAACCGATCCATTCGATCTGATAGGATTTGCAACCAATGACATTTATTGCAGATATAATCCTCAGTAACCCGTAAACTCTCCCTAAACTCCCACATCTGACAAGAAGAGCATATCACTCTACTCAGGGCCACTTTTGCTTCTTTCAATCTACAGACCCAGAAAATAGCTCTCTTATTCCTCTACAAAACACTCCTCCAGGTTAAATTAATTCTTATGGCTTATATTCTAAGTTTATTCAAGAGACATATCTCAATAAAATATATAATCAAGAAAGAAACCTACTCTACTCACTACTGTAGACTGACTGTAAGGCCATGCAGAAGAAAAAGTAAAGGTCACTACTCTTAAGGCAAGAAAGAAAAAAGAAAAGTTTAAATATGTGAAGGTAGTATTAATTCTGGGTGATTATATGGATGATCTTTTTCCTTTAGAATGCATTTTTCCTTTAGAAAATAATCCATTGAGTTCCAATGATAGATTGGAACTCATAGAATCCTAACGCAAAGCAAAGTTGCCTACAGCAAAACTTTGCACTATTCCAAAAGTAAGCTAAATGGTTTTGGTTTTGGTTTATATCTTGGCTCTATTGATAAATGTACTATCAGTGAGTGTGTTGCAATGTAAAGTGAACATCATTCTGAAGAATCTGGTGGATTGCATACATGTAATATATGTAACTTGCACTAGATACCTCAAACTGAGCCAAAGTTGAAATCAGCTTCCTTCAACTGTGAAGAAGAAATTCTCTTCACAAGGTAACGTTTTTTAAAAAAACTATATAAATGTGATAGCATTTCAACAGTAATTTTTTTTGCTTTTTTAAAAAAATTCAATGCATACCCAAGTGGTCTGATACTGAACATGAAGATTACTTCATATCAAAAAATTACATCAAAATTGTCGAATGGTTTTAAAAAGTAAATGGCATTTTTGGAAGCTAAGAATGTGTAGTAGCTAAAGCTGCTTATGAAAGGATGACACTGATTTTCTATGTTGGGTTGGCCAAAACTCTTAATGATGCTTGGCTGTCTTTCATAAACTTCAATGAAATTGCAAAAACAATACCCTTCACATTGAGTTTTACTGGAGTCCTATCTGCATAGTAGACCTCTGCACTCTTCTAACCTTGATGTTGAGGGTATATGTCACTTTCATCTGTATGCTGCCTTTATTATTTTGATAAATCCAAAATGGCCATGTGTTTTCTGATTTTGGAGTATCCTGGGTATTTTGAATGCAAGATTTGGAAGTGCATTGAGATGTAGCAGAGAATTCTGTTCATACACATTGACTTCTTTTAGTACTTCACTGAAGTGAGTTAATCTGTAATCCTAGTTTCAAGTGGAGGAACGGGGAGGAGAAAGATAGGAAATGATCAAGACCCCATTAAGATGAGATCATCTTTGCATTGAACCTCAGGACAACGAGAGAGACATTTAAATAGATGTTCAATTCATGTCAGTTTTTACTGTGGAGAAAGAAATGGAGGGTAGAGAAATAACTGTTTAAAATATCAATACTTCACATTACAGAAGAGGTTGTGCTGGAAGTCTTAGAAAATATAAGAGGTGGATAAATCCCCAGGACCTGATCTAGTGTTTCCCACGATGTTGTGGGAAGTTAAGAAGGACATTGTAGGGCCCCCTGCAGAAATATTTGTATTATCTTTAACTATGGGTGAGATGCCAGATCACTGGAGAATGGCTAATTGTGCCTTTTTCCTTGCATCTCCTCTTAAGGGGAAAAGCATGGGAACTATAGACCTGTAACACTGACTTCAGGGGTGGTTAAGTTGGCAAGTCTGAAAGCTTTGCAATTAAGTGCATTTGGAGAGGCAAGGACTGACTAGGGATAATCAGCATAGCTTTGTGTGCAGGAAATCATGTCTCTCAAGTTGATTGAGATTTTTTTTGAGGAAGGAGCCAAGAAGACTTGAGGACAGAGTGGTAGATATTGTTTACTTGGAATTTAGTAAAGCCTTTGACAAGGTTCCATATGGTAGACTAATTAGTAAATTGGAATTCGGGGTGAGCCTGCCAATTGGATACAAAATTGGCTTAATAGCAGGAGGGGGTGGTGGAGGGTTGTTTCTTCAACTGGAGGCCAGTGATTAGTGATGGTCCACAGGGATCAATCCTGGATCTGTGTGTCATTTACATAAATGATTTAGATGAGAATAAAGGAGGCATGGTTACTAAGTTTGATTTCAAAACTGGTATCGTGACTGGTGACAAAGGTTATCTAAGATTACAAAGAGATCTTGATCAATTGGATCAATGGGCTGAGGAGTGACAGGAGTTTAATTTAGATAAATGTGAGGTATTGCCTTTTGGTAAAACGAACAAAGGCAGGACTTGTACAAATTAAAAGTAGGGCCTTGGGTAGTGTTGTAGAACAGAGGCAGAGGGGTTCAGGTACATATTCTTTAATGTTTGTCATATAAGGCGGTTAAAGTGTTTGGTGCATATGCCTTCATTGCTCAGACCTTTTTGAGTATAGGAGTTGAAGTCAGTTGCTGAGGTTGTACCAAGTGTTGGTGAAGCCTCATTTGGAGTACTGCCTAGTTCTGGCTGGTCTGTTAAAGGAAGGATATAAAGTTAGAGAGGATTCAGAAGAGTTATCAGGATGTTGCTGAGAATGGAGAGCTTCACTTCTAAAAAATATACTGGATAGAAAGGCTCTTTTCATTGGAGCTCAGAGGTTTATAAAATCATGAGGGGCATAAAGTGAATAGCAGGTGTCTTTTCCCTAGTGAATGATTCCAAAGCTAGAGGGCATATTTTTAAGGTGAGAGCTTTTAAAAAGAGGGTTTTCTTTAGTGTGGAGTGAACTGTGGAGGAGGTGGTGGATTTAGGTACTGTCAAATGTCTAAGATATTTTGATAAGTACATAAACGTTTGGAGGGATATGGGCCAAGTGCAGGTGGATGAAACCAGTTGAGTTTGACATTGTCCACATGGACTGGTTGGACTGAAGGCTGTGTTTGTGCTGTATGACCTACCCTAATCTTCCCAACCATGTAATTCAACTGCTCATCATTTTTTCTTTTTGTGCCTCTTCATTTTAGAATGCCTTCTTTTCACTAATTTTATTATAGGACACTTGGCTATGAAAGTTTGTATTTGGCGACATTAGTCCATGTGTACCATAATGTGGAGACTATCAAGTTTTCTCTAATGTACTTTAGATATGCAAAGTACCAAACCTGAGTTATTTTGGGTTATTCCACTAAACTACTACTTGTTTTATTTGATCTAGGTGAAAAATTCAGAAATTTTCATATCCTTCAGCCTCTGTGGATAAGTTACTGCCATTTATTAAGATACCTCTGGCTGATGAACAGGTAAACAAATGAAGACAAATTCTAATGCAGGATGCATTGGTTTTAAACATGGAGATTTTAAAGATCACCAATTTATAAAACATTTGCATCATAAGCAGATGTAAACTTGATTTTATGATAACACTCAATGGCTATAAGATCATATTCGTTAACCTCACTTTTACTGCTAATTCACTTACTTTGTTCAAAATCTGCATTTTAAGAGCTACTTAATTTTGCTTTTTTAAAATACTGCTTCATTGATCCTATTTGCTGTTTTTCTGTTTGCACACTCTGGTAGTCCCAGCTATTCAAGTCACCATTGGTCCCAGCAGAGTTTACTGAAGTCCCCCTCTCGAACTGCTTCCTCTGCCCATGAATAGAATGCCATTCTTCCCAAGCTAAGCTTTTGAGACATGCACTCAAACTCTGTTTTACTTATCCTAAGTCAGTGTTCCTGTGGCTCAAGTCGTAATCTAGATTATGTTGGTATTATTGTCTCTGACCACAACTAGTCTCATTTCTGCATTTTTCTTTTTTCTGTTCTTGAAAATAGCTTGAGACCTAAACACAACAGCCTTATTTTAAAGATTAGAAACAGTCTCACCATTGACCGCTTTTCCCAGCAGCCATGTCAGGTTATGGTTTGACTCCACTTCTGGTCCCATTGCAGGAAGGTCCTTGCTTATGATAAGGTGCCCAAATAATTTTCCCCACCCCTGTGCCAAATGCCCAGATATTCACTTGGCCATTCTCTCTCCATTCTTACTGTGTGTATTAACATATCTCCATAGAATCTTTCAATGAATGGAAAGTGACCAGTCCCAATACAGCTACCTGAGACAAACACTGACTGTACCCCCTCCAATCTACTGGGATGGGACCTCTACTATCTCTTTATCCCATGTATCTAAATCAATAAACACATTCTTTTTGCATGTTTGTCAAGGTACATATTTGGTGATCTGCAATTGCATCTAGTTACTGAAACTATTTGTAAAATGCCTCTTCAAATCAAAGATTTGCTATCTGACCTAACATTTTATTGTTTGAGGCAATCAGTGCAGTTGGTGATGAAGTAAATAATATAAATGTACAGTCGCTTGATCCACATGCTCTTCAGTGTATTCGGTTGCTAATGGTAAGTTTCTTCACCTTTCTTTTTGGTCAGAGCTGTCTAGTTGGAGTCCATTATCTAGCTAAATGTAAAGTTTGGTGTTCAGCATTTTCAAGCAAGGAAGGCAACAAGTGACTCTCAGAATCTGAATGTCATTTTCATCAATCATTAATGGAGATTTTGAATATTTCAAATTGCCAAAGGATGAGCTAGAAGTTAACATGAGCGCACAATGGACCAAAGATAATCATCTGGTCTTCAGCCTGAGCTATTTCATCACTGAATCTAATGAGTGTACTCCATCATGCAGAAGCTGCAATCTCCACAAGGCAAAAGTGAAACTATAGAAAATGAGTTGTGGTAGTGTTCCTTGCAAGCAGTCACATTAGTGCAAATGAGGGGTTTATTGGAGACTGTGTTCAGCCTCCTTGTCCGCAATTATATCTGCATTGGCTTTACCCAGGGACTCATCCGGTTGATCTTTGAGCACTTGTTGCAGATCTGCACGTCCTGCATAATAACCAAAAGATTTGATTCCTGAATGCGACGACTCTTGACAATTAATCAAGTAAAATACTAGCATAACCACTATATGTCCTCCTCCTTATCCAATCATAAGAAGGGAAATTTAATAATTTTTATCCTCCAACAGACATGACTGACTGCCTTGTGCAAAAAAGCCAAAAATAGTGCAAAACATGCCAACATTCTATGGAGAATTCATGTTTTTAAGTTTTTAGTATTTGTGTACATTAAAGAATTCAGAGTTGTGTTTTAGTCCAAGTATGAAATTGTTGAATCTTTCAGAAAGTCTATTTTCAATTAAAACAGGCTTTAAGTGTCAGTTTGAAACGATAGTGCCCTTCATTGGGAGAGAAAGAAGTTGTACAAAGAGTTTTGTAACCCCTAGGATCTTTGCAGTGGTTCATGTTGCTTGGAGTCAAAGATCTGTCCTAGAGATGTCATAACTTATCTCAACAGGTTGGCCCAAAGTAGTTGAATTACCTCTAAGTGGTCAAAGATCATCAAGAATTTGATTCTATAGAGTTTTTTTGCTCTGAACTTATTTTCTTTAGTGGCAGAAATGGACAGTTTTACCTCTTGAGCAAAAAAAAAATCATTAGTGATCTTTGTTTCAAATTGCATACTTCCATCTAATCCAAGATGTTGGTTCCCTTGCCTTAGTAAAATCTTGCCTCTGTCTTATGCAATAGCCTTCCTTCCACAGTTCTCTATAGTAGATTTTCAAAGTAAAGACCGTTCCCTCCGTGACTACCTGGTCAGGTCCACACCCGCCTACGACCCACCCTCCCATTCGGGCACTTTCCCCTGCCACCGCAGGAACTGTAAAACCTGTGCCCACACCTCCTCCCTCACCTCTATCCAAGGCCCTAAAGGAGCCTTCCACATCCATCAAAGTTTCACCTGCACATCCACCAATATCATTTATTGTATCCGTTGCTCCCGATGCGGTCTCCTCTACACTGGGGAGACTGGGCGCCTCCTAGCAGACCGCTTTAGGGAACATCTCCGAGACACCCGTACCAATCAACCAAACCGCCCCATGGCCCAACATTTCAACTCCCCCTCCCACTCTGCCGAGGACGTGGAGGTCCTGGGCCTCCTTCACCGCCGCTCCCTCACCACCAGACGCCTGGAGGAAGAACGCCTCATCTTCCACCTCGGAACACTTCAACCCCAGGGCATCAATGTGGACTTCAACAGCTTCCTCATTTCCCCTTCCCCCACCTCATCCTAGTTTCAAACTTCCAGCTCAGTTACTGTCTCCTTGACTTGTCCGACCTGCCTATCTTCTTTTCCACCTATCCACTCCACCCTCTCCTCCTTGACCTATCACCTTCATCTCCTCCCCCACTCACCCATTGTACTCTATGCTACTCTCTCCCCACCCCCACCCTCCTCTAGCTTATCTCTCCATGCTTCAGGCTCACTGCCTTTATTCCTGATGAAGGGCTTTTGCCCGAAACGTTGATTTCGCTGCTCGTTGGATGCTGCCTGAACTGCTGTGCTCTTCCAGCACCACTAATCCAGTGTTTGATTTTCAGCATCTGCAGTCATTGTTTTTACCTTTCAAAGTATCTCAACCTACTGATTTTTCATTTGTCCTAAAAGGTGACCCGTTACATTTCAGTGCCCTGCCCTAATTCTAGACTCAGTCACATGAAGAAACACTTCAATATCCACTTTAACACTGTTCAGCTTCTATACTTTGATTAGCAATCCATTGCTCTTTACTGCAGTGCTGAACAGACTGGTATGTCCATTCTCTGCTGTACAATGACCACCTCTTATCAGGAAGCAACAGTGTGTTGCACTATTTACAAATGACCCTTGTGAATAAAAAATAAACCTGTGTCTGACACGTAGCCAAATGCTTCCAACCTTCTGAGGTATTTGAAGTTGATTTTGCCATTAAATGTAGCTGTGGTTCAAAGTAGAATAAAAAATGAAGAGAAAATGAAAGGACTGCAAAAAGTGCTCAACTTTTTTTTAGAATCCTTTTGATTCTGTGTCAATGGATGCATACAGATTCCATTCACCAATAGAAAAATGGTAACTCAAGTGAATCTCTTTGGGCAGGTTATTTCTGACTCAATGTTTCTGGATAATACTATGGTGGACTTGTGTGCAGATAAAAGATTAAGACATTAGTGATTTTTTTTTTCTCCTGTTTTATCTGTGCTGGTCACTACCCCTTTTAAGGTAGTAAAGTTGGTTTTTATTGTAGAGAACAACTTGCAAAGTGTTTTTAGTATCAATAAATCTTGGTTATGTGATGTCAAAAGTTGTTTATATGCTTTAAGCAGAAAGTAAATAAGCAGCACTTTCACCAACCCCTGCAGCCTTTTCTTTTCACTCCTGTCTCCTTTCTGCTTTCTTTCCCCTTTTCCCACAACCCCCCCCACCCCAAAACAAACACCAGATATTTCATTTCCCTTTCTCAATGTCGCCCTCTCACTCCCTCCCCCCAAAAAACTTGAATGATTGAAGGAAAATCTGATTTATCCAAAGTTTGATCATACAAGTTATGGATATAGAGCTAGCAGGTTTACCACATCAATTTGGAACTGTCAACTGAGTGGCAGCATATGGAGTTTGAATTCTTGTGCCATTACTGTAAGGAGAAGAGATGCAATGTCCTATTGGTGGGAGGAACCAAGTGAGGGTATTCCCTCAGATAGAACCCTACCATGGACTAAAGGAAGAATGTAATTTCACAATTATAGTTCAGCTGACTTGTGCATAGTTTATAATTTTGATTAGTGCTCAACTTTACTGATTTTACATTTCTGAACTTTACCCCAACCATTTGTATATTAGCATGGTCAAACATCTGATGTGGGGTTGTGGAGGGAGGTAGTATAAACAAACCCAGAATGCTGAAACTACAAATGCTGGATAAGATTTCAGAAATAAGAATTGGAGGGCATGATCTTTGGTTTTTAAAGAACTAGTGTGGCATCTCTAAAAGATACAAGTAACAAGGTTGTTGAATGGGTGTTGAGTCTCCAAGTTCTAAGAAAACATTAACATGATCAAATGTGAGCTGTTATGATCCCAGCTGATGCTATTACTGGACAAGTTAAATCCCAAACCCAGATCTTGATGATCATGATTTGCTTTTAATAAAGTGGCCTTTAACTGAAGCATAAGCACACAATGCTGCAGATTTTGTAATAATGATCACACCAGTTTAAACAAGAAATTGTAACGATATACCTAGCCATCTGTTTACAATGCACATTTAAAGATTTAAAAACTCTCAGCAAAAGTATAATTCCAAAACATGAAATATAAAAAAAAACTTTGCATCTTGCGCTAAAATACCATTTGTACAATACTCAAACAAGCATCCCTATGTCTTAACCTTTTAGGTTTAAGTCACTTGTGACTTCAACTTTTAGACTGGGCCTGTAGATAATTTCTTTATTGAGCTATTTTGCACCTGATTTTTTAATGTACTGAGCTGTAAGTGCTGACCCCTTGCAGAGGTTACTTAGGACCCATGCTCACCTTGTGACTTTAACAGAACCATAGGTTAATGTACAAAAAGGTTATGCAACCCATCATGTCTACACTGACTAAATAAACTAGCTACTCATTCTAATCCCACTTCTTGTGCTATAGCAGGATTAGTGTTCTTCTGGTGCTGTTACAGGTTCTTCTTAAATGAATTGAGGGTTTCCACCTTAACCTCTGGACAGTGAAATCCAGATGACCATCTCTGGTTTTTAAAAAAAACTTTTCTCCTGCAACCTCTAATCCTTCTACTAATAAACTTCAAGCTGTCTGCTGGCAATTGACCTCCCTGTTCAGGAACACTGGTTTTGCCTGTCCAATCTATCCAAGCCCCCTCATTATTTTACACTTAATTAAGTCATTCCTTAGCCACCTCTGTTCTGCATGAAACATCTCCAACATATCTAGTTTTTTTTTTCTGCTGCTATTTTCAAGACTCTCCTCTTGAGCAATTTTGTTCTTTCTATAATGTGATGATCAGAACTGTAACCAGAACTCACTCTAGTGATGTTACCAATGTCTAGTGTTAACTCCTGGCTTTTTGTATTGTGTACGAAGAAAGGTCCCTTGAGACTCCTCTGCCATTGAATAAAATAATCTGTTTGTCTTTTGAATACCATATTGGGGGGGTTATGTTGACTTAATGGTATTATCTTTGAACTAATACAGAGACAAAGGTAATATTCTGGTGATCCAGGGTCATGACAGATGGTGGAATTTGAATTCAATAAAATGGAATTAAGAGTCTAATGACAATGAAACCATTGTCAGTTTTTAGAAAAGCCCATTTGGTTCACTAATTTCCTTTAGAAAGGAAATCAACTATCTATACCAGATCTGGTCTACATTTGACTGCCAACCAACAGCAACATGATTGATTCTGAACTGTTCTCTGGGCAATTAGGCATAGGAAATAAATGCTGGTCTATCCAGTGATGCCTTCATCTAGAGAGAAAATTTAAAAATCTCATTTCCCTCAATAACTTTTGATTCCGTTGCCTAACAAGACTCTACCCATCTGTCTTTTAAAAAGAAACCCATTGCTTTGCCTCCAGCTCACCAAATGAAGGAAAGCATTCTATATGCCTTATTCACCACCTTAACTACCTATCCTATCAATTTCAGGGACCTGTGGACATGTAACCCAAAGTCTGTCAATTTCTTCTACACCTCTCAATATCATCCTGTTTTATTATTATTCCCATGCTTTGATTGCCTTCCCCAAATACATAATCTCAACACAGATGCTGAAAACCACTTCTTCGTCCCTCACTGAATCCTTTCAAACTTACCAAACTCCCACTTCACACACTGTACAACCAAAGCACTACTCAGCACAGACAAGGCAGTGTTGAGGGTGACCTGTTTATGCTTCTTGAAAAAACAGTGGTTCAACCATGAAAAAACCAGTTTAAGTAGCTGTTACTTAAGTAACTTCACTCACAGTTTGTATCCTCCTGATCTAAGGCTGCAATAAAATTTATTTTTTCTTAGAATAATGTTTAATTACTAAATTAAAAAAAAAAGGTATTTAGTTTAAAAAATGTCCCTGTGACTCTCATTCATCCGTTCTGTGTTTATACAGAGAAAACTTCAATTTTTCAATATCCTCAAAATTGATTAAAGCTCTTGTTGGACCACAATTAGAACATTGTGTACAATTCTGGTCATCACTATTCAAAAAGGATGTGAAAGACTTTGAGATGATGCAGAAGAGATTTATAAGCAGGGTACAAGGGATGAGGATAGTAGCTACATGGTTATATTGGAGACGCTGGTGTTCTCTCCAGAACAATGGAGATGAGGAGAGGTTTGATATGAGTGTACAATGTTGAATGAGAGGTTTAAATAGAGAGACAATGATACAATAATCATGCTAATGATACAAACACTAAGACAAAGGTTTAAAATTTTGGACAACAGATACAGGTGGGAATGTGAAGTAATTTTTTTCTCTCACATAGTAAGTGATGACCTTGAATTTACTACCCAGTAAGATGCCTAGTCTTCCAAGAGGAAGAAGGAAGCTTACTTAAGGTTGAGGAGGCAAGGATCAGACAGGACTCTAAAGGATTACAAGGTAGCCAGGAAGGAACTGAAGAATGGACTGAGAAGAGCTAGAAGGGGGCATGAACAAGGTTTCGCAGGTAGGATTAAGGTAGACCCCAAGGCATTTTCCACTTGTGTGAGGAACAAGGGGATGGACAGACTGAAGATAGAGTTTATCAGGAATAGTGGAGGGAACTTGTGCCTGGAGTCAGAGGAGGAACACAAAGTCCTTAATGAATACTTTGCTTCAGTATTCACTACTGAAAGAGACCTTGTCATTTGTGAGGACGGTGCAAAACTGGCTGATATGCTCAAACAGGTCTGATAAAGTTCCCCATGATAGGCTCATTCAGAATGTAAGGAGGCATGGGATACAGGGAAATCTGGCTGTCTGGAATTGGTTGACCCATAGAGTGTGGTAGTAGGTGGAAAGTATTCAGCCTGGAGCTTTTGGTGACCAGTGGTGTTCCACAGAGATCTGTTCTGGGACCTCTGCACTTTGTGATTTTTATAAATGACTGATGACGAAGTGGAAGGGTGGGTTAATAAACTTGCTGATGACATGAAGGTTGGTGGAGTCGTGGGTAGTGTGGAGGTCTGTTGTTGGTTGCAACGGGAAATTGACAGGATGCAGAACTGGACTGTGTTCAGTTCTGGTCGCCTCATTATAGGAAGGATTTGGAAGCTTTAAAGAGGGTGCAGAGCAGATTTACCAGGATGCTGCCTGGACTGGAGGGCATTTCTTATGAAGAAAGGTTGAGGGAGCTAAGGATTTTCTTATTGGAGCGAAGAAGGGTGTGAGGTGCCTTGGTAGAGGTTCACAAGATGAGAGGCATAAATAGAGTGGGGTAGCCAGAGACGTTTTCCCAGGGCAGAAATGGCTATCACAAGGGGACATAATTTTAAGGTGATTGGAGGAAGGTTTAGGTGAGGTGTCAGATGTCGGTCCTTTATACAGAGTGTGGTGCCTGTGTGGAATGTACTGCCAATGGTGCTCGAAGAGTCAGATACATTAGGGAGGTTTAAGCGACTCTTGGTTAGGCACAGGGAAGATAGTACACTGAAGGGTATGTAGATTATTTTGATCTTAGTAGGATAAAAGGTCGGCACAACATCAAAGGCGAAAGGGCCTGTACTGTGCTGTACTGTTCTATGTTCATACTGGAAGCAAAGACAGTAGATGTTTTCAGAAGGCAATTGGATGGACAGGTGAAAGAAATAGTATTGTAGAGCTAGGTGAAATAACCCCACAAAGGCCAGTATCCCGTCACCAAGTCACCCTTTATTTACACATGGAGACTCCTTGACACTGATCCAGCTCCCTCCGAGCCAACTCAAGTGAACAGAATGGCTGATATTCCGGTTTTTTTTTCTTTTTCTTTTTTCAGAACTTCTGACACTCCTGTTTTTTTTATCTTTTCTTTCTTCCCCACACTACCGTCTGACAACAGTAGTGCTTATTTTTTCCCCGCACCCATGTCTTGTGTGTGCAGGTGTTGGACACAGTGAAAAACAAGGGTGTAAAGCTTTCTTTATATTCCACCACCAGGAAGAAAGGAAACATCCGAGTGACCAGTGACAAGCAGTGTCCTTCTCAGAGGGCATTGCTGCATGATCAAACAGTGAAGGGGAGGGCACGGATTAAATCAAAATAGAGTTGGAGGGGGACATTCTTGTTTATTTTTTCTTTTTTTTTATTATTACGCCCACACTGCCGCCTAACTGCGGTAGTGCTTATTTTTTCCCCAGCACCCATGTTGTGCGTGCAGGTGTGAGACACAGTGAAAGAACAAAGTGTATGAATTTTTATTCAGTTTCCACCACCCGGAAGAAAAGAAACACCCAAGTGGCCAGTGACCAGCAGTGCCTTCACATCAAAGAGCAATGCTACGTGATCAAACAGTGAAGGGGAGGGCAGGGATTAAATCAAAATAGAATTGGAGGGGGACATTCCTGCTTCTCTTTCAGGCAGGGTTCCTCAATTGGACCAGATTAACAACCCTAATCAGGGAACTCATATTCTAGGAGGTCCACCTGGCTGACCCTGTTATAATCACTACATCCCTCTACCCCCCCCCCACCCCACCGAGTCTGAGGACAAAGACCAGATTTTATTTTTGTATCTCCTCCTGGGGCATTTTAGCACCGGGGTCAGGTTCCTCTAACGCTGTCTCCAATATGGACAAACAATGTATTCCAGATTTCCACCACTGTCTGGACCCTCTGTTGCTCAAATCCCCTTGAAACCTTTTGCTCTTCATCTTAAAATTTGTCATCTTGTTATTGACCTTGCAACTAAGGGGAACAGCTGCTTCCTGTCCATCTTGTCCATGCCCGTTGTAATCTTCTCCATCTCCAGCAGGTCCTCTATCAGCTTTCTCTGCTCCAAACAAAAAACCGAAGCCTATCCAGCCTCTCTTCAGAACTAAACTGCTCCGTCCAGGCAACATCCTGATAAATCTCTTCTGCATCCCCTCCAATGCTATCACACCCTTCCTATAGTTTGGCAAGTAGAACTGCAAACTTTTCCAGCTGTAACCTAGCCAAAATTTTGTTCATCCCCAACATACCCTCCCTGCTCTTGTCATCTGTGCCATGAGTGATAAAGGCAAGTGTCCCAAATGCCTTGTTAACATTCCCTATTAACCTGTCCTGCCACCTTCAGGGATGTGGACGATCACTCCAAGATCCCTCTGTTCTCCTGTGCTGCTTCATGTCCTGGTTTACATTGAGTACTCCCTTCTCTTTTTTACTACTTCCAAGGGGCATCTCATCTCACTTTTCAGAGTTAAATTCCATCTGCTACCAAATTGCCCATCTGACCAACCTGTCTAAACTTCCAAAAACCTATGACCTTCTTCCTCATTATTAAGCAGAGTAAGCAACATGTGGAGGGTCGGCAGGGCTTAGCAATCCCATGACTACTGGATCAAACAGAGGTGTGTAAGACTCTGGAGGACATAGATAGGGTGGATAGCAAGTTACCTTTTCCATGAGTAAAAAGATCAATAACCAAGAGGCATAGATTTAAGAGGTGGAGCATATGGACCACCTGCAAACTCGCAAACTATGTGGGAGCAAAAAATACCTAGCTCCTCAACTGTCTTTCTGACTGTTCCAGAACAATTGAATTCTCCCTCTCTGTTAAGCATTGAAGAGACCTCAGAATCTGAGTTGGACATGATAGACATTGCCGTCTTGATACTTTTTGTTCCTGAAGAGAAGAATGAATTTCTTCAGAGATGCTATAGGTGCAAGAGGTGAGCTTACATGCCTACTAAATATTGGGAAGATTGAAGGCATTGCTTCTGCTCTCCTCTTCCAAACTCTGTTCCCTATTCCTCTTCCTGGGAATGTTGTGAAACTAAGCCAATCTGTTCACAACTTTGGTGTTATACTTGATCTTGAGAGGAATTTCCATAGTCCTATTCAGAGTATCTTTTTGATTGCTCTTTCCCACCAACAGTAACAATACGTGATTTCATCCACTTCAACTGACCAACTTCTGAAACTCTCTCATTCATGGTTTGATTACTTCTAGACATGACTATTTAAATGTCTCTCATTAATTAAGCCCCAAACTCTGGAATTCCCACTGTATACTTGATTTTTTTCAATTAAGACAGTTCTTAAAGCCTCCCTGGTTGACTGGGTTTTTGATTAGTTGATCTCATGTCTACTTGTCTGGCTCAGTGTCATTCTTTGTTAATAACCCTCTTGTTGGAACATAGCATTACATGAAAGATGCTTTATTAATATAAATTATTATTAGTGAAAGGGTTGAGAAGAAGAAAACACCAACTTAAGGTGATTGGCAGAAGCACTGTGATTGGATGTAAAATCTTTTATGCACCAAGTGCTTAGGTTCTGCAATATACTGCCTGAGTGTGTGGTGGAGGTAGATTCATTGTGGCTTTCAAAAGAGCATTAATAATTACAGCGGAAGACTTTGCAGTGTTTTGTTGAAAAACACAAGCGGTTTGGAATTAGGCTAATTAGTTTTGCTGAGAGCTGACATAAAGACAATAAGGCAAAGGCCATCTTTTGGGTTGTATACAATCAAGAAGCAGGACTTTTCAGATGGTAGCGCTTCCCAGCCTGCTCCCTGAAGAGTCACTGAATGCATTCTCACCTATCATAACAGCTCCCAAGAGTAACCTAACTTTGAGGAGTATTAATTGACTTAAACAAGATTTTTCATCCCCGACTTGGTCAGAAATTCCACTTCACAGAGCTGCCAACCAATCTAATTGGTCATTAGTTCCATAGCATCAACAATGCCAATAGCAGCCAGAACCAGGTCTGGAACTGCAAAAATGCTCCCAGATCTAGGCAAATATGAACAGTTCCACTATGGTAGTGTGGAGCGGGACAGGGTGCGGAATACCTTGAGGATGAGTGGGTTCAAGGATTTGATGGAGAGGCTAGAGAGAGAGGAAAGACCATGGTAACAGTATTAGATGGTGAGGAACCAGATGTGAAAAGGAGCTTCTTGAGAAAGGCACCCCAACTTTGTGTCTGAGCATGAGCAGAATGATTTGCTTGGCCTCCTCCTTACTCCTGAGTTCTTTATCAGATTTTGAGGGTGGGATGGGAAAGGCCACCTGGGGAACTTTACAGGCTCTCTCTAACTACAAAGCAGCCAATGGGGGGGGCTGTGGAATTCTACCCCATGCTAATAAACAAAAGGAATGTTAATGCTTGTGGCTGAGGGCCCACCTGTCAACAATGTACACTGGTAAACCAAAACGCAGCACAAGATGCCAGAATAGGAGGAATACAAGACCAGAGGGTTGTCAGGCTAAAGGAGATTAGAGATATTGGAGGGCTCAGACCATGGAAAGATTTGAAAAAGAGGATTTGTTTGTCAGCTGCACAGGTGTAACAGGCAAAAATGACCTTTCTATGAAATTAGGATACAGTCAACAAATTGTGGAAAAATAGAAAGATACTGAAATGGTTTTAATGTGAACGTACAGTATATTGAGCCCTGGATTTTCTAACCTTTTTTAGTTTCTTTTGAACGGATTTTCCCAACAGATGACCATTACAAGTGTTTGGAGCACCATCCGAACCAAGTCTATAAGAACTGCATGTCAGAAAATACTCCAGCAAGAGAGAACTTGTACTAGAAATTTCTTCGTTAACATTTTGGCTGCAATTATATTTAAATTTTAATATTCAGTTATTTGAAATTTCTTTATACTGAGATACACAACAGAAACTTCCTGTGATGTTGACATACATCACCACATTGGTTACGATGGACTCAGGAATTAGAGTTCAATGGAGGGTATGAAATAAAGTTCAAAAAGGGAATAGAAAATAACAGATGACATACCTGATAAAGATTGTTTGGAATCAATAAGCCAGTAATGTTAAAAGAATTATTGATGAGAACCAGTGAGCTGTATGTTCTTTTTGAATGCTTACGTTGATAGTATGGCTCACAATATGCCGAGGGGGTGACATTATAGAGGTTTATTAAAATCATGAGGAGCATGGATAGGGTAAATAGCCAAGGTCTTTTCCCTTAAGTAGGGGAGTCCAATTCTAAAGGCGGTTTAAGGTGAGAGGGAAAAGATTCAAAAGGGATTTTGGGGCTTTTTTGCGCAGAGGGTGGTTCATGTGTGGAATGAGCTGGCAGAGGAAATGATGGAAGCTGATACAATTATAACATTTAAAAGGCATGTGGCAGGGTATATGAATAGGAAGGGTTTAGAGGGATATGGGCCAAATGCTGCTTAATGGGACTACATTAGTTCAGGATAACTGGTCTTCATGGACAAATTGGATTGAGGGGTCTATTTCTGTGCTATACAACTCTATAACTTATTATTTGGAGACATATGTGCAGTGTAGAAAAAAATGAATTTTAATTTTTGGTGCTGTGCGTCTGACACAGTTTTTAAAATAAAATCATACATTTAACTTTGAACTGAAAGCTACAAACAGTTGAAGAAATTGTGTAATTAAAGTGAAATGACTACCAAGCCCCTTGGGAGATGATTAAGGCATTTGCTGGCTTGAGTTTTACAACTCAGGACAGGTTGACAGAAAAAGATTGACATATATCGTTCACGATAAAAGCACTGTTAATAGCAGTCTCCAAAAAGAGGAGAGTGTCTCGGGAGGGTGGGGGAGGGAAATGTCTGATGTTTTCTTCAAAGCAACTTAAGAAGCAGAAGACATTGGCGTTATTAGAGGCGAAGGCATCTTACAAGACTGTCAGACATAAGTTTGTAGAACTCTGGTTCAGAAGTGTTCGTGACTTGAGTTAACTGCTTATTTAAAAGTTTTGGGGAGATACATTAATTGAAGAAAATAGAAACAAGTGAATATTTAAAAATTTACCAAAGAAGAAATTAAGCCTTGCTAGATGAGCAAGAAGCTTGAACATTAATATGAACAATTCTTCACAGAGGTTTGTCTTTTTAAGGTAGTGCTGGTTGAACAGGATTAATTTTTCTTCCTGATGTTTGAAATGTGTATTTCAATTATTCTTGAGTATAGTTTGTGTATTCTTTGTGCAATAAACTTTAATGTACTTTTGAACAAAAGAACATGAGACATCTTGTGAATTTGTTTAGTGACTGACTTTCATGGTAAACAAAACAAAATCAGTCTAGGATTATTCAGTGTCACCATCAGCTGAGATCTTAGTAACATACAGAATAGAAAAGCACCTACATTTCTGTTTATTAGGCTATAAGCACAATTCTGGGACAATGGTCTAGAGATAATTGAACAAAAAGCTATAAATCTCCTGACTAGCCATTTCCCTTTATCCAATTAAAATGATAGAATAATCAACTACAGACATCAGCATCATGTATAAATTCACAAAATGTAAGAATTCTCGCTTCAACACATGAAGTCCAACTTCGGATGAACAATTATTTATTTGTACAAAGTCAATTAACAGTTCTCACACGTGGACCTGTTCCCTACATTCTAGATGTGTTTTTAATATAAGTAAATATGTGTTCCACCTCTCATTAGACGGTTAACTTGCCCAGTATGCAGATTCCTTCCATTATGTGCAATCCTAAAGTACTGCCTCAAAACCCCTCTCAAAGATGCTTTGGTGTATGTGGATTTACATTCTTCTCATAATTAATAGGTAACTTATCAAATATCTTTACTAATGGTTTAAAAAGCTAAATAGTGAGGTAATAGTGTCTTCCCATCTTTTAAAAGTTTCAAATTAAAAATTATGGTTTTCATTTAGAGAATGAGACTGGTTCAATCATCCTAACAGAGGATGTGATTCGTCCAGTTCATTTTCTTTATGATCCCCAAAACATCTGATGCCGTAGCATCCAATAACTTTGAGATATTAATTCCCTAGCAACTTTCATGAGTTCACATTTTAAGACATCTTCTGTAACAACTAAAAGCTGATTAATATATTATCCAAGTAAAATTTAATCTAGAGAAAAGGTACTTTTTAACTTTAAAAAAAAAAGACCTTGTTTCAAATTATACTACACACTGGAAATGTTTAAAATCGCGGCTCCTCCTGGATTGGCTCACTACTAAGATTCCCAGCTGATGGTGACACTGAATAATCCTTGACTGATTTTTTTTGTTTAAAATGAAAGTCAGTCACTAAACAAATTCACAAGCTGTATCTTATGCTCTTTTGTTCAAAGTACATTAAAGTTTATTACACACAGAAAACAAACTATATTCGAGAATAATTGAAACACACTGAAAAAAAGTCCTCTTTGCTCAATCTTGAGCATACTCAAATGGACTTCCAATAGCAGAGCGCACTCCAGCAATTTTTTATTCTTCAACTGTCCACAAATCTCAATTCATTGAGCTCAGAATCAATTATCACCAGCACTCTGTGTCTGGTGATTAACCTATGACATTTCTTTCACGTGGGATAGAAGCACCCATTTGTGGTTTTCGTTCCAAAACACACGGACTCAGAGTTTGCATGCAACAAAGCCACCTGCCGTCTCCATTATGCCAAAGTGTCAAAATTACTAAAAGGTCTACAACCCCAAAGCAACTAAATCACGTGGGCCAGGCAGATTGCCTTAAAACATGATACACCCCTTCAAACTACTCCATTATACCATGAATTAAAGGAGACCAGACAAAAAAAAATCTTAAATCCAGTATTTATAATACTTTCAAAAAGTGATAGTAGGCAAAATCTAATTTGCCATTCTCTGAAAGTAACATGCAGCATGGTGGCTCAGTGGTTAGCACTGCTGCCTCACAGCACCAGGAACCTGTGTTTGATTCCTGCTCAGGCGATTGTCTGTGTGGCGTTTGCACTCTCCCTGTGTCTGCATAGGTTTCCTCCTAGTCCAAAGACGTGCAGATCAGACAAATTGGTCATGTTAAATTGCCCATAGTATTAAGTGCATTAGTCAGGGTTAAATATAGGGTGGGAAGGGGGAGGGAGAGAATGGGTCTGGGTGAGCTACTGTTCAGAGGGTTGGTGTGAACTTGGGATAAATAGTCTGTTTCCATAGTGTAGGAAATCTAATCTAATCATAACATCAACTCCTCTTAGATTTTGGATGAATGAAAATAATCCAGTGTGAAGAGTGTTTAACATTTTGTAATCATAGGTCATCCAAAAACACTTCAGAGGTTCTGGAGTGCTTTGTAAAATGAGGGCACTGTTGTAGGGGAGGATCACAACAAGACCCCAGAAATCAATAATGAGAAATGGCCGGTTCATCTGTTGTCATGTTGGAAGTTGCATGTTAGCTGGGACACATGCACACACTGCTGTGCCTTTCACAATATTACCTGGAATGCCTGCTTATGGGCAGATGGTACCTAACTGTAATGTGCCCATCCCTCCTCAATGACAATGTGGCTTTTCTACTCAAGACATTAAATTGGACTTTCTTCTGACTCAGAAAATGCTTTTATGCAGTAACTTCTACAACTTCAAACACCAAATAGACCAGTGCTTAGGTAGCTTGCTAAAATCTAAGAAATGCGACAGCACATTTGTAGATAGCTTGATCCACAAACACAGCCCCATTTTAGTAAAATGAAAGCAAATGCTTTGATTCAAAGAGTATGGTGCTGGAAAAGTACAGCTGGTCAGGAGAGTCACCGTTTCCAGTATAAGCGGTTCATGAAGAATGAGGGAGATAAAGGCGGCGGGGGGGGGGGGGGGGGGGGGGGGGGGGCAGAAATGGTGGGGGGTGTGGAGCTGGTGGGAACATAATTGGGAATGTGATAGGTAGATGAAGGTGGAGGTGAAAGTATGAGAGTCAAAGAGAAGGGTGGAGCAGTTGGTGGGAAGGAAGATGTGGGATGCCAACTTGCAGAAAGTTTCAGGGAACATCTCTGGCATGCCATATTGCAGAAAGTTTCAGGGAATATCTCTAGGACAAGCGCACCAAACAATGCCGCCACCCTCTGGCCAAATATTTTAACTCCCCCAACCCACTTCACCAAGGACATGCAAGTCCTGGGCCTCCACCACCACCAAACTCCAGCCACCCGAGGCCTGGAGGAAGAACTGCCTTTGGACTTTCCAACCACACAGGATCAATGTGGATTTCACAAAGTACACCTCCACCAACCTTATCCCAGATCCAAACTTCCAACTCAGCATTACCCCCTTGAACTATCCCATCCGTCTTCCCACCTATCTACTCCACCCTATCACCTTCATCTACCCATTCCCAGCTATCTTACACCCCAAGACCCACCCCCCTATTTATCTCTCAGCTCCTTCTCTCCACTTTCCTGGTGAAGGACTTATGCCCAAAATATGGATTCTCCTCCTTCTTGATGCTGCCTGACTTGCTGTGCTTTTCCAGCACCACACACACACACACACACACACACACACACACACCAGTCCTCACTTTTCTGCTAGTTGAAAATACTTTGAATGCTGTGCATTCATATAAAACCAAAATATGCACAAAATCTCAGATCTTACAGAATAGTTCTGAGCAAGAAAGAATTGAAGCTTCCAATCCATGGAGTCCTGGCACTAGTACTGGAGGATGTGGGGTCTGTATCTTTGGGATATTCTACATCTGTGCAGTTCACTAAAATTCTGGCTCCAGCATAACCAGGGAAGTGGAGTGTGCTTAAGTAATGGGGTTAATGGATCAAATTTAGGAAAATGTGGTAGAGAAAAGGCAAGATTGATTTTACCTCCTGCACAATACTCTTTTTAAGTGTAAATCAATAGATAAGGCCAGAGGTTACAAAAGATAAAAAGGGCAAAACTAAAGACTATAGACTAAAAACTAAAGAATGCGCATAGGATTCAAGGCAAAACAGATGAACAAATGAGTCCAGGTTGACAGATTTGAGACCTGAACAGACTTTAGGAAGGGCAGGAAGCTAGGGAAAGCTGGAGGAGTGATTCTCTTAATTATTCAGTATTGGATCATGCCTCTCTGTTGAGCTAAATTCATGAAATCTGGATGAAGAGATTTAGGCAGATGAGAAATAATAACATCAAATCACTTGTGGGAGTTACATACATGACTAACAGTAATCACATACTGTAATGAATGGAGTATGAAAGAAGCTTCACAAAAGCATTGATAATCATGGGCAAATCAAGTTAAAGGATAAGTCACTTCAGCTTTCCCTGAGCCCAGGAGCTGTTAACTGAACTGTGATGAACCTTGCCTGAATTTAGTTCTGTTTCAAGATGCATGGCTTCGGCCACTGATGTCGGTACCATGGAGGGGTGACTTATACATGAAAGATACAAAACTTTTCACTGTCAAAATAAAATTCTATTCTAAAAAATATAGCAGATATTGAAGGGAATATTTCAGAATACACAATAGTTACGCTCTATAGCAGTGAAAAAAGTCCAAGCAGAGGAGCCACCATTCATGATTAACTAAAAAAAGATAAAACCAACTTAAAAAAAGTTCCATTGGCACAAAGATCACAAGATTGGGCAGAATACAAAAAAAAATTAAAATGAGAAAAGACTCAAGTATGAAAGAAAGCCAGAAATATAGGGACATTCTATAGATGTTTGCAAAAAAAAAAGCGTTCACATTGAGTGTGTTGGTTATGAAGAAAATAAATCTAGGACATTAGCAAGGGAGATGGCAGATGAAATGAACATTTTACATTGGTCTTCACTAAACAGGATACAGGAAAATCCCAGTACAGCAGTAAATTAGATAATGAGAGGGAGGAAGGAACTCGAGCAAGTGACAAATTAACAAGGTGGTGTTACTGAGCAAACTGTTGACACCACAAGCTGACAGTTTTCAGGTCCTGATGAGCTTCATCCCAGGGTCTTCACAAGAGGTAGCTAGTGAGATTGCTAATACTCACCTTCATTTGAATTCTTCAAAACTCAAGGTTCATGCAAGGTTCTTTTAGGTTAGAAATACACACTAGCGTAGAGAAGATATTATAAATTAAAGGCATTAGAGCAGGGTACTTCAACAAATTCAATGTAACCAAAGTCAACATGGTTTTGTGAAAGGAAAACTGTTGAACCAATTTACTGGAGTTCTTTGAAGAATTAAGATGCTTGGATAAAAGAAAACCAGTGGATGTATTGTATTTCCAGAAGACATTTGGTAAGATGCCACAAATATTTTTGGCAGCAATACATTTGCTAAAACCAATGCTCTGGTGGTGACTGCTGATTATTTCTGAAGTGTATGAAGCCTACATTTAAAAGAAGTTCTATTTTTACACTTCTTCTAACTCAATATACTCTTTCATTAATGTTTATTAGGTATCTGTCACTTTGTTAAAATGAGATATTCTGAGTGCACGTTCTCCTCGGTGTCAACAAGGACAGCCTATCAGCTAATAGCAAGCTACAGGCAGAAATGGGCTATTTTCTGGTGTGTGTAAAACCCTTTATAAATGATACAAATGACTTTGAAGTGACTGAAGGTATAGTTTCTACATTTGCAGATAACACAAGGTGAGTAGGTTAAGGACTGGCAAAGGAATTTAATGGGAAAAAAGTGTAAAATGTCAATTTTGACAGGGAAAAAAAGGCCTATTTAAATGGTGAGTGACTGCAGAGCTGAGATGCAGAGGGACCTGGTGCCCTAGTGCATGAATCACAAAGTTATATGTAAATACAAAGTAATTAGGATATCTAATGGAAAGTTGATTCAAGAAACTGAATAAAGACACACCTGTACTTCAGTATTACAGGTCAATGGCAAAAATCACACCTGGTGTATTGCACACAGTATTGGTCTCATCACACAAAAAAATCAAGGTATTGGAATGGGTGGGGTGCCTTATATGAAAAAGGTGTATAGGCAAGGCTATCATCCATTGAAGTTTCAAAGAGTAGATAGGGATCAACAGATCTCCTCTGATCTGACAGCATTTGGCCCATTTCCCTGTAAACCATTCCTATTCAAGTACCCACCCAGATGCCTTTTAAATGTTCCAATTGAAACCAGCTCAACTTCCTCTGGCAGCTCATTCCGTAGACACACCACCCTCTGAAGGAAAACATTACCCCTCAGGCCCTTTTTAAAATATCTTTTCCCTCTCACCTTAAATCATTGCCCTCTAGTTTTGGAATCTGCTACCCTGGGAAAAAGATCTTGGCTATTGACCCCACCCATGCCCCTCATGATTTTATAATCCTTAGTGAGTTTTGAGAAGATTTGTAGCTCAGGTTGAGGTTCTGGACGTAGGTTTTCTCACTGAGCTGGAAGGTTCGTTTTCAGATGTTTCATCGCCATACTAGATATCATTAGTGAGCTTCCGGATGAAGCACTGGTGGCATGGCCCACTTTCTATTTGTGTTTGGATTTCCTTGGGTTGGTGATGTCATTTCCTGTTCTTTTTCTCCAGGGGGTGGTAAATGGGATCCAAGTCAAATGTATTTGTTGAGAAGAGTTCCTGTCAGAATGCCATGCTTCTATGAATTCTCGTGCATGCCTCTGTTTGGCTTGTTCTAGGATGGATGTGTTGTCCCTGTCGAAGTAGTGTCCTTCCTCATCTGTATGCAAGGATACTAGTGAGAGTGGGTCATGCCTTTTTGTGGTTAGTACTAGCTACAAAAAGACATGAGCCACTCTCACTAGTATCCTTGCATAGAGGAGGAAGAACACCACTTCGACTGGGACAACACATCCACCCTAGAACAAGACAAACCAAACAGACACACAAGAATTCCTAGAAGCTTGGCATTCCAACCAGAACTCTATCAACAAACACATTGACTTGGATCCCATTTACCACCCCTTGAGAAAAAGAACAGGATATATGACATCACCAACCCAAGATGATCTAAACACGTAAATAGAAAGTGGGCCATGCCACCAGCGCTTCATCCGGAAGCTCACTGATGATGTTACTAATATGGTGACGAAACACCTGAAAATGAATCTTTATAATCCTTAAGGTCACCCATTAGCCTCTGATGCTCCAGGAGTAAAAGTCCCAACCTATTCAGCCTCTCCCTATAATTCAAACCCTCCAGTCCAGGCACCATCCTCCCATGTTTGACCAAAGCTCAAACCTCTGGAATGGAAATTAAACCCACAATCTAATCCATACATGAGGTCCTACCAAGTTCAAAGAAAATTGCTAGCCATGAGTATTTCCACTTAGTGACTAACAGTCACTGGATGGAAAAAAATAGGCTTCTCAAACACCAAATTATGATTAGAAACATCCACTGAGAACAAAAGCAAATTGCAAATATTAAACAATTTCTACTATATTACTATGGGAGGAAACAATCAATTCTTAAGCTTGGAATGTGAACCACTGAAAGCACATTTCAAACTTTTGTACAAAACAATTCAAAGTAGGCAGCATTATTCCAGTTCAATTCAAATCAAGAGGTCTCATCAACTCTCCCTCCCAGGACAGGCAGGTCCTGGGCCTCCCCCATTGCCAAACTCTAACCACGCGACACTTGGAGGAAGAACACCTTATCTTCTGCCATGGAACTCTGCAACCACACAGGATTAATGCGGATTTCACTAGTTTCCTCATTTCCCCTCCCCCCCCCCCCACTTTATCCCAGTTCCAAGCTTCCAACTCAGCACCGCCCTCTTGACCTGTCCATAGTCTTTCCCATCTTTCTGCTCCACCCTCCTCTTCAACCTATCACCTTCTCCCCTACCTTCATCTACTTATTGCATTCTCTGCTACCTGCGCACCCCCCCCCACCACACCCACCTCCCATTTATCTCAACCTCCCACCCCCCAGCCAACATGTTTCATTCCTGATGATCCTCCTGCTCCTCGGATGCTGCCTGACCTGCTGTGCTTTTCCAGCACCATACTCAATGTCACATATCAATCTCAAAACGTCCACTTCATTCACTCTTCCATTCCTCCCCTTCTAAATGTGGGACCATTCCAGTCTGTACTTCTGATCTATGCCAAAGGTTTCTCTATTGCTCAACACTCCCATGTAAGACTGAAAATAATCCCACTGACCTATGTGGTCACATGATGTATCATGAAATAAGTCACAGCATTTTCAAAGTACATTGCATTTATAAATAACTTAGAATTTACCAGCACAAGGTTTATTGATTAATGAGTGCAGCTTTGCTGTATATTCATAATTATATGGAATCCACACATTTCAGTAGCTGTAGAATCATGTTCCACTTTTGTCGCCAGTCAGCTCCTTAGCCTGCAACATACTTGGGGATTAGTATTTTTGAAAGGTTTAATCCCAATAACAATTAATTGCGATATATTTCTGTACTACTATAGTGCAAATTTGCATAAGACCTTAAATACTCAACTGTGTTTTATTACAAAAAGATAAATGGAACATGACTCTGAAGCTTGCCAATGTCAATTTCTGATTTCTATTTATTTGGACAGGAAAAACTACACTTCTGTTACAAGATATTGGATACCAGCTCTTTATATGGTAAATCCATATTCACCAATTATCAAGACATTTTTATTATTGATTAGTGTACGATAAGTACTGTGCAAAATAGTCTGCTTTTAACAAAGTTGATACTAATTACATTATTGAGCAGGAGGGAATTATATGCAGAGAAATGGAGGAAAAAAGGCCTTTTTTTAAAATGGACTGATTTGAAACTTTCACCCCATACTGCATTTTGTTTTTCCAAAAATGAGGCACAATAGTAGATTCATTTGTCCTGAAAAGCTATAGGCACACAGCTAATCATATATTACTGTCAGCTTTGCTACTTAATTTGAGAACATCTACTGAAGCCAATGAAGTAAGCAAATAAAATGTGCTGCTGCCTCAAATTAATTTGACTAAATTCACATGTTTAATTTATTTATAGCCCCCATCTCTAACCATACCAAATTTGGGGTCCTGTGATTCAGCCCACTGTACCCTATTAGCAGTAAGTGTACTATCAGTCACCTGCGGTCCATTCCATCAACTCCTCCAATTCCTCTGGCCTTCAAACATCTTCCTCTAAACCAATCTCTTGGTTAGTGTTTCAATGACTTGGCGTTCTTTGTTTTTAAGAAATCTAAAGCCATGGGATCTTAGGTTGTAGTATGCACTTCTAGATATATGAACACACCGGTGATCGCTTTTTAAATGCCGTTTTCCCATCAACATCTCACCAATGAAAAAAAAATGATCAGGTGAGTAGCATGTTGATTCAAACCAAATTCATAGCCATTGCCCAATGATTCCATAAAAATAAATGTCTGTCCATACTTTTAATTGATTCCATTACTGAACAATTGACTGCATCCACAATGACCACCACTGCAAACGTCAATCTATTCAAATTTCATACAGGGAGCTTTTGCCATACATTCAGCAGACTGCACATCATTTTCAGCAAATGGCTGTTACACGTGTCACAGCTAAACAAAAGTCAGCCCCAAAATTCGTCAAACAGCCAAATATTTAACAGTGCATACAAATGATTCTAATTTTTTCAAAACTTTTAATTTGAACAAACATTTTAACAGATGACTCAATTTTGGACTTCAGAAATAACTACTTACAGTTTGAGCATGAAAAAACATTTTAAATCATTGTCACAACACAGAATGGTCCAAAGGCTTTGCCAAACTTTAAGGCAATGGGAAGGATGGAGAAAAAGCAAAATAAAACTGCCCAAACTTTATAAAACAAACAGAACTGAGCCTCCTTCCAAGCATGGGTTCAGAATAAAAAATATTTGCCATTGCAATTTGAATTTATTACTTAACAACCACAGAACTTTGAGGATTCTGGAAAAGAACCGCATAACCACATTATCTGTTACTTTGCTTTAAACTTTTTTTGTTGAAGCTCTAGAAAACTTATAGATGCAGCTTCACTTGGGTTGACATGCAGCTGTTGAGATATGCGCACCACTAAATTCTTTATTTCTACGTATGTTAGCAGCTCATGTGATTTCAGCCCATACATCAAGTGTACACAAATAAGGGCCACACAACATCAGGAAAACTTTTTTTTTTAAAGTGGTGGCAGAAGGAAAGCAAAGAATTTACAGAAACTTTTCTTTAAAAAAAAAAGCAGAGATACAAGGACAGACAAAATTTGAGATACCAGTTTAATTCTCACCAGCTGCTCCCCTGCATAGGTCTCAAAGAATTGAGCACCTCACACTGTGCCATGGTTAGTTTACTTTAAATTATACATTCGGTAAATATAATTAAAAGTTACATATACAGCAAAGAGATGTCCATCAGAGTTCCTCTGGATTGAGTTGTGACAAAGTCCAGTTTGGCTCTTAACAAAACCAGATGATATCTGAAAATATCCAAAACTGAACAGAACATAGTTTGCAAGTGTGTTTTACCAAAGTTTACTGATGGGCACACTGTACACCAGGGCCAGTGTGGTGACCACTTTCATCATCAGAACTATCATTGTATGCTTCCCGTCGGTGTCCTCCTGCAGAGCCACGGGTGCTATCAAATTCTTGCAGATCAACTTCCTCAATGTCACCAATCACATCAGGAACATCAGGCCGGGCAGGGAGCAGATCTTCTAGTTCCTGAAGGTAACACAGGCATTAACTTTGCATATGCATTTTTATAAGAAAATGTTAGAAACATGGAGATAAAAAATATTTTAAATCTTCCTGGTTTATAGAGGCATATTAGATGCTGCAGGCTTACATCCTTCCAATACTAAATGACAAAATATCAGACCGGGTGACTGGCAGAAAGCAACCACCAAACAAGTGAAATAAAGAAACTGGATTTTCCACTTACAGCTATTTTTTCAGGGCTTATCCAATTATTTTCAGGGAACTGAACATCAAACTTGATATACAAGTTGCCTTTTTCAAATGGATTACGATACTGTGGCATTCCTTCACCTTTAACAACACGAACACAAC
This sequence comes from Chiloscyllium punctatum, assembly GCF_047496795.1. Lineage (NCBI taxonomy): Eukaryota > Metazoa > Chordata > Chondrichthyes > Orectolobiformes > Hemiscylliidae > Chiloscyllium > Chiloscyllium punctatum. The sequence goes on from NC_092764.1 coordinate 42,359,323, forward strand.
CTAATAGAAAATATAAAATACAAATATCAGAATAGTGCTTTGGGAACTTAGCGCATTACAAACTGTAATGACAACCAAATACTTCTGGTCATGATTACTAGTGTCATTTTTATTGCATATTTATTTCATTACTTGAATCTGAATTTTTGAAAATGTTTTTCCATATTATTAGTCCAGTAATTTGATCACTATACCCTTGGGCTGTTGTAAAAGTTGAGTGGGACAGTGAATTGACAGTGAAGAGAGGGGGTAAACTCAGGAAGGATGTTCCTGATGACCAGAGTCCAGAACCAGGGGTCAGCCCAAGAACATAGGGTATGCCATTTAGAACTGAGACGAGGAAAAATTTCTTCAGAGTGGTGTTCCTATGGGGTTCTCTGCCATGGAAAGTGGCTGACGCTAAAACATTGAATGCTTCCAAGAAGAGTTACATACAATTTAAGGCAAATGGGATCAAAGGGTATGGCGAGAAAGCAGGTACTAAGTTGGATGAGGAGCCATCATATTGGTGGAGCAGACTAGAAGGACTGAATGGTCAATTCTAGCTCCTGTTTTAATTCCATTAATATTGGAACATGCTGTACAATATCATTTTCATACAATTTTTGATGGGTTGGTTTGAGAATAAAATATTTATTCAATATTCTTATCTATTACCTGGTTCAATAACTTTTCCTGGGGGATATTTCACAACAATCTGCCGTCCATCCAAATGTTGGAATGTGAACTGAAAGCCACAGAGTGCCTCAACAAGACCAATTTTGTGGGTCATGTGCAAATCATTTCCCTCTCTTTGAAACACCTAGGAAATAAAGCAAAATGTTGTCTTGTGAACTAAATGCAACTTTAAATTAAAAAAAAAGAGAATAAAACACATGAAATTAGATAGGTCAAGCATCACATGCATCACGACAGAACACTAAGTTTGCTCTGAGTGATATTCCTAAAATATCAGGTAAAATAAAAAGACTCAAAGCTTCCATTAGTTTCAAAGAATAAAAATATTAGCGCAGCTACTATCATCTTTAAATAGCAACCTATCTGTAAGCACTTAGCATCCAGGCCTAAATTTTCATTTAGCAACTCAAAACATGCCCATTCACAGTTTACAACTAAGTATTTTATATGAAAGCTATTCAGCCAACTGACCACAACAAATCACTCCGATCAGATATCAAAAAAGAAAATGCTGGAAATACTCAGCAGGTTTGGCAAATTTTGAGAGAGAAACAATAATACTTCAGGCTGACGGCTTTTCACATTAGTAGTATTTTCTGTTTGTATTTCAGATTCCCAGCATGTAGTTATTTGTTTCTGTAAGTCCATAGATGATCACTAGTCTGAATTTCTTGTGCATTTTACCAAAGCCTTTCAATTGAGCTGCTCAAGAAAGATTTGGACCAATTTGTAGATCTGGTCCAGTTAGATCAGAGGCAAATTCTTTGGCACTTCATGGGAAAGCACATTTCATGCTGTCAGAAATGTTGGTTCAACAAAGGATCCACAGTAGATTTTTCTCTCTCAACAGATGCACTCTAATCTGAGTATGTCCTATACCTGTGATTTTTACTCTGTATTTCAACACTTGCATAGACCATCCCAGAGATGACTGACCTAGTCTAGAATGCAAATGCTGTGACAGTAATTCTGACTCAAAGTTATTGGCTATCTTGCATATTGTGGTTATGCCTTTGACAAAGAGCTTGGGAAGATCAGTAGGCCTAGGAATTTCAGTTACAGGGGCATGAACACCAGAAGTAGTATGGAGCAAGGCAATGTAACTTAAAAAATTTAGTTTGGAATTTTGGACAAAATGGGAAAGTGACAGTGCTTTAAACTAAGAAAACTGTGGAAGGAGATGTTGCAGTTTTAAAACAAGTCACTTTAACTCATTATGAATTGTATTTGCTCTGTTGCTTCCTTCAAGCAATGGGGAAAGATATTAATGACTCAGCTTTGCCCTGAGAGAATCTGTTAAGTGGTATTTCATCAGGACCAGTTGTAGGGGGTCAGGACTTAGCAGTACGAAAACTGACTGGCTGCTTGACAGGGAGACACACAGATAATCTGAGAACAACATGGGGCAGAGAGCCTCGGCATGCAAAAAGAAAGTATCCCTCTCCTTGCAGATAGGTTACAAAGAATTGGAAGACAGTTAGCTGCTGCCTCCAAACAGAGACTGAACAATTAATGAGCCAACTGCCCTATGTCTGTCGTAAAGAATTGAATACACTTGGAAAAACAACTGGAGATCAGAAAGACTAAATAATAAGGACTTCATTTTATCCTGCAGACTGGTACAAATATTTTTGTCCACTCAAAACAATTTATTTTCTTTGTCTGTTTGCATGTGTTGCGATTGAGAGTTACAAGTTGTTAATTCATTTTTGTCTGCCTGTGCTTAATTTCAAATTTACTGATTTAATTTCAATAGCTTTTGTGTTAAGTACAGAAAGCTAGTCAGTGCTTTCTGTTAACCAGAGTACTTCAGACACAAAAATTAAAGAATTTGAGTAACTGAAATCTTTAACTTGACGAACACAAACCATGCACTTCCTGAAATGCTCTGCAGTAGTAATCAAAGTCAGGGCACTCTCGGGACAGAGATGTTTTAGTATTTTGCATTCCATATTCTGTAATTTGAAACATATTTCTACTGCTATCCCCCTAATTACTAGCTTTATAATAGAAATACAAAGAACTTTAGCATCTTACCCATAGTTAAGAGTTTGCTGGTTATAAAATTGCTATTACTTATACAGATATTTAAAGAAATATGAACCAAAAGAACCGTCTGAACAGATACATATTAACCAAGTCATCTTAGCATGATGTAACACTGGACCACCTCCACAAAATGGCAACATTTCCTTTTGAAGTTCATTGCATACAACAATGATAACAATTCAACAGTATATCATTAAAATCTATTACTTTCAATATAGTATAGTCAACAAAGACCCAAACACTCAGATGTGTACACTCATGAAAGATAATTGCCAAAATACTTCCTGCAATAACTGATGTTTTATAATTAAAAAAGTGGTTGCCACACCTACTCATTCCTATATGAATTGTAAACTTGCCCAACAGTGGTGGTGCCTAAAAGCTGAAGTGAAAAAACAGAAAATTGATAGAAATGTTTCAGCAGTCACCTTCAATTTTCTGGATTAAAGCAAATCAGGACACAGTGGTCACAGAATAGCACGCATCGTGAACACTGGAAATTTTGTGCAAGCATGAATTGGGTTTGGAACGACTTAGCTGTATTTTTTTGGCTCTAGCACTTGTTGTGTTTTGTGTTACAAGCAGCCGTTGAATGTAACATACCTACAACTCAAAATAGATTAAGCAATCAGTTAAGAGACAAGAACTCTAAGGCAATCTCGAAGAGACAGAAAGGCGGCCAAGGAATTAGGCTTGAACAGAGGTGGTAATAAGAATTTGCCGACTCACTCTGTTTTTAAAATTCAACAGTGATGTCACAAGACATTCTCCCCGCCTCTAATCTTCAATGGGAACATTAAGCAACCTAGTTGAATAAATAGAAGCACCTCAGTCCTGTCAAATGCAAATCTTGTGCCATCTGGGAATTCCACAATCTTTGTATAACTGACAACATATAAAGAAATATCAGGGGGAGTACAAAGAGGATGAAGTTATCACAGCAGCAATAGCTAGGGGATTCAATAGCCATTGGAAAAGAAATACACCAACAAGCAGAATAATAATTCCAAGACTGCATGTCATTTTTCTGGTGCCAAAATCAACGAGGTCTCTTAAGCAGCTGTAGAACATTGAAAAGGGACGATTAAACGCCTCTGCAAGGGTTTGCGATGCATTAGCAGGGTGCTTGCCTCTGGGCCACGAGTCCAGGTTCAAGTCCCACTTGTTCCAAATGTGTGTAATAGCATCTTTGAACAGGTTGATTAGAAAATATCTAAAATGCCAAAGATTGTGATCTATGTCTATATCAATGATACCTGTTATGAAGATGTGGGTTCAAGAGAGTTAAAAGCATCAGAACTACTGGACACAGCACCAAGTGTTCTCAACAGGTAATAATGTACCATTTGGTCGAACAACTTGATTAGATTAGATTCCCTACAGTGTGGAAACTGGCCCTTCGGCCCAGCAAGTCCACACCGACCCTCCAAAGAGTAACCCACCCAGACTCATTTCCCTCTGGCTAATGTACCTAACACGATGGGCATTTAGCATGGCCAATTCACCTAACCTGCACATCTTTGGACTGTGGAAGGAAACCGGAACACCCAGAGGAAACCCACAGACACTGGGAAAATGTGCAAACTCCATACAATCGCCAGAGGTTGGAATTGAACTTGGGTCCCTGGTGCTATGAGGCTGCAGCCTAACCACTGAGCCGCTGTACCGCCTAGCTCATTGCCTGGAGACAAAAACAAATTGGAATTTGGCCAGTTTAAAAAATACCCTGAAAAATACCAAACGCCAATCCAGTTTGAATTTAGTTTATCAACAATCTTAAAAGCCAATGACATAACCGACGTTTTGGGGTTATAGGTCTGGGGGAAATTGAACAGTTGAGAGGAGAACTGCCAAGTCACAGCAGGTAAAAGACTGCCTGAAAAATAGTGCTCTTAAATCAGTAACCTGTGACGCAGAAATTCCTAAAAAGAAAAGATGACACAGGACAATCCAAACAGAAGAACTGAAAGCTGCCTGGTTTTGAGATAAGAAGTGTTGTTTTATAAATCTTAATTAAAAGTTTTATCAGACTAGTATTATAGAAGGGAAAGTAAGAGATAGGTTAGAGTAAGGACTTGTACAGATTATTCTGTTATTTCTTGAGGAATAAAGTTGTTAATTTTTACTTTAAATAGTTCTTGGACACAAATTTTTAAGATTACTGCATGGGATAAATCTTGTGTTGCTGCTTTTAAATTAAGCAGGAGGGTTTACCCAGTGTCGTAACATACCTGTAGAAAGACGCATGATGCCTTGCAGAGTTTAAGGAGTTGGGAGAAAAACTGAAAAGCAGGAACTCAAAATCAGTCCCAGTGCCTTACATTACTGAGCATCAAAATAGGACAACTCAGCAATACTGAGAGAGATGTAGCAAAAGTGAAAAACGTCAGATTCCTGGTGTATTGAGACCAATGGTTTGCATCTCAATAGGATGGAATGGCCTGTTAAAGATATGGGGAGCATTTAAACTGTAGCAAAGATTCTTTATCCAAGATGGCACCATAAGCGGCCTTTCAATAAGTAAACCTTTTACTGTATTTATGCAAGTACATGTGATAATAAACCAAATTCAATTAATTGGCATGGTGATAGGAAGCATAACTTATGTATTCAGAAAGTAGTAGTGAAGCAGGGACCAGACGGCAGAAAATTAAGAGTACAAACAGTTGAGAAAACAAAAAGGAGAGAAAATAAATAAACAAGTTGTTTTGTGCTTACCATTACTGAGTTTAACGTGTTACAGCCTGTTACAAATACACATTAAGTCATTTTAGCTTTTATTAAAATAGTGTCGCCAATGTTGGCAAATTGTTAAGTGCAAATGAAATTAAATTGGTGGAAAAGGCATTAAGGGAGCAGAGTTCTTCAAATGCATTCAAAAAAGCTTTTTAGCCCGTATGTAGGAAGGGTATCAATGGCAGCTCTATACTTAATTTTAGGGAATTAAACTGGGCAAGTTGAAGCAGTACCCTCAGAGGAAGCCTATAAATAGAAATTGTAGGGGTGAATTTACAAAGGAAGTAAGAAAAGCAAAGAGGAACATTAAAATATATTAAGTAAAAATCAAGGAATATCCAAAGATGTCCTAAAGAACAAGAGGATGACAAAACAGAGTTAGGCGTAAGGGACTGAATAAAAACAGCCTGCATGTGGAGGGAAAAGATATGCAGTTTAGATATAATGGCTGTTGATAGAAATATATCATGGCAGTTGAGAATAATTCTGGGACATTGAATGAGATAAACCTAAAATATTAAGGGTTTAACGTTTGAAAGCAGATAAGTCACTCGATCCACTATGCATTGCAGGTGCTAAGAAAGGACATCAGCAAAAGTATTTTACAATCTTTTCTGGCTACAAGCGTGGTACCAGAGGTTTGGAGGATTGCTAACATTGTATTTTGGCTTAAAAGGAGTAAGTGATAGACCAAGTAATCAGATGTCCTACCTAGTATTTTAAACAATTTAGTGAGACAGTATCTATTACTATTGAGAAAGGCAGAGATTAATCAAGCCCATTCAGCACAGACTTGCTCAGGGAAAGTCTGACTAACTCAACTGAATATTTTGAGAAGACTAATGAGTTTGATGTAGTCTGTGTAGATTGTTACTCAGACGGTTAACAAAATCACACTTGGCAATGACATTAAAAAGCAAAATTACAGGTGCTCAACGGGAAAACGAAACATGAATCTAAATTTGGCTCAGCACTTTTTGTGGTTCACGTCAATGATTCAGAATTAAATGGAGAAATGGCAGTCAAGACATTTGCAGATGAAACAACTAGCTCTCATAGGATTATACCATAATGGAGGAATCAGTAAACTACAAGATATCAACGGGCAGCCGGGTAGGAAAGTGGCAAACGGGAGGATAATAAATTGTGGAAGGAGTAAAGAGACTTTGGAGATTCCGATGACAAGGTGATAATGTCAAGGATAGGACGTGTGATACTTTTTTTTCTAAAATTAGCCAAGGCTTAGAAGTCAATGTAAAGGAAATGATTCTAGAATTGTATAAAAATTAGTTAGGCTACAGTTAGAATACTGGCTATAATCCTGCATACCATATTACAGAATAAATTTAATTGCACTCAAAAGCACCTTCTCAGCATGCTGAATGTACATACAACTAGAATTCAACAGTTCACCTAGGCATCTTACCATGGGTAACAAATGCTTAAATAAGGATTTGAGTACACTGCCAGGAATGGAGAACATTAGCCTTGAGGGAAGGTTGATTAAACTGGAATTTTCTTCTTCCAAGCAGGGAGTGTATAAGGAAATTCAAAAACGTGTTTCTAAAATCGTTCATGGGACACAGACTCAGCATTTATTGCTCATTCTTACCCACCTAAAATGGTGTTAAGCTACCTTGAAGCACTGTAGTCATTAGAGACTTTTAAGGACACCCACAAATGACAAGTGGAAGGAAATTCCAAGGTTTAGAGCTAGTAATAGTGAGGAAATGGTAACATTTCAAAGTCAAGATGACAAAAAAAACTTGAAGGAATTTAGATGGAATCAATTGGAAGGACCTATTAACTGTTTAGCATAAAAAAGGTCACAATCACTGCATAGATTCAAATTTACCGATGGAAGAATTAGAATTCGGGCAGAATTTACTTTCCCCAGAGATCGGCTGAGAACTCAATGCAGAAATCTTCAGGTGTTTAAAAAAAAACATGGTATGTGCACATAAGTGAGGTAATTTACAGGGCTAAAGCACAAGCTCTAAGTGGAAACAGACCTGATAGCTCTTTAGCTGACACAGGCAGAATCAGTCACATCGCTTCCTTTAGTGCTACAGGATGTCTACATATCTGTAAGTTCTAATGCTTCACTTGCAAGATTTAATAAGCACCTCAAGACTTAAAAAACCTTTTCTAAGATGGCTGATCAGTAATTAGAAGCAAAGAAAATTGGACATAGCCACCTAAATTTCAAAACTGGCATATATGACATTAATAAAGAAAACAGTGCTAAATAAATGTTTTTAATGGGTATTGTATGAATTGAGAGATATGAAGGGAATACTATTTTAGTCCACTGTTAAACAGATTATCTTCCAAGTCTTACTGTACAAGATCACATACACCATCAACATATAGAAGCATAGAAAGCAGAACAGTAAGCAAGCTTACATTTCAGAACTGCAAAATGAAATATCAAATTTTTAGTATATACCATCAACTACTTAAGTTGCTGAATGCTTAATATAAATAATTAGGATACCTCTTCCCTTTGCTTCTAGTTTAAAAATGCCACAAGACTTTTTGCCTCAAATGCTTGCATTCTCAAATCAGACCAGCTTTCTTTTAAAGCTGCTTCCACCATGAAATCTGTCACAAATGAAACAACACAGCCACTGGGAAATATTGAATATACTAGATATTTTGATTCATCTAATGTATTTTCACCCTACTTCAGGCTAATTCAGCTGAACACCTGCTAAGCCTCACCAATACTGGAGAAATTGAAAATATATTATTAAAGCGAAGGTCGCATTTATCAACTTGCAGTTAGATACCTCATGATCCTTTTCTTGTAGTACAAGGATAATATCACCAGGTTCCACACCAGGAGATTGGTCTGCTTCTCCACTGAATGTAATACGTTGCCCATGCTTCATGCCTTTATCTATGTGAACTTCTAGAATCTTCACTTCTTTCACCACCTTCTTTCCTTCACATTTCTTGCATCGATCTTTTTCATTAATAACTTCACCTGTAATATTCAAACATAAGGCCCAAATTCAAAGAGTATAATTTAATAATTCCACTATGCACCTTTTGTTCAGTAAGTTTTAGGGATATAAAAACAGGTGCAATATGCTTCTTGTGCATGCACACAATAGAACTAAAATCAGTTCTGAAAGCTGTACCATATACATATTTAGATTAAAACCTTAGATTCCAGAAAGTTTTGGTATTTCATGTTTAATTTTTTCCAAAAAGAATTTAATGCAAAACAAACGATAAGGTACTTCAAGTGACTTTTCTGATAGATACAACACTGTAGGTCTAAATCTTTAATCACACACTTTAATGAAATCTTGGACTGAAACGAATTCTTCCTTAAACTAGATTTCCAACAATGTTTTCACATGGAGAAAGATGCATAGTCAATAACACACAACTCAATGTAGCCTTTGCACAAACATACATTTCTTTCTTACACAAAAGGTTCACTTTCGACACAGCAAGGCAGAGATAAAGATTTATTTTTGGATTTACAACAGACAGCAATGGAGGAGGGGAGGCATGGGAAGAGTGTGTGTGTAGGTGTACGCAGAGGAGAAAAAGCTCAGTAACACCACTACTGACCCAAAAGCTGAGCCCCAACTGAAGGAGGTGCCAAACTGGGCTCAAAAGTAGGTATGGTAGAACTAATACAAGGGAAGAACTGACTTGACATTAACCTCATTCATCTATAAACTCAACATAACTGCGTTACGTGAAGTGATTGCCAAAGTGTTCTGTTTAGAAAAAGTCACCCTGCACACTGAAGACACCTCTGCCATTTTGCACAAACATTATGTAGAATGAAATACAGTGGATCAGTTCAATAACTCAAATTGACTATGCACAAGGTGCTGTGGAACATCAACAGTAGAACAGTTTTCCACAACCTATCAACCTCTTAAACTGGGAGATACTTTCATGCTACCATTCTTATCAAGCCAACATGCTAATTTTCATTCATTGAAGACCCTGGAGGAACATGCTAGGAGCAGTACCAACTGCACCTACAATGGAGGTGCCAAATTAGTGAAGTAACAACACAGTAAACATGCTTTAAACAGAATAAAGCAATCATACACCGACTGATCAGAGCTGTACAACTCTGGCACATCAGTCATGAATGGGGGCTGACAATAGAACAGGTAACAGTAAAAGAAGGTTCCACGATTCTCCCCAATTTTGATGATAGTGTTACCCAGCAGGATTACAAAACCTGAAACATTCTCAATGATCTTCAGTCAGAACTCCCAATTCAATTCACTCCATGTGATAAAGAAGTCACTGCATATTACTAGTAGCGACTACTAGTCCTAATAAAATCCCAAGTTTAGTTTTCAAGACTTGCGCACCAGATCTTGCTGTAACTCTCACATTCCAATACAACCAAAAAACTACCTGACAAAATGAAATTGTCCAGGTAGTTCCTGCCGTACAAAGCTTGATAAATCCATTTGGCTTTTCACTGGCCCATCAGCCTCATCAACAAAACAATGTCAGTGGTCTTTGACAGTGTAATCAAGTGACATTTATCTATCAACAGCACGTTTACTGACACCAGTTCATTTTTGAAAACCATTTGGCTCCTGACCTCATTAAAGTCATATTCACTGCAGCAGAATTCTAGAGGTCAGGTATGGTGACGAGCCATCAATGCTGTCTGTGATCGCGTACAACATTAAGATGACAGGTAAAATTGAAGTTGACATATTGCACATCTAACTAAGGCACAAGGGAGATTCCCAGACATCGACGTTTCCTTGCCACTGGAACTGGATCAATTTTGTGTGAAGGACCATATGCCTGTTGATCTGCAACAGCACTTTCAGGTTAAAAGATGCCCACACAAGGCATCTAGGTCCTGCCAAATGTGTGGTCAGAGATGCGGTTCTAAAAGCAGACAGACTCATTGGCCACACAAGGATCCAGAGAACCCATGACCAGGGACGCAGAATTTCCTAGATGGATAAAAGTAGTCTTCAATGATGAACATAACAGCATTACAAGAGCTCATTACATTTGGAGTCAGGATGTCTCGACAAAGAGACCCATCGCGCTCTATTGTGTAGAATATGACTAGATTAGACGCATTCATTATGGTTATTCTGCAGGATGGGCCCAGGAAGTGTATCAATTAACAGCACAATATGACCAATAAACCAAATCCTGACAGCCAGAAAGGAAGCACGGTTAAAAGGCTTACAACTGTTTACGACAAAAGAACCTAAAGGAGGGTATGGGTGGAGAAAAAACTATTGCTGATGTCAGTCTAAACTCGAGACTACAAGAAAAACACCTGCAGCAAGCCTGATCAACCTGGAGATGACATACAGAGACAGGTGAGGCTTGTTTGATTTGTGCTTTATGTGATAAAGCAATACGACATTCAAATCATAATTTGGGTCTCTGGGTTTTTACTCTATATCACTAGCAAAACTGTGGGGCGTGCACCTGAACAGGCAGGTCAGCAGTGGAACAATTCAATAATACAGTTACAGTGGAAACTCAATTAAATGCCTTTCCTCTGGGGCTTGGAGTTTTTAAAAGTCTGCTCCTGGTTCAGGAGACTGCAGTAGCACACGAGACCCCGCCTCCAACCCGGTCCAAACCTGCCCCCAGCACAGCCCTCCACCACCCCCATAACCAGCGTCCACCCCCAGTCTCTTTCCAGGGCATCCAGACTGCACACCAAGAATAAGACTGTGGGTAAGTCTCCAAATAGCACACAGACAAAGCCACAGCCCCACACAAATTTCTGACAGGTTCCACGTTTGCCATGCACAGGACAATGTTGGAGTGATTATTCCTTTTGGGGGGGGGGGGGGGGGGGCGCAGGAGGTTTAGGGTACACCCCTCTGTAGAACTTTAGGGAAAGTGTGGGGGGTGAGAGGGTGCGGGCGGGCAGTCGGTCAGTCATTTGGAGATGGTGCCTGTTTAATCACTAAGATGCGATCACTGTTGATGTCTTTGACATAATGTTTCTATCGGGACCTCAAGATCTCCTGAGGATAATCCAATTTTCGGACAATTAGTATTCGGATAATCAAGGTTCCCCTGTAAATGGCTCCACTCTGGGTTCAGATCTTTGAATATTTAGTTTTAAGATGAGAAACGGATGTCAAAATCCTCAGCTTTTTGCCTCCTGATTAGTATTGCGGACAAGATTAACCAATTTGGCCAAGGTGTAGTGCAGTCATTGGATTATCAGTTAAAATTAAGTCCACATGAGATCAAGCATATAAACAAATCAGCAAATGTAACCCTGTCGTATTCGCATCATCCTGAGCACATTTGTTTACAAATCTAGATTTGTTCCCAACACACACATGGAGATTTCAAATCAAAAAATTCCATTCGTTACATTAGAATGGCAAGCTTACACCACAATCACAATGTATATGTGAACACAAGAACTTACTCACCCTCTCCATTACAATCAGAACACACAGATTGCATCTGTTGAACCATTCCTGGTGCCAACTGCCTAATCATAATCCTTATACCTCGTCCCCTGCAAGCACTGCACTTCTGAACAGCTCCTGCTTTTCCACCCTGGCTGTGTTTAAAAATAAACATTTCACGTTATAACAAATGACTGCATGTAAACATGTGATGGGAAGAACAGCTGAGGCGAGTAAGGGCTTCAGTACTTAATTGACAGGTAGTTAAATTAATGCTACAATTTCAAGAATCACTGTTAAATGAAATACACCTTGGTCACATATAGATAGCATTAGAAAAAGGCTATGTACATTCCAAAATCATCTCAGATGAGTCAAGAAATAAAGCTAAACCAAAAAAGCATGCAAATGATGGGTGATAGAGATAAACAAAAAAGCAATTATTGCTGGAGTCTCTAAAATAGAATTACCAAGCGACACATTTTTAACATTTCCTCATCATTTTAACATTTCCTGAACTGCCTAGGTTCATCTGCAATGCTCTCCATCATTACTTGTGGCCATCATTCAATGAATGGCCACTTGTACCAGGTTTGGGGGAAATATACTGCATATATTGAGAGCTGGATAATGGATAGTAAACATGGGACAAACAAACAATATTTTTTGTGCTTGCAGGTTGCGACCAGTGGGGCCCACATGAATCAGTAGAGTCAGAGATGCACAGCACGGAAACAGACCCTTCGGTCCAACCCGCCCATGCTGACCAGATATCCCAAGTCAATCTAGTACCACCTGCCAGCACCCGGCCCATATCCCTCCAAACCCTTCCTGTTCATATACCCATCCAAATGCCTTTTAAATATTGCAATTGTACCAGCCTCCACCACTTCCTCTGGCAGCACACTCCATATACATACCACCCTGTGAAAAGGTTGCCCTTTAGGTCTCTTTTATATCTTGCCCCTCTCACCTTAAATCTATGCCCTCTAGTTCTAGACCCACCCACCCCAGGGAAAAGACTTTGCCTCATTTATCTTATCCATGCCCCTCAATTTTGCATAACTCTATAAGGTCACCCCTCAGCCTCAAACGCTCCAGGGAAAACAGCCCCAGCCTGTTCAGCCTCTCCCTGTAGCTCAAATCCTCCAACCCTGGCAACATCCTTGTAAATCTTTTCTGAACCCTTTCAAGTTTCACAACATCTTTCCGATAGGAAGGAGTCCAGAATTGCATGCAATATTCCAACAGTGGCCTAACCAATGTCCTGTACAGCCGCAGACATAACCTCCCAACTCCTGTACTCAATACTCTGACCTATAAAGGAAAGCGTACCAAATGCCTTCTTCACTATCATATCTACATGAGACTCCACTTTCAAGGAGCTATGAACCTGCACTCCAAGGTCTCTTTGTTCAGCAACACTCCCTAGGACCTTACCATTCAGTGTATGAGTCCTGCTAAGATTTGCTTTCCCAAAATGCAGCACCTCGCATTTATTGGAATTAAACTCCATCTGCCACTTCTCAGCCAATTGGCACATCTGATCAAGATCCTGTTATAATCGGAGGTAACCCACTTTGCTGTCCACTACAACTCCAATTTTGGTGTTATCAGCAAACTTACTAACTATACCGCTTATGCTCACATCCAAATCATTTTATATAAATGACAAAAAGTAGAGGACCCAGCACTGATCCTTGTGGCACTCCACTGGTCACAGACCTCCAGTCTGAAAAACAACCCTCCACCACCACCCATCTTCTACTTTGAGCCAGTTATGTATCCAAAATGGCCAGCTCTCCCTGTATTCCGTGAGATCTAACCTTGCTAAACAGTCTCCCATGGGGAACATTGTCGAACGCCTTACTAAAGTCCATATAGATCACTATCTCTCTGGATATTCCTCCCTTAATTCCTGCCTAACTCTCTAATCTCCCGTCAGAATCTCAACCTTTTCCCTTCCTATGTCGGTGGTTCCAATGTGGACACTGACATCTTGCTGGCTGCTCTCCTCCTTGACAACATTCTGCACCCTGTCGGAGACATCCTTGATCCTGGCACCAGGGAAGCAACACACCATTTGGAGTTTTCACTGCTGGCCAGAGAAACATCTGTCTGTACCTCGGACTAGACAACTCCTAACACAACTGATCTCTTGGAACCCGATGTACCCGTCACTGCATTAGAGCAGGTCTCAATACCAGAGGCTTGGCTGTTAGTGCTACGTTCTGCTGTGAATCGATCACCCCCCTGCATTTTCCAAAACAGCATACTTGTTTGAAATGGGTATATGCACAAAAGACTCTTGCCCTAGGTGTCTACCTCTTACCTTTCCTGGAGTTAACCCATGTGACTGTATCTGAGACTTTCCCCCCTTCCTATAACTACCATCCATCACATACTGATGCTGTTGCAAACTCCTCATTGCCTCTTACTGTCTCTCCAACCGATCCATTCGATCTGATAGGATTCGTAGCCAAGAGCATTTATTGCAGATATAATCTGAAGTAACCCATAAACGCTCCTTTGGAGCCCAGCTATTGACAAATTTAACATAGGGATTCAATATAATATTTCCAAGTTTCCAGATGAGACAAAACTAGGAGATTCAGTTGAGAGGGGGATGCAAAAACACTTCTACAGAGGCTAAGTGAATGGCAATACACTGTTGAGTGGAATATCAATTATGTGGTCATTCATTTTAATAGTAAAAGCAGAAACAAATTATTTCTTAAATGGAGAGAAGTTGGATAGTGGTGAGTTTCAAAGGGATCTGGGGTATCCTTGCTCACATATCATTGAAAATTAACATGCAGGTACAGCAAGCAATGAAGGCAAATGGTATGTTGGCTTTTAGACAGGAGGATTTGACCAGAAGAGTAAAGATGACTTATTGCAATAGTACGGAACTTTGGCGAGACCACACCTGAAGTATGGTGTGTAGTTTTGGTCTTCTACTTGGGTATCCTTACATTACTATACAGAATTCAACAAAAACCCAAAATGATTCCAGGGTTGGAGGGATTGTGGGAAAACTTTAAATAGATAATCTTTATTTGCTGGAGTTTAGAATATGGAGGGGTGACTCCATTCAAATTTACACAATTCTTTCAGGAATCCATACACAGTGGAAGGATGTTTCCCCTGGCTGGAGAAGCAGAAAATAGTATCAGAATAAAAGACTCAGGATAAAGCAGAAATTTATTTACTCAGAAGGTGGTGAATCTTTGCCCCAGAGAGGTGTGCAGGCTCAACCATTGAGCATATTCAAGACAAAGACTAATAGATTTTTACATATTAAAAATCTTCAATGCATGTGGGGAATGTGTAGCAAAAAGGTGCTGAAATAGAAGATCTGTTTTAAATTAAATGGCAGAGCAGGCTCAAGGGTCTACTCCTATTTCTTATGCTGTACCAGAAAGTCGTCACCCTGGAATAATACCTCAACAAAAATAATTGCCTTCATTAAAGTGAACAACAGGAAAACATTTGCCATTCTGCTTAGTAATGGTCAAGAAATGTTTGGTACTAATCGAGTTCAGCATTCTTTTCCTTTGGTATATACAATAATCATTGCTTAGGTAGTTAAAAAAAAGTAAGAAGCTTAAGATATGCCAAGAATGTGTACCACTCCACATAGTACCAGTTGAATATCATATTGCTCTTTCTTGCCGAGCCTCTAGCACAACTAGTAGTTATCACTGTTAAGTAGGAAAGCCTTACAAAAGTGATCTTTTCAATGCCTTCATTTAATGGATAGTAAGTTGGGAAACAAATACTGAGGATAGAAAATCAAACGTGCATTTAAATGGTTTTAAAATGCTACCTCACTCAAATCATTCAAGCTCAACTTACCCATTACATGCACTACACAGGACATTTTTGCTTAGTTGCAGCTTAGTTGTCTTTGCATTATACAAGTCTTCTAAAGAGACCCTGTTGAATTTGGAAAACAAAATATTAGTAAGGCAATTCTTATGGTAAACTAGAGATTTTTAAATGAAAAAATAACTTACTTAAGAGGATGCACCATATCTTCTCCTCTTCGTCTACTGTTACGGTTTCTGCTCTGACCACCCATGAATCCAAAAAGACCCCCACCAAAGATATGTGAGAAGATATCATCCATCCCACTTCCAACGCCACCGCTTTCTCGCAGGCCTTGCTCACCATATCGATCATAAAGATCACGCTTCTCTGGATTTGATAAAACTTCATATGCAAAGCTTATTTCTTTAAACTGCAGATAAAAGAACAGTAAGTTTAAAGCACTGTCCAATTTCAATCCAAAAAGAAGCACTAATTACTGCTAATGACTACAAAACACTTAACCAGATATGTTACAAATCAGTATTTTTAAACATGGAAACTTCATATATGGAGTATTCAACTTTACATAGTAACTCCTCTCAAAATGACATGTCCTATTTGAAAATGAAAATTAATTCATGCATGGTTTGGTTCAAAAAGAACCAAAATTTCTGACTGAAAAGTCTGGTTTTATTACCTACATAAGTTATGTCCATGAAGGTGATCCAGTAAAAGGAAAGTAGTGATGGATAAAATTTCAAAACCAGAACTTTGACAAAACAAGCATGTTCTCACTGAAGTCTTACTGACTAACTAATCGTGTCTCAGTAGACTTGGAGAGTCCCTTAATAAAAATCTGGGTGTTATAGCATGGATGTGCAGTATGGTCATGACTTGTAAAAATATTACAAAGAACACTGGATTGCTTATTTTAAGTGTAAAAGACCCGTGAACCTTTCACTAAGAAATTATGTCTTTACAGTCAACAGGTAAACGTAGTCATCTCATTTTTAAACCTTCGGCCTAATGTGGAGGTCATTGGAATTGTAACAGAAAAGTAGATTCATAATTGCAGATGGTCTTAGAATTTACTCTTACTGAATACTCAAACGTCAGACTTTTTATATTTTGTAGGCTATTATGTGGCTGACACACATCCATATAACGAACACATACACAGACCATTAAGGAGCTGTGAACTAAAGACAACACTTCAGCAACATGGTCTCTTAATAGTGCTCAATATCACTCTTTAATATTACCTTGATGGCAGTAGCAATCAAGTCATTTCTCTGAAAAACCGGAGACTTATAATTTCTATATATATAATTTCAATTCATCAAAAAATGAGTTTTTTTAAAGAAACAATACAACAAACTATTTTTAGGGTAACAGTGTTGACCTTCCCCAAACATTCAGCCACCTGTGTCAAAAATGAGCTGAATCATATGCAGCACAGAAATGCGCTCGTTTAATCCATAACTCTGCTCAGTTAATCTTCACTACAATGAAGTATGGAATGGTAAATCTGCCATCCAACTTGAAGAAAATCCACCATGAGCGATTTCTATTCAAGATTTAATGACTCCTGCTGGAGGTACAAATATGGAATATACTCTACAGTTCAATAATCTAGCATGATGATGGAACCAAATCTCAGTAAGGAGCTGTGACTTCATGATCGAAAGTAAAGGTTATGTTTAAAAGAAAAAGCATGTGCCTCCACTGTACTTTCAAGTATAGCAGCATGACTATCATTTCAAATTTTCACGGGCTCACTATATCAAGTTGTATTTTCATAACCAGCTGGAGCAGGATTAGGATTTTGAAAGTAGTGTCTGAACACAGACTCAATCGCCTCTGGCAAGGAGCAAATCCAGCTATGAGCATGATCCACACTTCATTCAAAATTTCTCAGTCAAGCATAGCACAATGTCAGATGCAAACAATTTTTTTTAAATGAAAAAAGTTATTCACTTTTACCTTGTCACCAGCATTTGGATTTTTATCTGGATGGTATTCCTTAGCCAATTTGCGATATGCCTTAAAAATGAATACATTATCGGTCAAAAACTCTCAATCAAGTTGGTCAACATCATATTCCACACATTTAAACACGTATAATAAGAAAGAAGTTGAGTGCGTGGTATTAGAAAAGCACAGCAGTTGAGGCAGCAACTAAGGAGCAGCAGAATCGACATTTTCTCCATTACTGATAAAGGACTTATGCCCAAAACATCAATTCTCCTGCTCCTTGGATGCTGCCTGACCTGCTGGGTTTTTCCAACACCACACTCTTGACTCTGATCTTCTGTTCTCACATTCTCCTCGTAAGAAAGGAGGAGGGACTTCTTTATTCATAAATTGCAGTTTGTTCAATGAACCTAATGACATTTATAGATGCATGATAAAAATTCCTTCAAGTATAAAAGGCACCAGTTATTTCTAATAAACAAATTCCATGAACAATTGATTTAAATAAGCAGACATTTCACTCGGTCATATCACAAAGTTGGCTATTGTCCACACTGCAACAACATGCACAGATTAGTACAACTATACATTGATATATCTGGAACAAATTGATCTGAAAATAAGTAACTTGTATCATGGAACAATTATACCATCTTGTCCATATTGTCTTTCGCCCCTTTTATCTGTGACTCCAGAAAAATAGCTCTTGGTGTGACACTGCATCGTAATGGAATGTGGCTTTTTGACTGAGAAAGGCAAGGCGACCATCCTTGCTATCAAAGCAACATCCAAACAGATGATTCCCACAAATAAGAATTGCTGAATAACATTAAGCTGTAATCTTTCTTGCTTGGGGGCAAACAACAATTTTAAAGATTCCACTGCACACTCAACCTAAGTAGTGCGCCAGTTCAGGTACAGAATCGAGGAACATTGGGTTGTCTGATACTATGCAGAACTAGGCTGGATTTAGTAAAACGTGGTGAAGCAACACCATTAACTTTGAAGTGGTGGACTTTCACTTTCCTGATTACAGTTTAAATCTGGCCACAAACCAAGTGGAGTACTGAGTGCAGTGATGCCAATAATCAAAGTGGCAATCACATGAATGCATTCTGCTCATAGGTATAGGGAGTTCATCCCACCTTCTCAAGGGCAAACAGGGTTGAGCGATAATAAAACCCACATGCCCTGAATAATTTAAAAATTCTCTCTGAAAGCAACCAGGAATTTAAAATTCTGAACCTCTTCGCTTTAAATTTAAATTTAAACCGTGAAATAAATTATGATTGATTGGATTAAATTAGCAGTTAAAATAATATTAACAAATTTCAAAAAATCAATCATGGAATTATCATAGTGGAGAAATCTGCAATTCTACAAATAAAAACAGAATTTAAAAAAAAAGGAGTATTCAGCAAGTAACATTTTCTAAGGCTTTTGCTGTGAGACCAAAAGTGAATGCTTCTACCAATTCACTGATGACTTAGGGATTGGAGAATACGCAATAGTGTATTTGCTAGAGCAATACCATCACTGACAGAAACTTCTGCATTTGTTTTGTTCTGCACATGTGCAGACTGCCAGCTTCAGTGCAGCATCGACAATGAATGCAGATAGCTTTGTCATTATCATTGTGAAATCTGGACCAATGAGAACTACATTTAACGCATGCCCTTCAGCGATTGGTACAATGAAAACATCTACCTCAACCCAAGAACAATCAAATGTGCATTAAAATGTATGAAATAGTACATACCTACAGAACGTGCATGTGTGCAACTATACCTGTATTTTTCTGGTTACTGTTCACAATTCAATTCAGCAATATGAACCAGTCAATCTGAATACTTTCCTCCAAAATCCCTAATTTAGTTAATACAGAACAGTTAATCTTTCAGATGAATGACCTTCTGTCCAAATGGACTGAAGTTGGATTTAATAGAGGAATTTTGATACAGACATGTGAGGAGAAACTGTTTCCAGTGGCAGAACAGTCAGTAACCAGAGGATACATATTAAAAGTAAAGGCAAAAGAACCAGAGTTAAGATAAGGAAACTTCCCCACCTCCGCCCTAAATCAGTAGGTCGTTGAAGTCTGAATGCATTGCCTGAAAGTCTTAATGAGGTACTAAATATTGCAAGGATGCGGGGCTGGGGAACAGAACTAATATTCAGCACCATTCACAATTTATCAAATAATGAGTCCAAATCCACCCACAGCAAGATCTGCACAATATTCAGACTCTGGCTGATAAATGGCCAAGAGAAAGCAAGGACTGCAGATGCTGAAGATCAGAGTCGAAGAGTGGGGTGCTGGAAAAGCACAGCTGGACGTGCAGCATCTGAGGAGAAGAACTGAAATTTTGGGTATAAGCCCTTCATCAGGAATGAGGCCATGATCATTTTTTTTAAACAAAAAAAAATTCTACTGGTCATTCAATGGCACTACCAACATTTAATAAATCACCATTAACAAATTCAGAAATTGAACTGGATCAGCTGTGTAAATACTGTGGCAGCAAAAGGAAGTCAGAATTTGGTAGCAATTAGCTCACCTCCTGACTCCCCAGTGCTGCCCACTATCTACAAATTTCAGATGTGATCAAATATAAATTTGCCCAGGTGATTGTATATCTATTAACACTCAAGAAGTTTGACACCACCAAGATAAAGCAGCCCAATTGATCAGCATACCTGTGAACATTTTAAACATTCATTTCCTGTACAAAGGATGCACAGTGGCACATTATACCAACTACAAAATCACACTGAACTTATCTGACCAGTGTGACAAACAATTCGATCAGAAGGGAAACTAACACATCAAACAGTCCTCTCACCAACGACCTTAAATCTCAGAACAAATTTCATGAAGATCCTAAGAATTAACTTTGTTCCCTAATGTTGCAATAAGACATGGCTTTGTGGTAAGAAACAACTTAGTATCTTTGCTGCTTATAAAAATCAAATGTACATTTGACATATTGGAGCTAACTAAAACTTTCAGCTTTCCTCTAAAAACTGGACTGCAGATTCGGAGTACAACAGGCTCATTTTAAAATATCCTCAAAAGGGTTATGTGAAAGACTACAACACCAATCGGGCAATTTCAGTATCTTCTCCCCGTCAGAGTAATCCAGATAGAATGCCATTTTCCTTGTTAATTTTTAATCTTCTTTCTACATAGAAGATTTGACTATTTTATCTACACTCACACGTTGAAGCAATTTGTTTTGCATACTTATAACTGTTCCTCCAGGTCTCCGTTTAGATTATAATTCTGCATTATTTTACAATTTCCCACACAGTTTATTTAATCTCACCTGAGATCTTTAATGAATACCTGCCTTAATCCAATGTAGAAAATGAATCTAGTATTAACCCTCACTGAACATCAACCCTTCTTTTCATTATGTTTACCCTAAAGCCAAACTTCTACCAATGCTATTACAATTCTTAAATCGTTCATCTAGTTCCACTTTCTTTTAATACTGAAGCAATGTTTTGAACCAAAAACAATTAAATGGAAAGAGCAACTTTTAGTGGATGATACATTATAAAATTAACAAACCTAACACTTTATAACACTACTTGGTGGGAAGAGGCAGTGAGTCTGAAAGAGGAAGCAACATTGTTTGATCATCAAAAGGCTTAGCTACCAATAAAAAGGAGCGACAGATAAGTAGAGGGATGCATAGCAGATCAGAGTTAAAGAAAAAATTGCTGAGAGTTGTAGGGTTAAAGAGACAGGGATGTACAAAGTGGATGCAAGGACGCGAATTTTAAATTGCAGCCTGTGTACAAAGAACACGAGCTAACAGGTGAGCAGGGTTTACTGAAAAGATAGTATATATGAAGTTGACTTTTGAATTAGATGATTTTAGTACACAAATGATAGGTCAGCCAAGACATGTGAATCAACTTTAAATGCTCTAGTGTGTAGCTGACAAATCCACTGAATCATGTGTATCGGTTTGATATTTTGCTAGAACCTAATGGGTTCATTTGATAGAGATGTATCTTAGCATAGTAAAGTAAGGTTATGAAGTTCCCACAAGAAATAGGATATTCAGGTTTAAAGAGCAATGTGGACAGAGTTCCTACACCCCAACCAATGCCACAGTTCAAGGAGGCAGTTCATCACATTTCCAGGGCTATTAGTAATGGGTAATAAATCCTGGCCAAATGCCTAACCAGCAACACCTACATTCTGTTTAACAAAATAAAACACCAAGGTACATGAAAATAGACAATGGGAACTGTGATTAAAAAGGTTCCTCTCCCTCTACAACATAGTGCTTAAACTAGGTAACATATGTTGTGGAAAGATTAAAAGATGATCTTTCATTAAAAATTGCCTGAATTAGGAAAGCACACAAGAAATTTGCAATTTTTTTTGAGAACGTTCTTAAGAGAATAGTAAACACAATACAGAATAACATGTAAAGCCTTGCAGAAACAATCCTTACAAAAGCAATCAGGAATTGGAAGCGTGAGCATTGAAAAGAATCTCTGCTAGGCCAATATACAAAGTAAACCAACTTAGCTTCAACACATCTCATGAAATTTCACCAGATTAATGTTTTGGATTGGTTCTGTTAAAGTACATACTGTTTTTCTAAAAACAGTTACAATAAGCGGCACATTCACAAAATATGTTTAACTAAATTAAGTTTGCAGGATGTATTTTTCTCCTTTTGCTTTGTTCCAATCCATTCCTGTACGAAAAGCATTATTGCAATGTACTGTAGTCCCATTGACTCCAGGACTTTACACAAAAACAAATTTTTATAAGAAAGTGGGTGGCAAGATGGTATGATTTAATGGCCATAAAAAGACACGACAAAACTGTCTCCTCACGCTAGGCCAGTCAGAGTCAACAGAAATTTAGTAATAACTCTTGCCAAATTTCACTCCTACCCCAGCAAAATTACATATGCTCACAACGAATTTAACAGTCTCATAAATCAGTCATGTTAGCACAAGAACAGCCTCAAATTTTTGTGGTATCATTCAGTTGTCACTTAAGCAAGCAAACGACCATGACCCTTTCGTTACTTTAATATATACAACACAGTGATTCAGTAGTTAGTACTGCGGCCTCAATGCCAGAGACTGGGTTCAATTCTACTCCTAATGTGGTGGTGGTTACACATTCTTCATGTCTGAGAGTTTCCTCTGGATGCTCCCGTTTCCTTCCAGGTGGACTGGCTATGCTAAATTGCCCAGTGTTCAGGGATGTGTAGGTTAAGTGGGTTAGCCATGGAATATGTAGGATTACTGGGTAGGGAAGTAGGTCTGGGTAGGATGCTCTTCTGAGGGTCAGTGTGGACTCATGGGCCAAATGGCCTGCTTCCATACAGTAGAGATTCTATGATTCTAAGCACCAAACAGAGGAAATTCTGTAAACGATTATAAGACCTCCAAGAGCAAGGTACAAAATATACTCAAAGCATCTCAGTTCAGAACGCAAGAAAGGTAATACCCAAGTTTTCAAGTGATATGGAGAAGATCTAACCTAACACAAAGAACAGCGAATGCTGGATATCCAAATAAAAACAAATTGCTGAACAAAGTCGACTGGGTGAAGAAGGGTTCACTGGATCCGAAACGTTCTCTCCACAGCAGCTGCCTGGCCGGCTGAGTTTCTTCAGCAATTTCTACTTTTGATGGGAGTCAGATCGATATGTGCATTCCACCTTGTATTTTGCTAATCTTCCTCATCCAACAGTAACGAAAACAACGTATCGCTATGAGCAGTCGACTCAACATAAAATCTTTCCAAATCATTCATCAAGAACATGAAATATTTACATAATAAGCGAAAATGCGACTTCAAACGCTGGTCTGATCAGCTTTGTATTTACGACTCACCTCACAGAAATACAACTTTGTATTTGTAGCTAACCAATCTACCTGCACTTGAACTCTCCGGCCGCGACAGAAGACATAAACTGATATATTTCCAGATTACTGCGCGGCTAATTGTATCAGCAGCATTTCAAACGCTTCCGCCGTCACCGTCACTTCCCTCCTGAAAAGCCTCGCTCACGGCCCAGGCGCTGCGGCTGCGGTGAAAGACGGGCCCGGGGTCCGGGGGGGGGGGGGGGGGGAGAGAGTTGCAGTGACACAAAATGGTGTCGCGGTCAACGAAGCGCCACCGGGTGTTTTTCTAATCCCAGGCGAGCTGCTGCGAGGAAAGGGGGGGGGGGGGGGGGAACTCGAGCGGATGCCGGCGACAGCAGTGCCGGCAAATCCACCTCTCCCTGTCCAACCCCCCGCCCCCCCCGCAAAGGGAGACCGGTGAGGCGGCCCCGCTCTGCTCATAATCAGGGTGAAAACGGCCGGAATCTCGGCTCATTCCTCTTAAACCCACTCAACATTCGGGGTTTTTTTTCCGCCATTCGTTCACCGCCACCCCCCCCCCCCCCCAACGCCGCCATTCGTCTACCCACAACACACCAACCCAAGGCAGCGGCCTAACCGGTCAGGCCTCAAGCTTAAAATTTCGCCGAGAGCCACCGGCTATGGGGGAGGGGGAAAGAAGAGGAATTTTGTTTTCCTTCTCGATCCTTGCGTATCGCCGGCGGCCTGTGACTGACCTTCTTGAGTTCGTTCTCCGTGGCTCCCGAGCTGACTCCGAGGATATCGTAAAGCTTTGTGTCCACCACCGACGCCATCGTGACAGAAGAGAGAGAGAGAGGGGGGGGAAAGAGAGGAAGAAGCTCGAGCACCGGCCGCAATCTGGCAGGCTCAGGAAGTGACGTCCGTCCCTGGCTCACATAGAGCGCGCTGGCGTCACCACCGCGCGGCGGAGGGGGCGGGGCCTCACTGTCGTGTCATAGCAACGCGAACAGAAATGGTGGACTCTTCTCGTTTGACTCATAATGAGTGGGCCTATCGTCACCAAGGGGGTCCATCACCGCCCGAGTGCCAAAGCAAAGTCTCACCGTTTAAACGGGAAATTAAAATTAAGCGGGTGCTGGATGGAAGTGCCCAGCAACATCGGTGCAGAGCAAGTTTAAAAAAAAAGGACCTCACCTTGAACTTTGTCAGAACTGGCACTGAAACAGAAAGCAAAAAAAAAGGGTTCGGGGACAGAAAGTGTTGGAAGCGCTCAGCAGGTCATCCAGGGTACACACAGAAATAGTGACAAATAGGCCTGTGGCTAGTGGTGTTCCACAGAGACTGGTTCTGGGTCCTCCTTTGGGTGTCATTTAAATAAATAATTTGGATGAGAATATAGAAGGCGTGCTTAGTAAGTTTGCAGATGACATCGAAACTGGTGACATTGGAGACAGTCAGGAAGGTTTTCTAGGGTTATTACAAAGGGATCCTGATCAAATTCAGGAATTCCTGAAGAAGGGCTTATGCCCGAAATGTCGATTCTCCTGCTCCTTGGATGCAGCCTGACCTGCTGCGCTTTTCCAGCAACACATTTTTCAGCTCTGATCTCCAGCATCTGCAGTCCTCACTTTCTCCTTATTTAATTAATGGTAAGGTTCTCAGGGGTGTTGCTGAACAAAGAGACCTTGGAATGCAGGTTCGTAGCTATTTGAAAGTAGAGTCACAGGTAGATAGGATAGCGAAGAAGGCGTTTGGTATGCTTTCCTTTATTGGTCAGAGTATTGAGTACAGGAGTTAGGAGGTCATGTTGAGGCTGTAGTGGACATTGGTTTCGGCCACTGTTGGAATATTGCATACAATTCTGGTCTCCTTCCTATCGGAAGGATGTTGTGAAAGTTGAAAGGGTTCAGAAAAGATTTACAAGTATGTTGCCAGAGTTGGAGGATTTGAGCTATAGGGAGAGGTTGAATAGGTTCGTGCTGTATTCCCTGGAGTGTCAGAAGCTGAGGGGTGACCTTGTAGAGGTTTATAAAATCATGAGGGGCATGGATAGGATAACCATGGGGTGGGGAAGTTCAGCACTTCAGGGCATAGGTTTAGGGTGAGAGGGGCAACTTGTTTTACACAGAGAGTGGTGCATGTGTGGAATGGGCTGCCAGAGGAAGTGGTGGAGGCTGATACAATTGCAACATTTAAAAGGCATCTGGATGGATATATGAATAGGAAGGGTTTGGAGGGATATGGGCCGGGTGCTGGCAGGTGGAACTAGTTTTGGTTAGGATATCTGGTCGGCATGGATGGGTTGGACCGAAGGGTCTGTTTCTGTGTTGTACCAGTGCTGTACATCTCTATGACTCTTAAGTAGTGGATGTGATTGCAATTACAATGTTTAAAAGATATTTGGATGGACATATGAATGGGAGAGATTTGGAGGGATATGGGCTGGAATCAGGCAAGTGGGGTTAGTTTAGTTTTGGATGATGTTCAGCATGGACTGTTTGGATTGAAGGGTCTGATTCTGAGCTGTATGATTCAATTTGAAGGGGTGGGGCCGGGGGAAGTTGCTTTCACAGGAAATGTTATATTTCTCGCATATAACCGTCTGATTTCTGGGTCCTCTGTACCAGATTTCCTGGAAATTCTATTTTATGATTTAATGTTTCAATGGCAAGTGTTTAATTTCGCTAGAGCGGTGACTATTTTATTTCCATGCATTTGCATCTCATTATTAATTAATCTTACCTTATTCTCTGCTCCTATTTCTTTGCGGCTTGCGATTTTCCTCTCTTCTCCCAAAAAGCTAGACAGCAACAATTCCTGTTGTAAAAGTCAGAGCAGTAATTTGGTGAGTGCAGCTCACCACATGCTTCTCTGGGTCTTCATTTTATTGTTTCTTCACAAACGTGTTCTTGATTGCACCATGTGTAGCATTCTTCTCCATCCTTTCTTCACCAAAGTCAGAATCAGCATACCACCAGCAACATGGCTGGGGTCTAATCATTTCAAAGTCTACTTCAGCTCTTCGGGACTTCATTTTCGAGCTCAGGAATATCTTCGACATGCATGCCTTTGCCAGGTCACTTTATGTACAGGGACATTCAGCCATCTAACACATAGACAAGATGCATTTTACAGAATAAAAATGAAAGAACTGTGGATACTGGAAATCTGAAACAAAAACAGAAATTGCTGAAAAATCTCAGCAGGTCTGGCAACATCTGTGGAGAGAAATCAGAGCTAATGTTTCGGCACTGGTGACCCTTCTACAGAACTGCTGCCAGATCTGCTAAGATTTTCCAACAATTTCTGATTTTGTTATGCGATTTATGGATTTTAGCTTAATTTCTTAGTGCTTACTCGATGGCTGCTAGTCACTGAGAACTGTATACCTTTTTTGACCCAGAGTGCAGGAAGGTTTAGTAGTTGCAACCTCTATTGGTCCACTGGATAGAAGATGGCCTTCCACTGGAAAACCCACCCACCAAGATTTCCAGGGTCTTCTTTGAAAAGTAGGGTGACAATTTCTGTTTCCAAAGATATAAAGACCAAAACTTTTTTGTTTTCCTGTATTTTTGATTGTGGACTCAAATGGGAAAAGGACTTTTAAAAACCAATGATCATGGAAGGGTTGCTGTACTTTTTAAAACCAAACTGCTGGTATTTATTGTAAGTGCTGTTTACAAGATTTGTTCAGCCACTGGCAGAAGTTTAGATGCAGATGCAGTGGCATCTGGGAGTGTGTACAAAATGTGATTGAGCTGGCAACAAGTAGCTGATAGATCTATGCAGTGAAGGCCAGTTATTGATGGCAAACACTCTGTTAGCAATTATGTGATTGGCCCCCAGGTAGATGAAAAGCTTGTGGGTGTGAATGAGATAGCCAGAAGCTGTCACTTCTCTGAAAGGGGTGTTAGTGTTCTTTTCTGTGCTGTGAAGAACACTTAAAGCCTGAAGAAATCCATTTGTTATCCCTAACCAGTTGCTGTAATCTTAAACTGATAAATAAGATGCTTTATAGATTGTGAACCAGTCACTCTGTGTCCCCTGTAAGCCAATGAAAGGACCTGAAGAGACAGATTAGGGAGCAGCAGGTTCTGGCAAGCCAAAAGGATCATCTCAGCAAACCCTGTGAACAGGAATCATTGAATTGCCTTTCCAGTTTTTTCCCTCCCATAACGTCAATTGGTTTTGTGTCTGCACATGTGTAAGCGATGTTTGAAAAGAGTTAGTTTTAATCAGTCAAAATATATTTTGACCATTCATCTTTATTTATCTATAACTAAAATCTACTTATTTGTCATAAATAGTAATTCAGAAGTAAAATACAGGAACGTGGTCCACGCTTATGGTTAACCTGGGTTGAAACGAAAGGTGAATTGGAGACGTTTGCATACTTTGATAGCTTTAACTTTTGTGTTGACTCCAGGAAAGCAGAGCTTAGTTTGTTGTGTGCTGCCCCATTGAGGCTTGACAAAGTTTGGAGCTTTTCTGAAATCACTTTGAAACAAAGACAACATTTGATTTGGGAATGATATTAGTAAATGAAACCAAGGAAGGAAACTGCAGGCTTTGTCCTGCACTTAAGACAAGGCACTAGAAATGGCAAAAGATTTCCTGCAGGTGACAGGGTTGTCCATAACATTTCTAAAGCGAACTTTCAAAACTCAGGTTGACTGAATTGAGGGTAATTTGGATATAACATTGCCTGACAGATGAGAAAGTAAGTATGATGGAGGACAAAAGAAAATGCTGCGGATACTGGGAATCTGAAACAAACATAGAAAATTCTGAAGAGACTCAGCAGCTATGCCAGTAACTGTGGAAAGAGAAAAAGTATTAATGTTTTGAATCCAGTATGATGTCTTCAGAATTGAATAGGATTGGAATTTTTAAAAAAATATACATTTAAAAGTGATGGAGGAGGAACAAGGGGAACAGGTAATGTGGCAGCCCAGTGCAAAAGACAAATGGGTTGTTAATTGTATTGAAAGAGAAATAGAAATATAAAATTTGTGTAAATTAAGGGAGGAAATGAGTTCTCCTTCTTGAGATATATTCGAGGCACTGGCAAGGCACTTGGGTTTGGAGGAAATACAAGTGATGAATTGCTGCTCTAAAAATACATCTACTTTGCAATACAGCACCTAAATATGGCATTTGAATGCAGGAAACACTTCACACTTAACTTTTCAGGATGTTACGTACTCCCAAGAAAGCTTCTATTTCCTTCATGAAAGCTCAATCCTGACTGCTTTTTATGGGCTTCCAAAACACCATGCCACCAGTAATAAATGGTGTGCAAGCGGAAACTTGAGTTAAAGTGGTCAACCATACCATAGTGGTATGAGGGGAGGAAGTGGGCTCCGCATCCTGACTACTCAGTAAAGGCAGGAGAAATGGAGTGGTTTTGAAATTGTTGATAAAAATTTGATTTCCTCCAGAATCAAAACTAGTGTTCACAGCAGAGTGAAAATTCAGTCCCTGATATTTTATTGTAATATGACTTCACTGTTTTCAACATTTGTGGATTTATATGTTAGCAATCCATACTCTTTAATTATTTCTTATCAAATCCTCTTAGCCATATGCACACACTGCCTACATTCACTTTTTCTCCTCTCTGCTGACTGCAGTGCTAGTGTCTGGTTAACTGAATATTTGCAGATCCTTGTACTTCATCCAAACCTCCATTTCCTCACTATGAGAGAGTGAGCAGTTTTAGAAATTAGAACAAACTAGGTATGTTGGTCCTTTTTTCTGAGACCAATTCCAACGACTCACTTTCTTTATATATCCTTCAATTGTATGTCACTGATAATACAGGGCGACCCCCCATCTGCGGAATCCTTTTCCGTAGTTTCAGTTACCCGTGGTTTACTGTGGCCCGAACATATTATAGAGAACCTTCCAGAACGAGGGACTGGGGGCTGCTGGGTAGGTAAATTTCCCATTTAAATGAATGGGTTCACTCCTACCCATGGTTGTGGGCTTCCGCGGTAAGTCTTGGAACATGTCCCCCGTGGGTACGGGTGTCTACTGTACATTCAAATATTGTGTAAATGTGGTGAAAGTGAGGACTGCAGATGCTGGAGATTGGAGTTGAGAGTGTGGTGCTAGAAAAGCACAGCAGGTCAGGCAGCGTCCGAGGAGCAGGAGAATCAACATTTTGGGAAAAAAGCCCTTCATCAGGAATGAGCTGTTTGTTTACTAGCTGCCAGTGGCCTTCAGTCTTTAAAGCAAGTTCTTATTAGTTTGATGGAATGCCTGATTCCCCTTTTTATTGACTTCCTAACTTCAATCTTATGCCCCCTGATATTTCACCTCCTTGCCAGAGGCAATAATTCACCCAGATGACTTTGGAAAATTATATTCATAACCTTGGAAACTTCAGTTCAATCACTTCAACGTCTCCTTTGACAAATAAAGCAAATACAGCTTGCTTAGCCTTTCCACAAAATTTGAAGTACTTGTTGCTATGAATCATTACAGTTGTTCAGCTTGTTGCATGAATTTTTGCAAAGAATGTTATTTTTAGTCAGTTTATGAGGCAAAGGTACATTCTTTTGAGCTAAAAAGACATCTACATGAAGATAATGTGCTAATGAAAACAAAATAAACATTCACTAGTTTATCTGTGTAATCAAGAATACCTTGCATCCATGTAATCAAATGTTCTTTCATCTCCATTTGTGAAAAGAGACATGAAGATGGCGGCTGGAACACAGCCTGAGAGAGAGTTTCTTTTTCAAAAAAGTAAATCTGTGAAGGCATTCAGATTTTGTTAAAAGGAATATCTGTGGTTTTTAATCTGATGAAGGCGTAAAGTTTAAAATGTTGAAGATCTCATCTTTTAACTCCAGCAAGGCTGATATTTGGCAGCATGTGTCCAGTTCTGGTTGTCCAGTAATAGGCAGAATATTTTTAAGCTGGAGAGGGTTTGGAAGAGATTTAGCAGAATGTTGTCGGGTATGGAAGGGTTGAATTATAAAGAAAGGCAGGATAGGCTGGGACTTTTTTCACTGGAGCATTGGAGGCTGAGAGGTGACCTGATAGAAGTTTATAAAGTCATGAGAGATATGGCTGGGTGAATGGTAGGTGTCTTTTGCGTAAGATGGTGTTTCTCAGGAATAGGGGCACATATTTAAGGTGAGAGGAGAGAGATTTAAAAAAGACATGGGGGCAAATTTTTTACACAGTGATTCGCATGTGAAGTGAACTTCCTGAGGAAGTGGTGAATGTGGGCACAATTACAATGTTTAAAAGACATTTGGATAGACACATGAATAAGAAATGTTTGGAGGGATCTGGGCCAGGAACAGGTAGGTGGGACTAGTTTAGTTTGGGATTATGTTCAGCATGGACTAGTTAGACTGAAGGGTCTGTTTCCATGCTGTATGACTCTATGATCCTATGATTTTGAAAGATAGACCTGGTATTCCAGATATTGAAATACCACAATCAAGTGATATTTTGTTATGGTTAAAGCAGTTTGACTATGAGGAGGCCATGAAGAAACAAGCGATGCAGTTCCCAAAAGAAAGAAAAATTCAAGGAAAGAACAGATAAAGATAAGGAATGGGAGGTAGGATCAAGAAGTCTGAAAATGAGAAACTTAGAATTGTAAAGAGAAGAGAAAGGTGAGAACATGAATATCAAATTTTAAATGATGACATTGAAACAAGAGACATCAAATGCTGATGAAGACTATGTTAAGGAGAATCTGAATTATAATTGGAAGTCCAGCAAGGAAATGTTTAAGTTCACACAGGCCCAATCAAAACTTGAGGGAAAAGTTGTGGAGGCATTCTTCATATCATCTGACAAAACAGTGAGTCGAACTTGGCATGAGAGGACTAAATACTGCTCATGCAGAGCAATTGATAGGTAAAGCAAATGAAATTTGGGCTTCACTGTTAGAGGAGGATTATCACTCTGTAAAGAAAACTATATCAGCTGCATATAAGTTAGTCCCTGAGACATATGGACAAAGGGTCCAAAATTTAAGAAAATGGCCGGGGAAAATCTATTCTCAATTTGAAAGGGTAAAGCAAAGTCATTTTGACAATTGAATATGAGCATTCAACACAACTTAGACCATTGTCTTTGAGAAATTTAAAAACTCACAGCCTTCTGTAATAAGAACCCATGTTGAGGACCAAAGATTTGCAACTGCTAGATAGACAGCAATAATGGTTGACAATTATAAATTGATGCATAAAAGCAAATCATTTTTCTGTCACTTGTAAATTTGAAAGGGTTAGAAAATACTACAGTGAGAGGCAGGCCAGTAGCCAAGATGAAGAGTGGATTGCTGGGAAATCTCCCAAGGTCTCCATTTCAGATCAGAAAGGAAAGCACTGAGGGTGGAGGTTAGAATTGGAAGCCTAGATATTTCAGTTGTAACAAGGTGGGATAGATACATTCATAATACCGGAAGTTATAAGAGAAACCTGTGGAGTTAATAAGAATGAATCCAAAAAGCAAACTCAAAATGAAAAGGCCGTGGTTCAGGTTGTAGCTGTAACTTCACCAAAGAGACTGGAATAAACACTACTGTAAATGTAGAAGAAGTACATAGGGTTGCCGAGATAAATTAAGCATTTTTGTCTCACTGGAAGATCACTCCTTTTGTTCAAATGAAGCATCCAAGGCCATAAAATACAGGGCTACTCAAACTCTCTTACTGGAAAAGGATTTTGCTTTTCCTCCGAAGTGTTCAATGAAAACTGAAGTGTGAGCAAATGGACTAGGTGAAGAGTGCTTATGGGTTACATTGATGTGGAAGAGCTGGTGTTGGAGGATAAAGTTAAAAATCACACAACACCAGGTTATAGTCCAACAGGTTTCTTTGGAAGCATGAGCTGTTGGACTATAACCTCATGTGTTATTTTTAACTGTGAGTTATATTGTACAAGGTCCAATGGCATAGAACAGAGAACAGTACAGCATGGGAACAGACACATTAGCTGACTATGTTTGTCCCATCCATGATGCTATTCTAAGCTAATCTCATCTGCCTGCACAAGGAACATATTCCTCTGGTCTCTGTCAGTTCATTTATCTGTCTCAATGTCTCTTAAACCTTGCTATTGTATCTGCTTCTACTATCTCCCCAGCAGTGCATTCTAGGCATCTACTAACCTCTGTGAAGATCATTCACCTTCTTCCTGCACTGCTGCCTAATCCTCCTCAGTGTGGAGATGGCATGATCTGGATGGCAAGCTCTGGCCATGCAAGCACAGCCGATCCTAAAGAAGGGGAGTTCTTTCCACCAGCTCGTTCACAAGGAGCTCCAGGTCCTCCTCATATCATGACAGTCTCCTGTTCTCCACCATCTCTTCTCACTCCATCCAAAGCCAATCAGCACAGTTTTCAGATAGCAGCAACCTGTAGATGTACAGTGGACTTTGAAAGATGGCATGACTGCAAGGAATGCTGACCTAAGGGAGAAACTTTGCTGAGCAACAGGTTCCCCTGTGAGCAGGATGTGGTAAGATGGGGCAGAAGTCAGATATGATTCTTGCAATCAGTCTGGTGAGTTTGTTAAGATACTGAGAGGAAACTTGCTCAGCCTTAGAGTAAGAATCACTCCACACATCTTGATTTGACTAGCACTTTACCAAAATCAAAAATGTAAGATTCCACCCTCTGTTAAATGTCTTCTTGGACGACACTTCTTAGTGGAAATAGTCATAAGTACTTTGTTTCTATCCTTGACATCCTCCTGGTGAATCAACATCGTATATGCTGTTATTGGCTTAGTATCTTTACTGTTGTGGGATTCCTGAAATTGCCTATTATGATGATTGGAATGATGTCAACCAGGTGAACATTATAGAATATGAGATTCCTGATTGGGGCTGTTAACTCAGTCTAATCAGGGAGCCCTGGTTGTCAGATATAAACAGGAGTTGCAGGGAATTTGCTTGCTCTCGGAGCCGGCATTGAGCTAGCTGAGTCAGTGTCATGTACAAAGCACATGTAAATAAAAGGGTGACTTGATGATGGAATATCAACCTTCAAGGAGTTATTTCAAAATATTCCTCTTCAAGTAAGGAAACAAGCGTCAGATAATTTTGCAGCATGGCATTACTGACTTCTGAAAGTTAGTCTGTTCACCTTGAATTTCTCTTCCAGAGGTTAGCACTACCCATTTCTGATTCAGGCCTGAGGTGAAACAGGTACTGGATGTTGAGGCTATTGGGTTAGAAGACCAATCTCAGTCCACTGGGACATTAGCCAAGTTCTCTGCATGGATGTTAGACCCCCAGGACCTCATCTGTCACCCAATGCATTCTCTGCTCCCTTCATACCCCATGCATCCTTCATGCCTCCAATCCCTTACAGGCCTACCCTTACATTCTCCTTACTCAATCACTTAACGTGTAGAAATGTAGAACCACTTAATAAGAGAAGGAAGTCTTTGAAATGCTCAGGAAAATAAGAAGAAATACAATCAACTGTTCAAACTCCACCTGCAGTTCTGGTTCATAAAAGAAACTGCCCCTCTTAGAAAATAATAAAGCTATGATTAAAACGTGCAGTAATTAAACTTGCCCTTGAAAAAAATAGTTCCCTCGTTTCAAGTGCTTATTAACCTAAGTAAATAGCTCTTCAAAACCTCTTCAAACATTTAATCCTATTATCTGTTCATTTAAATCGCAATTAAACAAAACAAACAGCCTCCTCTACAATATATATCAATTTAAATTCAGTACACAGTCCAGCTGAACCATTGAAATCAAATCCTTAGTATTGTTAAAAGCAGAACACTTTGTCCGCTGTATAAAAACAGTGTCTTTTTTTAATTTTAATGATTTTTAAAACTTCAGACTGAAATGAAAAATAACTATTTTGAAACCTAAGATTTATAATGAAAGCTCATGTTTTGAAAGCAAGGAATTTGATACTTATTGTGAACTCTATGAGTTCCATCAATGTGCAGATGAACTGGAGCTGAGTGGCTGTTTACAAGTGAAGCTGTTTGGTTGGTGGACAAAAGTCCTCTGCCGGCCAACTATGTAATCAGTTACAGGTAGCTGAACGACTTGGGCTGTGAACAAAAAAGAGAGAATCTTGCCAGATCAGAAAAGAAACCAGCAGATCTGTAAAAAAAATTATTTTTCAATCCTCTGCGGTAAGCCATTCAAGCCAGAAGAAAACTAGCCTTCTTTTCCTTCAGCAATTAATACAAGTTATGACTTTTATTTGGATGGGTCAAAGACGTTGGATAAGGCTGAAGATAACAGGAATTTTCAAGAGAATTTACAATGGGCTGCTATGTGCGTGTAATTAAACTGAGTGCTTCACTTATGTATGAAAGATCTTTGTTGCCTATCTCTGTGAAACAACATTTTTTTTATATATATATATATATATAGACAAAGATACAGCAGAGACACTTAGAAGTTCTATAAAACTCAATTAATTTATTAAGTCCTTAAATTAATAACACATGCCTTCGGCTACTAGAGATATCTCACTACCTCGGGTTCTGTAAGTAACTCAAAACATTATTACCTGGGAAAGATGCCAATTGGTCTTCTCAACAACGTCACCACAACTCCTGACATAGGGTACCTCCTGCAGTGTTATTCTTCAAAGTCCTGTTGGAACTGCCAAGAGCTAAGATTGCAGGAAACCAGTAACTGCTGACTGTACCAAACAAGGACAAAACATTCAGGATTGGTCATGTGCACAGATTGTTCCAAATAAGGCATACACTTGGCACAGAGATCTATGTATAATGCAGCCCAGGAGACTCTGATTTTCCAACAGGACTTTGGAGAATAACACTGCAAGAGGTACCCTATGTCAGGAGATGTAGTAAAGACGTTGAGAAGAGTTCAAGCCTAGCCAGTTGGCAACTTTCATGGGTAATAATATTTTGGGTTAGTTTCAGAACCCGCGTAATGAAATATCTCTAGTAGTTAAAAGCATGTGTTATTCATTTAAGTACTTAATAAATTAATTGAATTTTATAGAACTCTAATGTCTCCATTGTATCTTCGTCTATACGTATACTGTTGTTTCACAGAGACGCGCAACAAAGATCTTTCATACATGAATGAACCAGCCTCTGCCTCTCACAAACCAGTGGAAGCATTCAGATAAAAAAAAGGCTGAGGATCCATGTATTTCTTTTCCCTGTTTGTGTTTGTGCGTGAGAGAGGGGCAGGTGATTTAAATGGGGTTTAGAGTTTTAATTTATGAGTTCATTTAATCGAGTTTAATTGTTTACTGGTAACTGGAATTAAATAACCTGTAATAAATAATATTTTTTATTAATTACAAAAACCTGGTCCATGTTGTCTGAAAATCAGACAGTTTGGGGATTTTGCATACGTCTTTTAAAATCTTTCACTTTTGATTGATGCAAATAGGCACATTGCTTTCAAGGCCAACATTTATTACCTACCTCTTGATAAGTTGGTGGATGTCCTATAGTGAATTTATTTAATATGAATAGAGGGGCTTGATTTCCTATGCACTATCCCAATGAGCCAGGGCACCTGGATAAAATATTCTAAAGCCAATGAAAGTTTATATAATATTTGTCCATTTAATGGTCACAGACCTTTTAAGGATAGAGCCCAATTAATAGTTACATTGACAGATTATGTAAGTCATCATACACAACTACATTATGACATTTTTCAACGACTTTTCAATTTGCCTGTCAAAAGATTCTTGCCTTCACAGGAGGTATCCTCCCAACAGTGTTCATGATTTGACTTACCTGAGAACGTAAGTGCCACAGCCACCCACCTCAAAGGAAATACTCAGGCCAGGTAAAAATATATTCACTGCTGTATTTAAGTAAGGAATTTGTTAACAATTTAACTGACCATCAAGTCACAAATCATCACATTTTATACCTTGTGGAAAATGCAGTCATTTGTGAATGGTCAAATGATTTTAAATTGTGGCTTTGTAGATCTCCAGCTGAGGAGGGGAAATGCAGACCATGAGGTAATTTATGGTATGAAATGGCACCATTCAGCTCATTATACCAGGGTTTCTGCAGAGCAATCCCATCAGTCCCATTTCCCATCTCTTATCTCCATAGCCATGCAAATTTATTTCCTTCAAATGCCAATCAAACTTCCTTGATTATCTTTACTTCCACAAACCTTGTGGGATGAGAATTCCACTTGCACTGTAAACAAAAGTCTTCCACATATTTCCCTGGATTTTCTAGCCCAAGACCTTAAATCTCCGTCCCATGATCTATGTAACATCAGGTAATGGCAATCATTTTTCCTTGAATTCATCCACATTATCCAAACCTGTACACTTTTATCAAATATAGAACTTTAAATAATCAGCCTCAAAGTGAAATACTTCTTTTATTTGGATCATGTCAATAAATTACAACACAATTTATGTGGCAAAATATGTTTAAATATCTTTGCCAAATGGCAAAATGAATTTGTGCAGTGTCTACATTTCCTCTCCAACCACTGTGATAGGATTACAATCATTTGTATATTTAGTTCTTTTCATTGATTGATGCAAATGGGGACTTTGCTTTCAAGGCCAACATTTGTTACCTGTCTCTGGTTGCTCTTGATAAATTGGTGGTCGTTGGAAATATGCTGTTGAAGAAATCAGCAGTATACAGGTGACTTGCACTGTAACTGCAGTATGCCAATGTTCAATTTAAGCTTTGTGCCACTCCAAGGGTCTATGCACAATGATCGGTATGCCAACACCATTTGCAGAATTGATTTCCAATTGTGGAGGTCATTGCCACACATGGACCATAGAGGTGCTCACAGAAGAAAACTTTGTACAGCTAGTGTCAATGATGCGTAGAATAAATGTTCAAGTTTGTGGATATAAAGAAATTGTGAATGCAGGAAATCAGAAACTAAACTTCCACACTGTAGGGAATCTAATCTAAAGTAGAAACTGCTGGAAAACTCTGCAGCTCTGGCAGCATCTGTGCAGAGTTAACTCTGCTTTCTCTCCACAGATGCTCCAAATGTGCTGAATTTTTCCAGCAATTTCTGCTTTTGTTCTGGAAGGTGTTGAGCATTCATAGTCTTCTTGGAAGATCCAAATGGAAGCTGGACCACCATTCCTGAATTCGGCCTTGCAAATTGCTGATAGATCTTCTGGATTTAGGAAACGAGTTAATCCCCTTAATGTTCCAAGTCTCTCACCTGCTCTTGTAGCCATTGTGTTTATGCAGATGGTTGATTCCCAGAATGTTTGTGGGCACAATAAGATTCATGTTGTTCAGATGTAAATAATAGAATATTACATACAAGTGGACCTGAAATGTCTTACTGATAGATAAGGAACAAGCAGCCTGAAGGACAGAGTATGGAGATACCCTCAGCCAGATATTCCAGATCAATATCTTAAAATACTGGTAGCAGTATTGGCTTAAAAGTACAAATTAAAGGGGACAGCTATGGAAGACCACCAGGGCCATGATCCAAAGTTAAAACTGAGTCCAGGGGACAAAGCTGAAAAAGGAAGACTCCAAAGGCAGTACAGAAGATTGAGAATTTGAGATTCAGCTGAGTGAAAAGAATACCCTGAAGACAGACAGATTTGGAAGATTTCAAGGATAAAATGTGGTTGAAAAGAGAAGAATCTAAATTAGGAAAAGACTGTGGAAATTGCAAACCAGCAATATCCCTATTGAGGAAAATACAGGATCGGAAGACTTTGACAGTAAGGAGGAAAAGTCCAAATACTCACCCAGGTCAGCAGGCACAATAGATTGTTGGGATGATGACACCAGTGGAGACATTGCTATTGCCTCATCTATGGACACAACCATTTCAGTACTATAGTAATTAATATGTGAAGGAGTATTACTAGCAATTACTATCAAGTTACAGATGGGGGCAGCAGAATGGCAGTGCAGCATGAGGGCTCCTCAGCCCAGGAGCCTGTAGCTCATCAACTCTGTTCACTTCTACAATTTTTGTTTCTCTTTCTCTGTTTTTAAAGTTTCCAATTCATAAAGTTAATATCAAAATTCATCTTACATTCACTTAACAGCTCCAGCTGAGCACTTTTCCTGATTTAGCGATGGGGTGGCTTCCAGCAATCTGGAGTAACAGTCTTTCCTGGTGTGGTGGTCTCACCCCTGCGGAGGGGTGTCCTGACATAGTGGTTTAACCCAGTATGTGGTTTCATTGGCGGTCCGGCTTAATCTTCATCGAATGCTTCCGGCCCAGTGTTCCGCTGGCCTGGTATGGTGTTCTCGTCCAGGAGTGTTGGTCTTGGTAGCGGTTTTGTCAGGGGTGTCTTTTGGCCCAGTTTTTTTAGCCACCCAGCATTTTGGTTTCATCCCAGTGTGGTGTTATCATCATCGATTGATGGTCTCATTCCACCTGTGAGAATCATCTCTTGATCCTCTGAGACCAGGAGCTATTAACTGGACTTTGATGAATTTTGTCTTAAACTTATTTTTATTGTTACTTACGAATTTACTGATGACTTCTGTCATTAATATATGCACCATGGTAGGGCAACTTGTAATACTTTTCATTGATTTTTTTTGTAAAAGTACACATGACAATAAATCATAAATTGAAAGTCAGCATGTTTTTATATGCTGTAGGTCTAATAGCTGATCGTGTTCTAGTAAGGCAAAGTGTAAAAGGAAGTATGACGGAATTTGATGTACTGTTTGATGCCAAAGATTTGACATGTGCTTTAGCCCCAAAAGAAATTCAGTTTTAAAATGGGCTAGATTTAATCATCAATCATAACATCTTGAAGAATGAATGGAAGTTTTTTTAGTGAATTCATATCATCTAGTAGGGTATTAGCGTTTGGAATATTTCAGGATAAATTAATCAGTGAACACATAGTATTAGTGTGAGGGATGGGGAGGTACCATGCATTCTTCATAAGAAGGAGATTTTAGTATTGGAGCAATCAATCTAATTTGCAATGCATACAGAAATCAGGGCCCCAAATCAGTCAGTACTATAGAACCTTATACGTGAAGGAGCAGTGCTACTGAGTCAGCATGATTTTATATGCTATCGGTCTAATAGATGATTATGTTCTGGTAAGACAAAGTGTGGGAAAAAAACAACAAAGAAGTGAAGATGCAACAAACATTCTTCTGACATGGCTTGTTCGGTAGTCCAAAGAGGCTTTCTGAAAGCCCACTTACCAAAGTAGCAGGAATCAAAGTCATTGACCATATTAGGTTGTATGGGCTGTGACTTCAAATAGAATTACAAGCACAACAAATATTCAGCAGAAGGACTGTTCAGAAAATATCGTAAAGCAACTGTACCTTCATAACCTCAAAAGCAAAGAAAAGATTCTCCTGCAAAAACAACATTTCCAGAGAAATGGAAATCACGTAATGAGGAAAAAGTTCTAGAAGTTAACAACACAGAACAAAAGGTGGATACAACATTACTTGTGGGAGGGATGGGAGTGGGGGGTCAAAGAGTATCAAAACCTGAAGGTATTTATAGCATCATAGAGTCATACAGCACTAAAACAGACCCTTTGGTCCTATTTGTCTATGCCAATCAAGTTTCCCAAACTAAGCTGATTCCACTTGACCGCATTTAGCCCATATCCCTCCAAACTATTCCAATTCATTTACTATCCAAATGTCTATTAAACATTGTAAATGTACCTGCATCTACCACTTCATTTGGCAAATTATTCCACATTCCACATTGGAGGCAGAGGGGTGACCTTATAGAGGTTTATAAAATCATGAGGGGCATGGATAGGGTAAATAGGCAAAGTCTTTTCCCTGGGGGGGAGAGTCCAGAACTAGAGGGCATATAAAAGAGATTTAAGGGGCAACATTTTCACGCAGAGGGTGGTACGTGTATTGAATGAGCTGCCAGAGGAAGTGGTGGAGGCGTGTACAATTTCAACATTTAAAAGGCATCTAGATGGGTACATGAATAGAAAGGATTTGGAGAGATATGGGTCGGGTGCTGGCAGTTGGGTCTAGATTGGGTTCGGATATCTGGTTATCATGGCCGAGTTGGACTGTTTCCATGCTGTACATCTCTATGACTCTATATGAACCATCTTCTGAGTGAAAACGTTGCCCATCAGGTCCCATTTAAATCTTTTTTCCTCTCATCTTAAAAATATGCCCCTTAATTTTGAATTACCTCACCCAAGGGAAAAGACCTTTGCTATTCATCTTATCTATGCCCGTCATGATTTTATAAACCTCTATAAGGTCACCCCTCAACCTCCCATGCTCCTGTGAAAAAAGTTCCAGCCTATCTATGTAATTCAAACCTTCCAATCCCAGTGTGTCCTGGTAGATCTTTTCTGAACACTGTCCATTTTGCTAATATCCTGTCTATAGCAGGTTGACCAGAATTATACACAATATTCCAAAACAGGCCTCACGAACATTCTGTACAACCTCAACATGACATACCAACTCCTATACTCAATGATCTGAACAATGAAGCCAAGCATGTTAAATGCCTTCTTAGCCTTCCTGTTTACCTGTGGTATGTATCTGAACCCCTCGGTCTCTCTGGTTGACAACAGTACCCAGGGCCTTACCATTAATTGTATGAAACCTACTCTTTTTTGATTTATCAAAATTCAATACCTTGCATTTATCCAAATTAAATTTCATCTACCACTCCTCAGCCCATTGGCCCAATTGATCAAGACCATTTTGTAATCTTAGATAACCTTCTTCATTGTCTACTACATCATCAATTTTGGTGTCATTGGCAAACCTACTAACCAAGACTCCTCATCACCAATTCTCATCCAAATCATTTATATAAATTACAAACAAAAGTGGACACAGCATCAATTCCTGCAGAAAACCACTGGTCACAGGCCTCCAGTCCGAACAACAATCCTCCACTACCACCCTCTGTCTCTTATCTTCAAGCCAATTTTGCATCCAATTGGCAAGCTCAACCTGAATCCTGTGTGATCTAACTTTACTAATTAGTCTACAATGCGGAATCTTATCAAGGATTTTTCTAAAGTCCGTGTAGACAACGTCTGCCACACCGCCTTTATCAATCTTTTAGGTTACATCCTCAAAAAAACTCAATCAAATTTGTGAGACATGATTTCCCATGCACAAAGCCATGCTGACTATTCCTAATGAGTCCTTGCCTCTCCAAATGCATGTAAAACCTATCTCTCAGAAACCCCTTGAACAACTCACCCACCATTGTTGTCAGACTCACCAGTCTATAGTTCCCAGACTCCTTGCAGCCTTTCTTAAATAATGTCACAACATTATCCACACGCCTGTCCTCCAGCATCTCACCTGTGACTGCAGATGATACAAACATCTCTACTGGGAGCCCTGTAATTTCTTCCTTTACTTCCCCACAACATCCTGGGATACATTTAGAGTCATAGAGCTGTACAGCATGGAAACAGACCCTTCAGTCCAACCCGTCCATGCCGACCAGATATCCCAACCCAATCTAGTCCCACCTGCCAGCATCCGGCCCATATCCCTCCAAACCCTTCCTATTCATATACCCATCCAAATGCCTCTTAAATGTTGCAATTGTACCAGCTTTTTTGATCAGGAGATTTATCCAATTTCATGTTTTTTAAGACCTCCAGCACTTCCTCTTCTATAATGCGGATTGTTTTCAAGACATCAAGATTTATGTCCCGTGTCATGTAGCCCCCATTTCTTTCTCCACAGTAAAAACTGGCATGAAATATTTGTTTAGTATCACTCACACCTCCTGTGGTTCCACACATAGATGATCTCGGTGATCTTTAAAGGGCCCTATTTTCTCCCTAGTTGCTCTTTTGCTCTTAATGTACTTGTAGAATCTCTTTGGATTATCCTTAAACGTATTTGCCAAGGCTATCTCATATCCCCTTTTTGCCCTCCTGAGTTCCCTCTTGAGAATGTCCCTACACCCCTTACACTTTTCAAGAAAATCACTTGATTCCAGTTGTCTATACCTAATATAAAACTCCTTCTTATTCTTGACCATTTCCTTAATATCTTTGTTCATCCATTGTTCCCTACTCTTTCCAGCCTTACACTTCACTCTGACATAATGTGGAGATGCTGATGTTGGACTGGGGTGGTCAAAGTCGAAAAGTGTTGCAGTGGAAAAGCACAGCAGGTCAGGCAGCATCCAAGGAGCAGGAGAGTTGATGTTTTGAGTATGAGCTATTCATCAGGAAAGTCTGGTGGACAAAGTCAAAAGTCACATGACACTAGGTTATAGTCCATCAGGTTTATTTGAAATCACAAGTTTTCATAACACTTCTCCTTCATCACCTCTAGAAAGACCACCTCTCTAAATCTATTAACCATCAGACTCTGTGTCTCCTGTACACTCCTCAATTACTCTAAATACCTCTCCAACCGATCCAAACTGTCTGATATGAGACAGATCCAAACACATCTCCTGCAGACATAATCTCCAGGGACAGTCAACTGTTCCCTAATCTCCCATGTCTGACAGGAGTAGCATTCCACTCTATTGACTGCCATAATTGCTCCTTAAAATTTGCTGACATAGGTTAGTTTAAAAAGACTTTTATCAAATTCACTTTTTGTATGATTTAGAGGTGCTGGTGTTGAACTGGGGTGTACAAAGTTAAAAATCACACAACACCAGGTTATAGTCCAACAGGTTTATTTGGAAGCACTAGCTTTTAGAGTGCTACTCCTTCAACAGGTGGTTGTGGAGTATAAGATCGTAGAAAACAAAACTTATAGCAAAAGTTTACAGTGTGATGTAACTGAAATTTTATATTGAGAAAGACCTGGATTGTTTATTGAGTCTCTTATCTTTTAGAATGGACATGTTGGTTTCAGTTCTTTCATATGTAAATTACAAAACTTCATTAAATTCAGTGTTTTTAGGCTGATCACTGTTGACTCTCCTTGCTGGGAGAACTTAAAAATTGTGTTCAAATTATAAGACCCAAAAGAAGAAGCTCTAAAAAGAACCCTTTTTCAAAAAAAAACACTACCCTTTCCTCACCCCAGTTTTTAATTTTAAGCATGCAGAAGAGAAAAAAAAATCTTAAAACCTAGCTGAAACTCCCAGCAACCAAGAAAAGCCTCCTCCTCAAATCCTCTACCAGTCAGCTCTCAAATCTCCGGATCTGAGTAAAGGAATGTTGATTCCCATCAATATTTAAGCCGCTAAAATCGAAATCTCAACAAACAAGTTGAAAAGGTCAATCTTTCCAGTTCCATGCAAACAATAAATTGAATTTAAGTTTCACAATAAACAGCTGTTTCAGTACTGGTAAACTGTTCATCTTGGATGAAGTCTGTGAGGGTTGGATTAGCAAACATAAACCTCCATAGACCAGGAGGTACACATGTTTAGGGTGAGGGCAAATTACCCCAAAGCTCAGTCACAGATGACAAAATGTCACTGAAACATTACCTATGTTGAGGAATTAAAATACCTCATTGTTTAGTAGAGAGATATGTGTCTGTTTAAGTATCCTAGAGAGAGTGGATACTGCACTTCAGAATGAGGATGGGAAAGAATTTCAGCAAGAATTCCCAAAGTTATTCAAAATTTAGGCAAATTGAAGTGCGAATATCATGTTATTCAGCAGAGAGACACTATAGCCATCTGTTTCTACACACCAAGGAATATTCCTCACTGTTTGGTGGGAAAAGTAAAATCTCAGACAGCATAATTAAAAGGTGGCCCAGTGGTTAGCACTGTTACCTCACAGCACCAGGGATCTGGGATCAATTCCTGCCTCGGGCAACTGTCTATGTGGAGTTTGCACATTCTCCCTGTGTCTGTGTGGGTTTCCTCCCACAGTCCAAAGATGTGCAGGTTAGGTTAATTGGCTATGCTAAATTGTCCATTGTGTTTAGGTGCATTAATCAGAGCAAAATTGGTCTGGGTGGGTTACCCTTTGGAGGGTCAGTGTGTACTTGTTGGGCCGAAGGGCCTGTTTCCACACTGTAGGGAATCTAATCTAATCAAAGTAGAGTCATATCACCAGTGACAAACTGACATAATGGTGCTTAGGGCTAGTATCTGTTACCAAAACAAATGGAGGATTAAAATTGTGTGAGGCGCTCACTCAGTCAAACAAATGAATAAGCAGGAACATCCACTCCATTTCATCTATTGATAATGGTTTGGCAAAATTGGCACAAGCATGTTTTTAAGAAAACTGGTTGCATACAGCACACTCTGATAGATATCTTTACTTAGACCAAGATTGCTGACTGCATTTACTGCATTACACCATTTAGGTAGTGTGCTTCAGCCACCCATTATGTAGAACCCTATTTATAGATACGATTTTCCAAAAAGTAATGTCTCAGACCTTAGAAGGGAGAGAGAAAACCATCTGCTGTTTGGATTATAAAATGAAGGAAGAACATGGTGAGAGTCAGAGTTGGATTAAAGGCACCACAGAATGCAGGCCTAACTCTGAATGGGAAATGCCAATTCTTTAGGATGACGATGACAATGACATTCTG
The DNA here is from genome assembly GCF_047496795.1 of Chiloscyllium punctatum. NCBI lineage: Eukaryota > Metazoa > Chordata > Chondrichthyes > Orectolobiformes > Hemiscylliidae > Chiloscyllium > Chiloscyllium punctatum. The sequence continues at coordinate 42,404,275 of NC_092764.1, forward strand.
AGGACACATTATTCAAGACCGAGGCATTACAATGGACCCACATGAGTCATCAGTGAATTTCCAGTATGGAAGCACATAATTGATGTACAGTGCTTATTGGGTTTGGTAAATCAAATGAGAAAGCTCATCCCCAACTGAACCAGTCTTACTCAACTCATAATTGAGGTTTTGAAAAAGACTAGTGTTGGTATTGAAGTCAGGAATAATCTACAACTACTGAATAGATTAAAGAGAAGATACTTTCTACTGATATTTTAGTACATTACAATCAAGCTTATTCACAACAGTAGCCACAGTGCATCATCTACAAGACTAGAAACTATTCTTATTTAAGTCCAAGCTTGAATGGAACATAAAAGCCAATCAAAGTTTTTGTCAAAAAAGTTTTGATGGAAACTGAACAGACGTACACAACAATGGAGAAGAAAGCATTAGCATGTACAAGGGGATGCAAAATTTAGCAGGCTCCCTCTTGGGTCTGAAATTCCAGATGAGACAGACTGCAAGCAAAATGACTATGGAGTAGTTTATATACCAGGCTAAGTGCAAATGTCAGCAGATAAACTCTTGAGAGCAGTGGTGGTTTGAGCAGAAAAAAGATCTTATTTTTGTAGGAGAATTAGGATCTTACTCTATGGCAACAACCAACATACTACAAACAGATAGAAAACTCACTCAAATTCATGCCACTCATAAATTTGACAAGGAGTGCACAAAGGTTAGGCAACTCTATCTGCAAGAGTGGTCAAAATATAGTTCAGTAGACCAAGTGCTGAAAAGGTACAATGAGAATAAACAACACTTGACAATAATGGAAGGTTTACTGATGTTCGACTGGCGAATGATTATATCAATGGAGATGTGAAAAGAAATCCTACAGAAACTCTATGAGAGGCATTTAGATCTCACAAAGTGTAGAACAAAAGCACAACAATCCGCTTAGTGACTAGGCACCTTGGAAGGTACACAGGATTATACTTCTTCATGTCAAATGTGCGCCTTACATAGCCAACAGCCTATTGTGTTTATGATTTCATCAAGATTTTTGGAAAGGCAATGGGAAAGACGTTGTTTTGTTTGATTTTAGAGTAAATATGTGTTTTGTCTTAACTTAGTTAACTTGGGTTGATGTGGTAAAACTTTGCACTTGATGTTCTAGAGAATGAATATGAGACAATGAACCTCAATTTGTGAATGAGGATTTCAGAAAGTTCACTGCATTTCCTCCAATTCCAAGCATCTACCAGGTGACAAGTTCATCATTCACTCCTCAGTTTTAACAGAGAGGCAGAAACTGTGAAGTTACTGAAACATAAGAATGCTGACTGAGACTACTCAGTTACAGAATAATGTCATCAAACAATGCCTACTTTTGGATGGAATTTAACAGACTCAGCAATTATAGAACATAACCTCTCAAGGCCATGAAAAGATAAAACAACAGGAAATAAACCACAGCAAAATATAACAGAGGTGGTACAATTCCAGAGACAGGGCAAAAATTCGAATCTTTAAAACTGGGGAAGGAAACTGATTAAGCGACAGGAAGTCAGAAGGCACAGACATCAGAAAATAGATCAACTAAGATTTTGTATTGTCAGAATGCTTGAAGGGACATTCATGAGGAGCAAGTAGGCATTGATCACACTTGAGCCAAGAAGTGAGACCATGTAGGTTTATCACAGGATGTGGCATAACCATATCTATACTACATTTGACAAAGTACAATGTGGTGCAACTGTTCTAGACACAGTGTAACACGGGCACTTTAATACTGAATTGAAGTGAACCAAATTGCCTTGACTTGTGATGTTTGGGTTTTGGTGGGATTGGTGTGGGAAATTGGTGACAATGGTGCTGGTAGGATAATTATAATAATGGGGCTAGTATTGACACTTATAATTACAATGACTAAGCAAGTAAATGTAAAATACTGGAATAACATAGACCAAGTAGAGAGAAACTCTCGGGTAGACATGATATAAAGAGATGCATGTAAATCATGATTGTGTAACTGGTCACAAGTCGCTGACAGAAGTAATTCACGAGTCTCGAGCATGTGAAGAGAGAGGCCTTAGCTACTACACTAGAGAGCTGAGAATTTAAGAACCCACTATGTACAGATGTATATAAAGGAATGTTACAGAACAATGGGAGGTGAAGATAACTTAGATTAGTTACAGATAAGGAACAAACTATGTCAGGAACAGACTATGTGCAGACACCTGTAAGCAGCATTGGTTTAAGACTTTAGAGAAAGCAACATTGCTCATTGGGAATTAGAAATGGTAGTGACATTGAATAGCAAAGGGAAGTGGTTTGACTGTCACTTGATGGATCATTGTATGGCACTTGTGTGTTCTAAGTTATTTTCCACTTATTTGGACAAGTCTGGGTGTTGTTCAGGTTTTTTTTGCAATTATACAGTGTTCAGAGTTTTTCTCCAAATGCTATAATGAGATTACAAAAGTTTGTTCATAAAGATTAATTCATTTAAGTAATAGGGCATCACAATCAAGATCATCACAGGAAAGGACATGAGCTAATTCATTTCCTGATGAGTTGCGAATCAAACTGAATATTAGACAATCATCTGAAAAGTATCCACTTCTGACCTTATAATGGATTGAGGAGAGGGGTGGGGGAGAGGGGTGGGAGGAGAATGGAGGTAAATAAGCAGCTGAAGATGACTAGGATATGGCCCTGAGGAAAACCTGCAGTGATGGCTTGTGTTAGTATGACCTGCCTCCAACTGTCAAAACCCACCTTCCTTTGCACCAGATAGGCTGCCTTTCCTCCAATTCCAATAGACTTCAAATTTTCTTAGGATTTTTGATGTCATACTCAGTCAAATGCTGCCTTGCTGTCACTTCCATCTCACCTCTAGAATTAAGAATATTCTGCAATATTTGAAATAAGAGTTGAGAGTGTGGTGCTGGAAAAGCACAGCATCCAAGGACCCATGTTTGGAATAAGGCAATATTGTGGTCTGGAGATGAGAGGTCCAATGCTAAACTAAGCATTGGTCAGCAAATTCTTAGCAAGCACTACTTAAGAGCACATTTGACATATATTTCTGTCACTGTGGTCAAAGTTCAATTGTGGGAAGTTAGTTTGCCAGACTGGATTTGTCCTGTAGGTTGAGAACAAGATTTACCTGGGTAACGTGTCGCTTGGTCTGTTAAATGTCAGTGTTGTAGTTGCACTAAAACAGTTTGGTTAGATGCACGGGTAGATCAAAAACAGGATGTTGCAATACAACAGCCAGGATTTGGTTTGGGCCTACTGTACTCACCGTATCGAATGTACTTAATGGTTTTCAGATATCATGTGTAGTGAATGAAATTGATGCAAGATTGACCTGTCTAATGATTTGGATTTCAGAAAGATGCTGAGCTGAATCATTCAGTTGGTGCTCTAACTGAAGTTGCAAACACTTCAACTGTGTCTTTTGCTGACAGATGCTTTGCTCTGATATCATTGAGGCTATGGATGTTCTTTCAGTTAATGATCTAATTGTCCAGCACCATATGTGGCACAATTGCAGAATCTGTTGGTTGTGGATAGCTTAGCTCTGTCTATTGTACACTGCATATCCTGTTTAGCATGTCCTGACTTCTAACCACAGTCTATCAGCACCTAATTATTATGTCTGTATGGTGCTGTTCCTTGTATGATCTCCTAAGCCCTACATTGAATCCTGGTTTGATGGCAAAGTTTGAGTATGGACTATGCCAGGCCATGAAGATCAAAATGGTGGTAGAATACAATGCCACTGCTGCTGTTGCTGATGGTTGATCACAGTTCATGGATGCCTAGTTTTGATCTGCGAGATTTTCTCCAAATATACTTCACTGAGTATGACAGTATTGTCAAGCAAATACTGGTTAATGAGTTTTGTGAAGAATTGTAGCTCAGGTTGAGGTTCTGGATGTAAGTTTGCTTGCTGAGCTGGAAGGTTCACTTTCAGTCATTTCGTCACCATACGGGGTAACATCATCAATGAGCCTCTGGTGAAGCACTGGTGGTATAGCCCACTTTTTATTTATGTGTTTGGGTTTCCATGGGTTGGTGATGTCATTTGTGTGGCGATGTCATTTCCTGATCTTTTTCTCAGGGGTTGGTAAATGGGATCTGAGTCAAAGTGTTTGTTGATAGATTTCCAGTTGGAGTGCCGTGCTTCTCGGATTGGTTAGTGTTCTCAGTTGTGAAAATGTAACTTTTCCCCACAAAGCCTGTTTTGGGGTCACTACTGCCACCACTTTCATGACATATGTACCTGCAATAGATAGCTTGATGAGGATGAGATCAAACAGATGTTTTGGCCCAGACTGGCAGACTTGCCCTCCTGGACTTGGTCATCTCAGTCATTGTTTGTCCTACTGAGCCACTATTTGTGATAAACTTTGAAGTCTGTCACTAGAGTACATTGTATCCTCTTGCTACGATCAATGCTCCTTCTAAGCATTTCCAAGATGAAAGAGTAATGATTTATCTATGGGAGGGCAGCCAGTGTATGTTAATCAAAAGAAGGTTTATTTATCCATGTATGATCTAATGCATTGAGACTTCTTGGGATTTGGTATTCAACTTTGATAACTCCTCAGGCTGCTATCTCATACTGTATACTACTGTCATCTCCTCTGATGGGCCTGCCCTGGTAGTGCGACAGAACATGGTTATGGAAGAATCTGGGACAATGGCTGAAATGTGTGAATCAGTGCATGTTGATGCCTGTGGGATAGGTCTCCCAAGTATTTGATAAGTTGCTGCAATTGCAGGGTTTTGACTTCATTGACTGCATCATTGTCACATTTGAATTTCATGCTTGGTCAATGTTCGATGATCTGCCTCTTGTTCATATTCCAGCTTTTCCATATTCTCATTCATCAGGGGAGATGCAAGGTGATGATGAAATCATGTTACTAATGTTATAAATACTTTTAAATAAAGGGGGTAATGTGATGAATAAATATTTTGCAAGAGCACAATAGTACATAATATGAAAAGCAAGTTATAAAAATATGCTAATTTGATTCTAAAGAACGGATAGAAAATGCCATTTCAGATTCTTAAACTAATTATGCAAATGAATGCATTGAGAACATATTTACAAGTAATGAGAGCTAAAACTCTGTAAATAGATGTAACAAGACCAAATGGGTAAATCAGTGCACCCAGGGTGGAGTTGTGGGTGGAAGATATTTAAAATGCATGATAATTTCAGTTATCATTATTTATAATTACTTGATTCACGAAAACATGGGCAACACACAAAAGCAGGTTGGAGAAGCAACTGAACAAGAACAACCTGCATTTATAGTTAGCATTTGGCATAGGAAGGCTTCCCAAGGTGCTTTACAGGAGTGATGTCAAAAATTAAGTTAATGGGGGGAAAGGAATTGAACAATGACGAGCTGTGAATTCGATATGGATGTAGAAATGTAAACACACCACATTTATTTCTCAGGTGTTACCACAACAGGCAGGAAACACACTTTCCTGACGAGGTGACAATGTGCTATCTGGTATAGAGGTATAGGCATCTCCAATGATGCTTGGAGTACATGTTGGAACAATGTCCAGAGCCGAATTTCTTAAATTATATACTCAATATAAAAAGACAGACACCAGATAAAACAGTGTGAAGAGAGACAGCTGACCATATAAAATATTGTGAGAGAGAGCAAGCAAACACCAGATGAAACAGCACAAGGAGAGAAAACACCAAAACAACACATGCAAGAGAGAACAGAGATCCTGGATAAAATGGCTTGAGAGAGAATGGGAACCAGAAGGATTGAATGAGAAAGAAGGAGAAGGTAAACACCAGATAAAACAGAGTGAGAGAGAGCAAGTGGACACCACACAAAACAGTGTCTGAGAGAAAGTGAACACCAAATAAAACAATGAGAGAGAGAAAGTGAACATCAGATAAAACAGCATCAGAGTTAAGAAAGATTGGGCAGGGAAAGCGAATCAACAACAGATGGTGGTGGAAAGAGGATTCCAGATAAAGCAGTGTGAGAAAGCGGGAACCAGATAAATGAGCCTAAGAAAGATAGACAGTGTGGAAAGAGTAAGCAGGCACCAGATAAAAGAACATATGAGAGAGAGTGGAAGCCAGATAAGACAGAGTGAGTGAGGGAGGACAGCAGTCAGAACAGTTTAATTTGTTATGCAAAAGGAAACAGATAGTTTGCAAAAATAAATTTTGCATTGAGGGAAGGCAGGTTTATTTAAATTAGGCAGGATTTTGTCAAAGTAGACTGGGAATAGCTACTGCTGGATAAATCTACAGCTGAATAGTGGGGTCATTCAAAAAGTAATTGGGGAGAGTGTAGGCCCAACATGTTCTCTTTAAGGTGAAATGAAAAGGGAAACAAGCTTAGAGAAACCTGGATGTCTAGGAATATTCTGGACTGGATAAGAAATAAATAGGTACAAGAGAAACACTTATCAGAGGCCCTTGTTATTGCGGAGGGGCGGGTGGTTGGTGGTGGTGGGAGTAGCTTAAGAAAGCAATTAGGAAAGCAAAGAAGAGTCATGAAACATCACTGGTGCGTAATATTGAGAAGAAACTCAAAGTATGCTACAAATATATCTAGAGGAAGAGAATAACCAGAGAAAGAGAAGAATTAATTAGGGACCAAGGGGAAAATCTGTAAATGGAGCCAGAGGATATTGGTACATTGGTAAGCCCCAAGTACTTCACGTCTCTCTTCACACAACAGAAGGATGATGTCTGTACCGAACTGGGGAAAAGGGATTGAGAAGTTTATAAGCAGATTGACATAAGAAGTGAGGAGGTGTTGGCAGATAAGATTCCCTACAGTGTGGAAACAGGCCCTTCGGCCCAACAAGTTCACACCAACCCTCCAATAGACTAACCCACCCAGACCCATTTCCCTATGACTAATTCACCTAACACTGTGGGCAATTTAGAATGGCCAATTCACCTAACCTGCACATCTTTGGACTGTGGGAAGAAACCCACACAGACACAGGGAGAATGTGCAATCTCCACACTGACAGTCATCCAAGGCTGAAATTGAACCTGGAACGGTGGTGCTGTGAGGCAGCAGTACTAACCACTGAGCCACCGTGCCGCAGGCTTATAAATGGATAAATCCTCAGGTCTGGATGAGTTGTGCCCCAGGCTGCTGTGGGAGGTGAGGAAGGAAATCACAGGGGCTCTGACCCAAATTTTTAATGCTGCTGTGGCCAGAAAGAGGAATGTTCATTGAGACATTCAACAGGCTATTGGCTGATTATATGAACAAAAACAATGTACAGGGTTATGGCAGAAAGGCAGGAGAATGGCACTAAGTCAAAATGATTAGATAGCTGGTACAGACACAATGGGCCATCGTGTGATTAAAGCTTCTTTCAGGACCTCGTTTAAATTTTGCGTTTGATCCAGTGTAATTCTCGCATGTGTTGAACTCACCAGCAACAGATGATCCTGATATACATTGCCTGTTATATTTTGGGTCCAAAACTGAAATGAATCAGTTCATTTAAGCATTGTCTATAGTCATTCCTTCATGCCACATAAATTTTGACCACATGGTGGCTCCAGAGTACCATGACCATAAGTTTTAAATGTTGGCAAGCATTTACACCACCAGTTGGTAACTAATCAAAATAGGCTATGAACAGTATTACATGGAATTTTCCTATTTGCAATTAAAGTATGTAGGTGAGTGAGCCAGGATGAATTTTCTCACACAATCCTCCACTTTTCACCTCATCAAGTATGTAACCAAGCTGAGAGGTGCAATTCTCAGGGAATGACATGGTCAGAGAGATGGAAGTGCTTGCCTCTGATGAGACCTTCTGGGCATACACTATTGACACCATATTTCACATCGGCTTCCCTCAGCTTCTGATGCTGCAAGCCAGGAAATGCCCTCAAACTGTTGTTATTGTCCCTGACAATGTTGCATAGGAAAGACAAGCTCATGTCTGGATAAGGATCTGGATGTATTCGTGAATGAGGTGGTGGACAGCAGAGAGGTCCTCGCTTTTGCTGATTGCCTAAGGAGACCACGCCAACAGACCCAGCCAGTCTGGACGCAAAAAGCAGTATGGCTCAATGCTGTGTCCTGAGTGAAAAGGGACATTCAGTGTTACAGAAAAAAGGTCAATGATCTTCTCTGCTCTGCAAAGACAAGTGCCAGTGTCTCCATCTTGCTACTTCATACTTAGAGGGACAGACTCACTCCAACTCTGCCATTGCACATACTACTCACCAAGGTGCATGGTCTACAACTCTTTACATTGCATTTATCATGTCCACTTAACAATGCTCACCTACCTTACCCTCCCAAACCACACCCTACCTGTCTTCTACACTGCTTACTGAAGACTCGGTTCATTACTCTTGATCATGCGTGATCACTAACTGCTCTTGCAGTCACTCCCATCATTCTCAATCCCTCTCTTTGTTTATTGCAGGAGTAAGTGGCTCATAACCAGACCAAGAGATCCAAGATCGGCGGAGTGGGGGGAGAGGGGAGGGGTCTGGGGTGACAGACATTAATCACCTGACTCTTAAAGAGAATAAAGTGATAGATTAGACTGGAGAAGAACAGGACTGGGGACAAGGAGAACTCCATCAGTAACCAACCCAGTTCTGAGGAAGGGTCACCAGACCCAAAAGTTAACTCTGATTTCTCTCCATAGATGCTGCCAGACCTGCTAAGATTTTCCAGCAACCTCTGTTCAGGCTTCATTGTGCTGTGCTGCTCTCCCGTTACCACCAGTGTTAACCCATTCTTAATTTGCACAAATGCTTACACACCTTCAATAATAATCATCTCTCTTCTTTCGTGCATATACTAACCTACCCAACAAACCCTTATAGAGTGTGATTTTAAGGTTCCTAAGGAGGTCATTATCATGCCTCCAAAAAGACAGGTATGTGACCTTATTCTACTTTAAGTTGCACAACTAGTATTTGGAGTAGGATTTTGCCAGTAACTATCATAACAGCTATAGATATTGTGAAATTTAGGAGGATTCAGAAAAGATTGATAAGGATGTTGCCAGGGTTGGAGGGCTTGAGCTTGAAGGAGAGGTTGAATAGGCTGGGGATGTTTTTACACTGGAGTGTCAGAGGTTGAAGGGTGACCTTACAGAGACTTATAAAATCATGAGGGGCATTGGTAGGATAAATAGACAAGGTCTTTTTCCTGGGTTGGGGTGGTCCAGAACTAGAGGTTTAGGATGAGAGTGGAAGATTTAAAAGGGACCATAGGGGTAACTATTTCATGCAGAAGGTGGCGTGTGTATGTAATGAGCTGCTGGAGGAAGTGGTGGAGCCTGGTACAATACAACATTTAAAGGCATCTGGATGAGTATACGAATAGGAAGGGTTTAGAGGGACATGGGCCAAATGCTGGTAAATTAATTTAGGATATCTGGTCAGCATGGATGAGTTGGACTGAAAGGTTTGTTTCCTTGCTGTACATCTCTATGTTCGAATAGTCACTTACCCCGCAAGGAAATCTCCTTTCCACATCTCAGTCCTCATCCCTGCATACTTACATGTCTGTTAAAATCTCGCATTTGTGACACGTTGTATTTCTGGACATTCTGTGGAATGTGTTTGTAAAATGAATCAATTTAAATTCTTGTTCTTGTAGCACTTGTTGAATGCCTAAGATTACCAGGACATATTGTGACCCAAATCTAATCCCTATACCAATGTGGCAGGACAGCACAAACTTACTATAGCCTGGCTCTTGGATTGATTACTTAACAGCACCCTGACTGACTTACCTCTAATCGTTGGAGTGCTTGCCTTTGACCTGCAGGACTGCCTGTGGCCCATTCTTCAGACTGTAAGGACACAAATTCTTGGACTCTCGTAGGATGAAGTGCTTGATTGACTGGAATAGGACTAACTCCTTGACTGACTGGGGTAGTATCCCTGACTGACTTTAGTCTCCCAATGGCACTAAGGATTAGACCCCTTTGACTTTCCAAAGGAAATGGTAGAGACTGATACAATTACAACATTTAAAAAGCACCTGGATGGTATATGAATAGTAAGGATTTTGAGGATTATGAGCCAACTACTGGCAAATGGGACTTGATTAATTTTGGATATCTGATTGTCATGGATCGAATGGTCTGCTTCTGTGCACTACAACTCTATGACACTGCACATTGTCTTTCTTGATAAGTTGAGCTTTGCAAGCTCATATATTATGAGTATTTCTGGTCAAATTGTCCACATTCTATTTTGTGGGACAATTTCCTGAGTGCAAATTTAACTTTAAGCCTGGTGGCTCAGTGGTTAGCACTGCTGCCTCACAGCAGCAGGGACCTGGGTTCAATTCCCACCTCGGGCAACTGCCTTCCGGGTTTCCTCCCACAGTCCAAAGATGTGCAGGTTAGGTGAACTGGCCATGCTAAATTGCCCATAGTGTTAGGGGAATGGTTCTGGGTGGGTTGCTCTTTGGTGGGTCAGTGTGGACTTGTTGGGTCGAAGGGCCTGTTTCCACACTGTAGGGAATCTAATCATAAGAACTGTCGGGATTGAGTCAGGTTGATTGTTCCACAGAAATACATTCCCATGAAACAGTTTCTTTACTGCTCTCATGTACTTGCCTTTATGACCCTTTTATTTGCTGCATCTTTACAAATATCTCTCTGCCTCACCACAGTAATTTGTTATTCACAGTCATTATTGTCCTTCAGAATACCATCATGCTCAATGCCTTATTATTAAAACCAGCTACTTGCAATTGACATTTTGTGATGCATGTTAGTGAAGTTACTCATAAGCTGAAATTGAAGCAATAAAATATCTCTTTACTTTTAAATGTGAATGACTGCTGTTCGTCAGAATTGATTTAAATAAAAATTACTCAAGTTTTATTAGTATCTCTCTAAGTGCAATGAGATACATGCATTCTTCCCAAATTAATCAACTTGAAGTACATGTCTTGTCACGAGATGCCGATCAGGGATACTGGCTTTGAACTCAACACACTCATACCAAATTGTTGAAGATTATAGAGGTTTACAGCACAGGAGAAGGCTTTTGACCCAGCAAGTCTTCACCAGTCAAAAACAACCACTTACATATTCTAATCCTGTTTTCCAGCACTTGTCCCATAGCTTTGTCCCATAGCATGTAAATATTTCTTGAATGTTATGGGAATTTCTACCTCTACCTCCCTTACAGGCAGTGAGTTTCACATTCTCACCACCCTGGAGGGTAATAAAACCTTCCCCTTATCTTTAGTCAGTGCTGCCTGCATTAATCCCTCCACCAAGATACTACACAAGAGTTGTACACAATAACTTATAATGTATAAACACAAACTAAGTGCTTTACAGTACTGAAAAGATTGAGAGAGCTTTGCTCTAAGATAATGATGAGCTAAGGATGTTAGAGACTAATAAGAGTGGTAATCCAGTAAAAGAGTATATGTCTGGTTACCCACTGTACAGAGGTACAAAAAAATCCAAGATGACTGGCAGTGGTAATAAAGCATAGCATAAAGCACTTTTCTTTCCTTTTTATATGGGCAAATATTAATGAAAATGTTTTCCATTAATATGTATCAGGAGTTTAATATATGTGTACAACGTTTTGTGTAGATGTTTTCTAATCAATCTGTTCAGAGATGTTATTACATGCCTTTAGAGTAGGTGGAACTTAAAGGCAAGACTTCTTGCTCAGAGATAAAGACATTACCACTATGCCACAAGAGCCCAACACCCTTGTGTGTACATCAATGTTGTACATTGTGCATAAGATAAATTACTGTTTCCTAAAGTAACATGCAATGTACGTCACATATTTAGAATGCAAAACAAGGTTCCACGATCCTGTCATTTTTTAGCTTCATGCAGTGTCAGCACTCTCACCTTTGAGTCAGAAGGTAACAGGTAAAAGAAGGTTTCAGTCCTCATCAAGGACTTGAATATATTATCTAGGCTACAAGGTAAATGTAATATCGAGAAAGTGATACATTGTCAGAGGTGCAGTCTTTTGGATGAGACACTAAAAGGATGTCAACTGTTCGTCGGCACTACTCCTCGAGTTGCTGATAGTTTTCCTGGTGGTTATTTTTCTTTCAATAATCAAAAATAGGTTGTTCTTTGCTGTTTGTGGGATCTTGCCATGCATAAATTCACTGCCATATTAGTCTATAAAGCAACAATGGTTTCACTTCAGAGAAAAATCTGTGAGGTATTTTTGGACATTGTCAGAGTATGAAAGATAGTATATAAATAAATGCAATCTTTTTCTTTCTGAGACTTATCATTTTTGTGTAATTAAGTACATATTACTCAGAGGCAAATAAATCAGTATTTTTTCTGCAAACTGTATTCCCCTGGAAGTCTTCTGCAAAGGACAAGAAAACCTCAGATTTCTGACGTTGATAGATTATGTTCTAAATAACATTAAAAACAAACAAAATTAGGAAGAAGAGGAAATGGTTACAGCTTTTGAACCATGAAATTAAAATTGATTTCCTCCTTGATGCCCCTCTGGAATTCTACAATTCCAATGAAAGGTGTATCGTAAGGTGCACTGAAATGGGACAATGTATATTTATGTCAACACAAAGCATCATTTGGCATTCGAGCGGAATAATGCAACATACCCAGATTTCAGTACTTGTTCTTTATATTTTGTATAAATTATCATCTTAAATTCCATCAAATCAAATTCTCTACATTATATTATTCTGAATTATTCATAATCATAGAGAAATTATATGATGTTACATGATGTGTTTTGAAAAATATTGTCAGTTAGTTATCATTAATTGCAAATAAAAGTAACACAGATGTAATTTTATGGGTAAGCTGATGAAATCTGAAGAGTTGTCAGTCTTGTACTGACCTGTTAACTCATGAATGGCATGTATATAAATGAGTTTAGTTCACAAGTAAAAATACCCTATTTTTCATATCTAGGCAATATAAAGTCCATTTATATCAGAGGGTTTATTGTTATTTTTAAACACTTTCTACAAAGTATTATTCTATTTTTGATTAGCAATAATGGAAGTGTGGTGGAGGCAGATTCAACTGAGGCATTCAGGATGACCTTTTTTTTAAGATAGAAATGGTATGCAGGAATTTGGGGAATAGACAGTAAATTGGTAGTAGGTAATAGAGCCAGTGCAGGCACATTGGGCTGAATAGCCAACTTTAATGCTGTAACAATTCTGCGATTCTGTGAGGACTGCAAAAGGAACAGCAGCCTTTAATTTTGCTTTATATTTCACCTTTTAGTCGGCTTACATTTTTGATGTATGCTTTATGATGTATTTCTGTTGTGTAAATGCATGTTGTTGTTAGTGCTGTTGTTTTTGTTCTCTTTCTGAGCTCTTATCTCTTCCCAGATAGATTCACCAAATTGAACATCCATTTATTAGAGTCTATTATTTCAAATGACTATTAGTCGAGTTCTGATGATGAATGAGTTATCATTACGACACCAATTTAAAATTCCTCATTACACATCCATCACAAAATATAACAATGCAGTTGAAGTTAAGGATAAAGTATCACAATCCTATTGATATCACTCTGTATCATAGCACTTGAGACAATTAAATTTTGCCGCTTGCAGCCTTCATTATGCAAGATAGTCTTGACTGAGATAAGAAACTGCACTTCCAATAGGCAAAGTATAAAGACAAGACATTCTTCATAATGGATGTAATTTATAATGGAATGAGAAATATCTCTCATATGAGACTTTGCAGGCTCTCTATACACGTAAAAAAACTGACTTTGTCAGTTCTCTGCATAGTACATCTTTCAATGGTGCAGAGTTCCACAGGATGCAGAAATAAATCCAGAACTATTTCTTTCCACTTTCCATAAGAAATAATTTTGACAACATTCCATTCCCCTTTTAATATACTGTTTCTTTCCTTGAGCTATGCACAACGCACAGCCAAGAGAGCATGTTAATAATTATGACACAAAGTCATGAACTATCATGCCTCAAAATAGAACATTTATTTCTTAGTAATCTCACCCCATTCAACAATCCAGGAGAAAGATTTTAAACTTCTAGACTTTTGAAAAAGATTAGACTGCCTAATTTTGAGCAAAGATTTTGCTTTATCAATCTCTGTTCACATTGCTCTCCATGTCATTATATGTTATAGAACATGGAATATTACAGCACAGTACAGGCCCTTCAGCCCTCAATGTTGTGCTGACCTGTGAAACCAATCAAAAGCCCACCTAATCTACACTATAACATTATCATCCATATGTTTATCCAATGACCATTTAGATGCCCTTAATGTCGGTGAGTCTGCTACTGTTGCAGGCAGGACATTCCACGCCCTCGGAGTAAAGAACCTACCTCTGACATTTGTCCTCTATCTATCACCCCTCAGTTTAAAGTTATGCCCCCTTGTGCTAGCCATCACTATCTGAGGAAAAAGGCTCTCATTGTCCACTCTATCAAATCCTCTGAACATCTTGTATGCCTCTATTAAGCCACATCTTAAACTTCTTCTGTCCAATGAAAGCAGCCTCAACTCCCTCAGCCTTTCCTCACAAGACCTTCCCTCCATATCAGGCAACATCCTGGTAAATCTCCTCTGCACCCTTTTCAATGCTTCCACATCCTTCCTATAATGCCGCGACTAGAAATATACGTAATACTCCAAGTGCAGCCACACCAGAGCTTTGTGCAGCTGCAACATGACCTCATGGCACCAAAACTAATAAATGCTAACACACCGTATGCCTTCTTAACAACTCTATCAACCTGGGTGGCAACTTTCAGGAATGTATGTACATGGACACTGAGATCTCTCTGCTCATTCACACTATCAAGAATCTTACCGATAGTAGTCATGATTTGGACTGAGGTGTACAAAGTTAAAAATCACACAACACCAGGTTATAGTCCAACAGGTTTAATTGGAAGCACACTAGCTTTCGGAGCGCCACTCCTTCATCAGGTGATTGATCAGGATCACCTGATGAAGGAGCGTCGCTCCGAAAGCTAGTGTGCTTCCAATTAAACCTGTTGGACTATAACCTGGTGTTGTGTGATTTTTAACTAAGAATCTTACCATTAGCTCAGTACTCTGTATTCCTGTTAGTCCTTCCAAAGTGAATCACCTCACACTTTTCCACATGAAACTCCATTAGCCACCTCTCAGCCCAGCTCTGCAGCTTATCTATGTCCCTCTGTAACCTGCAACATCCTTCCACACTTTAATGTCATCTGCAAATTTACTAACCCATCTTTCTATGCCCTCATCCAGGTCATTTATAAAAATGTTCCCCAAAACAGATCCTTGCAGTACACCACCAGTAACTGAACTTCAGGATGAACATTTCCCATCAACCACCATCCTCTGTCTTCTTTCAGCCTTGCCGATTTCTGATCCAAACCGTTACATCACCCTCAATCTCGTGCCTCCGTACTTTCTGCAATAGCTTACCATGGGGAACCTTATCAAACGCTTTACTTTCATATGCAATTCTACTATCTTGACTACACACCTGAAACAAACACATAAATGAGGTTGCTGCACCTCTTACTGGTATTTTCAACTTTATCAGCTCCTATCCTAAAACTACCTCACAAACCTCAACTGGGAGGAATGCTGTATCTAGCTTTACTTCTAAGAAACCTCAGCTGCAGTCAATTAAGGATGGAGGTGGACATCTGCTATTTGGCTACATGTCCCTGATTCTACAGTCAACGCTGAATGAAAAGAAAAATTTGACAGGTGTTTTTTTTGTGTAGCTGAAAGAAAATTTTACTTCAATGTAAACTTTGATTGTATGAGTGTGCTACTTGATCTGCGGTTGTGGCTGGGAAACCCAGGAGGAACAGCTAGAAGAGCTGGGGAGCTTTACTCCATATGGGGTTATAGAACAAGCATTGTTACTTCAGTTATGTGAGAATCAATGGCTCTGGTTCTTTTCAAAAACCGTGACAGAGCTATGTCACCAACTGCAGTGATAAATGATGCCTATCACCAGATTTATTCCCAGTACTTTTGAGTGCTTGCATTTCTACATCTTGGTGAGATTCCAGATTGAAGGAGATGAAATAACCAAATTAATTAATTTGAGCACAAGTCAACAAATCAGATGAGTGCAACCAAGATGGACATTGTGAGGGAGCTCAGGTCATTGGATTTGAAAGGGCTCCACTGAAGATATCAGAATTCTTATTACTACTGAGATAGTCTGATCCAGCTTGCTTTACAATGCCATCATAGACAGAGTTTAAGGGGATAATAGGAAGCAGATGAGAAAAAGAAAAGCATGTGCCTCTCCCATGGATTCTCTAGCATTCACACTGTCTGAACCTCAGCACTGCCATTGCCCTGCATGAAAACCAACTGCAGATGTACCTGTAATTGGATTGTTTTGGTGCCTCTGATGATACAGAGCACATTGGATGCCGAACCTGATTGATAACAGACTGACCTTCCATTGCAGTTGCCAACACATTCTTAATAACTAAGGGTCTCACTGCAGTGTAAAAACAGATGAACTATAACAAAAACATAAATAGCTGGAGAAACTCAGTTGGTCTGGCATCATCCGTGGAGATAAAGCAGAGTCAACATTTTTGGTCCAGTGACCCTTAATCAGAACTCAGATAATTCATAATTGATTGAAGTGTTTTCTTGTTATATGCAAGGATTCTCCAGGGATCAGAAATGGGCAACTCTATCCTGTCCTTAGTGGAAGGAATCCTGTATCAAGCAGTTACTGATGTCTTTCACAGACCTCTAGGTTTGGAAAACTTTACTATTTTGCCGACTGCAGGCCGAGGATGTATTTGCCCTCTGGCAAACTCATTCTTAAATCATCATTTCCCTCACTTATGTTGCTGCAGATTTGTGCTAGGTGATTCTTTTAGTATAATTCCCTGCAAACAGCTTAGATCAATGGCAGTTCAAGGCAGCTTTAGGTAGCTGTGGATGTCAGGAAGTTCCGTGAAAACTCAAATGAGAGGACGGTAGGATACCAGATCTGATCTTCCAGAGTTGCCACCTGCAAATGTCTGGTCGTGCAGAAAGTGAGCCAGCACGTAACCTGAAGAGCTCTGAACGTAAGCATGTCATGTTAGCACAGCTCGAATGTTGCTTGAATGAAGCAGCAGCAATGGGGTAGTGAGGAGAATACTTGTGAGGAGATCCGTAAAATGGAAAGCCTACAAAAAACAGATGCAGTGAGGTGTGTGTGAAGACTGGACGAGAGTGATGGGAATTAGACTTCTCGGGTCACAGGTGGTGAAGTGCTAATTGGACAGTAAATTGGTAGAATTGCAATGTGACCTTAGCAGCTCTGGTACATTATTGATTTTCTCTCAATGTAATGCTGAGAACAGGTAACCATCTATGCACAGCATTCTGGGCTGCTTACATTGCACTCCACTCCTTTTATCCAAAAACTGAATCTGCTTTAATATTGTACTTCAATGATCTCCAGTGAATTGACTGAATGCTTTGGGGGTTTAGTAATCTACATAGAGAATGTATTTTCTGAATTTAAATGCATTCATGTAACAAAGAAGTGCAGTTGCCTTTAAATTGCATGAATCCGGTTTAAATTCATTGTGTATGCGATCTGTATTCTAGTTGCACCATTCCCAATGAGGTGTAAATCGGAGATGATCCGTGCCTATTATTGAATATCTCACTTTCCATCATTTTGGGATTAAGACATCCCCCTCCACTCTTTGAAATGTTAGAATTCCATACAGCTTTCAAAAAGTATCTCCCATTTTTCAAAATAAGTCAGAATAATATAGTATTTTGCAAAGACAGAATAATGGAAGAAACATTTGGAAGAAAATAGACTAGTTCATGACAGGCAGCATGGCTTTGTATGGGTCAGGTCATGTTTCACCAATCTGATTGAATTTTTTGAAGAGGTGACAAATATAGGTTTAATAGATATTTTTATTAGAAATTTAACATTTTTACAAGTTTACAAAAATAAACAAAACTCTCAAGTACAAACATTGATATACAATGAAATCTTAAATAAATAATAACCAAAATTTCACAAAAGAAAAATACAGAGAAAAAAAACCAAAACTCAACTAACTACTAATCTAACTTACAACTAACCAGAGTGTATAATTAAGTCTCTTACATTATTCAAATAAGAGAAAGAAAAAAAACCAACGGATAACACAGAAATTGGGTAGTGAGATTCATGCTCGGAATGTGTTAACATCAAATGTAACAAAACCTGTATTCGTGCGGGATTCCTCTCCCAAGGGGCCCTGGACCAGCCAGGTTTGTAATCTCAATTAAATAAAAGCCCTTGTTAGGATAGCCGAAATATCTGTATTCATATAATTCAAGAAGGGCTGCCATATTTTATAAAATAATTCGGTCTTTTGGTGCACCATATTTGTAAGGAAGTCAAGGGGAATACATTCCATAATTAATCTGTGCCAATTTGAAAGTCCAGGAGGGCCCTCAGCCACCCAGTTTACCAAAATATTTTTCCTTGCACAGAAAAAGAGAATAGAAAATAGTCTCTTCCCGTACATGTCCAGGGAGGGAAAGTTCGAAAAGCCCAAAAGGAGAGATACAGGGTCCACTTTAATTTCCGTTCCTAAAATTTCTGTCAGGGTACTTGCTACTTTAGTCCAGTATCTATGGATCTTATGACAGGTCCATAGGCAATGTACAAGAGTGCCCACCTCTATTTTACATTTGGGACACATTTGATATGCTCCTGCCTTAAATTTTGCCAATCGATCCGGTTCTATATGGGCCTATGAAGTATCGTCAGCTGGATAGCCTGAGTTCTGTTACAGATGGTGATTCTTCTGGCGTTTTCCCAAATGTCATTCCACGTTTCTACAGCGATTTCTAGTCCCAAATCCTGATCCCATGTTTTAAGTAGATTGTCCATATCTCCCGATACTTCTTCATGTAGTAAATGATAAATGGTACTAATGGAGGATACTCCCATTGGTCGTAGTACTCTACATTCTCTATCTGATTTATAAAGACTATCTAATAACGTAGTCTTCTTCTGTATATAATCTTGAATTTGGAAGTATCGATAGAGGTCTCCATTAGGTAATCTGAATTTCTGACGCAGCTGTTCAAAAGACATCAGGACCCCATCTTTAAATAGGTCCCCTAGATATGAGATACCCCTGGATCTCCAGAGTTTAAGTGGCATCTGTAAACCCCGGTTGGAATCTCCATGCTCCCACTATAGGCGCATAGGGGGATGTTTTATGTGAGTTGCCCTCATTTTGCCGCATTATATTCCAAGCTTTAATTGTGTTTAGTATTATAGGGTTTTTACAGTGATCCGTAATGATTTTCCTCTTGTCTGAAAATAAAAGGTTAATAAGTGGGCATTTTACTTGAGAAGCCTCGATGTCCAGCCAGATTGATTGTGGATCAGACAAGACCCAATCAGCTATGTAACTTAATAGGGAACTTAACTGATATTTCTTAAAATCTGGGAAGTCCAATCCTCCCCTTACCTGTGGAAGCTGTAGCTTCTTCAGCTTAATGAGGGGCCGTCTATGATTCCAGATAAAGGAACCCAACCAGCCATATAATTTACGTAGTGCCAGCCTCGGCAGCATCACCAGAAGCATTCTCATAGGGTATAGGAGACGGGGCAGGACATTCATTTTAATTAGTGCTATTCTACCCAGTCAGGAAATTGGAAGGTCTCCCCTTTGCTGGAGATCCTGCCTTATCCTTTCCATAAATGCACAAAGTTAGCCTTGTATAACTGACCAAATACTGGGGTAATAAAAATGCCTAAATATAGGAAACCCTCCAGGGACCACCGAAAGGGAAAGTGGGATCCATCCACTAAGTGGGGTATCATAGCAAGGCCACCCATTGGCATAGCCTCCAATTTTGAGAAATTAATTTTATAGCCTGAGAATGCACTAAATGTATTAATAACTTGGATTAAGCAAGGTACGGACATCAGAGGATTACTGAGGAATAGAAGAACATCATCTGCATACAGGGTAATTTTATGTTTACCGTTACCAATCCTCAGGGCCGTTATATTAGGATCAGCTCGTATAGCTTCTGCTAGTGGTTCAATTATTAGCATAAATAACAACGGTGAGAGAGGACATCCCTGACAGCAGCCCCTACCCACCCTGAAGCTATCCGAACCTAATCCATTGGTAACCACAACTGCTTTGGGATCACTATACAATGTTGAGACCCATTTTGGTAAACACCTGTCCAACGCCAAACCTTTCCAATGTGTAAAACAAATATGACCATTCAACCCTATCAAATGCCTTTTCCACGTCTATTGAGACTTCTCCTCCTGGTATCTTTCCCTGATGGCAGGCTTGAATCATATTCAAAACCCTTCTAATATTATTGGATGATCTACAGCCCTTAATAAACCCCATCTGATCCTCCTTTATGATATGTGGTAATACCCTTCCTAGTCTCAATGCTAACGTTTTAGAAAGGATTTTAAAATCTACATTTAGGAAGGATATTGGTCTGTATGACGCGCAGTCTTCTGGGTCCTTTCCTTTTTTAAGGATAAGAGAGATATTTGCCTCTTTCAGCGAAGGCGGGAGACAGCCCTGACTATCTGCATAGTTATACATGTCCATAAGTGGACCAGCCAATATTCCTGTAAATTCAAGAATTCAGCTTGAAAACCATCTGGGCCCGGTGCCTTGCCACTCTGAAGTTGCCTGATTGCGTCAATTATTTCTTGGACTGTTAGGAGAGCATATAAGACCGATACCTATTCCGGAGTTAGGTCCGGAAAGGTCAAATTTTTAAAAAATGATTGCATCTTCCTAGTCCTGTCTTCACAATCCTGCGATTATATAAATCAGAATAAAATTTTCTAAAGATTACATTCATCCTTTTATGATCATGAGTCAAAATACCCGTACTTTCCTTGATAGACATGATAGTTTGAGGGGCCTTTTTTTCTTTTGCAAGAAATGCTAAGTATCTACCCGGTTTGTCGCCAAATTCATATAACCTTTGTTTTGCAAATAATATTTCCCTTTTAGCCGTTTGGGTAAGCGTGGTGTTTAGAGCTGTCCTCAGGGCTGTATCCCTTTGCAATTTAATAATAGAAGGTCTATCAGCGTATGTAGTTTCAGCTGCTTTTAAGTGAGATTCGAGCAGACGCTGTTGTTCTCCCTTTAATTTTTTCTGGGTTGCTGAGTAGGAGATGATCAAACCTCGCGCGTAAGCTTTGATGGGTCTCCCACATCATTGATGGGTTGCTAGCCGTCCCTAAATTAATTACTAAAAAAGTTTTAAATTCTTGAGAGAAGTACTTTACAAATTTACTATCTTTCATTAGGAAGGAGTCCATACGCCAGTGCCGAGGGGATGTCCCGTTGTTCCTCGCCTTAGTTTCCATATATACAGCAGCGTGGTCGGAAATTGCTATACTACCTATTTTACAGAATGATATAGAATTTTTAAAAATCGAGGGGGCAAAAAACATATCAATTCTGGTATGACATTTATGTGGATTGGAGTAAAAAGAAAAATCTCTGCCCTGTGGATGAAGACATCTCCATACATCTACTAATCCTAACTCTTTGTTCAGATCCACCAATTGTCTAGATCTGGGAGATACTCCTGCAGTACTCTTGGGAATCCTATCTATTTCCAGATCCATAATATAATTAAAGTCTCCCCCTATAATTGTATGACGGGCAACAAAAACCATCAATTTTGAGAAGGCTTCCGTTATAAATTTAAAGCAGTGTGCCGGGGGGGCAGTACAAATTTAAAATCCCATATTCCTCTCCATTTATAAGGGCTTTAATGAGAATATATCGTCCAGATTCGTCTTTTATCTGAATTAGGATTTTGAAAGGGAAATTCTTCCGAATAAGAATAACAACTCCCCTACTTTTTGAGCTAAAAGAAGAAAAAAAGGCCTGATCAAATCCACCCGGTCGTAATTTCAAGTGTTCTTTATCCGACAGGTGTGTCTCCTGAGGGGAGCTACATCAACTCTTTCTTTCTTAAGATTTGATAATATTATCTTCCTTTTGACTGGCGAATTACTCCCCTTGACATTCCAGGTGCACCACTTAACCGACTGATCAACCATAATCATCTGGGCAAATCCGAGACCCCTCGGGAGGGGAAACCCTATCCAGAACATCCCGAGCATAGAGCATATAAAATTCACAAAAATAAAGGCTCTCTAATACACTCACAACAGTATAATAAAAAAAACTATTTCTAAATAATAAAAAAATGTATTTAAATGGAGATTTTCCCCTTGTTCCTAGGGGGCGTCACTTCCTTTCCAAAGGTCCATCGTATCCTCTCCCAACCAGTGCCCCACCCTTGACCCAGGCACTCCTCAATAGGATGAGGAGAATTCAGATATACTACAAAGTTAGAGTTAACAATGAGCACCCTACTCCCAATCCCCCCATCCACACCAACAGCTGGATATATTTGGTAATGTTAATACCATGTATAAACATATATAACTATAAAATTACAACCTCAACAAATAATAATTAAATATAATAATACAAAATAACAAAGGAAAACAACCCCGCTCCTAGAGACAGAAATAAAATAGAATAAGGTAACAACCTCCCCCCACCAACATTAACTAGACCCCCCAGCTTATATATATAAATAATTTTTAAAAACCCAAGGTGGGGGGGGAGAAAATCGTTAAGTAGAGAACAAATAAATAAATCCCTCTCCCCACCCCCCCCAAGATAATATTAAACAGTAAGGTAAAAAAAGAAGAAAAAGGGGGGGGGGGATATAAACCGGATTGGGGGGCGGGGGGGGGGGGGGGGTGAAGGCAAACCAACATCCATTATCTCTTACAATTTATCTAAGAGAGTCCAAAAATTTCTTAGCCTTTTCTGGCGATCCAAAGTTATACACGGATCCTTCATGGTTAAACCGTAGCGTGGCTGGGTAGCGTAAGGAGTACTGAATATTTAAGTCCCTTAAACACTTCTTCGCCTTATCGAATGCCTTCCTCTTTCGGACCAGAGCTGGGGAAAAGTCCTGGAATAACATGATCTTGGATCCTTTATAGATCATGGCTTGGGAATCTTTTCCAAGATTTCTAGAGGCTTCTAGGAGTATCTGCCTCTCCTTATAGCTCTGCAGCCGGAACAGGACCGGGCGGGGGCGCTGGTTCGAGCCGGGCCCACGTATTGCGACCCGGTAGGCCCATTCCACCCTTACCTGGCCTGATCCAGCCTCCAGATTTAAAAGCTGTGGCAGCCACTGTTCGAGAAACGCTGTAAGCTGGCCTTCCTCTTCCCGTTCGGGAAGGCCCAGCAAACGAATATTTTTTCGACGACCTCTATTATCGAGGTCGTCAATGTGGTTCTCTAAGGTCCGGACTCACTGTTCGAGAGTCCGGACCCGATTCACAGCCGATCGTGCTGTAGTTTCGGAGGTCATGGCCTTTAGCTCCACCCCTCCGACTCGGCATTCGATTTTCTTAATGTCTCAGTCATGCTTTTGCAGCGCGGCAGAGAGCGAGTCCATTGGCTTCAGAACTCTTCAATAAAAGCATCGATCTTCGCATCCAGTTTGTAGATGATTTCCACGAGGCTCACCACCGTAGTTAAGTCCCCCGGGGCGGCTGCGGACGCCTCTGCTGCAGCTGAGGACGGTGGGGGAGGGGTTCCTGCTTGCTGAGAGCTGTGGGCTCCCTTCCCTTCAGTCATTTTTACCGAAGATTAGATTGTTTAAATTCAATACTAAGCAACTAATTAAATTAAACAGCTATTTTAAATGATTTGGTGAGTGTGGTGGGGGTGGGTGACCCACTTTGCCCAAGTCATGGGAGGGGCACTATAGACTCCGACTTGCTGGGTCGCTGCCATCTTGGATCCCCCCGACAAATATGGTTGATGAGGGAAAGGCTGTGGATGTAGTTTATCTTGACTTTAGTCAGGCATTTGATAAAGTTCCACACCGCAGACTGGCGCAAAAACTAAAATCACTTGGGATTCGGAATGGGCTGGTTAGAAGGATACAAAACTGGCTTGGTTATAGAAGACAGAGGGTAGCGGTGGGAGTTTTTTAGAATGGAGAATGGAAACTAGTAGTGTTCCACAGAGATCAGTCTTGGTCCTCTGTTGTTTGTGGCATATATAAATGATCTGGATGAAAATGTGGGTTTGCAAATGACACTAAGATTGGTGGTTGCTGATAGTGCCAACGATTGTGAAAGGATACAACAGGATATAGATAGCTTGGCAACTTAGGCGTAGAAATGGCAGATGGAGTTTAATTTCTGACAAATGAGAGGTTATGAGTTTTGGAGGATCAAACTTAGGTGTGAATTATGAGGTAAATGGCAGAACCCTGAGGAACATTAACATAGAAGGATCTGGGCATGCAGGTCCACGATTCCCTAAAAGTGGCAACACAGGTGGCCATGGTGATTTAGAAGGCAAATGGCATGCTTACCTTTATCAGCCAGGACATGGAGTACAAGAGTTGCCAAACCATGTTGCAGTTAGATAAAACCCTTGTTAGGTTGCATTTGGAGTATTGTGCGCAGTTTTGGTCACCACAGTACCAGAAGGATGTGGAAGCTTTGGAGAGAGTGCAGAGAAGGTTCACCAGAATGTTGCCTGGTCTCAAGGGCATTGGCTATGAGGAAAGATTAACGAGACTCTGATTGTTTTCACTGGAAAGACCTCGGCTGAGAGGAGACCTGATAGGTGTCTACAAAATTATGAGAGGCATAGAGTCAGAAGCATTCTCCCAGGGTTGAAGTTTCATTTACAAGAGGGCACAGATTTGAGGTGAGAAGGGGAAAGTTTAAGGGAAATTTTTCATGCAGAGTGGTAGGAGCCTGGAACGCCCTCCCAGAAGAGGTGGTGGAAGCAGGCACATTGGTATCTGGATGGTTACATGAACAGGAGGGAACAGAGGGACATGGACCAAATAAGGAAAGAGTTATTTTTCAGTTCAGTTAGGACATGATGGGCAGAGGCTTGGAGGGCCGAAGGGCCTGTTCCTGTGCTGTACTTCTCTTTTATTCTTCTTTTGATGTTCTGAATAATATATACAGAAAGAAATAATTTTGCATCTCAAGAAGCTTTTTATTTGATCTAGCAAATACATAATTCTGTGAGTTCACTAATAGTAACTTTATTCATATTGATGACATGATTTAAAATGTGTTAAATTAATATGTAAAAAAAAGGCCATAACACGTAGAAACGTCATTCAAAACCATAGCCTAGCAGAGTCTAAAAATTAATACTATAATTAAAAGAAAAGATGTTTGAAAGTACTTCAGATGTAAATCTGGTGCTGTTTCTCATCTTTTATATTTCAGCTAAGAGGCTTCTTTCCAATGGATTAGAACAATTAAAGTGATAAGAGCAGGAAACCAAAGAATTATACCATTAGCATATTTACAGTAAGTAATTATCAATGGATAAAATATTCACAAATTTCAGAACACAGAGCCTGTTATTAAGAACTGTCATCAACAGTTTGTCTCACAGAAATAGTCAATCCAAGGGGTCAAGGAAAACTGACCCCAGTTCCACATGTGTTGCTATTGAGCTGATTATCAGGATATATTAAAATGCCAAAGGAAATGCTAAATTGCCAGTACAGTTTCTGCAAGAGAAAGAGATCAAAAGGTAATGCTCAGTAACAGCACAGCAGTTCCACTTCAGAAGTCAATGGACATTGACCGTTGCACAGTGTCATTTCTGCCACGTACATAGATTTCAGGAGGAATCTCCTCCATCACTCTGTCTTCTATGACTCGTTCTGGACTGTCTTGTGAGTGCTTCAAAGTATAGCAGCTTTTCTTGAAGGTGCTATTAAATGTTTTCATTGGCTGTGGCTGAGAGAAATCATTCCGAAATGGAAGATCCATTGTGCTTAGATTAGTCCTGCTGTGCTTTATGCTTGGAGGTTGTGAGCCGCAGTGATGATCATGGATGCATCTGGAGGCATTGGATGAGGAGCGCCTGAGTTTATGGTAGTTCTCAAAATCTTCAGACAAATCAGCCAAATCTGCTGTTATTTCTTTGTCTCTTAGGGAAAACAGTTCATAATGAGGTGGATCAAATACTTCTTGAAATCCTGATTTGTTGAATGCTGCTTTGCGAGCCAAAACCTTTTTGCGAGGTTGTTTTACTTGTACGAGTACAGAAATGACAAGAAGAACTAAAACAATTCCTGATGAAATACCAATGATTGTTCCATGGGTTTTGGTAATCTGGTGAAAGAGGCCAGGCTTCTTCTTTTCTGCAAAAGCACAAAAATAAAAAAATGTAAATGTAGTCATGTCAGTACCACTTTGAATGAACACGCACACAAAAATAAAACTGCTTTGAGAAAAACCAGAATATAGGACCTTGTGGCATAACAGTGGTGTCTTTACCTCTGGGTCAGAAGCTCTGGGTTCAAGTCCTTCATAACACCTCCAAACAGGTTAACAAAAACAGAACTAGAACAACTAATCTGGGCTAACTCACAGCTCAGTCAATGGCCTGTACAGTGTTAGGCACAACTGCATTCTACTAGGTCCTCTGTTGGTTCAAATCCACACAGCATCAGAATAAGTTTATTTTTTGAAAAGAAAGGAGACCTATATTTAAATCTTGCTCAGAACTCCAAGTGAATTCTGAGGAGCTTATAAACCAGCCAGTCAGACATAATAACCATTCCAAGGTAATGGACAATTCTTCTACAATAACATCTCTTCATTATTTCTAATTTACTTAATTTGCAACCCAAAAGGCAATATGAAAGAACACAATGAACCCTTTAGAGACTTGGGCAAATGCAATTATTTTTTATTAAAATGCATATGTTACCTCATAAACGGCAAAAATTCTAACTAAATTATCTCACGGAGTAATATTAGAGTTCCATTGGATTACTGAAGTCTGTCATTCATTATCTTTAAGTCTAGCTCTGTCACAATTGCAAAGTAGCGCTTAGAGATCATTAACATAAAGCACATTAAATGCGTTAAATTCAGTTATAAGTCTGGTTTCAACTTGAGGATTACATTAAGTGAGCAGGGTGGGAGTACAAGCAGAATGATGTCACTTTGAGTCCTGAGAGTTTTAAAGTCCCAGGCCTCTGCCCAGTCTGCCCATTTTCATTAAACAATTTTCTGTTGTCTGCTTATTCAAATCAGGAATACACCTCCTATAATGATATGCCTGATTTTGCAGTGCTGGAATAGGATGACTAGGTGACTAAATTATAGAACTCTTCACAAGTTGACTGTTCTTTCCTGGAGATCTTTGTGGGGAAGTCAGGGTGAGGAGGGAGATTTTTCTCCCTCCCCACAAGTACCTGCAGGACCATAACCCAGATAAATATCCAGCAGTTCTATTCAACTGCTCTGAAAAAGGATCACTGGATTCAAAACGTGAAATCTGTTTTCTCTCCACAGATGCTGCCAAACCTGCTGAGTTTCTCCAGCAATTTGTTTTTGTTTCAACTATCCAGCAAGGCTGGGTAGAGGAAGCTGAGAGATCCAATGAAAGCAGCACCATTTCCCGTGGGATTCAATTATTATTTCACAAGAACAGCAAGAGTGCAGTTTGATTTCTCCCTCTCTCTGAACAACTCCTGCTAACATTTCTTTCATTTCTCCCCATCACTCTTCTACAATCCCCTGTTCACTCATAAGATTCCGCACACAATCACAAGTGGAGTGTTGCTGAACAAAGAGACCTTGGAGTGCAGGTTCATAGCTCCTTGAAAGTGGAGTCGCAGGTAGATAGGATAGTGAAGAGTGGTCAGAGTATTGAGGACAGGAGTTGGGAGGTCATGTTGCGGCTGTACAGGACATTGGTTAGACCACTGTTGGAATATTGTGTGCAATTCTGGTCTCCTTCCTATTGGAAAGATGTTGTGAAACATGAAAGGATTCAGGAAAGATTTACAAGGATGTTGCCAGGGTTGGAGGATTTGATCTACAGGGAGAGGTTGAATAGGCTAGGACTGTTTTTTCCTGGAGTGTTGGAGGCTGAGGGGTGATCTTATAAAGGTTTATAAAATTATGAGGGGCATGGATAGAGTAATTAGACAAGTTGTGGGAGTCCAGAACTAGAGGGCATAGGCTTGGGGTGAGAGGGGAAAGATATAAAAGAGACCTAAGGGGCACCTTTTTCATGCAGAGGATGGTACCTGTATGGAATAAGCTGCCAGAGGAAGCGGTGGATGCTGGTACAACTGCAACATTTAAAAGGCATTTGGACGGGTATGTGTATAGTAAGGGTTTGGAGGAATGTGGGCTGAGTACTGGCAGCTGGGACTAGTTTGGATTGGGATATCTGGTTGGCATGGATGGGTTGGACCGAAGAGTCTGTTTCTGTGCTATACATCTCTATGACTCTATGCTTGCTGCAAAAAACTTCTCTTTCTCATTACCAACATAATCATCTTCTTTTACTTTCTTTATACTACATCCACAATACAATAGCGAATTGAGGATTAATTTGGATTAATGAAATCAGAATATTTCCACTTTTATCTTAAGTAGTTCATATATGCACCAAAAGGGTATTGTTTTCTTTATAGTTCACCAGTAATAAGAAAGATTTATTTAGTTTTAAGTGACTTTAATGATTCTACCCAATTGTGTACAAGAACTCTTAATTGATGCAAAATTCAATTGCATTAGTTATCATGGGTTTTATGAATGAGCTATAAAACTGTACATTTCATGAACTATGCAGAATGATGGCAAATAATTATAGTTCTTGGGAAAGAAACTCCATCCATTATTGGAAAAAGCATATAATTTGTCCTGATGCACTCACTGTTACACTGCTCCAGCTTATAAAGAATCTTTAAGAAATCAAAGTAACTTTGAAACATATATTACCTGCACATTCCCGAAATAATCAGACATTGAAAGCTCAAGAGAATGCCTGAGTGCTTTAAACACACTTAAATCAATATTAGTTACAAGAATGTCTATGTCTTCCTTAATTATTTAGTCAATCACATAGGCACAATGAATGTTCTTAGGATGATAGTTCAGTACAGCTTATAAATGCTTTACGACAAGACCAGTCCCTTTAAAACAAGACATAAAATGGAGATGTAATGAACAGCAAAACTAAATATTCACGCTCTTCCAAAATGTGGTGAGTTTAAAGCTGGGTTTGCTAATGATATAAAATGTACTCTTTCTAATGTCCATTCATTTATTCCTGCAAGACATTAAAGAA
The DNA here is from genome assembly GCF_047496795.1 of Chiloscyllium punctatum. Classification (NCBI taxonomy): domain Eukaryota; kingdom Metazoa; phylum Chordata; class Chondrichthyes; order Orectolobiformes; family Hemiscylliidae; genus Chiloscyllium; species Chiloscyllium punctatum. Next base: position 42,433,484 of record NC_092764.1, read on the forward strand.
CACAGTGTCAAAATCTATCAAAACTGCATATTATGCCATTTTCAGTGTGCTCTAGATAGTGATTACAGTCTACTGCAGCTGAAAGTGCTTGACTATGTATTAGACTGGTTGTGGCATAATGGATAACAGATGGCTATTAAATATTGGATGTTCTTTTGGCAGGCACAACAGTATTAAACTGTTCTCTAATAAACTTTTCATTGAAACAGAGGTCATGTAGAGTACGTAGAATGGACACACTTTATCTGTTGAGATGGAGTATGAAATACTTAACCAATATATCACTATATAGACAGATTGAAGACTAAGAGGACTAAATGAAAAAAGTACTTCTTGCATAGGGTGTACAACCTCTGAGTACTGTATCACCAAGGGGAATTGGATAGCATTCTAGGGACAAATGTTTACTACAATTAAAATAAAGTTGGAGTATTGATTCTAGTTTTGGGCTCCATTCCAAATAAAGGAAACCGAAGCAAAAGGGAGGATACACTTCAGATTGTCCAGGATGTTGCCTGTGATGAATAAATACAAACCTGAAGAAAGATGAGAACAATTGGATCACTTTATTATCTCAGTGAAAATTGAAATGTGACTTAATAGAATAGTTTAAAATTATAAAAGCCGATGAGAATCTGCAGGTGGAGACGAACTGTTCCAGTGAAAGAAAGGAATAGAGAAAGGTGGTTATTATGAATATAGATATGAATAAATAAATATGATTTAGGACAGAGAGCAAGAGAAAATTAGAATGCATTGAGACCATGGAAAGTACCAGTGGAGTTAGTTTTTGAAGTAGCAACAATGTGAGAAAATTGCATTTGAAATAAGAGGATATATAGAATAAATTAAATCAGACTCAAAGAGAATAAAGACCATTGCTTGAATAAATTGTGCTGTAATGTTTAAAAGAATCTATGGAAGGGATTGTAGGGGGCATTGCTACAAAAAAATTATTAATTTGTTTAAAAAGATGTAATGCTAATGAACTGGTAGATAGCAAATGAGGGTGAAAGACAATGCATGGGCAATTTTAGACTGATCAGGGTAACATTGGTAGTCAGAAAATTTATGGATTTCTTATAAAGTAGAGAATAGAAAGACATCAAGAAATGATGTACACAATGAATAATCAGCCTAGATTTCAAAAGAAAGAATCCTCTTAACCAGCAGTAATCAAATGTTTGAGGTTGAGGTCAGGGAGAGTAGACAATGATAACAAGGTAAATACAACCTACCTGAACTTGCAAAAGTCATTCAACTATGTGCCCCAAAATGGATTAAAAAATAATTCAAAGAATTCAGAGTTAGAGGAACTAGTGGGGGAATAAGTTGCTAGCTGCCTTCACGACAGAAAGCAGATTGTGTCGAAAAAGGGAGCTATCAGAATGGAGAAAGCAGGAGAAGAGTCAGTACTGGGATCTCTGCTTTTCATAACTTACATTAATAATTTGTTCAAGGCATCAAAGCAAAACTTTTACATTTGCAAATGACTCCAAATTTGGGGGATTGGGGTGGGAGGGGCAAAGCCAATAGCAAGAACTACAATAAATGACATGGGGTTGTTAATAAATTTTGCAGAATGACAAATAATTGGCAAACCAAATTCAATGTGGATGTAAGTGAGAGAGTACATTTTGGTGGAGATCACATTACTTAGAAAGTGAGTCTAGGTAGAGGAACAAATAGATCTGAGTACAAATATCAAAATTGCACCACAGGTTAGCGAGGACATGGGATAAAAAACAAACAGAATAAAAAAGTAAAAAATTTAGTTAAATCTGCAAACTCCTTGTTAGATCATACTTAAGAGTACTGCATACCGTATTATAAAAAGGAGATGGACGCCATCAATATAAATTAGTCATCATAAATCCAATAGGAAATTCAGAAGAAACATCTTTTCCCAAAGAGAAGTGAGAATGTGAAACTCACTATCACAGAGGTAGTTGAGACAAATAATAGAAATGCATTTAAGGGGAAGCTAGATGAGCATGCTAGAAGGCTTTTGAACAAAGATCCGAGGCTTACGATATTTTACTTGAGGAAAGATAGTGCAAAAAATGGTCTACTTGGGCTGAATGGTCTGTTTCTGCAATGTCAGCAGTGAAAAATAGCTTATAGAAGTAATTGATGGAAAAAGAGAAAAAAGAGAGACATGGGAACTGATGCGGATACAAACACTTAGAGAAAAATGAAGAATCAAAAGGTTAAAAAAGTTTAAAATTAGTTTTTCTCTATTCTTGTTCCCGATGATGCATTCACTGGCATCATTCTGATACCTTACATAACTGGTTGCAAGAAGATCAAAAGGGAATTAGGGATTGAGGATAGCAGATTTCCATTCCCTTTTCTCTCCCTGGAGATTTTCGGTTCCTCAGTGTGGAGTGAATTGTTTGCAAAAGGTGACCATGAATTGAGGTAGGATAGGTTACCCCAGCTTCTTTTCTTTGAGGATCATTTATTAGGATCCAACTGTTGACGTAAAGCTTTGTTCTGAGTTTCCATACTCCATAGCGGGTGGGGGGTGGGGATGGTCACCCAGTTGTTATCACTACTGTCTCTCAGTGCCAGGGACCTGGGTTCGATTCCACCCTCGGGCAACTGCACATTTTCCCGGTGTCTTCCTCTGGGTGCTCTGGTTTCCTTCCACAGTCCAAAGATCTACAGGCTAGGTGGATTACCCTGTGAAATGCAGGGTTACAGGGATGGGTTGTGAGATGTACTACAGACAGTCGGTGTGGACTTGATTGGCCGAATGACCTGTCTCACCATTGTAGGGATTCTATGATTCTATGTTAAGCAGACAGCAAAGCCAGAGAGGCATGAAAAGGAAAATGGAAACTCTTCCTTTGGCTTCCTCAGATAGCTTTAACCCTGTTGGAATTTTTGGCTGCAGGTTTTGCAGAACAACTTGAAGAACTGAATATAAATGGTCATTCCTGCTGCTTTAAAGCTACCAGATCTGCAGAAATGGCTGCATTCCTGATCCATTTCTAGGCTTGCAATATTGCTGGGTGATAAACCTGCAATGAATGTAGAATAGGTTCAGATAATTGTCAGTGAATTAGTTTGTTGAACTGCCTTCTTGTGTGGAAATAAAAACTTTTAGTCAAGATGTCCCTGCCCTTGAACACAAAATAGTTTGTTTAGTTCAACAGTGCCTGAAGTGTGTGGTCTTAAAATCTATCCATGAGTTGAAATTAAATTTAAAAACTGTATGACATAGTACTGATACAGCAACATTGCTCGACATACACAAACAGTTTCTCTGAGCTGTTAAAACAGACCATTCAAAAGCTACCTGCCAAGCATTCAAAAATAAAATCTGGACAAACTAGTTTAGAGATCAGGAGAAACAGCTTTAAATGAGCAGGGACTTTGAAAGAAATTTACTATATGATTTGGCGTACCTCAGTGTACATCAGTTAATTATAACAACTTTACTTCAGAGTCATTCTGTTTCTAGTTAATGATTTGATCTCCAAGAACAGATTTCATTTTAACTTGATAGTTCAAAACATCACTAGCATAAGAATGGCAGAAATGTTTCTTTCCAAATGAACAACAGTGTCAGCATCAGTTGTATAAATAAATACGAAAGCAGATTATATTAATTGAAGCCAACTGTTTTATACCTACGACAGTTGTTCAGATAGGTAATATTTTAGTAATTAGATATATTGAATCATTATGGCATACATATTGTTTACTTATGGCTTCAGTGCCAAGTAGCCATCTTTTTCTTATATGTGCTTGTTAGATATTAGAATAATGCCAATCAAGGCCAGCACTCTAATCCCCTTCTAAGGAACAAAACTTACAGGAACTAACAGGTTGTTCAGGGTTTCCAGTAATCTCTATTGCAAGAGAAAATGGGTAATAATGGATAAGGATAAGATCACACTTACCCTTTGATGCATGTAGCCCTCACTCCTAGTTCAGGACCATTGAACCTTACGTTTGACATGTGCAGTTCTGACAAAGCAAGGAACATACTGTGGCAGGATAGGCTGTCTCATTCATTCAGTTATATGATTAACCAAAGATACACAAGTACATGGGAAAACCTGAATATTTTCACGATTATCCCAGATATAACGTCAGTTTAACACTGGCTATTATGTCATTAGTAACTAACATGGGGTGGAAGTAGGGTGGGGACAAACAGCAAAAAAAATGAAACATTGAAATATTATCCAATTAATCTCAAACACAAGTCTCAATTAACCAAAATATTGTCTCCTGCCTTGATAAGAAATACCTTCATTTCATTACAGAAAATGAATCTGTCATATTTTGTTGCAGAGTAAGTTGGCTTGTATTAAATAAAGTTTCTATACTCAAGATGTGGTAATGTCAAATCTAGTTAAGTTCTGTTAGACTTTGTAAAACAATACTTAATGCAAACATTGATGGAGATAAATGTATTGATTTAGCCTATTAATACACTGTCTGAGAGAAATGGCCTTTTTCAAGTCTGATGAAGTAAAGGGCATTTTTCTCTCACAACTTCTTTTACAGATCTGAGCAAACAATGGTACCTTTACAATGGTTTTCATCCCATGGGTACACACAGTTCTGGACTCCATTACAGACCAAAGAATTGTTGATGCACATGTCGCTGTGGCAAAAGAATGTGTTGTCCTGGCAGGGAGCTTTGAGACAAAGGTTAGAGTCACCATAAATTATAGCACATATATTTCAAAAGCCTATACAAGATGTGATGTAGTACTGTGTATAGTCATTCAACCATGAGCAACAAAACACAGTAAATGGGCACTTTGTAAAGGTCATGTCTTTGTTAGTTCAGCTTTGTCAGTTAGATAAATTGACCATGGCTTCATTATTCACAGTAAAAGCATCAAATGAATCTCACACACAAAATTAATGAATTCACCTAATCTTGTTGGATTTATTGATTGTTAACTTGCATGAATTTGTAGCACGATTCAATCATTAGCATTAGAAACTTAAATATAGATAAGATTTATTGCTAGTTAGTAGTATTTTGAAACAAAGGAATGGATGTGAAATCAACATAAAAATGACTAGTGCAATGCAGTTTTGACATTTCTCATTTGTAATTATGATCTGGGTTTTCATGGGGCTTGCTCAGGATTTTTGTGGTTCAACTATTTCAACATGTAACTTAAACGACAAGAAGAAAGATGGATCATGCTAACAATATCTGAAGGGATTGTTTATTTTATACAAGTAGAGATCTGAAAGACTAAAAATGTGCATACAAATGACAAAGTGCTATATTTATGAGAATGGCATCTGCTCTGAATAATTTGTGACAGAAGCCTCTTGAGGTCTGTTTTATAAATAGGAGTTAAGAACATTACTTAGAGGATTTTTTGGATTATCTGTGTTCTTCATTTTTAATGGAACACGCATTTTATTTTGTGCGCTTAATTTAGGATTGAACTCAGATAAGTGACTGAAAAAGGAAGCTTCATAACGAATTAAATCAGTTAATAAACAGGTCAAATGGAATCAACTTCTATAGGTTATTAAGACTGGCAGAATTCTTATAGATACTTTTCTGCACAGAGAATTTTATCTGTTTTTCACTTATCAGCTGTAATCAATTTCACTAAGTCATTTTACACACCTTCCTGAAAGTGGTACTAATTAAGCTATCTTTATTCCAAAAAAGCTACAAAACTCAAAAATAAAACTGAAAAGGATGTATTTGTGCAGAGCTGTCATGCCACTGCTGTTAAAACTATCTGTCTTTTAACAATTTAGCTCAGAGGTCTGTGTTGCAACTCATCCATTCCACAAACTAATGAAAAATTACTTCTTGCTGCTGTTGCGTAGCTTCCATAGATTGGTACGATGGCTCAGTAGTTAGCACTATTGCCTCACAGTATCAGAGACTTGGGTTCAATTCCAACCTTGCATGACTGACTGTGTGGAGTTTGCACATCCTCCCCATGTCTGTGTGGGCTTCCTGGTGGTGCTCTGGTTTCCTCCAAACATGTGCAGGTGAGGTGGATTGCCCATGCTAAATTGTCTCTTAGTGTCCAGGGATGTGGAAGCTAGGTGTGTTAGCAATGGGAAATGTGGGGTTATAGTGTAGAGTAAGGGGCTGGGTCAGGGTGGGATGCTGTTCGGAGGGTCGGTGTGAACTTAATGAACCAAATGTAGGGATTCTAAGAGTGTACAAGAGGACTGTCCTGACTTGCTTTCTGATTGGAAATTTAATGGTATTTTTTGTTAATAATTCTCTCACTTACACGAGGAGTTTTAAAAAAAATGTTTTATAATAGCTAGTCAACTACTTACACAGTTCCATTTTGTTCTATATGTCTGCAAATATTTTTGTAAATTTCTAAAGGCAAATTTTAGAAAGGAGAATCAAAAAGTATATTGGATCAATACTAACAATATTCCTGGCAAATAGGAGCATGAATGTTTTATTGGCAATTTTCCAAAGCAATGTTATCAGCCATTAATCAGTTAGTCTGCCTGTTCAGACACATGAATCTACACAGAGAATGTGGGAATACATTGCTGTCCAACCTCTGCCACTTCACCCAGTGGTTAGATCTTAAAAATATTGCACAGTATAGCTTCCAAGGCTACTGTAGAGGTTATAATGAGGTCAGCCAGGTGAACATCATAGAGTGAGAGTTCCCTGATTATAGATGTTGATCTGGTCCAAGCAGGGAGCTCTGGCTAACAGATATAAACAGGAGTGTCAGACATCCTGTTCACTCGGAGAGCTGGCTCGGTGTCAAGGACTGTAAATAAAGCTGACTTTGTGATTGGATACCAACCTCTGGAGTTATTTCACCGACATTTCTGACTTTCAGTATTAAAATCCTATAGCTGTGTAACAATATTGTTTCAGTTTTTAACAAATGCTTTCCTTGGTGAATAGATTAGCAGGAATGACAAATATCAAACGGTAGCAGACAGTTAAGGAGATAATTCAAGACTCTCAGTAAAAATACATCCCAGTAAGGAGGAAACGATCTAAGAGAAGGATAAACCAACCATGGCTAACCAAGGAAGTTAGGGGAATTTAAATTGAATGAAAAAGAATATAAAGCTGCCAAAGTCAGTCAACACTGGGTTAAATTCCAAATCCAGCAAAAGACGACAAAAGATAATAATGACAGAGAAAATAAACTATGACAGCAAACTAGTGAGGAATATAAAAACTGATATTAATAGCTTCCTAAATTATATAAAAAGAAAGAGAGGGTTCATAGTGAACATAAGGACCTTATAAAATCAATTTGGGGAGACAGTTTTGGGAAACAACAAAATGGCAGAGGAGTTAAACAAATATTTTGCATCAATCTGTACGAAGGAAGATACTTTGAACTTTCCAATGGTACTGAAGGATACAGGGGAGGAATTATGTATAAGCACCATCACTAAAGATGTAGTAATGGGGCTAAAGGCAGATAAGCTCCCATGGCCTTGATGGCTTGTACCTTGGGATCCTAAAAAAAAGTAGCTGCAGAGCTGGTGGATGCATTGTTTGTAATTTTCCAAAAATCGTTCTATTCTAGAAAAGTACCAGAGGATTGGGAAATTGCCAATGTGACACCCATATTCGAAAAGGGAGAGAGGCAAAAGGTAGGCAACTATAGGCCAATTAACCTAACATCTATTATTGGAAAAGCATTGGAATCAATTATTAAAAAAGTAAGAGCAGAACTTTTAGAAAATCATAATCTAGTCAGGCAGAGTGAGATGGCTTCATGAAAGGGAAATCATGTCTGACTAATTTATTAGAGTTTTTCGAGCAAGTTTCAATTAGAGTGGTTAGAAGGGAACCAGTGGATGTGTTGTATTTAGAATTTTATAAGGCATTTGACAAGGTACCTTTAAAAAGGTTAAGTCACAAGATAAGAGCCCACGGTATTGGAGGTAGTATTTGGCATGGCTAGAGGTTGGCTAATGGGCAGGAAACAGCGAGTGGAATTAAGGAATTCTGTATCAGGTTGATGCCCCATGGCTAGTTGGCATCACAGGGATCAGTGCAGGGATCACAACGGTTTACAATGTATACTAATGACTTGGAAGAAGGAAGTGAATATGCAGTATCCAGATTTGCAGATCACAAAAATAGGTGGAAAGGCAGGTTGGTGAGAGGGATACAAACAGTACAGAGAGCTGTTGGTAAATTAAGTAAGTGGGCAAAAAGTTGAAGGATGGGGTACAATGTATGAAAATGTGAAGTTATTCATTTTGGAAGAGAGAACAAGTATATTATTTAAATGTAGAAAATCTTTAGAAAGCTGTATCACAAAGGGCCTTCGGGATACTTGTGCATGAAATGTAGAAAGATGCAGCAGGTAATCAGGAAGGCTAGTGGAATATTGGCCCTTATTTCAAGAGGGTTAAAGTATACGAGTAGAGAATTCTTACTACAACTGTACAAGGTGCTGGTGAGACCACATCTGGAGTACTGAGAGGAGCTTTGGTTCCTTTATTTAAGGAAAGATATTCTTTAATTGGAGGCAGTTCAGAAAAGGTTCAGTCAGATGATCCTTGGTATGGAGGGATTGTCTTATGAGCAAGGGCTAAACAGATTGAGACACTACTCACTAATGTTTAGAAGAACAAGAAGTGATCTCATTGAAACATATTAAAATCTGAAAGGATTTGAGAGGATGTTTCCCCCTGATGGCATAGTCACAGAACAAACAGGTACCAATTTAATACTGAGATGAGGAGGAATTTCTTCTGTCACTAGGTTCAGAGTCTTTGGAACTCCTTTCTACAGCCAGCTGTGTGGCCAGAGTCCTTAGGTATATTTAAGGCTGAGATAGATAAATTCTTGTTCAATAGAGGCAATCAAAGATTACAGGCAAAGACGTAAGCAATGTCAGATCAGCTACGATCCTATTGACTGGCAGAGCAGGCTTAAAGGGCTGAATGATCTTATACTGTTCCTTTTTCTTATGGTTTATTATCTCTGAAGCAATTATTTAAAGGAAATATGCCAGTAACAAATTAAACATTATTAGAATACAAAATGTTTATAAGCTATGGTCACTTACGATCCACAAATGAAGTAAAAAGCATTCGGAATCTGCTGAGCTTGCTGCCCTCATCAGCCCACATACGAACCACTCCAACTCCAGTCTGTAGCATGACATCATTAGCTACTGTGCTACAAAATTTTGCCTTTAGGTTTTCAATAGCACTGCTTCCATCATACACAGCAACAAAATTCCTCTTGCATTCATTAGAGTGATCCATTTGATAGTCCAGAAAGCGTAAATAAATCTATTGAACAGAAACACATTGAGGTCTGTTGACAGTGTTTCATAGATGTATTTGTTTATTCTTTACACTCCATACAAGATTATTGCTACAAATCCTCAGTATTAGTAATCATGAACGAACATTTTTTCTTTCTGAAGAAACATCTGAATTCAGTCTCCAAGAGCTTATTTAATTTATGTAATTATTAATTTATAATAATTTATTTTAGATTTTCTTGTTTCATTCTGAATATCTGGAAAAATATCATGCTCATCAATGTGACTTTAATACGGCTGAATAGGCAGCTTTTTCAATGAAGTGTCAGAACCAAGTTACTGTACATCAAAGACAACAAATCTATTTGTTTGCACTTTTTTTGGGGGGGGGTTGCAATGCGTACTGTACTAGTGTAACAACTCAATTTTTCACAACAACTATTCTCAATCCCTTTAAATGTAACATTATATTGAACTTCTGGAGCTTTTACACTGAAATATTGATAATGATAATTTAGAATTAGAGAGTCGAACCTGTACTTAGTGACTAACTCTAATTACAAGCCTATCTTCATATGATGGACTTACATTGATCATTTATGTTAATTACACAAATACAGCTTGCATGATATTTTATGCCTTAAGACATTGCCACTGCAATACTCCTTCTCAGATATGGCAACAACAGGGTCTCATTTTCACAAGGTGGTTAAAGGTAAATTAATTCAAAGTAGATTATTTTATAATGGGCCCAGGAATGGCAGATGGAGTTTAATTTAGATAAATGTGAGGTGCTATATTTTGGAAAGGCAAATCTTAACAGGACTTGTACGCTTAATGTAAGGTCCTGGTGAGTGTTGCTGAACATAGAGACCTTGGAGTGCAGGTTCATAGTTCCTTGAAAGAGGAGCCTCAGGTAGATAGGATAGTGAAGACGTCATTTAGTATGCTTTCCTTTATTGGTCAGAGCATTGAGTATAGGAGTTGGAAGGTCATGTTGCAGCTAAACAGGACATTGGTTAGGCCACTTTTGGAATAGTGTGTGCAAATTTGGTCTCCCTCCAAAGGGAGACTTGAAAGGGTTCAGAAAAGACTTACAAGGATGTTGCCACGGTTAGAGGGTTTGAGCTAAAGGGAGAAGCTGAATAGGTTGGGGTTGTTTATCCTGGAGGGTTGGAGGCTGAGGGGTGACCTTATAGAGGTTTATAAACTCATGAAGGGCATGGAAAGGATAAATAGTTGAAGTCTTTTCCCTGGAGTTGGGGAATCCAGAACTAGAGGGCATAAGTTTAGGGTGAGAGGGGAGGATTTAAAAGGGACCTTAGAGACAACTTTTTCACGCATAGGGTGGTGTGTGTATGGAATGAGCTGCCAGAGGAAGTGGTGGAGGCTGGTAGAATTACAACATCTAAAAGACATCTAGATGGGTTGATGAAAAGGAAGGGTTTAGAGGGATATGGGCCAAGTACTGGCAGGTAGGACTGGATTAATTTAGGATATCTGGTCAGCATGGGCGAGTTGGACTGAAGGGTCTGTTTCCATGCTGTACATCTCTATGACTCTATATAGTCACCCAACCTTTAGCTAGTAGGTTCAATTAATATCATGGTAGATTCTGTGCATTGAAGCCAGATCATTAGTGTAAACTCTTTGACTAACATTTGCCTTGCTATCAATTGAAGTGACCTGAAAATCTTTGTCAGTTCACATGTCATGGTACATTTTGACCGAGGTATAGAATGATCTGCACCTATAAATAATGCACAACAATACGGTCCTTTATAGAGGACGTTTTAATACAACTCTCAAAAGTAAAAGGATGGTGTACTGTCCTATTGAAGTTTCCAGCTTTAATCAAATTTGTTATAAGATTGAAGAATCATTGTACCCAACTTTCAGAATTATATGTAACACAAACTACATGATGTGCTTTGGATTGCAAAGGCCATGTTATAATGAGGCTGAATTGTTGTAGTCTCTATGACTCTATAAATAGCAGGTTTATGCACCTGTGAGCCAAACCAACGAGTGAAACAAAACCCAACTAAACAATGCTGTAAACAAATTCATCTTTGTCCCATTTCTGTAGATCAGAAATTACAAAGATGCAGTAACATAATTACTTTTATTGCTACGTTAATTGGGTAATGTTACTTAAAGTGAAACTCACTTTGAGTCTTACCTGATGTTAATCTGTATAATAATGACTCCATCGCTCAATGCTGAGTTGCTGGTATTATTAATTGGTTAGTACTAAATTTGAATGAAATGGTTTGTACTCTTGGGATCACAGTGGTACTGGATAGTGAATTAAGTTTTATTTATCATAAATCATGAGCATGCACAGTTATAAATTTATGATATTTTAAAATAAAATATCATTCAAAATTAATAGCAATTTAAACTGATGAATATTTTGTTCAAAATATTAATATGAATTATTTTATAATGCAGGAGAGGACAGACTTATTTGAAAGACATTTTGTAAAGTAATTTGTTAAATAAGACATGAAAGAAAATAAACTGAACAAAAATTTTAATCACTTATGAGGAAAGTGGTTAAATGTCAAGTGGCAGTTTACTTGCAAATTTCAATCTCTGCCTTTAACAGCAATTCATATTAATCAGAATTCAATACAAACAAATTACTTTTGGCAGAGAAAAGGAATTGGCATATTTAAGCGCATTGCAAATCAAACTCACAGGTATTTAGTTGCTCATGGAAATAAAGCAGGTGAAGATGTTTTCTCCTAGATCATTATTCCTTAGATTACTTAGACCCCAACTAAACATTAGTACTGTTGAGAACAATGGGCTTATTCTAAAATTAGATACCCCCTTACATCACAGATGGTGTAGCTTCCTTATGATAAAACTGTGAAATGTATAGCTATATTTGTACCTGTGAAATTAAATAATTTATTTCCACATTTTTACTAAATGGAAGTTTACAACTATGTTTGATATTGTATTATACCAAAAAAAAGCAAAAAAAAAATTCACTTAATTCAAATTCACTCTAATGAAACATATATGAATAGAATGTTGCAATAATACCACAGAACCACATTGCTACACCAGGAGCCAACAACAAAATTAAAATTCTAGATGTTGTTTCAGGCTTTTTATAAAATTATCTATCAACTAGCAAGCTAAATTTTCATAGCTATTTCCTTAATATCATTTTTCTATTAGTATATTTCTACTTTTACAAAAGTAAAAATGTATAATATAGTTTAATTGTAAATGGTCTCCTGTAAAGCAAGGTCAAATGGTGTAAAGGGGGAAGTCATGCCTGACAATTTACTACAGCTCTTTGAGGAGGTAACAAGCAGCTTAGATGAAGGGGAAACAGAACACAATATATTGAGATTTCCAAAAGGCATTTGATTCGGTACTGCACAAAATGCTGTTTAGTAAGATAAGATCCCACAAGGTGGCACAGTGGTTAGCACTGCTGCCTCACAGCGCCAGGAACTGTCTGTGTGGAGTTTGCACATTCTCCCCGTGTCTGCGTGGGTTTCCTCCGGGTGCTCCAGTTTTCTCCCACAGTCCGAAGATGTACAGGTCAGGTGAATTGGCCATGCTAAATTGCCCGTAGTGTTAGGCATAGGGGAATGGGTCTAGGTGGGTTGCTCTTCAGAGGGTCGATGTGGACTTGTTGGGCCGATGGACCTGTTTCCACACTGTAAGTAAGTAATCTAATCTAAGTAATCTAATCTAGTTTATTAGCACAGCTAAATGGTTAGCTAACTAATGCAAGATAGTTGGATAAAGGGGACATTTTCAGGATGGCAATCTATAACCAGTGGAGTACCACAGGGATCAGTGCTGAGGGAATAAATATTTACAATAATATTAATGACTTGGATGATAGAAATAAATGAATGAGCTTCAAGATTGCAAGTGAAACAAAAATATGTGGGAAGGCAAGAGGAATGACACAGGAATCAACAAAGGGATATAGCCAGGTTAAATTAGTGGGCCACAACTTGACAGATGGAATATAATGTGGGAAAATGTGAGGCTATGCATTTTGGTGGGATGAATAGAAAAGCTGAATATTATTTAAATTGGGAAAGACTGCAGAAAGCTGGAGCACAGAGGAATTCAAGGGCAGTCATACATGCATCATAAAAAGTTAGCATTCAAGTTTAGTGGCTAATAGGGAAGGAAAATGGAATGTTAATTTTTATTTCAACTGGAATAGGGTATAAAAATAGGGACGTCTTGTTAAACCTATACAAGCCTCTGGTCTGACTAAAGCTGTAATACTGTGAACAGTTTTGGTCTCCCTTTCTAAGCAAAGGTATACTGGCATTGGATGCAATTCAGAGATTTGCTTGGTTGATCCTGGGCACAGTGGGGTTTCTTTTTATTAGGAGACGTTGAGTAGGTTAGGCTTCCATTGGAGTTTAGGAGACTGACAGAAGACCTTATTTCAATAGAAGGTTCTTAGGGGACTTGAGAGGGTAACTGTGGAGCACTTGTTTTTTCTTTGACAGTGTCTAGGACAAGAGGACATCATTTCAGAGTAATAGGTGGCCCCATTTAAGACAGAACTGAGGAGGACATTTTTCTTCAAAGTAGAAAGTGATTCTGTGAAATTCTCTCTAACAGAGGGCTGTTAAGTATATTTAAGGCTGAGAGAGACAGGTTTCAAATCATTAAGGGTATTGAGTGTTTTAAGGATAGGGCATGGAAATAGACTTGAGGATGATCAAATCAGCTGTGATCTGATTGAATAGTGGTGCAGACTCAATGGGCCCAATGGCCAACATTTGCTCAAATGTTTCATGTTGTATGGGATCTGGCTGGAGACCTCCTGCTAAGTCTGCCTGGAGCCAAGCCTATGTGACCTTAGGGACATGGGTCCAGGACAAAACTGACTGAAAGTAAGTTACAATCTTCAATACCTGGACATGAAGAAGGTAGCAGCTGGCCTTACCACTGGCTAGGTGCACAGAATCTAAATGGCAGTCAGACTGATCATTTTGGGTTAGACAACTAACAAAAGGTGCTCCTATACCAAGCAGATGAAAAACACTTTGAGATTAAGTACCAAGTAAAGGATTGATGAGGATTGTGAAGAGTTCAAGATTACAGAATAATCAGAAAGCACCTTACAACAGGAAACTCATCTGACTATGCCCAAAGGGTTGAGTAAAGTGGACTTTGTTCAAACGAACACTGGAAGATGCACAATGAAGCAGCAAGGAGAAGAGATTCCTTTAGAACTGGAAGGTGCCTTGGGCTTTAAACGTGAGACAACATTTCTGTAGAGATTGCAGTGTAAATGTAGAAACAGAGTATTAAATTTTCAGTTTGTGAAGAAATTACTTCGGAATAACTTTTCTATGCCTTAGTTGCCTGAAAAGTAATGTTTAGTCTGGGCTTATTTTAAAAATGTAAAAACATGGAATCTTATTGTGTGGTTCTTTGAGTTAGTTACTGGGAAAATCATCTGTGTTTAAAAAATTATCAATCTCTACTGGGAACACAACACTATTTAAAATTTTTGCCTGAAACGTCGATTTCGCTGCTCGTTGGATGCTGCCTGAACTGCTGTGCTCTTCCAGCACCACTAATCCAGTATTTGGTTTTCAGCATCTGCAGTCATTGTTTTTACCTTACTATTTAAAATTTGCCTGTTGTAATGAATTGCAATTATTATTTTATTTTTGTATATTTCTATTTTTAACAAAGTACTGGCCTAATGAAGTTTATTGAAGTTTTTGTTTGCATGTATTGCTGACACAGTTCGAGATTATTGCTAAAATAGATTAATGAGATTAAAGCAACAAGTTACTTGCATGAATTTTAATCTTTTGAAATTTGAATTTGTTTTGGGGTATAAAGTAATGTGGAGAAATCTTCAACTCTTTGCATCTTGACTCCATAAAAGAGCCTGAGGACCAACAACTTTACTCCGAGAAGGCAGTTCTCGAGCAATCTTCTTAGCTATCTTCTCTTTATTTCGAAGTGGCACTATTCTGAAACTGCAATGTTTCAATTTTAACATGAGGCTACAAATGTTCTATCTCTAGGTAGGAACCTCAGTTAAAGATCTTTTTCGTACCTTGTTATCTGAGAAGTACAAACTTAAACTTACTTTTGCTTTGGGTGGGGCTTTTATTGTCCAGATGCAGTCAATTGCTTCTCCTGGTTTTATTTTCTCCTCTTGTTCCACTTGACTGGAGTGAATAATGCCGTCAGGCCCTGATAGTTCAAACTGACAATCTGGTGATACAAAATTATAATATTTACTGGAAAATTTAATTAAAACACTTTAAATAAATCAAAATTTTCATAAAGGTTCATCCTGAAAATGTAATGGTAATAAAATACCTGGAATTGGGTTCAAGATTCCACCAAGGTAGATAAAGTCAGGATCTGTAGAAGTAGAAAATGTATTTTTAATTTTGATGACATGCTAAACTACATAACATTTGATGACTTCCACAAAATCTTGTCTTTTAGAGGAACCTGGTACGCTAGAAAATGGTCAGAAAGAAATGAAATCAGGATACATGTATGTGTATATATATATATATATATATATATACACACACACCCCGAGGATAGTAAATAAGATTGGTTGAGGTACAGACACGATTGCCTTTTGGAAGTATGATATTGTAGCTATATTAGAGCCAAGAATGAGCAAAACTGGGTGTTAAGTATTCCTGGAAATAAGTTGGTCATGGAAAGACAGAAACAGAAGGAAAGGAGGAAGAGATAGCAGTATTGGTCAAGGAGGGAACTGCAGTGTTGGAGAAAGAGGAAGTCCCAGAGAGTTCAGGGCAGAGTGAAGGAATAAAAAATTATTATCACATTGTTCGGTATAATCTATGGACCAGCAACTAGCAGAAAGGATATAGGATGTGTAGAGTCCAACAAGAACAAATGCAATTTTGGACCTGATCCTTGGAAATGACATGGGCCAAGTTGATCAGGTGACAATTCGGGAACATTTAGGAGACAACGATCATTGTGTCATAAAGTTCAGAATGGTGGTGGGGAATAGCATGCAACAATCCAGAATGAGAAACATCAATTGGTGGAGAGCTGGCTTCACTGGGACAAAGGCAAAGCTAGGGAAGAGGTTGGTGGAAAACATCAGTGAGCACTGGGCTATCTTCAAAGAGGAAATGGTTTATGTACAGTCAAGATTTATTCTCTCAAATGGGGAAGGTAGAACAAAGAAATCCAGAGCAAGTGAATGCCAAAAGAGGTAAAATTTAACATTAATTAAAAAAAAAGTGCTTATGACAGCTGTAAAGTAAAAAAATGCAATCGAGAAACCAAAAGAGAAAGGATAGGGGGCAGATGAAAAAGCAAATGAGAGAATTATGAGAAAAGACTAGCAGCTAATATAAATGGAATTCCAAAGTCTTGTATAAGCATATAAATTGTAAAAGAATGGTTAAAAGAGGAGTAGGGCCAATTGGAAACAAAATGGGGATTTACACATCGAGATTGAGAGCTTGACAGAAATGTTAATTGAATACTTTGCATCTGTCTTTAAAAGAGCAGAAGATGCTACCTAGGTCATTGTGATTGAGGAGGACACTGTATTACTAGAAGGATTTTAAAACACAATAAATGAGAAGTCTTGCATAGACTGTCAGTATTAAAGTGGACAAAGCACAGGGATCAGTTGATCTACATCCAAGGATTTTGAAGGAAATAAGAGTTGAAGCTATGAGGGCATTGGCCATGATCTTTCTGTCTTCCTTTGACTTGGAGGAGGTGCCTGAAAGCTGGAGAATTATAAATATTACAGCTTATTACAGAAAGGTTGCCAGGACAATCTCAGCTATTTAGACCAGTCAGTTTAAAATTGGTGGTGAGGAAGCTTCTATTCAGGATAGAATTGGCAATCACATTGGAAGGGTGGGTTAATTAGGAAGAGTAAGCATGAATTTCTATGGGTGTAATGGTGTTTAATGAACGTAATGGCGTTTCCTTAAGAAATAACAGAAATAGTTGATGAGGGTAATGTTGTCTATGTGGTATAACTGGATTTTCAAAAGGTATTTGATATAGTGCCACCACAACAGACTTGTGAGGAAAATTATAGGTCATGGTATAAACAAGGGATAGTAGCAATGTGAATGCAAAATTGTATGAGTGATAGAAAATAGAGAGTAATAGTCAAGGAAAGTTCCAGACTGGAGGAAGGGTTATATAGAGTTACTCAGGGGTTGATGTGGGGACCCTTGATTTTCCTAATAATGTATTAATGATCTGGATCTTGGTTTACAGGGGTCAATTTCAAAGTTTTCAAATGATGTGAAACTTGGAAGAGTTGTAAACTGTGAGGAGGACAGTATTGAACTCTAGAAAGACATGAACATGTTGGTGGAGTGGCCAGATCAGAGGCAGCTGAGGTTCAATGCAAAGGAGCGAGATTAAGAACTTTGGTAGGAAGAATATTGAAAGACCATATAGTACACAGGGTACAATACTAAAGGGGGAAACAGTGGCACTTTGGTGTATGTGCATAGCTCATTGAAGGTGGAGAGCGCAGTTAATAAAGCAGGGTGTCCTTGACTTTATTAATAGGGGCAGAGTGTACAGGAGCAAGGAGACGGTGTTGAACTTGTATAAGACATTTGTTAAACCTCAGCTGGAGTATTGTACACAGTTGTGGGCACCACATCAAATGAAAGATATAAATGTATTGGTGTGTGCAGAAGCGATTTTCAAGAATAGCTCCAGGAATGAAAAACTTTGGTTATGAGGATAGATTAAAGGAGTTGGAAAGAAGAAGGCTGGGAGGATATTGATAGAGGTTGTCAAAACCATGAGGAGGCTCGATAGAGAAATGAGGGGAGATGCTGTTCCTGGTTCAACCTCTATCTGCCTGCACTTGTTTGTATATGGCTTACCCACAGAAATCATTATACCGGCATACAAAGGCTACTTTAAAACTATCTCCTTCTCCATTAACTTGTATTATGAAGGACTGCAGTACAAACGTCATGAGGATATTCTCAACTTCTAGTTCCCTTTAAGTGACAGCATCTTGATTAGAGCATGCATTGCCAATATTGACTGTTGTTGAATCAAAATATTGGAATCCCTTAAAAAACACCTTTGTGTGAGCATTATCATTACAATATACTCAACGAAAAGACTCATTGCTACTTTTGTCTGAAGGAGCAATAAAAGTGTCCATTACAACCCAACAACATTTTATTTTCAAATTAGGCTATGGCTGAAGCTTTCATTACATTTGGTTCATATAAATCAAACAGTGGATGTACTAAACAGAACTTTCAACTTGAACTTCAATGAATGGTGGCAGATCAGCTAACCATTCTGCATTCCATCTGATTTACTTTTTATAGAACAATAAATCAGGAACAGTGAATAATGAATGGCTACATTGCTGCCTCCCATTTCATGCCCTTATCACAGTTGATAGTGTACCATTGAAAACCTTCTAAATGCCAATAAATTAGTTACCTGGTACAAATGAGTATTTTGCTCGAAATCCAAAACCTTCTAACTCCTCATCCGAGGTAAATTTTATCCATAAGAACCTTCCAGATGATTTAATGAGCGATGGTCTTTTTTGACCACAGTAACGGTTTATCACACGAGAGAATCCAAATGGTCCATCTCTGACTTCCAAGTGATCAAATCGACAATCCCATGAAGGTTCAATGCTATAAGGTTCATCAAAAGTGAGTTCAATTCGCTGGCGTGGGGCCGCTGCAAATACAGCAAAATAGCAACAAACATAATTCTTGGAGGCTAAAGAATACAAGTTGGCTTCTAGATATGTTCAGTTATAGAAAGGAATGTTCTCATCATTTTCGAGAACATTTTGAACAGAAGGGCTATCACTGTGTAACATGGTGACAAACTTGCAGTTTAGCAATCCTAAATTATATATCATTGTTCAAACAAACGCTGTAGATAACTCCTACTGATAAATATGGACAGATTTATGTTGAGAATTGACACCAAGTTTCAACTAGTGCCAATGAGTTAGATGAAGTGAACTAGTCCCATTACCTTCCAGTATGTAGATACATTCTCTGTTGGGAGGGTAAGCATTTGGGTAATTCGGTGAAGCAAAATATCCGCCATTATCATTCCGAACCCAAACTCCACATTGCTTTCCAGACTTGTGATGTGGTATAGTGTTCTGGAACTCTGCAAATGAAATGATTTCAGTTTATACTGAGGCACTGTTGATATGTCTGGGTAGGTGGACCACAAAGCCCAGAACATGGTTCATGCTAAACAGATGCAGTTATATAATAATTAAATAGAGATTATGATATTTTGGATTCAGTATACAAATGTGAGCTGCTAATGCAGGTCAACTACATGCTTTGGTCATGAGCAACCACCGTTTGCAGTGTGCAGATGTAAAAATGGGCAGGAAAAGGAGTAGGCAGAGATTGGTAAAGAATCTACTGAGTATGGTTCGTGAATAAGAGATAGCCACCAAAATGGTAAATCATGGGTATGGTGTAAATATGAATGGTTAGAAGCAGATTTTAGAGACACTCAATTGGAAGTGTATTATTTGCACTCAGTTTTCAGCATAATTCCATGTGTAAAGGGAATCTGTTAGCTGCAGAATAGGCAAACTGTAAGTAAACGAAATTTAAAGAATGGGGACAATTATACTAGAGACTTAAACTAGATCTGAAAAAGTTACAGAAAACCTTTGGGAAAAGTCACCAACCCATTTGCTAAGGCTGAAGGAGCACTAGATGATTAAAACCAAAAGGTAAATGTAATGTAAAGGAGTTAATGTGTAAGTATAATTAGGTGAGTAGGGGGCAGAAAAGACCCTTGTGCTCTTCAAAACCCTAGCCTCTATTCTTTATTTTTCCCTTTCAAGGGGTTTGACAAGTAGAGGATAATTCTTCTTGAGGGGTAATGTTGAACTGGGGACAAAGTTTCAAAATATGGGTTGGCCCAATAAATTATGAAATTTGGATAATTTTCTATCTCTCAAAGTTGTTAGTCTGTGGAACTTTCTTCTTTGGGGAGTACTGGAGACTGGATCATTGAAAATGTTTAAGGTTCAGTTTGTCAGAGTTTTGATTAATAGCAGATTCAAGAATTATTGGGTGCAGTGGACAAGAAAGTGGAATTGAGACCACAATCAGATCAGCCATGATCTTTTAAACGGCAGAATAGGCTTGAGGGGTAAGATGGTCTATTCTTACTCCTAATTCTTGTATTCTTGTATTCACACTGCAGCTTACCATTATTGTCACTGGACATGCCATCTCTATGTGTATTGACGGCATAGTTCTGCAGTTGATTCTCTGATGATCTGGACCCTGCAAAGATAAGTCACCATGATCATTGCCAGTTAGATATGCTGGGGTTTTACTTGTAATTGGTAGCATCTTGATGGGTACTGCCAATCAGTTTATGCTAGATGTGACAACTTCTTCCTGACAGCTCCACTGAAAGCAATAGATTCTGTGCTTGGCGTGCTGTTGGTAAAGCATCCAGCATTGTGGTTAGTCAGATATTCGCATATCATACTGGTGCCAATCCAAATCAGAATAGTATTCCAGTACAGAATGAGACAATTTAGATTTTCAGCCCTTCATGCCTATATTGGTTCCCTGAAAGAGCATTTTAATAATCCCATACCTCCGTTCATTCTTTAAAGTTCTGCAATCTTTTCGCTTCTAGCATTTAACCAATTTTCTTTTAGAAAGCTATTACTGAATCTGCTTCCACCATTCAGTCAGCAAGCATGAGCATCAATGAGATTGATCACCTCATGTTACATCAGCACAATGGAAGGAGATAACTGATAATGGCTGGTAAGTATAGTTAGTCCTGGTCATTTACACTTTATGCTTATTTCTGGTAAGTTTAAATAATAAAAATAAATCCTTTAACCAAACAAATGTATATCCAGTGCTATGTGGGAACCACAAGTTATATTTCATGCTACAGTCAGCTTGAGGAGTTGATGCTTCATTGTGGGAGCTTAAGTAACAGCTAATTTGAAGTTGAGTGCCACATTGTTAGCATGTTTCAGGAGATAGCCACTCTAGTGTTGAGGCAGAGAGGGAAAGGGTAGATGAGAAAGGCCAAGCAGGTAATGTAGGAGACCCGTCAATGCATCTTGCTATACTACTGGTTTTCAGTTCTAATTACTGGTGAGACTCCCAGTGGAATTACAATCAAGCGCTTTACATCATGATGTCTCAAGTATCAGGGTGAAAAGGTAGGGCTGGTTTCAGGGCAATGGGGCCTGCATAAACGACTGGGGTTGCACCAAAACAGGAGCATGACCAGTACTGTGGGGGGATTTGCTCGTGCTATTGCAGAGGGTTTAACTTAGCAGGGGGGCTGGGGCCTGGATACGTGTTCAAAAAGGAGATAAGCAAAGCTTGAAATAGAAAGCAGCAAGTTAGTAAACAAGTGTGGAAAATTGTGGAGACAAAAGGCTCAAAAATAAAAAAACAGTTTGGCAGTCAGTATGATCCTGTTGGCAAACCATAAACTAAGTTTATGGAATGACCCCCAAATGAAGAAATTAGCATTAAGATTTCATTTATGATACCTTCTACTTTAATAGAATCAAAACCAACCTACATTAAACATGAACTAACAAACAAATGTTACTTCAAATAAAAGGTAAATTTCACTTTAAATAGTTGATTAAACAAAGATATATCTTATACAACCATAACCACTCACATCACTCCCCATATGGCAGTAGGTGCCAAATCTTTTCTGCAATATGGTCTTTATTCATGAAAGGCAGGTTGGGAGTCTGACAACAGTATCTCCAAGTTTCACAAATACAATCATCATAAGTGTAGTATGCTTCTATGAACTTGGCCTCCTTCGGCTCTTAGCCTCAATCAACTAACCAGTAAGACTCAGGTTCATGATTTGGCCACTTTTTGGAAAACTTCCAGCTCTCTAGCATCTCCAAGCTTTTCAAACATCTCTTCAGGTTTTTAATCCTTTTTAATTGTTCATATGTTGCCTCCAGAATCCTTTTCAAACCAAAACATAAAAATTTACCTCTTCTGGAGAGAAACGTATTTCCATGGGCAGCACGGTGGCACAGTGGTTAGCACTGCTGCCTCACAGCACCAGAGACCTGGGTTCAATTCCCGCCTCAAGCAACTGTCTGTGTGGAGTTTGCACATTCTCCCCGTGTCTACGTGGGTTTCCTCCGATTGCTGCAGTTTCCTCCCACAGTCCAAAAATGTGCACGTTAGGTGAATTGGCCATGCTAAATTGCCCGTAGTGTTAGGTGAAGGGTAAATGTAGGGGAATGGGTCTGGGTGGGTTGCTCTTCGGAGGGTCGGTGTGGACTTGTTGGGCCGAAGGACCTGTTTCCACACTGTAAGTAATCTAATCTAATCACTTCTCACAAGAATGGTTTGTTTCTGTTTCTGTCCCAGCCTTCTATTTGTATCCTGATTGTCTTTTTCCTGGACCATATCAGAGCTTGGGCTCACACGTGGCAAATAACATTTGTGCCAACCAATGACTTTCTCCAAGAAGAGACAATCCAACTTTCATCAGAGTAGGTATGAAGCTGAGAATACTGAAAGCAATTCATTTTCTGACTGTCCAAAGCCTGACCACCATCTACAAAGCACAATGAATGTGATGGAATCTCCTCAATTGCTTGGGTGAGTCCAGCTCAAACAATCATCAAGAAGCTTGACACTGGACAAAACAATCTGCTTGATTGGCACCACATTCAAAAATATCCACTCTCTCCACGACCAATGGCATGCAGAGTGCACCAACTACAAGATGAACTGCAGAAATTTGCCAATGATCCTTAGACAACACCCTTCAAGGTGAAGAATAAGGATAGAAGACACATGGGAACACTAACACTTATCTCCAAGCCACTCACTATCCAGACTTGGAAATATATAATCACTTAGTGTCATAGAGTCATAGAGATGTACAGCATGGAAACAGACCCTTGGGTCCAACCCGTCCATGCCGACCAGACATCCCAACTCAATCTAGTCCCACCTGCCTGCACCCAGCCCATATCCCTTCAAACTCTTCCCATTCATAGACCCATCCAGATGCCTTTTAAATGTTGCATTTGTTCTAGCCTCCACCACTTCCTCTGGCAGCCCATCCCAGACATGTACCACCCTCTGTGTGAAAGACTTGTCCTTTAGCACTTTTATATCTTTCCCCTCTCACCCTAAACCTATGCCCTCTAGTTCTGGACTCCCAAACCCCAGGGAAAAAGATCTTGTCTATTTACCCTATCCATGCCCCTCATGATTTTATAAACCTCTATAAGGTCACCCTCAGCCTCTGACACTCCAGGGAAAACAGTCCTAGTCTATTTAACCTCTCCCTATAGTTCAAATCCTCCAACCCTGGTAACATCCTTGTAAATCTTTTCTGAACCCTTTCAAGTTTCACAAACATTCTTTCGATAGGAAGGAGACCAGAATTACACGCAATATTCCAACAGTAGCCTAACCAATGTCCTGTATAGCTGCAAAATGACCTCCCAACTCCTGTACTCAATACTCTGACCAATAAAGGAACATCTTCTTTACGATCCTATCTACCTGCAACTCTACTTTCAAGGAGCTATGAACCTCCATTCGAAGGTCTCTTTGTTCAGCAACATTCTCTAGGACTTTACCAATAAGTATCTAAGTCCTGCTAAGATTTGCTTTCCCAAAATGCAGCACCTCACATTTATCTAAATTAAACTTCAACTGCCATTCCTCAGACCACTGGCTCATCTGATCAAGATCCCATTGTAATCTGTGGTAACCTTCTTCACTATCCACTAGACCTCCAATTTTGGCGTCATCCGCAAACTTACTAACTATACCTCAAGCTCATGTCCAAATTATTTATATAAATGACAAAAGGTAGTGGAACCAGCATTGATCCTTGTGGTACTCCACTGGTCACAGGACTCCAATTTGAAAAACAACCCTCCAACCACCACACTCTGTCTTCTACCTTTAAGCCAGTTCATATCCAAATGGCTAGTTCTCCCTGTATTCCATGAGATCTAACCTTGCTAACCAGTCTCCCATGGGAAAGCTTGTTGAATGCCTTACCAAAGTCCATATAGATCACATCTACCGCTTTGCCCTCATCAATCCTCTTTGTTCCTTCTTCAAAAAACTCAATCACGTTTGAGAGACATGATTTCCCAGAGAGGGTGCAGAATGTTCTCAAGGGGCAGGGGGCCCGCAGGAGGTCATTGTACACATCGGAACCAACAACATACGAAAGGAAAAGGTTGAGATTCTGAAGGGAGAATACAGAGTTAGGCAGGAATTTAAACAGGAGGTCCTCGAGAGTAGTAATGTCTGAATTACTCCTGGTGCTACAAGCTAGTGAGGGCAGGAATAGGAGGACAGAGCAGATGAATTCATGGCTGAGGAGCTGGTGTATGGGAGAAGGATTCACATTGTTGGATCATTGGAATCTCTTCTGGGGTAGAAGGACGGATTGCACCTAAATTGGAAGGGGACTAATATATTGGCAGGGAGATTTGCTAGAGCTGCTTGGGAGGATTTAAACTAGTAAAATGGGAGGGGGGTGGGATGCAGGGAGATAGTGAGGGAAGAGATCAATCTGAGACTGGTACAGTTGAGAAAAGAAACAAGCCAAACAGTCAGGGCAGGGAGGGACAAAGCAGAGAACAAGGTAAGACTGATAAATTAAACTGCATTTATTTCAATGCAAGAGGCCTAACAGGGAAGGCAGATGAACTCAGGGCATGGTTAGGAATATGGGACTGGGATATCATAGCAATTACAAAAACATGGCTCAGGAATGGGCAGGACTGGCAGCTGAATGTTCCAGGATACAAATGCTACTAGAAGGATAGAAAGGGAGGCAAGAGGGGAGTGGTGTTTTTCATAAGGGATAGCACTACAGCTGTACTGAGGGAGGATATTCCCAGACATATGTCCAGGGAAGTTATTTGGGTGGAACTGTAAATTAAGAAAGGGATGATCGCCTTATTGGGACTGTATTATAGACCCCCTAATAGTCAGAGGGAAATTGAGAAACAAATTTGTAAGGAGATCTCAATTATCTATAAGAATAATAGTGTGGTTATGATAGGGGATTTTAACTTTCTATAAGACCATAAGACATAGGAGTGGATGGAAGGCCATTTGGCCCATCGAGTCCACTCCACCATTCATTCATGGCTGATAGGCATTTCAATAACACTTACCCGAACTCTTCCCATAGCCCTTAATTCCTTGCGAGATTAAATATTTATCAATCTTTGCCTTGAAGACATTTAACATCCCGGCCTCCACAGTGCTCCGTGGCAATGAATTCCACAGGCCCTCCACTCTCTGGCTGAAGAAATGTCTTCTCATTTCTGTTCTAAATTGACCCCCTCTAATTCTAAGGCTGTGCCCACGAGTCCTAGTATCCCCGCCTGATGGAAACAAATTCCCACCCTTTCTAAGCCAATGTATTATCTTGTAAGTTTCTATTAAGATCTCCCCTCAACTTTCTAAACTCTAATGAATACAATCCCAGCATCCTCAGCTATTCATTGTATGTTAGGTCTACCTTTCCAGGGATCATCCATGTGAATCTCCGCTGGATACGCTCCAGTGCCAGTATGTCCTTCCTGAGGTATGGGCCAAAAACTGGACACAGTATTCCAAAATGGGCCTAACCAGAGCTTTATAAAGTCTCAGTAGCACTTCACTGCTTTTACATTCCAACCCTCTTGAGATAAATGACAACATTACATTTGCTTTCTTAACCATGGAACCAACCCGCAAGTCAACCTTTAGAGAATCCTGGACTAGCACTCCCAGATCCCTTTGTACTTTGGCTTTATGAATTTTTTCATCGTTTAGAAAATAGTCCATCCCTGTATTCTTTTTTCTGAAGTGCAAGATCTTACATTTTCTCATATTGAATTACATCAGCCATTTCTTGGGTCACTCTCCTAAACTGTCTAAATCTTACTACAGCCTCTCCATCTCCTCAAAATTACCTGTCTGTCCACCTAACTTTGTATCATTGGTGAACTTCGCCAGAATGCCCCCAGTCCCATCATCCAGATCATTAATATATAATGTGAACAGCTGTGGCCCCAACACTGAACCCTACGGGACACCACTTGTCACCAGCTGCCATTCCGAAAAAGAACCTTTTACCCCAACTTTCTGCCTTCTGTCAGACAGCTAATCCTCAATCCATGTCAGTAGCTCACCTCAAACACCAGGGGCCCCGCACCGTACTCAGCCGCCTCCTATGAAGCACCTCATCAAAGGCCTTTTGGAAGTCTAGGTAGATAACATCCATCAGGTTTCCCTGGTCTAACCTATGTGTTACCTCTTCAAAGAATTCTAACAGGTTTGTCAGGCACGACCTCCCTTTACTAAATCTATGTTGACTTGTTCTAATAAACATAGACTGGAACTGCCATAGTGTTAAGGGTTTAGATGGAGAGGAATGTGTTAAGCATGCACTTCCTCAGTGTCATTGAGGAAAAAAAATGCTTGAATTAGTGAATTATAGTATAAAGGTATTCTAGTATTTACAAATTCAAAGTCATCTAGTATCTCAACCAGATCTTCAGCTCTCATCTGTAGATCTCTTTTTTGATTCCAGAAGAGTCCCTCTCCTCCTATTCATAAGTCTACAGAAGTCTTTGGATTCCTTTTTATGTTAGTTGTCAGCTTTTCTCATTCTCTTTTTTTTTTGCAGCTCATATTTATTATTTCCCCTCTAAACATTGCTTCGTCTGGTTCTCACTTCTATTATCAACCCAACATCTACAACACACCCTTTTCTGCTTCAAATTCCTCTCTACCTCTTATCCTCCAGGGAGCTTTGACTTTCCCTTCATGGAAATATATCCCAACTTACAGACGATCTCCTCTTTAGCATTTTGGTGGTATAGACTTGAGTGTTGTTGAAAGAAGACATATTTTCTCAAAGCTTTTTTGTCTTGAAGTCCTCAGGACAATTTCGAAGAATGACTAAAGTCAAGGTCATACAAAATTTATACAGTGTGAGAAGACAGTGCTGGTTGATTGGATTGGTAGAAATATTGCCATGGACAATGTACCAGTTAATAATAACTGACAGTAAGTGACCAAGCTGTGTTTGAATTTTAAATTAAGCAGTTTGGTTCTGATTGGTCAAGGCATTGGCTAGAGGAATAAACCAGAGAATTGCTGTCACGTATGCACTGAACTCATGTTCTTCGTCTCTGCAAAGAATAGAACCCTCTATGCTTCATATGTTATAAATATCGCTTTCCCTTTACTTTGGTAATGCTTTCAAATTGTCCCATGAGTAGATGATGGAATGCTTTAACAAGATGTGCCATTTGTTTTCAGCTGTATCTCCTTTATGGGATCCCATTGATCCATTATATGGTTGCCTGTCAATCCTTAATTCAAATTTACTTGGGTCATATCTATTCTCATTCTATTACCTACCCCTAATTAATTAAATTTCACACTTAATTGCTCCTGTTTTTTTCCCCACAGGTTGTTAAACCTTAAAATACTACAATTATGGCCACTAAATGTCCCCTTCCTCATACTTATAATGCTTACCTCACCTTTCTCTAGAACCAGACCTAGCAACATTTTGTTCCCTCCTGGGGACCAGTTCATGTGAATAGAAATTACCTTAAAATGCCTGAGCAGATTGTGACAATTGCTGAAAATTTCTTCGAAAAGGAAAGTTTGTAGTTTTACAAGCAGTTATTCAAGTACATAGCTTATATAGTTCTTTTCAGCTATGTCTGAAGCCAAATCCAAGTAAAAGTTAAAGCTATCCTCTATATTCATCCACCAAATAAAGTCTGTTTATTTAAGAATAGCAGTTTAACAATTTATGTTCATCTTTCTGCCAATTTAGATTTATAAATGACCAAAATATGGAATGACAGCAGTTAGTACCCATAATCAATCTACAAGTGAGGCCGGTTCATTTGGTTTCTGGGAATATACTATGAACCAGTGACAACATTATAGTGTGATATACAAGCAATAGATCTGTGTGTGCTTTGATATAGAGAGCCGTGGAATACGCCTCAAAAGCAGACACTTTAACAGAAGGTTATAAATGAGAAAGATATGCTTGCCAATATATATTGGTTAACTGAGCTGACCACAGTTAATGGGATTCAAATAATGTCTCTTATCAAGGACAACATCATTGTCGGCATCCAAATGATTACAAAGAATGTTGTACCCTCTGAAAATGAAATACAAACAAGTGATATATATTTAAATTTCTGCAATGGTTAACTTACAAGTCTGACTGAGAAAGCCATAGAAAAGACAATGCTAAAGGGTACTGAGTTAATTGAGAAGAACAAAATAAACTAAAACAACTAAAATCAGCTTACAAACTCCAACCAAACAGACAATTCTGACTATATGGGCAGCACGGTGGCACAGTAGTTAGCACTGCTGCCTCACAGCGCCAGAGACCCGGGTTCAATTCCCGCCTCAGGCAACCGTCTGTGTGGAGTTTACACATTCTCCCAGTGTCTGCGTGGGTTTCCTCCCACAGTCCAAAAACCTGCAGGTTAGGTGAACTGGCCATGTATTGACTAAATTGCCCATAGTGTTAGGTGAAGGGGTAAAGGTAGGGGAATGGTCTGGGTGGGTTGCTCTTCGGAGGGTCGATATGGACTTGTTAGGTCGAAGGGCCTGTTTCCACACTAAGTGATCTAAACTCCTAAAAAGAACAGAATAATTTTGTGTTGAGATTACTACCTTCAAAAGGAATTTGTTCAAGATGAGATCACATTCTATGGCAATACTCCTATCAACTGAAAGCTGAAATGGTGCAGAAAATTTACTTTGGGATTGCAGCATACGTGTGCTCAGCCAGAGGTGCTATATATTTACCCATCACAAATACTGTACATAATCTCTAGATATCTTTGTGTTCCTTGCTATAAATTCTCAAATGACAAACTAATAAGTCTTTAATGTAACATAGTGCCCCTTGGTCAAAACTGGAATACTAATTTTGTTGGAAGCAGCTTGTTCCCCTCCATGGCAACAAATGAAGAAAAAAAAACCAGAATCAGCATCAACAGACAAAACAAGTCAGCTTGAAAGTCCAGAAGTTTAAAAAAAATGCAGTTCAGAACCAACACAATTTGAAATAAGAGAAAGATCAAATCTTTTCTGAATTTGAATGCGCATGTTATAAAATGTGATCTCCAGCAGTGAATGATTGTGGATGGCTCTGAAGGGTAGAAGGAAAATTTTATGTTAAAGCCCAAGTATCTAAGGCAGGATACACTCGTATTGGCAATAAATTTCACAAACCCAAAAGATTCATGTTCTGTGGTTGTTGTGTATTGTTCAACTAGTAGAAAATGTTACTTACAACTATCTTCAAATGCAACCTTTCCACCAAATCTAAATATCCAACAACTAGAGTGTGTTCATTTTTAAGAAGATGAAATTCTCCAAAGGATCTACTGACTGAATTTTCAAAAAGGTTGCACATACTGAGAATGTGTATATATTTACACTTCCCTTTGCATTAAAAAGCCAATGGAGCAGGTGTTTTAGGGACCCCTTAACCTTGATCAGCACAGATGATTAACAAAGCTTCCTTTATGAATTATTCAGATCTGAAGTGTAAGTGCTCAAGAATTATGCCACTTGAACTGATTGAAATATGTTCTTGTAAGGCACTAAGGCACAGCAAAACGAACGAACCCACGCATAATATTTTTAAAAAGTGGGCAAGACACTGAATCGTTATTGAAAATTTTCTACTTTCTTTTGTGAATTGTTATATTTCTTCATTTTTAGAATAAGAAACATTAAAGCAAAGTAAAAAAAAGGCAATCTGGCTCCTCAAGTCTACACCAGTTCTCTATAAAGCATTTCAATCGATCCACATCACTTCACTCTATCCCTCTAGCCCTGCAAGTTTATTCCCTCAAGAGTCCACCCAAATTTTCTTTTGAAGACTTTCACCATCTCTGCTTATATTATTCTTGCTGGCAGAGAATTATAGGTCATCAATATTTGCTGCAGAAAGTACTTCACATTCCTGCTCTCTCTTGTCCAAAATCATACTTCTGTGTCCTTTAAACCTCATATCATCAGCAAATAGGATCAGCTGTTCTTTGTCTACCTTATCTAACTGTCATAATCTTGCAAACCCTATCTTGAAAACAACCCCAGCTTCTCAAATTTCACCTTCCATCTAAAATCATCATGAAACAAATTGTGATACTGACCATTCTCCTGATAGCAACAGAGCGAAGATACAAGCCTGAGAGTTTCACAGCTTCAAACACAATGGCCCACCATCACCAGCCTTGGGTCAAGAAATGACACCAAATACCAACAGTTCACTTTGGCACTGTACTACTTCCTAAAGACTTACCATAAAATGTTTGGATGTTGCTAAAAGTAATCACTTATGAAATGGCAGCAGCCATATTTGATAAAGGTGAAATCTTTAACAAAGAGGCCTATTTGACAGAGATAAGATCTGTTCTTGAATCAAAAGGAATGTCAACATGATGTACAACATAAGCTCATGATCTAGAAAATGGCATGACTTGAAAGCATCCAAGTCAGTCCTGCAGAAGACAGGGAGATACTGCACAAACCAACTGTATCAACCTATGTCAAGAAATTAAATTTTCCATACTCAGGCAGTTATATGCTATGGATATTGGGATCAGGAGGTTGTGTCCAAAGCTGTCACCCATGAAATTGGTAGGCGGTGAAGTATTCACTGACAGATACAAAGAGATATTCTATTGAACTGACTATTACTGTGAGTTGGACTCCCACGAGACTGACATCTCCCAGTCTATGGTTGATGCTCTCCTGCAGCTTCTGGTCATGGTTGAATTAGATGAAGAACACATCACTCAACCAAGCCACTTACTACTTAGTGAGCTCCATTCGAACTGCTCAAGTACTATCCACCGTTAAACCTTCCTGGTTTTGTCCTTTATTGGATGGTAGGATCTATTCCGCAGAACATACCTGCCACAAAAGTCATCACGTTATAGAAAAAAGGTCAGAGGGGAGGTTGTAACAATTACAGAGGCATCCTGCTCCCTATTGCCACTGAGAAGGCCTTTTCTAGGATCATGATTTGGAGATGCCGGTGTTGGACTGGGGTGTACAAAGTTAAAAATCACACAACACCAAATTATAGTCCAACAGGTTTAATTGGAAGCACTAGCTTTCGGAACACCACTCCTTCATCAGGTGTTTGTGGAGGACACAATTGTAAGACACAGAATTTATAGCAAAAGTTTACGGTGTGATGTAACTGAAATTATACATTGAAAAATACCTTGATTGTTTATTAAATCTCTCATCTGTTAGAATGACCATGATAGTTTCACTTCTTTCATATGTAAATCACAAAACTTGTTTTTAAAAGTTACATTCTCAGGTCAACTGTAACAATTAGTGTTAGCCAGATAATACGTATTATCTGGCTAACACCAATTTAAAAAAAAACACCAGTTAAGAACAAGTTTTGTGATTTACATATGAAAGAAGCAAAACTATCATGGTATTCGAACAGATAGATGAAAGACTCAACAAACAATCAAGGTATTTTTCAATGTATAATTTCAGTCACATCACACCGTAAACTTGTGCTATAAATTCTGTGTCTTACAATAGTGTCCTCCACAACCAACTGATGAAGGAGCGGGGTTCCGAAAGCTAGTGCTTCCAATTAAACCTGTTGGACTATAACCTGGTGTTGTGTTAAATGGCATCAATAGTTTGGAAAGAATCAACTTATCAGGGATAGTCAGAATAGTTTTGTGCAGGGGAGGTCTTGACTCAAAACTTTGCTTGTGTGTTTTGAGGAAATGACATGATGATTGATGAGGGTTGTGCTTGTGAGTGTTGTCTATGTGGACTTTACTAAAGTATTTGACAAAGTCCCTCACAGTAGGCTGGTTCAGAAGATTAAGATGTGAGATCCACAGCAACTTGATAAGTTGGATACAAAATTCGCTTGGTCATAGAAGACAGAAGATAGTTGTGGAGGAGTGCTTTTCTGACTAGAGGTATGTGATGAGTAATGTTCTACAATGATCAAGGTTGGGATCCCTGTTGTTTGTGATATACATAAATGATTTGGATGAAAATGTACATGGTCTGATTAGTAAATTTGCAGATGACATGAAAATTGGAGGAGTTTGTAGATAGTGAGGAAGGTTGTCAAAGGATACAGCAGGATGTAGATCAGTTGGAAAGTTGGGTGGAGAAATGACAGATGGAGTTTAACCCAGATAAGTGTGAGGTGATGGATTTTGGGAGGTCATGCATGAGGAAGGTATACAGTAAATGGCAGGACCCGGAGGGGAGCATTGATATACAGAAGGATCATGGGTGCAAGTCCATAGCTCCCTGAAGGTAACAATATAAATCATAGCAAAGAAGGTGTATGGCGTGCCTTCCTTCATCAGTTAGTGCATACAGTATAAAAGTCAGCAAGTCTTGTCACCTCTGTATAAAACTTTTTACACCACATTTGGATTGTGCGCGCAGTTCTGGTCACTGCACTAGGAGGATGATGTGGAGGCTTTGGAGAGGGTGCAAAAGATATTTACCTTCGATTGGAGTTTATTAGCTACAAGGAGAGGTTGGACAAACTTGGATTGCTTTCACTAAAACTTTGGAGGCTGCAGGGGGAAGCATATAAAATCATAAGAGGCATTGACAGGGTGAATAGTCAGAATTTTGGTTTGCCAAGGTGGAAATGCCAAAGACTAGGGGTATAGGTTTGTGGTGAGAGGGGAACCTTAACGGAGATGTGTGAGACAAGTTTTTTTTAAAACACAAAAGGCAGTCGGTATCTGGAGCATGCTGCCAGGGAAAGTTGTAGAAGCAAATAAGACAGCAACATTTAAGAGCCATTTAGACAGATAGATGGACAGGCAGGGAATAGAGGGATATGGACAATGTGCAAGCAGATGGGATTAGTTTAGAATGGCATCATGGTTGGAACAAACATGGTAGTCTGAAGGGTCTGTTCCTGTGTTGTGCTGTTCTATGATCACAAGTAGATTCCAAAACATGTCGTGATTTCTGTGCTGGCAAATCTACACTGGACATGATTTTACCCATACACTAGCTAGGAGTGTAGGAATCAGGATATACTTCTATTAACCTTCCGTAGATCTCACTAAAATGTTCAACACCATCAGCGAGACAAGGGTTGCTGGGGAAAAGCTGTGTACTGAAGCTCTTCAACCTTGCTCCTTTTGAGATTTTTATGACCATTTAATGGCTGCACTTTGCCTTGCCCCATTTTTGAGGCTGATGTAAGGAGTTTAGCGGGAATGGTGTGGAGCCTGGCAATACCTGTATTACTCTGACTGAGCTATAGGCAAGAAATGTTTGTGCACCTCCTTCAAGATGCTTCATGGCAGAGAAATAGCCCAAAACTTGGATGACTTACAACCATGAAGAAAAGAAGCACAACATTGTTCATCTTTGCAATTTTTCCTGCATCACGGAGGAAGAAATTAGATTAGATTACTTACAGTGTGGAAACAGGCCCTTCGGCCCAACAAGTCCTCACCAACCCACTAATGCGCAACCCACCCAGACCCATTCCCCTGCCCCTAACACTATGGGCAATTTAACATGGCCAATTCACCTAAACTGCACATTTTTGGACTGTGGGAGGAAACCGGAGCACCCGGAGGAAACCCACGCAGACACGGGGAGAATGTGCAAACTCCACAGAGTCAGTCGCCTGAGGTGGGAATTGAACCCGGGTCTCTGGCGCTGTGAGGCAGCAGTGCTAACCACTGTGCCACCGTGCCGCCCACAATTCACTGCTACAGTTCTCTCATTCTCTCAAACACTGAAGCGTGTTTACACTAATCACATATAGGTCTTTGCTGGCTCATGCACATTTGCAAGATGCCACATACCCAATGATTTTCTGTGTGAGGTGATATCCAGAGCCAAAACACCAGTAAAATGTATCAGCCGTTACACCAATGATGGTTGCAAACTTCATATGAAAGTCCTAAACACTAACCCTTGCCCTTGGGACATATTAGCTGATGAGAACAGGAAATGAGGATATCATCTCTGTGTCAGAATGATCAGAGGTTACAACAGATTGGCAACATGCACTCTCACCAAAAATAACCTGAAAATGACAGCTCATAACAAATTCATAAGTGACAGGTCGCAGAAATGAATCCCACTAATTGGCCTACAGCTCCAGCAAAAAGCCACCAGATGAAGCCTCTCTCCATGGCCAACAGAGTTGATTTCCTGTAGGCGCATTACATTAGCCGGAATGATTCTGACCACGGAGCTGGGATATGGCTTTATTTCACAAGAACTCAAATCATTTCATTTCTTTTTACTTTTGAAATAATGGAAATTGGAAATAATGTCGCGCCTCTCGAACACTCCGGGGAGTGGTAACCAAATGAGATTTTTGGTTTCATTTGGTAATTTCGATGAGAAATCAAACTCTCGTATGTGTTACGATAATTAACTTGCTGAGCAAAGGGTAAAATATCTATCGATTAAGTTAAAAGCACCACGTGGAAGGAAATAAAAATCTCTAATTGCAAAGTGGGAGTTCCGCTTTGGTCTCTAGTATCCCATCCCTTGTTCATTGTTGAAGACATTGAAACTGGTCCAATTGTCTTTTTTTTTAAATGAAAAAAAGTTGAAAATCGATAACACTGAACGGAGAACAATTCATTAACACAAGTTCAGTCTCCACCTCAGTAGTAGAGCGACTCCTCGATTTCAGAACAGGTTAGGAACACGTCTCCGATGGGCCGGGTTCCCGGAGGACTGGAGAGCACAACAGGAAGGTCTAAACCAAGCCATGGAGCGCCTTGTGTAGTATATGAAAATGAAAGCGGCTTTGACAGTATGCAGCCAATACATAACAGTTATACACGGATGCTTAGTTGCTGATACGAGCCACCAACACGTATATCGTTGCTTTGATCCCATTTCTGAATCTTTTGGGATGAGGCCGGGCGGGAGTGGTGACCGTTTCAATGAGCGACCCATTTACATAATGGCCAGATGGGAACAGGCTGGACTCCACTGGAACAGGGTCCCCCAGTCACAGCATTGTATTGTTAAGCAATGCATTTACAATATAACGAAGGGCAATGCATTTACAATGTACATTGTAACTGATACACAGTACATTGTTTTGTCATAAACATTTCTACCCAAGATACTTTAAACAGCTTATTACAATCAAATATGTTGGTAGCCGTACAGAGATACAAACGCACCTTGCGCCTTTTGTATAGACGCGATCCCTCCAGTGAGAACAATGATCGACCAGACTGGAAAAGAAAGAGAGAATTCAATGTTTGTGTCAAGTGACGCTGCAGTTTGAACATCAAATGGAATCATATAACATCGGGATAAATTCAGCAGAGATTGGAATAAAAAAAATAAAATTAAGACAACTACTTTTATGAACATCTACATATATAAACATGTACAACAAGCTACTCCCATATAATTCTTCATAATTAAGCAGGAAAGCTAACATGCAGAGATTTGTTTTCTAGATACGTAACCAGTTCATCTGCATCTCCCACGAAAGAAAACAGGCTTACAGGGGACCACATTTCGTCTCATTTCAGGTTTTGCTGTAGTCAGGAAGGTTTTCGACATTCTTTAGCACCTGTGATGTCCTGGTGGGAAAGTCTCTAACCTCGGGGTGCTTTCAATGTTTGATGAAGATGGGAATGATTGTGGACGACTACAACACAAAGCGCAAACCGAGAGGAATGAAATTCACTGAACATAATTCCTCAATATTCAAACCTCCGTGTCATTCAGGCTTTGGTGCGAATTCTTTGCACTTTTGCAAGTTTAATAGACGGTGAAGCTAAATATTCCCAAACCGTTTGAATTTACATGATAAATGCAATTTTTATCGAGCCGATTCTCAACATCACATGTTTTCCCCCTCAAACCTCAGTGTAAGCCTTTTTCCAAAAACTAAGTATGATGTTCAATGTTTCAATTTGATGACTAGAATTTATAAGATTTATTTATACGCGTGCAAGTAATTTAACAGAATAACTGTTAGCCGGTATTAGTTACAAAGCAATAATGGAATTAACACGGGCCTCATCAGAAGTTCAAACAGTATTAACTATCTTGCTGCGCAGCAAGGGATTTAGGTCTGGAATCAGCTCATATTAATTATAGAAAATTAACATTTGCTATGGTTGGTGCCGTTTTGTTTGGCTCAACTGCGTGAACAAGTGTCATATTGGATACGGCTGAACATACCTTGTATGCAGATTACAGTCATTGCATATTAAGTGACTATCACCAAAAGGAAATCGTGCCGTGCATATATTACTGAAAGAGATTGTGACAACTTTTCGAAATAAATTACATATTGCCCCTTAAGAGAAGCCGATTGGTTTGTAAGGACGAGACTGACGCCAAAGGGAAAAGGGATAATGAAGACATTTTCCTGAATGCATGTGTAGCAGAAACTCCTCGGTCTTTCTTGTATTAACCGACTCAGATGCACCCGAAGTTTCCCAGTGCGCCAACGGAGAGGAAGGACCTCTTGGTCTGGTGCAAGCTCCCCAGCCACGGGGGGCGGGAGATCCCCGAGCAAGCTGGAGAACGGGGAAATCTCATTCTGTTTGTGCATGTTCAGGTATGAAGTGGTGCTGCCCAGTCAATGTGTAAGTCAGCTAACAAAGCGCCTGTGGACTAATGCTTTACACAAGCGAATTCCAAATGCTCGTTGCATTGTGTTTGGCACAGGATTTGAGGAAATATTTGGAAGGACAATTGACAATCCTTTTCTCGGATCAGTTTCATGTTTTACAATAATATTTTTCATTATTTCTGATGAATCAAATTCGGAGCAAGTCTACGAGGTAATTCAATCAAATCCATTAGAAGCTTTCTACCAATTATTTGTACCGTGAAATCTTGAAGTACATGAACTGGCTTGTCATACAACGTTGAGGAGGCAAATTGAATCTGAATGAAAAAAAACTAGGCTTTGCACAATTTTCACCCTAGTGGACGAGAAATATCACCATATTTTCTGTTTCGTATTCAACATCATTCAACAATAAACTTAACTCAACATCGTCTGGCAACTGGGAAATGGTGGTCCCATGCACGGGTCACGGTCAATGACCCTTCAGCGTCTCCGCCACTCATTAAAATCTGTCAGTTCAGAGCAAAATAAAACAAGATCTCCTTTCAGTAATGCGGTGACAAAAACATCAGGAGGTGAATTCAGCTCCTCGACATCGCATTTGCTTTCACTGGTGCATTTCAAAACCAGATCTGGTGAAACTCTAACCACCCTGACAGGAATTTGGTGCCGTTAAGTGCTTGAATTGCGCTCGATGTCTGGGCAGTAAGTATTTGACGAGGAAAGCCTGAAGCTGGGTGAAAACTCAGAGGGAGCTGCAGGAGGGAGCGGGTATGGGGTGGGGAAGGATGTGGTCGCTCAAGGTGCTCGGACAGAAGGAACTCACGGCACCACGTGGAGCCGGCACTTCAACACTCTCCGTTAAACGACAACAATCTGGGCAGGATCACACCCTGACACCCACTCCATCTCCCCGGTGTCCGGGGGGCGAGGGAACCAATTGGTTTCCATCTCTCCTGGTTAGCAGATGCAAGAAGCCGCGGTTCAATTCGGTTTTCCTTTCGCACGGTTCCACATTGACCGTCCATCTAGACCCGACGGGAGCGAGCCTTCTGCTCAGAATGAATGAGCAGCCCTTGCTATAAACCCTTGTGCTCGATGTGTTCACGACCTTATTCTTGGCTGCATTAGCGGGGTCGCCTCCTTCCAGCAAACTTTTTGATGGCTTGACATGGATTCGAAGTGACTGGTCATTTAAAAACATGAGGTTACGAACACGACGGAACAGAAATATTCCAGTCCGTGTTACAACGTTTATTTTAGCCGGTTAGCGAAGCCCTGGCAGAACCGCTATTCCACGAAGCCCCAAACCTCGAAAATATAAAAATAAAACTGGCATATTTTGAAGAACAGTTCTTTTGGACAATGGGAGTGGATGATTTACAAAGCAGAGATGCTTCCTCTAGATGGCGACGTTATTTTATATTTTTACTACAACTCACCTTTGAACATGAAGAAAAACTGTCTTTCCAGCACCATTCTCTCGGTGTCGATTTATCCGAAGTACCTCTTATTGTATTGAGAGCAGTTTACAGAGCTGACCGTATCCAGACCAGGACAGATCACAGATCACTCCGGAGCGGTTGTCAAGTAAATCAAGGAAACCACGCTTTTAGAATCAGGCGAAATGAGCCTGTATCCAGTAGCTTAATGCTCGATACCTATTTAGATTCATACATCAGGTCCATAATCCAATTTCCTGATATTCTAATTCTATTCAGAAAGCAATTCCCCTACACCACAGACCCGTTTCTTCGGAGGCAAACTTTTCACACGAGGTTAATTCCATCCCTTTACTGGGTCTATCCCTTGGGCATTTCCTCCACAAATACCCTCGGTCCTCGAAGAATGTTCTGTGGCCGTAGGTCTTGGTTTAAATGACTTATCGATTGACAAACACTGAAGGAGGGAATGCAGGAGTATCGCAGTAGTTTCAAAGCCGCCCAAATCCGTCAAAGGGTGCACAGCAGACAGGAAGGGACTGTCGTTGTTCCGAGGAGCAGAAAGAGCTACTCCAGCTCCCAGCTGGATTGAAGTACTGGGTAGCGAGTGAATGAAGCTCATGTTCCGATCTACGTGCGGCG
The DNA here is from genome assembly GCF_047496795.1 of Chiloscyllium punctatum. Classification (NCBI taxonomy): domain Eukaryota; kingdom Metazoa; phylum Chordata; class Chondrichthyes; order Orectolobiformes; family Hemiscylliidae; genus Chiloscyllium; species Chiloscyllium punctatum. The sequence continues at coordinate 42,472,497 of NC_092764.1, forward strand.
CTTCAGTGAGCAGCTTGTACGCATGCACCCACTTCACAGAACCCACTAAGCTGCAGCCTGCTGTTTCCAATTCCACACACACACCTTCAGACACAACGGCAGTGGAAGTCCAAAGGCTAACCGTTAATGAAGCTTCTCTTTTTTTAAAAAAAATAAGTTCTCCATCACTTGACGGAGTTAGTACGTACAACACTATTTTAAATAGCCAGAAGATTTCGAACTCTTATCATTGGGTAGTTATGGTAAAACAGGTGAAAAGAGAAATTTAAATACACTCCAGATATTTTTTTTGACAGGGTGGGTTTATACCATTTTGATCGTTTCAAGTAACTGCTCCCAGAACACACTCCAGGCAAAATATTCCTGCACGGAAAGATAGATTCCTGAAAAATGCAAGCTACCAGCTTTTCATTTATCGTCAAACGTTTACATCATTGGAATTTCGAAAATCTTTCAAAATATTAACTAGGGCAATGCAATGCAACTGACAGCAATGTCTTCCAGTCTGAAATGATCAGTTAACCTGAAAATACAGTAAAGGAAACGAGTTTCCAATCACACGGGCTGCTCTGTTTGTTGTTTTGCCTGAAATTCTATATTCAGTCTGAGAAAAATGCTCCCTTCAACACGGATGCACAAAATTACTAGAGATCCATAGATGAGAAACATTGCGGGAAAAAGATGAGTGGACAAATCTATGTCGAATGGGTTTATCTCCAAACAGCACAAACCAGGGAAAGTATTATATACAAGGGTGATAATAATAGAATCTCTGCTTCCGAAAGAACAGTTTCCGAGTTTTACTCAGCCATAAGTTTTAATGCATGGTGACATGGCCAACAAAAATAGCTCATTATGATTTTCTATATAACGTTTTCACGTAGAAAAAAAAACTTTTGTAGAACGTTAAACTGGATATATTGCGTTAAGTAACTCACCTCTTGACCCAACCCTCCCAAAAACGTTTTGCACCAACTACAAGGAAGTCAAGTGTGTGGTCCATTACTGAAAACAATACCCAAGATTCGAAAAGTCAGCTTGCTCTCTCTCCACCGATGCTGTCTGACCCTCTGTGATTTCCAACATTTTATTTTGTTTTCAGTGTGGTGGAGTCCTCTCCACTTGGTCGAGTACAGCTCCAACACTGAATAAGTGGCACAAAACATCTTGTATGATTTGCACCTCATCCAGCACTCGTTAATGCAGGGTACACCAGCTAACAGCAGTACTGCAACAGCAGGCTAGCATTCTATTTACAGGACTACCACTCAGGACAAAGGGAGAAGTGGGAACATTGCCAGCACTAAGTTCCCCTCATGTGACTCCAGATCCAGGCAAAGCGGCTGACACTAAAATAGCCGAGCAAGCCAGCAGCTATAATTAATTGCGACAAAGTTTGATTGAAGCCATTAAATCAAGCAGAATCCAACAAAACACCTGAAATTAACATGACACACACTGAGCCCTGTAACACCCTGAATAGTCCTTCTTAGTCTGGGGACTTGTGCCAAAATTGGGAGAGTTGTCCCACAATCTAAGCTATAATTTTTATTTAAGCCACAACTCCATGAGTGTGACTGTGTCCCAGACACCGACATCACAGTTCCTAAATATGTGCTGACCCATTAGCAGGTCAGAGCTAGCAGAGAGGCACAGCATATACAGTCAGGAGGATGTTACTTTGGGAATCTTCAGCATTACCTCTGAACCTCATGAAGTCTCATGGCAGGAGGCAAAATAAAATGGACATGGGAATCTTTGGCTGATTATTTACTACCATGCATCCCCCCACCCCCAGTAATGAATCAGTTCACCTCCATGTTTAACAACACTTGGAGGATGCATCAAGGCTGGCCAGGGCACAGAACATAATCTGGATAGGGATTTCAGTGTCTAGTGTCAAGAGTGGCTTGGTGGCACCACTGGTAAAAACAATGACTGCAGATGCTGGAAATCAGATTCTGGATTAGTGGTGCTGGAAGAGCACAGCAGTTCAGGCAGCATCCGAGGAGCAACGAAATCGACGTTTCGGGCAAAAGCCCTTCATCAGGAATACAGGCAATGAGCCTGAAGCGTGGAGAGATAAGCTAGAGGAGGGTGGGGGTGGAGAGAAAGTAGCATAGAGTACAATGGGTGAGTGGGGGAGGGGATGAAGGTGATAGGTCAAGGAGGAGAGGGTGGAGTGGATAGGTGGAAAAGGAGATAGGCAGGTCGGACAAGTCCGGACAAGTTATGGGGACAGTGCTGAGCTGGAAGTTTAGAACTAGGGTGAGGTGGGGGAAGGGGAAATGAGGAAACTGTTGAAGTCCACATTGATGCCCTGGGGTTGAAGTGTTCCCGCCACCCTACCTCTTGCACCGACTCCCACAGCTACCTGGATTACACCTCTTCTCACCCTACCTCTTGCAAAAATGCCATCCCGTATTCCCAATTCCTCTGCCTCCGCCGTATCTGCTCCCAGGAGGACCATTTCCACCACAGAACACACCAGATGGCCTCCTTCTTTAGAGACCACAATTTCCCTTCCCACGTGGTTAAAGATGCCCTCCAACACATCTCGTCTACATCCCGCACCTCCGCCCTCAGACCCCACCCCTCCAACTTTAACAAGGACAGAACGCCCCTGGTGCTCACCTTCCACCCTACCAACCTTCGCATAAACCAAATCATCCGCCGACATTTCAGCCACCTCCAAACAGACCCCACTACCAGGGATATATTTCCCTCCCCAACCCTTTCCGCCTTCTGCAAAGACCATTCCCACTGCGACTACCCGGTCAGGGCCACGCCCCCAAACAACCGACCCTCCAATCCTGGCACTTTTCCCTGCCACCGCAGGAACTGTAAAACCTGTGCCCACACCTCCTCCCTCACCTCTATCCAAGGCCCTAAAGGAGCCTTCCACATCCATCAAAGTTTTACTTGCACATCCACTAATATCATTTATTGTATCCGTTGCTCCCGATGCGGTCTCCTCTACATTGGGGAGACTGGGCGCCTCCTAGCAGAACGCTTTAGGGAACATCTCCGGGACATCCGCACCAATCAACCACACCACCCCGTGGCCCAACATTTCAACTCCCCCTCCCACTCTGCCGAGGACATGGAGGTCCTGGGCCTCCTTCACCGCCGCTCCCTCACCACCAGACACCTGGAGGAAGAACGCCTTATCTTCTGCCTCAGAAGACTTCAACCCCAAGGCATCAATGTGGACTTCAACAGTTTCCTCATTTCCCCTTCCCCCACCTCATCCTAGTTCTAAACTTTCAGCTCCGTAACTGTCCCCATGACTTGTCCGGACTTGTCCGACCTGCCTATCTCCTTTTCCACCTATCCACTCCACCCTCTCCTCCTTGACCTATCACCTTCATCCCCTCCCCCACTCACCCATTGTACTCTATGCTACTTTCTCCCCACCCCCACCCACCTCTAGCTTATCTCTCCACGCTTCAGGCTCACTGCTTTTATTCCTGATGAAGGGCTTTTGCCCAAAACATCGATTGCGAAGCTACTTGGATGCTGCCTGAACATTGCTGGCACCACTGCTGATCGAGCTGGCTTAGTCCTAAAAGGACGTAGCTCCTAGACTAGTGTGGACGATGGCAAGGGAACCAATAAATTGGGAAAAAAAAACTTCATCTCAAACATCAATATTCCCACAGCAGACACATCACAAAAAGCTGGACAAATATAACCTGTCCATTTCGCACTCTATCAATGCACTTTCACATAATTCACAAAATGACAGGTGTTACTGACTGTGCTGCACAGTTAACAATAATACATTTATTTGTGGTTAGTTTGGGTTCTGCCAGGTACACTCAGCTCCTGGCCTTATTACAGTTTGGGTTGACGTACAGACAAAAGAGTTAAACTCAAGAGGATACGTGAAGGTAATAGCTCTTGAAATTGAGGCAGCATGTGACTGGGGAGCTCATGAACTGGAGTTAACAGGAATTGGATAAAACCCTCCACTGGTTGGCGTCATACCCAGCACAAAGTAGGATGGCTGTAGTTCCTGAAGGTCAATTATCTCAGCCACAGGAGAATACAGCAAGTGGTCCTCAGGGTAGTTATACTCTAATCAAACTGTCCAGCTATTTTGTTACACTTTCCTGGAGTTGGTGGGACTTGAACCTAGACCCCTACTTTCAAGGTAGGGTCATTACCACTCAGCAAAAAGAGCTCTGCTGTAGATATTTTCTAACTAATCTGCTCAGTGATGCTATTACACACCTGCGGAGCAGACAGATCTTGAATCAGGCCTCCTAGCTCAGAGATAGGGACACTACCACTGGGCCAGAAGAGAGGATTTTCCCCGGGGTAGTGTCACAGGCATAACCATCGTCAGCTACCTCATCAACAACCTTACATCCATGACAAAGTCAGTGGTAGGGATTTTTGTTAATGATTTCAAAATGTTCAACACGACTTGCAACTCCTCAAATAGTCTGTGTTTAAGCATAGCAATATTCTAGCTTTGGCTGATAAGTGACATTCACAGCATGCAAGGTCTGACCTACATGTGGCTCTAGACCCACAGCAGTGTGGTTGATTCTCAGCAAGGCAATTAAAGATGGGCAATAAATACTGGCTTGGCTACAGATGTTCCATGCCCCATGAATGAATGAAAAAAACCCCACAAATGCTAGGTGATGATCATCTCCAACTAGAACCAATCATTACCCTGACATTCAATGGCACTACCACCACTGGATCTCCACTATCAACATCCTGGAGGTTACTGTTGACTTGGGAATGAACTGGATGTGGCACATAAATACTGTCCTACAAGATCAGGTCAGAGGTTGGGAATTCTGTAGCGATTAATTCACCCGCATCCTCAAAACGTGTCCATCATTTACAAATCAGAGTGTCTGGAATACTCTGCATATTTCTGAATGGATGCAGCTCCAAAAACACTTAAACCTGACACCATCTCGAAGAAAGCAATTCACTTAATTTGTACCCGATCTAACATCTTCAATATTCTTTCATTCCAATACCATTGCACAGTGATAGCAGCGTGCACAATATTAAAAAATGCATTGCAATAACTCACCAAGGCTCGTTAGGCAGCACCTTCCAAACCCGTGAACCACCTGGAAGGACAAGAGCAGCAGATGCATGGGAGAACCAGCACTATTAAGTTCCTCTCCAAGCTACATAATATTCTAATGTGGAACTATATTGCCATACCTTCCCTGTTGCTGGGTTAAAATCTGTGAATTTACTTACCAGCAGCACCCATTTCCCATGGACTGCAATGGTTCAAGAACGCACCTCATCACCACCTTTAGTTGGATAATTGAGTATGGGCAATAAATACTGGTCCAGCCAGCATCACTCACATGCCTTGACTACATTTTAAACAAATCTTGAACTTCCTAAGAAACCTCTGGGAGCATATTTATGAGTAGTTTCAGATATCACAGGGCCAGCTTCTCAAGGGGGATTAGACTTAGGCAATAAATACTGGCCTTGTCAGTGACACTCATGTTCTATGATCGAATAAACAGAAATTGATACTGTCATGCAGGAGACAGAAGAACAAGTGACCAAAGTTAGGTGAATGAGATAGGTCATAAGTAGTATGTCAAAGGAGAAGGGGAATAACGTTTTAAGCAGAGAATTTCACTGCTTTAGGCTTAGGCATGATGTCCAATGATGGGACAAAAAGAAATCAGGGATGCACAAGAGGTCTGAATGAAGAAACACAGCTTTCTGGCAAGGTTGTAGGGTGAGAAAGGAAAAAAAAAAGGATTGGGAGGGGAGGGTCATTGGAAGGATTTCAACATATGGATGAGAATTTTATATTTAGATAGAAAGCACAGCTATAATTGAGTATGAAGATTAAAGCATGGATAAATGTTTCAGTAGAAAATGTACTGAGTTCAACATTGAGCTAAGTAACTTTGTTGGTCAAATTGAATATCAAAGTTGTGAACAGTCCGTTTTCAACCTGCAAGTAGCCAGGGCACAAAACAATGGCTTCGGTCTTCCCAATTTGTGTCAACAAAATATCATTCTCATTGCCTACTTTATTTAAGCAAATCAACACCCTGAAGTTTTTAGAATTTTTTTTGAAGAACATGCAAACACATCCTAAAATCATACTGTGTTAGCCACTGTTATCACTCAGATCATCCAAATTCTGCTAAAAATAAAATTCTTAGCAATGCAGCTACACGTACATGCTGTGCACCTCGGTCTTGCCACAAACTAGTTTGCACTCTAGGAATTTAAATAGCAGAATTCCACAAATATTTAGTCTCATAACTTTGCTATCTCACACCTAAAACAATACAATCATATAATGGTAGGTTAAAGCACAATTTGAAATGGAATATTTGTTTTAAATTAATAGAAACTTGAGACACCATAGTACGGTTCATTTTTACCAATCAGAAATACTAAGCATATTTTCACACAGAGACCATTTATTTTAGACATTTCACAGCTGATGAGCCACATTAATAACATCAGAAAGATTCACCATGTTTAGAAAACAAACTTTTGAAAATGCATGCAGTGACACAATGAAATACATAATTTATTTTTCAGTGTTTCTTAAATCCCCAAAATATACAGCTCAAGTTATTTTGCAATCACTGCCCAGAAACCATAAATTGGACCTCTAAAGAAATCCAGGAAGCAGTTAGACTATGTACAATTCAACATTAAACAGTCATCTTTTTTGCTAAGAGTTATATTTTAGATTCAACACTTGGCATTTGTCTCTTAGAAACCACAGCATTTCACATGGCATCAAAATGAAATCTGTGTGCTTCTTGGCGTTTCTCTCGGTCATCTGCCTTCTGAAATAAAGAGTAAAAGGAACATTATTAGGAAAAAGTGGGCAGCATGATATTGGCAGATCATTTTAGCTCAAATTATTCATTAATTTTAAATCTTTGAATCTCCTCTGTAAACATTTTACCAGGAGATAAAGTTGCTTTTGATCAAAAACATTTAGTCAGTCAAGTATAACAATAATTGTAAAATTATATGAACGAAAGACGACTTTCTGGCTTTGTTTTTTTAAGTCTGTATCATCCATATTAAGTTAAATAAAGACCTACATTTGCATCATCTCCTTTACACAGAATCTTCATTTAAAAAATGTCCCAAAATAGTTCAATCATTACATTTACTTATCTACATTTGGAATGTTGATATAATGCACCCCAGTTCAGACATAGTTGCACAGTAAGATATCCTCACCACCACAATACATTCACTCTAACATAATAATGGATTCGTAAGGAACTTTTCACTTCCCTTCATTTTGAGATTGCAAAATAAAATTGTCATCTTAATGCCACTCAACTGAAAAATAGGTTTGCTCTGATCCTTCATTCCTGCTGGAAACTGTATATTCAATCCATATTATATAGGACCATTAAAGTTGACTTTAATAGTAGTCTATTATTACACTGTGCTAGGTGTGGATGAAAAATGCTTTGCATATTTTGATACTGAAGCTATAAGTCTGTTGAAAGCTTTGTGCTCAAACTAAGTATGGACTGTTTATAAAAATATGGTGTACTGCTGACAAAGAACCATAGTATTCAATAACACAGCTCTGGAACACTCCTTCAAAAGAATGAACTAAAGGAATGATGCCTGGTTTGACATGGAAATGCACACCTTCCAAAAGAGATCCATCCAAACTGGGCACAATAAGCTGGATCAAGAGGAAGTTGATTAAACAGATAAAACAGAAGCAGGAATAGGTCAATTGGCCCTTTGAGCATGCTCCGTCATTCAATACAATTATGGCTGATCACCCAAATAAGAACTCCTGTTTGCACTATTTCTGCATACTCTTTGATCCCATTAGTTACAAGAATGACAGCAAGTTCCTTCTTAAAAATATTCAATGATTTGGCCTCAACTGTTTTCCATGGAAGAGAATTCCACAGGGTCACCAGTCTGGTGAAGAAATTTCACCTCATCTCATTCTTCAATTGCCTATCTTGTATCCTTGGGTTGTGACGCTGGATTCTCCAGACCTCAGGAGCATCTATTTTGTGTTTACCCCAATTGTCCTGTTGGAATTTCATAGTTTTCTACGAGATCCCTCCTAATTTTCCAAACTCCAATGAATTTAGTGTCAACTGATCTAGTCTCTCATCAAATGCCAGTCCTTCCATCCCAGAAATCTGTCTGGTAAACCCTTACTGCATAGTCAGAACATTCTTCCTCAGATACAAAACAAACTTGCACACAATACTCCAGATGTGCTCTCATTAAGGCCCTTTACAGTTGCAGCAAGACATCCCTTGCTCCTGTACTTAAATCCTCTTACTATGAAGGCCACATAATATTTACCTTCTTCATTGCCTGCTGCACTTGCATGCCTACTTTCAGAGACTGGAGAACAATCACACTCAAGTCTTGTTGTACCTCCTCCTTTCTCAAACTATCACAATTCAGATAATAAACTGTCTTCCTGTTTTTGCTACCAAAGTGGATAACCTCATATTTATCAACATTCTATTTCATCTGCCATGCATTTCCCTACTTATTCAGCTTGTTCAAATCACATTGCAGAAGGCAGAAGGCACAGGTTATATGGGAGGTTGTACTATGAGGAGAATGCAGAAATACTTCAAACTTGGAGATATTACACTTAGCTTCCTTATTTAAATCATTGATATATTAAGATGACGTTTGCAAGCCATCCAAATTACCCCAAGTAATATTAGCCAACACGTTTGTTTACTAAGTACAGGGCCAAAGTACGTATATGAGGAAATGTTTTCTATGAACCTGTCCCGTTTTGAATGAGAACTCTTGCAAAGTCCTCAGACAACCTGACAGCACTTTCTAACTTCAGATCAAACCCATACTGTTATAGCTTCAAACTAGAACTTTTGCTGCATTTACATTTGTAAAGGTAAGTCAACAAAACAAACCTCCAATAAAGGTCACTGTTCAAAAGTAGGAGGATGCTCAGATGAGACAGGCATAAAGAGATTTTCTTCTGACAGAGGCTGTGTCTTTGGAACTTGCTGCTTCCTCAAAGGGCAGTGGAAGCAGATACTTGGAATATTTTTTAAGGCAAAGGTAGATAGATTCTTGCTAGAAATATGGTACAGATTATTGGAAGTAGGTGAGAATATGGAATAATCAAATCAGCTACAATCTTATTAAATGGTGGTGGTAACTTGAGGGGACAAGTGGCCTACTTCTCTCCTGATTCTTATAAAATCTGACTGCATGAGCGCTTGGTGTCACTGGATCTATTGCTCAAATTTCAAATATCTTTAAAATATTGGCAACACAAACTAGTAGACAAATTGTAAAAGAAAATTCAGGAAGATCTTAGAACTAATCTTCCCTTGAAGTACGTTTAAAGAAATCATGGACCATGAGAAAATGCAATGAGTGAGTAAGATTTAAACAAAAGCTCTCACTCATGTTCAACATTTGTACTGTCCTTTTCTGATATTTCCTCTTTCTGTTTATTCATTCTCATAGGCATATAGCCAATCAGAAAACATGAAATATATAACGCAGGTTTGAGTTACTTTTCAGTCAGCATCTGAACATATATTACCTCTTCAATCATCATAGAGGTTTCTCAAGTACCGTTAAGACTTATTGGGACTAAAAAAGGAGAAATCAAGCATTGCTTAACTTGACTAACGTAGCAGCAGAAATATGTCCACCTAATAGAATTGATTGACAGTTTCAGGACGGGACTGAAGCTTGTATTGGTAGTCATGAAGGAATAAAACTCACTTGGTGGAGGTTTGGAACTTGGTTGGCATGTTAACATTGCTAGCCGAATACAAACAGTTAGAAGGTTAGTGTGATGGTTATAGTTAATTTATGCCAGTGGCCATAATCGAGCAGCATTCCTGGGAGTATTCATGTCTGTGCACTTCTGCATAGTTTATCAGGAATTTGTATGTCAGGCAGCAAATAAAAATGATCTTGGAGATTCTGTGGCTATACTATACTCTTGGATCTTTCAAAGTATTAGAGGTTTTGCTTAATTACATACTTCATACTCATTAATGACTTTTAAAAATTCATTCAGGCGTATGATTTATAGATAACATTTTTAGTGTTTGGATTTCAAGATAGTGGCATATGGGCGTTGGTAACATTTGAGAGTGTTCTTTTTAAAAAAAAAAGCCAGAGAGTTCTACTTGAACAGTGACCTCATCCATTCGGTGTCAAACAGCAGGGTGAACGCAAACTCCTGGAGTGTTAATGGAATAAAATGTTTTTATGGTTAACTTTTCACGACAGCTAGACTAAACATTGAAGGTTATTAACTTGCTTTCAATTCAAAATAATCAATGATTGATTTTAGTTTAGAAACCAAAGATTGAATGGTTTTGGCGTAGTTTGGAGGAAACCTGACTGGGCTCAGAAATAAGTTTAGCTTTCTCTCCTTACAGAACTAGAGGTCAGCTCAGGAAAACAGTCACCTCAGAAGAAAAGTTTAGTTGTGAAATTTCCAATTCAAGAGAATTTGGTTAGAAACATGCAAGTTATTATAATTAAGAAAGCTTCAGAGTTCTCAGAGTTGTGGAAGAGATCATACAGATGTGCAGCACAGTAACATACCATTCGGTCCAACTTGTCCACGTTGACATAGATATCCTAAATAAATCTAGTTCCATTTGCCAGTATTTGGTCCATATCCCTCTAAAGGATTACTATTCATATACCTGTCCAGATGCCTTTTAAATGTTGTAATTGTACCCTCCTCCACCACTTTCTTTGGAAGCTCATTCCATACATGCCCCACCCTCTGCATGAAAATGTTGCCCCTCAGGTCTCTTTTAAATCTTTCCCCTCTCACCGTAAACTTATGCCCTCTAGTTTTGGCCTCCCTCACCGTAGGGAATAAACCTTATCTATATACCCTATCCATGCCCCTCATGATTTTATAAAAGTTCACCCCTCAGCCTCCAATGCTCAAGAGAAAATAGCCCCAACTGACTTAGCCTTTCCCTATAGCTCAAAACCTCCAACCCTGGCAACTTGCTTTTCATCTTTTCTGAACCCTTTGAATTTTCACATCATTCTTCTAATAGGAGGGAGACCAGAATTGCACGCAGTATTCCAACATTGGCCTAACCAATGTCCTCTATGGCTGCAACATGACCTTCCAACTCCTACACTCAACGCACTGACTAATGGAGGCAAACATACCAAACGCCGCCTTACTATCCTATCTATCTGTGACTCCACTTTCAAGGAACTACGTACCTGCATTCCAAGGTCTCTTTGTTCAGCAACACTCCCCAAGACCTCACCATTAGATGTCTCACCTCATTTGTGTTCAAATTTAGTTTTTTTTCCAATGCAACTATAGTAGTCTGTATTCTGTTCATGATAACATTAAATTACTTTATTTGAACTTTCTGAATTACATAATCTTTTGCTTACTTCTCAATCAAAGAATTCCTTAAAATAGGTCCTGTGCCGGTAGGAATGTGCTGAATGAATGGAATCATTGTCTATCCATCAAGAATGCACCATTGGAAAATCATGTACAACATATCCCTTCCTTTCTATCCTTGTGGGAAAGCTCTTTTCAAGGACTTTGTGATTCCCAAAGCAATCTTGTAAAACTTCAAACTACTAATTCCCATTTTTAGGATTCAGCCCTGCTCTCCTCCAAAAGTAGTCTCTTCAGTCTGTTACGGACCATGTCAAACACCCTTCGAATATATCGAGAAGATAGCCTAGGCATGAACTTTTGTCTTATTTAAAGGCAAGTGTTAGGTGCGGTGTTCCAGATGTAATTTGATTGGTCAAACAAATCTGCTTTAACCAAAACACACTTTTGCTTGTGTTTTAACTGGGAGTATGAAACAAAGAATTAGTGTAACTAACTCATTTGGAAAATGTAACAGAGTAGTAGATTATTTAACTATTAAACAGCAACTTATCCCATTAAAACACCTTTGGCATAGGTAAATTCAGTGAACTAGATTGTCGCACATGTGATGCTTCTCCAGTACTGGGGGAAAGAACATTAAGAAAAAAATTCTGGCAGACAAAGAACTTCAGCTTTTCTGCTATGGCCGAGCGATGTACAACAGCTTTCACAGCCAACTTCCAAACCCCTTCAACTGAAAACTAAACTAAAACCCTGCTTCTGTGGGAGCCTGACTCCACTTATTCATATTGCTTCCATTGTTCTAATTTTTTTTAAACCGAAGGGTTCACAAGCTGTTTACTTTATTGACTTAGAGGAGACAACTTGGTTCCCCTTGCTCAAAACAAAAACCCAGGACAAAATACACCTCTCAAAGCCACAATATCATCCCAAGTCTGTCTCACCAGGAAGAAAGCATCAGTGACTGTCAAGTGTTTCATCACTGTAGACAACACCTGGTCCTAAAACCTTTAATAATTTCCAATTGGGCATTTTAATAGCCCCTATTTGAGGGCGTCACTTTGTACTAATTTGTGCTTACTTAAGTTGTTATCAGCCACGCATGGGACATGGGTGTTGCTGGGTGGGCTAGCATTTATTTCCCATCTCTAGTTGCCCTAGACAAGGTGGTGGTGAGCTTGCCTTCTTGAACAGCTGAAGTCCACGTGCTGTAAGTTGACCCACAGTGCCCTCAGGAAGGGAATTTCAGAATTTTGACCCAGTGATGTTGAAGAAAGAGCAATATATTTCCAAGTCAGGATGATGAGTAGCTTGGAGAGGAACTTGCAAGTGGAAGTGGCACCAATCAAACAGACTGCTTTTTTTTCCTGGATGGTAGCAAGCTTTTTGAGTGTTGTTAGAGCTGCACCCATCCAGGCAAGTGGGGAGTATTCCATTGGGCCTGAGAGATTTGGGCCTTATAGATGGTGGACAACCTTCAGGCAGATCATGTTGGCAAATTTAGAAAAAAAAACTCAGAATTGTTTCTACAGTCCACAGCAAAGAAACTGTCAGGAGTCAGTTAAGTAAAACTATACAAATTTGACCAGAGGGAAGGTGGAGAGTGGTTTACTTTGTTTGGATTTGAATTTCTACAACTGATGTTGGGAAATAATTTGAAAACTTTAATAAATATAAAATACTGTGGGTTTTAGGGAGACCTGAAATAAAAACAGAAAGTGCCGGAGAAACTCAGCAGGTCTGGAAGCATTTGTGGAGACAGAAAGAAAGGGTGGAATTTTCTCAGCATCTATGACAAGTTAGTTGTAAAATACTGCAAAATCAAAAAAATGAGATCCTTGATGTTGAGATAAAAAGTTCAATTCTACATCAAAGGTTTCAATGATAAGAAGAGAATCTCATTAGTGAGTGGGCTATTTGCATGTATTAATATTTCATTATTATATTCTCTTGCCTCATTTTTAGGCAATTTGTTATTCCCCTATATGGCAGAGAGAAACTAAATAGCGGTAATTCACAACATGAACATCGGAGTGGATACCAGGCAGCTCCAGCATACTGCTTGCTCCTGTGGGCCTCCAACTTGGCCATCATTTCCAAGTGCTGTAGGAAACATTCCATGCTCTGTGCCTACCCACACCCTTATTTCATGGAGGTTGGTAATGAACATACGATGCAGGGCTTTTGCCTGAAACGTCAATTTCGAAGCTACTTGGATGCTGCCTGAACTGCTGTGCTCTTCCAGCACCACTAATCCAGAATGAACATACACCAGCTTCACCACATTATCATGGCATATCTTGGACTCACAGAGTACAGTTCTCCACTTCAGTACTACAACTTGGAGCACACCAACAACTTGCAGTGCAAACTGCTGACAGATTCTTGTGTGTGCAGGAATGAACATGGATTGGAGCAGTGTGCATCTCAGGGCTCTCAGCTTGCTCTCTTAGTGCTCGCTCCCTTGGTGCCTAAAGGTCACAGCCTATGCTGAAGATTTTTTGCACACTGCTGCTTCATTCAGAACTTACATGTTCACAGTACTTCTGTCACCTTGCCTTTTGATGCAGACACAAAGCGCCAACATTCTGAAGATGCTGGTTCAATGTTATTTGTTTGTGCTGCAATTGCTGAGCAAAAGCATGACTGAGGAGCTGCTTTGTTTCTGATATTGACAACACAAGATGCAGACACAGACGTTGTGGTTGTCTCTGTGGCACCTGCACTAAGATTGCCCACAGGATGAAAAACACATATGTCTTAAAGCCAGGATCAGTATTAACCTACAGTGGATGTGATTCAGCCTTGCAACATTTTTCAGGCATAGTTGTTTACATGAAGTGAAGGTGCAGGAGAGCCGTGGAATGCAGTGTAGATTACAGAAGGACAATGGTGCTCTACTCTGTTAGTGGTGGTCAGATAGCCACGTCATGATGTCCTGCAAGACGATGCCTTCTTCCACTGGAGCCACTGATGGCCATTGATGTATCCTCCACACCAGGTTTCCATGCAGGTCATGTTTGGGGATCCATTGCATTACACCACAGAGATATAATGCACAAATGATGAGATTTATGGCAAAGAATTGTATGTGGAAGTTTCTAGAGATCATGTAAAGAAACCCCATAAATGACAATTGGCTAATTTTGGGTAAATTTCAGTCTAGAGCTAGTCTTTGGAAGAAAAATAATATTGGACTCAAAATGTCACTTCTGTTTCTTTCTTCACAGATGCTGCTAGAGCTGCTGAGTTTCTACATGATTTTCTGTTTTTCTATTATATTGAGTTGAAAACACTATTTGCTTTTTTTCTAAACTGCATTCTATATTTAGATGGAATAAAATTAAAAAAAAACATACAAACACCAAGATTCCATTCTGGGATCTGACTTGTCCAATAGTACCATCAGCTAAGATCATAACATGTAGTTTGAGAGTACTATTGGCAATTCTAGCATGTTTTTCCATCACTGACAGGCCAAATGGTGAGGCCCCTTGAACCTCTGCAGCTCACGTGGTGCAGGTATTGCCACAGTGCTTTGAGGGATGGGGTTCCAGGATTTTGACCCAGTTTCAGTGCAAGAACTGTGACATATATGGTTTGTGACCTGCAGATGGTGATATTTCCATGTATCTACTGCTCTTCTTCCAGATGTTAAAGGTTGGGTGTTTGGCAGGTGTTGTTGAATCAGCTCTGGCAAATTGCTACAGTACATCTTGCAGAGAAGTTGTTTACAGGATAGATTCTAGGAAATGGCACAACTTTGTTACTGCTTCACTGGACATAAAATTGCTGAAGGATGGATACAGGCAGTTGATGTTGATTCAGGTAAACATGTGTACCATGCCTTTTTTTCCTGCCTTCAAGTAAACGCATAGAACAATACTTAGTGGAACACCTGTTTTAAAAGTCTCATTTGCAGCATTCTAAAAGCCAACAATACAGCTTTAACAACTCACATCCAGAATAGCTCCAAACAATCTTTCCTTATTACCCATTTTGTATATGCAAGTCCCGAAATGAGAAAGCCCTTTAGACTGGCTGGAAGGTTAAGCATAGTCTCATTTAGGTGATAAAGGGAAAATATAGATTATTGACCGACTTGCCAGATCAAACTTTGCTGTTGGAATCAAACATCCCACCAATCAGAAATGTTTTCTGGCAGTTCAAAACCAATGCATCATTAAATCTGCTATAGTATTGTTTTTAAGTGACTGCACTGAAAAGAAGCAAAACTGAAATAGTCAAAAACATGACGCACATAAACTGATATTTAGTAAGCCAATTAACAGGAGTCATTGAACAAATTTGTTTGCAAATATGGGCTGTTAGTTAAATGAATAAAGGCCACTGGTTTTAATAATATTCATCTGCCTTATTTGTGAAGAGATGTTCTTTAAATGCTCTGAAGAACTCTGCTTCTACAAGGAATAGGCAGTCTGTTGTCACTGCATTGTGTGCAAGAGCAGATTACATAATCAGACTAGCAACAAACCATATTCTAGCATTTGGAAAGTAAATTGTTTTTTTTCTCCTGAGATTTGAAATGGGCAGTGATTTTTCAGTACCCAGTTTCAAGTAGTCACTCAAATGTGCCTAAATAGTGATCATCTTCAGTCTTTTTGATCAATTCTGTACTCAGCCAATATGGGATATGAGCCAATGTCTCTAGATTGTAATCAGAGCAGAAACTTTGGCTGGATTGAATTTAGGATTTAAAAGAACTGCACAAACAATCAGATATTTAACTGAGCAGGTTTGGCTACTCAATCACGAGTGTATACCAATCCTGTGTATCTTTGTGATCAAGGTAAGCTTTTAGTTATGTATATGATTATGCACAAATATCAAAGTCATTCAGGGAATAGTAATTTAATTGTTGTGGTATTGGACTATTAAGCAAGAGATCATATACTCAAGCTTTACTATAGCACATTTATGAAATCTGATTCAATAAATTTGACAATACATCGACCACAATCTTAAAACCTAATGGTTTCTACCCAGTCTGTCCACCCATAACGCGATCAACTCTACTGGCTCTACTATCTACCTTCTCTGGGTAACTATAACTGGGAAATACAGGTGCTGGGGTCCACATGTTTGGTACATATTTCCAAACACTGCATCCTCACTGTAAATGGGTTTCCACTAACTCAAGTGTATGATAAAAACAAAGCAATTGAGAATAAAGCAAACTTTACAAAATATATACAAACATATTTTCTTCAGTTAGTTAGAAGCCTAATCACTTGTACAGCTTTCATCTGGTCTTATTCATTTAATGTGATGCTTGCACAAAATCTGAATGCCTTGGTCACAAAATCTAAATGTCCTGGGCTTTGCTACAGAGTTCCCAGAATCTTTCTTTATGTGGTGGGGTGAAATGTGCTAGTTGGTATAGTGTGCTACTTGCCAACCTGACAGTACAGTCTATTCTGATCTAACACAGTAGTTCCATTCCTGTGCCATCGCGCATTCCAAGAAAAGCGCTTAACAGCAGCACCATTTAAACCAATGGGACCGAAATCATGTTATAACCAATACAAGTAAGGAAAGTTCGCATTCTACAAATAAAGGTCTAAATTCTTCAATCGCGTTATAGCCCATTCACATTGAAGAAATGTACGTTACAGCAGAATGACTGGAATTGATCCGTAAGCATTTCTGATGTCCATCATTAACCATATCTGCAGCATTGACAGAGCTGATCTTTATTTTACTAACAGCTCCCCTGTTGCAATTAAAAGTCAAGAAGTGATGGTTACACATAAGTACTACTTGTCATTTAGGTTTCTGGCTGACTTAAGAGTAGTAGACACTGCCACGTGGACTTGTACAAGTAACTAATGCTTTTATTGCCAATCTCAGTGTTTTTTTCAGTCGCTGCTGGAAGCCCATTTTTCAAACTGGAGTAATTATCCAATATGGACCCTTGCATTTGCAAATGACCAAAATGGCCCTTTCACACTGCTGTGACATCAACAGACTATAAAGGACTTAAACATGTATATGTGCTGTAATGCCATACATTTTGTGTGCAGTGACATCAGCCATGATTTTATTGCATGGTGGAGCAGATTTGAGGAGCCAAAAGTCCACTTATTCTTCTATTTTAAATGTTTGTTTGTATACAATTTGCTCTGTAATCATTACTTACATGCAGAAAACCTTTAAGTAATATAAAACCCTAGAATGATACAGCAAAGGAGGCAGCTTATATGATAATTCTTTTGATAGAATTGTCTCATTAGTTGCATTATCCTGCTCCTTCTCCTCAGCCCTGTTGCTTTATCCCCCTTCAAATATTTATCAAATTTCCTTTTGAAAATTAAAATTTATTCAGTTTATATCATCCTTTCAGACAATGCAGTCCAGATCATAATTCAACATTCAAAGCTATCTCCAGTACTCTCATTATGTTCTTTAATGCTTCTATCAAATTTTGTCTTAAGCTTTTCTGTTCCAAGGAAAACAATCCCAATTTCTCCAGCCTCTCAGTCTTGATACCATTCTTGTAAATGTGTTTATTTAAAGCACAGACATCCTTCAAAAGATTTATGCACATATATCTTAAGGTCCATTTTATTCTGCATGCCCTGTAAAATAGTTTAATTTTGATTCAATTCCCTTTAACAAAATATTAAACATTTATAGATCTATAGTTATGTTTAAACAAACGTTTATAAAGCTACAGCAGAAAGATCTTTGCAAGACTATATTCAAATGTTGAGCTTGTATCTTAAACATTCAAAGGAATCTCTCTAAATCTGTGGGTGTTCTTAGTGCAGGAATTTTACCTGACCTCCTCGCATTAAGCACAGCTATTTCATACTGTTGCAGTTTAAAAGGATGCTTAATCAGTAACAAAAGTAAAATGATTGACCCTGCAAGTCACCCTTATTCTTCAAAAGAACTGCTCCACATGATAAGGATCCTTGCTTCCTGCCTGCCTCTAGGAATCTGTTCTAAATGGTGAATCCAAACGATTAATGTGTACTATTGCCGTTTCTGTTTCTTCTGTGAAGCCTGAATAGGTCAATTTAGGGATAGCCTTTTACATTTAGCACAAAATCATAGTTCTGTTGATGCCATCCCAATATTGTGATATCAAAAACATTTATAGTTATAGTCTTTACTGGCATTGTGGACTTATACCTATGTTTTACAGCAAATTTTTGGCTTGTGGAATAAGGGAATTCCAACAAACTAAGGTAAATTTACTGTCTTGCACTTAATAACAACCTAAGCTGTGTATTGAATATAGACAGCCAATTTAGTTCAGAAAAATGACTGAAGGATGTTCACAGAGGGACAATACAAAATGGATGAAATATTAAAAGGGTCACCAAAAGCTTAGTTGAAGAAGTGTGTATTATGGACAGATTAAGAAAGGAGAGATGATAGTATTTAGGGAAGCTTTTCGAGTATAGGGCTACCAGCCAAAGCATAACAACCAATAACGTGGTGAAATAAGACTGGAATGCACCGGTAACCAGAGTCGGGGAAAATGATTTCATAGCAGGATAAAAGGCATAAAGGAGTTTTAGTGACAGATAGATTGCAGTAGCAGAAGAGAAGGGCATTGTTAGAGGTGTCAAGTAGTTAGTATTTATAGTGGGGAGAATAATGGGTCAGAAAATCATTTTAATTGTTGGGTGGTCAATCAGGGTCAGCCTGAGTCAATGCCCAGAAAAAGAAAGCGGGTATATAACCTGAATAATGGCACTTAAAGTAACTATGGGTCACAAGGCTCTAAACCTTACTGTTGGACCATGCTTCCTTTTTATGCAGCTTCAGTAAATTTGCTATAATAGATAATCATACTATTTAACTTACGCATTTTTCTAAAAAACAGTGCTGCACAGCACAACAGAAGTAATCAATTAGCAATCCTGTGCTGTTAAATACTGAAAACATCAACAGAAATTAAGGTAAATGAACATAACAATTCATTTGACCATGACAGAATCTACTGATTAGTCATAAATGTGACAGCTTGCAGACTTCAGAACTAATAACTGATGTATAAAACACCAATCTGTACATTAGATGTAAACATCAACTGAAATTTCAAAAGTACCTTCTCCTGCCAGTGTAAAATGCCGATTATAGCCAAAATGAAAACACAGACTCCAATTAAGGCGATAGCTGTAAGTAATACAATATTACTGGGCGTCAAATATAACTTGGCACTCCAGCTGTGAAAAGAAGAAAAGAAACTGAAGTTAGTGTTTCAATTGAAACAATATCATTTTTAAAAGAAAAAAAAAATAGTGCCCACTTAAATTTTGTCAGTATTTGCTTCTTTTCTGTTTTGCAACTTGTGCCAAATTATGATACTTCTGAAAGCATAAAAAATACATCCAAGGCTGTTTCCAGTGTGCTTATTTGCACCAAGTCCTCCTTAAACATTACCCTTTTGCTCACTGACCTATACTGGCTCCAGGTTAAGCAGTGCCTTGATTGTGAATTTCTCTCCTTTTCAAATCCTTTCTTGGCTTCAAGCTCCACAATCATTCAAGATATCTGTGCCCCATTAACTCTACCCTCTTCAACATCCTGTTAGTAATCTCCGCACAAATGGTGGACATGTCATAAAAGTTTCAAACTCTCTACCTCCTTTTTCTCCTTAAAAGATGCATATAAAAAAAGCTTTTTTTAAAAAAACAAACTTCGAGCATCTGCCCTAATATAACCTGGCTTGGAAACAAATTTTGCTTTATAATCACTTTTGTAAAACACCGTGGGATGTTTTATTAGTTAAGGAGACACAAATATGAGGTTGACAAGACTGAAGTTCCTCATCTTGTTTAGCATCAGAATAAACTTGTTTTGCACAGTTTCTAAGTGTTATAAAGTGGAGGTTGACATACCCTCTCTGAGAACTAAATCACCCAAAGGGAAATCCCTCGCCCTATCCGTTAAAAGGGTTGTGAGAAGGAGTGTAATCCATTTTTTCAGCAACTTTTCGTGTTTTTTTTAGATTAGATTCCCTACAGTGCAGAAACAGGCCCTTCGACACAACAAGTCCACAACGACCCTCTGAAGAGTAACCCACCCAGACCCATTCCCCTACTCATGCACCTATCACTATGGACAATTTAACTTGACTTGGGCCAATCCACCCAACCTGCACATTTTTGGATTGTGGGAGGAAACCCACGCAGACACGGGGAAAATGTGCAAACTCCACACAGACAGTCGCGCGAGGCTGGAATTGAACCCAGGTCCCTGGTGCTGAGTGGCAGCAGTGCTAACCACTGAGCCACCATGCCACTGTGCTGCCCTAGTTAAGTAAAAGAAATCCCTGACACTCACTTTACAATCTACAAATAACAATTCATTTATCTAACTGTAACAGTGAACAAACTAACTGAATTATTAACAATTCCCCCAACTGCTAAATGTTCCTGAATAACACAAGAGTCTAAAGGTATGCTGTTCCTATAAGTACAAGCCCCACTTATACCCCAAAACAACAAATTTAGTCTCTTGAAATTACTGCCAGGTTCTGAGTCTTCTGGAATTTGGTGTGTCTTCTCTGCTGATCCTTCTTTCAGGAATGTTTTCTCTGCAGATTCTTGTGTCAGGAATTTAGATGGTGTGCCGTGGTACTCTGGTAAACAGATGGTGCTTTCTCTAAAAGCTGAAAGCTGTTATCTCAGCAGATGGCAGTTTGCTCTAACGAGTTTTTAAACTGCCCCCTTCTTTTATAACCTCGATGACCAATCAATATTTTTACAATCGCATTGGTCCTAGGTTGTCAAAATCATCAGATTTAAATTTAATAGATTTTTGGTATCTAAGGGCCTGGTTTAAATTGATTGGCGAAATTTAAAACTTTTTGTCTTAGGAAAAGTGCTGCTTGGTCTGCTAACCGTACAGCCTTTAAATACAAGTGTTTAAATTTGGGTGCTCTCTGTGCACCTGCAAACCCCAAGCTGCTCACAGACCTACATTTTTTAAAAATCCAAACATAGAAAAAACACTACCTTTTAAAGAGACCACACAATGCTTTCCTCATTTTACAGTTTTACAAACACCAACTTTGCAACATGAAGGACATGACATACTTGGCATTTTTCATGTGCATAGAACAGGACATGATATTCAAGCTGAAGCAGAGTCAATAATTTGTTAAGGATTAGCATAAATAATTCAGAAAGTCAATCAAGTTAAGGACACTTAACTGAAAGTACAAAGCTCCTCTTTCTTTTCTTAAAGGTACAGAATGATGAGGAAGTGCAGTACCATGGGTGCTAACTGAACTTTAATACCTTTCCTAAATGGCCTTCTTCATTTGTTAGCAGAACATCCATTAACTAACCACATGACCATTGAAGGTTATTATAACATTTCAGGATGAGTCTCTGGATTGCAGTCAGCAACATGATAATGGTTTTTTATACTCCGTAATTATCCAACAATGATACCAACACTGCTTCCGCCACTGCTTTTTGAGATCATTTAACTCAGCACAAACCTGCAGCTGAAGCCACAAATTGCCAGACATGCATGTCTCAGCATCACAGCCTGCATTGTATTTATGCACTAAGTGCTCTGTTATTTTATCCTAATCTCATTGTTCCTAGCTTTGATAAGTCACTTCAAGGGACAGAAACAATTTAATAGATTTAGAAGGTAGATGTTTTAGAACATAGAAAAGTACAGCCCAGAACAGCCTTTTGGCTCAAGATGTTGTGCTGAACATGATGCCATATTAAACTAGTACCTTCTGCCCGTCGATGGTCCATATCCCTACATATCTTAGTTATTCATGTACTTAAAAGCCCCTTAAACACCTCTATTGTATCTGCCTCCACTACCACTCCTGGCAGCGCTTTCCAGGCACCCAACACTGTGTTAAAAACCTGCCCCTCACATCTCTTTTGAATGCCCCCTCCCCCCCACCTTACCTTAAATGCATGCTAGTATTAGATACTAGTATTAGGCATTTCAACTCTGGGAAAAAGATTCTGACTGTCAACCCTATTTTTGCCTGTCATAATTCCATACACTTCTATCAGGTCATCCCTCAGCCTCCGCTGCTCCAGAGAAAACAACTCTAGTTCATCCAGCCTCTCCTTATAGCTCAAATCCTCTAATCTAGGCAGCACCCTGGTAAGCCTCTTCGGTACCCTCTCCAAAGCATCCACATCCTTCCTGTAACGTGGCGACCAGAACTGAACACAATACTGTAAGTGCAGACTAACCAAACTTCTGTAAACCTGCAACATCACTTCCTGATTCTTGTACTCAACGTCTTAACTAATAAAGGCAAGCATGGCATATGCTTCCTTGTGGGCACTTTCAGGATTCTGTGGACCTGCAAATTTTATGAAAATTGAAAATGGTAAAATATTTTTTGAAAATGCCATGATAATAATTTCAGAGTTCTTAAAAAATGGGAAGTCAGTTGGTAAGGATGTTAAAAACTCACACAAGAACCTTAGATTATATGAGTAGAAATGCAGAATACAAAAGCAAAACAAGCTCATTGAACCTTTACAAATTGGCTATTTTAAGGAGGCCAAACTTATATTTTATGGATCTTGACTACTGTTTTCTTAGTGCTTTATTCATTACTAGTTTCTTCAACATTTTTATTTGCCAGGCCTGAGGGAGTGGCATTTGGGAGCTTAAAAGGGGGCATTAGTGGAGAGGAAGAGGAGCAGCCCCCAAAGGAGTAAAATCTTGTGGAGATGTGTCTATTGTGAAAAGGAGGCACCCTCCCTATTTCCTGCCTAAGGTTAGAGTAGGATAATATTCTGGGTCCTTCCACTGTTCTTCAACCCCGAAAATTGAGGTTGCACCTGCAATTCATCATTAATTGTCTCTTAATGGTCCTATTTGGGTTAAGGATGGACAGCTGGCCTAATACATCGCAGTGTCAAATTACAGCTGTCCAGGGTTGGTGGGCCTGGTGGTAGCTCACTTGGGGAATTTCACAGGCTCTCTGACTCCAAAGTCACCAGCAGGGGAGCATAAGAACCCATCTTCTGATTGTTAGTACACTAATGTGCAAATCAGAGAATTGAAACAGTGCAGCACCCATCGATAAAAAGGTCTGGGACCTACATGAGCAGCAGAAGCATCCTTACTGGGGAATACAAAGCCTGAACCAGGAAGTTGGGAGTTAGAACATTTAGCTTCAATGAAATAAAGAGAGGAGAATTTTAAATTGTGAGAGTTTAAAATATCAAAGAAACAAAACAAAAGATGATTGATTTTACTCAAACCTCCAACAAATCTGAAGACGATACCTATAAATCAGCATGAGAAAAGTTGGTTGGCAGTAATTACCAACTTTGATGTTGCGATTAGAAAAAAACATTTGCTCTTGAATGGGTCAGTCAACCATTTTAGATATTCTCAAACAAACTATTTGGATATGATATGACACACCTCTGGAACAGGTGGGGTTAAAATCCAGACTGTATGGATCAAAGGTAGGGACACAATGCTACGTAATGGATAAACATTGCAACATTATGCCATTCACATATTTAAATGCTGAGTCATGGTGTGCTATCAGCATACTGCAGCTTCTGGAGGAGCAAAGAAATTTGGATAGCAGTTTCCTAATTTCTGCATTTAATATTGCATCTAACTGCACAATTCTACTGCCAGAAGTTATCTTTAACATCACTGTGAATGCACTTACACCACAATGACTACAGGGCCTCAAGAAGGCAAGTCACCACCAACTTTTAATTAGGGTGTCAGTTAGTGCTGCCCAATAATCACTGGCCTAGCCTGTGATTCCCAAAGCCCCTGAAAAAGTAAAAAAAACAAATTCTTAAGAATGACAAGTGTTGATAGCCATACTGTTATGCATCCTGCAAAATTCAAGCTGTATTTAGTTTGAAAAGCAATAGTTTCAGAAATGATCAGCTTGAAAACATAGCAACTTCATGGACAAAAGAATGTTAAAACCCAATGTGCACAAACAAGTCTAACAGAATGCGTAGTGAGAGATTCTTTGTTTAAGCAAAATCTGGTCCAAAATAAACTTACTTTCTAGCATATTAAAATCGGAATACAGCATATTATGTTTGGGTATATCGAGAATAAATCACATTGAACCCAGAGCTGCAGGTTCACTTGACATTATTTCCTATCCAAAATGAAATAGTGAGCTTGGCTAAAATATGCACTCTTGGGAAGCTTTTGAAATCATAATACCAGTTGTGCATAAAACTAAGAGGGATACACCAAGGTATTTAGAAAGGTCTATACCCCAAAAAATTGTTAGACAAACGTAATAGTCTAAAATTACTATGCCAGATAGCAAGTCACTCATTTGTGAGGAAATTCAAGTGTTCTTCAAAATATTCCTTATATTAAAACTGATTCATATCATTTAGAATTGAGTAATTGCAGAATGAACCTTGGCTAACATACAGAGTTATTGGGAGGATTAGTCTGACTTTCTAAGCTTCCAGGAACAAAAGCTGACTGACAATTTTCAAAATACTTGTGCTAAAATGTTTTTCAGAGACTTTGCAGAGATATAAAAATGTAAATATTACCTTTTTGGAGAGTTATGAGGATATGGAATGACTATAAGTTGAGAATTTGGAATAATAGCTGTCCATTCTTGTTTTCTTATAGACTAACAGAGAAATAAGATAGAAAGTAATTAGTAAGGAAAGTTTTTTTTGTCAAAAGATGTACCGTTCATTCAAACAGAGAACATTTAAAAGCACATCTTCTAGTTACACAGCATTCCTTTCATGTATCGTATTCAGATACAACTTTATAATATTTGTAAAAATAAACCAGTAAAGCCAACATTGCACACACTCAAAGTTCCCAGGAATTTGCTGTGTCAAAACAATTACAGTCAGCCTGCAGGCCAAAGTCAAATGATGGGTGCTTGGGAAGGATTGGATGAAGAAGATGCTAACAAAAATTATAAGGAAAATACTCAAAGGAAAACGGTATATCAATTATTTACTTTTCTATTTTCTTATTGATTACCAGAAACTAAAAAGGAAAATACTTAAATGATTTAATTTTTCTTGTATAAAGGTGACTCCCAATTTGAGCACAACTATACTGAATTGCTTCAATGCACAGTCAAAAATCCACATATTTGTGAAAAACACTGGTTTGCGTGAGAATCACAAAATCACAGAATTGTTACAGTGCAATTCAGTCTGTATCTCTGTGCTGTCTTTGTGACTATACAATTCACCTTCTACCATTCCTCTTTCTGTCTGTAACCATATATATTTTTCCTTAACAGAACTGGCAAGGGCTTGAGAATGTAAAGAACATAAATAATCAATTTTCTCAATCAAGAATGATGGATGATGGAAAGGAATCTTAAAAACATGTATGAGAAGGCTTTAAAATTTATCTATGTAAAAATCTATACAACAAAGCTTTTTATTCCCCTTTACAAGGCTACTAATGGTCACACTTTCAGCTCTGCCAGAGTAGTGATAATTCAGTATTGTCAATCATGAGTGGAGACTACAGTTCTTTGGGTGACTCAAATTGATTTCACCCTCTATGTTCTGTAGAGGTAACAGTCCTACTTTTATCAGAGATTTTGTTACAGTTGTAATTATGTATTTTATTTGTTGTAAGTGTTTATATTTTGTAGGTGTATAAGGAGATTTTGTTCACTGCTCATTCGCAGCTCATTCACTTTGTAATGTCAACAGTGTTTCTAAATCTAGCATTAAGAATAAATGCTAAATTACGAATGAATTCTTAAAAATTAAGAGTAAGATTCTTAATTAGGATATTAAGAATATCCAAAACCATTAGGACAAATGTGAAGTGCACACTGACCATCAAATAAATAGGAACATATTACCATATAATGATGGAGAGACAGAAGCTCCAAACTTCATGCCATAATTGTTGGGTTACTACCTTTTCTCCTTGAGGTCGAGGAATGCCAACATAGAGATGGTCGAGGAAGTTTGCACTACGTCCTAGGCCAAGGACTACATAGGGCAGCTGTAGTGCAAAATGTGCTGACTGGCTGAGTTGTCCCGCTGAAAATAGACCGGAATAATCAAGAAAATTCAAATGCAACAAGACATGGACTGTTCATTGAAATGAAGTTTCAAACTATGTGATTCAATTTCATATTACTTTATATTCTCTTAACATGAACTTTTTTTTAAAATCACATCTCATTTCTGAATGGAGTTTTCCCATTATTTCACTCTGGCATACTTTGCAACTGGGAAATATTGCATGGTCAGAAAAGTAAAAAAGGAAAATTGCAATTAAATAGGAATGTAAGCAGTTAAAACAACTTTTCATGATAACTCAGCACCACTTAGCAGTATAGGCAGAATTTGGTGCAAAACAGTGGCAAAAGTGGACATACTGCCTAATTTTCTTGCTATTGGCAGAGCCCTTGGATCTATTTTATGCTTTTTTCCCGAAACAATCTCAATCAGTTTAAGATCTTAGCACACGACAAATCACATACATTGATGCTGACAGAATAAGCAACCCAATGCATCAGAGATGATACACGTTCCCCGCTCAGGACCACAGCAGGTGCATTTCACTGAGAGACTGACATTGAAATACATAGTATCACAACTTCATGGATTTCTAAGGTGAGATATCCTTACGAACCTCACCAAAAATGTTAGGATTTGGCCACTGCAGAGTAAGTACATTTTTAGTCAATAGTTATCACATCATTATTGTCCAACCGTTTCCCTGGTACAGAAAAATAACATTGACAGTCTCATTGCTTCACTATCTTAACGATTGCTGGAGATTAAAAATGACAAAAAATTAATTTAGCTTTTTTAATACCTTGCAATGCTTAATTCCATTTTCTTTCCTCCACTTTATCTCATTTTCTGTATCCAATTTAGAAATTAATTAAACATTCTACTTGACCTCTTCAATTTCATATTTTACTATGCATTTGCAATTCTTCAATCTGATTGGATAAAATGACACAAAAGTTCCCATGTCTCCTGCAAAAAGTACTCTTCCACTTTGTTGGTCTATAATGAGCTCCATTGTAAAATTCATGCGAAGTCTGTGGCCAGGTACAAGAGTATGTACATGTGACGGCATCCATTTGTTGCAGACAACAAAATCCAATCCATTGTTTAGCAAATCGAAGGTTAATTACTTTATCTGGTCAGCATGGACGGGTTGGACCGAAGGGTCTGTTTCCATGCTGTACATCTCTATGACTATTTATTTCCTTAAATTTCGAAATAATTCAAAACTGAATGAACTTCGTGGTTTCAAATTCCATATGTTTACATAGCAAGTAGAAGATCCTATTTTCTTTGAAAAACATTTTTCACTGTAAGATTCTCTGTCTGTGTTTATAATGTTCGACAAGGGCAGTGCCATTAGCACATAATGCACAGTACTCATGCAGCCATTATGAACTCTCTTTTCTTAAATCAACCTAACTGAATGCCTTAACAAGGTCTTTTGGTACTGCCGATCCTGACTGACCTTCTTGCTATTCCACTCAAAACAAGTTCCTACTCATCGAATCTTCACCTTGACCCAACTCCAGCTCTGCTTATTGAATTGTTTTGTCCATGCTTATCTTGGAACGCTTCAAATCAATGTGTTTGGACAATGTTTTCAATTATTTCGCTTATGGTACATTTTCCATTTATAAACCATATTGCAACATTTTCCAAACTTGCCTCAAGTAGACATATAAGCTGCAAATTGTGGTATTTGCCTCTACTGAGCAGAGCAAAATCAAAGCAGGGCTAGGTGGACCCAAGGACTTGCATGAAACTCTTACCATGTTAATAGGTAAATACTTTACATTTGAATTTTATGATCCTTAATGCAATAAAGTAAAATTATTTGCAATTATTGTGATAAGATTGAATGCTGAACAAATTGAAAAAAGATGAAAAGGACAAAGCCAAGGATATATCTTAAGCAATGTTTGCCTGAGAAAATAGGCAAAACAAGGATATAGTCATTAAGGGATTATCATCGACATGTCTGTAGCAACTACTCACATATAAATAAAGAAAGGAGCTTGCTGTATCAAAATACTGCAGTCTTCCCAATGGTGAATGAACAAGACCCAAAGATTTTGAGAAAAAATAGAATTATACCAGATTCAGCTAAATTAAACTATTCATTGACACAAAATGCACAATAGACCATCTCAGCAATTTTTAAAATGGCAGTCCTTATGTAAACAAAAGAAAAAAATCAGTCTGGTATCATGCAATGTTTTAATTGAACTCCATGTAGTAATATTGCAATAAACAACAAGAGGGTATCTTAGTTGTAATTTTTCAGTGCTCCATCATCTTAGTGGTTTACATGTTGGTGCTTTCTGTCTCTGTTCTGTAGATTCTATCTGACAAAGGTTTTGTGTAGGTGTTCTTTCAACCCACTCTCATCTGCAACTCTACAGTTATCCCTGCTGGTGCACTACTTTCTTGCAGCAGCTTTTGTGCACAATTAGAGATCCAGGTCTGTTCTGCAGAATGAGTCACCATACAGCAATCCTGGATCTTGAAAACAGACTGTGTGTTTGTCTCCAGACCAGGCAACAAAGTGAAAAATAAACAATGCAATCTAAAATGTGCAACAGAAGCTTAGGTACATGTAAAGTGAATTCTAATCCTAGTGTCACATCAACCACAAAAAAACTTCTTTGTGACATGGACTGGGGCTGGGAGAAAGGGGGCGGGGGAGGGGAATTGGTGAAGAGCCAGGACAAAGAAGAGAAATGGAGGAGGTTGTTATTCAGCTGTAGATTTAGTAACACTCATTTATCTTTAGCAAAGGCCTACATTAATCCCCTGTGATACTGATTGGAAGTACTGCAAGGATCTACCCTTATTAGTGCCCTTATTAGTACCCTTATTACTATTCTAGGAGAAAGTGAGGACTGCAGATGCTCGAGATCAGAGCTGAAAATGTGTTGCTGGAAAAGCGCAGCAGGTCAGGCAGCATCCAAGGAGCGAGAGAATCGACGTTTCGGGCATGAGCCCTTCTTCAGGAATGAAGAAAGTGTGCCAAGCAGGCTAAGATAAAAGGTAGGGAGGAGGGACTTGGGGGAGGGGTGTTGGAAATGCAATAGGTGGAAGGAGGTTAAGGTGAGGTGATAAGGTGAGGGTGATAGGTCGGAGTGGGGGTGGGGGCAGAGAGGTCAGGAAGAAGATTGAATGTTAGGAAGGTGGTGCTGAGTTCGAGGGTTGGGACTGAGACAAGGTGGGGGGAGGGGAAATGAGGAAACTGGAGAAATCTGAGTTCATCCCTTGTGGTTGGAGGGTTCCTAGGCTGAAGATGAGGCGCTCTTCCTCCAGCCGTCGTGTTGCTATGGTCTGGTGATGGAGGAGTCCAAGGACCTGCATGTCCTTGGTGGAGTGGGAGGGGGAGTTGAAGTGTTGAGCCACGGGGTGGTTGGGTTGGTTGGTCCGATGTCCCAGAGGTGTTCTCTGAAACGTTCCGCAAGTAGGCGGCCTGTCTCCCCAATATGGAGGAGGTCACATCGGGTGCAGTGGATGCAGTAAATGATGTGTGTGGAGGTGCAGGTGAATTTGTGGCGGATATGGAAGGATCCCTCGGGGACTTGGAGGGAAGTAAGGGGGGAGGTGTGGGCGCAAGTTTTGCATTTCTTGTGGTTGCAGGGGAAGGTGCCGGGAGTGGAAGTTGGGTTGGTGGGGGGTGTGGACCTGACGAGGGAGTCACGGAGGGAGTGGTCTTTTCGGAACGCTGATAGGGGAGGGGAGGGGAGGGAAATATATCCCTGCTGGTGGGGTCCATTTGGAGGTGGTGGAAATGACGATGTATATGGAGGTTGGTGGGGTGGTAGGTGAGGACCAGTGGGGTTCTGTCCTGGTGGTGATTGGAGGGGCGGGGCTCAAGGGCAGGGGAGCAGGAAGTGGAGGAGATGTGGTGGAGGGCATCGTCGACCACGTCTGGGGGGAAATCGCAGTCTTTGAAGAAGGAGGCCATTTGGGTTGGTCGGTATTGGAATTGGTCCTCCTGGGAGCAGATGCGGCGGAGACGAAGGAATTGGGAATATGGGATGGCGTTTTTACAGGGGCAGGGTGGGAGGAGGTGTAGTCTAGGTAGCTGTGGGAGTCGGTCAGTTTATAGTAAATGTCCGTGTTGATTCGGTCACCTGAGATAGAAATGGAGAGGTCTAGGAAGGGGAGGGAGGAGTCTGAGACGGTCCAGGTAAATTTGAGGTCAGGTTGGAAGGTGTTAGTAAAGTGGATGAACTGTTCTACCTCCTTGTGGGAGCACAAGGCAGCGCCGATACAGTCATCGATGTAGTGGAGGAAAAGGTGGGGTTGGTCCAAGGGCCCAAGGGATCCTTCCATATCCGCTACAAATTCACCTGCACCTCCACACACGTCATTTACTGCATCCACTGCACCCGATGTGGCCTCCTCTATATTGGGGAGACAGGCCGCCTCCTTGTGGAACGTTTCAGAGAACACCTCTGGGACACCCGGACCAACCAACCCAACCACCCTGTGGCTCAACACTTCAACTCCCCCTCCCACTCCACCAAGAACATGCAGGTCCTTGGACTCCTCCATTACCAGACCATAGCAACACGATGGCTGGAGGAAGAGCGCCTCAGCTTCCGCCTAGGAACCCTCCAACCACAAGGGATGAACTCAGATTTCTCCAGTTTCCTCATTCTCCCCCCCCCCCCCCACCTTGTCTCAGTCCCAACCCTCGATATCAGCACCACTTTCCTAAGCTGCAATCTTCTTCCTGACCTCTCGCTCCCACCCCCACTCTGGTCTATCACCCTCACCTTAACCTCCTTCCACCTTTCACATTTCCAACACCCCTCCCCCAAGTCCCTCCTCCCTACCTTTTATCTTAGCCTGCTTGGCACACTTTCCTCATTCCTGAAGAAGGGCTCAGGCCCGAAACGTTAATTCTCCTGCTCCTTGGATGCTGCCTGACCTGCTGCGCTTTTCCAGCAACACATTTTCAGCAATGCACTATTCTGCTTTGCACTAATTCCTGAGTTAGGTTAATCAATTTCCAGTGCTCTTTCTGCTTAATTATCAGTAAACAATTCACACTTACCAATAATGAATCTCGCTTAACACCCTTTCTCCCATTGATCTATATTATCAATACCGACTTGCAGCTTCCTTTGCTTTTGCAAATAATTAATCATATCATCTCTTTTGGTATTAACTTCAAATTTGGAACTGCTTTCTCTGGATCAGAACCTACACAATTGGTACAGTATGTAAAAAGAACTGTAATAGTCCTAGAAATTAAAATTTTAGAAACACTGCAATATACTTCGTCACTCTGTAAATAATGTCCAAATTTGTTTCCTTTCCTCTAATCAATATTTAGCAAGGTTTTCTAAACTTGCC
Source organism: Chiloscyllium punctatum (assembly GCF_047496795.1). NCBI lineage: Eukaryota > Metazoa > Chordata > Chondrichthyes > Orectolobiformes > Hemiscylliidae > Chiloscyllium > Chiloscyllium punctatum. The sequence goes on from NC_092764.1 coordinate 42,504,222, forward strand.
CAAATTCCACAGCTGATAATCTTCTCACATAATTTCCTTCATGGTACCTTGTCATAGGTTTTATTGAAGTTCATCCATTGCATTTCTTCCATACAAGTCAGATGTCTAGTCAGGGCGTTCTAACATGAGCCAAGCACCATCATTCCTGTTTTTAAATGCAAGTTAGATACACCTAACTATTTTCTCCTTATCTAGATATGCAGTTTTAAAAACTCCAGTAAAGGATTAAGAATTTCTAAATTTCCCTACTAAAGATGTGAAGTTCTCTGGTCTGAAATTGTTTGTTTGGCTCCTCTCTTTTAAGAACAAGAGCAACAGTGACAACTTGCCAGTCCTCTGACACACATCCACACTTAACAGGGTCCCGAATTATAACTATTAGGTTGTCTGCAATTTTCTCTGTTAACTTAGTCACGACCTTACAATGTAGTTCATCACACCCTGTCATTTTGCATTCCTTTAGCTTAAGTAAAAACAGGAAATGCTGGAAAAACTTAAATAAGCCTGGGCTCACCTATTTCAAAGAAAAGTCATATTCAATTCAATAAATTAACTCTGTTTCCCTCTTTATTATGCTGCCAGACTTATATTTTCTTTCCCAGCACATTTTTTTTTGGTTCAGATTTCAAGCATCTTTACTTCCCTTTATTTAAATTTGTCTTTTAAGTATCATTTGCCTCATTCTAAACTGATCCCTGGCACAACCATTTTCAGCTACTTCATCAAGGGCATTCATCATAAGATCAGAAGTAGTGATGTTTGATGATTATAGTGTAACATTTAGAACAATTCATGACTCCTCAGTTACTGAAGCAGACTATTTCCAAATACATTAAGACCAGGGCAATTTGCAGGCTTGGGCTGACAAGTGGCAAGAAACATTCATACCACATAAGGGCCAAATGATGACTATCTCCAACAAGTCAGAATCTAACCATCGCCCTTCACATTCAATGGCATTAGCACTGACAATTCCATTGACCATAAGCTGAACTGGTCTAACCGTACTAGTAAAACAAAGAATTGTGGTGATACAAAAGACAAAGAATTGCGGAAATCTGAATCAAAAGCAGGAATTTCTTGAGAAACTCAGCAGGTCTGGAAGCATTTGTGGAGAGAACGTAGAGGTGAATGTTTTGGGCTGTGTCCCTTCTTGATAACTGTAGTAGGGGGAAGCAGTGAATGATTGGAGGAGATGGAGCATAGTGAAAGACAAGGAGATAGCTAATAGTGAGCCAGGGAGAAAGAAAGACTGCTTTGGAGTGGCACGGTGGCTCAGTGGTTAGCACTGCTGCCTCACAATGCCAGGGACTTGGGTTCAATTCCTGCCTCGGGCGACTGTCTGTGTGGAGTTTGCACATTCTCCCTGTGTCTGCGTGGATTTCCTCTGGGTGCTCTGGTTTCCTCCCACAGTCCAAAGATGTGCATATCAGGTGGATTGGCCATGCTAAATTGTCCATAGTGTTAGGTGCATGAGTCAGAGGGAAATGGGTCTGGGTGGGTTACTCTTCAGAGGATTAGTGTGCACTTGTTGGGCCAAATGGCCTCTTGCCACACTGCAGAGAATCTAACCTAACAACTTGCTTTTATGCTTTCACTGGCAATGATGTGATCATAAAAATGCTCAGAAGAAAGTTATTTAACATAGCTATGTATCGGCACTTTAAACTGTTAATACATTTGTGCTCTTATTTTGAGAGCATCTTTAGTATAAGACAAAGCCAAAGTTTGTACAATTCCATCATCCAGTCAGCTTTATGACACCAGCTGATGGTATTACTGGCTGAAACCTGGCATGATAGATCACATTTTGTTTCCCCATTGATTTTAACAAGATGCTCTTTCATTCAAACACAGACACTTAATACAGTCAAACAGCATGGAAACAGACCCTTTGGTCCAACTCGTCCATGCCGGCCATGTTCCCAAACGAAACTAGTCCCACCTTCCTGTGTTGGCCCATATCCCTCCAAACCTTTCCTATTCATGCACTTTTACAAACGTCTTTTAAACATTGTAACTGTACCTGCATCCACCACTTCCTTTGGCAGTTCATTCCACACACTAACCACTCTCTGTGTAAAAACAATTTCCCTCTTGTCCTTTTTAAATCTTTCTCCTCTCACCCTGAAAATATGCTCCCTAGTTTAAATTCCCCATCTTAGGAAAAAGACATTTGCTATCACCTTATCTATGCCCCTCACGAATTTATAAACCTCTATAAGGTCACCCCTCAACCTTCTTCATTTCAGTAAAAAAAAATTCCCAGCCTATGTTTATAACTCAAACCTTCCACTCCCAGCAACATTCTGCTAAATCTTTTCTCCAGTTTAATAATATCTTTCCTGCAACAGGGTGACCAGAACTGCACACAGCTCGACAGGTCTCACCAATGCCCTGTATAACCTCATTATACATCCCAACTCCTATACTCCAAGTTCTGAGCATGCTAAATACTTTATTATCCATCCTGTATGATGCAAATTTCAAAAAAATTATATTCCTGAACCCCTATGTCACTCTGTTCTACAATGCTACTGTACAAATCCTTCCTTTGTTTGTTTTACCAAGCTTATCTAAATTAAACTCCAACTGCCACTCCTCAGTCCATTGACCCAAATGATCAAGATCTCTTGTAATCTTGGATAGTCATCTTCACTGTTCACTGTATCACCAATCTTGGTGTCATCCGCAAACTTACTAAGCAAGTCTCCTATATTCTCACACATAATTTATATAAATAACAAATAAAAGTGGACCCAGTAACAAGTCCTTTGCAACACTGCAGGTCATGGGCCACCAGTCTGAAAAACAATCATCTGCCATCACCCTCTGTCTTCTTTGTATCAAATTGGCAAACTCACTCTGAATCTCATGTGATCTAACTTTACTAATTAGTCTACCATGCAGAACCAAGCCATTATCAAGGACTTTAGTAAAGTCCAAGTAAACAATGTCGACCACTCTGCCCTTATCAATCCTTTTGGTTACTTCCTCAAAAAACTCAAATTTAGTTTGTGAGACACTATATCCCTCTCTAAATGCATGTAAATCCTAAATTTCAGAATCACCTCCAGCAACTTATCCACCACTAGTCTATAGTTCCCAGGCTTCTCCTTACAGCCTTTTTTAAATAAAGGCACAACAGTAGCCACCCTCCAATCCTCTAGCACCTCACCCATGGTTATTGATGTTACAGATATGGGTTTAACAATAAAACTGAAGCCTATAACAAAATGTTATTATTCTATTTTGTTTTCAGTTATGTACATACAATACAAATTTAAAGATTTCAAAACACACAGTAAAATACAATCTCATTAATCCTAAAAGTCCTCCTTTACAGGACTCAAACATCACAGAGAGTTCCTTTATTTTTCAAATCTGAAAGGCTTAATTTAACTGTTCCTTCAATTCCACATCTTGAGAGACTAATACCCTCTTCCTGGAGCCTTTATACAACTGAGCTTAGAGTTTCTCAGCCTCAAATAATCTCTTTGGTTTTATAACCAAACACTGCCAATCTGAAATTTTTAAGATAAACTGCTTACACTGATGCAACCTCTTTCCTAACAATCCTAAAATAACCCCTCTTTCTCAGGAGCAACACTTTTACCCATCTAACTTCAACTAAGCTTTCTACAAACTGCCTCAAATGAAACAAAAAAGCTTTTCTCCGAGTCATGGGTGATTTTCCTAAGCCTAATATTTTTCCGAATCTTTCCATCTGAGGGCTACACCATTGATTTTGTTCAGTATAAATTCTCCCAATGAAATCAAAATCCAATCTTCAGGAAGTCTCCAACACTGTGTTTTAAAATCAGCAGAGCTATAAAAATACCCACAACTTATCGAGCTCCTTCTGACCCACAAGTCTGAAACTCAAAAATATGAATTAAATTATAATAAATATTGATAAATCACACACTTCACATCACATTCGCAAGAATTTATTTTTTTATTACATATTGGAGATGTTGCAAAACTTGTAAGATTCCTATGATCACTTTTTTTAAACAAGCTTGAACAATTTGTTTTTAAATGTATTTCATAAGCTTCATAAAACTAAAAATTGGAGGAAATCTTGCTATTGTTTTTCACTTTTTCTTATTGTTTATGGGAGGAGTGTGTCACTGGCTAGGTCAGTATTTATTACCCTTCCTTAGTTGCCCAGGAAAAGGTGCCAGTGAGCTGTCTTCTTGATGTGCTGCACCCATTGGAGTGCTGGGACTATTGGGACATCTACAGTTATAGGAAGAGAGCTCCTGGATTTTGACCCAGCAACTGTGAAGGAATTGCGATATAATTCTATGATCGTATAGCGTGTGGCTTTGTGAGGAGCTTGTAGTTATTTGTGTTCCTTTGTATCTGTTGTTCTTGTCCTTCTAGAGGGTACAGGTTCTGAGCTTGGAAGGTACTGTCAGAGGAGCCTTGCTGAGTTACTGCAGTGCACCTCGATGTGCTGCCACTGGTGATGAAGGGAATAAATGTTGAAGGTAAATGCGCTTGGCCTACACTGGTATTGCACTTTTAAGTCTTCAACGAAATATTCCTTAAAAATTGCTCAATTGTGGAATAAATTTGTGTTTTCATAGCTCAACAAAGTAACTTAAAATAAAAATCTAAGGACAATTAAAATTTAAAAAATGTATAGAAGTATATTTTTAGTGTAGAATAAACTGGCAATAATTAGGAATTATTAAATCATTCAAAATTCAGCTAATTTTGATGTGCAAGCCCAAAGTTTTCCTGGCACCTTTTGTGGGTAGCTAGTGGTAAGTAAGTGCTGCAAATATCACAGTTTTCTACGTTTCATTGATGAGTTTATCAGTAAGGAAGCAGTTTAGCAAATGTATGGGGCAGTTACATACATCAGATAATGAATTCCTGACTTTGCTTTTGTGTGTGAAGGCCATAACTCCTTTTTACACATAATAACAGTGAGCACTTAGTTATTATGACCACAAATTCAGGCTATGGCATTAATTCATATAGCTGTACTACACAAAGTTGTTATGTGTCAAAAACAACCACACCTCTTCAGCCTACTCAAAGCAAATTAAATCACTTTGTGGTAGCTCTGAAAGTTAGATATATTCTTATATGTCTGCCTTCTGCACCGTTACATACTATTATAGCGAGTAAGGAAAATATTCTCTTTTCCTGGGTTTCCTCCTCAAATACAACTTCAATTCCTTCTATGTTCCCTGTGCTGAATTCTCTGACATTTAAATCAGGTAATTTCATAGCAGACAATGGTACTGTGGGATTGCCTTCAAATATATTGCTTCAAAACACCACACACAATTTTTACTAGTTATGCATTATTATGAGAAATATGCTCTTAAAGTCAGGAATAATGACATTGCTTCAATAGAATTTAGTTCACTATTAGAATAACATTGTTGCCTGAAACTGTTCAAAGAGCAGAAAAAGTTTAGGAGACAAAATTGGCAGAACATAAACTCAATGATAATTTTCAGTTCAAGAATTTCAATTCATATTTATTTATTTTAATTTGTAGTTTGAAGCTAAGTCAGCTTTAAGGATAACAGTAAGAAAACAAAACTTGATATGAGTGAAAACATCATGGCTTAACTAGAATTCATAGAACAAAATCATGGTGTGGAAACAGGCCCTTCAGCCCAGCAAGTCCAAATCTACCCTCCAAAGACCATCCCACCCAGACCTGTTCCCCTATTACTCTACATTTACCTCTGACTAATGCAGGAGAAAGTGAGGACTGAGATGCTGGAGATCAGAACTGAGAGTGTGGTTTTGGAAAAGCACAGCAGGAATGACCTAATGAAGGGTTTATGTCCGAAACATCGATTCTCATGGTCCTCAGATGCTGCCTGACCTGCTATGCTTTTCCAGCACCACATTCTCGACCCTGACTAATGAACGCAATCTACACATCCCTGAACACTATGGGCAATTTCACATGGCCAATCCACCTAACCTGCACATCTTTGGATTGTGGGAGCAAACTGGAGTACCCGGAGGAAACCCACGCAGACACTGGGAGAATGTGCAAACTCCACACAGTCGCTAGAGGATGGAATTGAATCCAGGTCACTGTGAGGCAGCAGCACTAACCACTGAGCCACTGTGCCACCCCACAGTTTAGAAGGAGTGGTACGTGGCGAATATATCTTTGGAAGTAAATTGTATGAGCAAAATAATACAGCTACTATGGGGGTTAACACACATATAACATTTACATGAACAACGAAGTCTTGATGTTAGTTAAGGAAGGTAACGATGGACATTAGAGTGCGCTGGAAGAGAACACAGGAAAATCAAGACAAAATCAGGAGATAGCTCAGGCAGGTAGACTTTAGAACAAGAAAGAAATAATTACTGTTTTTTCAAAGAGTACAGTTCACAGTATTGTGGCTACAACATATTTTGTGACTGAGCACATAAGTTGTGAAATAAGCTTAAAAGCTGGTGCACTCTGGTGGCCTGCCTTATGCAGCTTGGACTTTGGACACCAGATGTGAACTGCTGCATTTAAAAGTTCCATCCAGCAAGCTGACATGGATGTGAATGCTTAGTGTTTGCATGTTTATTATGATTTGATACATGAACTTAAGGCAGAACCAACTTTGTTGTAAATAAAATATTGAAATTACAGATATAAGAATCACAGATCGATTAATTAATAAGATGAACCAGCCTTAAAGCTGTCTTAGCTTCAAACTACAAATTAGTCACATCTAACACTGAATTTGAAATTAAGTAATGTAAAATCTCTGTTGAGTGAGGGATTGTTAAAACTGAATGACTATATTTTATTGAGGGATATTCAGAAACCATTCCTGGTTGCTATTTGGTCGACTTAGTTCCAAATACAATACCTTATTGAAGTACCTCCAGTCATAGCAGTTCAATTCATCTTTATTCCTTTTAAGTGATTTGAAAAAATTATTTCTGGCAAGCACATTAGTAAAAATAAACTGCAAAAATAAGTTACATTAGACCAAAATTTTAACTTTACCTACCTGATGCATTTTTAAGATACCCATTTGCATCTGCAGTTGTGTACATGATATAAGGCCCAGGCTGATTCACACCAAACGGCTACAGGAAGAAAAATAAATAAGTTTACACACTTTGCACATACAACGTAGCAAATAATGCTTTAAATAAGTGAAATCTGAGCAACTGATCAAATTTCTTCTTATTAAGAGAAAGCACTTAATCCCATTGGGTTGTATTAGGTGCTTGTACCATCAGCAACTTGAAACATTTTTTTCCAATTTTCCTTAAGTGATATAACCTGTTCCGATAATCTGTATAAAGAAATACTTCCTAAAACCTTTCCTCACTCAATAATTTTAAATAACTTCTGCAGTCAGAGGAAACATACAGGGCCTGGGGGAGACCACTCTTGAAGTACTATGTGCAGTTTTGGTCTCCCCTTTTTAAAACAAAAGGTTACTCTGGCCATGGAAGGACTGCAACAAACATTTACTAGACTGACTCTTGGGATGACAGAACTGACGTGTACAGAGAGAATGGATCAGTTAGGACTATATTCACTGGATTTTAGAAGAATAAAGAGGGATCTCATAGAAAGCTATAAAATTCTGACAGGGCTAGACAAGGAAAACATAGGAATTATGTCCTTGATGATTGGGGAGTCATTTTAAGAACATAAGATATAACGGCAGGAGAGAACCAGTTAACACATTGAACCTGTTCAATATTCAATGATGCTAACTCTGCTTTCTCACCAGTATTTTTCACTACCCTGAGAGATCACAATTCTCTCAATGAGCCTTGAATATATTCAACAGCTGAGCATCCACAACTCTCAAAAATTGATAAATGCTATGTGAAAGATTTTCTCTTAATTTCAGGCCAAAATGAATGACCTTCTGAGACTGTGCCTGATTTCTCTTCAAGGGGAAATAAGAACTCAGTGAACCACCTTGTCAAGCGTCTTCAGAATCATGTACATTTCAGTGATATCGAAAGTTCAGAACCTCTCATCACAGGATAACTTTTATTTCATCACAGGAAGCAATTCAGTTGATGTTGTACTGCCTCCATTGTAAGTAAATCATTTCATAAATATGAAAACCAAAATTACACAATATTCTATGATTAGTCCCACCAAAGCCTCATACAAGCATTGCTCCCTTTTTCTCATATTTCTCTTGCAATAACAGCTAACATGTCACTTGGCTTCCTAATTGCTTATTGTACCTAAATGCTGGCTTTCTGTGTTTCTTGTACAAGTACAGATACACCCAAGTTTCTGAATATTAACATTTAAAACTTTCATGGTCTTTAAATAAAACATTCTTGTTTTCTTTCCATACTAAGGTGACTAATCACACACTTGATCAATACCTTGTTGCCTACTCCTTTATCTTTTGCTATCTCTTTGCAACTTTTGTGTCTCCTCCTTATTCGCATATAGTTATGTCTCAGCATAGAGTCATAGAGATGTACAGCATGGAAACAGAACCTTCGGTCCAACCCGTCCATGCCGACCAGATATCCCAACCCAATCTAGTCCCACCTGTCAGCACCCGACCCATATCCCTCCAAACTCTTTCTATTCATCTACCCATCCAAATACCTCTTAAATGTTGCAATTATACCAGTCTCCACCACATCCTCTGGCAACTCATTCCATACACGTACCACCCTCTGCGTAAAAAGGTCGCCCCTGAAGTCTCTTTTATATCTTTCCCCTCTCACCCTAAACCTATGCCCTCTAGTTCTGGACTCCCTGACCCCAGGGAAAAGACTTTGTCTATTTATTCTATCTATGCCCCTCATAATTTTGTAAACCTCTATAAAGTCACCCCTCAGCCTCCGACGCTCCAGGGAAAACAGCCCCAGCCTGTTCAGCCTCTTCCTGTAGCTCAGATCCTCCAACCTTGGCAACATCCTTGTAAATCTTTTCTGAACCCTTTCAAGTTTCACAACATCTTTCCAACAGTGGCCTAACCAATGTCCTGTACAGCTGAAACATGACCTCTCAACTCCTGTACTCAATACTCTGACCAATAAAGGAAAGCATACCAAATACCTTCTTCACTATCCTATCTACCTGCGACTCCACTTTCAAGGAGCTATGAACCTGCACTCCAAGGTCTTTGTTCAGCAACACTCCCTAGGACCTTGCCATTAAGTGTATAAGTTCTGCTAAGATTTGCTTTCCCAAAATGCAGCACCTCGCATTTATCTGAATTAAACTCCATCTGCCACTTCTCAGCCCATTGACCCATCTGGTCCAGATCCTGTTGTAATCTGAGGTAACCCTCTTCGCTGTCCACTATACCTCCAATTTTGGTGTCATCTACAAACTTACTAACTGTACATCTTATGCTTGCACCCAAATCATTTATGTAAATGACAAAAAGTAGAGGACCGAGCACCGATCCTTGTGGCACTCCACTGGTCACAGGCCTCCAGTCTGAAAAACAACCCTCCACCATCACCCTCTGTCTTCTACCTTTGAGCCAGTTCTGTATCCAATTGGCTAGTCCTCCCTGTATCCCATGATATTTAACCTTGCTAATCAGTCTCCCATGGGGAACCTTGTCGAACGCCTTTCTGAAGTCCATATAGATCACATCTACTGCTCTGCCCTCATCAATCTTCTGTGTTACTTCTTCAAAAAACTCAATCAAGTTTGTGAGACATGACTGCCCACACACAAAGCTATGTTGACTATCCCTAATCAGTCCTTGCCTTTCCAAATACATGTACATCCTGTCCCTCAGGATTCCCTCCAACAACTTGCCCACCACCGAGGTCAGGCTCACTGGTCTATAGTTCCCTGGCTTGTCTTTACCACCCTTCTTAAACAGTAGCACCACGTTTGCCAACCTCCAGTCTTCCGACACCTCAGCTGTGACTATCGATGATACAAATATCTCAGCAAGAGGCCCAGCAATCACTTCTCTAGCTTCCCACAGAGTTCACGGGTACACCTGATCAGGTCCTGGGGATTTATCCACCTGTAACCATTTCAAGACATCCAGCACTTCCTCCTCTGTAATCTGGACATTTTGCAAGGTGTCACCATCTATTTCCCTACAGTCTCTACCTTCCACATCCTTTTCCACAGTAAATACTAATGCAAAATATTCATTTAGTAGCTTATTCTCAGTTTCTTCATCTAACTCATTCATAGAGATTCAAAATAACTGAAGCCACAGCACTGATGCCTGTGGCACCCTGCTAATTATAGCCCATCAACTTGAAAATTATCTGTTTATGCCAGCTCTTTGATAACAATTCCTACACCATCAAACCCATACCTTAAGCATTAAGCTTTTATACAGCACCCTGTCAAATGTCTGTTGGAAATGCAAGATTATTACATCTAATGGCTCCTTTTATCTAACCCAGAGCTATATGCTCAACAAATTCTAATAAAATTGTCAAACACAATTTCCTTTTTGGAAAACCATATTGGACTGTCCAATCATTCTATGATTTTCCAAATGCATAATTATGACTTAACAAACAATCCCAGCATTTTCTTGATAACTAAAGTCAGATTAATTGGCAGCAATATTTTACTTGCTAACTTCCATATGTGAGGAATATTCTAGAACCCAAGAAACTTTGGAAAACCTTGGCGATTTAACAGACTTTAATTTCTTCACTACTTTTTCCTCTATGGAGATTAATTAGTACAAGTTATCTCACTCTTGTTCAGCACACATGGATATAGTCTATTTTTAATATAATTGTTGCTCAACATTACGAAGCCAAAAGTTATTTGTGCAATATCTTTTCCTCACAATGCCACTTCTTCACTCCTCATGATAACTTATCCTGAGCTACACTCATTTTTAAATACTTATGAATATTTTTGACCTTTTGTTATTATCATTACCTATCTATCACCCAGCTGCTGGTGCGACTGGACATGTTGGGCTTTTGCCTGAAATGTCGATTTTCCTACTCCTTAGATGCTGCCTGACCTGCTGTGCTTTTCCAGCATCTGCAGTCCTCACTTTTGCCAAGAACCTATAATAAAATCTAGCCTGCCAAATCTAGCCTTTAAAAAATGCAGTTAACATGATCAATCACTGAAAGCCATATCAGGTAGAATTTCTCGAACAATAGAAGTTTATTACAACAAAGAAAATAAGGAAAAGTCCAAGCTCTGTTAAAATTCATAGAAGAAGAAAGTCTCATTCTGTTTTCTGACATTATCTGTTATAGAGTTTAAACCCAGAGAAAGTATTCCTCTATGCTAAATATTTAAGTTTGACATTATTGATTCTATCCAATTTTTCCTGTGACCTGTAATTTTTTCTTACATGGTATACCAGCAACATTTGAAAAGTTTAGAATTTCTCAGCTTTTAAAAACGTGCAAACTGCACAAACTAAATTTTATGATTGAACTAACTGTGCTTTTCCAGATTTGTTCTCTACTTCATACAGGGAAAGACAAGAAAGACCAGCTGTATTATTAGAACAATGCATAGTTTCTTGGTTCATTGGCTGATTTTTATTCCTTTTTCTAGACATCCTAGAAACAGATGCTTTGGCCTTCCATGCCTCTACCAACCAACAAACACCAAATATAATAATCCCATTTATGTGCACTTGGTCTCTAGCCTAATATACCTTGGGATTTTAAATTCTCAATGTTGCAAAGACATCTGCCTCCAACAAGCTCTTAGCATGTTCTGTATTTTTACCACCATATAGGTGGAAAAAAACCTCTCCTTTTTCATTGCCTTCTTTCTTGTCTTCACTGGTCTGGTATAGAGTATAAAAATTGGCAAGTCATGTCGCAGCTGTACAGAACTTTAGTTAGACCACATTTGGAATACTGAATACAGTACTGGTCACCACACTAGCAAAAGGATGAGGAGCCATTGGAGACGGTACAGTAAATGTTTTACAGGATGTTCCCTTGTTTGGAGGGTATTAGCAAAGAGAAGAGATTGCATAAACTTGGCATGTTTTTATTTGAATTTCAGGGGCTGAGGGGCGACCTGATAGAAGTTTACAAAATTATAACAGGCATGGATAGAATGGATAGTCAAGAGTCTTTTACCAGGGTAGAAATATCAATTACTTGGGGAGATCGGTTTAAGGTAAAAGGGGGAAAGTTTAACGGAGATGTATGAGGCAAGTTCTTTTTGAAACAAAGGGTGGTAAATGCCTGGAATGTGATGCCAGAGGAGGTGGTAGAAGCAGGTATCATAGCAACATTTAAGAGGCATCTTGACAGATACAAGAGTAGCGAATTGAAGGATATGGACCGCATAGAGGCAAATGTTTTTAGTTTATAAAGGTGTCATATGATAGTGCAGACTTGGTGGGCTGAAGGGCCAGTTCCTGTATTGTAGTGTTCTTATTCTTTGTCCTTTTCTAGTAGACACTATAGATGGTTCTGACCCCAGTCAGGCCTCTTTTAAGGTGCCCTAAAAATCTTCTAACCTGAGGCCTTTCTGAGCTAAAATAAATCTTTGATTAGTCTGAAATAAAAGCAAGTTAATGCCATTCAATAAGCAATTCCCCATTAATGCTCTGGCAGACCCTGTTCTCTGATATATGTGTTTTAGGTCACTATTATGAAGGACTGTCTGACCTAATTATGTATTAAAAACCCTTTCCAAAAGTAACCCACCCATATGGCAATATTTTAAAATCCAAACACTAAAAATTATACAAATCATACAACTTGCATCATATTATATTCTTGGCTAGTTTTCTTTTGTTGAATCTACAATATAGCACTTTAAGGCTTTTTTTCTCTGATAATGCATTAAAATCAGCACACAGTAGCCCTGTGTGCTAAATAAACGTTCTTCATCATCTACTGAATTCTAGTCATTTCAGATAAAAAAAAACTGTTTAAACCAAAACACATAGAAGGTCAAATCATTTTAAAAGTACAGTATATGATCCATTTTCTGATCATTAAGACAACTTTCCAGACTTTCACTACTATGCAGTGTTTTTCCATGGAGATTAGTTTTGGCAGGCAGCTGTCTATGACCAGGTAAGCATCAGCAGGTTCCTAGTGACTCGTTTACTATAAACAGATTTTAGTAGTACTGTTCCAGTACAGATTCAACACTGGCATCCAACAGACAATGGGGAAAATTGACAAGGTTTGCCCTGTATTCAAAGAGCAGGACAAATCCAAGCCAGCCAATTACCACCCCATCAGTCTATATTCGATCAAGGATGCATTCAACCCAGTGTGCTATCAGTGAGCTCTAGCAAAATGAGAAATGATGGGATTGGAGACATACCGGGCACATATCAGTCATCTCAGCTTCAGGACATCTCTGCAGGTGTTCTTCAGGGTAGTGTCCTTGGCCAAACCATCTTCAGCCGCTTTATCAATGTCCTTCCCTCCATCACAAGGTCAGACCCGGGGATATTCGCCGATGATTACACAATGTTCAGCACTATTCGTGACTCCTCAGATACTAAAGCAGTCCATGTTCAAATGCAACAAGACCTGGACAATATCCAGGCTTTGGCAAACAAACTGCAAGTAACATTCGCATCACACAAATGTCAACGACAATATCCAATAAGAGACAGCTGAGCCATGGCCCCTTGACAGTGAATGGCATTATCGTCACTGAAATCCCCCCACTATCAACATCCTGGGGGCTATCATTGCCCAGAAACTCAACTGGACTAACCACATAAATACAGTGGCTACAAGAGCATGTTAGAGGCTAACCTACCTCCTAACTCCCCAAAACCTGTCCACACTTTACCAGGTACAAGTCAGGAACATTATAGAAGACTGTCCACTTGCTTGGATGAGTGCAGTTTCAACAACGCTCAAGAACCTTGACACCATCCAGGACAAAGCAATCTGATCGATTGGCACAACACCCACAAGAATCCACTCCCTTCACTACCGGCACTAAATAGCAGCAGTGTGTACTATCTGCAGGACGCACTGCAGAATTTTACCAAAGGTCCTTAGATGGCATCTTCCAAACCTCTGACTAATTCATTCTAGAAGGACATGGGCAGCAGTTATATGGGGACACCACGATATGTAATTTCCCCTCCAAGCCACTTAACATCCTGTGACTTGGAAATATATCACCATTCCTTCACTGTTGCTGCATCAGAATCCTGGAATTATTTCCCTAATGCCATTGTGGGTTGACCTATCGACAGGAACTGCAGCGAATCAAGGAGGCAGCTTGCCATCATTTTCTCAACTAGAGGTGTGCAATATATGCTGGACAGTCTGCGACACCTACGCCTCACAAGAGAATTAAAACAAAGCTTGTATTCTACCTACGTTGGAAAATCCAACCCTCAGCTTACATGGACTCAAGTACAAGATCAATATTCAATCAATTTTATACTGGTCAGTTTAAACATATTACATTACAGTATATTCCTGCATTTTACTTTGAATATTCCATTAAATCTCATTATATCAAAAAGTTAATACATTGAATTCAGCTACTGAACTCTTCTACTTCTGTGAAAATAAAGTAAGAGTTCAGTGAAGCTTTGCAGAACAAAGTGATTGCCTGCAGGAATTCATATAATTTATCATGCTTATTGTGCATAGCATGAATATAAAATTGCAGATGATATTGATGTTGTTGGTGGTAGGAGTCAGAGGATGAGTGGTAGAACTAATAACCCAAGAATGGCATCAAAACACGAGAAGACACAAGTAGGTGCAGACAGGGCAGATAAGTGACAAATACAATTTGATATAGTGAAGTATGACTCAGCTCATCTTTCATGTAAAAACAGGGAGGAATAAGTGGATGAAGGAAAAAGAAATCTGGGAACACAAAGCAAGGAGACAATGTTCAATTTATATACAACCTTTGAGACAACATTTGAGAGTACTATCTGCAGTTCTGAACTCCGCACTACAAAAATTTCGAAGCACTTAAGAAAATGTAGAAAACAATGTTTACAAGATTTGGAGATGCCGGAGTTGGACTGGGGTGTACAAAGTTAAAAAGTACACAACACCAGGTTATAGTCCAACAGGTTTAATTGTCCAACTAGCTTTCGGAGCGCTGCTCCTTCATCAGGTGGTTGTGGGCTACCAATTGTGTGCTTCCAATTAAACCTGTTGGACTATAACCTGGTGTTGCGTGATTTTTAAATGTTTACAAGGATGGCATCAGCATTAAGAGTATGTAACAATAAGGAAATATTGAGCAGGCCTGATTTCTTTTCTTTAGGAAGAGAAGACTATAAGGAGAAATGTTGGAAATGTTGAAAATTATGAAAGGAAACATTAAATGTGGAGAAACTTGTAAGCAAGTCCATAACAGGTGAGCATAAATATAAGACAGCCAGTAATACATGAAAGAGAGAATTGAGGAGAATTTTAATTTTTTAGAACCCACAAAATGGCAAGAATGTGGAATGTTTTACCATGCTGAATGACTGAAACAAATACAAGAAAGAAAGGAATACACTGGCAGCATAGGAAATGATATTTAGAATCCAAAGATGCTTGTGTGCAGTACAAGCAGCACTGGTACACACAATGGCTGAACAGTATATTTTTCTGCTGTAGATTCCAATTAGTATTCTACAATATATTCAGGATTCATTAACTCAGTTGGTTAGAGGTCTTATAATATGGTGGTAGCATCCCTATTTTTGAGCCAGAAGCCATGGGTTCGACTCCCATGCCAGGACCTGCTGTCATGAAAGGCATTCAATGTATCTAAACAAGTTAATGAAAAACCTGCATATTCTTCCAACAAGGGGAGGCAGTAACAGCAGTAAAGTCTCCTTGTCAGCCATCCTACAAAAGGCAATGACAACCCACTGCAACACTTTGTTCACAAGCATAGATCAATTCAATGGAAGTCCATGGGTCAACCTCAAACAAAAGAGTGAAAAGACAGATAGACAGACAGTTCATTTGGATAGATAAGCAGAGTATATTATTGAATTATGTAAACAGCACAGGTATTGTCTCTGTACGAGCAGTGTTAGTTTATAGAGACTGACCTTCTTGCCTTGTGAAATGTAGCTAACTACAGTTAATAAATTATTGATACTAGATATACATTCAGCATTTTTAGCTTTAAAAGAAATTAGGGTCATTGTAAAATTAAAATGAGTATACATGAAATATGATCTATCAAGTCAGGATTCAGTCAGAGATCTGGTCGGTTTGCTGGTCTTCTTGCCTTCACCTCAATTAAGTTCAACCAGGAAAGGCCTCAGATGGCTCGCCTGCCCCATTACCAATTGAGGACCAAGAGTATCCAATTAATGTCCAGTTAAGCACCTCACCCTGTCACTGCTAGTGTTAAACTAATGGTGTGAGTCCAGGGCACATCCTGTGGGAAATATAGCAATCAAACCCATGAAGAATGCTTGTGAGACCTTGTTCAAAGGCACTAAGTACTGAGAGCCAATGTCCTTGTTTCTGGTCGCTTTCCCCCATCTCAAAATTCACCTCCTGCTGTCAAACATGTACAAAACTCTTGGATGATGTACCAATACCAGCTCTCACCTCCATGATACGTTTCTGTTCAATTATACTCTGATTGACTGGCAGCTCTGGGTGTGTGTGACATGTAACCCTCCTCGGTCCTTAGTGCTGGGGATGATTTGCTGCTATCTGAGTGAGACATTATTTGATTGGCCCTCTTTAAAACAGCTGCATAGGACTCTCACCTCTCTCCAACCAGCAGGTGAGATCCCAGCTGCATCCAGAAAATTCACCTCTTAATTTCTGTCAACCCCTCCTTTCTCCAAGAACTGTGATTTCCCTGGCTTGTATAGAAAAGATAAATGTTTAGTTCACTACTCTAAATTGTAATTTTGATAATATGAAACACTTGTTTTAAGGGTCAATTAATACAGAACAGTAATGCCTTGTTGACTTTGCTTTTCCTCAAGTCATGGTTACAGCTGGTTGACGTGAGGCAAAGTACTTGTAACACACTCTTAACGAGTATTGTTGCTGCACCAAATGTTCTTAGGCATTTTTCAAACTTCTAAATGAATTACTAAATATTAAAATCCTTTGCTCTGGTTTAACAGCATTTTAAGAAGATTTTTGGTCTGCTCCAAAATACATTGGATCACCTGGACACAATGTGTAATTGAAGATCAGGAGGAACCAAACAGAGAGTGCTAAAGGACCCTATAAATTTTGTTCCAGTATATAAGGGGAAGTGACGGTTCCTTTCCTGATATATGATGTGACCTACCAAAATTTTACAGTATTTGTTAAGTTCTGGCAATCCAGCATATCTGGGTACAGGGCTAGGAAAGTTTCCCCATTAATCTTTCTTTCAGTTTTCAGACATTTCAGGATCTTCATAAAAACTGATGTTGTTTCTCTCGTGATAAAATTGGAAAACAGTTTTAAAGAAAGTTCTAGCTTCTTTTCAAATTGAATTCAAGAAACTCATCCTCCCTTTTCCTTGCAGTTATTTCTCTTTATTTCAGTAATTTGCCACAGCCAGGACATATTCCTAGAGCCAGACAGAATCTGACAGCTACAGACACTTATTTCATTCTTTCTTTTCAAATCTTGAATTACTCCATTCAACTAATTTTTGAAATCAATCACCACCTTTCAATTGGCTTGCTACTATTAACAAACGTCAAGATGATGAGAATGCAGCTTGTCAAACTGGTCCTGAAAACCTGAATGTATTAAGGTTTCCTATTCATAGATTTTCTGATGAAAGCATATTACTACGTGGACATCTTTCACAATAAGTAAAAAAGTGCCCAATGATGAACTATGCAAAGGAAAGACATTATTACACTATTTTTCTTTGAAAAATATAATTTCTACTAGTTTACGTCTTTCCCAACACAGGCTAAGTTGGCAACAGCTATTGATTTAATGGCAAAAACCATCAGCATTGTCTGAATGGTGTAACATTGCACCCCAGAAGGTATCTTTACCAACTGCAGCAGTTTAAGTACTGGATTGTCTAGGAAGTCTTAATTCTGCTTTATTTTTTAGATTCCCTACAGTATGGAAACAGGCCCTTCGGCCCAATAAGTTCACACCGACCGTCTGAAGAGTAACACACACAGACCCAATTCCCTCTGACTAATGCACCTAACACTATGGGGTAATTTAGCATGGTCAATTCACCTAACCTGCACATCTTTGGACTGTGGGAGGAAACCCAGCAGACACGGGGTGAATGTGCAAACTCCACACAGACAGTCATCCAAGGCTGGAATCGAACCTGGGACCCTGGCACTATGAGGCAGCCAACTCTAAATACTCCATACAGAACTTAAATACAGTAGGAAATGTTATTCCATCACCTAATATAGAAGTTAATGAGAATGATAAAGAAAGTTCCTAAATACCAAAAAGAATTGTCAGCGAAACTCAATACGGACACTACAAGGTCCTTCCAAAGAAAGATTGTGCCTTTGGCTCATCCATCTTCCACTCTGCCAATGTTCAGCTAGGTCATGGAGGACATAGCAAACACCATGGAGACAGAGTTTGGCAAATACAGGACTGCTTCTCCTCAGTGGTCGGGGCCTGGGAACTTCACCTTCAGTAGGTCAATTACCTGTTCAATAATTGTGCTTGAGGATGCATGGGAATGAGCTCCACACTTGAGTAATTAGTCATGGCTTCTGGGAGCACGCCTTGTAACTCATGAGCCAACCCTGGAGATGATATGGGAGAACAAATATTTACAGCATTTTAGAAAGTAAACACCACAACTACTCTCTGGATAGCAGACACACGCCTGCAAGAACAATCACTGTGATCTCACACAAGCTGAATACTGAAGGAGTTAAATTCCTTTCTGTTCAGGATTCTGAGTGCCACATGAGTGCAACCAATTGGCCCTTAGACATGACAAAACCAGCAAAGGATGTAAATCTCATGGCTCAGACAGCATGGCTCTTTGGATCCATGGTGAACTGCACAAGGTTATGTGCTTTCCTAAAAAGGGTGCCTGTGAATTCATCATGCAGTAGTTGGTGACTGATTGGGAGATACCACCTAACCTCCCAGTTGTGCTTTGAAAGGAACTGATTGCAAAGAAATAAATTCTGCTGTGATATTTAGTGCCGGGGCATAGAGCTGCATTCTAAGCCATGTTTCTGCAGATGACAACATTTTCACCATCCTGCCTGTCTTCGACAGCAATTATGTAGTGAACGAGGTTCCCTGCCTCGCATGGGCAGACTTATTGCTCTGGACAGGCTATATTTCTTTGAAAGTCATGATCTCACAATACAACAGTCTGGTAATACCTGTTCGGATTTAGTTAGCTAATGAAATAGTGTCCTGAGTATGCTGCATTCCTTGTACCTTGTGAGGGTTATTGTACCAACATATATTTTGAATCAGCCTGCTAATGAAGAAGTCTAAGACAGAAGCATGAAGCAGCATGTATAAACCAGAGTGTCTAGAAAAATATCTACCTCAACAGGTACATGCCTCATATATATATATATAGAGTCAGGTCTTTGAAGATATATTTCTTTTGCTTACTGCTAACAGCATTGCAGAATCTGCAAATGTAATTCCAATGAAATGCGGTAAGACAAAAACTTTAATCAGTTGTCAGAAATCTAAATTTTGGCCTCCCATGCAATTACGTTCCACCTTCCACATTTCTACCCAGGCAGAACTAGGATATTCTGTCTTCAATATTCACATATTTTATAGAATGATTTATTAATATGTGAAAGGGGATTTAAAATTACTTGCTCTTGCCAGTAATTTTTTTCTTCACAGTCCCTGCAATACGAATTTCATGATCAAAATAATTGACCTGCTTTCAGTGTGGGCATAGTTTGCTGTCCAAGTTGCCTTGGGTCTCCCAATGTTTTAATACACATGCATCTCCCCAAGATACACAGCATTGAGACATTCAGAACAGCATGACACTGTCGTACTTACATGAAAAATGCCCACTAAACATAACAAAAAAATTGGGGTTGTTGATTCCAGTGTAAAACTTCTGTTTAGTAATTGAAACATATCACAGAATTTAACCATTGTGTGTAGAGACTCATTCGTCCCAGTCTGTGCGGAGTTTGCATGTTCTACTCGTGTCTGCGTGAATTTTTGTTGGGTGCTCTGGTCTTCTCCCATAGTCCAAAGATGTGCAAGTTAGGTGGACTGGCCATGCTAAATTATCCATAGTGCTCAGGGATGTGTAGGTTAGGTGTGTTAGAAATGGGAAGTACAGAGTTGTAGGGATAGGGTAGGAGATTGGATCTGGGTGGGATGGTCTTCAGAGGGTTGGTGTGGACTTGCTGGGCTGAATGATCTATTTCCTGTGGGGATATTTCCTTTATACTGTGGGGACTCTACAAAATATAACGAAGAGTTGAAGTGGAAGTGACTCCTGTCACAGATCAGTTTGCAATTCTGAGCACTGTCCATCACTAAAGATATGCAGGACCAAAACAATCTGCAAAGAAAACAAAACTTAAATCCCTAATATGAATAGGATAGTCTTCTGTAGTATACCATATCCATATTGCAGGAACACGAGTCAATTTATTTGGTTCTTCCTACTCAAAGTAAGTTTCAGTATTGACTCAGTTATTATCAAGCATCCTGTATAAACAATAAGTTAATGATTAACAGCTTTCTGGAACTCATCCAATGTATCCAACTGCTGACACATTTAATTCATTGCATCTACATGAATTGCTTTCTCACTAGCTAATTAGAATTAAGTTACAAATGGACAGATCTGCAATCCCATGAAAACATAGGACTCCACAGTTTGCTTCAGTTTAAACGCTATACAAGGTGTCTCGCGATGTTAGTTTACGAGCTGCTTTAGAATCTTCAATAGAATGGCATGAAAATAATCTATCCCATTGCTAATTTCTACCAAGCTACAAGTAAATGCAAGACAATTGTAATCCTATTGAAAATAAACAAAGAAAATTGCCACGTGTCAAAATATAGCTGATGACAATGATACTGACAATGCAGCTAAAATCCTTTGGTTGCCAAAACAAGTTTACTTCACAAAATTTTGTACAAGTTGAATAATGCCATATGTGCATTAATTTCACTCAATATCCTTAAAATCACAAAAAAAAGTGCCCAAGTTTGGATTCAGATGGGCATCACTGGTCAGTGGATATCATGGAAGGTATTTAGAGAGCAAACTGTGACTTATCTGAATGTAGAGACAATATTTCAAAAAAGGAAATAAAGATTGGTTCTATTATAGCTTATGTAAAGTACTGAGACAGTTTGGAAGATGGTAAAATTCAGAACACAGTTTATATTAAATCTTTGATATACTAAAGATTGATTTTGGAAAAACAAAAATAGATATACTTAATAATTGTGGTTAATGCCCAGTTTGAGGATTGCTAAAATTATCACCTCAAATGTTTGCTCCCTATACTTCATATAATCTTTAAACAAAGTTGACAAGGAAAACGTAAACATTTGCATGATAAATTGTGCTCCATTAGTGTATAGGTTTAACAATGATCATCAGCGCTACATTTAAACTTTTTATTGCCTATAATGAATCAAATGACAATTGTTTCAATAGTGTAATCTTATTATGGTTCTTCTGAATCAAATTAGTTTCAGGATGCAAACTAATACAAAGTTAGCATAGTCAACAAAACAAAATGAATATTTAAATTGGAAACAGCAATAGGCCATTAATCTCCTTGAACCTGCTTTATCATTGAATAAGATCGCTGCTGATCTGATTTTAGCCTCAAACTCCACATACTCGCCTATCTCAGTAGCCTTTGACTCTCTATATGCATAGCTCTCCTGACACAGCAAAATAACTCTTGCTAGAGTTTCAGGTCACTTTCAATAAAGTACTTTAGCCAGTTATGGGTTATTAAGGTTTGCTACTGATTTTTGTTTTTGAGGTTGAAGCAGGATATTGTTTTAGTTGCATTAGCTCTTAAGTTCCTGACATTGAAAATCAATGTTTATCTTAAATGCTAGCAACTCCTGTGCTGTTTCACCCAAGATCAGATTGAGTGCAGACAGGTTATCCACATATTTTCTATTTTCTCAAAATGGAATCAGATATGGAGCAGGATATTCTTTTTCAATCTACTGATTTTTAAGGCTTTGAAGAATTCATTTGATTCCAGAAGAACAAATGATGGCCTTTGTTCATAACCTGCCAAACATGATTTAAATATTCCTTCCAAATTATTTGGTTTACATTTTGAAAAATACTGAATGTGCCAAGGGTGTGATGAGAGGACAATCTCTTGTCGAGTCATTTTTACCATCTACCTATTCCAGGCTAACTTAAACTGATTAAGCTGAAACCAAAGAACTCTTAACTCCTTTTCAATATAGATAGGAGAGTAACAGCATTCCAAAAGAATAGTCATGCTAGTCTCAAAACATTAACTCTGTTCCTCTCTCCACAGATGCTGCCAGATCAGCAGAGTCTTTCTTTCTTTGTATTTCAGACTCCAGCAGTCACAAGTATTTCGCTTTCAGAAAATAAATCCAAAACAAGAGATGCTTATTTTTGAGGCAGAATGCTTACATAGCTTGGTTCACATTTTGAAAACATCTGAATTAATTGAATTCCATCTTTTGAAAGGGATAGACCACAATCCTCAATCCTCTCTCTCATCCAAACTCGTTAAACCTAGGTTATTTTATATCAAATGTGATTTGGATTGAAGAAAACAATTACCAAAAATACAGTAACTGTTTAATTTATGATTTGAATATGATAAACTTTATAGCAAAAGACCTTAAGTCGTAATACTATAAATGGCATTAGATACTCCCATATTGGATTTACTTTCAATGCCTATGCTATTGTTAAGCATTACTTGCTCAAATAAAACGAACTATTCTAATTTACGCAAGATATGATTAATATCTCAATTTGTTCTGTAAACAACAGAGCAGCATTCACTAATTTGATTTTTGAATTTTATGTAATACAACTTCTGTATTGCAATTTCACAGCAGAATGCACAGGGAAACATATTCCTTATAGCCACCTAGCTCAAATGCAACTAGTTTAATTATGATACATATCAAACATTTTTAAGAAGTCAGTGTTACTTTTTGACAAATATAACCAACAAAGTATTACTTACAGTGACTTTATGTGGGCAATCATTAGAACACAATCCACTGAGAACTGGAAAAGGAAATAAACAAGTAGTGTTAAACTTTTTTTAAGGGCGAACACAAATTATTTGAATAAATAAATCTTGACTGAAGTACATGCACACAACTAAATCCTCATTCTAACTTCAGAAAACTGGGAAACATGTGGAAAGCAGTTAGCTAGAGAAAGGCCCTGGAACTGAGGGATAAAAAAAATCACAAGAGTGCAGTATCATTATGGTAAATTCCATCGAGTTTCCATTGAAATATGCGACAACGCTGCTCCTGTAACAAGCCTTTTTTTTCCCCATAGATGTCGTAAAAGACAAACACTCTGAAAAGTTTGGGGCTGAATGGTTTTGGGGCCAATTTGATTATAGTTAACAGATACTGCCTCAGACAGAAGGCTTTCAAGTTTAAAACAACACACTTGCACGATGAAAGGGGAGTGGCCAGTTCTCCCAGCTCAGCTTTTCTCTGGTTTGTTTTGGTTTGGTTTTTAATGGTTATGTGGAAAAGCTGCTGGACTCAAAGAAGCAGGTCCAGGATGGTACTCTCTCTGTGACTTCTCTCCTGTAAGATCCTATGTTTGATTTACCTTTTGTGCAACAGGGTGTTTATAAGAATTGTTGCAAGTATTGGGAACATCATTATTAAATTGGGATGATCTGTTGAGTTTTCAGATAAGTTAAGTTATTCGGTATTCCGTATCCTTTTGTTCACGCTTCATTCAGCAAACCTGTCAGTAAACTCTGTTAGCTATTAAAACTAAGTGGTTTGACCAGCAGCATCTCTCCTGGAATATCTATACACACCTGCTAAGAACAACTAGCAAAGTTAGGGTCTGGGCTACCTTCTTGAAATGTTTTGAGGGGTCTGGCCTGGTCCATAACACATACCTGACAGAAAATGATAAAAATATATAAATAACAGCAGCTGGTGCTCACTAGTGCAATACTAATTCTCAGAACTTTTTCTGTACTTCTGTATTGTAACAACAAACACTTCAAAATTATCAATTTACATCATCAATCCTCTATTTAGTTCTACAGCAAATTAGTGAAAATTACTAATAGCGTCATAGAGATGTACAGCATGTACAGATGTACAGATCCTTTGGTCCAACCCGTCCATGCCGACCAGATATCCCAACCCAAACTAGTCCCACCTGCCAGCACCTGGCCCATATCCCTTCAAACTCCTCCTATTCATTTACCCATCCAAATGCCTTTTAAATGTTGCAAATGTAGCAGCTTCCACCATTTCTCTGGCAGCTCATTCCATCCCTGAGCCATATATTTGTAATTGCTATGATATATCAGTCCCATGTTCCTAACCATGCCCTAAGTTCATCTTCCTTCCCTTAGGCCCCTTGCTTTGAAATAAATGCAGTTTAATTTATTAGTCCTACCTTGTCCCTGCCCTGCCCTGCCCTGACTGTTTGACTCATTTCTGTTCTCAACTGTACCACTCTCAGATCGATGTCTTTCCTCACTATCTCCCTGTGCTCCACCTTTCTAGTTTAAATCCTCCCGTGCAGCTCTAGCAAATCTCCTGGCCAGTATATTAGTCCCCTTCCAATTTAGGTGCAATCCGTCCTTCTTGTACAGGTCACTTCTCCCCCAAAAGAGATTCCAATGATCCAAAAGTGTGAATCCTTCTCCCATACACCAGCTCCTCAGCCATGCATTCATCTGCTCTACCCTCCTATTCCTGCCCTCACTAGCTCATAGCACCGGGAGTAATCCAGATTATAGCCAGTCTCAATACCAGAAACTTGGTTGTTCGTGCTACTTTCCCCTGTGAATCGATCACCCACTACATTTTCCAAAACCGTATACTTGTTTGAAATGGGGATAGCCACAGAAGACTCCTGCACTAACTGTCTACCTCTCTTACCTTTCTTGGAGTTAACCCATCTCTGTGACTGTATCTGTGACTTTTCCCCCTTCCTAGAACTGCCATCCATCACATACAATGCTGTTGCAAATTCTTCATTGCCTCTAATTGTCCCTCCAACGGATCCATAGGATTCACAACCAACAGCATTTATTGCAGATATAATTCACGGTAACCCATAAACTCTCCTTAAACTCCCACATCTGACAAGAAACATATATCACTCTACTAAAGGCCATTTTTGCTCCTTCACAATCTACAGACCCAGAAAATAACACAGTCTTATTCCTCTACAAAGCACTGCTCAGAGTTAAATTAATAGTTACGGCTTATTTTTAAGTTTAATCAAGTGACATATCTCAAGAAACATATAATCAAGAAAGAACCCACTCTACTCACTACTGCAGACTTTCTGTAGACCACACTTAAAACTATTCACTTCTCTGATTCTGTGCTGTGACTTCGCCCAAACAGTTCTTCCAAGATCAGTTGTGAATTCCACCGTTTGTTAATTTTCCCAGACACACTCCGATGTCCAGCGATACATGAATTCAAACAACAAAGGCAGTGACTGTACAGGTACACTGTGGTGTCAGTTTCTTTCTCTTTCTCTCCTGCACTGACCTCACCATGTGCTTCCTTTGTCTGTTCTTCTCCCTTTTAAAACTGCAGTTATTTTGACTTTTTTCCCCCAAAGTTCCAAAACAATGTAACAGTATATAAAACAGTAATTGCTGGTCCTGAAATTCAAGGAAATCACCACTAACACCTAAAATACCACAAAAAAGGAATCAATTACATATCATTAACTTCAATGACATTAGAAGTCTGCAAAAACCATTTTTGTGAATATCAGTATGCAAAAATTAATATCATTTTAACCCTCAATAAAATCAAAAATGAGTTTCCCCATATCAAGTACAAACAGCTTAAGCTTAAAAAAAACTGGTTGTTACATGCACAATATTCATCATCCTGGCATCGACATAGATTCTTTTCATTGAACATCTGCACTATAATTACTGAAGTACACGGCACAAATTTAAAACATAGATGCTACCACATATATTTGTGAATGCTCCAGTCTCAAGAACATTAGACTGATAAACTGCCTGACAAAATGCTTTGAACAATAAAGTTTAGTTGCAGATTAGGGGGTAGGCAATGAATAAAGAAGAAACCGTAGATTGTCAATAGAAAGAACCTGCATCGATGTCAGGATGATGAATATTGTGCATGTAACAACCAGTTTTTTTTAAAGCTTAAACTGTTTGCACTTGATATGGATAAACTTATTTTTGATTTTATAGTGGGTTAAAAACGGTATAAATTTTAGCACATTGACAATCACAAAAGTAGTTTTTGCAGACTTCTAATGTCATTGGAGCCAATGGTGTGTAATTGATTCCTTTCAGCAATCATTAGAAATTTTCACGAATTTGCTATCGAACTAAATAGAGGATTGATGATCTAAGTTGATAATTTTGAAGTGTTTGCTGTTATAATACAGAAGTACAGAAAAAGTTCTGAGAATTGGCATTACACTATTGAGCACCCACTGCCTGTTATTTACATATTTTTATAATATTGTGTCAGCTATTCGTTATGAGCCAGGTCAGACCCCTCAAAACATTTCAAGAAGGTAGCCCAATCCTTAACTGTGTTAGTTTTTGAAATGCTAACAAGGTAAATATATCATGCAAATTTATAAGATATCACTTCTTAAAGTTTAGAATAAGGTAATTTATTGATGTCATTAAGTCTGGATAGCAGGAAGCTGTGGTACCATAACTTATATTGACCAACACAAATGGAAATCATGAACACAATGGATCTCAATCTGCAATCTATCAAGATAACTTGTGTTCAGGCAAATGTTGCAGATCATCAAGTATAGGAACAATTCAAACCTAAAAGCTGTGTAGCATGACAATCATGTGGAATAGATTGCTACACAATGCGATTATCTGTAGCTGCACAACATGAAAATTTGATGATATTCTCTAAAAAACATTTCCAAGGAAACAACTTTTCCTTTAAGCTGAAGTATACAATTTTCGAAAATCAATCAAGCTAGGTTTCTGAATGAACTCTGACTTATGAACATATGAAATAAGAAAAGTAGACCATTTGGCCCCTTGATCCTGACTCACCATTTAATCTGTTTGTACTTTGAATTCTACACTCCAACCTACCCTTGATAACTTTTTGATCCCTTGTCCAACACAAGATCCTGTTTTGACTGCCATCTGGGCTAGAGTTCTAAAGACACACAACCCTCAGAGAAAATAATTCATATATCTGTCCTAAAAGGACTTCTAATTTTCAAGTAGTGCCCTCTAGTATCAGACTGAACTGATCCATAAGAGGAAACAACCTTTTCAAGTCCAACTTCTCAAGGCCATCCACAATTTTAAACACTTCAATCAAGATACCCCTCACTTTTCTAAACTGAAATGGAAACAAGCTAAGACTGTTTAACCTATTCTCATAAGATATTCTACTCATTCTAGTTTTCTATTCTATTGATTTCTACAACTAAATATAAAAAGCCATGCAGTAATGGTTACTGGAAAGACAGTAATTTATTTCCCACTTCAAACGTAATTAAAATAATCAAGTTTAATTAAATTACCAAAACAAAAGCAAGAATGTATCTTGTTTAATTTCAATCTGACTCAATCATAAATTGTGTTTATTATTATCCAAAAGGTGATCAAATATTTGAGGACATTTTACTAACACCTTGAATTTGGGTAGAATGCCCAAGCCTATGCTCCATTGACTTCCATTCAACAAGTATTAGGACATAGGTTAGATGCCTCAACTGAAAGCGCTTCATTCTCACTGGATGCATTAAGTTAAAATCAATGCTCAAGGCATTTGGAATAACACTAATGATGACAGATTAATTTCACATTATTCTAAAGATAAAAGGCATCCACTCTCTCTCATCCGAGCAGTACTATGTGCATCCGAAAATGAGCTGCCAATCTGAAGAAGCTACAGCTCAGGGCTAAGCATACACACTAACAATCACATGTGACCAAGAAGCAGAATTCGACAACAAACACAGCAGATCAAAGCTTTCCAGTCTTAGCTCATTTATTGTGAATGAAAGAGGCCATTGGACACTCTGGAAGCAGGAAGCATGTTTCTGCTGATGGGTGAGTCCCGAACCAGAGGACACAGTTTAAAAATAAGGGATAGGCCACTTAGAACAGAGTTGAGGAGAAACTTCTTCATCCAGAGAGTGGTGGGTGTGTGGAATGCTCTGCCCCAGAAGGCCGTGGAAGCCAAGTCTTTGGATACTTTAAAGAAAGAGTTGGATAGAGCTCTTAAGGATAGTGGAATCAAGGGTTATGGGGATAAGACAGGAAAAGGATACCGATTGAGGATGAACATAATGAATGGTGGTGCTGGCTCGAAGGGCAGAATGGCCTACTCCTGCACCTACTGTCTATTGTCTAAATGAGGTTGTGGCTTCATAAATGTCTCAATCCTGAATGATGGCACAAATCAGAGTGAGTGGAAAATATAAGGATGAAGCTTTTGTAACCATTTTCATCCCATATTGCTAAATAATAATGGCATCCATCTCAGTTACTTGCTAAGGTCCAAACCATTTCAAAAGTCAGTTTTCAGTCATTTTGACTTAGTCAGTATGATGTCAAAAATTGCTCAACACAGGAAAAGCTACAGGTCAAGACAACATCCTAACTCAAGTGTTGAAGAATTCGCTCTAGAAAGAGTTGAACATCTAGCCAAGCCGTTGCAGTACAGCTATAATACTAGCATCAGAAAGTGGAAAATTGCTCAGGTATATTCTGTCCATACGACATATCTAATATGACCAAAGTTTACTCTGAGTAACCAGCAAAGTAATGGAAGGGGCTGTCAGCAATGCTATTAAACTGAACTTACTAGATCAGGTTACATTACATCGAATATATAACACAAAAATGGGCCATTTGGTACAAGCTGGCCTTGCTGGTGTTTATGTTCCAATTGAGCTCTGTCCATCCTCATCTAAATCTGCTACTGCACCCATCTATTCCTCATTTCCTCACAAGCTTATCCACCTTTCCTTTAAATACATCTATGTTATTTATATTAATCACTCCATGTGGTAACAAATTCTGGAGAAAGTAATATAGAAAGGAATGTAGATTAAATCAACTGGTTATCCTCAGATACAGTAGCGCCTCAACTTACGAACTTAATCCATTCCAGGACCCCGGTTTGCGAACCGAAAAGTTTGCGAACTGAATCAATTTTCCCATTGTTCAGATATTTCCGGAGTCTTTTCTCTTTTTTGTCTCTTGGAGGTTGATGATGCCACAAGAAAACGATCCAGAGAAACTTGTTTTTTTATTTGTTGCAGAATTTTCCGAAAATGGGACATCACATTGTCATTTAAAATGTTCACCTTCGTTCGTACCTTGAATTTCGTACGTACGTTGAAGCAAAATTTTACGTACAATCCTGTTCGTAAACTGATTTGTTCGTGAACGGGGTCGTTCGTATGCTGAGGCGCTACTGTAAATTTAAAAATCACACAACACCAGGTTATAGTCCAAAAGGTTTATTTGAAAGCTTGTACTTTCAAATAAACCTGTTGGACTAATACCTGGTGTTGTGTGATCTTTAACTTTGCCCACCCCAGTCCAACACCAGCATTGTATCATCAGATAGAGCACATTGGTCATATCTAGTGAGTTAGAGTTCAAATCCATTCTTTGAAAATTGTGAAACTAAGTACATACATTAAATTTGTTGGCTTGCACTGGAAAACAGCATGAAAACTGCAAGGTTGCTGAAATTAAAATCTCTTTTTAAGGTCAATTTTACACATTCTGAAATATGTTTAACAGAAGCAAATACAGCCTCTTGAGCATTTTCCTGAAATTACTATTAAGGGTGTGGACAGAAAGCAAATCACATTAAAAGAGACCCATAAAGAAAATTAATGGAGTGGGAGCAGATTTAATGTGGGTGGTCATAATTAACTAGAAATTTTATGTGATTTGAATTCAAATGAATTTGCTGAACTGACTCTTGGAGGGAAAATGCCTGTATTAATTCAGTCATAATTGCATTTTAACCTCAAAACAATTAGTTTAATATTTTGTTTCTTCAGATTAATGCAACAGATTTTTTAAAAAATGCGAACAGAGAATGAGAGTCATATTGGTATGGCCGTATTTCTTGTCTATTCCTAGTCATCCTGAGGGAATTAAGAGTTAACCATGTGGTTCTAGGAGTGGAGTTATGTACTGACCCATTACATAGATTCTCTTCATTGAAGGTCTTGAATCTGTTGGATTTTTATGAAACATGATCAGGCTTCATTCTTATTTTTAGTGCTATCTTGGCAATGAACCTACTTCAATTTAACAGTTGCCACCTCATATACTAATTTAGTACCATGCCATAAGATCTTATCCAAATGTAACTGTTATAGAACACATACAAATATTATATAACTTCCATTTGAATTAGTTAGTACTAATAAATAACTTCAATTCAATTTACATTTTAAGATTTCAGATCTTCTTAACTAAGGGATGAGACTGCAGCATTGAAACAGCACTTACTTATAACAATGCGTCAAAGGTTGCAAAGTTACCATTCAAAATTGATTTCTAATTTTCACAAGTAAAGGATATTTTCGTAAACATATCTTAGGCATGGCTTCCCAATGTGGGGTCACAATTTAAGATGTTGGACTTGCAAGTTCAGAGGGGGCAATGACCACTGTGGAAATGTAGTCAAATTTATACAGCTTTGTTCCTATCCAACACAAAGGCCCCCACTCTCACAGGCCCCACCCCACTCTTCTTCATTAGCTTTCTCAGTTCTCAATGAGGAGTCATAACAATTTTCAAATCTCAAAATCGGATTATGGTGGGAAAAAGCTTGGCAAACAATGACATTAGTTGTTGTAATTACTAAGCTTGCACAACGTATATAGTAAACAATCTATTGCAAAGTAGGAAAGGGAATGGTACCTAGCTTATTAAGATTACATTAATTAAGGACAACACAAAACTTTTCAATTATTCACCCAAATATTAAATAGTTTATTTTATAATCACCAAAATGCAATTCAGACTACTGACAGACTACTCAAATGTCTTCAGGATGTTAAAAGGTCATATAGCTAGTTAATTTGAATTGGGTCACTATTGCAATGAAGGAAAATACAACAGCCAATTTGTACTTGGCAAGGTCTCACAAACATCAATATAAGGCTGTCTGTTTAGTTTGTACAACTTTTAAAAAGTTAAAAAGTCTTAAAATTGATAAATCTCCTGGCCCCGATGGGATACACCCTAGAGTTCTGAGAGAGGAGGCTGAGGAAATAGCAGAGGCATTGGTTGAGATCTTTCAAGAGTCACTGGAGTCAGGAAAGGTCCCGGATGATTGGAAGATGGCTGTAGTAACCCCCTTGTTCAAGAAAGGATCAAGGCAAAAGATGGAAAATTATAGGCCAATCAGCTTAACCTCGGTTGTTGGTAAAATTCTAGAATCCATCATTAAGGATAAGGTTTCTAAATTCTTGGAAGAGCAGAGTCTGATTAGAACAAGTCAACATGGATTTAGTAAAGGGAGGTCATGCCTGACAAACCTGTTGGAATTTTTTGAAGAGGTAACAAGTAGGTTAGACCAGGGAAACCCAGTGGATGTGGTCTATCTGGACTTTCAAAAGGCCTTTGATAAGGTGCCACACGGGAGGCTGCTGAGCAAGGTGAGGGCCCATGGTGTTCGAGGTGAGCTGCTGGGATGGATTGAGGATTGGCTATCTAACAGAAGGCAGAGAGTTGGGATAAAAGGTTCTTTTTCAGAATGGCAGCCGGTGACGAGCGGTGTCCCGCAGGGTTCGGTGCTGGGGCCACAGCTGTTCGCATTATATATTAATGATTTGGATGAGGGAACCGGGGGCATGCTAGCGAAGTTTGCCGATGATACGAAGTTAGGTAGTACTGAGGAAGTGGGGAGGCTACAGAAGGATCTAGACAGGTTGGGAGAGTGGTCCAGGAAATGGCTGATGGAATTTAACGTGAGCAAGTGCGAGGTCTTGCACTTTGGCAAAAAGAATAAAAGCATGGACTACTTTCTAAATGGTGAGAAACTTAATAAAGCCAAAGCACAAAGGGATCTGGGAGTGCTAGACGAGGACTCTCTAAAGGTAAACATGCAGGTTGAGTCTGTGATTAAGAAAGCGAATGCAATGTTGTCTCTTATCTCAAGAGGGTTGGAATATAAAAGCAGAGATGTACTACTAAGACTTTATAAAGCTCTGGTTAGGCCCCATTTGGAGTACTGTGTCCAGTTTTGGTCCCCACACCTCAGGAAGGACATACTGGCACTGGAACGTGTCCAGCGGAGATTCACACGGATGATCCCTGGAATGACAGGTCTAGCATATGAGGAACGGCTGAGGATACTGGGATTGTATTCGTTGGAGTTTAGAAGATTAAGGGGAAATCTAATAGAGACGTACAAAATAATACATGGCTTTGAAAAGGTGGATGCTAGAAAATTGTTTCTGTTAGGCGAGGAGACTAGGACCCGTGGACACAGCCTTAGAATTAGAGGGGGTCATTTCAGAACGGAAATGCGGAGACATTTCTTCAGCCAGAGAGTGGTGGGCCTGTGGAATTCATTGCCACGGAGTGCAGTGGAAGCCGGGACGCTAAATGTCTTCAAGGGCGAGATTGATAGGTTCTTGTTGTCTAGAGGAATTAAGGGCTACGGGGAGAACGCTGGCAAGTGGAGCTGAAATGCGCATCAGCCATGATTGAATGGCGGAGTGGACTCGATGGGCCGAATGGCCTTACTTCCACTCCTATGTCTTATGGTCTTATGGTCTTATCTTCCCCATGTTTCCATTGGTTTCCTCAGAGTGCTCCAGTTTCCTCCTACAGTCCAAAGATGTGCAGGTTAATTGGATTGGCTCTGCTAAATCACCCTCAGTGTCCAGGAATGTGTAGATTAGGTGGATTTGCCATTAAACATGGGAACTGCTGGAATAGGGAAGGGGGTGGGTCTGTGTGAGATGCTCTTCGGAGGCTCGGTGGGGTCTTGATATATCAACTGGCCTGCTTCTGCTTCCACACTATTGGGATTCTATGAAGTATGGACTGAAGTCTATGTGCATTCTTGGACTTCATTAAAAACTTTGAATAGAAAAACATGGAACTATTTAAAATTTAATCAGCTCATCACCATATCAGCGAAAACATTTGACAAGTTGTAGAACAAAATTTCAAGAAAACTTGATTTTAGATGCATAAAATTAAATCTACAAACACAATATTTATATCACACTAAAATCATTAAGTTGATTTGATGTGTCCCTACATATTGCATATAAAAATGTACTGGAAGGCATGTGGAAATAGGTTCAAAGGACTTTTAAGAATGAAACAGAACCAAAGAAAATGTCAGTAAGAACACATTGCTTGAAACATTAGTCAACCTTGTACTGTTTTGTTCCACTGAAAGAGCAAAAATAATATTAGTTTTTCAGTTTTCAGATTATGTAGTTTTCACCTAAAGCTACGTGCAACATGTTGCAGATTGCAGGATTTTCAAGCATATTATATGCAACAATAAATAAACCTGAATGAAGGGAGATCAAAGTTGAATTTATAGTCTCCAAAGATGACTGAAAGCCCACAACAATCAAACAATAGTTTCTTAACTTATATAGCTTAGGATGTAGCTCAATACAAAAATGTTCATTATTTGGTGTCTTAAGTACAACAGTATGCCAGAGATGTTTCACAGGACCATTAATAAATATGCACACAGAGACACATAAGGATATATTAGGACAGGTGTCACACAGGTAGGTAAAAAAAGTAACATAAAGGAGGAGAAAGAGGGAGAGAAACGTAGAATTTTCAGGAGAAAGTTCCAGGGTTTTGGGCCTTGGTTGCTGAAGACATATTCAGCATTGGTGGAGCAAATTAAAATTGGGTGCACAAGAGGCCAGAACTAGAAGAGCAATGGTCTCTATTGGTTGTATGCCTGGAAGAGTTAACAGAGATGAGTGTCACAAAAGGGGTCTGAGAACAAGAATGAAAATTTTTAAAATCAAATTGCTGTCAGGGAGCCAATATAGATCCACAAGCACAGTGGTGTTGGGGAAGTGAATACTTCTGAAAAATCAAATTATGGGATATGGACAACTGGATTGACATCTAATGCTAATCTTTAATTACCTTTGAGAAGATGCAAGTGAGTCCTTTTCTTAAATATGACTGAAATGGCCTAGCAAAATATTCAAGGGCACTAAAGATCAATCACATTGCGGTGGGCCTGGAGTCATCAACGGATCAGGTATGATTAGCCTCTGCAGGAACATTCGTGAACCTCATGGGTTTTTATGAAAATCTGTTATTTGAAAGGTTAGCATTAGTGACAGTTGTTTCTTTAGACCAGATTTACATAATTAATTGAATTTAGGTTCTGTAACTATTGCAGTGGGATCTGAATTCATATCTCTTGATTATGAACCCAGGCATCCAGATTACTCAATCAGTACTATTATCATATTCACTTGGTATTAGTGGAATATGGACAGCATATTTTTCCATCAGCATATATTTATGAAGCATGTAGATAGGAGGCCAGTATGAAAATTACTACAATAGTCAAGTCTAGATATGAGAAAGTCATAAATAAGGCTTTTCAGCCAAAACTTAGCCAAAGGTAGGTTGGAAAGAGCTCACATATTAGAGGTGGAATGAAGTACGTAGGTATGTAGTCAGAAGCACATCCCAGAATCAAACCTGATACTAAGATAATCTTTCTCAAACACGTGCTAAATCCACCAAATCAACTAAGCCTTGAAATGGACAGAGAGAGAGCAAACCTGAGTTTGGCAGATATAAGGACATATGTGAAAATTTGAAGTTGCAGCCTCAGCATTATTCTTAGTTGATACAATTCCATGGTGTAAAATAGCCAATCTCAGTCATTAGGTGGTTTGTTTTAAAAACAGAGCTGTAATAAAGATGTACGTTTTAGGGTATGACAAAGTGGGAACAGCTTTAATTAATAACAGATGGCAATTCTGGGACCTTGATTGTAGTTGTTGTACAAGGTGCTCAAAACAGAAACATATTCCATTTTTTTAGCCTTGATTGTAATCATCTTCATAAGCTGAAAACACTTATGAAAGAAAGATTATGTACTGACATCAACAAAGTACAATCATCAAACATTTTCACAGACAGCGAGAGCCTTATCTACAAGATGATAATAGGAAGACTACAATTATGGGGAGAGGTTCAAGGAGCATTCAGTATTTCAGTATTGAAGGGAAGGATGGAGCAAATTTAGTAGAGATTTTGAAACTTGCACAGAGTTTTGACAAAGTTAATTGGGAAAGATTATTTCCTCTGGTTGGGAAGTCTGTGACAAGGTGTTTTAAATTTAAAATTGGTACAAAAGGGCTTCAGTACAGTTTAAGTTCAATTTCTTTCCCTGACATGGATACAGGGAATCATGACACAACAGACCTTTGTATATTTTAGGATAGGTAATCATTTGAAGCAGAGCAAGACAAAAGCTATGGGGAAGAAGAGGGGTAGCAAGACTAGTTTTCATGAGTTGAACAAAAAAAACAAAACTAGCACGGAAGGATGGACCAAATATCTTCCCCTTGCCCTGCAAATGTTTATGGTTTGATAACGTCCTTTCTGGAAAAAGGTAACCTGTTACAATAAGCTATGACAGATGTAACTGTCCTTCTCAAGATTTCTTTTACGTTATCACTAACATGAAGCGTGATTCATTTTTTTTTTAAAACAACAATTCATCATCAAATCTAGGAAGTAGATTGAATGAATTAGTGAGTGTTATTATTACCATATATGCTCACTTAGTTCTTTGTTAATTACACTCTCTCCCTTACATTTCTTGTTAAGATTATCAGTATCAATAATTTAATTAAAACACTGCAACATTACGTAAACAGAAAGTATGTTCTGACATTCAATGGCATTACCATCACTGAATCCCCTGCTATCAACATCTTGGGATGTACCACTGAGCAAAAACTCAACTAGACTATCATGTAATATAGCGGCTAGAAGAACAGTCAGAGGTGAGGAATACTGCAATGAGTAACTTACTCTGCTTCCCCAAAGCCTGCCCACCATCTACAAGGCACAAGTCAGGAATGTGATGGGATACTCTTCAATTACCTGGATGAGTGCAGCTCCAAAAACCTCAAGCAGCTTGATGTCATCCAGCACAAAGCAGCCTATCTGATTAGCACCACATCCACAAATATTCCCTTTACAAGTGACACACAAGAGCAACAGTGTGTACCATCTGCAAGATGACTTGGAAATTGCTGTTCTTTCAGTGTCATCGAGTCAAAAACCTCAAATTCCCTATCAACCACACATGGACTGCAGTGGTTCAAGAAGGCTAACCACTACCTTCTTAAGGGTATGTACGGAAGGGCAATAAATGCTGGCCCAGCCAAAGAGGTCTACATCCCATAACTGGTTAAAAAAATAGTTTTCATTAACCAGAGAAAATCTTTGAAAAATTTGGTGAAAAAATATCATACTGGACTCAAAACACAAACTTTGTTTCTTGCTCTATAAGACC
The DNA here is from genome assembly GCF_047496795.1 of Chiloscyllium punctatum. Taxonomy (NCBI): domain Eukaryota; kingdom Metazoa; phylum Chordata; class Chondrichthyes; order Orectolobiformes; family Hemiscylliidae; genus Chiloscyllium; species Chiloscyllium punctatum. The sequence goes on from NC_092764.1 coordinate 42,540,828, forward strand.
ACTAAGAAATAGTAACTGGGATAGGCCATTTGGCTCCTTGAGCCTGCTTCACCATTCATTGGGATCACAGCTGATCCAACATTCCTATCATTCATTTTCCTGCTCTTTCCCCATAACTCTTAATTTCCCTACTGATCAAGAATTGGTCTCAGCCTTAAATGTACACAAAAACTCTGCACCACAGCTATCTGTGGCAAGGAGTTTCAAAGATGTTCAATCATCTGAGAGAAGAATTTTCTCCTCATCTCAGTCTCAAATTTGGCGTCCTTTTATTCTAAGGCAATGTCTTCTGGTCCTAGACTCTCAAGGGTCCAGGAATACTGAATATATGATGCCCAGATGGAGACTGATCCTCCTTGGCTGGAACATCTGCAGGCTTTTGCATCATGGGCAGGAGAGGAGGAGGATTTGAATACCTGTGGAGTGTCCTGACAGAAAACTTCAGGGGCTGTTGTATTTGGCTCCTCTTCTCTATGGATATCTGTTGGCACCATCCTGTTTCGTGAAAGGCAGAGTCAGCTGCCCCCATCTTACCACTTCATTGATGCCGAGCGTTGATGGTTACAGAAATAGAATGAAGGTTTGTATGCATATCTGACAGACACTAAGTGCGCTGGACTTGGCTCTCCATGAAGACAGCAAGATGCAGACATGCTGGATAATGTTGGAGGACTCCTTCATTCTTCAATGCAGTTTACCAACTGTCTTTGACAAACTTGCCTGCTGTTTCCATTCCTGGCTTTGCATTTTGTCAAGTTCATTTGTGGCCGAGACTGTGTCTTCTGCCTGGGCTATGTAGGTGCCTGGTCTTCAGCAGTCTTCTTAAGATTCAGAAACTTGAGCCATATCTTCTTCATCCACCTGTGCACGCATGTCAGTGATGTGCTCACCAGATTGTGTTCCACAATCTAATCTAGATAGAGAACCACTGAGGTGGAAGTCTCTGAGCCAGTGGAGGCTGAAAATGAACGCACTCTCTGAGGCTTCAGTGGCACCTGCCTTTGGAAGATGAAGTAGACCTAAGGGTCTCTAGTGCTGGTATCTCCGAGAAGAAGGTTTGTTGAGTGCCACTAATGCATACATAAGGCTGGAGAGGGAATTAGTTGTGTTTGGTGAACAAAAATGTGCGCAACAATTACATTGCACTTGTGTTAATGGTAAGGCAACACAGCACAACATAATGAAGATACCGACTTGGTGGCCCACTGAGGTCTCATCACCACCACGAATTGTTCTCCAGCCAGCTTGAGCATTTTCTCCTTATATGGTTAAAGGAGCCTCAAGTCTACCAACTCCTGTGTTCTGGAATTGCTACTGCTGGTCCTTCTAGTCTGGTGGTGTGACAACGTTTCCTTCTATGAGACAAAGGAAGGGACTGAATTTGATGTAAATGGATGGAAGAGCCATTAGTGGAGGTGCAGGGGTACGAGAGTTGGCAATGTAACACATGTACTTGCGTATGGAGTGTGTCGGGAGGTATGGGTTAGTAGTTTGGGAGGGTGAGTAGACATGATGCATGGAATAGAGTGAGCTGTTGCCCATGAGCCTTGGTGCGAGGTGTGTTCCATGGCAAAGTTACAGTGAGTGTTGGCCGTGCAAGTGCAAAGTAGAAGAGAGCAGGTTATTAGAACTACTCCCGTGGAGCACAAAAAAAATCACTTGCATACTTTCTGCACTGCTGTGCATTATGTTTTACTGAGGACATAGTATTGATCCAGACTGCTTAGGCAAAGTGCAAAAAAGACCACCTTTTTTCGAACCTTAAAATGATTTATACCAGCATGGTCTGAGAACACTCATAGCTCATGTTATGGCTTCAGAGATTTACTTCATGGGTTCCAGTGATTCTCCTCAGTGGCATTCACATAATATGAAAGGGCTTTGTAAGTCTGCAAAAAAGTAAAAGAACCTTTAATTCTTTGAGCCAAGTTATGAGTGGCTTCTTAATCCCATTAATTATGATTAAAAGTGCTTTTATATCATTGGGGCGTTGCTAACTTCTGAAATGCATGTTTAATGCAGCTGGTGGCAACACCAGAAATAAACCTTGCTCGGAATTACGATTAGGAAGAACAAAGGTTTGCTGGTTTTCCTGACAGTTGGCTTCAGTAAATCTGACAACTTTATTTAGAATGCTGCTTATTGGAAACTGGCACCACTAGCAGAAGAACCAATAAAGTAGGTAAAATATATTGGCAGGAAGAATAACCTGGTTCATTCAATCACACTATCTATTTATCAGGAATTAATTTTGTCAAGCTGATGACTATCTATTGATTAAAATGTTCTATACTGATTACTGAAGATGATCATAGACAATCAGTAATTTTCTGAATATTAATTAAAATGGTGTACTCAGGGAAAGATGATTGAGAATGAAAAACAGTATGAAGTAACAAAAGGTACAAATGGAGTAATGCAATATTTAAAAGATAAAAGGATATAGAAATGGGTTTTGAGGACAGTTATTACAATGTGAACATAAGAACTCTGATGTGAGCACTGTTCTTAAAATCAATAAATACTCATTCCTTTAATAGCACTAGTGCAACTGAAAGCCAATGCTACATTAAAGCAAGCAAAAAATCACTATCACTTAGAAGTAGCTTTGAATGTTGTAATTGGTTGAATTCATCAACACAGATCAATAGGACCTCTATAGTGGGTGTCCACTAACTAAACCAGACATGATGTCAATCATGAAGCTTTTTAAATAGTGGTTCAGCACAATGCAAATGATATTGTCTCTAAACCATGCCAAGAAGTCAGGTCTTACTACAATTTGAAACTACCAAATAATTTCTCCCCATGTTTCTTTGTAGTCTCTTGGATATTAGTTTGCAGCATCTGTTCTGAGTTGAAATTATCATTTGTCACCATTCTGAAATTACGTAAAAGTATCCAGATCATCAACATAAAATACAGCTTGATCAGCAAATCTTTAATGACTCTTCATTTGAAATCATGAAACCTCAGAACTGTACTTTCAAAGATCATAGATTCAAATCTAGGGATTTTCCGTCTATGGAGAGGTTGAATTCTTAGCAAATCTGTCATTGATATCAGTCACTGACCTCTTAATTGATTTGGGAACAGGCTTACTGGCTTTGGTGGGCATCGAAAGTTGGAGGCCTGGATGTAGCTCATCATATTACCGACTGAAAGGATTAATCTTTTTTCCTGTTGTTAATTATCTTTGAGGGATTAACGCTCACTGTCACAACTCCTTTCATTTTGTATATGGTTGTGGAAGCTACTATTGTCTTTTTTATTTTACATTTTTTTGATTATTTTCCCTCAACCTCCAAATTCTCCCTCCATAATTTTAGACATCCTTTGCTGGTTTGTAAAGTTGTCCCAATGTTTGGAAGCATTGTGCATCTTTTCATTCAATTTGATACTGTTCTGAACTTTCTCAGACAGCCAAAGACACCCTTCTTGTAGAATCTTTCTTTCTCTATGGAATAAATAATTTCCAGAGTTATTAGGTGTCATTTTAAATTTTTGCCATTGCTTTTTTAAAGCCTTGCCTTTTAGCTTATTTTTCTAGTCCATTGTAAATGCCTTTATTTAAATTTAAAACAATTGTTTCTAACTCAAATTTCTCAGTTTCGACCTGAATGGGAAATTCTACCATACTATAATAGGTCTTACATAGTGCACCCTTCACTATGAGGTAATTTGTTGATCCTGCCTCAGTCCATATGAACATGTTTAAAATTCACTGATTCTTGGTTGACTCCAGAATGTATTGTTCTGAAAAACTGAACCGAATACAATGTATGAGCTAATTTTACAGACTAGCCTTTCCGATATGATCTAATTTATACAATGATTAAAATCTTGAATGATCATGTAATGCTTCCAATAGAAATCCCTATTATTTCTTGTATTTTACTTTGTCCTATAGTTAACTACTGTCAAATGGCTTATAAACTCCCATAAATGACCGCTTCCTTTTGACATTTTTCAACTTCACCCAAGCGACTCTACATTTTGATTCTCCGAATCAAGATCATTTCTCACTCTATTACTGTTAGTCTATTGGCAGAGTTGCTCAATCTCCTTTCCCTAAGATGTAGGTGCAGAAGTAGCCATTCAGTCCATCAAGTCATTCAGTGAGATTTCTGCTGATCTGATCATCCTCAACTCCATTTTCCTGCCTTTTCTCCATAATACTTGATTCCTTATGGATAGATTTTCAATCTCAGCTTTGTATACACTTAGTCAATCAGCCTCTACGATAAAGAATTCTACAGATTCACTGCTCTCTGAGTGAAGAAATTCCTCCTCAGCTATGTCTTAACTGAGTGACCTCTTACTCTGACATTATGCCCTCTGGTCCTAGATCATGCCACAGAGGAAACAACTACCCTGCATTACTCTGTCAAACTGGCAGTGAATTTTGTTTGCTGCAAAAAGGTTACCTCTCATTCTTCTGAAAATGAGTACAGATTCAGCCTACTCAACCTCTTCTCGTAAGAAAATCCCTACATGTCCAGGATCAACCCAGCGAATCTTCTTTACGCTTCCTTCAGTACCAGTTTATTGCATAGTATCTGGGCACCAGAAATGACAACGATAAAAACAGCTATGTTAACCATGCAAAGTCATCCTTACTAACATCTGGAGCTCTTTCACAGACTAGTCAAGCAACAGCCTGACATGCTCATACTTCACAGACAATGACCCAGACACCGTCACCACCATCCCTGAATATGTCCTGTTCTATCGGCAGGTCAGACCTAGCAAAAGTGGCAACACAGTGGCATACAGTTTGGAGGGTCTGGGAGTCCTCAACATCAATTCTGGACCACATTAACTCTCATGACATCATGTTAAATATGGACAAGGTAACTTCCTGCTGATCACCATGTACTGTCCACCTTTAGCTGATGAATCTACTCGTCTATGTTGAGCAACACTTGGAGGAAGCACTGAGCATGGAAAGAATGCGTTCTGACTTGGAAATATATTGCTGTCCCTTCACTGTCGCTGGATCAAAATCTTGAAATCTTGGTCACATGAATGACAGCAGTTCAGGAAGTCAGCTTACCACCACTTTCTCAGAGGACAAGTCATAAATGCTGGCAACAATGCTTACATCCCACAAGACAATAAAAAAGATCTGTCACACCTCACTGGGGCAGCATGCTGGAAACACACCTCATCTATTGTGTCTGTTGCTCTCGATGTGGTCTCCTCTATATTGGGGAGATAGGACGCCAACTTGCAGAACATTTCAGAGAACATCCCTGGGACAAATACACGAAGCAGCTCCACCACCCTGTGGCTGAACGTTTTAACATTCCCTCCCAGTCTGCTAAGGACAGTCAAGGGCCTCCTCCACTGCCAAACTCTAGCCACCTGATGCCAAATCTTCTGCCTTGGAATTCTCAAACCACACAGGATCAGTTGGAATTCACTAGTTTCTTCATTCTCATCCCACCACCCCCCCCCACCTCCACCACTCCCCAACTTATTCCAGATCTAACCTTCCAACTTGGCACCACCTTCTTGAACTCTCCTACCTGTCCATCTTCCTTCCTACCTATCCGCTCCACCCTCCTCTCTGACCTATCACCTTCACCCCCCCACCTTCAGCGACCTATCACATTCCAGGCTACTTTCCTCCCAAGCCCCAGCCCCATCTCCCCTCCCATTTATCTCTCAGCCTCCTTGGGCCACCTCCTCGGGCAACCCCTCATTCCTGATGAAGAGTTTGTGCTTGAGACGTCAACTTGCCTGCTCTTTGGATGCTGCCTGAACAGCTATGCTTTTCCAGCACTACACTCTTCGACTCAGATCTCCAGCATCTGCAGTCTGCACTTTCTCTTGGAAACAAAGACCCTCTATTCCAGAGTTATCACAAAAATTAACATTATTTATCCAAGTATGCAAAGTCCCCAATGTGCCTGTCAGCTTGATCCAGGCTAGCAGGATACACTGAGGTAGTTTCTGTACTTAACAATAACTACTGTTTATTACAGTTATTGCATAGTTATTTACCTATATTTGAATCCATGATCCATAGACATATAGCCCAGCTAGTTAAACCTCTAACTCCTTCTAACAGCTCTACCCTGTACACACAGATGGACAGAGATAGACAACAAATTGGTTGAGTGTGGAGCAAAATAACATTGAGGAAACATTTCAGTGGTTCCAGTCCAAAGGCCTCATTTAGATGGTTCTTGAAAAATTACGAACAGCGGATCACTCTCACTGCAAATACTTCCTTCGACATCCCAGGATGCATAGCTTCAGGTTCAGGGGACTTATTGGCTTTTTGCCACTTTAGTTTCCTTGACTGTTTTTCCCTATTGATAGCTGTTGTATTAATTTCCTCTATTCCTTTTGCCCATTGATTATTTAATATTTCTGGAATGTTATTAGAATCTTGTGTACTGTGAAGATAGATGCAAAGTACTTATTCAAATCCTCTGCTGCCTTCTTTCATTTCCAGGCTCCCAATAACTATTTCCCAGCCTTATTCTCCAAGTTGCCTATGTTCACTTGGGTCTCTCTCTCCCTTTTTACATACTTAAATGAGCTTGCGCTGTCCATCTTAATTTTATTGGCGAGTTTACCCTCCAAGTTTATTTTCTCTCTCTTTTTAGCAATTATTCTGATCACCTTTTGTAGCTTTTCTTTTAAACTTCCCCGATCCTCTGGCTTACCCCTAATTTTTGCCCCACTGAAAGAGAACAGAAAACGTATAATCACTGGTTAATCATGATTACTTTATCCACTTCCTAGAATCCTTCTTTTTCACTGAGTTATATTATTGTTGAGTGAGGAACTATTTTCTTAAATGTCTGCCATTATTCCTCAATCACCTTTTCTGGCTATCTCCTTTCCCAATCTACTCCAGCTAACTTTGTCCTCATTCCTTTGTAATTATCCTTATTTAAATTCAGCACAGTTATTCCGAGCAAAGTTTCTTACCTTCAAACTGAATGTTAAATTCTACCATACATTTCTTAAGAATATTTTGCTCAGATCATTTTTTAAACCTTTTCATTACATATTAGATCCAAAGTAGCCTAACCTCTGGTTGGACCCACAACATGCTATTCAGGGAGACTGTCTCAAATTCCCTACATAAGTTCTTTCTCATGGCTTTCTCGGCCAATTTGACTTTCCCAACTAGCAAGAAGATTAAAGTCACTCATGATTAATGTACTACCCTATTCACATGTCCTCATTATCTCCCGATTTATCCCAAGTCTCACTGTATAGCTGCTGTTTGGGGATCTACATACTACTCCCACCATTGTCATCTATGAATTCTACATTGTCTGATCTGAGATCATTTCTTGTTAATATACTTGCTTTCTTTCTTAAAGCACTTTATCATCATATTTTGCTTTCTTCTTGGCCCTTCAAAAATGACAAATATCCTTGAAAGCCTCAAAAACTTTGCAAACATATATCTGAATGTCTACCATGTCATACTCTTATTTTTATTTGCACTTTCTGTTCATCCACCTCGTTATGAATTCATTATTCATTTCCATAAAGAACATTGAATTCTACCTTTTTATAATTTTTCCTACTCTGACCTATTTTGTCAACACACCCATATGTGTGTGGTTAATTTCTAATCATTTTACCTGCATTGTTAGCCAACACTCTTGTCTTAGCTTTTCTATTTTAACTTTTCAAAATTTCACGTGAATCCTCTTCCCCCTCCAAACTATTTTGTGTGAAGTCCTCACCACAAGCTTTAGTTGTTGGGTTGTTCAGGTGAAGGCTGTTCCAATGGTATAGCCTTATTTTTCTACATTGACCTTTGAGCCATGCATTCAAACTCCCTGATCTTATTTACCCTCATCCAAATGTGATGCAATACCTTTGTGATTCTGCATTTCAACTTAACTCTAGCTGCCCATATTCTCTCAGCAGAACCTCTTTCTTATTCATTTTGATGTCATTGATACCCATGTAGACAATAGAAACTGCATACTTCTCCTCTCACTCAAAGTTCCTCTCCGACCCTGATATATTTCTCTTACTTCTGACAAGGGGCAAGCAAAACAGCCTTCATGACTGATGTTCTCAACTGCAGAGGATAAATCTATCTCCTGAACCATACTGTTCCCTGCTACAAATATGCTGTTCTTTTGCTCGCTCAACTTGAATGATTCCCTGCACCATACGGTCATGAATCGGTCTGCATATCCTCTCTGTTTCTACTTTCAATCAAACTGGCTGCAAGAACCTTAAACCTGTCAAAAAATTATAATGGTAGAGTTTTTCCATTGCTATCTTTTGGATCCCCACACCTGCTTCTTTTTCATTCACCCGTCTCCAACCCTCCTCCATCGCCCTATCCTTGACCATGAACGAAATCATAAGTATCTAGCCTAAGGGATGTTACTGCCTTCTGGAACAAGATAACCAGTTAACTCCCCCACCATACCACCACCCCAATGCATGACAATATCTGAAGCTTGAACTCCAACTCTTCAACTTAGACCTGCCATTCCTAGAACTGCAGAGTATTACTGAAGATTTGGTTTCTACGGATCACAAATATCCACCAGTACTCTCACGCTACAGCTGCAACACATCGCCTGCCTAGCCATCTGGATTTTGTTTGTATTTAATTACTTAGACTTCAAGCTTAGGATATCATTGATTGATTACCAGCAGCTGCATTGTGACATTTATTTAGTTACAAAATGACTTAAATACTTATATCGCTTCAGTATCAATTTAACTTACTGTCTCAGCTTAGAGACAAGAACTAACTTTATTCCACTACATACTCACATGCCTACTTAATGCCTCTGGACTTTTGCCCTCAGGTCTCAAAGTTTCTCTTGCAGATCAGTCCCGTTTTTGGAAAATGCCAGAAATGTACTTCCTCCCTCAATTCACTGAATTCCTTCACTTACTAAATTCCTGGATTGAAGCATTTGGCCTAGTAGTGTGACTCTACTACAAGCCTATTAACGGCACTTTTGAAAGTCAAAACATGAACAAGGTTCTAGACACAAGAATAAAAATCCCATCATAAGCATGAGCAATCACAAGTAAAGTAAAAAAAAACTGCAAAATTGATAACAGGTCTGTCAGAATCTAAGGAAAAGAAATGTGAATGTGATGGGTGTAACTTTTGCTATAGAACTGGAAAGAAGGAAATTATAATGCTTTTTACTGAACTGAATAAAACAGCAATTCAAAATTCACTCCACGAAAGAATTTATCCATCTCCCCATTGCCAGATTTGCTAAAAGATTTGTCATGTGAATTTTAACAACTTTTGCTTCTGACAGTTGCATTTATGGAAAGACTATGTGGCATGGAATGAACCAAAGCAACCATGAGATTATAAATCAAAGCATTTCATTCCCCTCCCAAAACAAACACTCTATGATGGTGTCTTTCAAACACAGTAACTTGAATTGCCTACTGTCTAAGATCAAACACATTTTCTTACTGGCATCTTCCTCATCCTCATTTATGTATTCTATCAATTCTCATCCACGGTACAGAAGCTTGTTTATTTTTCCCACGTCTCTATTTCAGCCACTTCCAGCTACCTCCTAATTAACCCATTTAGTTATTTTTGTGGTATAAAAATAGCTTAAGATGTCACGGATGAAAAAGAAAACTGATCTAGTGGAAAGATCACATCCTTGAAGTGGTGTTCAGTTGCATGTAAGAGTACTTCAGGATAAAAATAAAAGCAGCATCTCTCAGAATTTCACATCAGCCAGAGGTTCCTGAACCTCCCTCAGGAACCAGCACCCCACAACCTAAGTTGACTTGTGGGAATGTCTGATATGACCTACCATCTGACATGAAGGGGCTTTTTGTACGGGCTGTAGTTGCAAAGCATCTACTTCAATTCCTACATCTGCCACATAGCTTTCACATGCTTTTTGTTTAAAACCATTGGACTGCGGGGGTCCCCAGTGGAGTCGTCCTACTTTTCATTGGGAATTGGTGGTGGAGTGCATTGCATGTAGCATCCCATGTAACTGCACATTGCTGAAGTTCGCTCAATCCCAGCCCAACTGTTTGTTTTGAGGCGCTGTCGAGTCTGTGGACAATGTATATAAATGCTGCAGTTAACTCTTTACTTATTTTAAAAATCTTTTGCTATTCTTTTGGTTGCACTTCAGCAGCCACACTCCTGATCTTTGGCCATCTGGTGCAGAGGGTTGTGGGTAAGTCAGAGGACCTCCTCATGGGTCTGCTCCCACATCTGGTCAGGTTGGCCGTTAACATGTGCATCAGGGGTCACAGCTACCAACTGTCTGCCCCTCGATTGCAACTATGTTTGTGTCTGGTGTACTTGCAGAGTGAGCACAAGGCATCCATCAATACTCTCAATCCCTTTAGAGACAGATGGACACCACATAAGGTAGGGTGTTTTATCTCTCTACCAAACTCTATTTTGATTTGATTTGATTTATTACTGTCACGTGTACTCAGGTACAGAGAAAAGTGTTGTCTTACATGCTTTACAGGCAAATCAACCTGTACAAACGCATAGGGTAACAGAACAGAGTGCAGTTTTCAATGTTACAGCTGCTAAGAAGGCGCAGAGAGAGATCAACATTAACATTAAAGAGGTCTGATAACAATTGGGAAGAAGCTGACCTTGAATCGGTTTGTACATGTATTCAAACTTTTATTTTTTTTTGCCTGACGGAAGAAGGTGGAAGAGATTATAACTGGAATGGGAGCGGTCTTTGATTAAACTGGCTGCTTTCCTGATGCAGTGAGAAGTACAGATCAAGTCAATAAATGGGAGGCTGGTTCGTGTGATGGACTGGACTGTGTTCACAACTCTCAGTAGTTTCTTTCAGTCTTGGGAAAAGCAGTTGCCATACCATGCTATGGTGCACCCAGACAGAATGCTTTCTATAGTACATCTATAAACATTTGTAAGAGTTCATATAAAGTTGATTTGGTGGTCTTAATGGGCTCTGCCTGTAAATTAATCAAATTGAAAAAAATAGATGATTTGTTGTGGGCAGCATGGTGGCACAGTGGTTAGCACCGTTGCCTCACTGCGCCAGAGACCCGGGTTCAATTCCCGCCTCAGGCATCTGACTGTGTGGAGTTTGCACATTCTCCCTGTGTCTGCATGGGTTCTCCAGTTTCCTCCCACAGTCCAAAGATGAGCAGGTCAGGTGAATTGGCCATGTTAAATTGCCCGTAGTGTTAGGTAAGGGGTAAATGTAGGGGAATGGGTGGGTTGTGCTTCGCGGGTTGGTGTGGACTTGTTGGGCCGAAGGGCCTGTTTCCACACTGTAATGTAATCTAAAAATTTATTGGTGGAAGTTAATAGATGAAAAAATACAATAGGTGATTTGGTGTTGGGAAAATAAAACCATTCAGCTGCATTTAAGAGCACTTCCGAATATAATTTTAAAAAAAATCTTTGATTTAATGGTGGTGGTTAAATATGAAAATTGTTACAGGTGATTTTGTGGTACGATAGGTTGCTCAGTTGTATGTGGCAGCACTTCCAAGTATTAAAAAAAATCTCTGAAGGGGCCTGTTGTGGTGCAGTAAGGCCCGGGTTGAAGTGCTATCTGTTCTAGAAATGTGTCAGAATGCCCCCAAACAGATGGATTTAAAGCTTTTAAAATGTGTTTGGTGTTCAGACCACTGCTTGAGGCAGAACAATGCTGCCACAAATCAGTTGCAATGGCATACTTAAATGAAATGATAAATGTTTAGATAATGTAGATTAATAAAAGCAAATGTTTGCCAAAATTAAAAAAAACATTTTTGAAGGGCTCTTGAGGTGCAGTGGTAGTACCCTACCTTTGTGCTAGAATGCCTGGGTTCACGTTCCACCTGCTTGAGAGGTAGGTCATAACATCTCTGAACTGATTGATTAGAAAACATTTCAGTTGGCAAAGTGTCTTAAAAGCAGGTGCTGCAGACAAGGGAGACCAGTTTAAGATGATGTTTTGCAGTTAAAAATGCAGCCAGGTATTGCTTTGTCACTTCAGGATGAGGTTGGAATAGGTAGCTTTCAAACTCTGCTCTTACGTACTTCAGAAAATGAGATCCATGAACTAGACATAACTGATTCTTTATCTCTTGTATTGAAAGGAATGGAGATGAAAACTATACTGGAAGAATGGCTAAGTGCAATGGTCTTTATGTTGATGAGGACATGAATGGGCTGATTATAAATTAGCATCCAGACTCACTAAATAAAAGCTGGATAGAAAATGAGTCTTGATTGGGATTAGGGGAAAATTTGAATGTCAACAACTTATGCTTTTTTGAAAGAACAATAAACTATTTCATAAAATTTCCCAGCAAAACCAGACAACTGAGAACATGGCAACAGCGGAAAATAAATTCAAGTAACAAGCAGGAGAGGAGTTTGAAGAGAAGTTGATGAGGATTCCAGTAGTATAGTTATTGGATTCCTTTGTTTAAACTTTCCACAAATGCTAGTAAATTAGTATTGCTTTAGTTACTGAAACTAACATCAGTTTCCTACTGTTTTTGAATTAGATTATTAAAGTAATCTTCTAATTGTCGAAGTATTGCATGATTTTAATAAATAAAAAAAGTACGCAACAGTCTACTTACCAATGACTTTTACAAAATAAGCATCAGCATCAAAGTTATTTCGCAAAGCATGGATGGTGAATTCTGAATTTTCCTTATTTTTGTTTAATACCAGCAAGTCCAAGATACCCTGTCATAACAAACATTTGACACATGAAAAATAATGTTATAGTGTATAATCGTATAAACTTTCATGAAAATGAATATATAGCACTTTTTAACATTAAAAAATGCCATTCAAAAATCCTGTCCAGTAAAGAAGCTGATATGTGCACAAAATCATACACTATGTACAGGAGGAGACCATCCAGCCTGTCACGTCTATGCCAGTTTTCTGGAAGAGAAATTTGACAAGTCCAACTTCCCTTTCCTTTCTCTGCAGAAACGCAAATTTTTTCTCCCAATTCAAATGATTATCCATGTCTGTTCTGAAGACCCCACTTGAATCTGCTTCCATTACATTCACAGGCATAGCATTCCAAAGCCTAACCATTTGCTGAATAAAAAATATTCCTCATGTCACCAATGCTTCTTTTGTAAATTACCCTAATCAGTTACCACTGACTACTGAACCTTCCATAAATGGGGACAGTTTGTATCTCTGTACTCAATCAAAACCCCTCATGACTTCTGAAAAGAAATTTCCTCTCAATCATCTCTTCTACAAGATTAGCCCCAGCTTCTCCAGTTTAATTAGTAATCCATGAGGTTCCTTATCATTGGAACCATTAAACTCCAAAGCTGAGCATGATAATTAAGAAGCTACTTAGAACATACTTGGAAATTGAATTTCATCTACTCAGTCTGAGCCCAATGTAGAGAAACATAAGGTGCTTTTCATAGGAACAAAGGTTTTAATATTAAAATTAGTATTATAGAATTTGAAAGAAAAATTAAGGCAATCTTTCTCCTTTATAAATCATTGGCGTCACTATATTTAGAATACTGTGCATAGTTCTGATTGTCAATGTACAACAAGATATTGCAGTTATTAAAATGATACAGAAGACAACAAGCAGAATGAGTGAGGTGATGGAGGGATTGAATTATCAGCAATTCTATAAATTGGGGATGTTCTCACCAGAATAGAGGTTGAAAAATGATACGATTGCTGTTTTTAGGAATCTATTGTGATGAGAAAAATGCAGACCGTGATAAGCTATTTCAACTTGCCCAGAAAAATGCCTGAGGGGGACAAGTTCAAAACTAATCTGTGAAATATTATTTCAGTCAATAAGTGGTCAAACTGTAGAGCAGACTCAATTCGCGTGGCAATGGAAACAAACTATGTTGCTTTACTCAAATGCAAATTGGGCAATTCCTTTAAGCAAACATTTTGGGATCTCCTATGTATATTTTGAAACATGACAGGTGGCAATTGGCAAGCAAGGTATGCTTGAATGAAAACAGCTGACTTTTGGTCTATGGTTTCCAAAGCTCTTTCGCGCTGATGTTTTCTCCATCTCACGTCTGTATCTATTGTAGACTAATTGATAGGGAAGGGTAAAAAAACAAGCAGAATTTGGGTGATTAGTAAGCAAGTTGATTAATAGGACATGTGAACTGGCATGTGGCGATTAGTATGAAAGACAAATTAGACAGACCTTTTTTTCTGTCTCAAGTCCGAGGCCCAGGATATACTGTCACAATTCAAAACTTTGTTGATCAAAGCTGCACTAATTTAAACAATTTAAAGCATAATTATATTTAAATTTAGATATATTTCAAGAAATAAGAGAAATCATTCCTTGCAATGTGACTAACTAAAAACAATTTTCATGTTGGTGTAGCATTCTGTTATTCAACAAAGTTAAAAATCACACAACACCGGGTTATAGTCCAACAGGTTTAATTGGAAGCGCACTAGCTTTCGGAGCGACATTCCTTCATCAGGTGTTAGTGGAGGGCTCGATCGTAACACAGAATTTATAGCAAAAATTTGCAGTGTGATTGAACTGAAATTATACATTGAAAAATTGATTGTTAAGCCTTTCATCTGTTAGTTTCACTTCTTTCATGTGTAAATCACAAAACCCTTTTTTTAAAAAAAGTTGCATTCTCGGGTTAGCTGTTAACAATGGTGATAGCTAGACAATATGTTGAAGGTGTTAGCCCCCCGTGTTCTCTGTCTATGACCTGGTGTTTAGATTGATTCTAATCTAAAAAGTGAGATAACAGAGTTTTACATAAATTCATGCAGTTTTTGAACTCAGAGTTCTACATGAATGTATGCAGTTTTTGAGCAAATTATAATGTAACTCTGCAAGTACAAATTCACCCCACAAAATATATGTGTGCACCTTATGAAGGAACGGTGTTCTGAAAGCTAGTGCTTCCAATTAAACCTGTTGGACTATAACCTGGTGTTATGTAATTTTTAAACGTTGTACACCCCAGTTCAACACCGGCACCTCCAAATCATGACTGTTATTCAACAACAACAGCTTGTATACATACGGCTTTTAGTGTTATAAAATGGCTAAAGTTACTTTACAGCATTGTTATCAACAAAAATGACAAAACCACATAAGCAGGTTTGAGGACAGCTGTCTAACTGAAAAAGTAGGTTTTAAACAGCATCTTAAAATGTTTGAAAAGTCTGAGGTTGAAACTTTTTATAGCAAGAAACTTATGAAGCAGAATTAAATAATCAGATGGTTTAGTCAGATCCAAAGTAATATCTGAGTTATTAAGATTTCATTAATGAAGCAATGCTGATTTTCATACACATATTGCGAGGTTATGTCAATAACTAGATAGCTGAAACAGCCTAATATAAATTAAAGGCTGGGCAAGTAGTCCGGTAGTTCAAAGGCTTGTTCCATGAATACCTTATTATGGGTTGAATAGTGACAGTTCTTGGACTTCAACACCTAATAATGTATTTTAGGGACAAGTTAATGCAAAAAAAATCAAGTTAGCTCTGAGGCAAAAGTGAGGACTGCAGATGCTGGAGATTAAAGTAGAGTGTGGTGCTGGAAAAGCATAGATCAGGCAGCATCTGAAGACCAGGAAAAGCCCTTCATTAGGAATTAATCAGGATTCCTGATGAAGGGCTTTTGCCCAAAACGTCAATTTTCTGCTCCTTGGATACTGCTTGACCTGCTGTGCTTTTCCAGCACCACATTTGAGTTAGTTCTTAGCCAGTATATAAGGCAATCTGGTCAAGCATTGTTAAAATGAAATGTCCTCGCATCACCAAATAGGTTGGAAAGACAATGAGACCAAAGATTCTGGAGGAAAACAAATTGCATGCACAAGGATACATTTTGTAGTGATTGATCTCAATTATAGTGATCTCACTGTTATCGCTGTGGTTTGTGTGTTATTTGTTCAGTTTTAACATTAGGACTCTTTACCAGCAGAAACCTTCTTGTTTAGTTCTGCTGAGCAACAAATACTCACCATTTCTAATGATATTTTACTCTACTTTGAGGATTCTGTCATCCTTTTTACCACCTTCTTCCTAGGTAGTAATAATTCATCAAGTTTCAGAGGAATGCTCTCACTCAAAGATAAGAATTGTTGTTGCTGTTACTCATCGTTTACAGATACCTAAGATTTGCAGTGTGACATTTTTAAGGTGATGCAACAAATAAGAAAAAGCTTTATATCTGAAAGGGCAACTGTCTTGTGTATTCCTGACATGCTATCTCCAGTATTTTTATTTTTAAATAATGTTTTTACATTTCAAAAAAAATTCTCATTGAATAAATTACATTTTGAAGAATCTCTTCTTCTCTGTCTCCCTTTCTTTTTCACATTAGCTAACTAATATTTTATGAATATGAAAGTGTGCACAATCAGGTTAGCCCACTACACTAACATTATTACAGCCAAGCCAATGGTGCTACATGGCTCCTGATGAAGGGCTTATGCCTGAAACATCGATTCTCCTGCTCCTCGGATGCTGCCTGACCAGCTGTGCTTTTCCAGCACCACAGTCTTGACCCTGATCTCCAGCATCTGCAGTCCTCACTTTTGCCCAATAGTGCTACAGTCAGTCCCAGATAACTGACCGAATAACATAGGGAGTTATCCCCTTTTCCATAAAAGATCAAGCAGAGGAGAGCCGGTGGGCCCACCCTGGGAAAATCAGAGTACAAACATGAATTGAGATTAAGGGCAGAGTTTTACAGTCCTCCACTGGCAGGTTTCCAAGGTGGGGGTGGACTGTCACATTTTCTGAATGAATTTCCTGTTGACAGCTCATTCACCCCAACTGCAATTTTATGGGAGATGGCAGGTACAAGGCCAGCCCTCCTGTCCTTCTCACAATGGGCATTCTGTAACTATTTCACCCCCATTTTCAATATGGCCTCAATTTTGAGGTTGGCAGGAGGATATTAGTGCAAGAGTTTAGACAAGGGAAAAAAAGGGATGCCTGACAAGTCATGCTATTTGGACCTCAAGAAGGAACGGACACCCTGCTTCAAATGACTCCTTTCCGTTAGGCACATCTCCACATGCTCTAGTACTCTGTGGATTGCTCCTCTCAACCCTAGCCCCTCTCTCCATCAAGACCCTATCCCTCTCTCCCCACTTCCCTAGGCCTCATCCCACCATCCTCCTCTAACAATATCTCTACTTATCTAGTACTAGAATCTAGGGGTTGGAATCGGAGGACTGATTACAGTCCTAATCCTGGCCTCTGCTGCTACTGGCATGCAGCAACTACAACTGCCAGCTTTATTAAAACTATAAGTTACCCCACACTTTTACATGTCTCGAACGCCGTTCAGCGACCATTGTTCTAATTTTAGGTATTTGTTCGCGACAGGCTAGTTTAAAAATACGATGAACAGTGGATAATTTAAGGCAGTATGGGCAAAAAAATTGAATCTCCTCAGTTTTCTCCTCCAAACACCTTTTCTTCAATGTCACCATCATTTTCATCTTCTAGAATAGCGTTGCATCATACTCTGCAAACAATTTCAAAGCAGACAAAGTACATTGATGCTAAAACTATCAATGGTCATCATTCAGATCCAAAAATCTGCATTGTATGGCAAGGGTCACCAGTCAATAATTATAATTAATTTATCCTCTTCCTAGCCTTATATTGTTAATTCACTATCCTAGGTGAGGTCTGTACAGACCAGGAATTGATTCTGAATGTGGAGGAATGCCTCATCTGCAGGAATCATTATTCTACGAGGTAGTTGCCACAACCATACATGAGTAAAGTTCCCAATACTAGCAGTTATAAAAGATTGACATTGATAGTCAAATAAATAATGTGGAAAAGATAATTAGCAACACTATTCTGAACTTACATCTTCATAAATGTCAAAGAAGGTTGCAACAACAGCATTTTTAATTCCATTTAAATCGGACAGCTCCCAAAGAACCTTGAACATTCGACCGACAGGCTTGCAGCTTGCATCATTGCATGGAACATTTTCCAGTAGAAAAGCTTGCGTGTTGCTGCAAGAGAAGAAAGTTTTAAACAAAATTGCCTAAAGATTACAAATTGTAAATTGATCATTGAGAGCAGAAACATTGGTAATTTGACTCCTGGAGATTGCCAAAAAAACAGCAATATTGGATTGGCCACCTGCCATGCATTGGTCAGTATACTTTTATCTGTTCTATATTGTTACCAATAATTAAAATGACACCTGGGGGTAAATCGCAAATTGTATTTGAGCACTTTATATTAGTACCTTTACCATTTGAATAACAATGGTATTCAAAGTAACTCCCTCTACTTTGCAACTAGTTACTGGAAAAGAATGGCATTTTCTCCATTTACATAGAAAACATGCGATACTCTATACTAGTAACATTATGAGCTTTGCTGAATAGGAGGTAGTTTTTTTTGTGTAATGGGCCAATGCCTACTGGGGCCCAGTTTTAGAATGCTTAAACCATTTCACATACCACTTGAGCAAAAGGAAAATCCCTCACTTCATTAAACTGGACTGGATTTGAATTCACTTCCCAGAAGTAAAAGGTTAAAGGTTTAATATATAATGTATTATATGACTTATACGTAGAAACAAAAATAAAAGTTCGTGCAAGTGTATTATTTCTGTAGGCAAGTTTAAAATAATCTGTTCATTATGTGTCGAGGACTGTAAAACAAACTGTTTAGGGGTGGTTGTGAAGCTTGATGGATGAGAAATGTATTTCAAACAAGAGAATTTCTATCTAGGCTGCTATTAGTGCTGCTGAAACGGAAATCCATATGATTTAGCAGGAGGTGAAAGCAGCACTCTTGCAAATGTTTTCAGATAGTGTGGTTGCAACATTGCCAGTCTATCATGTTTTCAGTCTCAACGTTTTCTTTTACATCCCGAAAAAAATCAGTAATATCTTCTAAGAAAGAAAACATTCCACAAAGCGAGATTGAAAGCTTCCATGTTATTTTAAAACCATTTTTTTTTAAACAACCGACTACACTTTTTTCAGACAGATAACAACCCATCTGTTCTTAATCACTGAAGCTTTTAAAATGCAAATACATTCCCCCAGTGAAGGATTACAGCTTACTACTTCCTTTCAGCTAACCCATTTATCTAAGTAGAAATATCTCAAAATCTGTAATTTCCTGAAAATCTAAGTTGACACTTAACAGCCCTTCTGACCTTTCATTTATTTCTTGTCAGGAGCTATCATTTTACATCAGATGAAGCTGAACAAAAAAAACTCTTCACAGATGAGCAGATCGTGAGGAGGTGGTCCAAATCTTTTAATTGCTTCTAAAACACATTTTGGAGGAACTAACTATAATCACACACCATCTGGCTTTTTCAATTCTGTCATGACAACTCGGAGGTACAGGATGATGTCACACAGTATGCCTAATAATTAAAATGTTTGGCCTATAATTACAAACATTGTTATTAACCCTCCATAGACTCTTGATGCCCACACAGTAAGTTAAGAACTTGTACTACATGCAACATTCCATGCTGCAAAATTTCAATATCTAATATTGTTAAGAGAATATAAAGTGGACTCCAAATTAAAGGTTAAACGAAGTAAGTGAAATTTACTACTAGGCCTCCATGAAAGCAACATTTACATTAAGACCATGACAAGTTCTGAACTGAAAAAGCAAAGGGAGGCTTAATTTCAGATTTTAACAGCTACATTTGCAGCATAAAGTAACAAAAAAAAGTAAGGTTATAATGACAGTGAGATATTTCCCTCCAAATTTAGAAGGGAATGTGGAGGTGGAATGATACTCAACATAATAGAGACTCTACATAATAGAGACAACAAAATTGGTTCCGATTTTACTTTTTATGCTTCATAGTTACTTTGTATATCCAATCGATTAATTTTTAACTGATTCGATTAAATTTAATTTATTGTCACATGTATCAAGATTAGCGAAAAGCATTGTTTTGTGTGCTAACCAGACAAATCATAATTTAAGTACATCAGGATAACAGAACAGAACAAAGAACAATACAGCACAGGAACAGGCCCATTGGCCCTCCAAGTCTGTGCTGATACATTTTGCCCTTCCATACTAAAACTGTCTTCACTGAGAGTCTGTATTTCCAGCATCTGCAGTCCTCACTTTTGCCTGGTTGATCTTTTCCTTTATTCCCTTCCTATTCATGGTTGCTGCTATCGTGTCTGCTTCCACCATCTCCACTGGCAGCGCATTCCAGGCACTCACCATCCTTTGCTTGAAACTCCTGGCACATCTCTTTTAAACTTTCCCCTAATGCCTCGCACCTTGAACCTGTGTTCCCTAGTAATTGACCCCTCCACCCTAAGAAAAAGCCTTATACTTTCCACTCTAGCCATACCATTCGTAATCCTATAAAGTTCTATCAGGTTGCCTCTCGACCTCCTGCATAAACACTGAGAAAAACCCAGTCTATCCAATCTTTCTTCAGAATTAAAGCCCCCCCATACCAGGCAAAATCCTGGACAACCTTTTCCATACTGTTTCCAAAGCATCCATATCTGATAGTGTGGTGACCAGAACTGTACGTAATATTTCAAGTGTGGCCTAACTAAAGTTCTGTAAAGCTACAGCATAACTTGCCTATCCTTAGACTTAATGCCCCTTCCAATGAAAGCGAGCATGCCATAGGCCTTTTTTACTACCTTATTTACCTGTGCTGCCACTTTCAGTGTTTTGTGGGTTGTACACCCAGATCCCTCTGCATACCAATACTATTAAGGGTTCCGTCATTCACTGCATAACTACCACCTGTACTTGACCTTCCAAAATGCATCACCTCACATTTGTCCAGATTAAACGCCATCTGCCATCTTTCTGCCCATGCCTCCAACTGATCTATGTCCTGCTGAATCTTCTGATAATCCTCCTCATTATCCGCAACTCCACCAAACTTTGCATTGTCTGCAAAGTTACTAATTAGACCAGCCATGTTTTCCTCAAAATCATTTACATAGAACACAAACAGCAGAGGTCCCAGCACTGATACCTGTGGAACATCGCCAGTAACAACACTCCACTTGAAGACCATCCTTCCACCACTATCCTCTGTCTTCTATGCCTAAGCCAGTTCTGCATCCATCTTGCCAGCTCACCTTTGATACTATGTAACTTCATCTTTTGTACCAGTCTGCCACGAGGGACCTTGTCAAAGGCTTTACTGAAGTCCATGTAGAGATCATCAACTGCTTTTCCCTCATCAATTATCTTCATTTGGAAGAAAATGGGCTCATCAGTGAAAGGCAACTTTGTTTTTGTGCAGGGAAGGTCATATCTTACCAACTTAATAGAATTCTTTGAGGAAGTGAAAACTTGATTGATAAGGGAAGGGCTGTAGGTGTCAAAAACATGAACTTCAGTAAGGCTTTTGATAAGGGTCCCCATGGTAGGCTGAAGTGAAGTCGCATGGAGTCCAGGGTGTACTAGCTAGATGGATACAAAACTGGCTGGGCAGCAAGAGAATAATAGTGGAAGACAGTTTCTCAAAATGGAGAACTGTGACCAGTGGTGTTCCACAGGGATTCGTGTTGGGATTACTGTTGTTTGTGATATACATAAATAATCTGGAGGAAGGTGTAGGTGGACTGATTAGCAAGCTTACAGATGACACTAAGATTGATGGAGTAGCAAATAGTGAAGGAGACGGTCAGAGAATACAGCAGAATATAGACAAATTGGAGAACTGGGCAGAGAAATGGCAGATAGAGTCCAATGCAAGATGAAGCATTTTGGAAGATCCAATTCAACAATGAACCAAATGGTAAATGGAAAAGTCCTGCAGAAAATTGATGTCTGGGTGTTCAGGTCCATTGTACCCTGAAAGTGGCAACGCAGGTTGATAGAGTGGTCAAGAAGGCATGTGGCTTGCTTTCCTTCATCAGATGGGGCATTGAGTACAAGAGTTGGCAGGTGATGTTACAGCTGTATAAGACTTGGGTTTGGCCACATTTAGAATACTGCACAGTTCTGGTTGCCACATTATCAAAAGGATGTGGATGCTTTGGAGAGGGTACAGACGAGGTTCACCAGGATGTTGCCTGATATGGAGAATACTAGCTATGAGGAGAGGTTGAGTAGATTAGCATTATTTTCACTAGAAAGATGGGGATTGAGGGGGGAATTCACTGAGGTTACAAAATCATGAGGGGTATAGACAGGGTGGATAGCAAGAAGCTGCCCCTCCCCCCTCTCGAGTCAGGGACTCAATTACTAATGGTCACGAGTTCAAAGCGAGAGGGGAAAAGTTTAAGGAAGATATGAGTGGAAAGTTCTTTACGCAGAGGATGGTGGGTGCCTGGAACACGTTGCCAGCAGAGGTGGTAGAGGCGGGCACGATAGCGTCATTTAAGATGTATCTAGATAGATACATGAATGGACAGGGAGCAGAGAGATACAGATCCTTGGAAAATAGGTGATAGGTTTAGATAGAGAACCTGGATTGGTGCAGACTTGGAGGGTCAAAGGGTCTGTTCCTGTGCTGTAACTTTCTTTGTTCATGGCATTCTCAAAAACTCAATCAATTGAGTGAGGCACAGCCTCCCCCATACAAAATATGCCATCATTAGTAAGTCCATTTGCTTCTAAACACAGAATATAGTGTTACAGCTAAAAGAGAAGGTCAGAGAAAGATAAACTCTTGTGTATGAGAGGTTTGTTCATAGGTCTGGATTAGTGGTGCTGGAAGAGCACAGCAGTTCAGGCAGCATCCAAGTAGCTTCGAA
The DNA here is from genome assembly GCF_047496795.1 of Chiloscyllium punctatum. Taxonomy (NCBI): domain Eukaryota; kingdom Metazoa; phylum Chordata; class Chondrichthyes; order Orectolobiformes; family Hemiscylliidae; genus Chiloscyllium; species Chiloscyllium punctatum. The sequence continues at coordinate 42,563,535 of NC_092764.1, forward strand.
ATCGACGTTTCGGGCAAAAGCCCTTCATCAGGAATAAAGGCAGTGAGCCTGAAGCGTGGAGAGATAAGCTAGAGGAGGGTGGGGGTGGGGAGAAAGTAGCATAGAGTCGAGTTTGTTTCAACCATGTCGTGAAACAAACTTGACTCTATGCTACTTTCTCTCCACCCTCACCCTCCTCTAGCTTATCTCTCCACGCTTCAGGCTCACTGCCTTTATTCCTGATGAAGGGCTTTTGCCCGAAACGTCGATTTCGAAGCTCCTTGGATGCTGCCTGAACTGCTGTGCTCTTCCAGCACCACTAATCCAGAATCTGATTCCAGCATCTGCAGTCATTGTTTTTACCTTGTTCATAGGTCTGATAGCAGTGGGGAAGCAGCTATTCTGAAATCTGTTGGTGTGTGCTTTCAAACTTTTGTACCTTCTGACCAATGGAAGAAAGTGGAAGAAAGAGATCTTTGACTACATTGCTGCTTTTGTGAGGCAGTGAGAACTATTAACAGAGTCAATGGAAGGAAGTTAAAAATCACAAAATACCAGGTTATAGTCCAACAGGTTTAATTGGAAGCACACTAGCTTTCGGAATGACACTCCTTCATCAGGTGTTAGTGGAGGGCTCAATCGTAACACAGAATTTATAGCAAAAATTTGCAGTGTGATTGAACTGAAATTATACATTGAAAAATTGATTGTCTGTTAAGCCTTTCATCTGTTAGAATACAGTGATAGTTTCACTTCTTTCATGTGTAAATCACAAAACCCTTTTTTTTAAAAAGTTGCATTCTCGGGTTAGCTGTTAACAATGGTGACAGCTAGACAATATGCTGAAGGTGTTAGCCCCCTGTATTCTCCATCTATGACCTGATGTTTAGGTTGATTCTAACCTAAAAAGTGAGATAACAGAGTTTTACATAAATTCATGCCGTTTCTGAGCTCGGAGTTCTACATGAACGTATGTAGTTTTTGAGCAAAGTGCAATGTAACTCTGCAAGTACAAATTCACCACACAAAATATATGTGTGCATGTGGGTCTTGATGGTTGTTTTGACGTGGATGGACCAGAATACCATTAGTGATATTTACTCCTGGGAACTTGAAGCTCTTGACCACCTCAACCTCAGGGCTGATACAGATAGGGGTATGTCCTCCACTCAGTTTCCTGAAATCAATGACCAGCTCCTTCATTTTGCTGACATTGAGGGTCAGATTGTTGTCTTTACACCATGCCACTAAAGAACTCTATTTATTTCTGTCTGTTGTTTGAGATCCAATCCACTATGGTGGCGAATTCAGTAAATTTGTAAATAGAATTAGAGTGGAACTTGGTCACACAGTGGTGAGTATGTACCGAGTATATAAACAGGCTGAGTATGTAACCTTGCAGGGTACTGGTATTGAAGATTATCACGGAGGATGTATTGTCATCTATCCTTAGTGATTGCGGTCTGCGAGTTAGGAATTCGAGGATCCAGTTGCAGAGGGGTGAGAAGGCTCCTAGGTCTTGGATTTTGGTGATTAATTCTATTGGAATTATGGTGTTGAGGCCAGAGCTAAAGTCAATAAATAGGAGTCTGACATAGGTGTTCTTGTTATTCAAATTTTCCAAGGATGAATGTAGGGCTAGGGAGATGGCATCTATAAACTGTGTGACGATAGGCAAATTGTAGTGGATCAAGGCAATCTTGAAAACTGGAGTTGGTGTATGTCATTATTAATCTCTTGAAGCACTTTAAAATGATGGATGTTTGAGCAATTGGGTAGTAGTCATTAAGACACATTGTCTGAATTTTCTTTAGCACTGGAATGATAGTGGTCTTCTTGAAGTAAGTGGAAGCCTCTCATTGGAGTAGTGAGACGTTAAAGATGTCTGCAAATGCTCCTGCCAGCTGGTCTGCATAGGATCTAAGTGCATGGCCAGGGACTCCGGGCCAGTCGCCTTCAGTGAATTCACCCTCAAGAAGGCCAATCTGACAGCTGCGGTGATGACTGTTGATACAGGTGCACCCGAGGCTATTGGGGCAGGTGATATCATTTTACTGACATTCTGTTCAAAATGAGCATCAGGGAGGGATGCATTGTTGCTCACAATTCTATTCGAATTTGCTTTGTAGTCCATCATATCATGTAAGCCTTGCCATAGTCAAAGCGTTTTCTTATGATTAGTCTGGGACTCTAGTTTAGTCTGGTAATATCTCTTGGCAGCCCTGATGGCTTTGCGAAGATCAATGTGTATCCTGTCCAGCTCCCTTTGACTTAGGCAAAGATTCTATGGATAACATAGCTGCGTGTAATGAAAAGTCTTATTTGTCATCTATTGGTAGCCCATAAGAACAAGGTAGAAAATTCAAGAGAAGCAGCTCCATTTCAAATCAATGTCAACATCGCTTGTTTTTAAAGACCTTGGGATTTTTTTTTCCACATTTGCAGATAAAATGCATACAATTTGTTGCTGTGCCAAAAATATCATACTGGATGCCATATTTGCAATGTGGATTTAGTGCTTTTGGGTGGAGCACAAGTCAAGCATTTTGGGGTCGTTATTTCAGAAGTAACAAACCGGCTTTGAAAGATTATCAGGGTTATATTTATGCAATTTACCTGCTGATTTATTCTTCATACAGATTGTTCCAACCTCATGGGTTCTTCCTGCTTCTGTGGTCTTTATCCCCTGTTCTTTAACCCATCCATCTAACTTATGGCTAAATTTAATCACCAATATGACTAGTGTGTAAGCCACAGCCTCACAACCCTGTCCGAAATCTCTTCTATATAACATTATGTCCATCATTCCAGACTTTTCATTGACTGGGAACTATATGTAACACTAAGACTCTAACTCTGTCACTTTAATTCTTTTCACTTCAAAATGTACTTTCTGACATTTAGATATATCTGCAACGTTGAAAATACTAATGCTAGTTGACCAACATTCCTGGACCTGAGCAAAACATGGGATCTAATGAATCTAAGAGATTCATGATTGACCCAGTTAAGTGCCTTTTGAGGACTGCTTATGTGTAGGAATTAACAGGTCTTTCCCCTCCACCCAATCCACCATGTAAATATCTCCCAACTATCAGAACCCAAAGCTCCTCCCCCATCTGACCCCACACTTGACAGCTTCTCATGACTTCCATGTGCCCCTGCAAGCTTTTCCCCACCTTCCCTGATCTTTTCTGATGCAGAACTCTCTCCATGCTTTTCAAACCTTGCTGACTTCGGAGTTTCAAATTGTTGGTAATTCAAGAATGGCATTGATGATATTCTACGAGATGGGAAAAGCAGCAATTACATAGCTTGCAACATACATTATAGCTACCATAAATGTTTGAAGCTTCGCAAAATTACTCCAAAAACAGCTGTTGACTTAGATAACAAGTATAAATTGTGGATGGCCACAATTTTGAAATAGTAAAATAAAAACATGGGCAATTCATGCTAAATTAATGTGGCATGGTTTATTGAATAAACTACACAAGAATATCTTAATATTATGTGCAGAGTAACAATGAATTGTTGTATAAATACACACACACACACACACAGACTATTTTAAAAACAAGTAAACAGCACAAAAAGCTCTCAACTATAATTGTGTGACTGGAGTTAGCAATACTATTTCAGAACCACTTCTGAATTCAATGTCAGCCAGACAATCAACACTTAGGTATCTCTTCATGGGTCTGAAATTGTAACTATTGTGTTATAATTGGCTACAGAAATTATTAACTGAAAGAAACACTGACATAACTGCAATTTCTTACAAGACATCATGATTGACTCAGGCCCTGGAATGGACCACAGACACCTCACAATCTGCAATCTTGTCTCTAGATCTTTATCCACCCCAACGCCACCCAGAAATCACATGACTCCCACAGTATTGAATCCCAGGTTATAGTCCAACAGGTTTAATTGGAAGCACATTAGCTTTCGAAGCACTGCTCCCTCATCAGGTGATAGTGACTATCACCGGATGAAGGAGCAGCGCTCCGAAAGCCAGCGTACTTCCAATTAAACCTGTTGGACTCTAATGTGGTGTTGTTTGATGTTTTAACCTTGTACACCCCAGTCCAACACTGGCATCTCTAAATCATCAGTATTGAACCCAAATGCCTTTGTCAATGTATGGTTTTGAAACAGGAGGCAGTTCAGGGGTCAGTGTTGCTTCATATATCTATTGAATCAACACCTCTATGTCTGGAGTACAAAGGAAAAGCTTCTGGCCTGCAAAAAAGCAGCTAACAATCTATATTTTCTTTCATCAAAATAGCAAAGCCGAAGTTGCAATTTGGCACAACATTCTCAGAAGACATTTGATGAGATTTTTAAAGAGAACAAATTGCTTATAACCCCTCAGCTGTTACCTGGCCAACTAACCACCCCACAAAGGAATTCCAGCTAACTGACACAAACTTTGAACTCCATCTTTAAAACCTCAGACATTGGTAACTTGGCATCCTTTATTCTTTTTTTTGCACCTAATTTGATATTATTTGAATAATCTCTTTACCTTTTTCAATCTTATCTCTCCATATATCTGTGTTGCGAGCATTTATCCTCCCCAGAAAAACTAAATGACTATTCCGCATCAGTATTTACTGCAGAAAAGAAATGGAAGCTAGACAACTTTGAGAAATACATAGTGCTATGTTGAAAAGTGTCCATTTTACAGAAGAATTGGTTCTGGAGATCTTAAAAGACATAAATGTAGTGAAGTCCCTGGGACACAATCAGGCGTTTCCCAAAACTGTGTGGGAAGCTAGAAAAAGATTGCTGGGCCCCTTGCTGAGGCATTTGTATCATCAATTGCCACAGGTGAGGTGCTGGAAGAATGGGTTTGATTAATGTGGCACCATTATTTAAGAAAGGCTGTAAAAAATCCTAGGGAACTATAGACTGGTGAGCCTCATGCCAGTGGTGGCTAAGTTGTTGGAAGGGTTTCTGAGAGACAGAATTTACATGGATTGAAAAGCTTGATTAGAGATAGTCAGCATGGCTTTGTGCATGCAAAATCATGTCTCACGAACTTGTTTGAGGTTTTTGAAGAGGTGACAGAGAAGATTGATGAAGGCAGAGCAGTAGACGTTATCTGTATGGACTTTAGCAAAGTGTTTGGCAAGGTGCTGCACATAAACTAGGTAGTAAGGTTAGATCATATGGTATTTGGGGAGCTAGCCAATTGTATGCAAAATTGGCTTGAAGGTAGGAGACAAAGGTTGGTGTGAGGTCAGTGACTAGTGGTGTGCTACTGGGTCCATTGCTTTTCGTCATTTATATAAATGATTTGGATGTGAATGTAGGAGGTATGATTAGTAAATTTGCAGAGGATTACAATAATAGGTGGTGAAATGGACAAGAAGGTTACCTCAGAGAACAACTCTGAGGACCTTGATCAGATGGGCCAATGGACTGATGAATGGCAGATAGAGTTTAATTTAGACAAATGCGAGGTGTTGCATTTTGGTTAGACAAACCAAGGCAGGGCTTGCAGAATTCATGGTAAGGCCCTGGGAACTGCTGCCAAACAAACAGACCTGGGGTGCAGGTGCATAATTCCTTGTAAGTGGAGTTGCAGGTAGACAGTATGGTGACAGTGGCATTTGTCATGCTTTCCAGTGAAGGTTGCCATGGTGCTGTTGTACAGGATATTGGTGAGGCTACTTTTGGAATACTGTATACAATTCTGGTTGTTTTTCTACAGGAAAGTTTCTGTTAAACTTGAGAGGGTGCAGAAAAGATTCACAAGGATGTTGCCAGGACTGGAGGTTTGAGATGTAGGGAAAGACTGAATAGGCTGAAGTTATTTTTCCCCCACAGCGTCAGAGACGAAGGGCTGATCTTATAGGGGTATATAAAACCATGAAGGGAATAAATAAGATGAATAGTTAGTGGGAGAACCCAAAACTACAGGTTTAAGGTGAGAGGGGAAAGATTTAAAAAAGGACTGGAGGGCTAACTTTTTCATGCAGAGAACCATATGTGCATGGAATTAGCTGTCATAGAAAGTGGTGGAGATGGGAACAATTACAACATTTAAAAAGCATCTGGATGGGTGAATGAATAGGAAAGGTTTACAGGGAAATGGGCCAAATGCTGGAAAATGGGACTAGATTAGATTGGAATGCCTGGTCAGCATGGCTAAGTTGGACTGAAGGATCTGTTTCTGCGCTAAATGACTCCAAGTGTGTGAATAAACCCTACCTTGTAAAAAAAAACTTGAACATAGTCTTGTTGAGTGTCTTGCAAAGACAGAGTGCACAGCAGGAGAGAAAGGAAGATATTTTTTTAAAAACTGCCATCTGTCCATGACATTAACCAAAATGTAAGTGTTTTGAAACTAGTCAAATTCATTGTTTTCAGCATTTGCTGCAAAGAGAGTTACTCAAAATTCATTTGGAGTCATTTTGGCATAATTGTGGTGATTCCATTTCTGGAATGCTCAGCTTCAAAATTCTGTCTCCAGAAATCATTTTTTTCTCTAATCATCACATTGGATGTTCCATATTTTTGAAGTGAACTGATGACAGTTTTGCACACTAACAGCATCCCATAATTTGATGTGGGACCAGACAAAACATCAAATGGAATAACAAGCATTTTTCCACACTCTGGGGAAGTTTTTTTCTCCATCACCTATTCAACTTTTCCATTTGACATAATCATGATCCTTGAATAATTTGTTGAGGTACACATCCATGGTGAACTGCAGACATCGCATAGTTTACATAAATGCAATGCGTGTATATTTTTTTGCAGGTGCCTGTTCATCCTATGTGAGATCTGAACATGTCCCACTCTAACAGGCTATATTTATGCAGGCCACTGGGCCACTATTTCACATACGAATGACCATAATTTAATTCCATCCTCATTCATCTGAACCTTTCATAAACACAAAAATTCCCTGCAAGGAACTTTATTTTCAGTATGCTGTTACTTACAAACGTATCGATAGGCTTTAATTTCATTCCATTGGCCAGACAAGCCATGAATTTTGTCCTCTCATATCCTCTGGTTGTCACTATGACAATTTTTGAATGCCTTTCCTCTTCACAGTTTGGTTCCTGGACATATCAAAATTCACTGACCTTTCATCCATATTACTGATGTAGAATAATGTTTTTACTGTTCTCTGATGAAAAATCAAGGAATCATGAATTTGGCAGAACTCTTTTGGTAGGTTACTAAACAATCTTGGTCCTCTGCCACAATGTTTTGTCTTACCAATATTCATAAATTCAAAGCTTGGGAGAAGATTTGTAGCTCGGGTGCTCGTTGTTGTGGTTCTGTTTGCCGAGCTGGGAATTTGCCTTGCAAACGTTTCGTCCCCTGTCTAGGTGACATCCTCAGTGCTCAGGAGCCTCCTGTGAAGCGCTTCTGTGCTGTTTCCTCCAGCATTTATAGTGGCCTGTCTCTGCCGCTTCTGGTTGTCAGTTCCAGCTGTCTGCTGTAGTGGCCGGTATATTGGGTCCAGGTCAATGTGTTTGTTGATAGAATCTGTGGATGAGTGTCAGAGGAGCAGAGACAGGCCACTATAAATGCCGGAGGAAACATCACAGAAGCGCTTCACAGGAGGCTCCCAAGCACTGAGGATGTCACCTAGACAGGGGACAAAACGTTTGCAAGACAAATTCCCAGCTCGGCGAACAGAACCACAACAATATTCATAAATACCCATATTTATAAATAGTATAACCTTCAAAGTTAAAAAATACAGAAACCATTTGCAAAGTAGATATCTTGCAGGAAATAAATTGTACCTGACCTTGGTGGCCTTGACATTATAGAGTTCTTTGCCAAAGCACTGACCAGCGTTAGCAAGGAAAGTTAGTTTTCTGTATCTGGAGTTTCAACAGGCATTTGACAAAGTTTGACTTGACAAACTGTTAAAACACATTGTGCATTGTGGACAGCAGACTCAATGGGCTGAATGGCTTCACCTGTCATAATTTCTCTTGGTTTGGTAATCAAAGGACGCATACTTACGATAACTGGCAGCAAAATATGAAGTGATATCAGGAAGTATTTTTATGCAACGATGTGAATGGATTGCACTGGTTGAAAATATGTGGGTACCAGGTTCAAAAACAATATGTAGAGATAATTGGATAAATAGTTGAAGGGTAAAAAGTTACAGGTTATGGGGAAATAGCATAACCTTTTCAAAGAGCAATGGGCCAATAGGCCAGCCACCTTTTATGATGATACAGAAGAAATAGGAGCTGAAGTAGACTGTACCAGCCATCAAATCTGCTCTGCCATGTAATATGATCGGAGCTGATTTTTGGCTTTAACTCTAATTCCCATCTGTTCCCACTTCCCTTTGATTCCATGAGAAATAGATTTTTAGTCCATCTCAGCCTTAAACATATTCAATAATGGAGCATACACCATCCTTTGCGATATAGAAATCCAGAGTCACAAGTCTTTTTCCTCACATTAAAATAAATTGGCCATTCATCCTGTGGCTGTATCCCTAGATTCTCCAACAAAAGGACATAGCCTGGAAGTATCCACACAGCCACGCCCCTTCAGGTCCTTACATGGGTTTCAGCAATATCGCTTCTTATTCTTCTGCTCTCTCAAGTATAGGACCATTTTCCACAGCCTTTCATCATAGAACAACCCATTTACCTCATGAATTAATTTAATGAAGCTTTGCTGAATCACCTCAGATGCAAGTATGACCTTTCCTAGATATGGAGAGCAAAAATGCACTCAGTTCTCTAGGGTAAAGTCTCAACTTAGCCCTGTATAATAGCACAAAGATTTCCTTATTCTCCTACTGCAATGCGCTAGCAACTAAGGCTAACATGACATTTGTCTTACTAATGGCTTGCTGCAACAATGTGTTAACTTTGTCTTCACAGGCAAACACATCTAGGTCTCTTGAACATCAGCAAAGCATCAGTATTGTATCAAAGTAAATAACCTCAATACCTCAATTTATACTTCATCTGCAAATTTGTTATTCACCAACCAATCTGTCTACATTTTTTGCAGGCTTTTTGTGTCCTCCTTGCAGCTTGCATCTCCAGCTAGCTTTCTATCATCAACAAACCTGGACAAGAAAACGATCATTAAGAGATAAGTAACTAAATCTCCAATACTGATTCAGTCACTGTTCCAATAATCTCAGTCAGTTAACTAGAAAATGCTGGATTAGTGGTGCTGGAAGAGCACAGCAGTTCAGACAGCATCCAACGAGCAGCGAAATTGACGTTTCGGGCAAAAGCCCTTCATCAGGAATAAAGGCAGTGAGCCTGAAGCGTGGAGAGATAAACTAGAGGAGGGTGGGGGTGGGGAGAGAGTAGCTCAGAGTACACCGGGTGAGTGGGGGAGGAGATGAAGGTGATAGGTGAAGGAGGAGAGGGTGGAGTGGATAGGTGGAAAAGGAGATAGGCAGGGAGGACAAGTCCGGACAAGTCAAGGAGACAGTGCTGAGCTGGAAGTTTGAAACTAGGATGAGGTGGGGGAAGAGGAAATGAGGAAGAAGAGCTTCAGAGCAGAGGAAATGACCTGGGAGTTGCAGTGGGAGAGGGACTCCCTGAGATTGCCCAAAACGTCGATTTCGTTGCTCGTTGGATGCTACCTGAACTGCTGTGCTCTTCCAGCACCACTAACCCAGTATTTGGTTTTCAGCATCTGCAGTCATGGTTTTTACCTTGTTGATTTTAACCCTACTGCGAATCCTCTTGCAAGGATGCCTGCCTTGAAGAAGTTTTCCTCCTCTCTCTACAAGAATCTCAGGGAGTCCCTCTCCCACTGCAACTCCCAGGTCATTTCCTCTGCTCTGAAGCTCTTCTTCCTCATTTCCCCTTCCCCCACCTCATCCTAGTTTCAAACTTCCAGCTCAGCATTGTCTCCTTGACTTGTCCGGACTTGTCCAACCTGCCTATCTCCTTTTCCACCTATCCACTTCACCCTCTCCTCCTTGACCTATCACTTTCATCCCCTCCCCCACTCACCCATTGTACTCTGTGCTACTTTCTCCCCACCCTCACCCTCCTCTAGCTTATCTCTCCACGCTTCAGGCTCACTGCCTTTATTCCTGATGAAGGGCTTTTGCCCGAAACGTTGATTTCGCTGCTCGTTGAATGCTGCCTGAACTGCTGTGGTCTTCCAGCACCACTAATCCAGTATTTGGTTTTCAGCATCTGCAGTCATTGTTTTTACCTAACTAGAAAATGCCCCATTTATCCCTACTGTTTGCTTAATATTCATTAACCATTGCTCTATCCATGCTAATATATTACCCTCAAATTCAAGAGTTCTAATCGTTTGTGTGGTATTTTAGTGACTACCTTTTAAGCATAATACATTTGCTGGCAACCTTTAATCTATCTTATTAATTATTTCCTCAAAAACTCTAATACATGTGTCAAATAAAATTTTCCTTTCGTAAAACTATGTAAACTTTGATCCTATGATTGTCTTTGTTGAGATTCCCAAAATGGTAGATTGCAGCATTTTCCCCAATGATTAAACGTCAAGAGATGGTGACCTGCCTCCTTGAACCTTTATGAGACCATGTTTTATCATTTTTGGCACTGTCAGCTGAAATGGAAGTTGACTGTTATAAGTGGAATACCAAGGAAGTTTGCAACTTTTAAATCAAGTGTTGCATATTGTTGAACTTTGCAATAATACAATGTTGGTTGTTGGAAGCAGTAAGAGTGAGAATATGAAACGGAACGTCACAGAGAATCTTCTGGGTGAAGGAAATTCTACCTGACACGAGCCCTCTGACTGGCTCAAATGTAGCATGTTAAAAAGTTGTAAGTGCCAAGATCAGCAGAGTAGAAGAGACATCCAGAACCTGCAGACAGAAATCATTCATCTCCCCCTTAGATTGGGTAAGGGCAGAAATTCCTGAAAAGCTTTAAAAATATTCATTAAAAAAATCTAAGTTCAGCAGAGCAAACACTGAATGAAAGCACTACAATCACCTTACAGAGAACAGAATTTTATCATGGCATCAGCCATGTGGAATATAACTTTTCACCTTATGGCTTTTGACCTTTGGAACTTTGCTTCCCCTGTGTATATTTGTTTTCCAATTATAGATTAAGGTGTTAAACTGTTTGTACTTTGTTTACCGTAATCATGATTAAGTGTGCATGGATTTAGAATTTTGAAGGAGGTTAGAAAAGGTTGCAAAAATTAAAAATCTTTTCTGTTTACTTCTCTTGTTAAAGATGAATGTGTTACAATATCTTCATTTTTTAATGCTGTTAAATTTGGTCTGAAAAGCTTTTGTCCTGAGTAGCAGTCAATCAGGCAAACTGGTCATTTTGGTGGCTTCATTGAGATTTTATACATTTTGTGATAGTTTCTGGTACAATGGGACATCACTGTACATGCACCATTTTCATGAACAGTCACAGTGCTATTAGGAGGAGAGCTCCAAGATTTTTGACCCAATTACATTGAAGAACCAGAAATATGGTTCTCATCAGGATGTTGTGTAGCTTGAAAGAGATCTTGCAGGTGGTGGGTTCCCATGCATTTGCTGCCTTTATTTGAAATAATATAACCTTGACGCATCACTTTCTTTGCAGGTAATCAATTAATTTGTCTGCAAGCAATATTCATTAGGACAGCTAAAATGGACATAGATGTTACAGTGGGCGGCACGGTGGCACAGTGGTTAGCACTGCTGCCTCACAGCGCCTGAGACCCGGGTTCAATTCCCGCCTCAGGCGACTGACTGTGTGGAGTTTGCACGTTCTCCCCGTGTCTGCGTGGGTTTCCTCCGGGTGCTCCGGTTTCCTCCCACAGTCCAAAGATGTGCAGGCCAGGTGAATTGGCCATGCTAAATTGCCCATAGTGTTAGGTAAGGGGTAAATGTAGATGTAGGGGTATGGGTGGGTTACGCTTCGGCGGGGCGGTGTGGACTTGTTGGGCCGAAGGGCCTGTTTCCACACTGTAAGTAATCTAATCTAATCTAATCTAATATCAAAAGGCTGGAGTAACTCATTCTAAAATCACGAGTTCTGTTGCTCAACAACAGGTTTCTAATTAATTGAAGCTAACTTCAGCATTCTGTTTATCTACATCGACTTTCAATCAATGTCTCTTGTAAAGGCCTATTCAATACTCAAGACTGATTACCAGCCAAAATTGTACGAGTCTTTGTTCTTTTTCATTTTTCCTTAATATGTATCGATCATTTAGTGAACAAATTTCACAAAACAATTTCCAGCATTGATCATGAGACTTCATACCACAAAATAGCTCAAGTTAATTTTAAATAAATGAATACAAATTGTAGGATTCTTATGAAGTTAATCAGAGCTACAACAAAGAGTTGATTGGTCTACATTTCTTCAATATGAAAATACAAACCAAGCAAGCATTACTATTTAAATGTAGAGTAATTATATCACAGAACAAAAGCCTAAAGCTGGATTTGTCACCTTATCAAAACAAAAGTAGAGATGAAATGAACACATGAGCAGGTATGTAGAGGAATTCATACATAAAATAGGAATTAATTTGTAAAAACTCTGATGAAGCATCTTTGCTTCTTCCCTCATGTCTCATTCCACAAATTATTTTCAAAACTGATCAAGCAAGAGTGGATTGTGTGATTTGTAAGCAGTTTCTCAGCATATTTAATGATGCATTTCAATTCTATCTAAATAAAAAAAAAATCATGCTGCAGCCAAACTCAACATAAATTGAGGAACAAACAACAGCATTAGCAAGCCACTGCTCAGTGTATGGTTAGAGACATTTTATTAAAAATACAAAAGCCAAATGATAATAGATAAACCTGTAACTTTAAAAATAAAATGCAACACTTTTCTAAATTTAAGCACTTCTGACTGTTTTAATCTTAACCTCGTATCAGAAAATTCATGATTCATCATTGATGATTTCTGAAAAAACTCACTGGACTCAAAGCTATACAACCATGGAATTGTGAAATGACTAATAGATGAGTCAGCAATTTCTAATTTGATTGCACATATTGCTATTTTTCAGTTTATTGACAGCAACTGAACTGAATAATTTTCAGTGTGTTGAAATGATCACTTGTAATTGCTATGTCCAAACAGCTAGTCAGGTTTGTTTGCTCTGTAAATGCAGAATAAAATTTGGTAAATGGTGTGAAAATAAAAATACTTTTTCATGGCATTTGCATTAAAAAGTAATGTCAAAAATTCAGGAAAACTGAATGATTTCCAATGACCTAATAGTGCTTGGCTCCATGACTCTTCTTCAACCTTTCTCTGCTGAACACAGAATTAGTAGGTCCTTGAACCTCTTACTTCTTCCGACAAAAGAAGCAGGGGGCTTTGTGCAGATCAAAATGATCAAATATATATATTGCATATCAGATCTGTGCGTGTTGCTGATGTTCACAGGCCTTATAGGTCCAGACAGTGGCAAGAAAAATAATGTGAATGTTGGATGGAATATAATTTTTTTGTATGTCCGAGCTTTAATCAAGACTGTCCATTGTCACTAATAGGATAAATCATTGACAGTTTTAAATAGAAGCTTAGCATCATCTGCAACTTCTAGTAGAGTCAACAGGTGCAAGAATGGTTATTAAGTTAGAATTTTAATGTCATAAGAGGCCATGATTTAAAGGAAGACTAATGAGAATTTATAGATTAAAGTTCACACAGATAAAACCATTGATACTAGATGAAAACTAATTTTATTACCTATCATTTTTAATCAGAATAGCATACTTCCTAGTTATCACCCAGGTTGTTATCTACAGCACATTTCTTAAACACATTCTCAGTTCTTTGAAATAGTTAAATACAGACAAGGATGAACATGTTCATCATGAGCTGCATGTCCTTTTTATCTGTTAAAATTAAATCAATTATAGAAAGGGGAAAAATAACTAGTTTCTTCAGTCTTCTTCAACATTCTAGAGCAGACTAGTGTATTAATCAATTCAGAGACATAATCAAGTCATAGAGTCCAACTCGTCCATGCTGACTAGATATCCTAAATAAATCTAGCCCCATTTGCCAGCATTTGGCCCATATCCCTGCAAACCCTTCCTATTTATATACCCATCCAGATGCTTTTTAAATGTTGTAATTGTACCAGCCTTCATCACTTTTTCCGGCAGTTCATTCCACACACAGACCACCCTCTGTGTGAAAAAGTTGCATCTTCGGTCCCTTTTAAATACTTCTCCTCTCACCTTAAACCAATGCTCTCTAGTTTTGGATTTGCCCACTCCGGGGAAAAGACCCTGGTTATTCACCCTATTCACACCCCTCATAATTTTATAAACCTCTATAAGGTCACCCATCAGCCTCTAACACTCCAGGGAAAATAGCCCCAGCCTATTCAGCCTCTCTTTGTAGCTCAAATCCTCCAACCCTGGCAACATCCTTGTAAATCTTCTCTGAACTCTTCTAAGTTTCACAAAATCCTTCCTACAGCAGGCAGACCAGAATTACACCCAGTATTCCAATACTGGCCTAACCAAAGTCCTGAACAGCAGAGACATAACTTCTCAACTCCTATATTCAATACTCTGACCAATAGAAGAATGCCTTCTTCACTATGCCTCAAATGCCTTCTTCACTATCCTACCTACCTGTAACTCCACTTTCAAGGAGCTATGAGCCTGCACTACAAGGTCTCTTTGTTCAGCAACACTCCCCAGGACCTTACCGTTGAGTGTATAAGTCCTGCCCTGCCTTTCCATAATGCAGCACCTCACATTTATCTAAATTAACCTCCATCTGCCACTCCTCAGCCTATTGGCCCATCTGATCAAATCCTGTTGTACTCTGAGGTAAGCTTCTTCACTGTCCACTACACCTCTAATTTTGGTATCATCAGCAATCTTACTAACTATACAACTATGTTCACATCCAAATTGTTTACATAAATGATGAAAAGCAGTGGACCCAGCACAGATTCTCGTGGCACACCGCTGGTCACAATCCTCCAATCTGAAAAGCAACCCTCCACCACCACCCTCTGGTCTTCGACCTTCGAGCCCAGTTCTGTATCCAAATGGCTAGTTCTCCCCGTATTCTGTTAGATCTAATGTTGCTAACCAGTCAACCATCAGGAACCATGTTAGACGCCTTACTGAAATCCATATAGATCATGTCCAGTATGCAACCCTCATCAATCCTCTTTATTACTTATTTATAAAACTCAATCGAGTTAATGAGACATTGGCGGAAAGTTGCAGGAAATCTTCAATGCAATGAACTTTTGATATTTGTACTTGAAGGGGGGGAGGGGAAGTCAGTCTTGACTTCAAGTGTTCATAGAATCCTGCAAATTACAACGCTTTCTACTGAAGTTAACAATTGTGAGAAGGTGGCATGATCCTACTCAAGAGTCTTCAATTCTGTCAGCAAACACTGGGGATACACTTAGAAAGGTGAACAACCTGACCCTCCAAACATTTGTTAATTAATTTTCATTGCAGTCATATCGCTGCCTGTACGAGGACTGAATGACTTTGCCTCAGGCAATAGTAATAGTGCAATAGGAATAGTTCTCAGCTACAATCAGTTGACATGCTGAGAGATTCCTGGGGAGAACAAGTCTTTGCTTCAATCTGTTTCCTAGATACACTTCCTACTTTGACAAGGACACATCTGTGATTTGTGATACTGACAGCAGTAATTGTTGTAGATCCATATCGTGCAAGGCACTGAGCTAACAGATGAACTAAACATTTTTTAGATTTTTCTTAAACTAAACATCATAGAAAAATACTAGCCAGAACAAAATAATTTTATTGTACCTTGCAATATGTGACAAACAGTATTTACATTTAACTGCCTTACAAAAGACAGAACACTCAAAATCTATTCCAGCCTCTGTAATGTATTAACAAAAGCAGTGTAAAAATACTCAGCTGGTCAGGCAGTACTTGTGGAGAGAGAAAAAAAAGTCCATGTTCTGGTCGATGACACGAAAACGTTAAAGATGCAATCCATTTTAAGCAAATAGGGCGCAGGTAGAAAAAGAATAAAAGCAAAAATGTATGGTATGGTGCAAGTGAGAAGAAATTAAAATGATGAAAGGGTTCATAGTTGAAGGCCAAAGAGAGTGACAAAGGAATGAGTAAAAATACAAAAGATATGTCGCAAAGAGTTTTGTATTCCAAAAACCAATTTCCATTCATCACCACTGAGTTTTTAAAAAATGAAAAAGCGTGAAGTTAGAATGAAAACTTATGCCTTGGTTACTACTGAATAAAGTACAATGCTGTGAATTACAGTCATCTCAAATTTCAGAAGTTTCGAAAACGGTTTCACAGTAAATTTTCTTTTTAACAAGTAAACATAACCTTGCATTTAGCCCAAGAATCAAATATTTGGCTAAAGATGCAGTTATTCTCAAAAATAGGTCACAACAGAAAACAGATATGTAATTTTGTTTTTTGAAAATGGTGGGGCAGGTGACACAGAAAATGGATTGTTACATTACCCATCATATATTTCTCTGAATGTAGCCATGGCTCCAACTATAGACTAGATGAAGGAATCATGTAAGAAACTTGGGTCAAATAGATCAGGTGTTCTCTTCATCATCACTTGTACAGTAAAAGCAAAATACTGATAGCGGAAATTTGAAGCCAAGAGAATGCTGCAGATATTCATCACGGTTGGCAGCATCTGTAAACAGTGAAACTGAGTTCACATTTCAAGTCCAGTATAAACTCTTCTTCAGAACTCAAGAATTTATACTAGCCTTAAAATATTAATTGTTTCTCTCTCCAAAGATACTAGCAGAACTGCCGAGTTTCTCCAGCATTTTCTGTATTTGTATCACTCACATAATATTCATTCTGAAGTACATAACATTTCAATTAAAGGCGGCACCGGGAAGATGAAGTAGAAGCACAGAAAACTTCTCAACATGTGTTTGAAATTCCAGAAATTGTACCAGGTCAGGAGGTGAATCAATTGACAAGAAGGAAATATGCTTCATAAATGAATGCGCTGCTATATAGTTTAACATTTTCACTTATCAGTTGTTTAATAATTTACCTGAAAATAGTGCAAGAACTTATAGCACAATAACCTGATAACAGTCAACATCAGAACAAAATAATAATAATCAGTAAAACAGTGAAAACAGCTGTTTCAATCAGTGGTGAGAAACCCAAATAAAGCATACAAACAACAGATGAATACATCCTAATGAATACTAACCAGCAAATGTACAACCCATTTGGCATCGTGACCTAAATTTACAATTTTGCTGCCTAACTCATCATCCCTTCCCTTCCCAATATTTATCTAAAGTCTCATTATTTCCTTTCACCAGGAAAAGTAAATGGTGGCCAAGAAAACCTGACCACTTATTTCCTGTGGAAAACAATATTGAGGTATATCTTTCATACAAAGGTGCGATTTATGGCTGACAGATTGGCACATGCAATAACCAAAACAAGTAATTTGATAACCAAGATAAGTAAACAAAATGGTGGTAAAAACAATGACTGTAGATGCTGGAAATCAGATTCTGGATTAGTGGTGCTGGAAGAGCACAGCAGTTCAGGCAGCATCCAAGGAGCAGCAAAATCGACGTTTCGGGCAAAAGCCTGAAAAGTTCCTAAGTGAACAAAATGCCATGTTGCTGCTTTTCAGAGGCTGAGATTAAAAAAATCTTGTTTGAAGTGCCAGCAGACATCTTAACATCTCTCAATTCTTATAACATCTCAAAGAACACAGCACTCTTGCATATTAAATAGTATGCACTATTCCTTTCAATATCATTCATTAGCCTAATAAGAACAAGATTTGTGAATTATAAAGATTAAAATGATCAAGCAATCTAGTGCATTTGTGTATTCGTTGTACAGTAAATTATGCTGGAATACTATCTGACTTGAAGAATATTAAAGGTTTTGCCTTTTACAATCTGACTATTCCAAAGCAATTTATAGCCAATTAAATATTTTTAAAATATGGTTACTGTTGGTTTTAAAATTTGTTTATGGGATGTGCGTGCAGGCAAGGTCTAGATTCATTATCTAACCTTTATTGCTCTCCAGTAAGTGATAATGAATCTCTTCGTTGAACTGCTGCAATCCCACCTGTGTCAATATGCCAAAAGGACTGTTTGGGATTGCCAGGATTTTGGATTTATAAATTTATCTTTATCGAAATCCTCTTTCCCTTTTAGTTTAAAACCCTTTCTATTAGCCTCGTTATTAGATTTACTAGTACACAGATCAAAGTTTAGTGGAGATTGTTTCCCCAGGACTTGTATCCCATGTGTCGAAACCCCTATCTCCCACAACATTCTTTCAGCATCCTGAAATGTTGCGTCTCTCCTCCTACGCATGTGGCACTAGTAACAATTCAGAGATTATTATGTTTTAAGTTCTGTTATTTAATTTAATGGCCTCATTCCTCAATGGAATCTCATTTCTAGTTTTACCTGTATGGTTAGTTCCGACATTGACTATGCCAACAGATTTTCCTTTTCTTTTCCAATTACTTCTCAAGCCACAAGCAGCAATCCTTAACTCTGGTATCAAGCAGGCATCACAGCTTGGGGTACTCCTTGTGACAGTTACAGGATAACAATACAATCTCTTACATGCCTTTTTAACACACTTCACTTGAATGATCTCCTGCACCATGGTGCCAGTCCTCCTGGCAATTCTTGCTCTCCTTCACACTGGTAACAAGTGCCCTATACCTGTAGCACCATGGTAAAGGCTAAAGTTCCTTCACTATTGCAGCTGCAGTATCCATACCTGCCTATCACCTTTGCTTGCCCCGATCATTAATCAAATCAAAATGACTACTGAACCCAAGCTATATGACTACCTGTTGAGACAAATGTCCATATAACACCTATATCATGAACTGTAATGCTTAAACCTTCATCTCCAGCTCAACAACTGAGGCAAAGCTCAATTTGCAGAGAGATTTCCTGTGATCGTGCTGCTCTCCACAAGCTGCAATATAACACAATGCAGTCATTCAAATAAAATTTCATCCTCATCGTGAGGTTATTTGGCATCATGTTATGCAGCAATACAACTAGGCTAAATGAAATTGATTCAAAACAGATTTGCTAGCTCAAAACTGAGGGTACATGATATCAGCAGAAGCAACACATTGTACACCATCATAATATGGCCTACTCTTCACTCTACTGTTATCATCAAGCAACAAGTTTTAGTTCAGTAAGAGATGCTGAATGCCAGAACCAGAACCAATTACACAAAAACAAGATGCCAATCTGGTGAAACTGAGGTACAGGACAACATCAATGCTAAACTGCAGATGCATTGTGCGACTGACAATCCCATAACAAACAGGTCAGATCAAAGCTCGATAGTTCAGCCACATTAGTGATGAATGATACTGGGCAATTAAACAACTAATCTGGGGAGAAGGCGCCATGTATATTCCCATTCTCAATGATGGAACAGAATGATATGCAAGTGCCGAAGACAAAAGGTGTAAAGTGAATGAACAATCCTAATCTTTTCCTGAGGTCCTCACCATTACAGAAACTGATGAGATCTTTCTTTACAATTATTATGTTAGCTCTTGTAAAGTGAATACTGTGATTGAGTTCTTATGGAGAAGTATCAGAAGACTTATTCGTAAAGCATAGGGGAGGTAAAGGTATAGTGGTGTTATCACTAGACTATCAATTCAGAAGTTCAGCTAACATTCTAGAGACATTGCTCGAATCCTGCCAAGGCAGATGAACTCAAACAAATCTAGCATTTAGATTTGATTGTTGGGGAAAAACCCAGCTGACTCATTAAGAACCTTCAGGGAAGGAAATCTGCCACCCTCACCTCGTCTGGCTTACATGCGACTCCAAACTCACAATGTGGTAGACTCTCAATTGTGCACTGAAATGACCTAGCAAGCCACTCTGTTCAAGTGCAGGTAGGAACAGGGAATAAATTACTGGCCAGCCAGCGATGCTGGCATCCATGTGAATAAAAAATTACAAATCTATTATAGACATTTATCTTGTCTCGGGTTTAATCACTTAACATCTTGATGGATTCCAAATACAAAACAGTTATTCAAGGTGTGCTAGTATGTTTCTACAAGAATGCCATATGAAATGATGTCACAATCTCACACAGATGTCATCACTTAACTCGCAAAGTTGCAAGCTTGTGTGATAATAGATACATGAAATAATACAACATCCCTTTCCTTCAAGGAATAGGATTTCACTTGAGGAAAAAAATGTACAGTACAAAAATACAGATCAAAAATAACAAAGAATTACACTATCTTTACACATTGAGATAACGTTTTGGCAGATATGTATGAAATAAGATTCAGTACTTTTATAATTCTCAGGATACAGTTACAGAATTTCATGTTGTTGTATTTTGTTGTATTGGTTGCTGTTGCAGAATGGTGTGGACTGTTCACTGTAGAAGAAAGTGAGGACTGCAGATACTGGAGATCAGATTGAAGAGAGTGGTGCTCGAAAAGCACAGCTGGTCAGGCAGCATCCGAGGAGCAGGAGCTTCGATACTTTAGGCACAAGCCTTTCATCAGGAATGAGGCTCCTGGTCCAAGGGGGCTGAGAGATAAATGGGAGGGGGGTTGGGGTGAAGGTAGCTGGGAATGCGATTGGTAGATGATGGTGGGGGTGAAAGTGATAGGTTGGAGAAGAGGGTGGAGCAGATAGGTGGAAAGGAAAATGGACAGGTAGGAACGTTCAAGAGGGTGGTGCCAAGTTGGAAGGTTGAGATGGAGTTAAACTAGTGGGTGGGGAAATGGGGAAACTGGTGAAATCCACATTGATCCCGTGTGGTTGGAGGGTCCTAAGGCATAAGTTGAGGCTTTCTTCTTCCAGGCATCAGGTGGTTGGGGTTTGGTGATTGTTGAAGAGTTCAGTCTTAGATTGTTTTAGATGCATCATTAACAGATGTTAATACAATGTTTTCAGTGTCAGAATCATTGTTTTGAATTGCCTGCAGATTATTTTGTTCAAATTTGAATGCATTCATCTTTAGCACATGACCCTACACACAGCAATGTCATATGATGTAGACTGAGCACATGTTTCCAATATCCTTCCACATATTCAAGTATTGTTATTAGTCCTTCATATTTTCATATTTTGACTGAAGTGAAGCTGAGGTACTTGTCTCCATAATCTTCGATTGTCTTCTTGCCCAATTCTTTCTCACACCCTCAACATGGGATTGTTATGTTTGGGTAGGAAGCAGGAGAAATGGAGGAACAGTATGAATCTGTCTTCTGAACTGGACAGTTGCAGGTGAAGGGAGACACTTGCATTGAGTGTCACTTGAGAGTTCAACTTGGTAATCTGAAATTTGATGGGTTGCAATACGCTTTGTAATCATGGATTTAACTGAGTGTGTACAGGAGCTTTGCTAGAACATTTGATTGTGGATAGTCCAGCAAGGATGTCATATGATATACTGGACTCGCCACTTCCTGTATATACTTTGGAATGGCTTGAGGCACTGAGCATCACATTGTCTGACACTATTTGCTTTGGGACACCAAACACAGTGAAGATAACAGTTAGCAAGTGTAATACTGTTAGCATCCCGGATATGCTGCATGAAGGGAGATTTGGTAAAGTAATTTGTCATCAGAATATAGTCTTTGCCATGCATTTGAAACAGGTCTGAACAGTCTTGGACTCTGGTTCAGAGGGATTTTCGTGCATCTTTACACTGCTGGAGTTGATAAAGCTGACTTAACCTGCACAACTGACTCAATCTATGCCTTTGTTGATGCAGTCCAACAGATAAATGTTCATGCTAGCCTTTTGGTTTTCTCTGCATTCATGTGACCAATGTGGAACTCATTCAACGTACCATGGTGCAAGATTTTGGGGATGGGGATTGAGACTTGCTTATTCTTGAAAATTACATCTCGAAGGACCTAGCTCATCTCTATATGGCCAAGAAGAAATTTGGCAACTTGCTTAATGTGTTCAGGCTTAATGTGTTTCTAATGATGGTACACTCAGATCTTCTACCTGGTCATCATCCGATGTAGCATGTTGACTATGTTCTGCTTGGTTAATTTTTTTTTGTCTGTGATCCTGCTGTTATACTTCATGGATTGTTATGATGTAAAGATCCATGTAAGTTGGAAAACCACTGGACCACTTTTTTCAACAATATAGAAAATTTTTAGTGTCTATCCAGAAGAACCGTACTGACATTTGAGACTAAGAATCCTAATGTACAGACTCTTAGATTTACTGTAAGCCATCAGCTTGTCATGTGTAGGATTCACCACACTGTATCACTTGCCTGCATACTTCTTATCTAGAACATGCGTAACAGGAATAAATGTTAGCGTCTGCATCCATGTTGATTTTGGTTCACAGTTTGTGTTATCTTTTTTTTCTGGGATACAATCTCAAACACAGTGAACCTTTTAGCTCTTCAAAATGTCATCAGTGTCATATGGGTCGGGGAGTCCAGAACTAGAGGACACAGGTTTAGGGTGAGAGGGGAAAGATATAAAAGAGACCTAAGGAGCAACATTTTCACGCAGAGGGTGGAATGTGTATGGAATGAGCTGCCAGAGGAAGGGGTGGAGACTGGTACAATTGCAACAGTTAAGAGGCATTTGGATGGGTATATGAATAGGAAGGGTTTGGAGGGATATGGGCCAGGTGCTGGCAGGTGGGACTAGATTGGGTTGGGATATCTGGTCGGCATGGACGAGTTGGACCAAAGGGTCTGTTTCCATGCTGTACATCTCTATGACTCTATGTCAGATTGACCCATGAATGGCTTGGCTAGGATCCGGAAGTTGCTTTGTTATCCCGAACTTCATTCACGCTTTTGTGCTTCATGGGTGCAATTTTAGTAAGATTCCATTGTGTTGGACTTCGGCTGAACTCTGACATTTCAAACTCTGAACTTCAATGTATGGAATTCCCTGTAGAGTAAGAAAAGTCAGACTGATCTTTGGTGACCGCTTCGAAGTACCACTTGACACACCAGGAATCTTCAACCTTCAAAACAGATGGTACAAAATGGGGCCAAGTTACAAAACAAAGGATTACATTCTCCACCAGCGTCACTCTTCAGTATAGCTTGAGTGCTACCTATGGTATTTAATTCAAATGACATTAACAGTGTGTGATCGCCAAACAACCGTGGTGGTCTTGTGTTATTATTGAGCTTTATGCTGAATCTTGAGTGCATCCTCACAATTATGACTTTTTGCACATCTCTGCCCAGAGGGAATTTGTGGCATACAGCTTGCATCTGTTACCGACTATTTTTAAAATTTGAATCAAGTCTAGCTGCAATTCATTTGGAGTAGGTACACCCAGTGTCTTTAAGGATAGGATTTCAGGATTTTGACACATCAACCGTGAAGGAGTAGTAAGATATTTCTCAGTCAGGATGTTGAATGGGTTAGAAGGAAACTGACAGATGCAGTTTTCCAATGTACTTGTGGCCCTTGCCCTTGTAGATGGAAATGGTCATGAGTTTGGGAGGTGTTGCTATGCATTGGTGGTGGAGGGAGTGCATGTTTGAGGATACAATACCAATTATGCAAGCTGATTTGTTGTGGACAGTGTTATTGAAGCTGCATATAGCCAGGCATGTAGAGTATTCGGTCACAGACCTGACATGTGCCTAGTAGATGGCATATAGGCTTTCCAAGTCAAGAAGTGAGTTACTTACTGTAGGACTCTTAGTCTCTGACCAGACCTTGGAGACATAATATTTATACAGTTAGTCCAGTACAGTTTCTGGTCAATGGTAACTTTTAGGATGTTGATAGTGCGACATTCAGTGATGCTGATGCCATTGAATGTCAATGGGTGAAGATTACATTCTCTCTTGTTGGAGATGGCTATTGGCTGGTATTTGTGTGGTGCGAGTGCAACTTGTCACTTGCCAATCCAAACATGAAAATTGATGAAGTCTTACTGCATTTGGGCATGGACTGCTTCATGACTTGAGGAGTTGTGAATGGTGCTGCACACATCATACATATCCCTATTTCTGACCTTGTGATGGTGGAAAGGTAATTGATGAAGCAGTTGCAGATGGTTGGGCACAGGATATTATGCTGATGAATTCCTGCAGAGGAGATGATTGACATCCAGCAACTAAAACAAATGTTCCTTTGTGCTAGGTATGATTCCAAATAGTTAAGAAATCTCTCTACACACCCCACATCCTCTGATCCCCATCAGTTGTTGCTTTGCTCGGGCTCCTTGATGCCATGATTTGTCAATTATGGTCTTGATATAAAGAACTGTTATCCCATCTCACCTTGGAGTTCAGCTCTTTTGTCCATGTTTGAACCAAGGCTATTATAAAGTCAGAAACTGATAGTGAACAAGTTATTGCAAAGAAAAAAATATGCTTGATAGCACTGTTGACAACTCTTTTGATTACGTTACTTATGTTAGAGTAAACGGATGAGGCTGGAATTGGTCGGGTTGGATTTGTCTCGCTTTTCCTTCGTAGTACATACCACGTTGTTGGGTAGATTCCAGTGTTGCAGTTTTACTGAACAAGCTTGGTTTGGCTTAGTTCCAGAGCACAGGTCTTACAGGGATCTTTGCAATTCAGCTCGTGCCAGCTCAACAAATCTCTACATTGTACTATTGTATTTTACTCTATAGCCACAGCGACTTCCTTTTTCCCCTCACGCTATGCTGGGAGAAGAACAGCACTGGATACAGTGTAGATCAGAGGTGGGTGTGGACTACGAATGCAATCGTATGATTTTCAATGGAGTTTAAGATTGCCACCATTTGTGGATACACAGCCAGATGTAACAAGCCATATGGATAATGTAGACCTTGTAAGTGCAGTATATCTGAAGGCATTTGAAAAGGTGCTGCACAAAAGGTTAATATACCAAGAACAAAAAGAGCTTGCCACTGTTCATGAAAAAAAGTGGAGTCTAACATTTCCTGCCACTTTCCAAAAATCAAAATGATGAGATTGAATGATAACCTCCAAACCACACTCACAACAGATCTAAACTACTACTGAATTCTATGCTGAGATTCAAATACGTATCTGCTTTTGTTCTAAATTAGTAACTCTATTCCACTATAGCACTCCTAATGAATACAGTATACTTGCAGCCTTTCCATTTCCCAAAATGTTTGGTAAGGTGAAGCACTTTTAGCCTGATTGTTTCGTGCTTGTAGATGTCTGCTGGATTCAGCAACATAGCTATCATGAGGATGAGCTGTGAATCATTAAACTGCACAGCCATGGTGATGATTATGGTTTTCTAAAGTTAACTAGAGGTATTTGGATGATTAGGCACCGAGCAGTCTTCTCGAATATCCTTGTAACACTGCACTGATGTGTTCTACATGATGATATTGGCTATTGAAACATGAACACATGTTTACAGAGTTTACAGAGAATGAGTGTCATAAGACAGTCATACAGCAACAAAATGCAGTATAACTCCATCACAGACATCTGTATAGTCCATGCTTTATCTTTTAACATCAGGAAATATAGTGGCAACTTTGTAAAGAACCTCATGTAGCAAGATATCATATCAGGTGGTATGATGTTATATTGATGTCATAATTTTGCTCACTTAGTTACATAGTTGCAAGATCACAGACACATTCAATAAGAGAAACCAGTCTTCAACCAATTTGAACAATTCTACGTGATATCAAAAATGTCTATGAATATTGGATAGAGCATAGGTTAAAGGCACTGACAAAATCTAGGCTGCAGTGTTGAAGTCTAGTCTTGAGAATTAGCTGTGCTTCTAGTGAAGCTGGTTTCTTACAACTTAAATACACTACCTAAATGAGAAGTAGAAAATTACTGAAGTGTGTTACCAACAATATGCAGGAAAACTTCAATCTGATACATTACAGCTCACCAGTCTACACTCAATCATTAAAGCAACAGACAGCGATAACAGTGTTACCAAGCTGCACTTACTCATGAACAGGTTTTCACCAATGTTCACAGAGATCTAGCAGGACCAGATCCTGTTACAACCTTGCTCTAAACAGAAGTAAAATGCTGAATTCGAGGTGAAGGGAGAGTGACTGCTCATAACAAAGCAACATTTTACAGTGGAGCATTAATGTGCTTAAGAAAATCTGAAGTCAATGGGAATCAGAGGAAAGCTCTTTGTTGACTAGAATCATGTCGAAATAGTTGTGTTGTTGATGAGCTAATCATCTCAGCACCACGACATTGATCCAAGAACCTCCTGAAGCTTAGTTGCAGTGTCAGTCAATCACCTTTAATTGCTCTGATGGCTTTCCTTCTCTAAGTTCGGACATACGGGTGGTGGTTGCATTACAGCAACTTGCCAAAGGCTTCTTTAACAGCACCATTCAGCATTAAATTTTTACCATCTATCAGGAAAAGCACAGCATATATATGGAACACTTCGGCTTGTAGGCTTGCCTGCAAGCCACACAACATCCTGCTCTTTGTTCAACATCACCAGGTCAAGATTCTGGAACTCCTTCCACACCACTGTAAGTCAACCAACACCACTTGGACTGTAGCTTCCTTCTTAAATAAAACCAGGAACAAACAATTCAACTGATTCTGTAATGGCTTTCCTGGGAGGAAATGTACCATCCTAATCTGGTCTGTCGAATGAGTGACTGTAGACCTACAGCAATGTGGTCGATTCATAAATGCCCTCTGAAATGGGCTACCAAGCCACTCAGTTGTATCAAACTGCTACAAAAATGTTGACTAATATCAGAAGGTCTACCCTACAATTGACCTACACATTGAAACAACAAAGATACATCCTATCCACTCAATCCTGTAACGTTATCTTCATTAACATCTGGAGACTTTGGAATAATCCTCCCGATGTTGCCACGAGTGCCTCATATGGGCATACTCTCAAAAATCATATCTTAAAGCCCAACTCCCAGATTCCTCCATCAAGATCCCCTGTTTCGATGGCAAAGTGTTATACAGTCAAAGGCAACAGCCCCAGGAATCCTGAACAGTGACCCCCAATTCTAGGAAGTTTCATGGGATCTGTTGAAACATGATCCGGGAAATACTCCGCAATGTACCACTTACTGCCCTCCACTAGCTGATGAAACAGTACCTCTTCAATGCTGATCAACATTTGAAATAAGTACAGAGGGTAGCAAGGGCGCAAAGTGTATTCTGTGGGAGGGAATTCAGCATCCATGAGCAAGAGTGCTTGGTAGCCTGAGCTCGCTGAGCCCTGAAGATCATATTTCCCAGACCTAGATTCCAGCAATGGTGAGAGAAGCAACAGGAGGGAAAATCATATTGAATCTTGTCATTACTGATCGATTGTAGCAGACCTATTTATCTACAACTCTATTAGCAAAAGTGATTACTGCACACTTGTAAAGATGACAAAGATTATTTTTCATTGTGAGAACAGACTCATTGTGTTATGCAATGCAAACAATGCACTAAATAGGACAATTTTGTTTCTGTAGCTATTTTTATCCAGAAATACTGAATCGATCCATCTTGGTATCATTTTGAGGTGCCTACCACCAAAGATGCCAGTTTTCAAATTGGTGTTGAAAATTTATGCTCCGGAATTAGTCATACTATTAGCCAAGGTTTTTCAATACAGTTACAATGGCAATACCTACCTGATAAGTGGGAAATTGTCCAGGTGTTCTCTATTCAGAAAAAAACAGAATTGATTCAATCTAGTCACTTCCTGCCCCATTAGTTTATTTTCAACAAAGTGATGAAAGGTGTCATGGAACGTACTTTTGAGGAGCTCTAAGTCAGTAATAACTTGGGTTCCACAAGGGCCACTCAGCTCAAGATTCCATAATAACCTGTGTCCAAACATGGATAAAAAGGGGTGAATTTCAGAGCTGAGCTGAGAGTGACAAGCTTTGACATGAAGACAGTGTTGTCCAAGGAATCCTAGTAAAATCAAAGTCAATAGGAATGAGGAGGAAAAAAATCCATTGGCTGAAGATATACCTAGCACAAAAAACATTGACTGAGATTTTTGGAGGCTCATCCCTAAGACAACACTGCAGAAGTTCCTCAGATATCATCCTTAACCCAATCATCTTCAGCCACTCCTGCAGTGGTGTTACCTCCATCTTTAGATCAGAAGTGGAGATATTCACTAATGATTGCATAGTTTTCAGCACAATTTACAGGGGACAGTAATGTGGTCTCTACAATAGTAATCCAGAAGTCCACTCTCATTTTTTTGGGAACATGGAATTTGAATTTAATAAATCTATAATACATAATTGATCATGACAACTATGATCAACTGCTGTATAAACTCATCTGGTTTATTAATGGTCTTGCCAGGTGCAGGATTTCAATAATTATTCAATAATTACTAATTTTGATTTGAATAAGCAAGTAGGGAATTAAATTATTTTTAAAATTGTGGTTA
Source organism: Chiloscyllium punctatum (assembly GCF_047496795.1). Taxonomy (NCBI): domain Eukaryota; kingdom Metazoa; phylum Chordata; class Chondrichthyes; order Orectolobiformes; family Hemiscylliidae; genus Chiloscyllium; species Chiloscyllium punctatum. The sequence continues at coordinate 42,591,896 of NC_092764.1, forward strand.
ATTGTAAAATAGCTTTTGTAAGGAAGCAAGCCATGTGGCCCAGATCAAAAAGTAACATCAAGCGTTTATTATTGTTTTTATTTATCAGGCCATTGTAAATTTAGATAACGCATTTGTGAATGCTTTGGGGTCAAAGGATTTACTCAAAGGCACAGTTATGTTTAAAATGGTTAGTTTTGTACATTATAGTATGTAACGGGCCTGTGGTGTCTGTTTATGGATATGTATAGCCCTTTGGAATTAGGCTCTGTAGGAAGTTTTGTAGCCTTTAGTTGATTTGACATTTTTTGTGCATCGATTGGGACATTGAATGTGAGAGCTGAATGCTAGTATGGCCCTGAAAATACACAAATGGCTTTACACGTATCACCTTATCTTCGTAAAGATAAATGTACTTGGCAAGATAAATGTAACCAGCTGTCATAAAACATAACGGATGTTAAGAATGAATCAGGAGACCAGAGGAAGGGATGCCACTAAGATGACCATTAAGTTTAAAGAAATCAGGAATTGGGCAGGAAATTACCTGATTCAAAACTGACCATGACCTGTTTTGCACAGTTCACTTGAATTCAGGATGACTCTGATCATGTGCAGAGTATAGCAGCGAGCAAGATTTAATAAATGGTAGTACTTAGTAGTTTCATGTACAAGAAATGAAGACTGAAAAAGGTAAAACTTCAGTCAACAGAACAGAACAGACCCATGCCCAGTCAATGTCATGAAACTGTATCCAGAAGTGGATTAACTGCTTATATTATTCTAATTCACTGCTTTTATTAAGGATCATTTGTTTTGCACTTATTATAAACTTAATAAATTCTTTGGAACTTGTGAAAACGTATTTGTATCTGGAATGGATCTTAGAACTAATCAAGATGAATAAACTTTTAGATTGGCTTCCTTTAACAGTTGATAATTTTCAAATGACTTGGTCTTATAACTAAAGTTTACATGTACCCCAATATCTTACACAGACCTGGCCTACATGTGATTCCAAACTCACAGCAATGCATTTGATTCTTAACTGTTCTCCTCTTCAATGAGGACAGTCCCTAGGAAGTAATTCAGTTTGAGAAAATGGAGGGGCAACAAATGCTGGCTTTAGCAGTGATACCCACAACACATGAAAGAACATAAAACCTTTCACTCCTCCTCTGATACAGAAGTAGTCTGTGCTCACAGGCAGTAAGACATTCAGGCTTGGACTGACAACTGACAAGTATCATCAGCATAATCCAGGTGCCAGGCAATGAATTTTCAATGAGAGAGAATTGCAATATTTCCCCTTTACATTAAAAAGCAACAACATTGCTGAATCATCTGTTGTTAACATTTTCAGAGTCACCATGGAGCAGAAGTTTAATTGGACTAGCCATCGAAGTAGCAAGTAACAACATAACCCCAGAGGCTGAGAATTCTACAATAAAAAAACCTCATCCTCTGTCTCACCGAAGTTTCTCCACCATCTATTAAGTAGAAATCATGAGTATGATAGAATAAATGTGGTTTCATAAATACGCGAGGAACTGGACACCATTCGAAATAAGGCAGTTTCCTTGATAGCAGCTGTATCCATCACCATAAATATTCAGTCCTTCCACTACCAGCACACAATACCACTGTGTACCATTTCCAAGATACACAGACTCCTTTGATAACATCATCTAAACACATCAGGTCTGACATCCTGAAGACATATACAGTACAAGGCATACCTTTGTATTTGCCGCACACAAACAATGGTCTTGCCAACAATATTATATCCTGACTGTGAAGTAAAAATCAGACAAAATCAAAATTTGCAGAGAGATGACTAACACAGAATATAAGAACACATGTTCTTGGTGCGGTGAAGAATAGTGATGAGGACAGCCTGAGATTACAGGAGGCCACAGCCAGGCTGGTCACATGGGGTGAGCAGTGGCACATGGAATGAAAAGTGGATAAATGTGAGGTGGTGCACTTGAGCAGGATAAAAGTAAGGTAAGGAATGGAAGGACTCTGGGAAGCACATAAGGATCAGAGGAATCTTGACAGACATGCTCACTGGTCCGTTAAGTTTGCAGGACAGATAGATGACACATGGGACCCTTGCCTTCATTCACCAAAGCATTCCGTTTAAGAACAGGAAGTTGATGCTGGAATATATAAAATGGCAAGGCCAGACCTAGAGCATTGTGCACAGTCTGAAATCCATATCATTGGAGGGGGGCGGGGGGGGGGGGAAGGGGGATGTGATTGCACTAGAGAGGAGGCAGAGGAGACTTACCAGGATGTTGTCTGGGCTGCAGAGTTTTCATTATGAAAAATGAGATTGGGTAGACTGGGATGATTTTCCTTGAAGTAGTGAAGAGTGAGAGAAATGTGATTACGATGTACAAACTTCTGAAGGGTGTAGATAGAAAGAAACATTTCCCCTTGGTAGAAGGATCAATGACCAGATTTAAGGTAAGGAACAGAAGGTTCAGAGGGGATGTGAGTAAAATGTTTCACCCAGTGGATGGTAAGAATCTGGAACTCACCACCTGTAAGGGTGTTAGAGGCAGAAATCTTCTTAATATTTCAAAATTACTTACAAATACACGTACAATGTCAAGGCATAAAAGTGCAGGAAAATGGGATTAGATTAGTTAGGTGGTTGGTTTTCCACTGACAGACTTAATAGGCTGAAGGGCCTTTCTCAATGCTGTAAACCTTTGCAACTCTATTACACTTAAATGCTATATTGTAGATGATTTCTTTCTCAGTCACATTCGTAAAACTCCCCAAGTCAGTAATTAAACAAACAAAACCAGGTTATTTTAAAAATGCCTGATGTATTAACAGTATTATCTATGGGATTCAAGGTGTATCAGTCATTATCTAATTTGATGAAATTTTGTACACATGGATGGTGGGGAATCAATTGTATAGAAGCAGGGAATTAAGCCAGAATCAACAAAAAAACTTAGTGTATGATCTCTAATATCTTGTTTCCATTTAAATAAATGCTGACAAAAGCTTTTCTGCTTTAAAAAAAACTTTTTAGTCCCAAAGAATGTAGCCCACCTTTAGTGTAGGCTCCTGTCCTTCATGATTCACTACAATATCAGGATACAGAAGATGAGGAAGTGGGTGGTGATGATTGGAAGAACATGAGATAGAAATTCATCTATATGATCCGGAAGGAGGATTCCAATCAATATAACAATGGAGAGGATGCGATCAGAAGGATAATATAATTGACAATTGAGAAAGTAAAAGTATCAACACCTTAAGCTATGCACTGATGTTTTCTTCCTCAGATTTGGAGCTTGTAGTTTGACTAAACATCATAAGCTGCCATTCACAAGCACCATTAAAAGGTGTATTCAAATGACTCACCTCGATTATGATTCATTTAGTGATAGGTTCTGCAGTATTTGTATGAGTAAATCTGGCGTGCTGCCTCTTATTATGAAGGTGATACGGGGATTGAACATATTCAATGAGTGGGAAGCTGCAATATGCAGAGAGCTATTACCATTTACTGTCTGAACTCTACCTCATAAACCCTATCTATACTTCACATCATTGTTCTCAAGTATGTCTCAGTTTGACACTTCTCAGTTATGAGCTGTATACTGGACTACCACCTGTCAGTCAGCAACAATAAAAGGGGAAACCTCAACCTGAGCAGGTCACAAAATCAGAACAGAAGCCAGCAACAAAGAATCAGATCAACCATCACAGAAAAGTCATGAGTTGATTGGTTGAACAGTTGCTGTAAGGTTTGCGTTTCAACTCCAGCAATTTTGAAAATTAGAAATTGCCAAACAGTACAGAGAAAGAATGAATTTATGGGCACACGAGTATGAGCGGATTTGTGATCAGAGTGGGAAATGCTTATTTTCTGTTAATTTGTAATAAACAGTTCAAAAATAAAGTCAAATTTAAAAAAAAATTCTAAACTAAGTTAAAACTAAGCTTAATATATGAAGGTAGCTCAGCCGAGCAGTGCCAATCCTGTGAAACATGTAGGAGTCATGGTCACTTGATGTTACCTACAATGAGTCACTGACTGCACAAACTAGAACTATAGGATTGTGCAACTTGAGTAGTGTCTGTAGTCACTGAGTCACAATTGTGAGGCAGAGAACTACATGGATAGACTTCAGAGAGGTGGTCATACCACAGAAGTTTATAGGCAGTGAGGGAATAGGTGACCAGTAGGTAGTGCAGGAGCCAAAGGTCCTGATCACTGATTGGTTTTCTATGCTGAATAATAGTGAGGGTGATGAATCCTCAAAAGAGTGCAACATCAGCCAAGCCCATGGCAAAACTGCACAGGAGTAACGGATGATGAATGGGAGTGCAACAATGATAGCAGGGATTCTTTAGTTAGAGCAGCAGATTGGAGTATCTGCGTCCATTGGTGTGATTCAGGATGGTACGTTGCCTACCTGCTGCTAAGATCATGGGTGTACAGAACAATTACAGGACATTATTGTGAAACAGGGTGAACTGCAACAGATCATGATTCACATTGAACCGATACAGGAAGGAAAGGGGATTTGGCCCTGCAATCAGAATTCAGGGAGCTAGGTGGAAAAATGGCAAGCAGGATCTCAAAAGTAGCAATCCTCAGATTATTCCTAGTATCACATGCAAGTAAGACCAAAAATAGGAAGAAAAAAAAACAATTGAATGCATTGGTCAAAGGATGGTGCAGAAGGGATAACTTTAGATTTGTGGAACAGCAGGTTTACATCTGGGGGAGTTAGCACCAGTATAAGCCAGACATGTTGCACTTAACAGAACCAGAATGAACTTCTAGCCAGTGTTGTTGGAGAGGATTAACCTAACTTGACAGGTATGTGTGAACCAAGAGAGGTGCACGGAATACTAGGAGAGGCAAATAGCACAAGAATAGTGGAAGATGAAGTCAGAGTGAGAGAGAAAGTTGTGAAGCCAAAGTCAGATCTATACTGCATGTATATGAATACACTGTGTATGTTAATAAGACTGGGGGTTACAGGTACATAGTGACACGCAGGATAATGCTTTTGTGTCAAAGATGGAGATAGCTCAAGGAAGGGCTTTACTGGGTGCTAAATATTCTTGGTTACCAACAGAAGGTTGGTGTTTTTGGTTAAGGAGAGCACTGCACTACTGGAAAAGAAGAGGATGTCCCAGAAAGTTGAAGTACAGAACCAATTTGGTTAGAGCTAAGGAACAAAAGGGTGCAATTACCTTACTCCTTGTAATCTATAGATCAGCTACCAGTGAAAAGGATGCAATGTAACAAGGAAAGTAGACAGTTGCAAAAATCATGGAGTAGTCATAATGGAGAACTTTGATTATCTGAATATAGACTAAGATTGTGATACCTGTGAGGAGCAGAGAAGGGAAAGACTTCCTCAATAGCATTCAGGAGAATTTCCTACAGCTGAATGTGTCCAATCCAATGAGAAAAGAGACACTACTAGATTTCATTCTTGGGACTGAGAGGGCCAAGTAGATCAACTGTCAGTAGGGGAGGATTTAGGGTGTTGTGACCATTGTAAGTTTAGGAAGTTGGTGGAAAATGACACTAAGCAAACTGGTGTTTGAATAATCAGTTGTCAAATAGCTAACTTAAATGGGATAGGAACAGAGGGGACCATATATACTGGAACCAAAGCTTGGCAGGAAAACAGTAGCTGAGCAATGGGCTACCAACAAAAAGCTGATGGATTTGACACAGTCAAGATTACTTGAAAAGGGAAAGATAGGGCAAACAATTCCAAAGCTCCTTCAATGGTGAAAGATATAGAAACTAAGTTAAAGAAGGAATTATGCTAATGACAGGTATTGGGTAGAAAATTTAACCAAATACCAAGCTCAACATAGAAGCTGCAGATTGGAGGAGAATAAGCAAATAAGGGAAGAGAAAAGGGACTATGATAAAAGTTTGGCAGCTAGCAAAGGGAAATCCCAAACTTTAGAAATACAGAAAATAGGAACAGGAGTAGGTGATTTGGTCCTTTGATCCTGCTCTACCAATTACGATCATGCCTGATCATCCAACCTAACAACCTGTTCCTGCTTTTCCCCTATATCCTTTAGCCCTCAGTGCAATATCTACCTCCTTGAAATCATACAAGGTTTTGGCCTCAACTGCTTTTTGTAGTGGTGAATTCCACAAGTTCACTACCTGAGTGAAAGAATTTTCCCTCATGTCTGTCCTAAATGATTTACTCTGTATTCTTAAAGTATGATTCCTGGCTCTGGGTTCCTGGGCCATCAGGAAAATCCTTTCTCTCTCTAATCTGTTGGTTCTGCTAGAATTTCATGAGTTTTTTATGAAATTCCCCCTCAATCTTCTGAATTCTAGTGAACATAATCCTAACTGATGTAACCTGTCCTCATAGGTCAGTCCTGCCATCCTAGGAATTATCCTGATAAAGCTTCTGTACACCCTCTATAGCAAGAGCATCCTTCCTCAGATAAGGAGACCAAACTCTCACACAATATTCCAAGTGTGGCCTCATTAATGACATGTATAACTACAGTAAGACATCCTTGCTTTTGTACTTGAAGCCTCTTGCTATGAAGGCCAACTTTTGCTTTCTTCACTGCCCGCTTCACCTACATACTTTTCTTGAATTTTTGAGAACACCCAGATCTTATTCCACATTCCCTCTCACAAGTTATAGCAAGGTAATAATTTACTTTCCAGTTTTTGCTACCACAGTTGATAACCTTATATTTATCTATAAGAGACTGCACCTGTCATGCATTTGCCCATTCAGTGTGTTCAAATCTCTGAAGCAATTTTGCAACTTTGCCACAGCTCACGCTCCCACCCAGCTTTGTGTCATCTACAAGCTTGGAGATATTACACTTACTGCCTCACGTAAATTGTTAACATATATTTTGAATAACCGGGATCCTAGCATTGATGCCTGCATTACCCAACCAGTCACTGCCTGTCATTTGGGAAAAGACCCATTTAATCCTATTCTTTGCTTCCTGTCTGACTACCAGTTCTCTATTTATATCATTACACTACCCCAATCCCATGTGATTTAATTTTACATCCTAATATCTTAGATTAGATTACTTACAGTGTGGAAACAGGCCCTTCGGTCCAACAAGTCCACACTGACCCGCTGAAGCGCAACCCACCCATTCCCCTACATTTACCCCTTTACCTAACACGACAGGCAATTTAGCATGGCCAATTCACCTGACCTGCACATCTTTGGACTGTGGGAGGAAACCGGAGCACCTGGAGGAAACCCACGCAGACACGGGGAGAATGTGCAAACTCCACAGAGTCAGTCGGGTCTCTGGCATTGTGAGGCACAGTGCTAACCACTGTGCCACCATGCCGCCCTTATGTAGGACTTTATTGAAAGCCTTCTGAAAGTACAAATAAACCACATCCACTGGCGTTCCTTCATCAATTCTACTAGTTATATCTACGAAGAATGCCAGAAGATTTGTCAAGCATGATTTCCCTTTGATAAATGAATACTAAGTCTATCCAATCCTGTCACTGTTTTCTGAATACTGTGACTGATTTTTTTTTAATATAAAGGGGCTTGAGCATTTTTCTCCACTACTGACATCAGGCTGACTCTCTCTGCTTCCCTTCTTAAATAGAGGGGCTACCAGCCAATGCATAGATTCCAAATACTGACTCGACAGAATCCTGGAAGATGACCACCAAATGCATCCACTATTTTTAGGGCCACTTCCTTAAGTACTGTAATGTTGATTATCAGGCCGTGATATCAGGTTTCCTTGTACACCATTTCCATACTAATACTGATTTCCTTCAGTATCTCCCTCTCACTAAACCCCAAGCTTCCAATACTTCTGATATGTTATTGTGTCCTCCTTTATGAACAGTGTCAAAGTATGTTATTGGAAAAGCACAGCAGTTCAGGCAGCATCCAAGGAGCAGGAAAATCAACGTTTTGGGCAAAAACCCTTCATCAGGAATAGAGGCAGAGTGCCTGCAGGTTGGAGAGATAAATGAGACTCCCATTTATCTCTCCACCCTGCAGGCACTCTGCTTCTACTCCTGATGAAGGGCATTTGCCCAAAACGTTGATTTTCCTGCTCCTCGGATGCTGCCTGAACTGCTGTGCTTTTCCAGCACCACTCTAATCTAGAATCTGGTTTCCAGCATCTGCAGTCCTTGTTTTTACCTTCAAAGTATGCTATTAGTTGGTCAGCCAAAGTACTCTATAGGTGCATCAATAGTAAATGGATATGAAAAGGAGCAGGACTGATCAGGGACCAAAAGGAGGAATTACATGTGGGGGCAGGAGTCATGGCAGAGGTGTTTGTATTTGTCTTTACCAATGAGGCAGATGCAGCTCAGGCCACGATGCCACAGGAGTAACCTCATTACTAAAATGGCTTAAACTGATATGAAAGTGGTACTGCATAGGCAATCAATATTTGAAACTGATAAAAAAAGGACCATATGTGATGCCTTTAAGGAATTGGAATGGAGTAAACAGAAATTGCAGAAGGACTGACAACCATCTTTCATCCTTCCTTGGATCTAAGGGAGGTACTGGAGAATTGCAAACATTATGCCCTTGTTCAAAAACATGGTGTAAAGATAAGCTCTACAAATAAAGACAGTTAATTTTGAAGGTGGGAAAGTGTTTGGAAACAATTATTTGACAGAGAAATAGTTGTCACATGGAAGAATATGGGTTAACTTGGAAGAGCCACAATGAACATGTTAAAGAAAAATCATGTCTAACTACTTGCTGGAGCTTATTTTGAGAGTGACGGAGAAGATTGATCAGGGCATTGTTGTTGATATGGCATATATGGACCTCCAAAAGGCATTTGATACAGTATCACAGAACAGACTTGAGGAAAATGACAGCTCATGGAACAGAAGGGACAATTGTAACATAGATAAAACTGGCTCAAGGATAGGAAACAGAATAATTGTTAATGGACGTGTTTTCAGGTTGGAAGGTTTATAGTGGAACTCTGAGGTCAGTATATATACTGCCGCTTTTTCTGACTTACATAAATGATCAGAATCTTAGAATGCGGAGGAAGATGGATCATTTCAAAGCTTTCACATGATTCAAAATACAGTGTAGAACTTCACAAGGGCACTGGCATGTTGATAAGGTGGATGACGGGTGGCAGATGAAGTTCAGTGTAAAGAAATAGGAGGTAATACAGAATACGTAGAGTCACCATAAATAAAGGGCACTATTCGATAGGATGTGTAGGAGCACAGACTTGGGTGTCTGTCTGCATAATTCATTAGAGGTGACAGGACAGGTAGACAGAGCATTAATAAAGCAAATAGCATTTTAGGTTTCATTGATACAGACATAAAGTACAAGAATAGGAAAGTTATGCTTAATTTATTTAGGTCATGAATTACATGCTAAAAGGAATATCATGTAATGCTCTGAGCATCACTTCAGAAAGGACTTAAATGTATTTGACAGAGTGCAGAAAAGTTGATAAGAATGCTTCCAGGGATGAGAAACCTCAGTTAGGGAGACAGATTGGAAATATTATGACTGTTTCCTTGGAGAAGAGGAGGCCAAGAGGAGAACTGATAGAAGACTTCAAAATCTTGTAGGATCTGGATAGGATAGAGACTGAGGACTTGTTCCCACTCATAAGATGATGGAGAATCAAAAGGCAAAGATTTGAAGTATTTGGCAAGGGAAGGAATGAGGAGTGAGAAAAAAAAACTTCCCCACACAATAGTTGGAAATGCACTGCCTGGAAGTGGATTGGAGACAGATTCAATTAAGGAATTCAAAAGGGCATTAGATGAGGACATAAACAGAAACAATGTACAGGCTTACAGAGAAACGATGGGAGATTTGTTCTAAATCAAAATGCTTAGAAAGCCCATGAAAGCCTGACGGGCTGTCTGGCTTCTTAATGTACCAGAACAATCTGTGATTCGATAATGTGCATAAGTGCAAAGAGAAGTATTGACCTTTTTTTAAGTTTACTCCAAAGCTTATCTCAGCTAATTCATGCTGTCACCATCCAAATGCTCATATTGGTATTTCTAGGTTGTATAATTTTTCTCTCTCACAGAAATTTAATGTTTTTGATTCAAGTGGACTGGCTAATCCCATTCAATTTATTTCAAAGGGTGAAGAAAGTAGGGCAAGGGTTTGACATCTTTTTGTTATATATTATAACTTTAACAGTTGTAGCAGATCTATTTTTACTTCATGCAATAAGCAATAGCTTCTGAGATTTAATAATTTTGGTACAATTATGAAAAAAATGAGCTGTTATGAAAATGCTGGTTTGCGAATGACTAATTCATGTGTCAAATATGGATCAAACAGGCTTCACCTATAAAAACTAATAGATTTTGTAGTTGTGCTTCGCTATTATGATCAGTTTTGGAGTTAAATATTCATACAATCAGCTTTGAAGTTTCTCCCATCACCACAACATTTATTGCTACATTGTAAATAGGTACAGTTTGATCACAGGCAAAGGAATATCATATGGTTGCATTCATTTCTGATTTGCAATGACTGCAAACAGTACATTTCTTATGAACATATGAAAATTTCCAATTTTTCAGAGTGAGAGAGAAATAACAAGATCCATGTAAATTATGATGTAGCTGACCACATCATTCTGACATCATTAAGAAAACAGATAACATAGAATGGGCACGTGAAGAGAATGATCTCAGCCACTACAAGACAGTTGTTTCTGATAATTTACCAGATACAAACCTAAGTATAGAAATGATACAGTACATGAGGAATTGAAGATCCTTATTTGGGGATAAGGAGCAAGAACCTCAGAAGACTTCAAACCAAACTTCTACAATCTACAAAGGAAAAATAAGGATTGGAATATTTAGCAAGTGAGGAGAGAGAAAAAAACTCAAGTACTCACTCAGAGTTGCCAGGTAAGGATAGCAGCTCCAGGAGAGACTTTGCAACTATCTCAACTACTCAATAACATAGATGAACTACAATAAGATTATGAGTTAATCTCAATGAGTTAAAGAAAGGAATTAGAAGGGAAACCCATACTATTTCATAAGTTAATGATATCTTGGCAAAATTGGCAACAAACTGGATGCAAGTAATGGGTTCTTGGAATCTCTTCTATATCAGAGATTTTCCAAAGGGCGACGTTTGAATCCTGGAACAGAATGACACCCTAATGCATGCTATTGTTACACAGTCTAACATAGAAGAAAGCATAATAATCCCCATATGAAAAAATGAGGAGGGAACAGTATGACAGAGTCAGGGTCATGTTAACTGCATCACAGAACTCAGGCCTTAGTGAGAAATGCCAATATTCTAAGCCAATTACATCTCTAGGATATATTATTTTTGGTCAAGGCATCATGTTGAATCCAAAGAAAGCCACAGCGCCCTCAGTGAGTATCTGGTACTGAATGATGTGCTGTGCTTCTTAGACATGGCGAACAAAGTGGGAAAGTTTATGTCCAAGTTAACCAATAAAATTCAACCCATAAGAAAGCCTTTGGGGGGAAAAAAGCCAGCAATAATTTGAGTCAGGAACAGAGTGCAGATTTCGAAAATGTTAAACAGAAGCTACTTTCTGCTGATGTTTGAGCATTTTACAATCTGGGCAGACTTGCTACATTAGCAACATGTCATACACAGGAGTAGGAGCAATCCTTATCCAAATAAAAACAGATGAAACATCAAAATTAGTCTACATCACATTTAGAATTTTGATGGAGACAGACCAAAAGTACGCACCATAGACAGGAAAGCATCAGCAGTTACCGGAGAATGTAAAAGTACTGCAGATCTCAACGTGAGACTGAAACTTCAGGATGAAATAACTATAACCTTTGATAACATTTCTGGAATCATAAGAAATTTCAAAAAACCTTCTACACATACAAAGTTGAAGGCTTTGGCTGATGAGACACAAGTATGATATGTTTAATCCAACAGCAGTCACACTCCAGTGGGCAACAATGGATCAAGGAGAATTGAAAGATCTTAGTCCTATAGAACATGTAGAGTCTTGGTCTACATCAATAGCTAATAGTTCTGAAGAAGGGTCACTGGATCTAAAATGTGAATTCTGCTTCCTCTCCATAGATGCTGCCAGACCTGCTGAGATTTCCCAGCAATTTCTGTTTTTGTTTAGGATTACACCTTGTTGCACCAAATGTCTGCCATACACAGTGAAGTGCTTACAGTGCCAATTATTTAATCGTTTCCAGAAAGACCATGGATAAGGCTAGCAATGGATATGCTGGATTTTAAAGGGAAAATGTATTTAGTCTTAGTTTAATATTCAGTATAGATTCAAATTGCAAGACTGCACTTAACCACAGCAGATTCAACAATCACAACACCAAAAAATGTCTTTGTGATCCACACTTTCCTGGAAAAAATAATATTAGACAATTTATGAGCAAGGGTTTCAGTAAGTTTGCTCTGGAAGCAGACATTGACCAGGTGGCAAGCCCTCCACTTGCTCCACATTAAGAGAAGCAGAAAAAGCAGTAAAGATTGTGAAGTTACGAATACATGAGAATCCAGATTGGGAATTAGCTCCACTCAATTACAGAGCAACAAAACTCAACAATGATGAATACTTTGCCAATTAAATTATTAATGGCAAACTAATTACCAATGGACATATCAGTTTCAGAACATAATCGATCAAGACCATAAGAAAGTAAAACAGAGAAAAGTCATGGTGAGAAAGCAACAGAGGTCATCTAACTCTCGACACAGGATGAAAACTCGAGTCAACCTTAAAGTCAGGGCATAAATTCCAGTTGAAGGACGAAAGGTAAAAATCCCAACACCAGGTTATAGTCCAACCGGTTTATTCGGAAGCACCAGTTTTCAGAGCACTGCTCCGCCCTCAGGTGGTTGGGGAGTATAGGACTATACAACATAGAATTCTATATCATATGGGCTTATACTCCCCAACCACCTAATGAAGGAGCAGTGCTCTGAAAGCTGGTGTTTCCGAATAAACCTGTTGGACTCTAACACTTTGTCCACCCCAGTTCAATGCTGGCACCTCCAAATCAGAGTTAAAGGACAGGAGGTCAAAAACCACAGTCATCAGATAAACAAATCAATTAACATCTTATACAGTTAGACCACCTGAAGGGAATTCAGGAGGAACAGGATAGCAGGAGCATGGGGAGATCCCAACAAATGTATTTTGGACCTGTGCTTTGTTCATTTTTATATTTTTCAAAACCCAGAAATGCAAAAATTACACTTCTGTGCTGTTCGGATTTCTTTCAATGTAGATTTACATCCCATCACATTCTGTGATGGCAATTATTTTCTGGAAGTGATGTTCAGTTTTAACAAAAAAGAAAATATTTACAGAACATGATGTTAATTTCCTAATAAATATGCTGAATTGTAATGCAATAAGGAAGTTAATTTACTAAGCCACTTCGAAGCACTGACGTGCTACAGTCATTAAGCTGGGTTTTTAGCTTGTTTAGAGTTGCCAACCTTTTCAGTCCTGGGATAGGTTTTTACTGGTGACTGTTAGCTTCCCTGAGCTTTTTAGGTAAGCAGCATTACAGGACATGCACTAAATATTTTAAAATAGCACAGTAGGGTAATTAAAAAATTCTTTGCAACCATCCTTAGTGTGGCTGTTCAAAACAAAAAGCAGCCTACCTCCCTGAAATGTTCTTCAGTACTGCCAAGGCATCAGGGAAGCCATCCATGTTGAAGTCCCCTAAGTGAATTGTTATTGGAAATTGAAAAGGTTGCAGTGCTGTTGATTCTTGTGAAGTAAATCCCCAAACAGTGTCGCCATTCTTCAGATAGGACAATACAGGAATCCACTGTTAAATTTAAACATAAGGAATTTTAAGTGGAAAAACAAGTCTGTTCCATTTATCATAGATGAACTTTATAAGCTATATTGACAAACCAATCTCTGAAAATGTACTAATTTTCCTTAAAATCCATTGATATAATCCAAGTTGCAAAACTAATAACTGCATTACCCTGCTTCTAACCATATTGCACATCAAAGATTTGACCTAGACAGTATATATAATACAAACACAAAAACCTAGAATATGCAACAATCAACCAATGAAGATTATAATGTTGAAGGTGAATTATTTGGCAACATGTTATTATTTTCAGGAAAAGAAATCATGAACACTTCATGTACAACCTACAGGTGGTGATTTAGTTCTCCTAGTAATTTAATCTCTAACTTATCGAAATTTCACTTTGTGCTTTACAAGCACAGACAATTACAATTACAAACAAGCTGGACTGAGTCAGTGTACAGGCCTGTTTATATTTAGGTAAAAACAATGACTGCAGATGCTGAAAACCAAATACTGGATTAGTGGTGCTGGAAGAGCACAGCAGTTGTTGGATGATGCCTGAACTGCTGTGCTCTTCCAGCACCACTAATCTGGTTTATATTTAGCTCAGGTGATGCACAATCTAATAAATAGTCATCTTGTTATTTACAGAAAAAACTCAGTCATGCTTTCTGTCAATCTGGATCTAAAACACTGGTAGATTGGGGAATTTTGAATAATTTGATAAAATCTTTAACTGTTATGATGACTCCGAGAATAGCCAGGCTTATCTTCCAGTGCACCACTGCAATGAGGCCCAACAATATTGTTGTGGAGATGAGGAAGGAATGATTAAAGGTTCCGTATTAAAGTTAGGGGCAGGAAAGAGCTCAGAACAGTAGAGGTTTACAATGTTGGTGCTGTACAGTCACACCACTCTTTAAATGCAGATTCCTCACGAAATAAATTCAAAACTACAATGGATGGTCTTAACAAATTTTTAGTTAGTGTGAAAGATAATCAAACTCAAATGTTAGCTAGCACCTCACCTCAGTCCAAATTACCATCTTGAGTGTCAATTTCATTGTCAGTTTTTATATTATCCTGTTTGAGCTCGGTTTTTACCTTGTGGATAAGACTTACTAAATGTTACTTTTCCCTAGTCCTTGATTTTCACATCCAAACCCACACCTCTGTTACTTTAATCCGAACAATTTTAATATTAGTGTGTCCTGCTCTATCCTACAATTTCACTTTGAGTCT
This sequence comes from Chiloscyllium punctatum, assembly GCF_047496795.1. Lineage (NCBI taxonomy): Eukaryota > Metazoa > Chordata > Chondrichthyes > Orectolobiformes > Hemiscylliidae > Chiloscyllium > Chiloscyllium punctatum. The sequence goes on from NC_092764.1 coordinate 42,606,951, forward strand.
GTGTTAACACTTGAATGCTTTAACAAGCTAGAGACGTTTGGATGGCACAGCAATGATGCCTCACAGCACTAGGAACGGAGTTTGATTTGAGCCTTGGGTGACTGCGGAGTTTTATCACTGGGTGCTCTGGTTTATTTCCATAGTCCAAAGATGTGCAAGTTAATTGGATTGGCTACACTAAATTGACCATCGTGTCCAGAAATGTGTAGGCTAGGTGGATTAGCCATCGTAAGTGCAGGCTTACAGGGGTCGGATAGAATGGTCCTTAGACAGTCAGTGCAGACTCAATGGGCTAAATGGTCTCTTTCTGCACTCTTCAAGAGAAAATAATCAATTGACTATTCTCCCGATCAATTGTACTTTCCTCATGACACCGCACATTTTTCTTGAATAAGCCTAACCACTTTATACCAATTCAAGGAAGAATCATTTCCAGTTTTTGCTATGATTTTCGAATCTTCAGCAGGTGGACACCGTTCCAGAAGCAGACTTATTAATGAGCTTCTGAGACCCAATAAAGGAGCTGGGAACTATTTCCTTTACTGATAGGTTGTGGTATTTATGGTATTTCGCTGCTCGTTGGATGCTGCCTGAACTGCTGTGCTCTTCCAGCACCACTAATCCAGTATTTATGGAAGAATCTGTTCTTTGCTATCTGGCACTGTTGCAGTTATAGGATGCCATAGCATAAAAGGAGGCTTTTTGGTCCATCTGCTGGCTATTGTTAAAACAACTTAAAACTAATCTCACTGACCTACTCTCCCTCACAACTACATATGATCATGTTTCAAATATTTATCTTCATTTAAACAGTTTCTAACTTAATGAAGTAATGTAGTCTATGCAATAACAACTCTTCGCAAATGACTATTCATTTCACTTCTTACTTTTGAATGATATTTCCAATTGGTGACCTCTTGTCATTGGTAAGATGGCCGGAGTAAACATCCCTATACCCCATTTACCCCAACAAACTCCTGATAATACAAAACGAAAACTCATCACACACGTGTGGTAAAGCAATTCCAAATAAAGATCAAGTCATGCTGCTGAACACTGGACTCAGGATCATGTTTAAAATCCCTCTCCAAAAGTCACCCTTCACTTTGTAAGCACCATTGGAAACAAGCCCAGTCTGCACAGTTTTCCCTCATGTAGAGGCACACTGCTAATCATATGAATTTCTTAGTGCAGGCTGTTATTTCAAATGCTGAACCAACAACCTGTAAATGTATTTATTTGTTCTTTAATGTCAAAAATGTACCTTTTTAAATTACAACTTTTGGCTTTGACTCAATAAATTAAAATGCACACCAATTTGAAAAAAAATGTAGTAAGCAACTAAAAGACTCCTTATTTATAAAATGAAGCATCATCTACTACCTAACAATAGAGCATAGATAGAAAAGATAGGAAGAAACTTAGCCACTTGATTGAGAGATCAATGACTGGGTGTAGATTTAAGGTAAGGGGCAAAAAGTTTAGAGGAGATGTGGGGAAAACTTTTTCACCCCGAGTGTGGTGGGTAAAAGCAGAAACCCTCATAATATTTAACAAGTATTTAGATCTATACTTGAGATGCCAAGGGACACAAGGCTATGGGCCAAGTACTGGAAAATGGGATTAGAAATGTTAGGTTGTTGCTTTTAAACCAGTGGAGACAGTGGGGTGATCTGAAGGGCCTTTTTTGTACTGTGCTTTATTAGTAAAAACTAATTCGAAATTATCTTTTTCAAATGAATATTATTGAGCATAAGGCAGGAGTTATTAATCTACTAAAATATCAAAACTGAAGCAAGTATGTGCACTAATGGGATGGCACTGGACATAGTTATTCTAGCAGTCAACAGTTACACAATACATAATGTCTATGCATTGAAAGTACAACAGCTCGTTCGCATCGCAAATTTAGTCCAGGATGGATTTGGAATTGCCTGTAAACACTGATTTACATACACTTCCAAATGACATGGCATGAAAGTATCTGTTTAGCGAAACTGCAATACAATCCACACCTGAATGCGGGTTAATTTTGTTGCTGGGCAACCAACTTGAAGACAGACCTTTAAAGTGACATTAGTGCAATAATTTTAGAAATATAAAGCTCGTCAGATTTCTTTTCACACAATGAAAGCAAACTAATCTGACTAAATTTCCAATACTAGACAATCAATTTTTTAGTCTAATAGACAAAACTGAATTGCAGCTTCAGAGCTAAAGCAACCCCAAAGTGTTGTTCTCGAGATATCTCCTTAATAAACAAGATGAGATTGACAACGCATACGCAGATATTGAACATAAAATTTATGTGCACCAAATGTTAGATTTGAAAATAACCAATACATGATTTCCATTCATTGGAATTACACTACATAGTAATTGCAGCCCACATCAAATGTTTGAAAACAAAATGGTTTTCGCTGGAGGAGAGAAAAAACAATGCCTCTAGACAGGGAACCAAGTTATCTCAACAGATAATCGAGTTGTGCTTTGACTGAGTTTCCAAAGTTATTGAAAGATTTAAAAAAAAATTATATTACATTTCCTTTGGCCAACGGAAGAATACACTAGGATTTATAAATCAAGCAAACAGTATGGGGACTTGTTAGTTATGAAATGGGATGACTGATCTGCAATTGATTTGTGGAAATTTTAAAGAAGCAATGGATTTTCGCTGCAAGACAGCACTGAATATACAAATAATATCACTGAGCAGAAACATGACACTCCTGGCATCAGGAATTGTGGATCAGGAGAGATGTCCCAGCTTAAATTAGAACAAAAAGTCATTAAGCAATGAAACCAGGATTTTTACACAAACAATACTGAATATGGAATTCTCTTTCCAAAAGGCTATAGATGCTGGAGCAATTTGGACAGTGTGGGAGCAAGTGAAGGAAAACAAAACCAGTTTGAAATTTAGAATATGGTCAGAGGATCATTTTTAACACCATTTTCATCTGTGCAGAGAGACTGAACTGATTCAATTTTTAATTTGAAATGTAACAGTTTCAATGGCAGTACCTTCCCAATGATGCACTGAAAAAGTGTCAGTCTAGATTACATGCTTAAGTCTTGAATCATAAGCTGTTGATGCAGTATTGAGCATGATAATGGGAGAGGAGGCAATGGAATATGAGGGAGAGGGGGGATAAAAGAGAGACAGACAGAGAGATATAACGGAAAAAGGGATGGTGGAATATAGGTGATATGGAGGTCGGAAGAAAGAAAACATGAGAGACAGAGATTGAAAACTGACCTATAAACTGGTATCTGTTTATTCATACTACAGATTATTAACAGAGCTTCAAAACTTATGCTATTAGCTGGTTAGATTTGTTGATTAAAAATCAAGCTTAACACTGCTGTCTTTGACTATGTTTGCACAATTGCATATTCAACCTTAAATTTAAAAATTTCTGTAAATAACTCTAGTTATCTACAGGGTAACCATATAACTACAGATGAAAAAGGGCTTTGGACATGAAAATTAATTCTTCTCAAGAGATCCTGCCATCTTCCTATTGTTTTAAAATTATTCCAGCATTTTTGTCTTGATTACCTGTTTGGAAGTTTATCAATTTTTGTGATGAAATATTTTCTGATTTAATAAGTGACTTTGTACAATTTATATTCTTGTAGTTTCAGTTGAAGTAATATTCCAGGTTAACATTTTCTACGCTACTTGAAATTCTATATAACATTAAATTATAATATCTGATGCCTCAAGAATCACGATAAGGCCAAACAACATTTGCTTGCCATTTGACAAAAGAGGAAATGAAATTCCGATTATAATTTCATCAAGAACTTTTGACTGATTTCTTTGTTTATGCCAATCTTACATTGCAACCTTAGACAAAATGCATTCTACAAATATGAGAAAACTACATGAAATGATAAATCTATTAGGGAATGCAATACAAATTAACACTCAAATTTTGGAGTGCTCCTTTGGAATACAGCAGATGCAACACAATTGGCAATAATGGCAAGAAAGTGGAAATTTGAGGGCATTTCTGTATCATGCCTGAAGTAGAAAATTACATGGTTTCACCCACCATCTCTCAAGTGGGTGGCCTTAGTAGTAAAATTGCTCAGGAGTTGATATGCTTTTGCTTCTGAAAATGTGAAACTAAATATTACTAAACATTATGAAGTGTCACAACCAAGGTTCCCTCTTTGAGAGTCCTTCGTTAGGCTGAGTGTGGATGGACTGACTAATTATGATCATAGACAACTGCTCCACCCAAGGCAAATTAATTTTACAAATTAATTCTAACAAAGGCAATTACTATTAAACAGAAGTAAGCTGGGCTCTTTTTTGAGAAAAAAATGCAATGTTAACATCATTAGCTAAGCCATTTATTACTGTCTATCTTTAATCGCCCTCAAGAAGTGGCAACATGGTGTCTAACTTGGAAGGGAATTTGTCAGGTAGTGACACTGCCCTGCAAGATGCTATTCAAGAAGCATACATTGGCTGCTGCTGCATATCACGTATATCAGTTTGTCCAACTTGGGTCATGATGTAGCACACTGAAGTATCCCACTTGCCCAACACCAGTGTTCCAAATGCAGGAAGCGTAATTGCAAGATTGTCTGAAGAGATGTGTTGTCAATCAGAGGCTGTTTCTTTCCCACAATTGCTGCTGGTAGACTCACTGTGGAAAACGTGGTCAAGATCAGAATCTCTGATTGGAATAGCAGCAAACTGTGCAACTGTAATTTCATTCAGCAGGAGGCTGGTGCTCTTGGAACAGCAGTAGCAGTGAGCCTTCAGGCACTGTAGAAGAGCAACTGGAAGGAACATAATACCCACTGGAAAGAGGCTCTGGGTTCCCAACTGGTTTTGGGGAAAGACTTTCCCTGTTGGGTAGTGAGTGGGCTGTGGGTGAGGGAAGAAGGGGTTCTTTACAATGTTGGTAGAATCTCCCTGAAAGGATTATAATTAAAATGCCCTGGGGTGGGAGGAAGAGATAAGAAGGGTGTGCACATGGGACAAGTGAGAGAACAGAGAGTGTGCCTGTCTCCCCTACCTTGCCAAAACTCTAACCCACAAAGCAGGCAGGGAAGAACTGAATGACTCAAGTTGAAAGGCAACTCACTTCCAACCGTTAATTCCTATGGATTTTGCCATGGTCAGCTTGAAGTGTAGCAGAGATGAATCAAGGTCAGTGTTAATTAAATCCAATTCTTAGGTTGGAGATCTCCTCCCCTCCTACCCTGGTGATCAGGACTTAGGACCTAATTGGTTTCTTACTTCCTCTGCTTTTCATCAGAAAAAGCACAAAAAAATTAGCCCTGCTGCTTGGCATTTTCTACGAACTATTTTTATTAACTATTCATTCATTTAAATGGTTGATTTATTGCTTAGGATTTTGTTTCCTTGAAATACATGTTTACAGTGGTGTCAGATGTTACCTTTCTAAAATCCAGTGAGAGAAAAACTGAAATATTCTCTTGGACAGTGCTGCAGTAGCCAGTACATGCTGATAATTGATAGTAGAGTAAGTAACTATTTAATGTGCTCAGTGGGGTTCGAATCTCAGTGGCTGTTTTGTCCCAAGTGCTGAGCTGCTGAACTTTCTTTTAGTTTAGACTTTGTAACAGTTTGATACAACTGAGTAATTTGCTAAGCCATTTCAGAGGGCAGATAAAAGTCAAACACATTGCTGTGGATCTGGAATCAAACGCAGGAAAGACTAAGGGTGGCATAATTCCTTACTTTAGAGCACACTAGTGAACCACATGGGTTTTGTCTGAAAATTGACAATGATTACGTGGCTGTCATTAGACCATCATTTAATTCTAGGTTTTCAATGAATACAAATTTCACCATCTGCCATGATGGGTTTTGAACATTAGCTTGGAGCTCTGGATATAGTACTCCACTATGCTCCAAGGCCCAACCACCTTCAGCTATTTCATCATGTTCAAATGTGGGGATGTTTGCTCATGATTTCACAATGCTCAGCAGCATTTGAGACTCCTCAGATACTGAAATAGTCTATGTCAATATACAGGAAGACTGAGACAAATCCAGGCTTGGGCTGATAAGTGGGAAGTGAGATTTGTGTCACACGTGTCAGACAATGATGACCAAAACTTAAACTTTGAAATTGGACTGGCCACATAAGTACTGAGGGTACAACAGCAGGTCAGATCAGAGGTTCGGAATTCTGCCACACAACACAACAGATGAATAAAGTATCTCACAAAGGTCCTTCAACAGCACTTTCCAAATCCACACCATCTATCATATGAAAGGACCAAAGGCAGCAGATGCATGGGAACATCATCTGGAAATTCCCCTCTAAGTCACTCTCCACCTTGACTTGGAACCACATTGCTGTTCCTTTACTGTTGTGATGAAAGGTGTGAGATGTTTTCCCCTCCAAGGGTTTGGATTTTAAACAATGTTTTATCTAATTGTGTGAAGGGCTTTATTAATTAATAAGGTCAGTCTTTTCAGAACCATAGTTTTATACCAGCATGTGCCAGAAAACAAATGACTGATGGCCTTCAGGAGTGTAAATTAAACTTTGTTTGTATTGTGATGTTTGTAATAGCAGAAAAAAGGCAGAAGCCTTAGCAGAAACTAGGATTAACAATTTTTTAAAAACATGGTTAGAAGCTTTGAATTCAGTTCAAAAGATCTGATTGAAATTAGATGAAATAATAGTTTCTCCCAAGGAGTTCATTCCAAGCAATTGATGGAATAAGTTACCTCAGTTTATGAAAATTTCCAAATGCAGAGTGCTTGTTTCGAAATCTGTATTGGTTCTTCAAAGATATTACCTTGAAAATAGCGATGGAAAAGAATAGGCCGGATCTAAAAGTTAAAGTTCTAAATTGGAGAAAGGGCAATTTTGATGTTATTAGACAAAAACTTTCAAAAGTTGACTGGGGGCGGATGTTTGCAGGTAAATGGATGGTTGGAAAATGGGAAGTCTTCAAAATTGAGATAATTAGAGTCCAAAGACAGTAAGTTCCTCTTAGGGTGAAGGGCAAGGTTGGGAATGAGAGATGACGAGAGAAATTAAAAACAAAGAACAAAGAAACTCTATTTTCTTGCTCCTCAGATGCTGCCTGACCTTCTGTGTTCTTTGCCATTTACTGTATAGTTCGCTCTTGAATTGGATCTTCCAAAATGCATCACCTCGCATTTGTCTGGATTGAACTCCATTTGTCATTTCTCTGCCCAACTCTCTAATCTATTTATATTCTGCTGTATTCTCTCAGTCCCCTTTCACTATCTGCTACTCCAACAATCTTACGGTCATCTGCAAACTTGCTAATGAGGCAACCCACACCTTCCTCCAAATCATTTATGTATATCACAAATATCAGTGGTCCCAGCACAGATTCCTGTGGAACACCACTGGTCACAGATCTCCATTTTGAGAAGCATCCTTCCACTACTACTCTGACTCCTGTTGCCCAACCAGTTGTCTATCCATCTGGCTAGAACACTCTAGAATCCGTGCAACTTCACCCTCTTCATCAGCCGACCATGGGCAACCTTATCAAGCACCTTATTAAAGTCCATGTATATGACATCGACATCTCTTCCCTCATCAATCAACTTTGTCACCACTTCAAAGAATTTTAATAGGTTTGTAAGACATAGCCTTTCCTGCACAAAACCATGTTGTCTGTCACTGATAAGCCCATTTCTTTCTAAATGGGTATAAATCCTATCCCTCAGTATCTTTCCTACCACTAACATCAGGCTCACAGGTCTGTAAGTACCTGGATAATCCCCGCCACCCTTCTTAAACAAGGGCACTACATTAGCAATTCTCCAGTCCTCTGGGACTTCCCCAGTGTTCAAGGATGCTGCAAAGGTATCTGTTAAAGCCCCAGCTATTTCCTCTCTCACGTCCCTCATCATTCTGTGATAGCTCCCATCCGGACCTGGGGATTTTTTTACCTTAATGCCTTTTAGAATACCCAACACTTCCTCCCTCCTTACGTTGATTTGACTTTGGGTAATCAAACATCTATTCCTAACCTCAACATCCGCCATGTCCCTCTCCTTGGTGAACATTGATGCAAAGTACTCATTAATAATCTCACTCATTTTCTCTGACTCCACGCATCTCTTTTCCCCTTTGTCCTTGAGTGGGCCAACCTTTTCCCTAGTTACCCTCTTGCTCCTTGTATGTGAATAAAAGGCTTAGGGGTTTTCCTTAACCCTGCTCGCTAAGGATATCTTATGACCCCTTTTTGCCCTCTTAATTCCTTGTTTCAGATTAGTCCGACATTCCCGATATTCTTCCAAAGCTTCGCCTGTCTTCAGTCGCCGAGACCTTATGTACTCATCCTTTTTCCTCTTAGCTAGTCTCATAATTTCACCGATCATCTATGGTTCCCTAATCTTGCCATTTCTAGCCCTCATTTTCACAGGAACATCTCTCTCGAACTCTAATCAACTGCTTTAAAAGCCTCCCATATATCCAATGTGGATTTCCCTTCAAACAGCTGCTCCCAATCTACATTCCCCAGCTCCTACCAAATTTTGGTCATCCCCCAACTTAGCAGTTTTCCTTTCGGACCACTCTAGTCTTTGTCCAGGAGTATTCTAAAACTTATGGTATTATGATCACTGTTCCCAAAGTAATTTGCTAATGAAACCTCAACCACCTGGCTGGACTCATTTCCCAACACGAAGTCTAGTATGGCCTTATCGCAAGTTGGACTATTTACATATTGATCTTGGAAACCCTCCTGGAAACCCTCCTGGATGCTCCTTACAAATTCTGCTCCATCCAGACCTCTAACACTAAGTGAATCCCAGTCAATGTTGGGAAAATTAAAATCTATTATCACCACCACTGATGCTCCTACATCTTTCCACGATCTCTCTACATATGTGCACCTCTATCTCACGTTTGCTGTTGGGAGGCCTGTAATACAATCCCAACATTATTATCGCACCCTTCCTATTTCTGAGCTCTGCCCATATTGCCTCACTGATAAAGTCTTCCATAGTGCAATCCTTCAGCACAGCTGGGATACCCTCTTTGACTAGTAATGCAACTCATCCACCCCTTTTACCTGCCTCTCTATCCTGCCTGAAGCATCGATATCCTGGGATATTTAGTTGCCAATCATGCCCTTTCCTCAACCAAGTCTCAGTAATAGCAAAAACATCACAGTCCCAGATACTAATCCAAGCCCTAAATTCATCTACCTTACCTACTATACTTTTGCATTAAAACAAATGCACTTCAAACCACCAGTACGTGTGTTCATCATCTGCTCCCTGCCTACTCTTCCCCTTAGTCACACTGACTTAATTATCTAGTTCCTTACAGGCTTTAGTTACTATCTCCTTCCTATCCACTAACCTCCTCATTTGGTTCCCAACCCCCAGGTACATTAGTTTAAATCTTCCTCAACAGCATTAGCAAAAGCACCCCCCCCCCCCCCCGAAAGGACATTGGTTCCAGTCCGGCCCAGATGTAGACCATCCAATTTGCAATAGTCCCACCTCCCCCAGAACGGTCCCAAAGTCCCAAAAATCTGAACTCCCTCCCTCTTGTACCATCTCTCAAGCCACACATTCATCTTGATGATTCTATCATTCCTACTCCAAGTAGCACGTGGCACTGGTAGCAATCTGAGGTTACTATCTCTGAGATCCTACTTGTTAACTTGGTTCCTAATGCCCTAAATTCTGCTTGTAGGACCTCATCCTTTTTTTTAAACCTATATCACTATGCTTACATGCGCCGCAACAACTGGCTGTTCACCCTACCCCTTGAGATTTTTTTGCAGTCAATCCGTGACATCCCTGACTCGTGCACTTGGGAGGCAACATACCATTCGGGAGTCTCGTCTTCGACCACAGAAACGCCTATCTGCTCCCCTTACAATTGAATCCCTCATGACTATAGCCCTTCCACTCTTTTTCCTGCCCTTCTGAACAGCAGAGGTTTTGATCAAGAATAAGAAGGAAGCATATGTTAGGTATAGACAGCAGAGATCAAGTGAACTCCTAGAATAGTATAAAAGCAGTAGCAGTATACCAAAGAGTGAAATCAGGAAGGCAAAATGGAGATACGAGATAGCTTTGGCAAAAAGGGTGAAGGAAAATCCAAAAGGGATTCTACAAATATATTATGGACAAAAAGGTAACTTTTCAGAGAATAGGGCCCCTTAAATATCATCAAGGAGATGGGAGAGATACTAAACGAGTATTTTGCATCAATGTTTACTGTGGAGGAGGAGACGGAAAATAAAGAACCTGGGGAAATAAATAGCGACATCTTGAAAAATGTCCATATTATTGAGGTGGTGGTACTGGACAGCTTAAAAGGTGGATAATTTCCTGAGACCTGATCGGAACTACCCTTACCTCTGTGGAAAGCTAGGATGGTGAATGCTGGGCCCCTTGCTGAGATATCTGTATCATTGATAGTCACAGGTGATGTGCTGGAAGATTGGAGGTTTGCTAACGTGTTGCCGCTGCTTAAGAAAGGTGGTAAGGAAAAGCTAGGGAACTACAGACTGTGGACTCTGACATCGGTGGTGGGCAAAGTGTTGGAAGGAGTTTGGAGAGGCAGGATTTACATGTATTTCGAAAGGCAAGGATTGATTAGGTATAGTCAACATGGCTTTGTGTGTGGGAAATCACGTCTCACTATCTTGATTGAGTTTTTTTGAAGAAGCAACAAAGAGGATTGATGAGGGCAGAGCAGTGGATATGATCTATATGGATTTCAGTAAGGCTTTCAATAAGGTTTCTCATGGTAGACTGGCTAGCAAGGTTAAATCAAATGGAATACAGGGAGAACTGGCTTGAAGGTAGAAGACAAAAGGTGGTGGTGGTGGTGGTGAAGGGTTACTTTTCAAACTGGAGGTTTGTTACGAGTGGTGTGCCACAAGGATTGGTACTAGATCCACTGCTTTTCATCATTTACATAAATGATTTGGATGTGAACATAGGTATCGTTAGTAAGTTTGCTAATGACACTAAAATTGAACGTGTACTTGACAGTGTAGAACATTACCTCAGAGTACAATGGATCTTGATCAAAGGGCCGATGGGTCAAGGAGTGGCAGAAGGAAATAAATTTAGATAAATATGGAGGTGCTGCATTTTTGAAAGGCAAATCAGGGCAAGAATTATACACTTAATGGTAAGGTCCTGGGAGTATTGCTGAACCAAGAGAGCTTGGAGTGCAGGTACATTGTTTCTTGAAAGTGGAGTTGCAGGTAGGTAGGATAGTGAAGGAGGCATTTGGTATGCTTGCCTTTATTGGTCAGTGCATTGAGTATAGGAGTTGGGAGATCATGTTGCAGCTGTACAGGACATTGGTTGGGCTACTTTTGGAATATTGCATGCAATTCTGGTCTCCTTGCTGTGCAAAGGATGTTGTGAAACTTGAAAGAATTCAGAAAAGATTCACAAGGATGTTGCCAAGGTTGGAGAGTTTGAGTTATTGGGAGAGGCTGAATAGGCTGGGGCTGTTTTCCCTAGAGTGTAGAGGCCGAGAGATGACCATATAGAGGTTTATAAAATAATGGGGTGCATAAATAGGGTAAATAGACAAGTCTTTTCTCGAAGGTGGGCAAGTCCAAAACTAGAGGGCATAAGTTTAATGAGAGTGGGGTAAGATTTAAAAGGGATCTTAGGGGCATTGTTTTCATGCAGAGGGTGCTGTGTGTATGGAGTGAGCTGCCAGAGGAAGTGGAAGAGGCTGGTACAATTACAACATTTAGAAGGCACTTGGATGGATATATGAATAGGAAGGGTTTAAGGAGGATATGGGCCAAATGCTGGCAAATGGGACTAGATTTATCGAGGATATCTAGTTGGCATGGACGAGTTGGACCAAAGGGTCTGTTTCCATGCTGTACACGTCTACGACTCTATAAGAGAATCACAAGATTAGAGCTGAAAAGGAGCAGTTAAATCAGCCTACAGACTTGACAGGGAGGAAACATTTCTTTGGATTTTGATCAACTGGAAGGTGATGGTTTTGGGGATTAGGTGGGGTTTTGTTTTGCCGGGTGTTTGAAATCCTTTATGTCGATTGCTTGGTTTGTTTGTTTTATCATTCGTGTGCGTAATAAACTTTTGTTTTATTCTTCAAATCTGGAGCCTGGCATACTTTTGTTTCACTAAAGCCCACCGCACTAAATTAAAGAACATAATAAAATGCGATTTATCAAGCCAGATTTAATTCTGGAATCTGACGCTCAATAATAAATTCAGCTAGAATCATAACATTGTCACTGGGTCGAGATCCTGGAACTTCCTGCCAGACAGCACTGTGGGTATGCCTACGCCCATGGACTGCAGTGGTTCAAGAAGGGAACCCAATCAGTGATGCCAGATATAAAGACAGATCTTTTCAAATTAAAAAATTATTAAGAGACAGGCACAATGATGGTGTAATGCAATATAGTTAGAAACATCACTAGTTTTGCAATCCAGAGGCCGAGGATAAAGGTTCACGTACTAGCACAGCAGCTGGTGGAAATAAAGTTCAATTAATCAATACATTTAATTTATAACGAAAGAGGTATTTTAGCACAGTGGACAGCTGAGCCAGAGACTCTGAGTTCAAGTCTCTGCCCAGGACTTGATGACCAAAGCAGGTTCACTCACAACACACCACAATTAAATTGAGAATCAGCCTGCAACTCTTCCAATGCATACCAATGGCAGGCAGTAGGAGTGGGTCAAATTCCAGGTCAGCCACTTGATGGAAAGAATGTGGTGCTTCTATCACCACTATACATAGCTCCAACTAAAACATGCATGTAAAAAGGACGTTGTCATAGCAACTCTTAGTGAACTGAAACATTATCATCACTATCTATCATTAGTGCCAACTACATAACATCATTAAACTGATCACAATATTCATCATAAAAGCAGTGAGCATTGGCTGGCTTGGAGGCAGACATATGTAATATTGCATTCTCTGAGTAGATCTAGTACAAACAAAAAAGAAATTAGCATCTGGTTTCCTATTTCACCATCTGGCTTCAGAATAAATTAACCAAGGGCAGTAATTCAAATCTCATCTCTAGAATTCAGCTCTTTCGTCTCTGCTTGTAATACGGCCTGGAACCAAGCGTTTCTATTACAATTCAAAAGGAACATTGGTGAGTAAGTTGACGGTGAGAAAAGGTTCCTCAATGTTCCTCAAAAGGTTCCTCAATTGACAGCATGTTTCTTCACTTTGCGAGTGAAGAAATTTAAGTTGAAGAACGGGAATTGGAGTGCTTGGATTTAGCCTTTTTGTGGAAAAGACACACCTGAAAAAAAAAATTCCACTTTGTCAGGTCGGTGTCAATTCTGCAGCAGTACTAGAATAGCTTTTGCTGGAGGAACAAATAGCTCAAGAATGTTTCCAGCTAGGATGTTGCTGGGGAACAAAATCTTTGCAATCACTGATTTTCTCAGTTAGTTCTTGATCTCACATGAATGAATCAGTTTGGCCAAGGTCAGTGTTTCTAATGTAGGAAGCCTGGCAGGTATCAAAGATGTATCATCCGTTCAGTACAACACGTTGAAAATGGTCACAAATGACTTGTTTGTACTTGTGCTGAGCTCTTCCTCCGTTGAGGAAGGAAGATGTACGGACACTTCCCACCAACATGCATGACTGGATGTGGCACAATGACAGAGCTTTGATATGGTCAATTAATTGTGGATTCATTTAACTTTGATGATAATATGCTTCCACTGTTTCACATTTTGTAGTGCAGTCATACAGCTTCACTCGATTGGCACTTCATTCGCAGGTTCTCTTAGTGTTGTCTCCATGCCTTTTTTGGACTTGACTTAGTTGTTTCTTACAGTGGTACTAGTACATGAGTAGATATGCCACGTCAGGAGGTAACAGATTTTGTAACGTTGTGGGTAATTACCACAAGCTACCTGTAATTTGGCAACTTATTAAGAAATCTCAGAGACAACCAAATACTGAAACAAATATTTAAACTTGATTGCATGTAACAACCAAAATAAGACCTCTCAAGTAATCAAGTTAAGCATTAAAACCTAACTTGGCTATCGTTTGATTAATGGTGGGAATTTAGCTACAGTTCCATGTAACAATAATCTGTCTCTGGGCTCGATACTTGTGCATTGTCGTCCTCTAGAGTTCTGCACTAGGAATCATGGAATTGAATTCTTGCAGAATTTCCCCATCTTTGAAACTTGTGGTGTGACATAGAGTCATAGAGATGTACAGCATGGAAACAGACCCTTCGGTCCAACCTGTTCATGCTGACCAGATATGCCAACCGAATCGAGCACCCAGCCCCGGCCTATATCCCTCCAAACCATTCCTATTTATATACCCATCCAAATGCCTCTTAAATGTTACAATTGTACCAGCCTCCACCACATCCTCTGGCAGTTCATTCCATACACATACCACCCTCTGCGTGACAAAGTTGCCCCTTAGGTCTCTTTTACATCTTTCCCCTCTCACTCTAAACTTATGCCCTCTAGTTCTGGACTCCCTGACCCCAGGGAAAAGACTTTGTCTATTTACCCTATCCATGCCCCTCAATTTTGTAAGCCTCTATAAGGTCACCCCTCAGCCTCCGACGCTCCAGGGAAAACAGCCCCAGCCTGTCAGCCTCTCCCGATAGCTCAAATCCTCCAACTCTGGCAACATCCTTGTAAATCTTTTCTGAACCCTTTCAAGTTTCACAACATCTTTCCGATAGGAAGGAGACCAGAATTGCACGCAATATTCCAACAGTGGCCTCACCAATGTCCTGTACAGCCACAACATGACCTCCCAACTCCTGTACTCAATACTCTGACCAATAAAGGAAAGCATACTAAATGCCTTTTTCACTATCCTATCTACCTGCGACTCCACTTTCAAGGAGCTACGAACCTGCACTCCAAGGTCTCTTTGTTCATCAACACTCCCTAGGACCTTACCATTAAAGTGTGTAAGTCCTGCTAAGATTTGCTTTCCCAAAATGCAGCACCTTGCATTTATCTGAATTAAACTCCATCTGCAACTTCTCAGCCCATTGGCCCACCTGGTCCAGATCCTGTTGTAATCAGAGGTAACCCTCTTCGCTGTCCACTACACCACCAATTTTGGGGTCATCTGCAGACTTACTAACTATACCTCTTATGCTCGCATCCAAATCATTTATGTAAGTGACAAAAAGTAGAGGACCCAGCACTGATCCTTGTGGCACTCCACTGGTCACAGGCCTCCAGTCTGAAAAACAACCCTCTACCACCACCCTCTGTCTTCTACCTTTGAGCCAGTTCTGTATCCAAATGGCTAGTTCTCCCTGTATTCCATGAGATCTAACCTTGCTAATCAGTCTCCCATGAGGAACCTTGTTGAACGCCTTACTGAAGTCCATATAGATCACATCTACTGCCCTGCCCGCATCAATCTTCTTTATTACTTCTTCAAAAAACTCAGTCAAGTTTGAGAGACATGATTTCCCAGGAACAAAGCCATGTTGACTATCCTTAATCAGTCCTTGCCTTTCCAAATACATGTACATCCTGTCCCTCAGGATTCCCTCCAACAACTTGCCCACCACCGAGGTCAGGCTCACAGGTATATAGTTCCCTGGCTTGTCTTTACCACCCTTCTTTAAGGGTTGCACCATGTTAGCCAACCTCCAGTCTTCTGGCACCTCAGCTGTGACTATCGATGATACGAATATCTCAGCAAGAGGCCCAGCAATCACTTCTCTAGCTTCCCACAGAGTTTTCGGGTACACCTGATCAGGTCCTGGGGTTTTATCCACCTTTAACCGTTTCAAGACATCCAGCACTTCCTCCTCTGTAATCTGGACATTTTGCAAGATGTCACCATCTATTTCGCTACAGTCTATATCTTCCATATATTTTTCCACAGTAAATAGTGATGCAAAATATTCATTTAGTATCTTGTGTGGCTCCACACAAAGGCCGCCTTGCTGATCTTTGAGGGGCCCTATTCTCTCCCTAGTTACCCTTTTGTCCTTAATGTATTTGTAAAAACCCTTTGGATTCTCCTTAATTCTATTTGCCAAAGCTATCTCATGTCCCCTTTTTGCCCTCCTGATTTCCCTCATAAGTATACTCCTACTTCCTTTATACTCTTCTAAGGATTCACTGGATCTATCCTGTCTATACCTTACATATGCTTCCTTCTTTTTCTTAACCAAACCGTCAATTCTTTAGTCATCCAGTATTCCCTATACCTACCAACCTTCCCTTTCACCCTGGCAGAAATACACTTTCTCTAGATTCTTGTTATCTCATTTCTGAAGGCTTCCCATTTTCCAGCCGTCCCTTTACTTGTGAACATCTGCCTCCAATCAGCTTTCGAAAGTTCTTGCCTAATACCGTCAAAATTGGCCTTTCTCCAATTTAGAACTTCAACTTTTAGATCTGGTCTATCCTTTTCCATCACTATTTTAAAACGAATAGATCCTTTAGATTCCTTCATCCCAAAATATTACAAGTCTGTAGCTTGCCGTCTTATCTGAAATACCTTCCTTGTTCATTGTTACATGTGGCATTGACTGTCTGTATGAAGACACTATTCCTGCAGTTAACTCCTCAACCCTTTTTGCAGGGCAATCAGTTGTCCTTGTGGCATAAAGCAGCCATTTATTAAGCAGTTGATAAAAACAGCAACATGAACAAAACTTCGACTCCTTCTCCCAGACATGGCTAATTGCTTTCAATTCCAATATAGGTTTGTCCTTGTCCCTTAACAGTTTATTCCAGATAAGAGTTACTGCTGCTTTTTTCAATCTATGAACAGTTAGCAAAGTTTTGAAGTTTTTGCTATCACAAATAGAATACAGTTCTGTTGCTGCTGGTCAAAAATGTCTCATTTATACATAGAACAGATTTAACAGTTCAAAACTAGCCCCATTATTACAATGAAAGCACCACACAATGATAGCACCAGATAACAAAAGAGGATCTCGTTTGTGAAATCAGGCTTCTTCTTGACAATGATCACTCCTACCACCACTGATTATGGATAGATTCATGTGCAACAGGTGTATTTACAAAAGCGAGGTTCATTTGTTTTGCCCTAGTCTCTCACCACATGCTTCAGGTCCACTCTGGCAGATATAACGTTCAGTGACATGGCTAACTAGATCACTAGTGGTGCTACTGAGCCACATTTGGCAATGAACATTGAAGTTTTACACCCAGAATATTTTCTGTACCCTTACAATTCGAAGTGCTTCTATTAAGTAGTGTTTAACAAGATCATAAGACCATAAGACACAGGAGTGGAAGTAAGGCCATTCTGCCCATCGAGTCCACTCCACCATTCAATCATGGCTGATGGGCATTTCAATGCCATTTACCCGCACTCTCCACATAGCCCTTAATTCCTTGCGAGATCATGAATTTATCAATCTCTGCCTTGAAGACATTTAACGTCCCAGCATCCACTGCGCTCCGTGGCCATGAATTCCAAAGGCCCATCACTCTCTGGCTGAAGAAATGTCTCATTTCCGTTCTAACTTGACCCTCCTCTAATTCTAAGGCTGTGCCCACAGGTTCTAGTATCCCTGTCTAATGGAAACAAATTCCCAGCGTCCACCCTTTCTAAGCCATGCATTATCTTCTAAGTTTCTATTACATCTCCCCATAACCTTCTAGATTCTAATGAATACAATGCCAGGATCCTCAGCCGTTTAGAGCATGTTAGGCCTACAATTCCAGGCATCATCTGGGTGAATCTCCGCTGGACATGCTCCAGTGTCAGTATGTCCTTCCTGAGGTGTGGGGCCCAGAATTGGATACAGTATTCTAAATGGGGCCCAACTAGAGCTTTATAAAGTCTCAGTAGCACATCACTGCTTTTACACTCCTACTCTCGAGATAAATGACAACATTACATTTGCTTTCTTAACCACGGACTCAACCTGCAAGTCAACCTTTAGAGAATCCTGCACTAGCACTCCCAGATCCCTTTGCACTTTGGCTTTATGAATTTTCTCACCATTCAGAAAATAGTCCATGCCTGTATTCTTCTTTCCCCAAAGTGCACGATCAGGTACTGTGTTTACTTTCCCATGTTTGACTGCTGCCTTGAGAAGTTGAAAACTTTATAGTTGTGTCAAGGACTCTTAGACAAGGTTCTTCTTGCCATCTCTGGCGATTTAGGTATCTGGGCATTGGCCATTAGTTGTGAATCTATAGTCTGACCAGACCAGGATGTTGTTCAATATGTCTGTGGACACCACTCCTAATTATGACAAGTCACCAGAAGTTAGCGAAGTAGATTTTGCAGGGTCAAGTGGACTGCATGATATTTGCAGTATCTATTGCCTGAGATGATGCTTTGCATTAGGCTACATTGCAAAAGTATGATACAATTGAATGGTTCACCAGGCAATTCCAGAAGTTGTGGAACCACGTACAGGACAGATAGAGCAGGTAAGCAGATTTTCTTTCCATATGCGTTTTTAGTACATTCAATATTTTCACAGTCACCATCACTGACTTAGTTAATTAACTGAATTTCAATTCTCATCTAGCATGGCAAGATTTGAATTTGTGTTGGGATATTACTATAAACTTCAGGATTACTAACACAATCACTATGTTAGTATGCCTACTAACATATTCAAGAATCAAGCAATATATTTTTGGGATCATGTTAGGCACACTTTTAGAATACACAAGTAAGTATGGCTTTGGGCATATTTTTGATCTGTCCAGAAACAGAAGCTTGGTTGACCTCTGTGTTGTCGTTTGGAACCTTTAAAATTACATTAAATGGGGGGATCTTCCAAGCATTAAAAGCTACCACCGAAGCTCTTTTATCCTATGTGAGTGATTGGGCATGTGGGGACCCTCGTTCAATATGGTTAGATATCGAAGCCTCCCAGGCAAGGTGTTCCCTTACTAGCTTGATGTTTCTGGATAAAATGAGGACAGTTAGGGAATATCGCCATAACCCAGTAGTTAAAGCATGGAGGGCAATTCAGTAGAGAGAAGGCAATATTGGCAAAACATCTTTTATGCTTGTAGTGGGTATGCCGGGTTTTCAACCGGGATTGATAGATTCAGGATTCAAACATTGGGCAGCTAGGGGTGTGTCTTGCATGGGTGATTGTTTTGAGGGAAACACAATGATATCCTTTGATCAGTTAGCACGGAAATATGAGCTATCTAACAGGGACCTCTTCCGTTTATTTCAAGTTAGGTATTTTATTCAAAACAAGACTGCACTTTTGAATTATCCCTACAAATCTGACAGAGAGGAAGGTGCTCAATGCCAAGAGTACACTTTGTGTTCGCGCTTTATATCAACAATTGGGAGGGGCCCCTCAGATGGGTTCGATCGACTCTGCAGGGTGTGAGAGAGAGAGAGACAGCGCGCTAGGTGTTGAAGTCTCCTCAGAGGAATGGCAAGATATTTGGGAAAGTGCAAGAAAGATATCAATTTGCAATCGGACCCATTGTTTACAGCTGAAGATTCTCCATAGGGTCCACTTGGCTCCAAACCATTTGTCAAAATTTAAACCAGGCCTATCTTCAACATGTCCCAAGTGCAAGATCTGACTGGCACTCTCACCCATTGTCTTCAGTATTATGATAGGCTCCAAACATACTGGAATGCTGTGGCAGGTGCAAATGGAGGGGATTTTGGGTGTAAGGGTGGAGAAGGGCCCGATCTCTCTTTTTCTGGGCCTGCCCAGTGTGTTCTTCACAGATGTGCCTAAGAAAAAAAACTTTTCAATATCCTCACTTTTTGCGCAAGAAAGAAGGACTTGCTAGGTTGGGTATCTGAAACCTCTCCCCGCCCCTCCGCCCCGAGTTGAGTTAGTACCATTTATTAGTTTGTTCTTGGTTATTATTTATTTAGTTAAATAGTTAGTTGGTTTATTTTATTATACATTTTTCTATATATATTTATACATTTGTACAAGAGGGCAGGTTGGGTTTCTTTTTAACTCTTTCTTGTTTTTTTGTACTGTTTTGAATTGGATCATTTTGTATTTGTAATATTTAAAAATCTACTTTTTCAATAAAAATATTTTAAAAATATATTAAATACTCTTTGCCTACATGCATAATTGTTAAAACTACAGGTTGTTCTGCTATAATGCATATTTCATTAATGCGAATTCGCTATAACATGATTGACGAATTGGGGACACTGTTTCTATGGCATGAACTTTTAAAGCATGTATTGATTTTAACACATTTCTGGCCCGATTAGTTTATATGGGGCTGCTGCTATTACACGATTTTCTCATAATATGGGGTTGCACAAGAATGGAACTACCATGTTTGAGCAGAACCAACTGTGTTATAACATTGAAGCTGTGAAATTCAACAGCCTTCTTTTAGTTACAATCTTACACTTATGTACACAAGCTAAAAATATAATGACATTGCATGCTGGCAAAGATTTGTGCTTTTTTTTTGGGTATGGTCTATCTTAACAAGAAATCCAGAACATAAAAGCAAGATCACCTGACTCAAAAAGAAAATTGTAATGTTTGAATGATTACCAATGTTCAGCTCCAAAAGAGAGACATGTTATTGTGAAGCAATAACAGAGTGCTGCAACTTCAAAATATTGAGTATAATAAATGCAGGATGTCATACCTGTTCAGATCCTGGCATGTTTCGGTAAATGATGCTTTCACGACAGTCCTCATCTGCACATACAGGCAATAAATGTTCTTGCTGGCCATCCCCATCTGACAAGGGAAATAAACCAACTTATTCAAGCGCATGCAAAGAGATTTTGAGTTAATGTTTCTACAAATATAGTGATCTCATGGAAAAGAAAGGTCCTTTTTATGATTTCTCATAACAAAATCTTGATGTCAATCTTAAGTTATGCAACACTAGAGCTAGGTTAAATAGAATTAGATAACAGTTACAGCTTACAAGGAATTTGTTCAGTCAGTTGTGACTGTCAGAAAGCAACTCAGCTAGGTTCCAATCCTCCATGTTTTTCCCTTAGTTGTGAAAACTCTTTCTTCAGAAAACTGTCAAATTCCCTTTTGAAATTCACATCGAACCTGCCTTCAGCACATTCTCTAGCAGTGCATTTCAGATTTTGAGAAGATTTGTAGCTCAGGTTGAAGTTCTGGATATAGGTTTGCTTGCTCAGCTGGAAAGTTCATTTCCAGACGTTTTGTCACCCTACTAGGTAATGTCTTCAGTGCTGCTGATTCCTGCTTTCTATTTAAAATGTTTCGTTTTCTTTGGGTTGGTGATGTCATTTCCTGTTATTTTTCTCAGGGGATGGTAGATGGGGTCTAACTTGATGTGTTTGTTGATAGAGTTCCAGTTGGAATGCCATGCTTCCCAGGATTCTCGTGCGTGTCTCTGTTTGGCTTGTCCTAGGATGGATGTGTTGACCCAGTCGAAGTGGTGCCCTTCCTTATGTGAGGATACTAGTGAGAGAGGGTCATGTCGTTTTGTGGCGAGTTGATGTTCATGTATCCTGGTAGCTAGTTTTTTTTGCCCAATGGGTGAATGTGCAGGAAAGTCTCTGCCAGTTGTGTTTGTCCGATATAGTGTTTGTTACAGTCCTTGCACGCTGTTTTGTAAATGACATTAGATTTGCTTGTTGACTGTATAGGGTCTTTCAAGTTCATTAGCTGATGTTTTAGTGTGTTGGTGGGTTTGTGGGCCACCATGATGCCAAGGGGTCCGAGTAGTCTGGCAGTCATTTCCAAAAGTCTTTGATGTAGGGGAGAGTGGCTAGGGTTTCTGGATGTGTTTTGCCGTTGAGAAAAATCGGCGGACTGCGTTCATTGGATACCCATTCTTTTTGAATACACTGTATAGGTGATTTTCCTTTGCTCTGCATCGTTCCTCTGTGCTGCAGTGTGTGTTGGTTCATTGAAATAATGTTCTGATGCAGCTTCTTTTGTGGATGTTTGGGATGATTGCTTCTGTAGTTGAATATTTGGTCTGTATGTGTTGCTTTCCTGTAAATGCTGGTTTGAAGTTCCTGATTGGCTGTTCGCTCTAGTGCGACACCTAGGAATGACAGTTTGTTGTTGTTTTCCTCCTCTTTAGTGAATTTTATGCCAGTAAGGGTATTGTTGATGGTCTTGAAGGTTTCCTCTAATTTGTTTCATTTAGTGATGATAAAGGTGTCATCCACGTAGTGGACCCAACGTGTGGGTTGGATAGTTGGCAGAGCTGTTTGTTCAAGTCTCTGCATTACTGCCTCTGCTAAGACCCCAGATATCGGAGACCCCATGGCCGTTCCATTGGTTTTTCTGTAGGTTTTTTGTTGTTGAAGGTGAAGTGGATGGTAAGGCATTGGTCCACTAGCTCGACGATACTGTCCTTGCTGATGAAGTTGGTGGTGTTTGGTGTATGTGTCTTTGGGTCTTGTAATAGTGTAGTCAGTGTTTTCTTGGCCAGGTTAATGTCGATGAATATAAACAGAGCTGTTACATCAAAGGAGACCATTATTTCATCCTCTTCTATCTTAGAGTTTTGATGGTCTTCAAAAACTCTTGTGTGGAGTGGATGGAGTGGCGTGAGTTCCTACTGAATGTTTTGGTCTTTGGTGTAGCTCCTTGGCCAATCTCTAAGTTGGTGTTCCAGGCAGCAAGATTATGGTTCTGAGGGGGGGCTCCTGGTTTGTGAATTTTGGGTAATCCATAGAAGCATGGTGCGTTGGATCCAACTGGTTTCATTTTTTGGAAGCCAGTGTTGTTTATTTCTCCAGATTTCTGACGTTTCTTTGAATAGGGCTGTGATTCGGTTTTCTAGTTCTGGGGTCGGGTCTATCACCACTTATTGATAAGTGCTGGTATCTGCAAGTAGTGCGTTCACTATTTTTTGAGCCAGACTACTCAGACCCCTTGGCATCATGGTGGCTCACAAACCCACCAACACACTAAAACAGCAGCTAATGAACTTGAAAGACCCTATACAGGCAACAGGCAAAACTAATATCATTTACAAAATACCGTGCAAGGGCTGTAACAAACACTACATTGGACAAACAGGCAGAAAACTAGCCACCAGGATACATTAACTAGTCACAAAATGACATGACCCTCTCTCACTAGTATTTTTACATACAGATAAAGACAGGGATAACTTCAACTGGGACAACACATCCATCCTAGGACAAGCCAAACAGTGACATGCACAAGAATTCCTAGAAGCAAACATTCCAGCTGGAACTCTATCAACAAACACATCGAGTTAGACCCCATGTACCATGCCCTGTGAAAAAGAACAGGAAATGGCATTACAGGAAATGACATCACCAACCTAAAGAAACCCTAACACATAAATAGAAAGCAAGAATCTGTGGCAGTGCTTTGGTCCACTGAAGATGTTACCTAGCAGGGTGACGAAACATCTGGAAATGAACCTTCCAGCTCAGTGAGCAAACCTACATCCAGTGCATTTCAGATCTTAACCACACGATATCTGAGCAGAGAATCTCTAGTTACTTCAAAACATTGTAAAGTTCAGCTTTCATGATGGTACTCCAGCTGAATTGAATTCAATGAAAATAAAAATTCATCAAAATAAGCTTGTGTGAATTGAATTTAGAAATCTTCATTGAAGGCAAATGCAGAATATCTCTATCATCATGACAATATGTTCAGACTGGAACAGTGATGAATGTGATGCATCCTTTTCAGAAGATCTTCATTACTCTGGATAATCGGTTTTTCAAGACTAATGGTTTTCTTATATCAGAAGGAACTTTTTTGAAATAATCCCTGTTGACATTTCAAACAGGCTTGTGAACTTGTACATTCAGATCATGAGAGTTGACAACCTATTTTCTGTCTAAGAATCATGGACTAACAATTGGGTACACAGTTCTCATGTCAAGTATGCTCCCAGGAAATTAGTTTTGCTATTAAATGAAAATAATGCCTTTTGGACAAGCATACAGCTGAACAGAAACTGATTCAGTGAGGCCAATAATTAGCATGAAGGAGATGTCATGCTTAAATGGCCTAAATAAGCAAGCACAGTAGCAAAAATCTCTCATGGCAGCAACAAAACAACTATACATCCACTTAATGTTAAATCTGTGCTCTTTATCTTTGCCTCTAAGAGCACATGACAGTTCTTGGGGACTCTTTAGCTCTGTGAAGACTGGGTAAATATCTAAATGCATCGCTTCACTGCATCTTAATACTCAGCAACAGAGGGTGGAAGATGTTCATTTGTTGAGTATATTAAATCAGAGATCAAGAGATATTTTGCTATTGTGGGAATTGTGGGATAGGGGGATAGTGCGTGAAGGTGTTTTGACACCAAAAATCAATGATCTTACTGAATGGTAGGTCAGTACTGACTGCAGGTTTTGTTTGGCCTATTGATATATGCACTGTGCCATTTGCCACGTTCTTCCAGTCTAGATAATTCTAGCAATCAAATGAGCTATCACAACTGGGGGAACAGAAAATATTGTGGACCAAAATTAGTTGGCTACTATGATATGATTTCCAAGACAGTGACATATGAGCACTCAAAGATTCTTCCAAATAAATGGCAAGAACAAAATAAATACTTTGTGGTGTGAGGTAGAGAATTACTATAATTCTATTATTAAGGTGCTTATAGTAGAGCTCTTAAAAAGTCCGCAGGCAATCAGGTGATGGTTTTGTGAAAGGGAAATCCTCTTTAACCAACGTATTTTGACTTTTTTGAGAAATTTACAAGTAACAAAGCGAAGGAGATTTCTGTGATGTGATGCATTTGGAAATCCAAAAGGCATTTTTGAGAAGATGCCAAATCAAATATTTACTACCAAAGAAAGAGCTCAAGGTATAGAAAGGTATATATTATAGACAGATGACAGCTAACTGGAAGCTGAGGATAGAGATGCATGGATCATTTTTGAGTTGGCAAGCTGTATCTAGTGGTGCACCATAGCAATAGATAAATTGAGAGGAGTCTACAAAGCGACTTAAGAGTCATACAATATTGAACTGAACGAGAGGGTAAAACGTACTTGGCCTCATCCTTACCAACCTTTGGGTGGAGATGCATCTGCCCATAATAGATTCAGTAAAAGTGACCACTGCACAACCATGGAGGAGATGAAGTCCTGCCTTCACATTGAGAATATCCTCCATTGTATTGTTTTGCACGATCACTGTGCTAAATGTGACAGACTATGAACTGAATTAGCAACTCAAGACTGATCATCCATAAAGCACTGTGGACCATCAATAGCAGAATTGTACACCAACATAATCTGCAACCTCATGGCCTGGCATATCCCTCACTCAATAATTACTATCAAGCCAGGGGATCAACCCTGGTCCAATGGAGAGTGTAGGAGGGCATGCCAGGAGTAGCAACAGGCACACTTTAATAAAAATGTCAAGCTGGTGAAGCTACCAAACATGATCAACAATGCCCTCCAGCGCCTCGACTCCACTTCCCGCACCTCCGCCCTTGAACCCCACTGCTCTAACTGCAACAAAGATAGAACCCTCATGGTCCTTACCTTACACTCCACTAATATCCAGATACAGCACATTATCTTCCGCCATCTACAATCAGACCCCACCACCAGAGACAGATATCCTTCTTCACCCCTATCTGTACTCTGCAGAGGCCATTCCCTCCATGACTCCCTCGTTAGGTCCACGCCCCGCACCCCCCCCAACACAATTCATCCTCCACACTTCCCTTGCTGACACGAGGTATAAAACCTGCGCCCGGAACTTCCCCCTCACCTCCGTCTAAGGCCCCAAAGGATCTTTTCACAACTGGCAGAGATTTTCCTGCACATTCACCCACCTCATCTACTGTGCCTGTTGCTCTCGACGGGGTCTCCTCTACATCGGAGAGACACCCTGTGGTTGACCATTTCAACTCCCCCTCCCACTCCCACTCCACCAAGGACATGCAAGTCTTGGGCCATTCCACCACTAAATCCAAGCCACCTGACATCTGGAGGAAGAATGTCTCATTGTCTGCCTTGGGACCGTTCAACCACATGGCATCAACGTTGACTTCATTAGATTTCAAATAAACCCTCCCTTACTTCATCCCAGATCGGCACTGCCTTCTTGACCTGTCCCACCTGTCCAGCTTCCTTCCCATCTATCCGCGCTACCCTCCCCATCGACCTGTCACAATCATACCCCACCTGCATCAACCTATCGTCTTCCCAGCTACCTTACCCCCAGCCCCATGCTCACCCTCCTATTTATCTCTCACTCCTCCCCCAACAGTCCTGAAGGCCTAATGCCCAAAACGTCGACTCTTCTGTTCCTTGGATGTTGCCTGACCTGCTCTGCTTTTCCAGCACCACACTTTTTGACTGGAACTATTGGCATGCAAAACAGAATAAGCAGCAAGTGATAGACAGCGCTAAATGATCCCACAAACAATGAATTAGATCTAAGCTCTACACTCCAGCCACATCCAGACATGAATGGTGGTGGACAATTCAGCACTAGAGAAGGCTCCACAAATATCCCTTTTTCAATGATGGAGGATTCCATCACATTGGTGCAAAAGTCAAGTCTAAAGCATTTCCAGCAATCGTCAGCCAGAAGTGCTGAGTGAATGATCTATCTGGCCTTCTCCAGTGGTCTCCAGTGTCACAGATACCAGTCTTAACCCAATTCCCTTCATTCCATGTGGTATTCCAAAACGGTTAGAGGCACAGGATACTGCAAAGGCTTTCGGCCCTGACAACATTCTGGGAATAGTACCGAAGACCCACGCTCCATAACCTGCTATACCCCCAGCCAAGCTCTTCCAATATAGGTACAACATGGGCACCACCTGACAATGTGGAAAATTGTCTACGCATGCCCAGTATAAAAAAGGAGGACAAATGAACAATGCTATCAAGCAGCATCTAATCAACAATAACTTGCTTACTGATGCCCAGTTTGGATTCTGCCAGGGTCACTCTGTTCCTAGCCTCATTAGGACAGCCCTTGATATCCAGGCTGCAATCAATTGAGTGTGACATCAAGAAGGCCTAGCAAAACTAGAATCAACGGGGGGCAAACTCTCCACTGACCGGAGTCATACTTGGCACAAAGATGGTTATGCTTGTTGGAGGACAGTCATCTCAGCTCCGGGACTTCACTACAAGAATTCCTCAGGGTAGTCTCCTAGGCCCAACCACCTTTAGCTGTTTGATCAGTGACCTCCCCTTGATCATAAAGAATAGAAATGGAGATGTTTGCAAATGATTGCACAATGTTCAGCAACATTTGTGAATCCTCAGATATTGGAAAAGTCCATGTTCAAATGCAACAAGATCTGGACATTTCCAGGCTAGGGCTGAGAGGTGCCATGTAACATTCATACTACATAAGTGTCAGGCAATGACAGTCTTCAACAAGAAACAACCTAATCACCAACCTTCACTATTCAATGGAGTTACCATCACTGAATTCACCATGATCAACATTCTTGGGTTACCACCGACCAGAAACTCAACAGGACTCATCACATAAACACAGTGCTTATAAAGCTAAGAGTACAGTGATGAGTAACTCACTTTTTGACTCCCAAAGACAGCTCACCATCTATAATGCACAAGTCAGCAGTATGATGGAATACTCCTACTTCCATGGATATGTGCAATTTCAATAACACGAAAGAAGCTTAATATCATCCAGGACAAAGCAGTGCGCTTGACTGACACCACATTCAAACCCTTCACTACCGACACTCAGTAGCGGCAGTGTTTGCTACTTACAAGATGCACAGCAGAAATTCACCAAAGATCCTTAGGCAGCACCTTCCAAACCGATGATCACTTCCATCTAGAAGAACAAGGCAGCAGATAGACGGTAACACCATCACTTGCAAGTTCCCCTCGAAGCCACTTACCATCCCGATTTGGAAATACATTGCAGTTTCTTCACAGTTGCTCAGTCAAAATCCTGGAATTCCCTCCCTAAAGGCATTGTGGGTCAACCTACAGTTCAAGGACTGCAGTAGTTCATGATGGAGCTCAATACCACTTTATCAAGGGCACCTAGGGAAAGGTAATAAACGTGATGCCCACATTCCACGAGTGAATAGAAACAAGGCAGCCCTTTGTTGGTTAGCTTTGATGTAGTGGGCCAAACTCTAATTACTATTATCCCATTACCTCCACTTCATCAATAGCCTACAATGCCCAGAAATTTAAGCTTTCATCCTGATGCTTCTTAAATGTTAAGAGAATAGTTGCATTTTTCTGCAATCTCTGGGTGGAAAAAATATTTTTTCAGATTTCCTCTAAACTACTTACTCATTACTTTAAACATGTACCTTCTGGTATTGGACACACTTGCCGTGAAAAGAGTCTCATGATCTGCTCTGTCATAATTCTGTACACCTCAATCAGATTCCCCCTCAGACTCCTCTGCTCCAAGGAAAACAAACCCAGCCTATTCAGTCTCTCCTCATTACTGCAACTTTTCATCCCTGGTAACATCCTGGTGAATTCCCTAGGCACCCTCTCCAGCATAATCACTTCCTTTGGATAGTGTGGTGACTAGACCTGCACACAGTATTCCCTCTGCGGCCGAACTAACGTTTTATGAAGTTGGAATAAGACTACTTTGCTCCTATATTCCACACCCCACCTATGAAAGTACACATCCCACATGCCTTCTTTACACACTTTCAGGGATCATCAAGCTTGTTTTGGTCTTCAGTACTCTCTAAGGGCCTACCATTTATTGTGTATTGATCAGTGTGACCTCCAAAAATAAATCACACTGATCAGGATTCAATTCGATCTGCCAATGGCCTGTGCAATTTACCAGTTGATCAATATCAGAGTAGAGCCAGATACCATTTTCTTCACCATTACTAACTTTTGTGTCATCTGCAAATTTACAAACTATATTTTTTGCATTCACCTCTAAGTCGTTAATGTACAGAACAAACATCAAGAATGCCAGCACCAATCCCTGTGGTAATCCACTGGTCAGAGGTTTCCAGTTATAAAAACAACACTCAACCCTCAGCCTCTGAGTCCTATCAGTAAGCCAATTTTTCATCCAGTATGCCAATTTACCCTGGATCCCATGGGCTCTTACATTTTGGACCAGCCTTCCATATTGGTCCTTGTCAAAGGCCTTACAAAAGTCCATGTAAACTGCATCAACGACACAACCCTCATTAATAATATTAGTCACCTTTTCAAAAAACTCATCAGAATTAGTCATACAGGATCAATTTCCAACAAATCCTTGCTGACTATCTCTAATTAACTCTTGCTTTTCCAAGTGTTGATCAATCCTGTCCCTCAGAATCTTTTCCAATAATATCAGATTTCTCTCTATTCCTGACAAACCACAAAATTACGGACATCATATTGCATCTTCCTCCTGGTACTACTCACTCAGTCCCTAAAGTTGCATCGTAAGCAGGCAACCCGCTTGCCATGTGTCACTTTTTGACCCCTGAATCAACTCAAAATCCACCTGTGGATTCAGCGAGGGTTCCTCCATCTTGAGCCTGATCTGGACTTTGCTTCACAAAGACGTTCATCTGGAAGCACCACTGCTGCTGCCAACTTAGACATGTCAAGTGAGTTGGATAAAAAAAGGGTCAGATAGGAGTATAATATCAGAGATGGTTCAATAATTTCCTGGCATTCGGGTTATCTTGTGAAGAAAGGATGTATAGGTTTGGCCAATATCTCCCTGGATTACAGAAGAATGAGAATTGATCTTATCGAGGTCAATGGACTTGACACAAGGAGGATTTTTCCACTCGTTTGAGAGACGAGAACTAGGGACACAGTTTGAGAATGGAGAAGAGAATTTCTTTATCCTCAGTGGGTTATTAGTCTGTGGAATTCCTGCTGAGGAAGCGTTTGAAACTGGGTCACTGAATTCACTCAATGCTCAGCTGGATAAATTTTGGATAGACAGAGGGTGTACTGGGGGGACGTTAGACATAAAAGTGGAGTTGACACCACAACTAGATCCGCCATGATCTTATCGAGTAGCAAAGCAGATTTGAAGAGCCAAGTAGTCTACTTTTGTACCAGAGTCCAATGTCCTCTAATACTATTTGTTTACTTTTACTGATCTCTTTAAATTTTTCAAGTTCTAATACCCTTGGTTCCCCATTTCCTCGGGAATGTTTTCGTGTCTTCTACAGTAAAGTAAAATATAAAAAATCTTTAACGTCACTGCCATTTCCAAATTTCTCATTGTTATTCTATTTCTCTCTGTCTCTGAAGGTATCATTCTTTCTTTCACTAATCTCTATCTATACACAAACTTGCAAAAGTGTTTACAATTTGTTTTTATGTCTCTTGCTGGCCTACTCTCAAATTATCTTACCATTTCAATTTCTTGATACTTCAGTTTTGAATAGAAGAAACCCAACATTACATGTCTCATTCCTTGATCTAAATACTATCTGAAACTCTTCTCATCACCTATTGATCACCTTCCCTATAATTCATTAAAGGAATGCATATGTCACAACTTACATATTTATATAAGTAATTGCTTATCTCTTGTCAAAGAAATTATGGACAGCTTGTTAATTAAACAACTATCTGACAATGATTTCCAAGACACTGATTATTGAACCTATGGTACTATAATGGCTGTGATCTAGAACTGCATGGTTGCTTTATGGCTACATGTGGATTTCTGACAAGTTATCAGTAGCTACACATTTCCTTTTCTCGCCAAGCAGCTAGCTTGTTACTTTATCACCTGCGTGGAAGATAGGTAGAATTAGTGATTGGTGAAGGGTGAATGCAATAGTTCATAATCCACTGCCCTGCTGCACAGATCTGAACAAACCCCTAGGTTTTCCACAGGTTTTCGGTACAAAAGCAGTTTGAAATCTGAGTAAAGCTGAGAACCTTTCCTTCACTTTGTTTTGCTCCACTGGAGAATGAAACAGAAAAATACAAACATGGAAGACAGGAGCAAGAATAAGCCATTTGACACCTCAAGCCTGTTCTGTCATTCATTATGATCACGGCCAAAGCTTAATACCCTAATCTCACCCTCCCTCTTATCCCTTGATTCCTTTAGCCAGAGGAACTATATCTACCTCCTTGAAACACAATGTTTCTGTCTCAACTACTTTGTGGTAGCGAATTCAGTGAAGACAGGGGCAGGACTTATACGGTTAATGGTAGGGTCCTGAGAGTGCTGTTGAACAAAGGGACCTACAGGTGCAAGTTCATAGTTCCTTGAAAATGGCATTGCAGGTTGACAAGGTGGTGAAGGTGACATTTGGCACACTTGCTTTCGTTGGTCAGAATATTGAGTATAGGAGTTGGGATGTCTTGTTGTGGCTGTAAGAGACATTGGTGAGGCCACTTGGAGAATTCTGGACACAATTCTGGTCACTCTGCTTTCGGAAGAATGTTGTTAAACTAGAAAAGGTACAGAAAAGATTTACAAGGATGTTGTCAAAGGGCTCGAGTTACATGGAGAGGCTAGATAGGCTGGTACATTTCTTCCCCCCCCCCCCATAGCATTAGAAGCTGAGAGGTGACCTTATAGAGTTTATAAATCATAAGGCGCACAGGTAAGGTAAGTAGCCAAGGAATTCTTCCCAGGGTAGGGAGTCCAAAACTAGGGGGCACTTTTTTTCCCCCAAATGAGAAGAGAAAGATTTAAAAGGGGCCCGAGAAGCAATTATTTCCACACAGAGTGTGGTGTCTGGAATAGAATGAGCTGCCAGAGAAAGTAGTAGAGGGAGTTACAATTACAAATATAAAAGACATTTGGACAGGTACATGAATAGGAAAGGTTTAGAGAGATATGGGCCAAATGCGGGTAACGGGACTAGTTGAGTTTCGGATATCTGCTGGCATGGACAAGTGATTCTGAAGGGCCTGCTTCCATGCTGCATGGTTCTATGACTCTAATAAATTTCTCCTCATCTCAGCCCTCAAAGGTTTACTCCTTACCCTTAAACTGTGACACCTGGTCTGGACTCCCCACCATTGGGAACATCCTTCCTGCATGTAACCTGTCTAGTCCTGCTGAATTTTATAGCTTTCTGAGAGATTCCCCTAATTCTTTTAAACTCAGTAAATACAATCCTCACCAAATCAATTTGTCCTCATATGGCAACTGGCCATGATTTCAGACTCACAGCAATTTTCAACAGTTCTCTGAAATGGTCTAGCAAGCCACTCAGTTGTATAATTTGCTATAACATCTCACATGGACTGCTGCGGTTCAAGAAGCCCGCTCAACACCTTCTGAAGGGTAACTAGGAACAGGTAATGCATGCTGAAATAAAAATATCCATTTTATCCTTCAGCTTTTCTTGTTCTTTCTCAACCATTAGAACAGTCTCTGATAATTGAACTTCAACTTCCTTATTTTTATTGATTTCTCTTCTTGCTTTCACCTGTGACTTTGTAACTTTGTTACCACAGTCAGGAAAAATCCCATGATATACTTCTTGGAACATTTCTGTTGCCTGATTTTCCACTGGCTTTTCAATCATGATACGTATCACTCCCATCACTTCACCAATTTTGACCGGACTCTCCAACCTCACTTTATATAATAGAACACTGTTCTACTCACCATGAATTCCATATATTACATCATTTCTGGCAATACTCTTTCTGAACTACATATCCCCTCACCTCGCAAAGATTCACTTGGTCCCGTATCTCTTAAAATCTTAAATTCTTTATTTGCTCCTCCTGGCATACATGAGTAAACCTTCCCATTGCAAATAAATTCTTTACAGAGATCTGGTACTCAAGCAAGCCCTGATGAGGGTGTACAGTCTGTTGCAACATTTTAGCTTTCACTGTGTGTTCCTTTACCAATTCAACAAAACATACTGGTTTATACTGTTTTCCCATGTTTGTCTTCCCAATGCTTTTTCTAAACCACCAACACTGCAACTTCACGTGACCCACTTTATTGCAGTGAAAAACACTTCGACTTTTTCACATGTCTTTCCCTTCATGCGTTTCCCTTTTACCCTGTGGTAAGCTATTTTTACTAGCTTCAATGAGATCACCTTTTCCCTTATCACCTAAGGATTTCTCCTTTTCCCCAATTTCTATCCCTCGCAGATTGAAATTAATGTCAGAAGTGAAACATTGATTTATGAACCAACTCAGTTTTCTGTGATTTGCACTGCTAATCTTGCAGTCTTAACTCTCTGCTGTTCCACACGAGATCTCACTATCAGTTTTCACCTCATTATACTGTCCGGATACCTCCTCTAATAGTGATGCACATACCTCACTAGTTCTACTTACCAACTTTGTTTGAATCATCAATATACATATGGTCAGAGCATTTCATTTGTTTTGCCACTTTCTTAAATGAAATGAAAAGCCTTCTACATCCTTTTTGAACTTGGGCAACACTTGGACATATTTAAACAGATCTCCACCAGGCCTTTAGCTACAATGGGATTACGCTTCATCAATACTGATGTTTCGCCTCTACCTCCACCATTTTAAGTCAACTTTGAGTTTTCAGTTCCAACCTCAAGTTCAAAACCTCTTGTTCTCCCTTTCATTGTTTTTTCTCCGTTTGTTCCGCGAGGGCCTTTCTCTATTATTTTCCTCTGCTTGTAATTGCGATTCAAATTGTTTCATTTTCTCTTCTCTTGTTCTGCCAGGGCTATTTTCACCTTTTCTTTTCCCCTTGTACTGTCTTTAATTTAAGCTGCTTCATTTGCAATTGAACTTTAGCCATCTCCAAAGACTCCAATTGCACTCCAATTGTAAATGCTGTGCAAGTGCCACAATTAACTTTCCTTTCCTCACAGACACAGGCAGCCCCAACTTTAGCTTGTTTGCCAATTTTAAAAGCCTTGCCTTCTTCACTTTCTGCAAGACTCCCATTGTGTCTTCCACGCCGAAGAAACTCTTAATGACTGAAAGAGCCAATACACAAGGCACCCCCTGTTTAAACCATGCAACTTCAACACCAGAAATAACAAAAAACACCAACACTCACCACTCACTGCTGTTGAGTCCAACAATCCTAAATCCCAATCTTCAATTACAGATTTTAATCCCAACAAAACCCCCAATTGTTATGCACCAGACCAAACCCTCTCAAAATATATTAAGTAGAAAGCCTGGACCCTAACTTTTTTTTTCCCTTTAAAGGCAAGTACCAGGCATTGCATTCCAGATGCAATTTGATTGGTTAAACTACCTGATTTGAAGCAAAACACACTTTATTCACACATTAAGTTAAAATACAACAAAAAGGAAGGAAGAAATAAATTGGAATAATTTAGTTCTATTGGAAAATTTAACAGAATAATAGATAATTTATCTGCCAAACAATAACTATGCCATTTCGAGACATTTTGTTACCCTCCTAGGTAACATCTTCAGTGGGCCTCAGGTGAAGCAATGCTGAAGATTCCTGTTTTCTATTTATATGTTTGGGTTTCTTTGGGTTGGTGACATCACACCATTAACACACCTGTGGCAAAGGCAAGTTCAGAAGTATAGATTGTCTCACAGGCAATTCTCCAGTCCAAAAGGAAAAACATCAAGAGAAACCTCTGAGACATCGAGGGAAAGAGTGAGAGTGAGCCCAAGAACAAATGTAGGCAGTGATGTACTGCAGCTTCCAAACACGGCTTCGAGACCCCAGCAACAACTGCTACTGAAAATCTAAAACGAAACATCCTGGCTCTGGAGGTGCTTGACCCCATCCATTCAGACTGCTTCTATTGTTCCAACTTTATAAAAAAACAAGGCCTCACAAGCTGTGTGTTAGATTGATACAGACAGGCCTGCATATCTGTCTTAAAACCTTTTTAAAAAATAACCGAGGACAAATATATTTCTTAAAGCCACAGTATTGTCACACTCATTCAACATTCCTTTCAACCAATTTACAGTCACTCAAATAATAATCTGACTTTCTATTTTTTCAACCAAAGTGGATAACCTCACATTAATTCATTTTATATAAAATCATGCATTTTCCCAATCACTCAGCCTTTCCAAATCACGATGCAACATTTCTGCATCCTCTTCACATTGAAGCTCACCCTTCCATTGAACTTTGTCATCACCAAATTTTGAAATATTACATCTAGCACCCTCATGTAAATCACTAATGTACTTTGTGAAAAGCTGGGATCCCAGTACAAATCCTTGCGGTACCCACTAGTCACTACCTATAATTCAGAAAAAGTCCCATTTAATCCTACTCTTTGCTTTCTGTCTAATTAATTTTCTATTCATCCTAATACACCACCCCAAATCTCTTGTGCTTTAACGTACAAGTATCTAATCTAATATTTTAGTTCAAAATGGGCAATTGTATGATTTAAATTGCCCCAATGGGAGCTAATATTCAAATAGTTATCTCATCTGGATATTATTTTTCTCGTTGCTTTGAAAATATAATTTCCTTGTACTAATTATTTCTGAATAGACTTAAATAGCCCTTTAGACTATATTCAAATAAATTACTTTGCTGGCAACTATCCTTTCCATTGAATGCAATATGAACATCAAATCACTGTGTACTATCTACAAGTTATACCTCCAATATCAATTTCACGGGTGACCAAAAATTATACTTTTAATTCATTACAGTTCATCTTATTTGGGGTCAAAAATAGCACCCACAGTGAACAGTATGGTTTAGGTTCAGACTGTCGCCTTCTTCATCAACTGTTTCAATAACCTGAAATTGTGTTTAATTTTCCAGATGATACCTTTTGAATTCCAAGTTGGTTGATGGATAATTCAATTATATCACTGAAGGTTTATAATGGAGATGACAAAGAAATTATCATAAAAGGTTGAGAGTACACTTGCATGTGATCCAGCATCATAATTAGCATAAGTCTTGCTCTGAGCTACTAGCTAAGGAAAATACGAAGGAGCTGATCATGCACAAGAGACTATCCATCAGAACAGAAAATCACATTAAAACATCATTATTAGAGCTTGGAAATACTGGATAGACAATGAGCAGGCTCAAGGGCATTAGGAATAATATGAAATGACAAAAAGCTGCTTTATATAGAAGTCTAAGATGCCAAAATTGTTGGATAAATCAATGTACACAGTATAATTTATTAAAATGAAGATTAATTTTACTGATTATAAAACCAAAAAGCAGTCAAGTGTCTTGTGTAATCTAACAAAGCATTTTAGATCCAATTATAGTTTGAAAAAACTCCGTTTAGTTTAATCATTCTCTGGGTTATGATCATGGACCAGACATCCAAAATTAGGTCATGGCCTTGCTAGGGGCAGTAACATTTTTGAAAGTATATCAAGTTTAAGATTAGATTAGATTACATTACATTACAGTGTGGAAACAGGCCTTTCGGCCCAACAAGTCCACACCGCCCCGCCGAAGCGCAACCCACCCATACCCCTACATTTACCCCTTACCTAACACTACAGGCCATTTAGCAAGAACCCAGGTACTTTGTAAAAGCCACAAGATTTCATTGTTCTGAACAAAGGTAAACATAACTACACAGAACTAGAACAGCATCCATAGAATCCCTCCAGTGGAAACAGCGCAACAAGTCCACACCAACCCTCCGAAGAGCACCCCACCCAGACGCATCCCCCTACTCCTGTATTTCCCATGGCTAATCCACCTAACCTACACATCCCTGAATTATCAGTAATTGAGCATGGCCAATCCAACTAACTTGCACATCTTTGGACTACACAATCTACACATATCCTGGAGAAAATTGGGTGAGCAACCTGTGACAGGCAGTCAGCATCAGCGAGGAGTGGGTAAGAGATTAGGAACCTCTCAAAAAAAAAGTAGGCAGATTGTCGACTGAATGGGGTTGAAGGAGACAGACAGGAGGCTGGATGAACATAACAAGCCAGGCAGCATCAGGAGGTGGAGAAGTCAATGTTTTGGGTATACCCTTTCTTCAGGAATGGAGGTGAGCTGGGGGAGCTGCAGGTAAAGAGTGGTAGGGAAGGTTTTGGTTTGGGAAAGGGACAGAGTGGTGAAGTATTGATAGGTGAATTCCGGTGGTGGGTATGACCAGGGTGGTTGATGGGAGAAATGAATCTGGTCGGTAGTTGAAAGGAAGGGTTGGTCGGTGGAATGGAAGGGGAGGAGGAAGGGCTGGAAGGGAGTCTGGAAATGGGAAAGGGGATTATTTGAAATTGGAGAACTCAAACGTTGAGTCCTCCAGTCTGTAGGCTGCCCAGGCAAAAGATAAGGTGTTGTTCTTCCAACTTATCTTCCAATTCATGAGTTGGTCAATTCTGGGTTGGTTGATTCATTCCTCCCATCGACCAACCTGATTGTACCCACTACCTGTGTTCACCTATCACTACCTCAACACTCCGTCCCTCTTCCCAAACAAAACCCATCCCACTCCCCTTTATCTGCAGCTCCTCCTACCCCCATCTCCATTTCTGAAGAAGAGGTATACCCGAAAAGTTGACCTCCATCTCCTGATGTGACCTGGCTTGCTGTGTTCTTCCAGCCTCCTATGTCTCTACTTTGGATTCCAGCAACTGCAGTCGATTTGTCTCTCATCCTCAATCAGCACTGCACTAATCTATTAAATGGCTCAAATGCTTCTCCTGCACCTGCACAACCTTCATGGCTTTTGCTAAGCCCTATCATAAGCATGTTAATACTGAGGCCCAAGTGCTCTGAGGCTGCTACAGCAGCATCCTTTTCAAGACTGAGAATCCTCTTGCTGTTCTTCAGTACTGGAGTGACTAGCATCCTGAAAAAACAACGATCTGCTTCCACTGCCGCTAGCAAACTGACCAAAACTGACAGTCTGACATTTGGAAAAACATAGTTTTATTAAAGATAGTCATCATGGCTTTGAGAGGGGCAGGTCATGCCTCACAAGCCTCATTGAGTTCTTTGAGGATGTGACGAGACACATTGATGAAGGTCAAGCAGTGGATATGGTGTATATGGATTTCAGTTAGGCATTTGATAAGGTTCCCATGGTAGGTTCATTCAACAAGTTAGGAGGTATGGGATACAGAGAAATTTGGCTGTCTCGTTACAGAATTGGCTGGCCGAAAGAAGACAGCGAGTGTTGGTGGATGGAAAGTATTCTGCCTGGAGATTGGTGACCAGTGGTGTCCTGCAGGGATCTGTTCTTGGGCCTCTGCTCTTTCTAAGTTTTATGAATGACTCGGATGAAGAAGTGGAGGGTGAGTTAGTAAGTCTGTCGATGATACAAAAGTTAGTGGTGTTGTAGATAGCGTAGAGGGCTATTGCAGGCTACAAGACGACATTGACAGGATGCGGGGTTGGACTGAGAAGTTGCAGATGGATTTCAACCTTGTTAAATGCAAAGTGATTCATTTTGGAAGGTCAAATTTGAATGCTGAATACAGGGTTAAAGACAGGATTCTTGGCAGTGTGGAGGAACAATGGGATCTTGGGGTCCATGTACATAGATCCCTCAAAAGTTGTCACCAAAGTTGATATAAAGTTGTTAAGAAGGTGTATGGTGTTTTGGTTTTCATTAACAGGGGGATTGAGTTTAAGAGCAATGAGGGTTTGCTGCAGCTCTATAAATCCATGGTTAGAATATTGTGTCCAGTTCTGGTTGCCTTATTATAGGAAGGATGTAGATGCTTTAGAGAGGGTGCAGAGATTTACCAGGATGCTGCCTTATGAAGAGAAGTTGAGTGAGCTCGGACATTTCAGACTAGTGCGAAGAAGAAAAAGAGGTGACTTGATAAAGGTGATAATCTTGATAAAGATTATAAGAGGCATAGAGATAGAGCAAACATCCAGAGACTTTCCCAAGGCAGAAACAGCTGTCACAAGGGGTCATAATTTTAAGGTGACTGGAGGAAGGTGTAGGGGAGATGTCAGAGGTAGGTTCTTTATGCAGTTAGGGGTGGGTGCGTGGAATGCACTGCCAACAGTGTAGTAGAGTCAGATACATTAGGGACATTTAAGTGACTGCTGGACAAGCACATGGACAGCAGTAAATTGAGGGGTGTGTAGGTTAGGTTGATCTTAGATTAAGATAAATGCTTGGCACATTGTGCAGTACTGTTCAATGTTCTATGTCTCTGTTCACTTATGCTCGAACTGCAGTACTGCTAAAAATTTATTTTAAAAAGCTCCACCCTTGATCCTATACAGGATCGTATGTAGCAATCATTATAATGCCATGTTTCCTGAATGTCACAATTGTCCAGCTAACTTACTCTCCACTTCCACCAGCCCAGAACATACACAACACAAATGCATACAAATAAAATGGATTTCATCAAATAAAATCAGAAAACAATTTTGCTTCTCATTGGTGAAGTAAACTTGGTCCAATTGTTTCTGCATTAGGCTTAAAAAAATCTTCATCTAAATGACTACAGTTGTAAGCAAAGCACAGGAAAAGGATCAGGAAATCTTACCAAAATCAGCAAAAACCGATTGTCCAATTTTCTTGGCATTTGAAGGCTTTGACATGTCATATGAGGCAGGAGCTTTTGAGAAATTTCCATCCTGTTGGGAGTAGGTTTATGAAGAATTGATTATAAAGAAACATTCTCTATAGGACAGATTTGTACCCTTGTAGCAGTAGTCTTTACACCATAAAGTGTATTGCTCCATCATTTGTTAAATATAAAAAAAATTCATTTATCAGACTTCTCGATGCTTTTCACAATAGTCCAAAACACAAAACTTTAAAATATGCTGCAGTACTATTTAGTCTTTAGCCTGATCCACTTGGCTGCCTTAACAGCAATTTCATGTGTTGCACTGAATTGACCATTGAACAGTACTCAGAAAATTCAACTAAGGTTTAATCTTGTTATTTAAGTGGATGCAGAGGATCCCACAGAACTAATCAATCAAAGAAGAACAGGGAACTCTGGGAGTTTCGGACAGCATTCTTCCCTTGCATATGGCATCATATGATAAAGATTATCTGGTCACCATTATTTGCTGTTTTTTGGCCTTTTAATAGCAAAAATTGGCTGTCCTAATTTCCCTCACCACATTACATAGAACATAGAACAATACAGTGCAGAACAGGCCCTTCGGCCCTTGATGTTGCACCGACCTGTGAACTATTCTCAGCTCGTCCCCTACACTATCTCAAAATCATCCATGTGTTTATCCAAGGATTGTTTAAATCTCCCTAATGTGGCTGAGTTGACTACATTAGCAGATATGGCATTCCACGCCCTTACCATCCTCTGCTTAAAGAACTTGCCTCTGACATCTGTCTTAAATCTATCACCACTCAATTTGGAGTTATACCCCTCGTACACGCTGACGTCATCATCCTAGGAAAAAGACTTTTACTGTCTACCCTATCTAATCTTCTGATCATCTTATATGTCTCTATTAAATCCTTAGATAAACACATGGATGATTTTTCTTGCCAATGATAACAGATTCAAGTCTCAGCCTTTCCTCATAAGACCTTCCTTCCAGACCAGGCAACATCCTGGTAAATCTCCTCTGCACCTTTTCCAATGCTTCCACGTCTTTCCCGAAATATGGGGACCAGAACTGTACACAATATTCCAAGCGTGGCCACACCAGCGTTTTGTATAGTTGTGGCATGATAGTGCGATTCCTGAACTCAATTCCTCTACGAATGAAGTAAAAATCAACGAGGTAAAAACAATGACTGCAGATGCTGGAAACCAGATTCTGGATTAGTGGTGCTGGAAGAGCACAGCAGTTCAGGCAGCATCCAAGTAGCTTCGAAATCGACGTTTCGGGATGAAGGGCTTTTGCCCGAAACGTCGATTTCGAAGCTACTTGGATGCTGCCTGAACTGCTGTGCTCTTCCAGCACCACTAATCCAGAATCCTCTACGAATGAAACCTAACACACCGTATGCCTTCTTAATGGCACTATCCACCTGGGTGATAAAACTTTCAGGGATCTATGTACATGGACTCTAAGATCCTTCTGCACATCCACACTACCAAGAATTTTTCCACTGACCCAGTACTCTGCCTTCCTGTTGTTCTTCCCAAAGTGCATCACCTCACATTTAGCTGCATGGAACTCCATTTGCGACCTCTCAGCCTAATTCTACAGTTTATCCAAGTCCCCCTGCAACCTATAACATTCTTCCAAACTGTCCACTTTAGTGTTGTCTGCAAATTTACTAATCCATCCACCTATGCCTGCGAAGTCATTTATAAAAATGACAAACAGCAGTGGTCCCAAAACATATCCTTGTGGTACACCACTAGTAACCAGACGCCAGGCTGAATATTTTCCATTAGTGGCTACTCTTAAAAGTTATTAGTTGCAAACTACATGCCGTACCTTGAATATGTGATGAGGCACCATCAAAACTTTGCTTTGAAGTTATTGCTTTGAATATAGCTCATTCTTTACTTGCAAACAAGATTGAAACAGGGGAGAACATGACATACTATCTATTCTAGTAAGATTTTTAAAGCTTCTAAAAGTCAGATAATTATTAAACAATCTTCTAAGCTACATGCGAAAGTCTTTATTCTGAACTTAAGTCTCAGCATGTTTTGCTAGGACATAACAATACCAAATATTTTTCATTATGTGCCCTCACTGGGATGGTTCACATTTTATTGTCCATCTCAAAATACACTGGAGAAGGTAGTTATGGGTTTTTTATTTGAATCACTTCACTGTCACAAAGCTCTTCTGGTGGGAGTTCTAGGATTTTGGCCCAACAACAATGTCCATGTTAAGATGGAGCTCTACCTATGGAAGAAAGTGAAGAGTTTTCCAACTTGGCTTATGCCTTGCAGATGGGGAAGGTTTTAAAGAGCCAACACCCAGTCAATAATCACAGCATTACATGGCTGCTCCTATTCAGTTTCTGATTGATGGCGATCGACATGATATTGATGATAGGGGATTTAAGTGATTATATTGCATTGAACATAGAGTTAATACAAAGCAGGAAGCTTATGTCTATCACAATGGTTATGCATAAATTGCTCCAGATTATACAGGAAGAAAATGGTAGAATTAAGACAATGATAGAAAATGCTATAAATACTCAGCTTATCAGGCAGAGAAGAGAAAGTTAACATTTCAGGTTGATGACCATCATCAGTACTGTGTGAAGTTGGTAATTTCACAATCTTAGTGCAATAGCAAGAAAAGATAGGAAAGGAGAAGAGGATGAAGGGAAAAGATAAAAGGAAGGTCTGCAATTGTGTGGAATGTAAGAATGCTTAATCTAAAACAAAGGATGGTGATGCAAGGGAAAACAGGAATATAATCTGACAAATACAGAACCAAAATATTTGTTTAGACTTTGGCAAACTGAGCTGCTGCTTCTGGAATTCTTTACTGGACTATAATTTAAATCCCTCTCGCAATGTGTAAGTAATGCTAGTGCTTTCCTTTTAAATCCTCTTTGAATAACAAGACTAGATTTGCTTATCTTAAGATTTTACCTAGGTACTTGAATATAAGATAGCGCCAGTAAAAGGTAGCCAATGTAAAAATGTTTCATTGTACTCCTGTACATTTATACTGGAATACAAATAACAATAAAGGATATTCTATTCTATTATAAAAATAGCAACAACACTACAAATTACTGTTATCAGATTGAAAAATTTCAGAGTAGTGGTCACGATCTGAAGTCAATGAAATCAATGTTGAGTTTGGAAGGTTTTTATAGAGAGATGAGATGCTGTTCCTTTGGAAATTCATTTAACAGTGTAGATGTTGAGGTCAGAGTGTGATCAGAACATAGAATTAAAAAAGATTAGTGACTGGAAACTTACAATCATGCTTTTAGATTGAAAGGTGGTGTTCTGCAAAATGATAACCCAAATTGCATCAGATCTCGTAATGGTCAAAACAGTGCATATCAAATTGGAAGAGGTACACGCAAAACAATTTTTCACCTAGAAATTATATATTGGGCTCTTTAGGTTGGAAAAACAGAAGGGAAAGGTGGATCTTGCAATTCCAGTGCTAAAAAAGAATGATAATTATTGAAAAGAGCATGGGTGGTAGAGACAATCGTTCCTTTAAAATGCTGAAAGAGAAGGGAGGGAGAAGGAACACACTGGAGGCTACAGAAAATTAATGTGAAAGTAATGGTATTAAAGATGAGGGCAAGGAAGTTGCTAGCATGGACTTCTTCTATTTCTGAACAAAGGAATTGGTTTGAAATATTCTTTGCTCCCTACTAGGACTTCCTGACCTGCTGGGTATTGCTAGAATTTTCTGCTATTTCCAGTTCCAAACATCCTTCGCATCTGGTACAACTGAAAACCTTTTGGGCAAGGTCAAAAAATAAGGAAGACTATTCCAAATGTAGATAATATAATATATTTCTAGGCAAGACCACCCTCCAGCTCCAAGTACACAACTGTTCAACAACACTAGGTAGTAAACTCTAGAATTAAGCACACAAGATTCAGGATTTTAAAACTTGAGACAAAATTTTAGAATTTTACAATAAATATTCGAGGTAGATCCCTAAAAAACTTAATAATCAATCATTCAGTTGCATTCTCATACATTTCTTTTGGATTGTTTTATTAAATTCAAATCTTTATTTTTTTAAGTTTAAAACCTATTTCGGATTCTGCTGTCTCCACCACTTCTGAGGGAGCAATCTGCATCCTAACAAACATTTTAAACTTTTAAAAATCTACTCCAAGCTCTCTCTATCAGAAATTGATTCCATTGCATGATGTATTGCATTGATCTACATTGCATGTGGATATAGATTTTAATATTTAATTCATCAAAACTCTGTTTCAAACAGTGCCATTAAGTTGTCTCTTAACCTTATCACTTGAATGGAAAATCTAATTTCCATAGTCTTTCCTTATAATTGCAAGCTTTCCAATCAGATATCATAGCAAAAAAAAAAAATTCTTTAGACCTCTTTTCATGACCTTTACATTCTTCACATATTAACATTTCCAGATGTACTTGGGGTTAGCACTAACACATTTTCTTTGCATTTAGTCTCTACATTTATTGATAAAACTGTTTACAAACCATTTGAGGTGATTGGTTTCATAAATTTGTTTTCATCTTGAATGATTTGTGCATTTGAATTCTTACATTTCTCTAATCAGTTCAAAGCCTTATGATTGGATTTATTTGCTTTCTCATTATTCTTCACTGACATCTTAATATAATCGGACAGATGTTATGCTCATGACTGTCAATACTGTTTTGCAGGGATATAAATCCACCCACAACCTGACATGGGAAGGACAATGAACCTAAATTACAGT
Source organism: Chiloscyllium punctatum (assembly GCF_047496795.1). Taxonomy (NCBI): domain Eukaryota; kingdom Metazoa; phylum Chordata; class Chondrichthyes; order Orectolobiformes; family Hemiscylliidae; genus Chiloscyllium; species Chiloscyllium punctatum. The sequence continues at coordinate 42,651,077 of NC_092764.1, forward strand.
GAACTCAAATTGAGAGCAGACCAACTGTTGGAATACTTAATTTGCTCTACTTCAAGAATATGGCAGGTATAGAATTCTCTGCAGTTCATCACATCTCAGCAAATTGATCCAAATAACCTTGGTTGAATTCTGCATAGTCTATCATTCTAAGTACTATTACGATGAATCTATTTGACCAAAATTAATGATTAGTAAATCAATTAAGAAATCAGGATCTTTAGTAACATGAAGCAATATTATACAAATGGCTAAGACAATTTAATAGTTCAATAATTATAAACTTTTGGGCAATTTCAAAACATATTAATTCCAATTACATTTATTGCAGGTGGAGATGATACACATGAATATTCACATCTCCTCCTGTTCCCCAAAGGAATTTCCTTGAACTTAATTTTCATTTATTTCACTTGGCACTGTTCTCCCAATACGATTCAACAAAAACAGCTTCTAAATTGATTACACACTTGTTCATCAGCTCAAATTTAGTAGAAAATCTGATGGCTTTTAGGTATGTCTGTTCAAGGTAGAACGTCATTTCCCAGGAACATTGAACATGAAGCTGATGCAATGAATATCTGCCATCTGATTGAAAACTTGCTACAATTCTTCCAATGGAAGGAGAACAGAACTGTGAAGAACATCTCTCATTTTATGTATGATTTCAAAAACAAAAATTCAAAAAGATGGCGTTTGCCTAATATCATAAGACTATATTGCCTTTTAGATTAAAAAAAATCAAGCAAAGTTAGTGCTCTGGGATTGGACATTTCTCCATTTCAGGGTTGCAGAGTCAAACAACACCCCAGGGCAGATGTTGCACAATTAGAAGCAAAACAACCTCCACAGTTCAATCTTGTAATGTCACCTTAATCCATTTGTGTTAAGTTTTCCAACTGCCACACCTATCACTAAGAAAGTCAAAGGCATTTATGGAATACCTTGTTTTCCCAAATTTCGAAGTGAATTCCATCAGGTTCTTTAGTGGTAAGAAATAAGTCTGGAACAAAGATAAAATAAGTGATTAGATAAATAATAATTCAGTTATTTTAAATGCTTAAACACGAAATATGCATACTTCAATACACAAGATCTTGAAATTACAACTCTTACATTCATTTAGCTAATTGAAAACATATCAAATGCATATTGTTAGAGTAAAACAGTACTTCTGCACTGGAAAAGCACCTCTCAGGTCCTTGGGCTACTCAAAATGTTTCAAAATCAGTTTTGACAAATGGTCAATGGTGTTTTGTGGGAAAAGTAACTAACTGTCAATTCATGACCATAAACTGCAATAAGATCATGGCCAGTTACTGTTTTTATGAAATCTGTTGTGAGGGATAAATGTTCACAGAAAACTTCCCTGTTCTTTGAATTGAAAAATAATCTTCGCAGGATGTGGGCACTGACTATCCCAGCATTTGATGACCATCCCCATTAGTCCTTGAGAAGGTGGTGGTGGGTTTCTTAAACTGCTACAGCTCATGTGGTGTACATATTGCACAGTGCTGTTACGAAGGGAGTTTCAGGATTCTGACTTAATAACAGTGAATGTACAGTTCCAAGTCAAGTTATAGCTCCAAGTCAAGATGGTACATGACTTGAAGGGGAAGTTTCAGGTGTGATACTCCTAAGCACATCCTGTCTAAGCCCTTCTGGGCTGCAGATGCTGTGGAGTTTGTAAGCTGTATTTAAAGGAGCCCTGGTGAGTACATCTTGTATATCAAGCATGATGCTTGCCCTGGGTGGTAATGAGATTCCAGAGTTGCTTACCTCCATTGCATGCCTCACTTATGCCTTGTATTAAGGGGACAGGCTTTAGAAGTCAGGTAGTGAATTATTTGTTGCAGAATTCCCAGATTCTGACCACTCTTGCAGCCACAATAGTCACATGACTGACACAACTCAGTTTCTGGTCAATGGTTACTCCAAGAATGTTGATAGTTGGTGATCAAATGTCAAGGAGAATAGTGACATATTTTTTAAAATTGGAAATGGTAATTCTCCAGCATTAATGTGGCACAAATACTACTTGGCATTTCACAGACCAAGCCAGACCACTGCGTGACTCTTGTTGGACATGGTCATGGATAGCTTCAATGTCTGAAGAGTCATGCACTGTACTGAAACATAGATGATTGCACAAAGAATTTTTCTCACTTTTGACTTTATGATGGAAGAAAGATGAAGGAGTCAATAATGGTTAGGTCTTGGATAGAACCTGAAGAACTTGCAGGAATGAATGGAGAATGAAATGATTGACCTCCAAAAACCACAATCTGTGGGCAAACTCATACCAGCAAAGACCTTTCTCTTGATTTCAATTTTGCTAGGACTCGTTGGTGCCACACTAAGTTAAACGCTGCCTATATATGAAGGGCCGTTATTCTCAGCTCATCTCTGGAGTTCAGTTTATTTGCCCATAGTTAAGCCGAGACTGTAATGAGGCCAGGAGCTGAGTTGTCTGGGCAGAACATAACTGAGCTGCAGTCAACAGACTATTGCTGAGGAAATGCCATTTGTTAGCAATGTTGACAACCTCTTAATCACTTAATGATGCTGTGATAATTGTTTGGGTTAGATTTGCTCTGCCTTTTTGAAGAGAACATGGCTAGACAATTTTCCACATTGTTAGGTAGATGTCAATGTTGTAGTGGAGCTGAGTGTTCAGGAGCATGGTTAATATTGAAGCACATGTATTCAGCACTACTGTTGAGACGTTGTTTGGCATTTTTGTAATATTCAATACATTTAGCAGTTATTGATATCACATGGAATGAATCAAATTGCAGATGACTGGCATGAGAGATGTTGGAGACCTCAGGAAGAGGATGAGATAGATCAGCCAAATGGCACTTCTGGCTAAAGGTGAATCAGTCATGATGTGCTGCACTCCCCAGTTATCTAGAATGGATGCGAGAGGAGACTGGCCGGGTGTTGAACAAGTACTTCACATCTGTCATCACTTTGGAGAAGGAGGATGTAGAATTTTGGAAGGTGGACAGAGAAGTTCTTGAGCAGTTTAGCATAGGAGTAAAGAGTTGTTAGAGAGTTCGGCAGGCTTAAAAGTGGACAAACCTCCAAGTCTAGGTGAAATGTATCCCAGGCTATTATGGAAGGCAAAGGAGGAAATTACTTTTATTTATTTCAAAATAAACTTTATTAATAAATACACATACATAGTCACTTAAGCAGTTCTGTAGCGTATGAAGAAACAAACAAACATTGGAGTTTGACTCTATTTAACAAATAAAACCAAAGGTACTTTTTACTTGCACAAGAATATATTTGAGGTACTGGGGGAGGTCTAATAACTGAGTGGATCCATATTTAACTTCAGCGCAAAGACCTTAGACACTGGTCTTTCTCCAGTGCACCTTGGCAGCAATTTCCACAAGCACGTAGCCCTGGACCTTGGAACGTGCCAGTCTGCAACACTCGGTTGGAGTCAACATCTTGCTTTGGAAGACCAGCAAGTTTTGGACAGAGCAAAGACCATCTTTCGCATAGTTGATGGTCTTTCAAATTCAGTCAATGTTTGTCTCTGTGCGTGTCCCAGGGAACAGACCTTAGAGCACAAAGTTCTGCGCCACGGAGCTGCTCGGAATGAACTTTGACAAAAACCACTGCATCTTTCTCCAGATTTACTTTGCAAAGGCATGTTCCAGAAGGAGATAACTGACACCGTCAACCTATGCCCCATCCCGTTTCTAGGGCACAGGCGTCCAGGGTTATTTTGAAACACTTACAAGAGGGCCTTTTCCGAATCTTTACGTCGCTCGCCGAAGATGTGTACTCTCTACCATTACCATGGGCCAAGGTCCGGGTCATACTGGTGTTACATGAGGCTCGAAATAAGATGCAATGCATCAGTCTGATGCATAATTGATCTCTGTTTTAATGGACTTGCACCCCCATTTTACGTTTTTTTGAAGTTAATTTTTCTGGTGGGTGTTGGCTGGTCCTTGTCTACGGCTAGAGCCGGTCTGTGGTATTCTGCTCATTTATCACTGAAGAGTTGTAGTAATTAGAGCGTCAGTGATAAGGTGAGCCCGGGCGGATGTTTGGAATCGTTCAACGCACAGGAATTTCCTGAGGCTGTTATTCAAGCCCAGCCACTTGCCTTGAGCACTCATCATGAAGCAAATGTACTTAGGCTCAGAGTCTCCTGTCAATTCATTATATTGGCATTAAGGTGGTTGTATTTCTGTCTTTTTTCCTGCCACGCCATTTCAAGAGCTTTGCTGTCATTTTTGTACTGCACTGGAACTTCAACCACCGCAATCTTTTGATCTTTCTTAAATATGAGATCGGGTTTCCATAGTGATCGTCTTTTGTGAACCATCTCGGCTCAGCGTATGATGTCCAGCCGTACTTACTGACATGCTTCTGCAGCTGGTCTATGATCTTATTATGGTGTCTTATTGAAGCACTTTTAATGAATGGGCAACCAACCCGAGATGTGTGAAATAGTTTTGATTGCCATCTCACACCTTTGGCAAGTTTTGATTCTGTTTGGCCTTCCCCTTGATAGGGTGGCTCTTGTCGGATAGAGATTACTCTGCAGGAGCTAGCTGTGAGGATTTTAGTTGACTTGCTGGTTTCAACCAAGAGTATGAGATCTTGTCATCTCTGTAATATTGAATGCCTGCCCCTTGACATTCAAGCCTCTCCATCCTGCATACCTGTTGGGCAGTTTCTGTCACCTGGCATCTGGCTCCTGAAGTGCTGGCATTTTTGTCTGGATAGGAGTCATTGGGTCCATTTCCTCTTTGCAGCTGCTTTGGCTGTCAGGCAGGAAATCTTGGATTTCTCTCAGTCCTGCACAGTGTCTCTGATGTATTCTTCTCTATGTTGAAAGGAGGCCTGTACGATCACATCCTTGGATATCTCTAGTGTCTCGCACTTGCAGACAATCGTGGATGGAATCTGCGCTTCTAATTTTGGGATGCCTAGACTGCCATTCCTGTTGTTGGCATACAGGATTCAATCATTGGTATGAGTTGGAAGGTGGAGGAATTCTTGTGGCATTGCGTATGATCTGGTCCAGATTTAGGAGTGTGCTTTGAGATGCTTTGGACAGGATGAAATGAAAATAGAATCTGGGGATGACATGAGCTTTTAGGATTTCTAGGCGTTGCCTCTGTCAGAGAGATGTTGCCTGCATTCCTTTCACCCAGGTCTTAAGCCTCTCCTCCCATTCTCCTTCCGACACACCTGCCCATGGGTCGATACTGGCACCCAGGTATTTTGCAGTGTCACCTGGGGCATGTAGGCTATAGATTCATTACGCAGCTCCCAATTAGCAAAGTGATTGGACAGGAAGGTCTTCCTCTTAAGAGGCCTTTCCTCATAAAGTGGAAGCCTTTTGTCTTTGTGATGTTAATGTTGAGGCCCACATGGTCACAATATGACTGGAGCAGCTTCAGATTCCTTGCCATACCGGTGAGAGTCTTATTCAGAAGGGCTATATCATCCGTGATGGCCAAAGTTGAACAGTTGACTCTTCTGCCACCCAGGGGCATGGCAAACCCTGAGTCAGCCTTCTCCAGACAACATATCAAAGGATCCAGAGCGATGTTAAATAATATGGGTGAGAGTGCGTCACCATGCTTTATGCCCCTCTTAATGTTTATAGGAGTGTTATAAGTACTGTTCCCTTCAACCACAGTTATATTGCCAGTGTAGAGATCCTTGATCAGGCCTACAAAAACTTTTGGGAGATGTGTTCCTTTGCGAGATCCTTACGGTTATGCTTCGCTCCCTTAATTATGTTCTCGAGGATGACAATGTTCTCATTGCACCCGGGAGTGGCTGCTAGAAACCCCTTTTGTCTGTTGTTAACTTGGACAGTTTCACTGAGGCGTTTCACCATTATTTTTGTGAACAGTCTTAGCAGCATCAGCCCAATGATTATCGGCCATCAGTTGTCAATGCTTTTCAGGTGGTCTTAATCCTCGCACTTCGGAATCATGACTGTGCGACTCGTTTTTAATGATTCTGATATCGTGCTCGATTTTGGCCATAGGGAGAAGAATTGGGTAGACAAGATTCCTCCTCTGTGAGTGGATCTTATATCACTCAGTTTCAGGCCATCTGGTCCAGTGGCACTGTGCTTGTCTATCCCCTTGATGGTGGTCTTGACCTCTTCTACCTCTATGGGTTTTATCAGGGATCGGTCATCTACATTCCCGATATACTGGGCATATTTACTGATATTGGATTTAGGATTTGGTACCGACCAAATGTTTGGAAACATGCCTCCAATTTCTCTTTTGGGAGAAGATGAACGGATGAGGTTGGCACCCCCATGATCTCTCGAGCCAGCTGGCACCAGTTGGTTTTGTAGAGCTACTGCATCGCTCTGACCAGAGCTCTACGTGTTGCCCATCTTTTCTTTGCGCCGGTATTATTGCCAGTCTTTGTGTTTTTTTTAGCCTGGCTTTCGAGGCTTTGGCTGTTTATTTTGCCTCTCCCTACCATTCATTAGGAGGTCGGTAATACTCTCCATCAGTCCAACCCAGAGGGCCAGAATGTCTGGGCTGTTCCTCGTGCTCAAAAGCTCCTCAGCTTATTTTAGCTGGTCATCTAAGTCCCTACGCTTAGGCATTGAAGCAGGTGTTCTACAGTTGGCTCTTTGGTGAGGGTTTGTTTTATCAGAATTATCTCAAACACACACTGCCTCAGATTCGTGCAAGTCATTAGCAATGCTCGTATCATTTGGGATTTGGACCTCCGTCGGGGTGCTTGTAAGGTTTCTGCGTTGGTCAGACATTTGCTTGGGTGTTTTCGTATTAAAGATGCTAGCGATCCCTTTATTAGTGAATGTGCATGTTGCAAATCTCTTTTCTAATTCCTTCAGGAGTGCAACCTCCTCCTGTGACAATATGTGATCACTATTTGCCTTTGACCTTGAATGCCATTTTGATGCAATTTTCATTTCGTAGCATGGGACGGTGATGCCTCTCATTTGACCAAGTCCAGCCTGAGTTATAAACTGCTGGTCACATGTGCTGCATGCAATGTCCGCCGTTGGAGGGGGTTTGTTACCTTTGCAGTTAGGATAATGGCTGCAAATTGTGTGGTACTCGTCTGCTTTATCATAGCATGAACATTTTGTCTGGATGCTCTTAATTTTATGCACCTTGGTCAGATGGATCTTGAACAGGGTTGCTGTGAGGAAGAAGGTATTGCAGTCCGTGCAGAACAACCCGTCAACAGGGTAATGGATTATTACCTCTTGGACAGACGTTCTGTCATATACTGTTGTTTCAATAACAACTCCTTCCCTGAGGGCAGTTGTCTCGGTTGTTATACTATCGATCTCTATTTCAGTCTCATGAGCCCTGCTTCGATATTTGATCATTCTTGTTGTAAAAGGTTTGGGTAGTGATGCTTATATCATCCGGTGGGTGGGCCGCCCACATGGGATCTTCTACAACATTATCCGTGTCATCCATGACTGGACAAGTTGGATCCTTGGGAGGAATAACTGAGCTCAGTTCCAAGTCGGGCAAGAGGTATCATCCTGAGATCACTGTCTCGGCTTGACTTGAGACTGATCTGCTGTCAGCTTTGTAGAGCAGGCGCAGTTAAATTTAACAACTTAACACAGCTTGCAGTTGTGGACGAGGCTGCGGGGAGGTTGTTTATCCGGGACGCTTCCCAGTCAGACTGCTCCATTGAAAATGGAGCACTCATGCTTTTTTGGAGAGTGATACCGAGGTATCCTGGCTGTGTATACCACGGCCGTCTTGTACTTTTCCTCAGCCAAGGCTACTGAGCTTACCAGCAGGGCCAACGAGGAGGCATGACACAAACTATGCACAAAAAATGTCAAAATGTCATAGTTATGCCTGAAGAATCTCACAGGTAGTGCCCTTACCACCAGCAAAGCGATTTCTTGGTTCTTATTGAAAAGTTCTGGTAATGAGGCATTCTGCCAAATGACTTTGACAGTCTGCTCAGGGAACAACCTGTCAGGATCCACCCTCTCTTTTTCCTGCAGGTTCTTGAGGATGCTATATGCTGATCACTTTCTGATGGACTGGTAGTCAAAGCGGCTTTTTTTTTGCAAATTTCTCTACGAAGGACAGGCGATACCGAATGGACCAACTACTTAGAGCATTTAACAGGCACGAGGCAGTCCCATCCTTCACAACACTGGAGACAGGTAGAAGCTCAGAATATAGTGACACTTGGTGCTTTCTGTACGGAGGGTCTATACACATCTTGATGAAGTTGTACACAGAAGTGGCCATCAGGATGAGGACAGTGTTGAGTATATTCTTTGTATGTGTCATCGCTGTGGACACAGTCCATTTTAGATCTCCAAATGAAGAGGAAGATAGCTTGGATGACTAAGGCTTGCTAGTCTTTACCTCCTAGAAATCCTGTGATACTGACCCCCATCACCTGCAGCAGTAGGTTCTGCATGCTTTTCTGGAGTTTGGACTGTTTTCCCAATTTCTCTTTTACATTCAGAATACCTTTGAGGATAAAGAACCTCTTAATGTTTCCCACCACCTCACTGCAGATTCAGAAAAGGGCTTCATGGTTCTCCAACCTGTGTAATCCTTTCTGAGCTTCTCAATGTTTTCTGGGGTCAACAGTTTCACATTCAGCTTCCATATTCCCTTCAAAGCTGGTCATTCTGTAGGTGACAGTTGGCCAGCACGAGGCAGTAGTTAGAGAACAACACTGGCTTAATGTTGGTTGATCTGAATGAAAACTTGCGGGACATGATCAGGAAATTGAGATAGTCCTGTCTGGCCATGACTAAGTGTATCTATGCTGCGCTCCATCTGCAGCTTGGCAACTTTAACAGTTTCCATCAGGAATCTGGACATACTGTCCGGTTTGCTGCCAGCCCCACAGATTATCCATCTGCATTGATGATGCAGTTGAAGTCTCTGGCCAGAATGATTGGTCTTGACATTGCTAGCAGCAGTAGGGTCTGCAGCAGGATTGCCAGACACTCGCTCTTTACCACTCAGGCATACATGTTAATTTGTCTCGGGGAGCGTTTCTATACATAAGGTCTGCTATGAGGAGGTGCATGTGGGGCAACCTACAATGAGAGGTCCTAGTTTTAGGATAAAGGAAAGCAGATTTAAAACAGGGATGATGAGAAATGACTTCTCTCAAAGTGTCGAGAATCTGTGGAATTTGCTACATCAGAGTGTGGAGGATACTATGATATTGAAGAAATTCAAAAGGATTTTGAATTCAATAGACAGATTTTTAATTAGTAATGGGTTAAAACATTATAGAGCAGCCATGATCACATCAGATGCAGATGAGCAGGCAGCTGCATGAATACAGCAAGCCAGGCAGCATCAGGGAGTGGAGAAGTCAACGTTTCCAGTATAACCCTTCTTCAGGGCTTCTCCACCTCCTGATGCTGCCTGGCTTGCTGTAGTCTGCCAGCCGCCTGGTTGTCTATCTTGGATTCTCGCATCTGTTGTCTTTTTTGTCTCATGACCGTATCAAATGACAGTGCAAGCTGAATTTCCTACTCCTGCTGCTAGTTTTTGCATTCTACAATAGTAACCCCCCACCCTAATGTCAATAGGGAGAAACTTTGTAAAAGAATTGAAAAACAGAATCTAGGCTTTGTTCAGCAAAAGGAGCAAATGCAAAATAAGAAAAAAATCTTCACAAAGTGTGTTAGGGTATGAAATATGTTGCCTGAAGGTGGAGTGGAGGCAAATTCAATTGAAAAGCATTCAAACGATTATTGGATGATTATGTAAATAGAAGCAATATGGGAATAGGTAGGAGTTTGACACCAAGTTAAACGTTCAATGCAGGTACAATGGGACAAGTGGCTTCCTTCTGCACCGTAACAATTCTGTGATTTAATCATGTGTATTTTTAAGAATAGGCTGATTCTGTTCATCTGAGGACTCACCAGATTCAAAACATTCACTATGTTTCCTTCCCATGGATGCTGCAAATATGTTGCTGGAAAAGCACAGCAGGTCAGGCAGCATCCAAGGAGCAGGAGAATCGACGTTTCGGGCATGAGCCCTTCTTCAGGAATAAGGAAAGTATGTCCAGCAGGCTAAGATAAAAGGTAGAGAGGAGGGACTTGGGGGAGGAGCATTGGAAATGCGATAGGAGGTTAAGGTGAAGGTGATAGGCCGGAGTGGGGGTGGGGGCGGAGACGTCAAGAAGATGATTGCAGGTTAGGAAGGTGGTGCTGAGTTCGAGGGATTTGACTGAGAAAAGGTGGGGGGGGGGGGGGGGGGGAGGGGAAAATAAGGAAACTGGAGAAATCGGAGTTCATCCCTTGTGGTTGGAGGGTTCCTAGGTGGAAGATGAGGTGCTCTTCCTCCAACCGTCGTGTTGCTATGGTCTGGCGATGGAGGAGTCCAAGGACCTGTATGTCCTTGTTGGAGTGGGAGAGGGAGTTGAAGTGTTGAGCCACGGGGTGGTTGGGTTGGTTGGTCCGGGTGTCCCAGAGGTATTCTCTGAAATGTTCCGCAAGTAGGCGGCCCGTCTTCCCAATATAGAGGAGGCCACATCGGGTGCAGCGGATGCAATAAATGATGTGTGTGGAGATACAGGTGAATTTGTAGCGGATATGGAAGGATCCCTTGGGGCCTTGGAGGGAAGTAAGGGGTAAGGTGTGGGCGCAAGTTTTGCATTTCTTGTGGTTTGAGTGGAAGGTGCCGGGAGTGGAGGTTGGGTTGGTGGGGGGTGTGGACCTGACGAGGGAGTCACGGAGGGAGTGGTCTTTTCGGAATGCTGATGGGGGAGGGGAGGGAAATATATCCCTGGTGGTGGGGTCCGTTTGGAGGTGGCGGAAATGACGACAGATGATATCCCATGGATGCTGCCAGACCTGCTGAGTTGCACCAGCAATTTCTGTTTTTGTTTCTATTAACTTTGTACCCTGATTGGTACATTACTAGGTTCACCACCAGACAGCTCGAGTTTTCTTCTGCTCAACATAATTGACGGAACAACACTTTTCATTTACAATTTCCAGACAGCTATGTCCCAAATCCCAGGGCTTTCCATCACTCAAATTGTCAATTTGGAAAGGCTCTGATAACTTCTCACCTGGGACAGCTTTATAGGATGCTGATTAAGAGATGACAAGAACAATTTCTACCCAGTGATCATCATATTGATTGTAATTTTAAAAAAAGCAATGGAGGATCTATCTGGCTTTTCAGTTAAAGATATCAAAATGAAAGAGTAAGAAGATAAAATAAATCAAATAGCATTCATTTTATTGCTCTGCTCTGCTAAAACAAAGAGTAATTTGAGAAAATTTAACCCATAGTGGCGTGAAAGAAACTGTGTACAGGTAACAGTTCAAAACTTCAGTATTCACTTCATGTATTCCAACTGCCAGTTTTCCTAAGTGCAGCTAGGAAAAATACTGTTATTTACTCCAAGTGAAACCTTGCATAGGGATCAATTTGTAGAATTTCATAAACAGTTGTCTATACAGAAATTACTCAACATGTATTTATTGTTAAAAGCTTTGACAAAGGGTCAGTTGGACTCGAAACATCAGCTTTTCTCTCCTTACAGATGCTGCCAGACCTGCTGAGATATTCCAGCATTTTCTCTTTTCGTTATGTATTTATTGTTGCTTGACTAAATAGCAAATTATGGAACAATACCTTATGAACATCAAATACACATTTAAGTTAAAATAAATCAGTTTAACAAACAGAAAAAAATTAGGTAAATAAATACAATAAATTTTAAATAATGATATGGGAGATCAAAGTATGCTAATTTTCAGATTACCAAGAGGTTCTTTAACTACAATAGTGTAAAGTCTTTCATTATCCTTCTGGATTTTGATGACCTTATTAAGCAGTCTTAATTAAACAATTCTATTGTACTGATTTTATTTTTCCCTCTTTCGATACACCAAACATGGAATATGTCAGTGTTTATTGCAAATAGAGTGGAATAAAGAAGTCTGTTGTGATGAGATTGGCATTTTTAGGAAGTAAGTCAAACCTGAATCACTAAACAGTTCTGGTCTCCTAATCCAAAGAAGAATTTAGGAGCAAATTACTGCAGATGCTAGAATTTGTACTTAGAAAAAAAATTGCTGGCGATTAGGGGCAGCACGGTGGCTCAGTGGTTAGCACTGCTACCTCACAGCACCAGGATCCCAGGTTCGATTCCAGCCTTGGGCAACCTTCTGTGTGGAGTTTGCACATTTTCCCAGTGTCTGCGTGGGTTTCCTCCCACAGTCCAAAGATGTGCAGGTCAGGTGAATTGAACATGCTAAATTGCCCATAGTGTCAGGGGTGAATATAGGGTAGGGGAATGGTTCTGGGTGGATTACTCTTCGGAGGGTCGGTGTGGACTTGTTGGACTGAAGGGCTGGTTTCCATACTGTAGGCAATCTAACCTACTCACAGCAGGTTAGGCAGCATCCATGGACAAAATTAAAAATCACACAATACATTCACATAAACCTGCGGGACTATAAATTTGTGTTGTGATTTTTAAAACTTTGTCCACCCCAGTCCAACACTGGCATTCCACATCATAGCATCCATAGAGAGAGCAAGCTAACATTTCAAGTCGAGATGACTCTTCATCAGAACTGTTGTAAAGTGTGGAGGGGGTGGCATTTTCGCTATAGTTGAGGGGACGGGGTAGGAGGTGAAATGCTGGGGAAGAAAGGATGTTGATAGTTCAGATTAAGTGATTAAGTGAATGTGAGAATGACAGAACTATTTGAAGGGGTTGAATTCAATATTAAGTCCATTTATTATGGAGTTCAACTTCTTCAAATTATGAACCAACTCTCATTCCTTCCCCTTCTTTTAGCTTTGTTTGTTACATAGTCTGTCACCAGGTCCTCTTCCCACCCCCACCCTAGTGGGACTGTCTATTCTTTCCAGTCTGGACACACCATTGTTCTGTTATCCTCACATTCCAGTCTGAACTATCAATATCCTTTCTCCCCAACACTCTCCATATCACCAACTCTCGGTCCCACTATAACATAAATGCTCCATGTCAGCTCTGATGAAGAGTCATTTCGACTAGAACCATTAGCTTGCTCTCTCTCCATGGATGCTGCTTGACCTGCTGCGATCTTCAGAATTTTTTGTTCTTGGTAAGGAAGGATCTACCTGCCAAAGAGATGGAACACAACAAGGGTTCACTCAAGCGACTCTGAGATAAGATGCCAATCCAAAAGGAGAGATCAAGTAACTTTGGCTGATATTCTCTGTAGCGTTGTTTATAGAAATGTAAAGAGACCTTGTTGAATTATACAAGTTTCTTACAGGGCAGACAAACAGGAGGCTGGAAGAACACAGAAAACAAGGCAGCATTAGGGGGTGGAGAAGTCGACGTTGAGTATTAACCCTTCCTCAGCTCTAGAAGTAGGGTTAGGGGAGCTACAGATAAAGAGAGTGTGGTAGCCAGGGCTGGAGGGAGTAGCAGCCGGGCAGCATCAGGTGGTGAGGAAGGGTTTGACAGAACACATACTGAGATTTTGTTTTCCAAGTTTAGAGACACTGTAACTATGGTTCATAATTGGTCTCAAAAGTATATAAAATTCTTGATTAAGAGGGGATTAGTAAAGGAAAATTCACTGTCCCACCCCTGGAAAACTGTTTGCAGAGACCCTGACAGGTTTCAGATGAAATGTGGGCCCTGACCACTGCCAACTGAGATCCCAGCTGTGCCCCTTGCATGGCCCCAATGGATTGTTGGCTGCCTACTGGTGGCAATTGGATAGGTAATCAATGCTATTATGCATCTCAGGCAAAACTGGACAGAGGCAATACTGTGAATCCTTTTAAAGCCACTATTATATATTAAAATGCACTGTGGACAATACTGATTTACTAACCTAAAGAGGGGCGGGGAGGTGGGGGAGTGGAGGGGAACATGGAGGTGAAAATAAAGTGTGGGCAGATCAGAAAGGAAAAGTCTCTGTCATCAACCAATCTCAACATTAAAGAATAACAATAAAAAGGTCCCAACTAAGTTTCAGTTTGGGATATGATTTGTCCAGTCTTACTCTTAGCTATGATCCTGGACAGTGATCCAGTCTCCCTGTTGCACCTTAATGCCATTTTATATTTTTCATCTTCTGAAGTTTGCACATATCTACTTCGCTGAGAATTTTCCTTCCTCATGGTCAACAAAGCACTCAAACATGTTGACTCATTTTGGGTACTTCTGTCCTTACTCCTTGTCCTCCTTGTTGTTTTCAGAACAATGATAGAATTGTTACCTTTCACTACTATAGCCTTTGCATTCAACAGATTCTCTCCATCATTTGTGCTATCACTAAAAACAGCTTCCCTTGCTTCTTCAGCATTTGAAAGGACAGTACCTTTGATGATACCTAATTCACTCTTCCATCATCTGTTTTGTTTCTCTTGGCATCTTCTCACGCTAACAGTTGCCTTGTCAATCTCCGCCTTCCCAATTTCCAGTGTTTTCTGGGTGAAACAATAATTAATTTCACTTCTCCAACTTTGCTAATTATGATGCAATCCCTTCCATTAGAAATTAATGCTTTACAAAATACCTCTTTGCAGTCTGCAAATGTGATCTGTGGTTCTAATGGCATCTTGTTTAATAATCAATCACACTTCTGGTCTGACATTTCTGTTCCTGGCATCCTTCACTGTCTTACTGATGATTAAGATCTCAATATCAGGGAACAACATCTCATTTTTCTCCCCTAAGTATTTACAATTGTTTGGTCTTAATATATTTAGATTCTAAGCACCACTCTTTTAATTTCAGATAACTGATGTATAAACAGAGAGAGAATGCTGTATGAATATGGTGAAAATGTGAAGAGGTATCTGGGATGTGGAGTGGTATGTAGGATGTGCATCCCTCAATGGTATACCACTGCTGGTTAGGTGGTCTACCTATCTGTCTATTCTCTGCTACAAACATACCACAGGATGACTGCTAAATCATTCATATTAAACTTTCACTGCTAAATACTCAATTTCTTCACCATCAATGCAATGCGGCTGCAGCATCTTCTATGAGCAAATTGTGCTGCAACAACTGACCATGGCTTCTTCAGCAGTACCTCTCAATCCCACCATCTCTAACACCAGAAGGAAAAGGGTAGCAGTTATAAGCGGCATACTACAAGCTCCAAGTAACTCTCTAGGTTTCTCACAACAGATCACCATTCCTTTGTCAATAGGTGAAATCTTGGCACTCTCCACCAGCAAATAGTATAGAAATACCTTCACAACACAGACTGCAGCAATTCAAGGCAACCGTTCCCCTCAAGCTTTCAATGGAAATTGAGGACAATAAGTGTTGGTCTTAGTGATATTTATTTGTAAAGGAACAAATACAACAAAACTACTTTTCTCCTAAGCTCTTCAAATGTTACTCTAAGAATTTCAATTTCTTGGCATCTATTCTTTATTTTTGTTATCAGTAGCACCTTGTTCTCTTGAGCCATTGTTACTTTTGAAATTTAATCACTCTCAAACTAATCAGTTCTTTTCTTGTCTCTATCTACCATGGCTGTGCATTTGTTGCTCATCGCTAACATTTTCCAATTATATGCAAAGTAATTGACCTGAAATGTTGGCTCTTTCTTTATTCACTGATACTGTAAGTTGACTTTTTCCAGCATTTTCTGCTTTGTTTCATGCAAATTGCTGGAATGCAGGTTTCGTCAGCCCAAGTCACATTACCAAAAAACATGAAACATTTACAGAAGTTGCTGGAAATGCTCAGCAGGTTTGGCAGCATCTGTGAAGAGAAATCAGAGGTAATGTTTCTGGTCTAATGACACTTTCTCAGAAACATTTGCTTTTTCTTGTGATATAACGACTAATTGTAATGAATTCCTTTGACACCAATGCAATGAACAGGACTTGATATAAAATCTCCCACACTGATTAATTAGAAATGAAAATAATTACCAGAGGAAATCTGATGAATTAGTGAAATGTTCTTAGATATTACTTGCGGAGAATATAAATTAGCACTTGCATGATAGGTTACTGCTCAAGTGTTGCATATAACGGAGTCTCAATCTCTTTGTATCAGAGTCAACCTCTTCTATACTATTAAAAAACACATGGAACTTCACAGTATAAGTACTCTGTATAAAAATATTATACAAAAACTTTTATTTTGAAACTAAAACAGAAATTGCGGGTGAAACTCAGCAGGTCTGGCAGCATCTGTGGGAATAAAGCAGAGCTAATGTTTTAAATCTTGTGACTCTTCATCAGAACACAAGTTTTGTTTTGCTTCACTTATTAAAATGTGAAACTTACTGGAGTGTTGGTATGGAGTGTTTGATGGTTAAATCTGACAAGACAACACTCAAAGATCTAACAAATGCAGAAAACCAGCTGGTTCACCATATGGGTGATACAGCTAAGCTCTAGATTTATTTCTCAATGCAATATAGTACATTTAAAAAAAACTTCCAAGAGTATGCACATCTCTTAAGAGTGGGAGCCATGAGTTTGACCTGGATCTGGAGGGTCATGACAATTAGGCAGCAAGACGTTTGACCAGCCAGCTGTAAAATACTCTACTTTATAAACAGCTGTAGAGTCAAGCAGCAGTTAGTTACAAAGAACAACATGTGAAATGAGCCTAATATTTGTTACACTGGTCAATTCTTTGCTTATTATCCCTCAAAATGGACATTAAATCTTGATTTAATATGATGTGTGGGAAAGAAAGGACAATGTTCTCTAATCCAACATCAGCAGCCATTGAGCTACGTCTTTTATGCCACTTCGTATGTCAGGATTCTTTCATTTCTTGAACCTGCTCAGAAAGTATGCCAGGATTATAGCAGTGGAATTACCATTGCAAGATGGAATCTTGAAAACTTCCCCATCTTGAAAGATATAGATTGAATAGATGCTGAAAGCTGCCTACAGAACACTCCTCATTGAGAACCTCTGATCTACAGGACAGTTGTTTCAAATGAATTAGAGTAATTACAGAGCTACCAAACATTTAACCATATGGAAATGACTAAAATATTCAGTACGTTTTGTTGGATTTGAGGAGTCAGAAAAAATATGGTGGTCAAAAGTGGGTAGATTATTGTGTAAACTTTGCAAATCACCATGTTTTACTGTGCCAATTTACTTTCTTCTAATTCTAATTATTCCTACCTACCCTTAAATTACCTTAAAACTATCTTCATCTATTGCTTGCACCTTTGTTTGTTTATTTGTATATATGTTTATTTCTACACCATTAATTTTGAAATAAAGCAGTTTTTTTTGTATTTACAACTTTGTCACTTTCCAGTTTTTAATTTTATCATTAATTTGATTTTAAAACTTATCTTTAAAAAGTGATAAAAGAACAGCTTCACTTTCGAAACTGGTCTGATCGCAACTCTTTACTTCTCAGAAATATTACTATTCTGCTATTTATGTTTTGTATGTTTCAAGATGGCAGATGAGGCCCAAGTGACTTCCTTGATGATCTTGAATAGTGATTTCCATTGCCAAACATTCACACCATGCTGGAGGTGGAGGCAACGCAAGAACATTATTTTTTTTTTACATTTTCAGCATCTACACCATTTAGTTTTTAGGAGACAATGGGAACTCCAGATACTGGAGAAATCAGAGTTGATGAAGCGTGGCACTGGAAAAGACATAGCAGGTTAGGTCACATCCAAGGAGCGAGTGTAAGGACTGGGGAGGAGGAAGAGGTTGAGAAATAAATGGGGGTAAGGGTGGGGACTGAGGGGTGGGGGAATAGGAGAAAGGTAGGTACTAGGTGGGCAAAGGAAAGAGGTGATAGGGATGGGTTGGTGGGAAGGGTGGAGCGGATAGGTGGAAAGGAAGATGGATAGGGAGGTCAAGTCAAGAGGGCAGATCTGAGTCAGAGGATTGAATCTGGGACGGGGTGGGGGGAGAAGTGATTTGGCAAATTCAATTCCCGGAGATGGAGGATGAGGTGTTCCTCCTCAGTTTTCAGGTGGCCTTGTGTAGGCAGTGGAGGTGGCACAGAATGATCATGTCCTCAGGGGAGTGGGAGGGGGTGTTGAAGAGAATGGCTATGGAAAGGTGGGGTTGGTTAGTGCATATGGGCCAGTGATGTTCTAGTCTGTACGCACTAACCAACTCCCCCTTCCCATAGCCATCCACTTCAACACCCGCTCCCCAAAGGACATAGCCATTTTGGACCTCCTCCCCAAGGCCACCTGCAAACTGGAGGAGGAACACCTCAGGAGCCTACAACCACATGGCATTAACATTGAATCACTAGTTTCCAAATCTCTCCTCTTCCAACCCATCTCAGATTCAATCCTCTCTCTCAGATTCCATCCTCTTGACCCGACTACCTGTCCAGCTTCCTTCACATCTATCTGCTCCACCCTATCACTATCACCTCCTACTTTGCCCACCTTTCCCTCATCCCCAAACCCTCCACTTCCCCCTCCATTTATCTTTCAACTCCTTCCCCCCCTGCCGAGTCCTGAAGGGTCCTGCCCAAAATATCTATTCTCTTGTTCCTTGGATGCTGTCTGATTTGCTGTGCCTTTTCTAGCGACATGCTTCAACACCATTTGGCTTTTATAACCTTTTCATTCTCATTCCAATTTTTGCATTGTTTACAAAGTCTTAAGTACGACTATTTAAAATAGATTTTCAATTCTTCTGAACTTAATGTAGTTGAAAGTATTACTGAACCAGCTCAAAACGCAACAACATTGAAAAAGATTTGCTCATCTTATAAAAATCTTGCTGAGATTAGTTAATTTTAGAAATGTGTATTTGTATGGATTTTCTAATCAGCCTGTTCAGAAAATAATCAGCAGGTGGGAGTTGAACCTGGGCCTCCTGGCACAGTGGCAGGGCAAGACCACTGCACCACAACAACCTCTTAAGAGAATTTGCATAACTTTGATAGAACATGTGTTGTAACTGAGATGAATGTAATTACTCTAACATTTGATTTATGTGCTTGTTGCTTATTTTCCTAATTAATTAGCTGAAATGTAGAATGACAGATGTTGTCTTCCTTCAAGCATTAGTACAATTAGTGAAAGAAAACATATAGTCAACAGACAAATCAAGTTTGAGTATGTAAATCTCAAGTAAACTGTGATATGGGAACAATTAATTTGTGCTTGAAAGTACTTTTCTGGACATTGTTTGTGGTCCCACACTTTTCAAATGCCCGAACACAGTTAGGATACAATTTCTGTGATTAAAATGTGTTTTCTAAAATTAGGACAAACAGACATCCAGCTGCTACATATTTTGCCTTCTCAATTAACTCCAGTGACAATGCTCATGGGTAGTCTGAAACTGCAACCAGTCTCTGAATTTTTGCGTGGTCCTGCCTAGATCTAAATATTGACACCTTTCTCCAAGCACATAATAAAATTTGACTAAAGCTGCCAATCACATGAGAAATAAGGTGAAAATACACATCCACATGCAAAGTTACAGATCATAAAGTGTATTTGTAATCTTATCAAACTTTAGTTGCCATTTTATTCATCCTTCAATTGTTTTTATTGCCCTACTTCTGATGGAGATTTGTCATTTTTCTTTAGATACAGTAACTTTATTTGGTGATTGCGTTCTCTGCATTTCTTAAGAATCCTAGTTGTGTACTTAATTAATTAACCTATGGCAAAATATTTTTTTCCTTAATTCCCACAATATATTGGTCGCTAATGCAGAACTGATCATTGGCATCATGTTGCTATAAGACAATTGTTCTCATTGTTAAGTCTCAATGGCCTGTGCCTCTAACAGGCTGTGATTGCTAAGCCTAACAGTGGTCACATATTGGCAGTCTATAAACCAGATAACAAAAAAGTACTTTTTTTAAAAAAGAAAGCTGAAGACCTAATGCTTCCAAAGAATCAGCTTTAATAGGATGCTGAATTTGATTCTTCTGGAAATTACATACAAGTAAAACTCTGGTGAATAAGTTCAGGAGTACCTTTAAAATAAAACTTGAACTTGTACTCAAGGCCTTGAGAAACGTATTGTGCTGATATTCAAAAGAAGCAGTATCAACCTGGGAAAAATGCTACAGTCCATTATAAAAGCTGTAATAGCAACACACTTGGAAAATAGTGACACGATCAGACAGAGTTAGCATGGATTCATGAAGGGGAGGTCATGCTTGATAAATCGACTGGAATTTTCTGAAGATGCAACTTGCAGAATAGCTGATAAGGGGAAGTAGATGTGGTTTAATTGGATTTTCAGAAGGCTTTCAAGAAGGTCCCACATAAGAGAATAGCATGCAAAACTGAAACACATGAGATTGGAAGTCACGTACTGAAACTGACTGAGAATGGTTGGCAGAAAAATAGGCTTCCTCTGAGTGGCAGGCAGTGATTAGTAGGGTATCACAGGGATCAACACTTGCACCCCAGCTATTCATAATGTGTATTAATGATATGGATGAGGCAACTATGTGTCATTTTTCCAAGTTTGCAGATGATACAAAGCTGAGTGTGAGGCTATGCTATCAGGAGGATGCAGAAACATTTCAGTGCAATTTGGTCAAGTTAAATGAATGGGCAAATGCATGGCGGATGCATTATAACATGGATAAATGAGAGGTTATCCACTTTAGTAGCAAAGACAGTTTATTGGGAAAGGGGGAAGTGCAATGTGATCTGGGTGTCCTCGTACATCATTCACAAAGCAAGCTTGCAGGTGGTGAAGGCAAATGATATGTAGACCTGGTTAGCGAGAGGATTCAAGGCCAGAAGCAGGGGTGTCTTGCTGCAATGGTACAAGGTATTGATGAGACCACGGCTGGAGTGTTGTGTGCAGTTTTGGTCTCCTTATTTGAGGAAGAATCTTCTGTCAGTTGAGAAAGAGTACAAAGAATGTTTACCAGACTGATTCCTGGATCTGTTAGGACTATATTTATTGGGAGTTTTGAAGAATAAGGAGGGGATCTCTGAGAAATCCTTAAAATTCTAATTGGATTTGACATGCGAGAAGCAAAGTTGTTCTCAATGACCAGAGAATCCAGAACCAGGGTCATAGTTTAGGGATGACTATCTTTTAGCATGAGTTCATTGACTTGTCTCTGCAGAGCTCGTTACTTGGCCACAGACAATGCCCTTTCATGTTAAATGGAAATATGCAATTTTATGGGGGTACTACATTTTTACCAACCAAAATCTGCCCTCTTTGCTGCCCTCAACCCCAACCGAAGCAATGTCTGCTGTGGGGCAGTGAAGCTTCAATTCCCACATTGCATGCTGCACACACAAACATCTGGAGATTCTTTACAGCAGGGTTGTCCAAACTTCACGCACAGGAGGATGACCAACATTTTTTCTCTTGGCCAGCTGTTCAGCAAATTTCAGAAAGATAAAGCTTGGTACAAGAGTAAACACATATTTTAGCAAAAATGATGCCAAGACAATAAAACCGAAACTAAGAACAGAAACCACACTAAGCTAACTAAGAATTTCTCTTTATCTTTCTTGGTTGAGGAGATCAAGAAAGGGACAGGCAGGGCCCAAGCCCTGAACATTACTGAAGGATCTGGAGACCAGGATGAGCCGTAGAGTTAGGTTTGACTGAAACGGACGTCCGTTCACCCCTGCCGACAGAATGCACTCAAAAACTGGTATCAGAAACAGATTACATTTCAGCCTGGAGTTTCTTTCTGTTTCAACTGATTTTGGGGTTGTTGGGTAGGACTGGGGAGGAAGGGGTGTTTAAGTATGACTAAGTCAGGCACATTCAACCATCTACTCAACCAATCATACACTCACCCCAGCCTTCCATACTGTCCAATTGCTAAACACAATCCATTTTCTCACTCACTGTCACTTAATCCCAGCCTCTAATTCACTAGTCTTCACTCAAACTCTACCCTCCAATTCAGTCATCTTCACCCAAATCAGAATCTAACAGCTTGACTCCCTCTATGATGGTCTGCCTCTCCTTACCCTCCTTTCCCAGGATGTGTTTTCTATAGCCCTCTTCGTCCTGGAAAATCACAGATCCTCAGTGAAACCACTCATTTTAAGCGACTCGCTGCTTCTTCAATTACAGACCTGTTTTCTCATGCATGAACCAGGTGCATGCCTTTAGTGGGCCATACTGTGGCCCACAGGCTGCCTGTTAAAGAAATATTCTTTGTGCATAGCAAGCAGAATCAAAAACAGAATTATTTTAAAGTAAGCTTAAACTAGCCTTTGGAAGGTTACAAAGATATGACGGTTTTGGTATTGTTGGACTGAGGTTGTAATTCTTCCAGGACTTGGTGTCAAATTAACAATTGTATAACATAAGACCAAGGAGGAATCAAGGGAGATGCAGAAAATAAGAAATTAAGACTTGTGTTCCTGCAATTCTTTTACATCTTAAAGTTTTGTATCATCCATTTCACATAAATTAGAACAATTGCTGTCTTCCGGCTACAATTATTCATGTAAAGGTGCAAGCGTCAAAATGTATGATGCTGGAAAAGCACAGCTGGCCAGGCAGCATCCGAGGAGCAGGACAGTTGGTGTTTTGGGCATCAGCCCTTGTTCCAAACATTGACTCTACTGCTCCTCAAATGCTGTCTGACCAGCACTCTTCCAACACCACACTCTTCAACTCTGATCTCCAGCATCTGCAGTCCTCACTTTCCCCATGTAAAGGTGCACATACTATATTGCAGAATAAGCACCAATCCAGCTTTTCTACCACCACTTTCAATTAAATATTTTGGTAGTTAATTTAGAATGCCTCTAGAGGTCCTGATAAACAAGTGATAGATCGCAACGTTGCTTTAAAACAGCCTTGATGCTTTCAAATGGTTAACAAATGCAGGGTGTAAAACAATTAAAGAATTGAGAACACAATTGTATTTTGTGAATTTATTTCACAGTTTGTATGATTTCAACTTCATGAAATTCTGCACTAAACAGCTACAAATCCCAGTGAAAGCCTTGGCAGGGACTTCCATGTTAAGCAAAATGTTCAGTTTTCTAACATTGCCTTTGCAGGCAATTTTTCTCCCCAAAAATCCAATACCAGTTAGGAGGAATATCAGGAAGAAGAAATGTATTTGTTTATCATAAGATAGCTTTCCCGACATTAAATTCTAATTGCTTGCAATGTTAAAATGAGGTCTACAACTAGTGCTATATTTCTACCCAATTAACAGTTGCAGGTTTAATTCCCTGAAAAGAGATAACATTACACTGAAAATGCACTGACAATGCACTGACAATTTGAGCTAAGGAGCATTTAGAGACAAAAATGAATGCCTTTGAAACCATGTGGAAAAAGGTAATATTTCTGCTAACATTGGATTAAAACAACTTGAAGTTACTCATTAACCAATTCTTCATTTATTTCCAATTATCTTTGCATGCAAATGCAAAGTATCATTAGAAACACATCATAAATTTCATTATCACAAAGATTTAGCTCGAAAAAAATGGATATTTATGTTAATGCAACCTCAAAGCCTCAGTTTTACACTTTTTGCATTTGGTACAATAGGATAATGATGGTGGAAAGGAATATCTACCAAAGGAAAATCACATCACTACTTAAACAGATATCCAATAATTAAGCTCCCTCTTCTCAGAATCAAAAGTTCTTAACATAGACATAGTTGACAGAACATTAGTTGATAAAATATGTTTATTTCTAAATTTTCTTCTTTCCCTGCTAACATTTTTCACTTCCCCTCTGAAGGTTTGTTTTGATGGGTTATGCTTCCATGGGCACTAGTCATCTTTTGGCACATTTTAGAAGTAATTACGGTTCCAAACTACATTGGAGATACCAAAAATCAAAACCAAAAATTACGAATTACCTCCACATAAAGCAATTTCATTTATTTGTAATTTTACGTAACATTAATCAGAACCTATGCAAATTGAGTATAAATTAACAGGCAAATCAAAAAGAAAAGGTAAAATTCTTTTCCAATACTCAATTTTTAAAATGCCACAGACTCAAGTTGTACAGCACAGAAACAGGCCCTGAGGATCATCATGTCCACACCTGTCATCAATCACCCATCTATACTAACTCCTTTTCCAGTACTTGGCCTGTAGACTTATACGCTATGGCACTTCAAGTGGTCATCCAAATACTTCTTAAATGGTTTTCCTCCGGATATTCCGGTTTCCTCTCACAATCCAAAGATGTGCAGGTCAGGTGAATTGACCATGCTAAATTGCCAATAGCGTTAGGTGCATTAGTCAGGGGTAAATACAGGGTAGGGGAATGGGTCTGGTGGGTTACTCTTCAGATGGTAGGTGTGGATTGTTGGGCAAAAGGGCCTGTTTCTATACTGTAGGGAATCTAATCTAATCTAAATTTTGTGCTGGTTCCAGCCTCTACCAGCTTTTCAGGCAGTGAGTTCCAGATAACTGCCACATTCGAGATGAAAAAAAACCCATTAAATTCCCTCTAAACTTTTTGCCTTTTACTATGTCTGATTTTACTAATATATTTCCCTGTATAAGTGATCCCTCTACCAAGAGCTTTTTTTTTCCTATCTACCCAATCGATGCCCATCATGATTGTGTATAGTTCAGTCATGCTGGCCTGGGCAGTGACACACTCACCCAGTGAGTGAATTTAAAAAAAAATAGATCTGCTGTTAGCTTTCTCAGCACTAAAGGAAAATGACCAAAGACTATGTAGTTTCTCTTCATAGCTTAAACATTCCAGCCCAGGCAACACTCGAGTGAATCTCCTCTATAGCCTCTCAAGTGAAACCATATCCTTCCTAATAGCCTGGCGATCAGAACTGCCCACAAAGTTCCAAGTGTGGGCGATCACCTTATACAGCTCCAACATAACCTCCCTACAGTTGTACTCAGTGTCTCAACTGATATAGGCAATTAAGCCACATGCCTTCTTAACCACTTGATCCATCTCTCCTGATACCTTCAAGGACATATGGACATGCAGACCAAGGTCCCTCTGATACTGTGTACGTCTGAGTGTTCCATCATTCACCATCTGTTGATGGACTAACAGCTTGTTCTAAAGGTAAAAACAATGACTGCAGATGCTGGAAAGCAAATACTGGATTAGTGGTGCTGGAAGAGCATAGCAGTTCAGGCAGCATCCAACGAGCAGCGAAATCGACGTTTTGGGCAAAAGCCCTTCATCAGGAATAAAGGCAGTGAGCCTGAAGCATGGCGAGATAAGCTAGAGGATGGTGGGGGTGGGGAGAGAGTAGCATAGAGTAGTGTGGGGGAGGAGATGAAAGTGATAGGTCAAGGAGGAGAGGGCGGAGTGGATAGGTGGAAAAGGAGATAGGCAGGTCTTTTTGGAGGTGGCGGAAATGTCGGCGGATGATTTGGTTTATGCGAAGGTTGGTAGGGTGGAAGGTGAGCACCAAGGGTGTTCTGTCCTTGTTACGGTTGGAGGGGTGGGGTTTGAGGGCAGAGGTGCGGGATGTGGACTAGATGCGTTGGAGGGCATCTTTAACCACGTGGGAAGGGAAATTGCGGTCTCTAAAGAAGGAGGCCATCTGGTGTGTTCTGTGGTGGAACTGGTCCTCCTGGGAACAGATACGGCAGAGGCGGAGAAATTGGGAATACGGGATGGCATTTTTGCAAGAGATAGGGTGGGAAGAGGTGTAATCCAGGTAGCTGTGGGAGTCGGTGGGTTTGTAAAAAATGTCAGTGTCAAGTCGGTCGTCACTAATGGAGATGGAGAGGTCCAGGAAGGGGAGCGAGGTGTCAGATGGTTCAGGTAAATTTAAGGTCAGGGTAGAATGTGTTGGTGAAGTTGATGAATTGCTCAACCTCCTCGCGGGAGCACGAGGTGGCACCAATGCAGTCATCAATGTAGCGGAGGAAGAGGTGGGGAGTGGTGCCGGTGTAATTACGGAAGATCAACTGTTCTACGTAGCCAAAGAGACAGGCATATCTGGGGCCCATACGTGTGCCCATGGCGACGCCTTTGGTCTGGAGGAAGTGGGAGGATTCAAAGGTGAAATTTATAAACCAAATCATCCGCCGACATTTCCGCCACCTCCAAAAAGACCCCACCACCAGGGATATATTTCCCTCCCCACCCCTTTCCGCCTTCCGCAAAGACCGTACCCTCCATGACTACCTGGTCAGGTCCACACCCCACTACGACCCACCCTCTCATTCTGGCACTTTCCCCTGCCACCGCAGGAACTGTAAAACCTGCGCCCACACCTCCTCCCTCACCTCTATCCAAGGCCCTAAAGGAGTCTTCCACATCCATCAAAGTTTTACCTGCACATCCACTAATATCATTTATTGTATCCGTTGCTCCCGATGTGGTCTCCTCTTCACTTGGGAGACTGGGCCCCTCCTAGCAGAGCGCTTTAGGGAACATCTCAGAGACACCTGCACCAATCAACCAAACCGCCCCGTGGCCCAAGATTTCAACTCCCCCTCCCACTCTGCCGAGGACATGGAGGTCCTGGGCCTCCTTCACCGCTGCTCCCTCACCACCAGACGCCTGGAGGAAGAACGCCTCATCTTCCGCCTCGGAACACTTCAACCCTAGGGCATCAATGTGGATTTCAACAGCTTCCTCATTTCCCCTTCCCCCACCTCATCCTCGTTTCAAACTTCCAGCTCAGCACTGTCTCCTTGACTTGTCCGACCTGCCTATCTCCTTTTCCACCTATCCACTCCACCCTCTCCTCCTTGACCTATCACCTTCATCTCCTCCCCCACTCACCCATTGTACTCTATGCTACTTTCTCCCCACCCCCACCCTCCTCTAGCTTATCTCTCCACGCTTCAGGCTCACTGCCTTTATTCCTGATGAAGGGCTTTTGCCCGAAACGTCGATTTCGCTGCTCGTTGGATGCTGCCTGAACTGCTGTGCTCTTCCAGCACCACTAATCCAGTAACAGCTTGTTCTGTTAGTCCTCCCAAAATGCATTACTTCACATAACTACATTAATTTCCCTTCAGCATGCATGGAATTTACACAGCTATGTATTGCCACAATGTGCTTTTGGTTCATATTGGGGAAGTCAGAAAGCTATCTGGCAACAGCTTTCACCTCAGATTCACAAGACGACATGGTAAGGCACATTTCTATTAACCCTCTCTCCTTCGATTAACAGACCTGATCATTTAACTCTTCTTTATTCTTTCATGGGATTTAGTAAGGCCAACATTTTTCATCCATTCCTAGTACCCTCGAATGGAAATGGCTGGAAAGGCTATTTTAGAGGCAATTGAGAATCAAATATCTTGCAGCTAATCTGGATCATGCCATCATGATCCCAGCTCCACTGGACATGTCAGATCATGTCTTCTTTAAATTTAAGGTAGTGGCCTTTCACCGAAACATAAGCAGAGGATGTTGATTTGGCTTTAAACAATAAAACAGAAGCTTAACGTGCAAAAGAAATGAATAAATTAGAACAAACCAACCTATTTGTATATAACACAGCTTGAAAGACTTTAAAAACATGGCAGAAAAAAAATGCATCATTCCAAAGAAATAATTTTACAGTCATCAAATGCCAGAGATCTGTCTTTGCTGTCACATATTAACTGTTTCTTTTACTTTCTGGTTTAAGAGTTTGATAGCTTTGCTCTTGATTATTTACATAACTGAGCTCAAACTTAATTAAGTTTCAAATAACTCCAGGGCTCTAACCAAACATTTACAGTCTAAAGTTTTCAAACTAAAATCTTTACACTA
Organism: Chiloscyllium punctatum; assembly: GCF_047496795.1. Lineage (NCBI taxonomy): Eukaryota > Metazoa > Chordata > Chondrichthyes > Orectolobiformes > Hemiscylliidae > Chiloscyllium > Chiloscyllium punctatum. The sequence continues at coordinate 42,678,724 of NC_092764.1, forward strand.
AGGTAAACTATTCCTCACCGTTCTGAACTAAATCCTTTCTCGAAGGTTGGCTGTTCTTACATCTAACCCAGCCTGTTTTTTTCTGCAAACTGATGCCAAAAACTTCTCAATCTATGGTTTTTCCCAAACAAAATTCACTGTTTCTTTTAAACTAAATGCAAGCCAATGCTTTTCAATATTTGCAATCTCTGATCGTAAAATTCTCAATACAAAAGGTCATGTTATCACTCCAGGGCTCCAAGGCAGTTGCTCTTTGGCACATACCGATTGAAAATTATAGGTCCTGAATGTTGAAAAGTTAGTTATTAAATCCCTTTATGCACACAGACTAAAACCCACATGCCCCTAGTTAAAATCCTAATGTTAAGATAAATGATACTCGTGTATGAATTCACATACCTTACATCGCAATATGTAGGCCAAATCAGGTAAAAATAATATGTTTCCTTCCCTGTGGATTTTAATGAACTAGATTGATTTTTATAATTAATAACAATTGTCATGGTCATTAAGGTTGAGACTTCCTTTCAATCCAAGATTTATTAATTGAATTTCATTCCAGAGGTTGCTTTGTAGGATTTGAACCCTTGCTTCCAGAGCAATAGCCTTGCCTCTGGATGACTAGATTCTGGATTAGTGGTGCTGGAAGAGCACAGCAATTCAGGCAGCATCCAAGTAGCTTCGAAATCGACGTTTCGGGCAAAAGCCCTTCATCAGGATTTCGATTTCGAAGCTACTTGGATGCTGCCTGAACTGCTGTGCTCTTCCAGCACCACTAATCCAGAATCTGGTTTCCAGCATCTGCAGTCATTGTTTTTACCTCTGGATGACTAGACACTATTTATATTGTATTTTATGAATATCACATTGCTGTATTCTCAAAAAGTAGGGAGCACTGATTATACTTTGAAATTGTTTAAATTCCCAGAATCCCTTTTCAACTAATCAACCAGTAGCACCCCAGTCTGGACACTTCTGGGAAAACATCCAGCTTTTTAGCACCTGAGCTATTCATACAGCTTTTCAGTTGTTAGACCTTCTCTGCTCACAGAGTACCTCTGAACACTTCCGACACTTTTTTGTCAAACAAAATATTCTCACATCTTTGAGTGATTTCCTGTTTCTCCTCTCAAGAACTGCGTGTTCCTCTTTCCACCAGTCTACTTTTTCTTCACATCTCTTGTGTAGTTGCAAGAGCAGTGAACTCTTTCCCAGTTTATCGGTGTGGAGCTCTCCTTTGTGACTGCAAGCCATGTGACTTCTTTCTTGACTTTTTCTATTTCTACAGTTTCCAGGTCAACAGCACCAGGTCTCCCCAGTATTTCTTATTTCACAAGAAAATGATACTTTATTGCCTTATAATTGATAAAACTCTCAAAACTCCCTTTCTATCATTCTTACAAATAATTAAAGATTCTATAAGGTCCTTGAAAGCAAACATTTTCTTTACTATATTGTTTCCAGTGGTAACTACTCATTACTGCAAAATCAACTGAGAGACAAACCTGTCTTCACTTAACATTTACTTCCAGTGAGGATTACTGGATAATGCTCAAGAACCTTGCAATGTTCCTCCCTTTCCTAAAAACTAGGGCTACTGAGACTAGTGCTGCAGAACAACTACTGCAGCTTCAGCCAAGATTTGCTAACGCACCATAGTATGCTAAACAACAAAAACACAAATTTAAAAAGTCAGTGACTAATTACTAAGTATGATATCAATATATTACACTTTATAAAGGTTCAACTCAATAACAATCATATTCAATATTAAAAGGGTATATCTTGGCAGCATTATTAAGGTTCATGGGATTAATGCCTATTTTCTGTAGGTTTGTTGCAATATTGCAATGAACAGGCAGCATGCTAACTGACACATGCTAATTTTACAAATGATTGCAGCTTCTACATTTTTTAAACACGGTTTCCTTTTTAACAAATAAAAACACTTTCTAGAAAACTAATGTTCTAGTTTGATCAACTTCAATAGCTCATCTGAATCTTGAGCCTGGCAATCTAAACCTAACACTTCATCCAATTCAGTATCTTACTCAACTCCGTTAACTGCCCCAGCTCAACAGTAACCTGGCTTGTTTTTGTTTGAGTTGAGTGTGGTGCTGGAAAATCACAGCAGGTCAGGCAGCATCCAAGTAGCAGGAGAATCGACGTTTCGGGCATAAGCCCTTCTTCAGGGATGAAGCTTGTGGGCTGGGGGTTGAGAGATAAATGGGAGGGGAGGGAAGGGGAGGAGGGGAAGGTAGATGAAAATGCCAGAGGTAGATGAAGGTGGCACAGAAGTTGATAGGTTGAAAGGGGACGGTGGAACGGATAGATGGGAAAGACGATAGACAAGTCAAGAGGGCGGTGCCGAGTTGGAGGCCTGAGACTGGGATAAGGTGGCGGGAGGGGAAAATGAGGAAACTGGTGAAAACCACATTAATCCCAAGAGGTTGCACAGTCCCAAGGCAGAAGATGAGGCATTCTTCCTCCAAGCATCAGGTGGTTAATATTTGGCGATGGAGGCAGCTCAGGACCTGCCTGCCCTTGGTGGAGTGGGAGGGGAGTTGACGTGTTCAGCCACGGGCGATGGTGTTGTTTGGTGCGAATGTCCCAGAGATGTTCTCTGAAATGATCTGTAAGGTGACGCCCTGTGTTCCCGATGCAGAGGAGACCACATAGGGTGCAATGGATTCAGTTGATGGTACTTGTGGAGGCACAGGTAAATTTCTGTTGGATGTGAAAGGATCCTTTGGGGCCTCAGATGGAGGTCAGGGTGGAGGTGTGGGCACAGGCGTTGTACTTTCTGCATTGGCAGTGGAAAGTGCCTTGAGTGGGGTGAGGGCTGGTTGGGGGGGGGGCATGGATCTGACAAGGGAGTCACGGAGGGAATGGTCTCTGTAATGCGGCCTCTTGACCTGTCCATCGTCTTTACCATCTATCTGCTCCACCCCCTCTCTGGCCTAATCACTTTCTCCCCCACCTTCATCTACCTATTGCATTCTCAGCTACCTTCCCCCCAGCCATACCCTACTTATATCTCAACACCCAGCCCACAAGCCTCATGCCTGATGAAGGGCTTATGTCCAAAACATCGATTCTCCTGGTCCTTGGATGCTGCCTGATGTGCTGTGCTTTTTCAGCAACACCCTCTCGACTCTGATCTCCAGCATCCGCAGTCCTCACTTTCTCCTTGTTTTAGTTTGATTGAACTGATTCAAATTAGCAATGAAACGACCTAATTTCTTGATTTTTTTTTCATCCTCTACACGAGCCTTCACTTCCTATTTATTCACTTAAAGCACCACAGAATGTCATGTACGCTTTTTTTTGTTGTGAACTTCACCTTATTTGATAATTTAAAAAGTGAGTAAAAGACATGGCAGATCACATACTCAGAGATCATGCAAGCTCTACTCCACATCGGTCAGTCAGGATAATACTTATGCTATGGAGAAAAAATACTTACGTACATGGGATAGGCTTACTTTTAAGTACATACAGATATCTTTGCTCCAGAGTGAGAGATTCTGTGCCGGTATGAAACAATTTTAACCGAAAGGAACAACAGGAAATCAGCTATTGTGCTAAGTAATGATAAACACAACAGAGTAATGACAGATTAAGACCGTAACCAGAATCTAGGCTTTTCATATTTCTTGCTAGATTCCGATAAGGTCTGTGCAGTGGCAGTGGGAGAGGGAAAGGAAGCGAGGTAGCTAGCAACATCTCCAAGAAACAAGAGGGAACAGGGAGAGATGAAATGAGCTATTATTGAAGATTAACTTTATACCTGCTTCTACCATTTCCTACAAAGAGTTACAGGGTACACTATCAGTATTATATAGTTATTTTGAAACAAGCCCCAAGTAATACAGTAATGTGCTAATATTGGAAATGCTTTGCAGTGACTGACATATCCAGCCTTATTAAACATTTCTGTTAAATTCTACAGTGTTGAAACTTTTCCCACAAAATATTATGTCATCACAATTCATACATTAATTTTGTTTTTTTGTTAATCAACAGAGTTCAGCGATCTTACCTGCAGTGAAGTCTTTATTCAGATCAATGAAAGCATGAGAATGAGGTATATACATTTGAACATCGGAGTCCAAAGCAGAATACCATGTTTGATTTCTGGGGGGAAAAAGTTTTCAAAGTTATGACATGGCATCACCTATGTTGGGATGTGCATGAATCAGCAGTGAGAAAACTGAATAGAAGAGGTCAGTAATATAAATAATAGCTTCAGTCTTCATTTATGGTTTTCAGTTTGAAGTTAATGAGTAAGACGGAAATATTTATGGATTGTTCTACAATGCAGAAGACACAATTCTCAGGTTTATTCATTTTGAAAGCATCCAAGGGACAATGGGAAATCAACTGTTATGTTTCCTCTGACAGGCACAACACAGTAACAATAGACTGAAGCCAGAATCTAGGCTCATCATATTCCTCGTTACATTCTGGTCATGTCTAAAAAGTGGCAGCAGAAGAGGGAAAGGAAGAGAAGCAGCCAATATCTTGCTGCCTGGTACAACCCACACAGCAGAAATGTGGAGGCTATTTCGGGAGCAATTACAGATCGTGCTGGACAGGTTTATTCCATTGAGGCAAGGAAGGGACGATAAGTTGAAAGAACCTTGGGTGACAAGGGTTGTGGAACATCTGGGCAAGAGGAAGGAGGAGTTGACAAGCAGGAGACAGGAAGAACACAGCTAGTCAGGCAGCATCAGGAGGTGGAGAAGTTAATGTTGTCGGTGTAACCATTCTTCAGGACTAAGGGTAGGTGTAAAGGGAGCTGCAGGTAAAGGAAGTGGGGGGTGGCAGGGTGGCGAGGTGGGGAAAACAGACAGGTAGAGAGTACAATCTGGTTGGTCAATGGGAGAGGTAAACCTGGTAGGTGGCTGAGGGGAATGGAAGGGAAGGGGAGGGGCTATGAAGGGAGTCAGGGGGTGGGATGGGGAAGGGAGGCTATTGTATGTTGAGTCCTCCGGGCTGAAGGCTACCCAAGTGGGAGAGGAGGTGTTTTTCCTCCAATTTGCAGTTCGATTCATTGTGGCAATGGAGGAGGCCAAGGATGATCATGTCAGAAAGGGAGTGGGAAGGGGAATTAAAAATGGGCGGTGACTGGGAAGAAAACTTATTTAAAGTTAAGGAGGCAGGGATCAGATAGGGCTGTAGTGGGGTAGAAGGTAGCCAGGAAGGAACTGAAGAATGGACGGAGGAGAGCTAGAAGGGGCATGAAAAACTTTAGCATGTAGGATTAAAAGGAAAGCCCTAAGGCATTCTACACTAATGTGAGGAACAAGAGGATGGCCAGAGTGAGGGTAGGGCTCATCAGGGATCATGGAGGGAAATTACACCTGGAATGGGTGGTAGTAGGGGAGGTCTTCAATGAATACTTGACTTCAGTATTCACTACGGAGAGGGACCTTGACGTTTGTGAGGACAGCGTGAAACAGATTGATATTAAAAAGGAAGATATGCTGAAAATTTTGAAGTTGATGAGGATAGATAAATCCCCTGGGCCAGATGGGATATACCTAAGGTTACTACAGGATGCGAGGGAAGAGATTGCTGCACCTTCGGTGACAGTCTTTGCATCCTCACTGTCCACTGGAGTACTGCCAGATGATTGGAGGGTGGCAAATGTTATTTCCTTGTTCAAGAAAGGGAATAGGGATAATCCTGGGAATTACAGACCAGTCAGTCTCATGTCTGTGGTGGGTAAAGTATTAGAGAGGATTCTGAGAGACAGGATTTATTATTACTTGGAAGACTACAGTTTGATTATAAATAGTCAGCATAGTTTTGTGAGGGGCAGGTCATGTCTCACAAACCTTACTGAATTCTTTGAGGGTGTAGAGCAGTGGATGTGGTGTACATGGATTTTAGGAAGGCTTTTGATAAGTTGGTGGACTGGTCAATAGTGTGGAGGACTGTTGTAGCTTGCAATGGGACATTGATAGGATGCAGAACTGGGCTTGTAAGTAACAGATAGAATTCAACTTGGAAAAGTGTGAAGTGATTCACTTTGGAAGTTCAAATTTGAATGCAGAATACTGGGTTAAAGGCAGGATTCTTGGCAGTGTGGAGAAGAACTTGGGGTCCATGTCCATAGATCCCTCAAAATTGCCACCCAAGTTGATAGGGTTGTCAAGAAGGCATATGGTGTGTTGGCTTTCATTAGCAAGGGGATTGAGTAAGAGATGCAAGGTTATGCTGCAGCTCTATAGAGCCCTGCTTAGACCACAATTGGAATAGTGTTCAGTTCGGATCGTCTCATTGCAGGAAGGATGTGGAAGCTTCAGAGACTGAGCAGAAGAGATTTACCAGGGTGCTGCCTGGACTGGAGGGCCTGTCTAAGGAAGAAAGGTTGAAGGAGCTAGGAATGTTCTTGTTGGAGCAAAGAAGGATGAGAAGTGATTGAAAGCAATGTATAAGATGATACAGTGGATGGCTAGAGACTTTTACCCAGGGCGGAAATGGCTATCACGAGGGGGCATAAATTTAAGGTGATTGGTGGAAGGTTTAGAATAGATGTCAGAGGTAGGCTCTTTATACAGAGAGTGATGGATGCGTGGAATGCACTGCCAGCAGTGGGAGTAGTGGCAGATAAATTAGGGACATTTAAGCAACTCTTGGATAGATACATGAAAGACAGTAGTCAAAAGGAGTGGCACTGGAAAAGCACAGCAGGTCAGGCAGCATTTGAGGAGCAGGAGTGTCGATTTTTTGGGCATAAGCCCTTCATCAGGAATATTGGGGGTTTGGGGGGGGGGGTGAGGAAAAGGGGGTGGAGAGATTAATAGGAGGGGTGTTTGGGGCTGGGGGCATGGTAGCTAGGAAGGCGATAATTGGACACACGTGGGAGGTAATGGTAAATGGAGCAGATATGTGGGAAGGAAGGTAGACAGGTGGAAGAGGTTCATGAGGGTGGTACCAAGTAGCTTAGTCTGATTTTAGACTAGGATAAAAGGTTGGCACAACATTGAAGCCAAGGGGCCTGTACTGTGCTGTACTGTTCAATGTTCTTTGTTCTAAACTGGAGGCAATTGAACAGCCAATTATTTCCCATGATCCTGACCCACAGGTGGCACCTGGATATTGTTATGAGCCCAGCTGATGTTTTTACTGGACAAATCAGACCCTAGATATAAAACTAGCATGATGAATCACAGTTTTCTTTGGTTTGATATTAATGAGCTGGTCTCTCATGGAGATAGAAGAAGCATGTATTGTCGCAGATTTTGTTCTAACAATCAAACTGATGTCTATCAAGCAAACCAAATGAAGACAAAATATAAACTATTTTACTTATAAACACAGAAATATACAGTAAAATTATACTCCTATTAAACTCAAAGCCCTCTTTTACAAGTTTAAAAAAGAACAAACAACATCCCACATACATGTACCCAACAGTAATACTTGTGTAGTACTCATACCAGTATCTCTTTCTCCAACACCTCAATAGGTTTAAAGGTAACTGCGACTTTAACTCAGAATGGTATATGATCGCTCTCGGATTAAGTGGAGTCTGAACAAAATCATCTTATTCACAGCCATATTCAGTTTTATATTACAAAAAGGTGTCACTTAAATTTGTTTAAGATCACGATTTTCAGGAATGTGAAACCAATTTTTTTGTGCAGTACTGAGTTACATGAGGACCAATGTTACAACTGGAATTAGGTTGTTGAGGGCCTTCCTTGACAACGTGCCTTTAAAGAGCTGTTATAATTGTGCCACTCGTTTCACAAGCCATTGGAAAACATAGATTTCATTTCATCGGCAGTCCCTCACAGACCAGATGACTTTCACCCTTGCTGAAAAATTTGTTGCTGGAAAAGCTCAGCAGGTCAGGCAGCATCCAAGGAGCAGGAGAATTGACGTTTCGGGCATAAGCCCTTCTTCAGAACACCCAGGCTTATGCCAATTCTCCTGCTCCTTGGATGCTGCCTGACCTGCTGCGCTTTTCCAGCAACACATTTTTCAGCTCTGATCTCCAGCATCTGCAGTCCTCACTTTCTTTCACCCTTGGGGTGAGTCTGTAAATGGATGTACAGTCTGATGTGGCTTCCGCAGACCTTGCCACATTTGGGGCAAAATGTGGTTGTGGGTAGGAGTGGATGGGGCATTGCTGTGACAGTACACTCCTCATGCTGTTTTCACCTAGCTTCCGCTATTTCCCCAATGATAAGTCTCAAGGTGCTCGATGCCTTCCCAGACTGTCCTATACTTCAGGCGGTCTTGGGCTAGTGATTCCCAGGTGTTGATGGGAATGCTGCACTTTGCCAGTGAGAGCTGGAGGGATCCCTTCAGCATTTCCGCTGTCCACCCGAGGCTTGCCCGCCATTTTGGAGCTGGGAGTACAGCAGCACTTAGGGAGTCTCGTATCAGTGATGCGGACGATGTGCCCAGTCCATCACAGCCAATCAAGCATTAATCAGTGCCTCAACGCTGGGAATGTTAGCCTGATCAAGGACATGGGTGCTCGTGCATCTGTCTTCCCAACAGATTTACAGGATCTTGCACAGGCAATGTTGGTGGCAGTGCTCCAATGCCTTAAAGTGTTTTCTACAGATGGTCCACATCTCAACTATATAAGAGGACGGGAACCACTACAGCTCTATAGATCACGAATTTGCTATTAAATCTAATGTTGTTCTCGAATTCTCGAACATCCATATCCTCAGGTGGCTGAAGGCTGCATAGGCACATCTAGCACACATTAATCTCTTCATCAATATCTGTTCTAGTCGACATGACACTCCCCAAGTATTGCAAGTTGCCACCATTCTCTAAGGCCTTCCTGTGGATCTTGATAATCAGAGGTTTGCTCCATAATATCAGAAACGTTGGTGGAGGATAGTCATCGTGCAGATGTCTATGCTCTCAAATACCTCCATAAAAAGGTGCTAACAATGATCTGGAGATAGTCTTCGGAGTTTGCACATATGCAAGCACCATCCATGTACTGCAGCTTGATGACATTAGTTGGAATGACTTTGGTTTTGATTTAAAGATGGCAGAGGTTGAATAACTTCCCACTGGCTCTGTGAGTTAGTTCCACTCCAGTGGGGAGCTTGATGATGGCAAGATGAGGTATTACAGCGAGGTATATCAAGAACTGTGCTGGAGTGATGACGCAGCCCTGCTTGATGCTGGTCTGACCGAGGAATGGGTCAATGATGGAGCCATTCCTCATTACAATTTCCATGTCGTCGTGGAGCAGGCTAAAGATGGTGACAAACTTTGTGGTGCAGCCAAAGAGGAGAATGACGCTCCATAATGCTTCCCAGTTGGTGGTGTCAAAGGTCTTTGTAAAGTTGAAGAGGGTCGCATGCAGGGGTAGGTTCTTTTCTCTGTATTTCTCATGTAGCTGTTGCATGGTAAAAATCATGTCCATGGTGCCCCGCAGTAGCCAGAAACCACACTGTGATTCTAGCAACAATGCCTTAGCCACAGAGAGGAGACAGTTGAGGAGGGCCTTGACAATGAGTTTTCCAATGGTTGACAGCAGGGAGATTCTCCTGTAGTTTCCACAGTCAGACTTGCTCACTCTTTATTAAAAATGCTCACCTGATGGAGTGGATCCAGTGGTGAAGTGGGTGGGTTGCCTAGTGTCCGTACTAGTCTACATTTGAACAAGGCGCTCCAGGGTGCCCATAGATCTGTTACCTGTTTTTGGGTAGAATTTATGTAAGGGTCTGTAGCATCTTCCTGCTGGTTGCCATTGCCTCCAGAATATGCTTGGGTCACTGCTTAGTGGGGCAGCTCCTCTTGGCCTTCCTTACTCTGGCTGGCCAGGTGTTGCTGCATAACTGGCACTTTCTCCTCTCCAATTGGGGTAAATGTGCCAGGCTTCCACTGGAGGATTGTATTTGCTCAGACTTGTCCAGATTGGGGGTTCGACAGTGATGATGCTTTGGTCCAGGTAGCGTTTGGCTGTCCACCCTGCATTGTTTTGCCACAATGGGGGGGCCTGGGCTTTTCATAGGGAAGGTACAGGCTGATGAGCTTAATTATGGCCAACATGGGAGATTAAGAGATCACTAAGCTCAATTGTGGCATTGAACTTCATTTGAACACATCTCAATTGTGGCAGGAGAAATGTCAGAATGGATCAAGGCGAGGAGTTAAAATGATAAGTGACATGAAGTTTCAGTTCACACTTGTACGCCAGAGAGGTTATTCCACAAAGTTAGTCTTCTCATAATGGAGGAGATAAGATCACAAGACACAGGAACACATGGTGGCCATTTAGCCCACCAAATCTGCTCCATTCAGTGAGATCACAGCTGACCTGATAACTCTCAGCTCCACTTTCCTGCCTTTTCCCCCCAAAACCTCGATTCTTTTACAGATTATAGATCGGAGTCTGTCAGCTTTGAGTACACTGAATGACTTAGCTGCAACAGCCCTAGGAGGAGAAAGAGGCCTAGAAGGAAATTATCTCTTCAAAGCTAATCTGCCCAATCTCCTAACAATCTTGTATGTTTCAATAAGGCTGCCTCTCATTGTTCTAAATTCCAATAAAGTAAAAGTCCATCCTACTTTACTTCCATCTATAAGTCATTCTTTTCACACTTGGAACCAGCCTAACAAACCTTACCTGAACTGTCTCCAATGCCATAAGACCATAAGACATAGGAGTGGAAGTAAGGCCATTTGGCCCATCGAGTCCACTCCGCCATTCAATCATGGCTGATGGGCACTTCAACTCCACTTACCCGCATTCTCCCCGTAGCCCTTAATTCCCCGAGACAACAAGAATCTATCAATCTCTGCCTTGAGATCTCTATCTATGGTATTGAATGACATAGCGTCGGATGATGTGGAGTCTGTGTGGGTGGAATTGAGGAACCACAAAGGCAAAAAAACCATAATTGGAGTTGTGTACAGACCTCCTAACAGTGGTCAGGACCAGGGACGCAACATGTACCGGGAAATAGAGAAGGCATGTCAGAAAGGCAAGGTTACATTGATCATGGGTGACTTCAATATGCAGGTGGACTGGGTAAATAATGTTGCTAGTGGATCTAAAGAAAGGGAATTCATGGAATGCTTACAGGATGGCTTTTTGGAACAGCTAGTCATGGAGCCCACAAGAGAGCAGGCTATTCTGGACCTAGTGCTTTGCAATGAACCAGACTCTATAAAAGATCTTAAAGTAAGGGAACCCTTAGGAAGTAGCGACCATAATATGGTAGAGTTCAGTCTGGAGTTTGAAAGGGAGAAGGCGAAATCTGATGTAATGGTGTTACAGTTGAATAAAGGTAATTATGAGGGCATGAGAGAGGAACTGACTAAAATAGACTGGAAGCAGAGGCTAACCGGGAAGACACTAGAGCAAAAATGGCAGGAGTTTGTAGGTATAATTGAGGACACTGTACAGAGGTTCATTCCCAAGAAAAGAAAGATTAACCGGGGAGGGATTAGACAACCTTGGCTGACAAAGGAAGTCAGGAAATGTATTAAAGAAAAAGAGAGATCCTATAAAGTGGCTAAGAACAGTGGGAAATCAGAAGATTGGGAAGGATACAAAAGCAAACAGAGGATAACAAAGAGTGTAATAAGAAATGAGAGGATCAAATATGAAGGTAGGCTAGCCAGTAATATTAGAAATAATAGTAAAAGTTTCTTTCAGTACATAAGAAACAAACGACAGGCAAAAGTAGACATTGGGCCACTTCAAACTGATGCAGGGAGCCTAGTGATGGGAGATAAGGAAATAGCAGGAGAACTTAACAAGTACTTTGCGTCAGTTTTCACAGTGGAAGACAGGAGTAATATCCCAAAAATTAAAGGGTGTCACGGGGCTGAGTTGAGTATGGTTGCCATTACGAAAGAGATAGTGCTAGAAAAGTTAAAAAGTCTTAAAATTGATAAATCTCCTGGCCCCGATGGGATACACCCTAGAGTTCTGAGAGAGGTTGCTGAGGAAATAGCAGAGGCATTGGTTGAGATCTTTCAAGAGTCACTGGAGTCAGGAAAGGTCCCGGACGATTGGAAGATGGCTGTAGTAACCCCCTTGTTCAAGAAAGGATCAAGGCAAAAGATGGAAAATTATAGGCCAATCAGCTTAACCTCGGTTGTGGGTAAAATTCTAGAATCCATCATTAAGGATGAGGTTTCTAAATTCTTGGAAGAGCAGAGTCTGATTAGAACAAGTCAACATGGATTTAGTAAAGGGAGGTCATGCCTGACAAACCTGTTGGAATTTTTTGAAGAGGTAACAAGTAGGTTAGACCAGGGGAACCCAGTGGATGTGGTCTATCTGGACTTTCAAAAGGCCTTTGATAAGGTGCCACACGGGAGACTGCTGAGCAAGGTGAGGGCCCATGGTGTTCGAGGTGAGCTGCTGGGATGGATTGAGGATTGGCTATCTAACAGAAGGCAGAGAGTTGGGATAAAAGGTTCTTTTTCAGAATGGCAGCCGGTGACGAGCGGTGTCCCGCAGGGTTCGGTGCTGGGGCCACAGCTGTTCGCATTATATATTAATGATTTGGATGAGGGAACCGGGGGCATTCTAGCGAAGTTTGCCGATGATACAAAGTTAGGTGGACAGGCAGGTAGTACTGAGGAAGTGGGGAGGCTACAGAAGGATCTAGACAGGTTGGGAGAGTGGTCCAGGAAATGGCTGATGGAATTTAACGTGAGCAAGTGCGAGGTCTTGCACTTTGGCAAAAAGAATATAGGAATGGACTACTTTCTAAATGGTGAGAAACTTAATAAAGCCAAAGCACAAAGGGATCTGGGAGTGCTAGTCGAGGATTCTCTAAAGGTAAACATGCAGGTTGAGTCTGTGATTAAGAAAGCGAATGCAATGTTGTCTCTTATCTCAAGAGGGTTGGAATATAAAAGCAGAGATGCACTACTAAGACTTTATAAAGCTCTGGTTAGGCCCCATTTGGAGTACTGTGTCCAGTTTTGGTCCCCACACCTCAGGAAGGACATACTGGCACTGGAACGTGTCCAGCGGAGATTCACACGGATGATCCCTGGAATGACAGGTCTAGCATATGAGGAACGGCTGAGGATACTGGGATTGTATTCGTTGGAGTTTAGAAGATTAAGGGGAGATCTAATAGAGACGTACAAAATAATACATGGCTTTGAAAAGGTGGATGCTAGAAAATTGTTTCTGTTAGGCGAGGAGACTAGGACCCGTGGACACAGCCTTAGAACTAGAGGGGGTCATTTCAGAACGGAAATGCGGAGACATTTCTTCAGCCAGAGAGTGGTGGGCCTGTGGAATTCATTGCCACGGAGTGCAGTGGAAGCCGGGACGCTAAATGTCTTCAAGGCCGAGATTGATAGGTTCTTGTTGTCTAGAGGAATTAAGGGCTACGGGGAGAATGCTGGCAAGTGGAGCTGAAATGTGCATCAGCCATGATTGAATGGCGGAGTGGACTCGATGGGCCGAATGGCCTTACTTCCACTCCTATGTCTTATGGTCTTATGAAGACATTTAGCATCCCGGCCTCCACTGCACTTTGCGGCAATGAATTCCATCAATGAATGCCAGCAACTCTTCCCCTAAGTAAGGGCTCAAACTCCTAACAGTATTCTAGCTTTGGTCTGACTGGTGTAATTTTAGTAAGATCTCTCTAACTTTATACTTCATCCCCTTTTAAATATTAACCAATATTTCATTTGACTTCCCTACTGCCCACTGTAGTTGACTGAAGCATGCATTGATGCTAGCTTTTTGTGATAATTGCACAAGGACTCCCAAATCCCTCTGTGCTCTAACTGTTTAAGGTCTTTAGTTATTTAAATAATATCCAGTGATTCTGTTCTTCCTGTTGAAATGTCTTACCTCACATTTTCTCACGTTACATTCCATCTGCCAAGTTTTTGTCCATTCACTTTACTTGTCTATATCTCTGCAGATTCTTTGCAAATGACACAAAATTAGGTGGAAAGACAAGTGGTGACGTTGATACAAACTTGACTGCAGTACATTCACTTTTCCCATCCATGTAATTAATATATACCATAAATAATTATGGCCTCAGCACTGATCCTTCATAGCATTCCACGACTTACAGGTTGTCAACTTGAAAATACTCTGCTTATCCCAACTCTGTCAATTATTTAGCCAATTTTCTGTCCATGCTAATATACTAGCTCCAAAACCATGAGCTCTTATCTTAAGTAGTTTAATATGTGGCACCATATCAAATGTCTTAAAAATCCAAATACATCTCACATTCTGCGTTACCTTTTCTTATCCTGTTTGTTACCACTTGAAAGAATTTTAGTACATTTGTCAGGCTTGCTTTCCCTTCATGAAGCCATGCTGAGCCTGCTTGATCATATTATAATGTTTCTAAATGCTCTGCAAATGCATCCTTTATAATAGACACTAACATTTTCTCAAGAACAGATGTTAAAGCTAACTATACAATAGTGAGACTTCTCAGGATGTGAATGTGCTGGTAAAGTCAGCATTCATTGTCGATCATTAACTGCCTTTGAGAAGTAGCATTAATCCTTTTTGAACTACCTTGGTCCTGTAGTGAAGTGATTTTCAGACTATAGATGGGTAGGGAGTTCTAGGATCATAATCCACTGTGCAAGAAAGAATATATTAGAAGTTTAAATCAGGATGGCATGTGAATGGGAGTGCCAAAAACAATCCTTTTTTTTTAAATATTAAAAAGTGAAAGATTATTCCTAATTCAACATTTTAATCATGGCATTAAAAGTAATTAATCAAAATTAGAAGACAGCTTGCTGAAATGATTACATTTCACACACACTCCAATGTGATCTTGGTGTCAAAATCACTTTAAACTTATAGTTGGAATTTAGCTCCATTGTCCATATTTGAACCAAGGCTATAAGGTCAGAAGTTGAATGACCCCAGCAGAACCTAAGCAAGTGCTGTCTGATGGCACCGTCCAATATTTTAATGATTGAGAGTAAACTGAAAAGACAGTAAATTGGCCATATTAGTTTGTCCTACTTTATATATGTATATGAAATACCTGGGAAATTTTTCAAATTCTTGGGCAGATACCACTGTCATAGTAATACTGGTACTGTTTCTATAGGACAGCAGCAAGGTCTGGAGCAGAAATCTTCAGTACCATTGATGGAATATCACAGTCCATCGATCTTACAGTAGCCAGTGGCCCCAACCATTTCCTGATCTTTAGTGCAGTGAAATGGGCAGAAAATTAGCATTTAGGATACAGGGCATCTCTGGAAAAGAGGAATCAATATTGAGAACTGCTAGGCAGTTCCTTCTCAACTGTCACCACTACTGCTACTGGAGGAACAGGACATATCCAGGAATGGTGATGGCCTTCTCTCAAGGTATGATTCCATGAGTATGACTATGTCTTGACCAGCCTGAAAGAAGCTCTTCCAATTTTGGCACAAATTTCAGAAGGAAGATTTTGCAGGGTTGACAGGGCTGTGTTTTCCATCATCATATTCAGAGTTTTCGTTTATGTCAGATGATCCATCTCGTTTCAGAAAGCAATTACATTGTGGGGCTCTGGAGTCAGATGTAGGCCATTTTTAGTAAAAACTCACTTGGTTTACAACAATGTTGTCCTGTTGTTATCATTAGACTTCAAACTCCACAATTTTATTAAATTCCAATAGGATTTGAACCCAGATCCCCAGAACATTACCTGGATGCCTGGGTTACTAGTCTAACAACTATGCCTGCACTTGGGCATTGGCACTCATGTAGGAGCTATGGAGAAATTTTATGCTGGAAGAAGAAAAAGAACCACACAGTGTGGGTGCATGGAATGCATGGCCAGCAGTGGTAGTAGAGTCAGATACATTAGGGACATTTAAGCAACTCCTGGATAGGCACATGGAAGATAGTACAATGATGGGTATGGAGGTTAGTTTGATCTTAGAATAGGACGAAAGATCAGCACAACATCTTTTTTTTTTAAAACTGCTACGGTGTTAGCAGCCTTTGAGGCATTCCAAGCCGGAATGACTATGAGGCTTGATTTTGCAAAGTGAAGATTTGGAACCCCTTGCGATGGACACAGAGGTTTATTGAAATTTGATAATCCAGAGCCACAAATATCTGGATGATCCTGAAAACAAACATTCTGGAGATTACAGCGGATCAGGCAGCATCCGTGGAGAGAAAACAAACTAATGTTTCAAGACTAGATGACTCTTCAGAGCTCTACAGAAGAGAATCCAGACCCGAAATGTTAACTTGCTTTCTCTCCATGGATGCTGCCTGACCTGCTGTGATTGCCAGCCATTTAAACTGTTGTGGTGCATTTGGTCACAGCTGTCCATTAACTTATGTGGGACTTAAATGTTCTTAAGGAGGCGAAGCTGCATTTAATTATAAAATAATATAATTTAAAATAGTTATCTTTTGTGATCAATGTATCTATTTAGTGATTATTGCTTATCTTTGTTTTGTTCAAATTTATGTAAATGAAGATACTTTTGATGTTTCAATTTAAGCCTGCTGCATCTTTTCTTACCCTTGGATCTTCCATGTACTTTATTCTTTAACAAAATAACAGATTCACTGTTCAGTATTGTACAGCTAGGATCACAAAAGTATTTACAGGCGTCAGCCTTGGCTAAGTGATTACGTATTCATACTTGAATCAGGGAATAAGGCTTGCACCTATGGCAAGAACTGAGCCGGTGTCAGTTGACATCCCAATGCAGGACAGTTGTATATTTTGCAGTGTAAGAGGCACCATCATCTTGATGAAATATTAAGCCAAGATTCTGTCATGTAGACAATAAAAGACTCACACGCTCTGTTTGAGGAGGAGCAGAGGGGTTTTCCAGGGCAACATTTATCAATAAACATTAAGTTAACTATTATGATTATTCGATAAGTATCTATTTCTGGGACCTTGCAGGGGTTGCTATATTTCCCTAGCTGGGAACTTATGATTTCCTGAAGTCATCTCAGGACTACACAAATATACATTCTTATTTACCACTTATACTGATGACCTGTTGATCAAACAAAGTAACTAAATTTTACAAATGATACTATGTATGAAAAATGTAATCCTTGATCTTACTCCTAAATGGCCTGGCCCTAATCTTTAAGTCTTCTTGTTTTGGATTCCATCTCCTCGCATTATAAAAATCCTTATAAAAGAACTTAATTGGATTACTGGCCAACATTATAAACTTGTGAATACAAACCCAGTTTATTTTGTCAGCCAAGTCAGCTATCATTCTGTCTGATCTTCATAAGCAATACATATTTGCTAATTTAAGGTATCCAGAAATAAAACAGTGCTACAAATGAAGACTATTTCCACAGAACCTTATGTAATGTGGGGAAAGTGATGTTTTTGACCTCTTATTGATAAATCTATTCCAAATGGAAAGTTTTCTGCTCAACAGCTTTGACCTTCATTAAGTTCTGACGTGTAACAGCATACTAATATTTTAAAAGTAGAGCTCAATATTGCAGCTTGAAGGAGAAGGGTTTTTTTTGTTATATTCCAAGAGTATCACTGTATCAAAACAAAGTTGATCTTCTGACTTCGCTACAGCACACTGAATCAACATGAATCAGAGTTCCTGCTATTATTGTGAATCAAATCCTTTGGAGAAACTATCCAAGTTTTAATTTGCCATTTGCTTTGTCCCACAACATTGTCATCATTACTGAATTGGTGCTTACATCCTTTACAGATGTTTAACACATGAAGGAATAAAGATCATTCACATCCTTAATGGTGAACTGCATTTTATTTATGATCTGTCAGTCTCAGAAAAGGAAAGATAAAGGAAAATACTATACACCCACCTTATGTTCTCAGAATTTACTAAATAACTCATAGTAAAGGAAATATTTTGAGGTATAATTGCTTTTCCAGCATTGGAAAATCCACATTTAATTTGCATGCACAAAAGTCCTGTAAACAGCAATTAGATAAATAATCAGTTTGTATAGTTTGATTGAAGGCTAAATATTGGTCTGGATTGCATGGCAAATCCTTTGCCCTTTTTCTAAAAATGGCACAAGACCTTTTAGTGCCACCGAAGCAAGGAGATTTATTTCATCATCTCATCTTAAAATAAGACATCTCAGGAAATGCAGTTTTCCTGCAGTGATCTAAATGTTTCATATTTTTGTTTTAAAACTGTGGTGGTGCTGCAAAATGTTACGATTAATTTCTGAATGTCAAGTTCCTATCGGTGGGTGAGCAATCAGGAACAGACATAATTATATTAAAAATTAGTGAATAATACAAATTGGCAAAACTCCTGTTCTTTAATTTGTTTGATGGTATAAGAGATTCATGTATCAAGTCAGACCAAAATACAGCTTTAGGATTTCTAAAGTATTTTAGTGAAGCAGATAAATGTTAAAAATAAGCATAAAAACATGCAAATAAGCCTATTTACTGAAAGCACTGCAAATTTCATGTGATCTATGTGGACTTCAGTAAGACGTTCAACAAGGTTCCCCATGGGAGACTGATTAGCAAGGTCAGATCCCATGGAATACAGGGAGAACTAGCCATTGGGATACAGAACTGGCTCAAAGGTAGAAGACAGAGGGTGGTGGTGGTGGAGGGTTGTTTTTCAGACTGGAGGCCTGTGACCAGTGGAGTGCCACAAGGATCGGTACAGGGTCCTCTACTTTTTGTCATTTACATAAATGATTTGGATGTGAGCATAAGAGTTACAGTTAGTAAGTTTGCAGATGACACCAAAATTGGAGGTGGAGTGGACAGCGAAGAGGGTTACCTCAGATTACAACAGGATCTTGATCAGATAGGCCAATGGGCTGAGAAGTGGCAGATGGAGTTTAATTCAGATAAATGAGAGGTGCTGCATTTTGGGAAAGCAAATCTTAGCTGGACTTATACACTTAAAGGTCAGGTCCTAGGAAGTATTGCTGAACAAAGAGACCTTGGAGTGCAGGTTCATAGCCCCTTGAAAGTGGAATTGCAGGTAGATAGGATAGTGAAGGCGGCGTTTGGTAAGCTTTTCTTTATTGGTCAGAATATGGAGTACAGGAGTTGGAGTCATGTTGTGGCTGTACAGGACATTGGTTAGGCCACTGTTGGAATACTGCGTGCAATTCTGGTCTCCTTCCTATCAGAAAGTTGTGGTGAAACTTGAAAGGGTTCTGAAAAGATTTACAATAATGTTGCCAGGATTGAGGATTTGAGCTATAGAGAGAGACTGAACAGCCAGGGGCTGTTTTCCCTGGAACATCGGAGGCTGAGGGGTGACCTTATAGAGGTTTACAAAATTATGAGGGGCATGGATAGGATAAATGAGGCAAAGTCTTTTCCGTGGTGTTGAGGAGTCCAGAACCTGAGGGCATAGGTTTAGGGTGAGAGGGGAAATACATAAAAGAGACCTAAGGGGCAACTTTTTCAAGCACAGGGTGGTACGTGTATGGAATGAGCTGCCAGAGGAAGTGGTGGAGGCTGGTACAATTGCAACATTTAAATGACATTTGGATGGATATATGAATAGGAAGGGTTTGGAGGGATATGCGCCGGGTGCTGGCAGGTGGGACTAGATTGCATTGGGATATCTGGTTGGACCAAGGGTCTGTTTCCATGCTGTACAACTCTATGACTCTAATTTTGTTCAATATTAAGTATCAGGAAGTATAAAATTCAATAATATGACTATTTCTTAGAATGTCAATAACTGTTGAATGTCAGTGATTTTAGCCAGGTTGCAGGCTGCTAATTTCTTTATTCAGAGGATAATGGAGTTACTGGCTAGATTGGCAATGAATACCCATCATACATTGCCCTGAAAAACGTGATGGTGAGCTGCCGTTTTGGACCTCTGCCCACAACATCATTAGGGGGCGCCAGGATTTTAACCCAACGACAGCAAAGAAATGGTGATATACTTTCAAGATAGATTATGAATGGCTTGGAAAGTAACTTATTGATGGTATCTGCTATTTCTGTTGTATGGATAGTAACTTCTGAAGGTGCTGTCTAAGGAACATTGGAGAATTTATGCAGTGCATCTTCTACATTGTATATCGTGCTGCTACTGAGTATTGGCGAAGGAGGGAGGAAATTTTTGTGGGTGTGATGTCAATTAAACAGACTTTGTCCAAATAGTGTCAAATTTCTTGAATAGTGTTGGGGCTGCATTCATCTTGGCAATTTCTGACTTGCATCTTGTAGATAGTGGACAAGGTTTGGGTGACAGGAGAAAATTCACTTGCTGCAGTATACCTAGCCTCAGACCTGCTCTTGTAGATGCAGTATTTATACAGTGAGGCCACATCAGTTTCTGGTAAATAGTAACTCCCAGGTTTCAGATAATGGGAGATTCAATTATGGTAATGCCATTGAACATCAACACATGATTATTTCTAACAAAATCTAACCAAACAATCATTCATATGTGCAAGGCAAATGTTACTTAACACTTGCCAGCTACTACGTCCAGTTTCCAGCAAGCTTCCCCAATTTGTTAGGACTTTCCAAATTGTTTAGATCCATGCCAAAGAGTGAACTGGCTCCCCTTGTTTATTTGGTCAGTTTCTTAGTTGGTTGCAACTAGGTTAATTAAAATAAAGTCTTTTCCCTTGTGGATATCATTCTCCCATACTAAATGAATTTATGCTTTTAAAAGGAATAATTTATTCGGATTTTCTTGTTTTAATAAAAGTTTATTAGTTATTAAATGCATGGACGTTTAACATACACACACGCATTAGAACAGAATGTCAGGAGAAGATACAAATTAAAAAAAAAAGGTACATGGATCAGTCTCTGGGTCGTGTGTTATATGGAACAGGCCAGACTGCCTCAAAACGTTTCAAGAAAGTAGTCCAGACCCTAACTTTGCTAGTTGTTTTAAGCAGGTGTGAAGTGGATATGCCTGGAGTAATGCAGCTGACCCAACCACTGACTTTTAAACAACCCAAAATTTATTTGCAAGATCATCAAATGAAATACCGACAAGAGAACAGAATACTGAATAACTTAACCTTTCTGAAAACCCAACAAATTTTCCCAACTTAATGATGCTGTTTAAAATACTTGCAACAATCCCCATAAACACCCTTTTGCAAAAAAAAAGGAAACATCCAACATAAGTTCTTACGGGAGAGATGTCATAGAGGGTGGATCAGCATGGACTTGCTTATTTAGGTCCAGCAGCTTCACTACTGACCACCTACTAAAACCAAATCAACGAAGAGAAAAGGTAAGCTGGGAGAACTGGCCATTCTCCTTTCATTGTACAAGCTAGGTCCACTACTTTTCATCGTTTATATATAAATGACTTGGATGAGAGCATTAGAAGCATGGTTAGTAAGTTTGCAGATAACACCAAAATTGAAGGTGTAGTGGATAGCGAAGGAGGTTACCTCAGATCACAATGGAATCTTGATCAGATGGACCAAGGGGCTGAGTGGCAGATGGAGTTTAATTTAGATAAATGCGAGTGCTGCATTTTGGGAAAGCAAATCTTAGCAGGACTCATACACTTAATGGTAAGGTCCTAGGGAGTGTTGCTGAACAAAGGGATCTTGGAGGGCAGGTTCATAGCTCCTTGAAAGTGGAGTCGCAGGTAGATAGAATAGTGAAGGCGGCGTCTGGTATGCTTTCCTTTATTGGTCAGAGTATTGAGTCCAGGAGTTGGGAGGTCATGTTGTGGCTGTACAGGACATTGGTTTGGCCACTTCTGGAATACTGCGTGCAATTCTGGTTTCCTTCCTATCAGAAAGTTGTGGTGAAACTTGAAAGGGTTCAGAAAAGATTTATAAGGATGTTGCGAGGGTTGGAGGATTTGAGCTATAGGGAGAGGTTGAATAAGCTAGGGCTATTTTCCCTGGAGCGTCAGAGGCTGAGGGGTGATGTTATAGAGGCGTATAAAATTATGAGGGGCATGGATAGAATAAAATTAGAGGGCATAGGTTTAGGGTGAGAGGGGAAAGATAAAGAAGAGATCTAAGGGGCAACTTTTTCACACAGATGGTGGTGTGTGTATGGAATGAGCTGCCAGAGGAAGTGGTGGAGGCTGGTACAATTGCAACATTTAAAAGACATCTGGATGGGTACATGAATCGGAAGTGTTTGGAGAGATATGAGCCAGTGCTGGCAAGTGGGACTAGATTAAGTTGGGATATCTGGCTCTACATAAATGCATTGGATCGAAGGAACTGTTTCTGTGGTGAACATCTCTATGACTCTAAGTGCTTTTTTAAAAACCTTGAAAGCCTTTTGCCCAACTCAGTATTTGTTAGCTATAATCAAACTGGTCCTAAAACCCTTCAAACCTGGACCTCCCAAATTCTCTGCATTTACAAACCCTCTAGGGAAAAAAAAACAAGGATAACATAACCTTGTTTAAAGGAGCAGCATCATCACATGTATGATCTATGCAGTGTCCCATCCAGTGCCATTAGGAAGTGGTAGTAGCAGTTGGTAATGCACCCTCAGTGATGCAAGACTGTGGAGTGATTTAGGCGACAGGTGATACAGAATGGAATAAAGGTCAGGCATTGGAGTCCATAAAAAAAATGTGTGTATAGGGTGCTTGATAGGAAGGGCAGGCGTGGTTTTCAGCACACATTCCTGATACTTGACATTTCATCAGGCACGGGCTGCTTTTTGGATCTTTAAATAGATCCAACAAGAATAAAGTAATCCTCCAACCAAAGCATTCAGAAACAGAAGAGCTGACACTGGAATGCAGTCTGGAAATAGGTTTTACTTAAATTAATGAACAACAAATGTGTGTATGACTTTTTTCCCCTAAAGTGATCATGCTATTTACTTACTCAAATAGTAATTTTAATTTACTCTAATAATTCAGACAACATAAAGTACATTCAAACGCTTCAGCTACTATGTGGGTTTTGTAAATATTTATATTTTGTAGAAGTGACATGGTTTATTCAGATGACAGAATTCCATTAGCAGCTGAATAATTAACTCCTTCATGTGGAACTTAATTGCAACATCAAGATGGCGGCAGAGTAGGATGCTTCTGCTGGAGCTCTTCTGCTCACTTGTCCTTTTTTATCCCCCCCCTTGTGTTTTCCCCTCTTTTCTTCCCTTAGTACTGGCAGCAAGTTACCGGGGCCTGCGATCTCCAGAGCAGCGCATGGGGAAGCAGCCTCGGAGCAGCACACAGGCAGCAACTCCTGGACAGAGCCCAGAAGAGGAGAGGCAGTCCTGGAACTTACCTTGGAGCAGCTGAGTACCGGTATGGAGCTGACAGGGCTTGGAGACGAGCAGGGACAGCTGTTGGACTGGGGTCGTTCACAGGCAGTCAGACCTCATGTGGAGGCCCTGCGCTGAGCTACTACAATGAAAATATCTATCAAAATTTCCTACTTTAATGTCAACCCTTTAAATGATGTCGTATTTTTAAACTTATTTTTCAACTCTGTAAAGCAATGCAATTACTTTTATTCCACTGCTGCATCCAAGAATGTACGTAGGTACTTGTACCTAAGGTGTCGCCATAATGAGGCAGGTGTTGTAAAAGCTTTTTACCATACTTCTACAAATGGAGTACACGTTAACAATGAAAGGATATTCTGCATTGATTTATTCAAATTGACAGAACTACAAAGGGTATAAACAGATATTTGCTTTTACTACAAAAAAAAATTTGAGGTGGTTGGAGCTGAAACCTAGCTAAATGTATTTTAAACATAATTACTTGTATGGAACGCAGTATGAATGCCAGTGCCTACCTTCCAATCAATGAGCATATCTGTGGCTTTGTGTTCCCTTTGATGGTTCCAAATATGTCAGGTATCATATCACCATTAAAACTGAAAGGGAATAAATATGACTTTAGCCAAACAGAATTTAAAGGGATCAGATAACCAAGACTTTCAATCAAATTAAGTAAAACATTGAAAAACGCAACACCTTTCACACTTCATCACAATTGTACTGCATGGCAGGAAAATTGTGTACTACATCAGAAAAAGGAGAAAACGCTATTTTTAAAGAAAGCAAAAATGAAAACAGGAACACAAACAGAATTATTTATTCCCTCAGGTTTGTTTTACTGTTTAATTAGATCATGACCGATCTGCATCAGATCGCCATTTATCCATGTTGCTTTCATATCCCTAAATAGCCTTGATAGCAAAATGATCACACTCACTGTTGAAACTTACCACTGTCTTAACTTCAATAGCTTCATGGCAAACACATTATACAATGTATCTCAGACAGTTGGGTACTGTGGCCAGTTTTAAAAAAATACCTATATTATACAGAATGTCAGTACCAATTGGTGTAACTCTCAGAACAACTACTAAAAGCCATTTTCAGTATTTAATTTAGGCAGTGCTCAAACCTTCCAATTCACCATTTCCTATTTTCTGAAAATAGTGGATGAATTTTATCTGCAACATTCCACTAACTGAATTTGCAACTTGTGGAATCATAGACTAAAAAGAAATATCATAAATTTAATAAAATAGCCAGCAAACTCAAAAAGAGAACACAAAAACAATTGCTGAAACATGTTATGATACAGGTACGCTGCATTTATATTAGAGATCTACATGAATAGTTTGACTTCACAATGCATTGCCACAAGCTAAACAAAAAATATAGTCTGAAAAATTACTTCCCCTTCAAAGAAAATCAAGAAATAGTAATCCAGTTAAGTTTGAAACTAGAAGTATCTTCCCCCTCTGCATTTCAAATTTATATGCAATACAATCACAATATGAATACTGTAATTATGTATATGAACATACACCATGTCATTTAATACAGGCTTCTATTTAATCAAATTTTTCCTCAGTTCCACAAATGCATTCAAGTTAGTGCTGTAATTGAAAACGTTTTAAACGGTAACATAATTTTAACCAGCATCCACACTGATTTAAATTGCTACCAATCCCCAAGCATCATATGCTGATTAAGTTTTTAATATCCATAAAGTTAAAGTCTAAGGTGGTAACAAATATGCTTTACTTTCATCAAGGCAAAAATTCCCAGGATTAGAGTGGTGCTGGAAAAGCACAGCAGGGGGAAAAAAAAATCAACGTTTCGGGCTTTTGCCTGAAACATCAACTTTCCTACTCCTCGGATGCTGCCTGACCTACTGTGCTTTTCCAGCACCAGTCTAACCTAGACTCTGATCTCCAGCAACTGCAGTCTTCACCTTTGCCTTAAACATTCTCAGGAGTTAACTCTTAGAGAAACAACAAATTTAAGCCTGAATTTGCTGGCAAGCTTTCCCTATGCATACCATGCAACCAATTTGATTTGTTAACTCGTGACAAATACAAGGACGTGAATGGTATAGCCAATCACTTAAACAGACCAAGGCACTATAGAAATCTTACATCATAACTTATGCAAGGAACTAGAAGGGAAAGCAGTTACATTTAAAATTTTGTAAAGCCAACTCTGAAAACAAATTTGATTATAAGGATAAGTGAATTGCTCTAAAACAAATTCCAGTCAGTTGTTGTTTGCAAGAACATTACAAGCCATGTTTTGCACTGTTCACATCTTGATATAAAAATGTTGTAAACTCTGAAAGTCAAGTGACAAGTTACTGTGGTGCTCCTTGGTCAGTGAAATTTTACCCTAAAATGTATTGGTCTTTCTCAAAAATAATTTGTCAAGAAGCTGGAAGCCCAACTGGATGAGTCTTTCTTCAATTGTCACATGATATATTCAAAAGTATTGTCGGTCCACAATACAAAGTTTGAAAACCATGACTCTCATCATGTCCACTGAAGTTGGAAATCTTAAACTGCCTCGCATTCCTGATTTAAGAATAAAATTTTGTACTTCTGTTCCCATGTTGTATGACTATGACTCCATATACTTGAACTGAACAACAATAAATTCCAGGCTCGAGGCAAAGGGACAATTTTGGTGGGATAAAAAAGTCCAATGGGGGTTTGAAACATTAAATTATTACTTCAATGGATGCAGTTAAAAAGCTTTGTGCATTTGATTAAATTAGATTCCCTACAGTGCGGAAACAGACCCTTCGGCCCACCAAGTCCACACCGACCCTCCGAAGAGCAACCCACCCAGACCCATTCCCCTACATTTAACCCTGCACCTAACATGATGGGCAATTTAGAATGGCCAATTCATCTGACCTGCACATCTTTGAACTGTGGGAGGAAACCGGAGCACCCAGAGGAAACCCACGCAGTTCTCAATACTTGTGGGAGCTCATCCAGCTAGAGCCATTTGAATAATAAAAAAAAAGACAGGTAACATGGTTGGCTCAAATTACCACGTGAACTGGTTGCTGCTTAATGGAATTTCCTAAGCTTTGCTGAACCACTATCGTTCGATTCATAATTAAAACATTCAAAAAATATGACACTGGCTGTGTCTTTTGTGCCATGATCTGATTTAAAAGCCAATTCACAGATTTTATATTTGATGCACTATTATACCTTTTAATTGTCCAGGTATCTAAACACCAATGACAGGACTGACCCGGTTTCAACAGCTAATTCTAACAGTGAAGTTAAAAGATATCAGTCTTTCAAATATGTGGTCAAAGTATCCAAATGATTGGAGATACATTGCATTCATATATTCAAGTTACATAATTAATAATTATATTAAGCATTAGTTATTTCCCTCGATGCTGAAGTTTGTTCAGCTTTATTCCAATCAGCAAGTGCAGATTTTTTGAAAATTCAGTTTAAAAGTCTAATGATCATGAAACTATTGTTGATAAACCATTGTGGTTCATTGATGTCCTTTAGGGAAGGTGACTTGTCACCCTTATTTAGTCTGATCCAGATATGACACAAGACCCACAGGAAACTGGTTGACTCTTAACTCCTTTTTGGATAATTAGGGATGACAACAAATGCTGTCCTACCCAGCAACACCCATAGCCAATGAACAAATACGAAACAAAATCCTTATTTGGTGCATGATCAAAAAGTGTTACAACCTTCAAGAATGAAAAATGTTAAAGCTATCAATGGGACATAAATTCACAATTAGTTACACAGAATAGAAAGTGGCATAAATCAAAAGTTGCAGAAACATACCAAGAGGAAAAAGAAAAAAAATAGTGATCAAATCCCTTAGTTTTGCCTCTACTGCCTGCCATTTACAAAGCAACTGTCACAAAACAATCAACCAAATTATACTTCATCAATTTATTTCTTGACCACATTGCCCCCTATTTATAAAATTACTATTCATCACATATCAAACATAAACGTAATTAAAAAGTAAGTCTGCCAATCTTATTAGTTAAACGAAAAGTGGAAATGAGAAAATATCAAAAGTTAACAAAGCAGTACATTACTTACATTAGGTGTGGATTTAAAATATTTTTGAATAGAAAATAAAAGAGATATTTAAGTGGAAAATTAGAAATACCAAGAACTGGAAACTAACAGTTGCTTTGCAATTTTGGTCTGCAAGTAATCATGCAATCTCTATTTGGTGACCTCAGTTAGAGGGGACACACTGTGAA
Source organism: Chiloscyllium punctatum (assembly GCF_047496795.1). Lineage (NCBI taxonomy): Eukaryota > Metazoa > Chordata > Chondrichthyes > Orectolobiformes > Hemiscylliidae > Chiloscyllium > Chiloscyllium punctatum. The sequence goes on from NC_092764.1 coordinate 42,706,162, forward strand.
CAGCAAAGGGAGTATGCTAACTTGAAAATAATTCACTGTTTCAGATGGGAGGAGTATTTTGGTTCTGGATTGAGAGAAAAGCGGCAGTGAAAAAGCAGATGCTGCATCTCATGTCTACATGGAGGGTGCTGTCGAAAGGGGACAGGGCGTTAAGTGTAATGGCAGATTGATTCAGGATGCCCTAAATGGATCGATCCTTTCAGAATGTGGAGAGGAGGGAAATAAGAGGAATTTTAATGGTGACAATGCTTAACAGGTAGTAGAAACTATCTATTGAATGTGGAGAGTGTTTGAATGGATGATGAGGACAAAGGGACCTATCTCAATCTCTGTCTCTTACATCTAAAAAAAGCCTGGAAGAATACTAGACATTTATCTAGTACTGACTTCTTTTCAGGTGAATACATAGCATTACATATAGGGCAAGTGTGTAATCAAAGTGATGACAGCTTGCGGCATTTAGGTTACTTGGTAGCTTTCTAAATTATCATGAAACGCTACAGTGCTTTATCAACATTTTTCTTATGTTAACCACTACAGCAAAACCTGCTTTTAGTCACGAATATAAATTCAGGAACAAGTGAAGAAGGCTCTCAGAATGCATACCTCTACCACAATGTGCTGACTCAATAATTATGTAGTTCTTTCAGACTGTGTATTATAACTACAAAACTGAAAACAATGAATATTTTTATTAAGACTTGTCTTCTCACACAGAAAACCTTCGGCTCATCCACATCCAACAACATGCTCTGAAGGCTTGGCTCACATTTGACAGCTATAACAAATTGTACATGAGCAGGGGAAATTATCTACAATATTCTAAACAAAACATAAAAACACAATCAAAGAACACAAACACAACACAATCAATCATCTCCCCATATTCAGGGATTTTGAAAGAAGTAAAGCAAGGATCAGAACCTTCTTCAGCCATATCTATTTGTGCATAAGTGAATGCATTTCAACAAAGCTAAAGTTTAGATACTTTTTTTAAGCAAACAAATTAACAAGCAGGGTAAAAAAAATGACCACCATCCAAAAAGATGGGGTGATGACCGAGTGGTATTATCACTGTACTGTTAATCCAGAGACCCAGACAATGTTCTGGGTTGAATTCTGCCATTGTAGATAGTGGAATTTGAATTCAATAAAAGAAAATCTGGAATTAAAAATGTATTGATACTATGAATTCATTGTCAATTGTGGAAAAGACCACGTGGTTCACAAATTTCCTTTAGGGAAGGAAACTGCCATCCTTGCCTAGTCTGACGTATTTGTGACTTCAGACTCTCAGCAATGTGGTTGACTCTCAACTGCCATCTGGGCAATTAGGGAGGGCGGGGGGGGGGGGAAAAGGAGAGTAAATGCTGGCCTAACCAGCGACACCCTCATCCATGAATGGAGGAAAAAATTATGAATCATATCAGGAAATTTGGCCTCTCAAATAAGCTCTACGATTTAATACAATAATATGACCGGAGTAAATAAAAATACATACATTTGATGGTAAACTAGTTTCTACTGAGAAGGAATGTGGTTTGCATGCTCAATGGTGAGATTTGCAGGGCTAATACACAAGTATTTTGCTTAAATCAGCTATAGCTCATTGACAATTTCCCCATTTTTCACTTGGAAGATTACAGATTCAAGTGAAACAAGAGATTTTAAGTTACATTCCAGTGCAAACTTGAGGAATACCATGATGTTGGAGGTCAGTTAGTTGAGACATTAAGTCGTGGCTCAGTCTTCCAACCCTGCAAAGGCGTTAAATCCTATGGTATTGCTTTGAGGGTGGCAGGAGGATTTTCCTGTGTCCTTAATCAACAACAGTAAAACAGATTATCGAATTGTTGTTGTTCACGAGACCCGCGATAAACTGTTTAGCTGCTCAGCTGTTTAGAATTATACCTAGCACAAAGGAAGATGATAGTGGTTGTTAGAGATCAGTCATCTGAGCTCAAGAACAAGAACCAGAGCACTTCCTGTTGGGCTCCTCAAGATAGTGCCCTTGGCCAACTATTTCAGCTGCTTCAAATGACCTTCCCTCCATCATAAGGTCAGAAGTGGAGGTCCGCTGATGACAGCACAATGTTCAGTACTATTTGTTACTCCTCAAACACAAGACGTGGATGATATCCAGGTTTGGACTGACAAGTGTCAAGTAATGACCTCCAATACCAAAACAGAATCTAAGCATCAACCTTTGATATACAATGGCAATACCACTGAATTCCCGACTAACAACACTATAAGATTACCAATGATTAGAAGGGACATTGGACTAGCTCTGCAAGTACTATGGTTATAAGAGCAGAAACTACGAACACTGCAGCATATAACTCACCTCCTGACTCCCCAAGCCTGGCCATCATCTACAAGGCAGAAGTCAGAAGTGTTATGCATTCTTCCAGGCCCAAATACATTTGACATGCTAGACCACATCCAAAACAAAACAGTCCACTTGCTTGACACATCCACAAACAGTCACTCCTTCCACCACCACACAGTAGCAAGAGTGTGTACCACCTCGTAAAATGCACCGCAGAAATTCTCTTAAGGGTCTTATATAGCATCCTCCTGTCACAAAGCTGGTTCACGTTTTCCCAAAAGCTGTTCCTTTTCTCAAGCATACTATGTCCTTGGTTTTTTTTCAAGAGAGGTTGTAAATGCTCCCGGTGTCGATTAGACTAGCTTGGTGCTGCGATCAAAGGGTATTCAGAGGCCTTTTTGTTTATATGTAAACAAATGAGACTTCAGACCAAAGTGGTCATGTTTCAGAAGTGACCTGTAGAATGGAGGGGGAGTAGTCAGCTTTCTGGGCGGCACTGTCGTTCAGTGGTTAGCACTGCTGCCTCACAGCACCAGGGTCCCAGGTTAGAATCCAGCCTCGGCTGAATATCTGTGTGGAGTTCGCACATTTTCTCAGTGTCTGCATGCGTTTCCTCCAGGTGCTCCGGTTTCCTCCCGCAGTCCAAAAATGTGCAGGTTAGGTGAATTGGCCATGCTAAATTGCCCATAGTGTTAGGTGCATTAGTCAGAAGGAAATGGGTCTGTGTGGGTTACTCTTTGGAGGGTCGGTGTGGACTTGTTGGGCTGAAGGGCCTGTTTCCACACTGTAGGGAATCTAATCTAACCTAAACTAATCTAATCTTCTATCTGAGCAGTTTAGTCCAAAACTAGTTGGGAGCTCAACAGTGTGCTTGTGTGGAATCTCTCCCTCCCTCTTTCTAACTTCAGCCTGAAAGCATCTGTTCCACTTGTTGTTTTAAACTGGTCTTTAAGGGGGTTTGCTTATTGAGTATATTCAAAGCATCATAATTAAGGCTAGTTTCGATAGACTGAGTTCTGTCAGAGTTTTTAATTCTTTTTTTGTGTTTCATTGTGTAATTTTGTGAATAAACGTGTTTTCTGTATTAAAACCTGGTAGTCAACCTCGCTAACTTACTCCTGGTAATTTTCACTGTACACTTACTGAAACAAATTGCAAAGTTATGGTCTAGGCTGCCTGCTCAAGAATGTTTTGAGTGGTCTTGCCTAGTCCATAACATTCCAAACCTGTGACTATTACCATCTAGAAGGACGGACAGGGGCAACGGATATATGGGAACACCATCACCTGCCAGTTTCCCTCCAAGGTGCTCACTACCCTGACTTTATAGCATCACAGAATTCTGATGATGCAGGAGGCCATTTAGCCCATTGTGCCTGCACCAAATGTTATCTAGTCAAGCTCCATTATCCAGTGCCAATCTCTTGTCTTTTCCCCATATCCCTGCACACCATTACACAACAAAATACCATCAAATGCCATTTTGAGTACCTTAATTCAATCTGCACATTTCTAAGCATATTCCATACCCTAACAACTCACTGTTTGAAGATGTTTATTTTGTCATATTGTTCTCACTGCATTTGCACATTGCTTTAAACTGATGCCTTCTCATTCATGATTCATTTACAAGCAGAAACAGCTTCTCCCTATCTATGCTGCCCAGCTTGCTCACAATTTTGAAAAATTTTAATCAGATCTCCTCTCAGTCTACTCCTCACCAGGAAGAACAGTCCCAATATCTTCCATCCATCCTCATAACAGTAGTTTCTCAAATCTGGAACCATTCTTGCAAGTCATTTCTGCACTCTCTAATACATTTAGATCTTTCCCAAAATGTGGCACCCACAAACGTACGTAATACTCCAGATTAGTTTGAACAAATGTCTTGTACAAATTCAACATTATCTCTCTGATTTTAGATTTATTTGTAGGGGTATAGACTACAAGAACTGGATGCTTTAATTATTGTGGTTTTCACCTGTCCTGTCTTCTTCAATAACTTGTGCATATATACAATCATGCCTCACTGCTCCTGCACCCCTTTTAGAATTGCATCCACTATTTATCTTTTAGTGCTCTTCCAAAGTACAACAAACCCTATTTGCCACTGCATGGCCACTCCACCAACTTGCCAATATCATTTTTAAGTTCCACACTATTGCCCTCAGAGTTTACAATTTATCTAAGTTGTGAGTCATCTGCAAACTTGGGTATTGTCTCCTGCATACCAAGATCCAGACCATTAACATTTTCATGACCCAGAAATACATCACTGCTCCTTCAGGGTCACTAAGTCAAAATCCTGGGAATTCATCCCTAACAGCACTGTGGGCCTACCTATAACATGTGAACTACAACAGTTCAAGAATGCAGTTTGCTGCTGCCTTCTCAAGGGCAACAAGAAATGGGCAACACACGCTGAGCCAGCTAGCGATGCCAAAATCCCATGAATTAATTTAGAAACAAGAAAAAAAATCACAACACTGAATACTTCTAACATAGGGCTTCTCAAATATCTTTCCAAAGAATTTCAAAAGATGCTGGACTTCCTGTTTTCCAATCAATATTACAGCAGCTTCTCATTTGAACCAATGTAACTGCTTAGACACAGTGGTGTTATATTTGTGCAGAAAGGCCATCAGATATACATTTATTCAAAATCACAGTTTTTTTGTTTTCGTCAATAGCAACAATTAAATAATCTACACTTGTCAAATCATAAAGCACGGCAACAGACCCTTTCGTCCAACCAGTCCATGCCGAAACTAAACTAGCCCCACCTGCCCGCTTCTGGCCTATGTCCCTCCAAACCTTTCCTATTCATGCATGGATTCAAATGTCTTTTTAAATATTGTAATTATACCTGCATTCACCACTTCCTCTGCTAGTGTATTCCACATGCCAGCCACGTTCTTGCCCGTCTTTTCTAAATCTCTCTGCTTTCACCTTAAAAACGTATCCACTATTCTTGAAATCCCCACCTTAAGGAAAATAAACAACTACCATTGACTATCTATTCCTCTTATTATTTTATAAACTTCTATTAGGTCAAGTCTCAACCTCCTACACTTCAGTGAAAAAAATCCCAGCCTTTCTTTATAACTCAAACCTTCCCTACCCATTAACATCCTGGTAAATCTCTTTTGAACCCTCTCCAGCTTGATAGTATCCTTCCTATATTGGATGACCATAACTGGACATAGTATTCTAGAATAGGCCTCACTAATGTGAGGCCCATTCTGGAATACAACCTTAACATGACTTCCCAACTCCTACACTCAAAAGGACTGAGCAATGAAGGCAAAATGTGCCAAACACCTTTTTAACCACTTTGCCTATATGGACGCAAACTTCAAAAGAATTATGTATCTGCATCTCTAGGTCCCTCTGTTCTCAAACATTACCCAAGACCCTATCACTAATTGCATAAGCCTTACCCTTGCTTGCTGCACTAAAGTGCATTTATCCAGATTGAACTCCATCTGCTATTTTTCAGCCCACTGACCCATTTGGTCAAGACCCCTTTGTAATCTTAGAAAACCTTTTTCACTGTCTTCTATGCCACCAATTCGTGTGTCATTCACAAACTTCTGTATTCTCATCCAAATTCGGTCATTCTTGATGAAGGACTTATGCCCGAAACATTGATTCTCCTACTCCTTGGATGGTGTGCTTTTCCAGCACCCCACTGTCAACGCTGATCTGCAGTCCTCACCTTCTCCAAATCATTGATATAAACAACAAAAAAAGGATGCAGAACCAATCACAGTGGCACACCATTGGTCACAAGCCTCCAATCGAAAAAGGAACCTGCCACCATTATTCTCGGTCTCCTGCTGTTAAGCCAATTATGTACCCAATTGGCAAACTCACCCTGAATCCCATGTGACGTAACTTTACTAGCTAGTCTACCATGCAGAATCGCATTAAAAGTCTTACTAAAATCCAAATAAAAAATGTTTACTGCCCTGCCATTGTCAATCTTTTTGGTAACTTCCTCAAAAAACTCAGTCAAATTTGAGACACAAGATTTTCCTCACACAAAACTATGCTGACTACCCCTAATCAATGTTTGCCTCTCTAATTGTCCATAAATCCTATTTAGCACATTGTTGCTTTTTATAAACAGGCAGCATTATATAAATGCATAAAAAATGCACTCTCTATAGCTTCCATTTTGTATGTTTGCATTCAAAGTTAATGTTTTCGTTTGATATATGCTTCCACGAAATAATTTGATGCATTATTATACCAGTTTTAACAGAAGTGTAAGTTGTTTAACAGAAAATATGTCTAGAAATTAAATTTAATATTACTGTATTTAATACTTTTTTACTATATTTATAACACTTATTAATTAGATTAGATTCCCTACAATGTGGAAACAGGCCCGTGAGCCCAACAAGCCCACACCAACCCTCCAAAGAGTAACCCATCCAGATCCATTTCCCTCTGACTCATGCACGTAACAATTTAGCATGGCCAATTCACCTAACCTGCACATCTTTGAGCTGCGAGAGGAAACCAGAGCACCTGGAGGAAAACCACGTAGACACAGGGAGAATGTGCAAACTCCACACAGACAGTCGCCTGAGGCTGCAATCAAACCTGGGGCCCTGGTGCTGTGAGGCAGCAGCGCTAACCACTAAGCCACCATGTCGCCCGGTCTATCTCCATATCTTGATTTTCTTTTCTCCACATACTGCCTAATCAACCATTCCAATCCATTAATGCTAAAATGCCCAGTCAGATTTAATGCAATTCACCCAACTGAAGACAAGTGATTCAATGTGCTGTTTCATGTTGAATGGCCACCGCATGAACTACCACATCATAAATACATAGCACCCATTTATGCTTTCCTACTACTGGAGAATTCCTGAATGTCAGAATGGCTATTGCAGTTCATCATTTTTTTTTGTCTTTTCTTGTTTCAGTTGTTGTTACAATTCTTCATCAATGTCACTTAAAAACACCACAACTCCACATTTTTTTTTAAAAAGTTCCCATTAAACGCAACTGGCAATTGTTGAGAAAATTTATCAATTTTCAATTTGCCTTCAAGACAGCAAAGAAAGGAAACAAAATTGACAAAAGAAATGGTCTTTAGTGAATAATAAAAGCTGGTATAGCTGTAACTGTGCTTGGTCAGTCAGAATGTCACCCCTATATTGATATGTTGATTTTATTGATCAGTGTATTTGCATCCATTAACTGATAATAAAATGGATAAATCAAGGTTCTAAGTTAATTCCACAAAATTAAAAACAAAAAACTGGGCGGGCTTGATAGAAGGATACACACAAGAGAAAGCAAGCAATAGTTTACCATTTTCTTATTAGAGATTCTGACTACCTACTGTTGTTAAGATTAACCAATCTTTTTGTAATTTTGCTAAATAGCTTCAAATTAGTAAACTGCACGTGTTGTGCATTCATTGAAACAATCGTAACCTCTTTGCTTGAGAAGGGAAGAGCATTCTAAAAGTACGAATGTTTCTAAGGCAATGTCCATCTGCACTCGATCTGGTGAAATTTAATTTCTTGGTTGCCAACTGAACGGCATTTTGTTTCTCAGCCCAATGAATAACTGGCAAGCTTCTCCTTAAATCGGGGCAGCCAATAATTATCAATAATCAGGACTAGAACTTAACTGAAATCTTTTTAAGAGGGGTTCAATGTGGGAAACATCTACTATACAACAAATGCATCCAGATCTTTTCTCTATTGTTAGCCACTCATGTTACTACACAAAATAAATTATTCAAAATTGTGAACGTTAATCTCAGCAATAAATTTGACTGACAAATTCAGAATAAAGGAGGACCACCCAGATTCTGGATCAAGTGAAATGAGCAACAGCAACAGCAACAATAGTCAATAGATAAAGGAAAAATGCGACTAGTTTGCCTATTAGTTTTGAATTAGTTATAAGAAAAAGATAAGAGTGAACGTACCTCTACTGCAATGTTAAGAGATCAACTGCTTTCCATTTACTTCAGAAAAAAAAATGGAAACTCCAATTCTGAAAATTTGGTGATTCACCTTTAAATAGTCACTTGGTTTTACAGAAATTTCAGTACAGTCATGAAAAAAGAGAGACATGATGATGAAACATTTCATCTTGCACTCATCAAAACAAAGGGAAAAACGATGAATGCAGGGCAAAAACCTTTGACATCATGTCTCCTTTTCGAGCATGTCATAGCTCAATTACTTTTGAATTTTACATATTAATTTTGCTTTTCATATTTGTTTGGTTGTATTCAGTCTCCTTAAAAGTCCAACTGACATAATCAATTTCTTAAGTGCAGTAAAAACCATCTTTGTCGCACGTTGTCTAGCATAAATTAAGTTAGACTTTTGAACAGTCAGCAACTTCCAAATCACTCAGTTTCAAAGAGCAAAGCTTTATATATACAGTGCAATGTAAAATGCAGAGCAACCTTTATGCAATGTCAATTGTATACGCAAGTAGTCACATATAACTGATTACAAGTATAGTTGATATTGAAAAAGCATTTTGCTGTTTTCAAATTTAGCATTATTTGGACCATGATAATTGTTTGAAGATTTATAAAAATAATTTTACGACAATTGGAAAAAGTTAAAAAAGTGACATTCACTGCAAAAGTGACTACTAGAAGGAAAATTAACAAGATAAAAATTCAACTTATATTCCCTGTTTAGAATAAATTCAACTGGTTATTCATTTGCACAATTCTGAGAGTTATTGCTAGCATTCACAGGGCTGAATAGTTTTACTTGACAACGTGCACAGACATGCTTCTTCACTATTAGACCCCTTGTAATGAAACAGAACATTTCAAGAAAAATCAGCATGAAGACCCCTCCCTAGCTATTCCTCAACATTTTAATCAATGCATTGTTTGCATCATTTTCTGTTTTAGATCATACTCATATTGCTTAAACTTCATAGAACAATACTATAAAATACATGTAAGATTCAGAATTCCTGCACTTGGTCATCCCAAAACAAAACAGATCATCGATTGTTGTTATACAGACAAAGTCAGAATTACCTTTTGACCCATGCTTTCCATGTCAGTCATTAAGACCTATCTACTCTAATCTCATTTTCCAACATTTGGCCCAAGGGCTTGAACGCCGTGATATTTCATAGATTTGTCTAATATATCTCAATACTTCTGAAGAATGCCTCAATTAATAAAGGGTAGCTAATCAAATAGAAATAAGAACCAGCGTAGATAGAAGTGCTGGACTTTGAACTAAAGACAGCAATTCTAAAATCTTTTTGAAACAGGACATGTGAATAATTTCATCATCTTACCAAATTTTTACTTTCTCTTCTTGTTGCTACCCTTCTAATTTCTGATTTGAAAAAGAAATTCTCAGTAGATAAATATACCTCATTTTTTCTCCTAACTGAAGTATTACTCAGCATTATTTTTCATCTCTGGCAAAATGCAACACAACAGTTATATCAGCTGAGATAAAAGTTAAATCAAATCAGTCAATTCAGCACAGTTGCAGTCTTATTCAACCAGGACTTTAAAACTGTCAAGTATTTGCCAGTCAAAGTTCCACAAAGGAATTTAAGAAGGGGTGGCATGAAGAAATAATTTTCATTACATTGGATTAGCACATGGTAATAGTAGCAACCAAACTGCATCCTTTATTATAGACTTATAGACTTTATTATAGACTTCAAATACAAGTTGAGACAAAGAGAATACTTACTCCAGTACTAGCGGTTCATCCAAAAAGCTATGCTTTAAACTGGTAAAAAGTTTTGAATCTAAGAAAGAAAAAGAAAAACAATGTACTTACATACAATCAGAAAATCTCATGTGGCACTCAACGCAAAGTTTCAATAAAATATGCTAAAATGTACAAGTTTTCAATTGTATACAATCAACAGACTCAGCAAAATCTATAATGGCCCACTCTCAGGAAGCCAACTACAATGATATTCTACTGTTCAATTAGTAACATTCTCACCTGCAGAAGATTTAAAGCTTAAGTCCCAATCTAGATACTTGAGCACAAAATTTAGAAGGATACTTCAATGTGGTACTGAAGGAGCATTACACCATTGCAGCTGCTTTCTTTTAGATGGTAAATTAAACAGAGGCCCAGGTCTGTATTCTCAGATAGACAAAATAAAAAATTCAATGGACCAGCTTTAAACAACAAGGGAGTTCTCTACTGTGTGCTTGCAAAAGTTTTCTTCAGCTAACAACGATAAAAACAATGATGTAGCTGTTATTATACTATAGCTTTTGAGACTTTGTGGTGGAGGCTACCTGTCTTGTTTCCCAAATTAAAACAGAAATACCATTTCAAAATGTGACTTTCTTGACAGTACAGCAATCCTGAGGTCATGACAGAATCTATTCAAAAGAAAATTTTATAAAGTCCTAAAAGATGAGACTTATTCACTTGCTTCCTCCCTGTCAGAGTCTCCCCACATCAAAATGAAACATTCAATAGTTAGTATGATTTGAGATGGTCCTGTTGAGATTAGGTTTACTTAAGTCACATAATTGTATCTTGATTGTTTCTCTGTAGAGCTTACAATAACATTATTTTAAAACAAAAAGCCTACTCCAAATTCAAAGTTGCTTCATTTAAATTAGTGTAAATAATCAAAATACTTGACTCCAAACAGTCAGCTTGGTGTGTTACTTTCATTGTTTAATTTGAAACATTATATATTTGAATTGTATAATTATAATTAAAGTGTCTTTCTTTATTAAAGATAAAAAATAAAAAATAATGATATAATTTGGACAAAGGTCAAAACACATTTAGTAGTATGCACAAGCTTACCCAATGTTTGGTTACTTCCCCAGAAAATAACAATGCTTGTGTTGTCACTGTGATCCTTAGATCGAACAGCAAGTAAGACATCCATTTGTGAGTCACCATCATAGTCTCCTGGTACCACATTAGTAATTACCAGATCACTGAAAGGAATAAAAGGAAAAAGTAAACATTCAACCATTCTCCTTTAAAAATGTAGAAAAAAAAAGAGAGGCAATATAAAATGGGTACTTACTTCTGCTGAAGCACCACTTTGGGTTTTGGCTTATAATAGGGTGTCTTTACATCAGCTAACAAGATTATCAATTGATTTTCTGTAACAGATAAAGGAAAATGTAAGAAAATTAAAAAAAGAATATCAATTGTATATAATTTTCAACACATCATAATGTAAGAGGATTTTTGTTTCATATTGCTCAAATTATTTGGACTGAAGGGTCTGTTTCTATACTATATTATTTGCCAAATTATTTGCCAAAAAGACATAACCCATTATTTTTTAATCCATCCTAAAGTCAAAGTGTGTCATACTGAATCATGGCAGTGAATCCCAATCGGAAGTTATATGGAAATTGAAACTTGCAAAGTTGACTGATCCTGAAAAAATATAATTTCTTGGGTTCAGTCAACAATGTAATGATGCAACTGAAAAACAAAAATATTTTCTATAACTTACGATTTGATAAAGATGGTTTGAAAGAACAATGTGCTTTGTTTTGCATTGGAAATAGGTAAACTATCAAGTGATTTCAAAGTGCATTGAATAGTAATTGGGGAAAAATGCAGTCTATTAAGTAAATAAATCGATCTGTTTTGCAAACGTATATCTTTAACCATCCAAATATTTCAATTTCCACCATAGAATAAAATTAGTGAGAAATCTGTCTGGTCTGGCTTTTGCTCAAACAATCTAAAACTACACTGCTTGGTTCTCTCCCCAGAGCCTGATATCACCCTTTGAATCAAATAATGATCTTATTTTCCCTTCAAAGCTGCAATCCTATCAGCATGAACAATGTTCCCTGCCAAAGCATTTCTTTCTTCAACAACTAGCAACAGTAAATGAGCTGGACATAGAAGAACAACTGCTCAGTGGCAATGTAATAATCAGAGTCAACCGCCTGATTCAAAATTCTTCTTGTTGAATCAAAATAAAAAAGATCTGGCAGTTACCTGTCAATCAGCATTAACAGGTGTACTCTTCATGGCAATGCCTCTGCCAATCAAAGTCCAACTACCAAAAATCAACACTCCCCTCTCATGTAGCATAAATTTATTGGCTATCCCGTGGCTCAGTGGTTAACACTGGGTTCAATTCCCGGTCGTGTATGGAATTTGCAAGTCTGCAAGGGTTTGCTCCCACAATCCAAAGATGTACAGGTCAGCTGAATTGGCCATGCTAAATTGCCCAGAGTGTTAGGTGCATTAGTTAGGGGTAAATATAGGGTAGGGAAATGGTTCTGGGTGGTTTACTCTTCGGAGGGTCAGGGTGGCCTTGTTGGGCTAAAGGACCGGTTTCCATACTGTAGGGAATCTAATCTAATCTAATCCCTTTGAATTTGTGTTCTTAAAAATTGTCCTGATGAGCATAAAGCGAAAAGCTTTGACAAAATGTGTATTGTTTTCAGTGATACTCAATACAAGAAATATAAACAAAAAAAAAGGAAGAGTTTCTACAAGGTTATAAAAAGGAAAGGCAAAAAGAGGAGCTCAAGTAAATATCAGTTTCATTCTTAGGGGAAATCAGATTCATAGAGTCATATAGTATAGAAACAGATCCTTCAGTCCAACTAGTCCATGCTGACCATATTCCCAAACCAAACTAGTCCCACTTACTGGCTTTTGGCCTATATCCTCCAAACCTTTCCTATTCACGTACTTGTCAGAGTGTCCTTTAAACGCTGTAACTGTATCAACAGCCATCACTTCCTCTGGCAGTTCATTCTACATATTAACCACTGTGTAAAAAAGTTGCCTCTCATGTCCTTTTTAAATCTTTCTCTTCCCACCTTAAAAAAATTTGCTCCCTTGTTTTAAAATCCCACACCCAAGGAAAACAATCCTTACTATTCACCTTATCTTGCCGCTCATGATTTTATAAAGAAATGGAAAACAAGAAAATGGTAGAGCTTTTGACAAATATTTCATAGTTTTCTTCACAGTTGAAAACAATACATGTATCGTAATGATAATAGAAAATAGAAGCAAAATACATTATTGATGCAACTCTACATAATGATATGCTACAGAAGGATTTGGGTGCCCTCCTACATGAATCACAAAAGGTTGACACGCAGGTATGGCAAAGAATTATGCAAGCAAAGCGAATGTTAGTCTTTATTGCCAGGAAGATGAAGAGGTGAGACATTGACGAGACCACACCCAGCATTCCACATGCAGTATTGGTATTCTTATTCAATTCTTTAGGATGCAGTTCAGAGAAGGTTCACAAAGTTGATTCCTCGGATGAAAGTGTTGTCTTATGCGGACTGGTTGAGTTACATTGATCTGTTTTCATTTGGGTTTAGATGATATTGTTGAAACAAAAGATTCCAACAGATTTGACAAAGTAGTTGCTGACACAATGTTTTTCTGGAGGAATCTAGCACTAGGGAGCATTATTTCAGAAAATAAAGTACAATAACTGTTTTAAAAATGGCAATGAGAAGACATTTATTCTTGAAATTTGGAGGTGTCGGCGTTGGATTGGGGTGGACAAAGTTAAAAGTCACACCACACCAGCTTATAGTCCTACAGGTTTATTTGGAAGCGTTAGTTTGAGGTGCTGCCTCTTCATCAGGTGGTTGTAGAACAGGACAATAAGACACAGAATTTATAGCAAAAGGTTTACAGTATCATGGAGCTGTAATGATAAACAAATTTAGATAGAGTCTGAGTCTTGCATCTTTTAGAATGGGATATATAAATCCCAGAACTCCTTTTAAGTTACATTCTCAAGATAGCTTCAGCATTTCTAACAATAGATGTATTCTCAGCTCAGATAATGTATTAAAGGTGTGAGGTTAAAATATGTCTGTGTCCCAATATTGAATCAGACTGGTTCTATTTCTTAAGTGGGACTTATAGAATCTTACATGGATTTCTGCTGTTTTTGAGTAAAATATAATGTAATTCTGCAAATACAAATTCACCCATAAACTTATACGTGTGCGCATACAGGAGAGACTGAGTGTGTGCGCAAGTGCATGTGAAAGAGTGTGTGCATGTAAGCTTGAAGTATGTGCATGAGTGTGATTGGGGTATAAGCCTGAGAGGGTGTGCATGTGTGGGCCAGAGTGCAGGAGGTGCATGTGTGTGCGTATGAGAGAGGGTCTGCGTGCATGCATGAATATGTAGGAGTATGTGTGAGAGGGAGAATGAGAGCATAGTGCAGTGGAGTCATCTGTAGTGTGACATGAACCCAAGGTCGCGGATGAGGCCATCTCAATGGATACTGAACTTGACTATCAGCCTCTGCTTGGCCACTTTGCATTGTTGCTTCTGGACTTCAGTACCCATAGGGATGGCCTCATCCGGGACCTTGGATTCACGTCACACTACAGATGACCCCCACTGTAATATACATTCTCTCTCTCTCTCACATACACACAGACCTCTCATAAGCGCACACATGCATTCTCCGCACTCACACCCACACACGCAGACCCTCTCACAGGCTTATATCCCATCATAACCATGCACATACTTCACCAAGCTTACACACACACACTTTTACAAGCACTCAAACCCACCTTCACTCTGTCTCTCCTGCACGCGCGCACATAAGCTTATGGGGTGAATTTGTATTTGCAGAATATATTTTGTTTTGTTCAAAGACTGCATAAATCAACATAAGATTCTGTAAGTCCCACTTTAGAAGTAGAACATTGGGACACAGACAGACTTTAACCTCACACCTTTATCTGAGCTGAGGTGGCACCTACTGTTAGAAAAGTTGAAGCTATCCTGAAAATGTAACTTAAAAGGAGTTCTGGGATTTACATATTAAAGAACCAAAACTAGCATATCCCATTCTAAAAGATGAAAGACTCAGGCTACATTTGTTTAATATATCATTACAGCTCTCTGACACTGTAACCCTTTTGCTATAAATTCTGTGTCTTATGGTCCTGCTCCACAACCACCTGAAGAGGCAGAGCCTCGAAAGCTAGTGCTTCCAAATAAAACTGTTGGACTATTACTTGGTGCAGTGTGATTTTTAAACTTTATTCTTGTGAGCCATGAACACTTAAAATTTTCTACCCCAGAAAGCTGGGGAGGTTGAGTAATTTAGCAATGTAATGGCCGATAACTTATTCAAAAAGACAAAGTCAAAACATTTCACTGGGCCTTTATCAGGACTGAGAAACAAGAAATCCAACTGATATCCCCTTTCAAAGTTTTGTTTCTGGAGTCTCAGTCTTCCTGACTGCAAAACAAAAAGCCTCCATTTGGGTCTCTTTTCAGCAATGGTTGTTTGACAGGCTTGGCCACAGATTTCTGAGCATAGATGCATGGACCCTGGAGTTCTTCAAAGTCTCAGAAATGTGTTAAAAAGCTTCAAATTGTAAACAGTGGTGCTGTAAACTACCCAGTTACTTTTAAAATGAAAGTAAGGAATCAAAGAAAATAATTAGTGTTTCTACATGGGTAAGAAGCTAGCACGCTTCCTGTAATCATGGGGAAGAGGAAGCCATTTTGATATCGGTTACAGGCTTCCCTATCAGACATCAATTGCAATTTTGCCTTGAGATTTTCTGCCAGTTAAGAGCTGGACAGCAAATGACACCTGTAGCTTGGCTTGCACCTCAAAAAGAAAAAAACTGACCCTATTGTGCACCAGATAAAACACAGCTCAGATTCAAGATCCCATTTGTGAGGAGTCAATGTAGGTTTTAAGTTTTGTCAAGCTTGCAGCTTCAGGAAGAGATTTGTCGTGTAATTCTCACAATGATAGTTCTGAGAGTGGAAATGTTCTAGCTGGCAACGTGAAAAGGCAGTTGGGAATAACTGTAAATTGTTTGACACTTGGACAGTAATTCAATGGAGAGTGATACTAAAGATGGCTTTAAAAGGAATGGTTTATTTTCATAGCTTAAAAAGTATAAATTATCTAGAAGAGAAAACTGTTTAGCCAACACTGGTTTTGTTCAGCTATTTATTACACTAAAATTTGAAAACATGAAATTTGAAGGTATTTCTTCAGTTCTTTGAACTGAAAGTTTAAATTTTCCTTAAAAGTTCATGGTCTCTTTGCAGATGTGAAAAAGTACACAAGATGTAAGTGATCGAGTAGTGACTCCCAGGGATATATAGCTTAAATCGAAACAGTAGCAAATTTCCTCAACTCTTTTTTTTTTCCTGTTTAACTCTTTTTTTCCTGCCATTTTCAACCCTTTGTACAGAAGTTCCTTCAATCACAACTGCCAGAAATTATAAACAAATTCTCAGGATGCCTTAATAAAATATATATAAAACAACATCTCATGCAGCCATTTTATCTAAATTAATTGGCTTTCGAGAGAAAAAAATTACATCTTAAAATTCATTAAATCGATCTTACTCATACTAGATTCTGGTTGTCCTAAATTGCATTAAGCATTGTTAACTTCTCACATTATACGGTTTAATAAGATTACAACTATTCCGATTGTGGCCTCCATTCCACATTCCCACTTATCCCCAATAAAATGTGTTTTACACAGAGTCATAGAGATGTACAGCATGGAAACAGACCCTTCAGTCCAACCTGTCCATGCCGACCAGATATCCCAACCCAATCTAGTCCCACCTGCCAGCACCCGGCCCATATCCCTCCAAACCCTTCCTATTCATATACCCATCCAAATGCCTTTTAAATGTTGCAATTGTACCAGCCTCCATCACATCCTCTGGCAGCTCATTCCATACGTGTACCACCCTCTGCGTGAAAAAGTTGCCCCTTAGGTCTCTTTTATATCTTTCCCTTCTCACCCTAAACCTATGCCCTCTACTTCTGGACTCCTCAACACCAGAGAAAAGACTTTGCCTATTTATCCTATCCATGCCCCTCAATTTTGTAAACCTCTATAAAGGTCACCCCTCAGCCTCCGATGCTCCAGGGAAAACAGTCCCAGCCTGTTCAACCTATCCCTGTAGCTCAAATCCTCCAACCCTGGCAACATCCTTGTAAATCTTTTCTGAACCCTTTCAAGTTTCACAACATCTTTCCGATAGGAAAGAGACCAGAATTACATGCAATATTCCAACAGTGGCCTAACCAATGTCTTGTACAGCAGCAACGTGAACTCCTAACTCCTGCACTCAATACTCTGACCAATAAAGGAAAGCATACCAAACGCCTTCTTCACTATCCTATCTACCTGTGACTCCACTTCCAAGGAGCTATGAACCTGCACTCCAAGGTCTCTTTGTTCAGCAACACTCCCTAGGACCTTACCATTAAGTCTATAAGTCCTGCTAAGATTTGCTTTCCCAAAATGCAGCACCTCGCATTTATCTGAATTAAACTCTATCTGCCACTTCTCAGCCCATTGGCCCATCTGGTCAAGATCCTATTGTAATCTGAGGTAACCCTCTTCGCTGTCCACTACACCTCCAATTTTGGTGTCATCTGCAAACTTACTAACTGTACCTCTTATGCTCACATAGTCAAAAATGTCTCACTGTCTTAAGAGTATTCAGTCATCCTGTTTCCAATACTCTCTAGGGAAGGAATTCCAAAGACTCAATTATCAGAAAAAAAACTCATTTATCATGTTAAATGGAAGAACCCTTATATCTAAAATGCGCCCCCTCATTATTGTCTCTCCCCACCCTTCCCCCATCCAACCTATCAAGTCCCATTGGGATTTTAAATGATTCAATAAGGTCACTTTCTTTTGTTGCAAATTTCAATGAATAGAAGCCCAGCTAGTTAAGGAACCCTCTAAATCCCTCAATCCCTCTCCTAGCCAGATATAAATTAAGAAAGCTTTCTCTGAACTTTAATGAATTTGTATCTTCTCTGAAATCAGATTAAAACTGTATACACTACTCCAGATTTGCTCCTAATGATGACTTATACAACTGTAGTAAAACATTCTTACTTTTATATCCAACTTCCTTTGTTAAATTCTCAATGCAATCAGGCAGAGTTAAGTGTCCCATTGTATTCCCCCCCACATGAAATACATTTTTGTTTAGACAGATGATAATCTTCTGTAATAGAAAATGTCCATTAAAAGTTTGCTCCCATTATATTACCCTACTGAGTAAAGTAGTGTGCCATCACATACAATTCTTTGAAAGGGTCTACTTACATGAAAAAGTTATACAAGCACTTTTTACTACATTTATGAACACTGGTTTGTACAGGCAAGAATGTTAAAAAAATTGCAGAATATCTTTTATCCTGTAACTCCACTTTAATTAGAGTTTACATTTGATTTTGACTTCTTGTATACAATGCCATGCGAAATCCTTTGGCAATTGAATAGCTTTAGTACACTTGAATGCACCAAAATATAGCCATTCTTGAGTTCATGGCTTCTTTTTAAGTTGGATAAAGTCTCTAGTTCACATGGTTAACATCTTTATTATTTTCTCTTAAACACTTATCTTGCCTTTCAAAATTAAAATGTTGCAAGGCATTACTTTTTCTAAACCACACATGTTTTAAGGCGGCACCAGAGAGTGGTGACACCATAACACACTGTATTTTGCAACAACAAAACTCGTGACAATAAATAAACCGTGTCTAAAGTAGTAGCATTCTCATCATTTGAATACAAACTTAAATTGAAGGCCCATCTGCCTTATAGTGGATAGAAGATATGCGTGGTATTATTCAAAAAGGTCACAGAGCTCTTCCGGTGGCCTACCAACATTGTCAAGTGATACCACAACACATCTATTCATTTATCGCATTGCTGTTTCGAGAACATTCCGTGTGCAAATTGTCTGCTACAGATTTTTATTCATTCATGGGATGAGATAGGTACAGTCTCGACCAGTATTTATTGCCAATCCCTAATTGCCCACAGGGCAATTATCACAATTACAAATATACTATATAAACACCACTGAAAGTCACATGACATCCTGTGACTGTAGCAAAGGTAAGAGATTCATCCTGATTTTTGTCAAAGTTAAAAATCACACAACACCAGGTTATAGTCCAACAGGTTTAATTGGAAGCACACTAGCTTTCGGAGCGACGCTCCTTCATCAGGTGATTGTGGAGGGCTCGATCATAACAGAATTTATAGCAAAAATTTGTAGTGTGATGTAATTGAAATTATACATTGAAAAATTGATTGTCTGTTAATTGATTGTCTGATTATCCAAAATTAGATTACTTACTTACAGTGTGGAAACAGGCCCTTCGGACCAACAAGTCCACACCGACCCTCTGAACAGCAACCCACCCAGACCCATTCCTCTACATTTACCCCTTCACCTAACACTACGGGCAATTAAGCATGGCCAATTCACCTAACCTGCTTGGATTATTATCTTTGGATTGTGGGAGGAAACCGAAGCACCCGGAGGAAACCCACGCAGACATGGGGAGAATGTGCAAACTCCACAGACAGCTGCCTGAGGTGGGAATTGAACCCGTGTCTCTGGAGCTGTGAGGCTCTGCCACCGTGATGCCCACTATTCCAGGTTTCACATGCTATGAAAATGCCAGTTCAATCTCTTGATCATCTCTCATGCTGCACTCTATACAACGATGAGCTTTCATTCAAAAACCTACATATCATTAAGACCTCCTACTTTTAGCTTCGTCAAATCACAAACACAGTAAGCTGTTGGTGAAACTCTTTGATACCTTCACTAATCTATAGATTTGATTAAAATATTCTGACTGGTTGCCAATACTCCATGAACAAGGTTGTTAACAATAAACACAATCCCAAAGGTTGCTCATGCAAAAGCAGGTGGGTGGTTAATTCGCAAGATGAGCTGTAAAGGTCTTCGGAAACAGCTTAGTTAGCAGAATAGGTAGAAGCGTGAATGAATCTACTTGGTGTGGTTAACAAAGATTGAATGCATGTTGGTATGAAAATAAAGGAATAGGAATATACACAGAACAAAAAGCAGCAAAGGATGAAAATAAACAGACAAGCCTGGGGGAATTCAATATATAATTTTCTCAATGTTTACGTGTATACAAACAGATTGAAAAAAAGCCAAAAGGTGATTTTTAAAATATAAATAACAGAAGAGATGACAGAGGATCAGACCAGAGTTAAAGCAATAAAAGACATTTTTGGAATCCCATTGTATAAAGGATGTTAAAGTTACAGAGATTCATGAACTTACAACAGAATTATGCCAAAGATGAAAAATAATAAGAAAACAGTAAACTTGAAATACTTCAATGATTTAGAGTCACCCAGAAGACATTAACAGGTGGTTCAGCAGAGGATTATTCACTAAAGATAGACTGGGAAACATCAAACTTTGATTGAGAAATCAGGCAGTGCTGAAGATAATTTTAAGTGCATGTTGAAATAATGGGTTACAATTTAAAATAGTCACAAATGTGAACAGAAAGTTTACAGAAATGCCTTCATGCACAAGCATGGAATGCTTTACCATGGGCAATAATTGAATCAGGGATCATTGCACTTTTTCCAAGGAAAATTAAATAAACATTTGAAACAAAAGATACGCTTTCACTGAAAAAGTGGGGCAGGGGAATGCTTTATAATTGTTCCAAAAAAAAAGAATAGTGGATGAAGTAGCCTTCCTTTGCACTGGAAATCTTGCACCTGTATGTTATTTCTCTTTTCTATTTTTATCTAATTACAAAATAAGGACACCATTGCTTTGTGATTAGAATTCTTCTATACTTCAAGATTTTTTTTAAAAAGCTGTTATGTTACATCAAGTAGAATTGGTGACGTGAAAAGCATAGAAAAATTACAAATAAAAGTAAGAAGAATTAAACTATGCAGCAATGCCAAGATATATTTGAAGTAACTTAAATGTTCAGGTTAGAAAAGAGTTGAATGACACTTTTAAAGTTCAAATCTGTTACAGTGAACTGGGCTGCATTGCTAATTTCACATTATTAATGTACAAGAGTGTAGTAAATTGTAGTAAACTTAAAAATTAAAATATATTACACTGGATTCACTTTAATATTTCAAACTTTCTCAAATTGTTAGAGATGGAATACGAACATTGGGATATCCACGTTGGAATTGCAATGTTGTCATGCAAAGCCATCAAGACCTTGGCTGAGTGGCACAAAACAATAATGGCAAAAGGTTGTCTTTCAGACAAGTGAAGAGTATACCGAGAGGTTCCCTACAGATAGGCAGTAGTATTATTGCATTTTTTTTATCTGAATGAATGATAATAGACAGTGTGCAGACAAAGTTTCAAAATTTACAATAGCACAATATTTGGAGGCATTATGAACTGAGAAGGATAGGGATAGCCTTCAAGAGGTTAGAATGAGGTTTGTGGAATGGGTGGACACAGTTGACAGGGAAATCTAATTTAGAGTAGCGTTAAATGATATATTTCAGAAGCAAGAAAAAGAAATGTTAATCCCATGCTCATCATTTTATATGCTGGATTAATGTTAAGAAAAGTTACAAGATGTAAACTATTTCCTCTGGCACTTCACAGCATGACAGAATTGTTACAGGGCAGAAGGCAGCCATTTGGTCCATTGTGCCTGCACAGGTTCTTTTGTCTCGTGCCAATCTTTTGCCTTTTCCTATTCCTTTATTGGTCAGAGTACTGAGTACAGGAGTTGAGGTCATGTTGCGGCTGTACAGGACATTGGTTAGGCCACTGTTGGAATATTGCATGCAATTGTGGTGTGCTTCCTATTGGAAAGATGTTGTGAAACTTGAAAGGATTTAGAAAAGATTTACAATGGTGTTGCCAGGGTTTGAGGATTTGAACTATAGGGAGAGGTCCAAAATGAATAGGCGAGGGTGGTTTTCTCTGGAGGGTCAAAGGCTGAGGGAATGACCTTATAGAGGTTTATAAAATCATGAGGGGCATAGATAGGATAAATAGACAATTTCCTATGGGTGGGGGAGTCCAGCACTACAGGTAGGTTTAGGGTGAGAAAAAGATATGAAAGAGACCTAAGGGGCAACTTTTTCACACAAAGAGTGTATGGAATGAGCTGACAGAGGAAGTGCTGGAGGCGAGTACAACTGCAACATTTAAAATGAATAGGAAGGATTTGGGAGGGATATGGGCTGGGTGCTGGCAAATGGGTCAGGATTAGGTTGAGGTATCTGGAATAGTTGGACTGAAGTGTCTGTTTCCATGTTGTACATCTCTATGACTCTGTAATATCCCACTTATGTGTATATCAAAATAATTATTCAATATCCTCTTGAATGCCTTTGTTGAATCTACCTCCACCACATTCCCAGTCAAGACATTCCATAATTGGAACTGCTTACTGAGTGAAAACCAGTTTGCTCACATCACCCTTGCTTCTTTTGCACATCATTTTAAAAATTGATGCTCACTTTTTCTTCTTTTCAGTGGAAATATCTATGCTCTCTGTTTTGCTCATGATTTTGGAAACCTCTGTCAACTCTCCTTACAGCTTACTTCTCTCCAAGGAGAACAATCCTAACCTTTTTTTTCCCAAATCTGTCTTCATAACTGTAGTTTATCATCCTTGGAACTCACCTTAAGAATTGCTTGTGCACTCTCTCTAACACATTCATATTTTCTATAATATTGCAACATAAACTGCACACAATACTCTAACAGAGGTCTAACTAGTGCCTGGTACAAGTTCAACCTCACCTCCCTACTCTTGTAATCCATGCCCTTATGAATAACTTCAAGTGCACTGTACGTTTTCTCCACCTGCCCTGCCATCTCCAAAGTTCACTTGCTGACTGAAGTGATAAAAATTAAATTGCAATAGCACACAACCACCATTCCCATAAAATATACACAGTATGTGCAAAATAATAGTTATCCTTTGAAAAGCCTAAGTTTGATTTTCTTCTCCCCTACAAGAGCTTGGAATTAGAAGAACACACTGGGTAGGATTGAAAGTTACAAGGGATGCAGGATTCTGCAGATTATCCTGATTTCACAAGTCCATCAAGAAACATAAAGCCAATGTGAATTGGCAAAAACAGAAACCATAAGAATACACCCTATAAATCAATATTAAACTGCTTGTTACAACTGAGATAATGAGGAAGTTTAACAAAAAAGTCGTTCTCAAATATTTCATCACCGAAATAATGAAAATTCTAAAAAAAAATTCCTAGTAAACCGAGCCCATCTACTCACACTAAATTAAAAGATAACATTTAATTTACTTATCAATTAGACGCTCAGAAAGACATGCTTTGAAATTTCTGACTTGTTGCAAAATATTTTGACAGGTGCCAGATTAATTATTAACAAAATGAGAGAAGCAACACCAAGAAACAAACATCCGCCGCTCACCTGTCAACTTTATGCAATAAACATCAGATACATCTCTATGACTCTATAACCAGCCCGATCGTGGCTGGCTGGAACTACTCACTCGATCTGATGAGAAAGATGTCGGTCTGTTTATCTGCATTAAAGTCTCCAAATGCAGCCACGGTTCCCCAGGCTTCCGACCCGAACAACTCGGCAGTAACGTCTTGCAGACCGGAGACAGCAGAACGCCATGGGAGAAGGCACAAGACAGCGAGGAGATGACAGATAATACCGGCGGGGCCCATAGCCAGCCAGACACGGAGAGAGAGAGGGGGAATAGCACCAGCACCAGCACCGTCACCCAGCAACCCAGTACAACCTGCTTTTCGGCAGGTAACCATGGCACCTGACCAAGCCCAACGAATGTTTTAAAAAAGGGGCATATCAAAGTATTAATTAATAGAACATAAAATATGTATGCGTGCTTTAAAGGATGTTGTTTTGAATTATCTGGGAAAGTTTAGATGTCAGGTGAACTTCGCGACAGTGTCGCGCAGCACTGCCTTAAGTCTATCCAATATGGACGACCTGCGCTGGATATTGACAGATTTCAGATCCCGGTCGAAACGTACAGGTTTGCAAATAAATAGGTGGCATGAGTGAGAAACTGTTAATGGTGATGTGACATTTTACATTTCATGCTTCATAGTGAGCACAGCTTGTTTGGTGTAGGTTTTCCATTTGATGCTGACTGTCCTCGCCTAAGTCTTGTCATCTAACACAGTATGTGCTATATATAGACATTATATTTATTTATAATATATGTCAACGCACGTTCATGTTGAATAAAGCACGTTTTTGGTACTTTTGCCAACTGGCAGTTAGCAACTCGTAGTACACTTGCTATTCGGGTTGTTTTTGTCGTCGGTAT
This sequence comes from Chiloscyllium punctatum, assembly GCF_047496795.1. Lineage (NCBI taxonomy): Eukaryota > Metazoa > Chordata > Chondrichthyes > Orectolobiformes > Hemiscylliidae > Chiloscyllium > Chiloscyllium punctatum. The sequence goes on from NC_092764.1 coordinate 42,730,637, forward strand.
TCGTGCTAATGTTTACAATATTTTGCACGTTATTTCCAAATGCATATGTATTCAATATAACATTAAAATTCTTAACATTTAACTAAATAGGAAACATCAGTGAAAGCAAAATATAACGTTTGATGAAATGATGTCATCTAATCTTATTTTAGCGTTTCTAGCTACCAGTGTCATCTGAACTGTAACCTTTTCCAAACATATCACATAACTCCTTCTGAAATGTCTACCATGTGATGTTAAGTAATTTAACGCCATTGAATTTTCATTTGCTGTAAAGCACCCAGCCGACCAGGTTTTGTAATTTAGGATTAAAATGGACGATTTCACGAGCTGTTGCATTATTCATGCAACGATATCACAATTAGACACTACGCTAAGACAACATACCTGTTCTACTGAGGTACCGTCAATAAAACAAATATATTCCTACACTTTTATTTTCATACACGTTTCTGAAAACAATACAGCTTGAAGGTACCTACCTTTTTTGTAATTGAATACAGATGTTCATGAACACAAATTATTTTCCAAAGTTGAACTTGAAAATTTTAACATTTATCAATGCCTTCTTCCCTTCGATTTAACAAAGTTTCAGTTACTCCATTTCAGTTCATAATTTGGTGTTTGTTACATTTTACTTATTTACAATTTTGTCTTTGTATTTTGTGTATACAATGATGGCATGAAGACAATTTTTTATCTTTAAAGATAATGTTAATGTTTAATTCAAAATTAACATCGATCTGTTTATAAATTGTGTACATTGAAGTTTGTAAGTTTGCAAAATGTAACAGTGCATGCTTCCTTAGATGTCAACGCACATCGTTTACTAACATTGCATGTATGAACTAACTACTTAACGTGTGAATTGCTATAATATACTGTAGCAAGAGAGGCGTGTTTTTGAAAGTTGAAAATGGAAGTTACCAACTTCGATGATGATGACAACCCAACCTACAATCGTAGTTACTCATTACTGGGTAAGTTGTTCCTGCTTATATACTGAACATAACATTTCAGCATGAATATGCAAATAAGTATCGAACTTTGTTTGTATACTAATGCTTTTAATAATTCCAAACACAGATGAATATAGCATTTACTAGGTTTCAACATTTGGGAACATGGAACTGAAATGTCATCGCTATTACAGAGACATGGCTGAGGGAGGAACAGGACTGGGAGCTCAATGTTCTGGGTATGGATGTTATTGGAAGGATGGAAAGGGAGGAGAGAGTGGAGGGGCAGTGGCTTTTTTGTTTCGGGAAAACATAAGTGCCATACCTAGGATGTCCCTGGGGGATTGTCCAGTGAAGTTATATGGCTGGAACTGAGAAATAAGCAGGGGATGATCACCTTGATGAGATTGAACTATAGGCCCCCAAAAACTCAGAAGGAAATTGAAGAGCAACTATGTAGGGAGACGTCAGATATCTGTAAGAATAATAGAGTTGTAATAGTATGGGACTTTAATTTTCAAACATAGACTCAGATTGCCATAGTTTTATGGGCTTGAATGGGGAGGAATTTGTTCATGAACGAATGATTCTGAATGAATGAATGATTTTATTGTCAGGTGTATTTTACAGTGAGAAACTCTATAAGTAGAATAAAATACATCCTCACAATATGGCGCCTTTTTGATAGTTTAAGAAAAAGAGAAAAAATGAAAATAAATAGCTTAAAGAGAAGTCCATCTAGTTTCAAGTACTTAGTTGCTCAGAACCACCAGCACCTCGCCACCTTCAAGAAGATTTGCTTTATCAATATGTAGGTGTACCTACTAGCAAAGGAGCAAAAGCTTGGGAAATTAAGCAGGGCAAGTAACTGAGATGTTGGTGGGGGAGCACTTTTGGACCAGTGATTATAACTCTATTAGTTTTAAAATACTTTTGGAAAAGGATAGATCTTCTGGAAAATTTGACATTTTAACTTGGAGCAAGGCCAATTTTGATGGTATGGGACGTGCTTTCGAAGGTTGATTGGGGTAGGCTGTCTGCAGGTAAAGGAATGACTGGCAAGTGGATGGCTCTCAAAAGTGAGATAAAGAAAGTTCACAGATGGTATGCTCCTGTTAGAGTGAAGGCAAGGTTCGTAGGAGTAATATCACTGATTACTAGAGATATTGAGGCTGAAAAAACAAGGCGGAGGCATTTATCAGCTGTAGATGTCTGGGATCAAGTGAATCCCTTGAGGAGTAATGGGAGGCGAAGGAGTATACTTAAGAGAGAAATCAGAAGAGCAAAAAGGGGATGTGAAATAGCTTTAGCAGATAAGGTTCAGGAAGAACCAAAAAGATTCTACAAGTACATTAAGGGCAAAAGAGTTCCTAGGTGGAGAATAGGGCCCCTTCAAGATCAATGAGGCCTTATATGTGTGGAGTATATAGAAATGGTGAGATACGAAACCAATATGTTGCATCAGAATTAACTGTGGAGAAAGACATGCAAGTTAGGGAATTTGGGGAAACAAATAGTGATGTCTTGAAAAAAAGTCCACATTATAGGAAAGGAGGTGCCAGTGGTCTGAAAATGCATAAAAGTGGATAAATCCCCAGGACTTGATCAAGTGTATTCGAGGACATCCGGGCAGCTAGGGAAGAAATTGTGGGCTCCTAGAGGAAATTTGTTTTCCTCTACAGCTACTGGTGGGGTGCTGGCAGGCTGGAGAGTGACTAATGTGCCTTTATTTAAGGAAGACTGCAAGGAAAAGCCTGGGAAGTATAGACTGGTGAGCCTGATGTCAGTCGGGGTAAGGGATTCTGAAAGACAGTATTTATATGCATTTAGAGAGGCATGGACTGATTAGAGATATTCAGCATGGCTTTGTGTGTGGAAAATTATGTCTCTCAAACTTGATTTGAATGTTTTGAGGACATGACCAAGGGGATACATGAGGGCAGAACAGTAGACATTGTCTACATGGACTTTAGCAAGGGCTTCAACAAGGTACCGTGTGGCAGACTGATTAGTAAGATTAGATCACAGGGCATCCAGGGGAAGGTAGGCAATTGGATACAATATTGGAATGAAAGTAGGAGACAGAGACTGTAGAGGATTGTTGTTTGGACTGGAGGCCTGTAACGAGCACTGTTCTGTAAAGATCACAACTGGGTCCACTATTGTTTGTAATTTATTTAAATGATTATGAGAATATAGGAGGCATCATTAGTAAGTTTGTGAATTAAGCTAAAGTTGGTGATGTAGCTGGTAGCTGAAAATGTGTTGCTGGAAAAGCGCAGCAGGTCAGGCAGCGCAGCAGGTCAGAGCAGGAGAATTGATGTTTTGGGCATGAGCCCTTCTTCAGGAATGAGGAATGTGTGCCAAACAGGCTAAGATAAAAGGTAGGGAGGAGGGACTTGGGGGAGGAGGAGGTTAAGGTGAGGGTGATAGGCTGGAGTGGGAGTGGGGCGGAGAGGTCAGGAAGAAGATTGCAGGTTAGGAAGGTGGTGCTGAGTTTGAGGGTTGGGACTGAGACAAGGTGAGGGGAGGTGGTACACAGGGTGATGAAGAAGGGATTTGGAATGCTCATCTTCATTCGTCAGATCATTGTGTATAGGAGCTGAGGCGTCATGTTGTAGCTGTACAGGACATTGGAGAGGCCACTTTGGGAATACTGTGTATAGTTCTGATCCCTCTGCTGTAAGAAGGATGTTATTAAACTGGAAAAGGAACAGAAGAGATTTACAAAAGTATTACTAGAACTGGAGAGTTTGAGTAATCAGGAGAGGCTGGGATCTTTTTCTCTGGAGCGGAGTTTGAGGGATGACATCAAAAGTTGTTTTGAAGTTGGAAAGATGATGAAGAAAATTGATGTGTACGAAACATAGTTCTCAGAACCAGAAATCTGGGGCATTAAATAGGTGTGTTTGAAAACTGGTTCTCAATTCCACCTTCAAATAATGCAATGGCAAAGAACTGTGAGCCATGCATTTACGCTAGTCTACTTGTTTACTGGGCTCAAGAAAGGAATTGTTGCAACCCTCAGGTTCAGGCAGATATATGAGCAACCATGTTTATACTGCTTCTATTCAGAAATTCAATGTTCTTTCCAAGAAGATTAAATCTTTAGTAATATTGTGAAAGATTGCTCCTCCTTGAAATTTATGAAAAAATTGTCACTATTTGCTTAAAAGAGCAAGAATACCTTGTCTGAACTTTCAACAATAAGATAATTACATAGAACATAGAAAAGTACAGCACAGAACAGGCCCTTTGGCCCACGATGTTGTGCCGAAGATAAATCCCAATATAAAATAAAATAAAATAACTTAACCTACGCACCCCTCAATTCGCTGCTATCCATGTGCATGTCCAGCAGTCACTTAAATGTCCCTAATGACTTTGCTTCCACAACCACCGCTGGCAATGCATTCCATGCATTTACAACTCTCTGCGTAAAGAACCTTCCCCTCTATATCTTTCTTCTAATATCTTAAAACTATGACCCCTCATGCTAGTCAATCCTGCCCTGGGGAAAAGTCTCTGGCTATTGACTGTATCTATGCCTCTCATTACCTGGTATACCTCGATCAGGTTACCTCACTTTCTCCTTCTCTCCAGAGAGAAAAGACTGAGCCGAGTCAACTTCTCTTCATAAGGCAAGCCCTTCAGTCCAGCAGCATCCTGGTAAACCTTCTTTGCACCCTCTCCAAAGTCTTTGTATCTTCCCTATAGTAGGGCGACCAGAATGGGACACAGTATTCCAAGTGTGGTCTCACCAGGGACTTGTAGAGATATAGCAAAAGCTCGCGGCTCTTAAACTTGATCCCCCTGTTAATGAAAGCCAAATTGTTATTTTATGTTTACTGGGTAGTCTTCCAAGGTGTTGTTCATAAGCAGTCTGATGTTTGCAGCATGTTGAAATGTTAGCTGCTAACTTTGTTTGTCCCATTACAACCAAACAACTGCTCGGAAACTTGTAGTTCAACCAAAGTTTTGTTTGTGAAAATTTCTGCAGACTAACAACAATCTCTCCAGGTTGTGTTAGAGTTGGGACAGCTGCAAGTGGCTTTGTCTTTCTCACTCTTTTCTGTATTCTTTTTAAAGACTCTGCGATGAAATTTATTGGAGCATTCATAGAATATAATTACTGTCTCAGCATTTATAAAATGCTGTCTCAGCATTTATTTTCCTACTCCCATGTTTATGCAATATTGACATGACCCTAAAAAAAACAGGATAACACGTGAACTTTCATTTTGTGAATGGGAAGTAATACAGCAAATAGATTTCAGTGCAGGTAACTGTTTACCCATTTTGAACCAAATCCAAGTATTATTTAAAATATGTAACGTTCTGGGGAGATGGTGACATACTGGTCATGTCACTGGATTACTAATCTAGGGGTCCAGGATGATGTTCTGGGAATGTGGATGTAAACCACATGGCAGAGATTATCTTGAGATTAATAAATCTGGAATTTTTGACAATTTATGACAATTTCATCATTCCTGATGAAGTGCTTATGCTCGAAATGTCAACTCTCCTGCTCCTCGGATACTGCCTGACCGGTTGTGCTTTTGCAGCACCACACTCTCGACATATGACAGCTGTTGTTAATTGTTGTTTAAAAACCCCATCTGTTTCACAAATGCCCTTTCGGACAGGAAATCTGTTATCCTTACCTGATGTGGTCTTCATGTGACTCCAGACCCATAGTGATGTATTTAATATAATACAGCAAATAGAGATGATTCCTGGTTCTAATAAAGCACCAGGTTGAACAAACGTAGACAGGGGAAACAACATCCCAAGAGACTGCTGCCCCAATCATAATTTATGCAGTCTCATTGATTACAAAGGCTTTTGGAGCATCATAAAATTATCGGGGGGGTATGTACAATTATTACAGGGTTCTGTATCTTTCAAACTTTTCTGTGGTGACTGAAGTCTAAAGATAAACACTGCTATCCCAGTGTGTGTTCCTCAGCATGGGGTCTCTTTATCTTGTTGTTGGAGTTCTTTATATTCCACACAGTAATCCACTATACCCAGTCAGGACAACTTCTCACCTAAGTTAAACGATCCTTTTGTTTCTGTAATAATAATTGAGACCCACTTCCTCTTGTGATGCAGGGGGTTTACCCATACCTATCTATCACTTTAACCCTTCACTAGATTACGATGATTCCTGGCCTTTGCAGACATTTCAATCATGGTATCCCATAGTCTGCACTATGGTGATTATCTAACTTCCTATACTGTTTACTACAGTTAATCTGATTCCAATATTAAATGATTCAGTTGCAATATACACATTCCAGTCTTCCTATCCCCTTGTCTCTGCTTTTAGATATATTACACACATAGAGAAATTAATAACTAAATAAATGTATCACAGCAAACAATGTGAGTCTGAACAAAAGTGTATAGTTTCAGGATAAGCGCTGATAAATGAGGACTGAAATAAGAAATTCATTCATTTAACAGGTTGTAAATCTTTGCAGTTCTCTAACCGCGAAGGTTAGAGGACTCCACTGAATATATTTAAGACAATAATAGACTTATTTTAAAGAGGACCAAAAATTAGAGTTAAAGCCCAGGATTGTCCATGGTCATATTGAATGCTGAGTAGACTTAGCAGGCCACATTGTCTTCCCTCCTTATGTTCTTATGTTATATATAAACACTATCTCTGCATCTAGTTGAGTAAAATCTTCCATAATTTTAAAGATCTCTGTTGAGTCACTGCTTTGCCTTCTCCTTTCAAGAGAAAGGAGTTTTTCCATCTTTTCAAATTAGTGTATGCAAGCATATGCTGAAACATCAACATTTCATGTAGTTGAGGGCTGATGTCATTGCTTTCTCTATGTTATTTAAGATAACCATTTCTTGCATGTAAAGAGTCATCTGTTATGTCTTCTATTATGGCTGTGGAGTCCAATTGCAGACCTGCATGTCTTTCCATGGTGCTGCAAAGATGAACAGTCTGATTTTTGTTTGGATTGTCCAGTCCTCTGAGCTTGTCTTTTGTCTTTTGCCGCATTTAATACTAGATAGTTCTTTCGTGTGCATCTTCTCATAACCTGTGGTTATGCCATTTGTGTTGTGGCTATTTTTCGAGGAATCTTGGAGCCTCAATCTCAATGTATCTCACAGGAATTGTCTCTCAGTCTTTGCCGATCTCACAGACAATGTCCACGTTTGTGACAATATGGCTGCCTTTGTGATTTTATTGATAATTTTACATATTACATTACCTAGACTGAGCTCTGATGGCAAGTACTTGTGTGTTGGGTAACTTCTCATGCCATTTCTTGCTCAGGAGGTTCTGAATGCATCTTGAGGAAATTGTCCAGTGACCGTGACCGGTTCTACCTCCTTCCCAAGATCCACAAGCCTGACCACCCTGGCCGACCCATTGTCTCAGCATGTTCCTGCCCCACTGAACACACCTCTACCTACCTTGACACTGTCCTATCCCCCCAGTCCAGAATCTCCCCACATATGTTCGAGACACCACCCACACCCTCCATCTCCTCCAAGACTTCAGTTTCCCCGGCCCCCAACGCCTCATCTTCACCATGGATATCCAATCCCTCTAAACCTCCTCCGCCATGACCAGGGCCTCCAAGCCCTCAGTTTTTTCCTCTCCAGACGTCCCCAACAGTACCCTTCCACTGACACTCTCATTCGTTTGGCCGAACTGGTCCTCACCCTTAACAATTTCTCCTTTGAATCTTCCCACTTCCTCCAGACCAAAGGGGTAGCTATGGGCACACGTATGGGCCCCAGCTATGCCTGTCTCTTTGTTGGCTACGTAGAGCAGTGGATCTTCCGTAATTACACCGGCACCACTCCCCACCTCTTCCTCCGCTACATTGATGACTGCATTGGCGCCACCTCGTGCTCCCGCGAGGAGGTTGAGCAATTCATCAACTTCACCAACACATTCCACCCTGACCTTAAATTTACCTGGACCATCTCTGACACCTCGCTCCCCTTCCTGGACCTCTCCATCTCCATTAATGACGACCGACTTGACACAGACATTTTTTTACAAACCCACCGACTCCCACAGCTACCTGGATTACACCTCTTCCCACCCTATCTCTTGCAAAAATGGCATCCCATATTCCCAATTTCTCCGCCTCTGCCGTATCTGCTCCCAGGAGGACCAGTTCCACCATAGAACACACCAGATGGCCGCCTCCTTTAGAGACAGCAATTTCCCTTCCCACATGGTTAAAGATGCCCTCCAACGCATCTCGCCCACATCCCACACCTCCGCCCTCAGACCCCACCCCTCCAACCGTAACAAGGACAGAACGCCCCTGGTGCTCACCTTCCACCCTACAAATCTTCGCATAAACCAAATCATCCGCCGACATTTTCGCCACCTCCAAACAGACCCCACTACCAGGGATATATTTCCCTCCCCATCCCTTTCCGCCTTCCGCAAAGACCGTTCCCTCCGTGACTACCTGGTCAGGTCCACACCCCCCTACGACCCACCCTCCCATTCTGGCACTTTCCCCTGCCACCGAAGGAACTGTAAAACCTGTGCCCACACCTCCTCCCTCACCTCTATCCAAGGCCCTAAAGGAGCCTTCCACATCCAGCAAAGTTTTACTTGCAAATCCACTAATATCATTTATTGTATCCGTTGCTCCCGATGTGGTCTCCTCTATATTGGGGAGACTGGGCGCCTCCTAGCAGAGCGCTTAAGGGAACATCTCCGTGACACCCGCACCAATCAACCAAACCGCCCCGTGGCCCAACATTTTAATTCCCCCTCCCACTCTGCCGAGGACATGGAGGTCCTGGGCCTCCTTCACCGCCACTCCCTCACCACCAGACGCCTGGAGGAAGAACGCCTCACCTTCCGCCTCAGAACACTTCAACCCCAGGGCATCAATGTGGACTTCAACAGCTTCCTCATTTCCCCTTCCCCCACCTCATCCTAGTTTCAAACTTCCAGCTCAGCACTCAGGCGACTGACTGTGTGGAGTTTGCACGTTCTCCCCGTGTCTGCGTGGGTTTCCTCCGGGTGCTCCGGTTTCCTCCCACAGTCCAAAGATGTGCAGGTCAGGTGAATTGGCCAGGGTAAATTGCCCGTAGTGTAGGTAAGGGGTAGATGTAGATGTATGGGTGGGTTACGCTTCGGCGGGGCGGTGTGGACTTGTTGGGCCGAAGGGCCTGTTTCCACACTGTAGGTAATCTAATCTAATCTAAAGACTCATTATCACTGTCTCCTTGACTTGTCCGGACTTGTCCGACCTGCCTATCTCCTTTTCCACCTATCCACTCCACCCTCTCCTCCTTGACCTATCACCTTTATCCCCTCCCCCACTCACCCATTGTACTCTATGCTACTCTCTCCCCACCCCCACCCTCCTCTAGCTTATCTCTCCACACTTCAGGCTCACTGCCTTTATTCCTGATGAAGGGCTTTTGCCCGAAACGTCGATTTCGCTGCTCGTTGGATGCTGCCTGAACTACTGTGCTCTTCCAGCACCACTAATCCAGTATTTGCTTTCCAGCATCTGCAGTCATTGTTTTTACCTCAGTGACCCTCAGTGTCTAATGTAGGTGGCGAAATGATCCATTTCAGAAAGTATGCTGATTTTTGAGCCCCACTACTCTTTGATTGTCTCTGGAGTTACTCAAAGTTTCCAATTTTAGCTGTCTGATGGAATTCGATTCAGAAGTCAACCCCCCCACGTTGATGTAGAAAATGGCAAAAGGATGCGGGTTGGACCGAAGGGTCTGTTTCCATGCTGTACATCTCTATGACTTGAAGAAGTTCACACTGAGGCATTGATTAATATTGGCAGTTAACATTTGCCCACTTCGTAGTGTTATCACTGATGGTATTCAACCAGTAATGGGCAGGAACTTGCCAACTCTCTGGGGCGCTGCCAGCATTTGAGTTGTGAGCTTGTAATTGGCCAACAATTATTGTAGAGTCATCCGGCATGGAAACTACCCTTTGATCCAACTGGTCCATGCCAACCATGGTCCCTACTTTTCTGCATCCTATGAGGAAAGTGTAGTTCAATTGGGCCTGTACTCACTAGAGTTTAGAAGGATGCAAGAAAATAATTCTAATGGGGCTGAACAGACTGGAATCAGGGAGGATATTTTCCCTGGCTGGTGAGCATAGAAATAGAAGACACAGTCTCAGGACACGAGGTGGACCACTTACGACTCAGATAAGGAAAAGGTTATGTTTTCAGTCAAAGAATAGTTAACCTGTGGAATTCTGTACCACAGAGAGCTGTTGAGACCATGTCACGCAATATCTTGAAGAAAGAGAAAAGACAAAGTTCTAATTTAAAAAGAATCAAAGGATATATCAAGAAAATGGGAAAATGGCTTTGAGATAGAGGTTCTACCAAGATCCTGTTGAGTGGAGGAGTTAGCTCAAATGGCTGAATGACCTCCTTCTCCTTGTTTCTATGTTTTGATATGAAATTACAGAGAATACTGTTGTAATTGATACTGCCAGTTATGAAATTTAAAGTTTGAGTTTGAAAACAGGTTAGTAACCATCTATTTTAAAAATCAGTTCTTTATTAATAGGATGGAACACGTTAGTTGTGACCTCAGGAATTAGGAAAGTGTGTTGAGATTGATGGCTTTTAGCATACATGTGTCAGTTGTTTTGCAAAATATATTTTCTTGCTAGCTGTATACTTGAGAAGGCTAATTCTGTGTTGTGTGGGAAATTAAAGCATTCTTTTTATGTTGTGGTTTTAAATTTAATGGAGACTTGATAATTATTAAGGATGTTGATGATTTCTTCTGCTTCTATCTGAGTCTGCTACCTAACACCTTGTATCAATCCAAATATCGATGGTCATGTTACTTTGTGACTGCATAATCGAGCAAATGAGTTTGAGAATGTAAAAGGAGCCCCCAAAAATCAAAAAGTAGCCCTCAAGAAAATCTTGAGACGATTACTTTCTCTCTGTTTTCCAGATGTCCTTTTCTGAGCTTTTGAATTTATGGTCCTACTTTTGTTGAATGTAACATAGGTCTCTTATTTTTATTTAATTTAGAAGTAAAAATTGACTTTCTGCAAATTAAACGTCCTGAACTTATTGAGCAGTGAAAAAACTGCTTCACTACACAAACGGTAATGTAGTTTCACTTCTTGCATTTCCAAATTTTACTAGTGAAGAAAAGTATGCGAGCAGGCAGATGTAGAAATTTATTTAAGATGACAACTAGGCCCATGTTCTCATCTCGGGAACATTCGACATCAGCTGCTGCTCAAGGTGTGAGTGCTAGTTCTTTTGAAGATCCTGGTGAAATGCTATCACAGTTTCCAGAACTTGGTGAATAAATTGCAATTCCCTTTTGATGTTGATGTTTTATTCAAGGAATGCTGGAGTGTACTGTTTTGTGTTTCTACAAGAGTATTTCTCATGCTCAGATTAGATTCCCTACAGTATGGAAACAGGCCCTTCGGCCCAACAAGTCCACACCGATCCTCTGAAGAGTAACCCACCCAGACTCATTCACCCATCCTACACATACCGCTGACTAATGTGCCTAACGCTATGGGCAATTCACCTGACTTGCACATCTTTGGATTGTGGGAGGAAACTGGAGCACCCGAAGGAAACCTGTGCAGACACTGGGAGAATGTGCAAATTCCACACAGACAGTCGCCTGAGGCGGGAATCAAACCCAGGTTCCTGGCGCTGTGAGGCAACAGTGCTAACCACTGGGCCACTGTGCCACCCCAGATTGACAGATTCATGTAACTGGCACCCCCACTTACCCCTCCCCACTTCAATTCCCTCTGCATGATAGACAAAAGGGAATTGACTGTACTGCTAAAGTCTGAGACTCCAGCAAGATGAAGAATTGAAAAAGTAATTGCGACATTCGATATAGATTACAAAATTTGTTAGTTTGTGAGAGTTACTGCATTTCCTTGATATCATTCCACTGTTTTTGTACTCTGACGAAAAGGATGAGAAGAAGCTTCAAGTAAAAAACATGGAAGGCGGAGGAACTGGTATCATTACAGTCTAGATCTGTAAAAAGCAGTTGATGCTTGCGGAGAAACAGAACCCAATGAAATAGAGATAATTCTTCATACAGAATAGTCAAATTTGCCATTATCAGACCTTACTTATTGGAGATGTTCATTGTCAAACAAGTGGCAAGTAACATGTGTACCTCACAAATGCCAGGCAAAGTCTTTACACCAAATTGAGTGAGAAATTACATAATTTAAAACAGCAGGGTTTGAAAAACAACTTCTGTTTGACAACTTTAAGTTCCTTTCTAATGCTGTAACAGACATCAGATTTTTCCTGTACACCAAAGGTGCTTTAGTGCTACTAGAATTCTCCTTCTGATCTAAAATCACTAACTTTTAAAATAAATGCTGCCTAACTTCTGCTTGTAACTATCAACAATGAGGTGTAACAAGCTGTACTTAATTGGAGAGATCCTCAGGCAAATTCAGCAATATTTTAAACTCAACATATCTAATTCGCATCAAAAAGTGGATTTTCATTGATTTGACCTTCTCCCAAAATATCTAACTTGGGTTGATAGCAACAGATGGTTTCCATAAGCAGAACACTTCTCCAATGAAAAGAAATTCACAACTATTTGCATGAATGAGCGAGCTAATAAACATAAGAATAATAATGGCTCCATTGATTGTAATACTGACTACCCTAAGACCACACTTTCAGAAGGTTTAAATCCACCATGGAAACTAATGCACAATGGTATAAATCAAAATATCTCTATCTTGTCGCTGAGATGAATGGGAAATATTTGAAAAATACAAATACTTAGCACAATTTTGTTAAATGTACAATTCCCACACATTTTGTCTTAATCAAAGAAATAATGGAATAAATTAAAAATTAACACTTTCAGTATTTTTATCTAAAAGACAATTTTAACTTTGCGTAATTTAGATAAGTAGTTCAAACTATTTTAGTGTGTGCTAGCACATTGTGTTCTGTCCAAGAGTAACCACAATCTGCTTCTAGGTCAGATGATGCAGTTTACTGTTCCTTTCCTAGCTAATACTTTTTTTAGATTAATGTGAACCAGTAAAGAACAGCTCCATATCGTGTTGTCATTTTGTACAGGGAAATCACGGTGGGAGGCTTCAAGTTTGATAAGTAACTGTTAACCCAATGCCATCCAATTTTATGGATGATTTCCTTGAGCAAAATCTTAAAGTCACAGTTTGGTAACAAAAATTGGTGTGATACTGCAGTTAATTGTGCAAGGCTGGAATCCAGAACTAGTGGTCCCTCGAGCAAAACTGGACAAGTTAATTGTCAAGGATATTAGTTACACCGCTGTGTCGGTAAACATTGATGCACTTCCTTCCTGATGAAATAGTCTTGATGAAATCTCCACCATTAGGCATGGGTTCCTACTCTAGCAGTACAGTGCAGTCTTGTTGTGTTATTTTTATTGACATTCTTAGACACTCGATGCAACTGCAATATGCTAACTTCTGTGAACAACCAAAATTTATTAAGCAAGTTCAAGCTTTGGGGGATCACTTAATACTCTTCGCAGTGCTTGGGAAGCATATCAAGAGAAGCTCTGAACAAAAGAAACAGTCCTTCCTTTATACAGTACAAGAGTTTCACATTACAGTCAACAATGCCCACAAGACAACTCTTAGCCATTCTTCCACAGTCTCATGGTGTTCAAGACACAATGTAGTGATTGCATCATTTCCAGAGATAATGTGATTAAATCATTCCTTAATGGCAAGACCTGGTGAAAATTGTATTTTTAACTACAGGGTGTGGTCAGAATTCCAACTGCAATGTTCTTATTGATTCTGAATAGGGGATGATGATGCAAATGGCTCTGAATGACAAGGGATGACAATGTAAATTCACTCTGAATAACTAGGAAATGGCCATGCAAGTCACTCTGAATGTTAAGAGATGGGATTGTAAATTCCTTACATTCTACCTGTAAGACAGAGACAGACCACCCTAAAACAGAGGCATACCACCCTACCTTTGGGACATTCAATTTCCTGCAAGTCAGCAGAGCAAATCAACACTTTAATATTTCAGTACAGGTACACAATCCTTTATCTAAATACTCTGGACCAGCTGGTTTTTGTAATTTTGTAATTTTTTGAATATCGGAATAAGTAACAATTCAACCGTGAGATTTGAAAAAATCTTACCGAACAGCAGGCTCACAGTGAGTAATACAGGCCCTGAGACGGAATTGAAGCCTGCCAGTCCTGCCTCCCCACATCGCATCTGAGTGACCTGCATCGAGCGGATGTGGAGTTGGGTTAACTGTTTGCACGCCATACAACCTTGTTAACGAGATAAAAACTTCACGAGAAAGCCTTCAGATTTTAGAGCTTTTCGGATTTCGGGATTTCGGATAAAGGGTTGTCTACCTGTGTTATGTCTGGACCTTGCACAGCAGTTTTTGGTTTTTAGTTTTTCCGTGGAATGTGGGCATCATTGGTGAGGCCAACATTTAATGCCTACCATTAATTGTCCTTGAGAGGTGGTGGTGAACCATCTTGATCTCCTCCAGTCCAGCTGGTGCAGTACAACTTAGAGTTGCTCACAAAAATTTAACTATGCATTATTGTTGTGTTGCATTGTGAAAATAAACTTGTGCACTATTCTTTCCAATCCGATTTACTCTTGTTTGCGTTCAGTCAATTGATTTGTTTAATCAGTTCTGTTACCTTTCTTCTTTAATAATTTAGATCTGATGAGGCATGTATCTAGAAAAAAGGAGAGTAAGTTGATTGCATTGACTAATAATTCAATAGTTAATCTTTAGAATCATCAGAGAGGAAGATAACTTTAACTGAGTTTAAATTTTGAGATTGGTAGAAGGTCTGAAAAGATGCTCTCAAGAGATGACGCTGTCAGTGTGACAAAAAAGAAATATCAGAAGCAGACTGAGGTCAGGAGATGTGTAATTTAAAAAATAATTTCTACTAATTGAACCTTCAACAAAGAATGAATTCTATTAGCATTGTGCTTTGATATTAGAAGGGTAATATTGGTAATAAAGAATACTGAAAGTTTTGTGTGATGAATTGGTAATGTATGTTATGATTGTTTTAGTTTGTATTATCAACATTTTAAGTACTGGTACTAATTTAGAAGGCTACTATTTTTTAAATCATTAGTCATTTTAACTGTTTACTAACTCTGACATAATGTTTTATACAAACATAGTAGTGTGTTACAAGGGGTCTTAATGGAGAACCATTTGTAATTATGTTCTGGGATAAGACTTTGCAAACCAAACTTAATTTTTGTAAGCTCTCCTAATGTGGTGGTGAGGGAATCTTCTTGCATTTGAGGTCACTTGTAATCTCGACTGTCTCAGATTAATGACAAGAAATGTCATAATTTGAAGGACTAAGGGTAGAATTAAAAGTGTCATCTTAAAGTAAATTATCATTTTCTTCAGGCCTCCAGAATTGAGTATATGCAAGATAAATCAAAGGTGTTTGGACAACATTTGCACTGGAATAATAAAACAATATTTAGAAAACTAGTTAATAATTTTAGCAGAAATAGTGTGCTCTTCAAGGTTTAAACCACAGCTCGGTTAGTCAGGGATCTTTCACTCTGATGCAAATTTATATGTAATTTTGCTTTGATTTGCATTCAATTAACTCTGCATTGTGACACCTGAGTATATTATAGTTTTAACTGATAACTTTGTAACACTATTTGGTCTATTTTGGATTAAAGTATGGTTTTTATCTCTTCTTAGACTCTGTTTATGAACCTGCCAAAACTGTATCACTAATTTTCTCAGATGATAATCGTTTGGATAAACTTGACAAATATTACAGAAATGGTAAGTTGATTTTGAACACAGATTTTACATTTGTAACATTTTAGCTATAAATTGTAATGCTTTTCTGCGTAGTTGTATTGAAATCTATTTTTTGGATATTAGAAAATTGCCTGCTGCACAGGGAGAAGGGTCTAATTCTGTAATATATATTCATGGTATTGCTAATAGTTTGTTACATTGCGCTCTCTTACATTGCGGTTGCAGGTATTGTCTGTTCCGTAGTGTTTGCATTACAAGTGCACCAATTACCAGAAGTTATTGATAGTTGAGTGCAAAGTGTTTGCATTTATGTGTTACCTTATTGCAGCTTCAGAAATTCACACCCTACTCTATAACCAATACATTTCAAGTATTGTCACTGTCCTTTTGTAGAATGCAAATTGATTGTTGTTTGCCAAAGACAACAAACTAAGGCAGATACCTCTGCCAGTGCAACACTTCTATAGCACTATATTCTATATTGAATGATGTGATTAATTAAAACTTGTGTAATATTTTACCCGACTGCATAAAAATGACTTTTGTGTATATTGAATGAAATAATTCAGAAAATCCAATTTGAAAGGAACATCCTTTAATATCGCACACCAAAATAAAGTCAGTACTCGTGGCAATAAAAGGCTAGTTTTAGCCTGGGACAGAAACTTTGTAGACCCTCCCTAGGTCTGCTTTCTTTTTATATCCAGAAGTGTTATCATACGCAACTGAATTTTTCTTTCATCACTAAATTGCAGTGGTTTTTTTTTCATCTGTTACCATAACCTGTAAGATATATGAGCTAAATTTGGCCATTCAGCCCATTGAAGCTATTGCCCACCACCACTAAATCACCTGCGTTTCCAATTGAATAAGTCGCGTGCAAAGCCCTTTAAGGGTAACACAAAGGTGAGGAAGAGGTAGGGAGAGGGAACTAAATCAAAATGAAAGGGCTGGGTAGGCTTTATAAAGGGCTTAGTGATTAAAAGTTCCAACTGGGCAGGCCATTGCATATGACCATGGGAACTCACTCAACAAGCTCCCAAGGGAGATTAGTGATTTCTCATGGGATTTGAAGGGCTGATCAGATCCCTCCCCTTCTTAGTCAGAGGGTTCCCACTCGTTCATGTGATGATAAGGCCTTCTACGTCGTTTTGCCCAGGGTTCCATTCCTTTTGCTTTCCATATCTAGTCGAGCTGTGAAGACTATCAAAAAGTCACTATGACGGCTCATCCTTAGTGACGTGTCTGTTGAAACGATTGCCACTATAGAGGGTTCCCGCTCATTGACATGTTCTTTTTGCTATCTTCTCCCCAGTTTTGACCATGTATGATACCGGTTCCCTTTTTTAAAAAACAGTAACTCTTGAAATACCTGGAGAGATGTTACCAAAGTTCTTTATGTGGACCTTATCTTCCCCCTAGTAATCTTTGAGATGTAGGAAATGCTTTAACTCCATTCTGCTCCTTCGAATCCAAGCCCTTTTTAATGGCTTTCACCTTCTCTTCGACAGGGTAAAATCCACCATTGTCAATTCTGTGTGTTCCTTTTGAAGTAGCTGCTGAGATTTAAAGTCATCCATATAGACTGCCACTTTAGGCATCCCTTGGAGGATGTTCTCTATTACCCTTTGAAAGATGGCAGCAGCTGAAGGTACCCCAGTTGGCAAGCGAGTGTACTCATATAGTCCTTTGTGAGCATTTATAGGATGCCCAGATGATTCCTTAAGCTCCAGTTGGAGATAGGTATGGCTCATGTTCGATTTAAAAAATATGTCACATCCGGTCAACTTTTCATACAAGTCTTCTATGTGTGGCATAGGGTTTCTGTCTCAGGGAGAAAATCCGTTGGTTGTCAATTCATAATGCCCACAGAGACAGAGCAAGGGTCGGCAGGTTTTACGACTAGAATTATTGGTGCGACCCATTCAACAAATTGTACTGGGTGTGTGACGCCCAATTCTCCTAGAATTTCCAATTTAGCCTGTACCTTTATACATAGTCATAAGGGAGTGGCCATGCCTTGAAGTATGTAGGTCAGGTTTTTGGGTCTACATAATTTTTGCAGTGGTGCCTTTTATCTTTGTGAGGTCCTCTTGGAAATAATTTGGGGTACTTCAAAATGACTTCATATAGATTGTCAGGACCCATTTTAAAGATCTGTTGCCAATCCAGGCAGATTTTCTGTAGCTAATCCCTTCCCAACCTTGAACCACGATTAAGAGGAGTCAGACTGTGTTGCCTGTGTGTAACTGGTGTTACGTGAGGGCTCCCCATTGTATGTAGCAAATTTAGCCTTGGTGCTTTCACGCTTAAAGACAATATGCACAATTGGGCTTTCCGAAAGGTTTTGCTCCCCAACAATAGATACAGTGGTACCTGTGTCTGAAGATCTCGACCCCCGGGAAGGGGTCTCTTGGTTCCGCGATCAGTCAAACAATCAACAGGAATAGAGGCTGCTTCAGCAAGATTTCAGTTTATTACAATGCCGGACACAGGTTTGTCCAACTACACAGAGGTTAAAAGCTTCTTTGTTCCTTGCAGAAACTGTGCAATTTCACTTGGAACAAAGGCATTTTTTATGTTTCTTCCGATATAGTACAGTCTTAATTGCAGAATGAATCCAGTAAAATGTAATAAAATGACAGAATGGACAGCAGGTTAACCCAATGATATTTTCTGGAAAACAAAGTTGTTTACTACACATTATCTCTTCCCACCTGCATTTCAAGGTTAACTGGGATAGGTAGTAATGTCCTACCTATCTTAGTTAATTCCATGCTGTGAAGGGTCCATTGTTCTGCTTTGTCTTTAATTCAGTTAGTCCAGCAAGGCAGGAAATCAGCTTTTAGCAAGCTGAGAAGCCGTTTTAAACACAGTGTTAATTTGCAGCCTGAAGCCATTTTGTTATGTTACTTTGCATTGAGAAGCCATTTTATGGTTAATAAAAGCATGCATAAAATGGTTACTCCTGACAGCAAGGTGAAAGTGAGGACTGCAGATGCTGGAGAGTAGAGTGGTGCTGAAAATGCACAGCAGGTCAGGCAGCATCCGAGGAGCGGGAAAATCGACTTTCGGGCAGGAGCCCTTCATCAGGAATGAGGCTGGAAGCCTCAGGGGCGGATAGGTGGGAAGGAAGATTGACAGGTGGGACAGGTCTTGAGGATGGTGCTGAGTTGGAAGTTTAGAACTGGGGTAAGGTCAGGGAGGGGAAATGAGGAAACTGGTAAAGTCCACATTGATGTCCTGGAGTTGAAGGGTTCCGAAGCAGAAGATGAGACGTTCTTTCTCTAGGCGTCGGATGGTGAGGGAGCGGCGGTGGAGGAGGCCCAGGACCTGTGTGTCCTCGGCAGAATGCAAGAGGGAATTGAAATGTTCGGCCACGGGGCAGTGTGGTTGATTGGTGCGGGTGTCCTGGAGATGATCCCTGAAGCACTCTGCGAGAAGGCGTCCAGTCTCCTCAATGTAAAGGAGACTGCATCGGGAGCAACAGATGCAATAAATGACATTTGTGGAAGTGAAGGTGAAACTTTGTTGGACGTGGAAGGCTCCTTTGGGGCTTTGGATAGAGGTGAGGTGGGAGTTTTTTTGGGGGGGGGCAGGTTTTGCAATTTCTGTGCTGGCAGGGGAAGGTGCCAGGAGGGGAGTGTGTGTTGTTGGGGGGCATGGACCTGACCAGCTGGTCACAAAGGGAACGGTCTTTGCGGACAGCAGATAGAGGTGGGGAGGAGAAAATATCCTTGATGGTGGGGTCCGTTTGTAGGTGGTGGAAATGCCAGAGAATGTCCACTACATTGATGATTGCATCGGTGCCATCTCGTGCTCCCACGAGGAGGTTAAGCAGTTCACCAATTTCGGCAACACATTCCACCCCAACCTTAAATTCACATCCCAAAGGAACCTTCCACATCCATCAAAGTTTCACCTGCCGAGGACATGCAATTCCTGGGCCTCTTCCCCACCACCCAACACCTGGAGGAAGAACGTCGCATCTTCCGCTTCGGAACCCTTTAACCCCAGGGCATCAATGTGGACTTTACCAGTTTTCTCATTTCCTATCCCCCCACTTTACCCCAGTTCCAACCTTCCAGCTCAGTACCATCCTCATGACCTGTCCCACCTGTCAATCTCTCTTCTGATGAAGGGCTTTTGGCTGAAACGTGGATTTTACTGCTCCTTGGATGCTGCCTGAACTGCTGTGCTCTTCCAGCACCACTAATCCAGAATCTGGTTTCCAGCATCTGCAGTCATTGTTTTTACCTAATCTTTCTTCCCACCTATCCGCTCCACTCTTCTCCGACCTATCACCTTTACCCCTTTCTCCATCCACCTATTGCACTCCCAGCTACCTTCTCCCAGCCCCACCCCCTCCCATTTATTTTTCTCCTCTCCCGATGTTTCAATCTCATTCCTGACGAAGGGCTCCCGCCTGAAACTTCGATACTCCTGACAACAGTATAATTCCAGATTTTAGATACTCCTGTTTACCTGTCTATCTAGTGGGTGACCATATACTGAATGGTTCTCTTAACTTGTGGCCACTTTGGGAGAAGTGATACAACTAAATTGTATCAGTTCCTCGGCCTGATTTATTTGCAAAGCCCTGTCTTAAATTGACTTTGCCCTTTGCCTGGTTTTATGCATTTTGCTTCTTTCGGTAGCCTGGAGGGCTATGATTACAAGTGTGGCATGGACATTTTCACTCCTTACTGTTTTGTGGAGAAACTTACCATCCAGTTCTGGAACTTGGACCTTTGGCTCCAGTCACTCTTCCTTGGCAATCAATGGGAGCTTACAAGTATTGTCAGCTGAGAACTTGGCTCGGTGGTATGAGCATAACCCAAGTTAGAGGACAATATTGTCTTTCGACTCCTGAAGCTCATGAGCCCCTTTTAATGCATTTTCATGGGAAAGAGCCAGTGCTATGGCTTTCTTGAGGTCGAGATCTTGTTCAGTCAGTCATATGATCACCTATATGATCAATTAGGTATTTACAAGCAAAGCATTTATGGCAATGCTAACCATCAAAGGTGAAGGGGGGGTGGGGGGAGGGGGGCTAGGGAGAGTAGGAAAGGGCAATGTGCCTGCTTTATATATTTTTTTCTTTCTCTTCCATATCCAGAAGTGCTATCACGTACAACCAAGTAACTTTCCCACCGTCAAATAATCATGACTTTCTTTTTCCCTTTTTTAACTACTAACCACCACCAGTAATCATCTGTGTAACCAAATAACTATTTGCAAACAAAGCCCATTATAGGAAGTGCAAACTATCAAAAATAAGGGGCAGGTAGGGAGAGAAGGCAGGGGCTAAATCAAAACAGAGTTGGAGGGGAAAATAAAGCACCGTACTCCCTGCAGTGTAAGTCTGCTTTTTTTTATCATTTAACCTATTTTCCTAATCAACCTGTTCAGCGATGTTATTACACATCTCCGGAACAGGTGTAGTTTGAACCCGTGCCCCCCTGTCCAAGGGTAGGGACTCTACCAGTGTGCTACAGGAGGGCTCAGGTAGTGAGTCCCAGCTGGCAGGGTCATTGGCTGCCCAGAGAACTCATACTCTGAGCTCCATAGGAAGATTAATTTGTGATTACCCATGGGCCTTAAAGGGGTTATCACATTCAACAATCTTTATCAATTAATAATTTCAAATCTTGAGGCAATCTTGATTCCCTGCTACTTATTCCAACTAGTTGAGGGATATGTTCGTCTATTGCCACACATGTTCTGTCTTCATTCTCCAAGCAGAAAGTTCTTCATCATGATCAAGTTCCATTTGTTGCAGTATTGATTCTCCATAAGGAAAGAGATTACGTTTGTCGGAAAGTGATTTGGGGTTCTTTTCTCATTAATTTTCTGTCAAGAATCATGAATTAGAATTGCTTGGTTTTCTATGAATATTGTATGCTGTGAGTAAATGACTGAACAGTAGGACCAAAATGAACAATGCAATGGAATGGTAAGGAGGAAAAGTGCAGTTCTAAAATAAAAAAAAGTAACTGATTGGAAAACAGTGTGAAAAATCAATTTAGACTTGAGTTTGGGCATTTTCCTTTTTTTTATATTTCCCTTTTACTCATTGAATTTAGAGATTTCACTGCATAATCTGTTCTATAACTGTTAGTTGGAATGTCTTGTGGCACAATTGGTCTGTCTGTGCCTCTCAGCTTGGAGCACAGGTTTGAGTCTTATCCCAAAACAGAAGGTACATTCATAAAGTATTCAAATAGGTTCCATCTGACATGTACCAGTGATAGGCAGCAAGAATGGGAGTGATTCCTGGTTAGCTATGGGGTCAAAAGAAGGCTTCACCATGTTTCTGCGTTGCTCCATGCAATATGCACATACAAGGGCATGTCTGTACTTGGGATGTGAGCTGTAACAAGCTGGTGGCTTATTTATTTGCATTCACTTTTAATCTATTAAAACTTGATTATGAAAATATGTTACATATTTTCTTGTTCTTGTATGGAGGAGTGCCCAGCGTGTTTTTTTTGAGCGAATGCTTCACATATTTGTTAATTTCCAGTTGTTCCATGAAGATGTGACAGTTCAATTTACATTTGCAGATGTTGTGTGGAGATGTGACAGTTCCATTTACTGGAACATTTTCAGAAAATAGCTTGATGTTATAGTTACCATTTTTCACTACTCGGGAAATCTTGATTTAACCAGTATGTCAAAATCTTTTAGAAATCTATTATTGAATTGATGGCACTTTTTCATATTGATTTCTTTGCTTTTCCTACCAACAATATATTTTTCAAATAGCTTAGTTCCATTTGTTTTAAACCCAAATTATATATGCTACATCTTGGAAATGTTATGGTGTGCAATAAACATGTAAATACTAGGGTGATTGAATTCAAGCTGAGTGCAAGTGTGAAAGGCAAGTATTTCCTTGGAACTTTCTCTTCATCTCCGAATGCAATTTGAATGTGTCTTGTGTATTGGTGATATGGTGGTGTATTGTTTTGTCGTGTGCCCGATACAATTTTAAAACAGCAATTATGCTAGAAATTCATTCAAGATAAACAAATTTTAAGCATGGAAAACCAGCTTGAAGTATTATGTTAAAAATAAATATTCCAAGCCATTATCACAACCATTATATTTATGCTGAGTTGAAATAGTATATTGAAGTTTTAAAATTTCATTTCTGCAGTCTGCCACTGAGTGATTTTCCTAATTCATACTACACTGTAGTTTTTCAAAAGAAGGCCAAATGCTTTCCCAAAGCAGACTGAGTCTGATAGCATTCTTGTGAGAACATAAAATAAAGAATTGATGTATATTTTCTGCTGTATAGTAAAAGTAATATTGAGAATTATTCAAATATCTCCTCCAGAAAGGTGGTCGAGAACCTCAGCATTAAATCATTTCACTATCATTTCCCGGACTGCAGCCTGAATCAGTTACACGTCTTATTGCAAAGTAAAATTGAACTTGTCCTACCAGTTCATTGGGGTGTTCTCTTGTAAGAGAAAGATGACTGATGGTGGTTCAACCCAAGGGTCACAATGCCTCAGGTGAAGGGAGAGGTTGAGAAGTAGAGTTCTTCATGGTAGTCTCAGAATTGAACTCCACTGTTGGCATCATTGCATTACAAACCAGCTGTCCAGCCAACTAAGCTAACCAACATCATAATTAACCATGGGTGAGATCCCTGAAGACTGGGGGGAAGCGAATTTTGTGCCCTTATTCAAAAAGGGCTGCAAAGAAAAACATTGGAACTGTAGACCAATAAGTCTAACATCTGTAGTAGGTAAGTTACTTCAGAAGATTGAGAGATAAGATTTACATGCATTTGGAAATACAGCATTTGATTAGGAGTAGTCAGCATGGCTTTGTTGCGTGGGAGATCATGTCTCACGAACTTGATTGAGTTTTTTGAAGAAGTAACAAAGAAGATTGATGGGAGCAGAGCAGTAGATGTGATCTATATGGACTTCAGTAAGGCATTTGACAAGGTTCCCCATGGGAGACTGATTAGCAAGGTTAGATCCCATGGAATACAGGGAGACTTAGCCATTTGGATACAGAACTGGCTCAAAGGTAGAAGACAGAGGGTGGTGGTGGAGGGTTGTTTTTCAGACTGGAGGCCTGTGACCAGTGGAGTGCCACAAGGATCAGTGCTGGGCCCTCTATATTTTGACATTTACATAAATGATTTGGATGCGTGCATAAGAAGTACAGTTAGCAAGTTTGCAGATGACGCCAAAATTGGAGGTGAAGTCGACAGCGAAGAGGGTTACCTCAGATTACAACAGGATCTGGACCAGATGGGCCAATGGGCTGTGAAGTGGCAGATGGAGTTTAATTCAGATAAATGCGAGGTGCTGCATTTTGGGATAGCAAATCTTAGCAGGACTTATACACTGAATGGTAAGGTCCTAGAGAGTGTTGCTGAACAAAGAGACCTTGGATTGCAGGTTCATAGCTCCTTGAAAATTGAGTTGCAGGTCGATAGGATAGTGAAGAAGGTGTTTGGTATGCTTTCCTTTATTGGTCAGAGTATTGAGTACAGGAGTTGGAATATTGCGTGCAATTCTGGTCTCCTTCCTATCGGAAAGATGATGTGAAACTTGAAAGGGTTCAGAAAAGATTTACAAGGATGTTGCCAGGGTTGGAGGATTTGAGCTTCAGGGAGAGGCTGAACAGGCTGGGGCTGTTTTCCCTGGAGCGTCGGAGGCTGAGGGGTGACCTTATAGAGGTTTACAAAATCATGAGGGGCATAGATAGGATAAATAGACAAAATCTTTTCCCTGGAGTCGGAGTCCAGAAGTAGAGGGCATAGGTTTAGGGTGAGAGGGGAAAGATATAAAAGAGACCTCAGGGTCAACTTTTTCACGCAGAGGGTGGAACTTGTATGGAATGAGCTGCCAGTGGAAGTGGTGGAGGCTGGTACAGTTGCAACATTTAAGAGGCATTTGGATGGGTATATGAAGAGGAAGGGTTTGGAGGGATATGGGCCGGGTGCTGGCAGGTGGGACTAGATTGGGTTGAGATGTCTGGTCAGCATTCGGGTTGGACCGAAGGGTCTGTTTCCATGCTGTACATCTCTATGACTCTATAACCAGGAAAGTTGATGAGGGCTGGGCGGTAGACATCGTCTGTATGGATTTCAGTAAGGCATTTGAAAAGCTTCCACATGGCAGGCTGCTCTGGAAGGTTGGATTGCATGGAATCCGGGAGAAGCTGGCAAATTGGATACACAATTGGCTTGATGGTAGGAAGCAGAGGGGATTAGTGGAAGAATGCTTGTTTGGACTGAAGACCGGTGACTAGTGGTGTGCCTCGGGTCGGCTCTGGGTCCATTGCTATTTGTTATCTATATCAGTGATTTGGGTGAGAATGTACAAAGCATGATAAGGAAGTTTGCAGATGACACTAAAATAGGTGGTATTGTGGACAGTGAGGAAGGTTATTAGAAATTGCAGCAGGACTTTGACTATTCTGGGCCAGTACATCTTCCCTCACAGTTGCTCTTGACCAATGAGTCTTAACCAACTTTATAAGTTCTCAGTCCATCATACTATGGTTCTTACAAGCAGGCTAAGGTCCCTGGAGAAGAAAGATTGGGAAACATATCTGAGAAGTGGTAAATGGAGTTCAATGTAGATAAGTGTAAGGTTTTGCATTTTGAAAAGTCAAATCAAGGTAGGAGTATCATGGCAAATGGTAAGGCCTTAAAGAATATGGATCTTGGACTTCAGGTGCATTATTTCTTAAAAATTGAATCACAGGTAGTTAGGACAGTGAAGAAGGGTTTTGGCACACTGGCCTTCATCAGTAAGGGCATTGAGTATAGAAGCTGAGAAGTTATGTTGTAGTTGTACAGGATGTTGGTGAGGCTGCACTTGGAGTATTGCGTTCAGTTTTGGTCACCTTGCTATAGGAAGGATGTTAATGAGTTTTGAGAAGATTTGCAGCTCAGGTTGAGGTTCTGGATATAGGTTTGCTCGCTGAGCTGAAAGGTTTGTTTTCAGATATTTTATCATCATACTAGGTAATATTTTCAGTGAGCCTCGAGATGAAACCCTGACGGTGTATCCCGCTTTCTATGTGTGTTTGGGTTTCCTTGGTTTGGTGGTGTAATTTCCTGTGGTGATGTCATGTCCTATGGTGATGTTATTTCCTGTTCCATTTCTCAGGGGGTGGAAAATGGGATCCAAGTCAACGTGTTTGTTGATAGTGTTCCAGTTGGAATGCCATGCTTCTCAGAGTTCTTGTGCATGTCTCTGTCTGGCTTGTCCTAGGATGGATGTGCTGTCCCAGTCGAAGTTGTGTGGTGTGAAATAATGGTCTAATGCAGCTTTGTTTGTGGACGTTGGGATGATTGCTTTTGTTGTTCAATATTTGGTCTGTATGTGTTGTTTTCCTGTAGACACTGGTTTGGAGTTCCCCATTGGCTCTTTGCTCTACTGCAACATCGAGGAATGGCTGTTAGTTGTTGTTTTCCTCCTCTTTAGTGAATTTTATGCCAGTAAGGATATTATTGATGGTCTTTCCACACACTGAAGCACAAAGGAACTATGAAGAGCAGGGGAAAATGACCTATACAGTGTATTCAAAAAGAACAGATACTCACTGTCCACCGTCCGCCAATTTCTCAGCCACAAATCCAAACAAGCACACAAAACACATCCAGAAACCCTAGCCACTCTCCCCTACCTCAAAGATATCACAGAAATGACTACAGATTTCTCAGACCTCTTGGCATCATGGGAACCCATAAATCCCCCACCACACTAAAACAGCAGCTAATGAATTTCAAAGACCCTATACAGACAACAAGCAAAACTAATGTCATTTACAAAATGCCTTGCAAGATAACAAACACTACCTTGGACAAACAGGAAGAAAACTAGCCACCAGGATACATGAACATGAACTAGCCACAAAAAGATAAGACCCACTCTTATTTGTATCCTTACATACGGATGAGGAAGGATACCCCTTCAACTGGAACAGCACATCCATCCTAGGACAAGCCAAACAGAGACATGCACAAGAATTCCTAGAAGCATGGCATTCCAACCAGAACTCTATCTACAAACACATTGATTTGGATACCATTTACCATGCCCGAGAAAAAGAACATGAAATGACATCACCACAGGAAATGATGTAACTACAGGAAATGACATCCCTAACCCAAGGAAATCCAAACACTTAAATAGAAAGCGAGCTCTACCACCAGTGCTTTATCCGGAGGCTCACTGAAGATGTTACCGAATATGGTGACGAAACATCTGAAAATGAACCTTCCAGCTCAGCGAGCAAACCTACATTCAGAGGATGTTATTAAACTGAAAAGTGCAGAAGAAATTTACAAGGATGTTGTCAGAACTCAAGGATGTGAGTTATCGGGAGAGGTTGGACAAGCTGGGACTTTTTTTCTTCAGAGCGTAGGAGACTGTGGGGGAATATTGTAGAAGATCATGAAAGGCATGGATCGAGTGAATGCACTCAGTTTTTTTACCCAAGAGTTGGGGAATCACAGACTAGACGGCATCAGTTTAATGTTAGAGGAGAAAGAATAAAAGGTAACCTGAGTAGCAATTTGTTTTATACAGAGGGTGGTGCGCATATGGAATGAACTGCCAACAGAGGTGGTTGAGGTAGGTACATAAACAACATTTAAAAGGCATTTGGACAAATACATGGATAGGGAAGGTTTAGAAGGATATGGGCCAAGTGTAGCGCAATGGGGTCAGAATGGATTGACGGTTTGATTGGCATGGACTGGTTTTGGCTGAAGGGCTGTGTCCGTGCTGATGGACTCTATGATTCTATTCAGATGTACTGTGTTTTTTCCCTTGCAAACAACAATTAAAAGCTATTAATTTTCATAATCACCACTGCATACTTGATCATCCTTTCTTGATTTGCATTTCAGTTTCAAAATCATTTGAAATAGGGTCATAGAGGTGTATAGCATAGAAACAGACCCTTCGGTCCAACCCGTCCATGCCGACCAGATATCCCAACCCAATCTAGTCCCACCTGCCAACACCCAGCCCATATCCCTCCAGACCCCTCCTATTCATGTACCCATCTAAATGCCTCTTAAATGTTGCAATTGTATCAGCCTCCACCACTTCCACTGGCAGCTCATTCCATACACGTACCACCCTCTGTCTGAAGAAGTTGCCCCTTAGGTTTCTTTTATATCATTCCCCTCTCACCCTAAACCTATGCCTTTTAGCTCTGGACTCCCAGACCCCAGGGAAAATACTTTGTCTATTTACCCAATCCATGCCCCTCACAATTTTGTAAACCTCTCTAAGGTCATCCTTAAGCCTCCGATGCTCCAGGGAAAACAGCCCCAGGCTGTTCAGCCTCTCCCTATAGCTCAAATCCTCCAACTCTGGCAACATCCTTGTAAACCTTTTCTGAACCCTTTCAAGTTTCACAACATCCTTCCAATAGGAAGGAAACCAGAATTGCACGCAATATTCCAACAGTAGCCTAACCAATATCCTGTACAGCCGCAACATGACCTCCCAACTCCAGGACTCAATACTCTGACCAATAAAAGAGAGCATACCAAACGCCTTCTTCACTATCCTATCTACCTGCGACTCCAGGTTCAAGGAGTATGAACCTGCACTCCAAGGTCTTTATGTTCAGCAACACTCACTGGGACCTTACCATTAAGTGTGTAAGTCCTGCTGAGATTTGCTTTCCCAAAATGCAGCACCTTGTATTTATCTGAATTAAACTCCATCTGCCACTTCTCAGCCCATTGGCCCATCTGGTCCAGATCCTGTTGTAATCTGTAGTAACCCTCTTCGCTGTCCACCACACCTCCAATTTTGGTGTCATCTGCAAACTTACTAACTGTACCTCTTCTGCTCGTATCCAAATAATTTATGTAAATGACAAATGTCCAAAGTTTTTCTATATCTCATTTTGAATGTTTTGAGGAATAAATATCAGCAGATCTAGTGACAGACTGCTCTAGGGCAGTGCACGAGGAGCAGATATCAGGCTTGTTCATTGCCTTCTGAATGCTTTCCCAAACTCTGTCATCAACAACTGGTGTGTAGACTTGCAACTAATCAGCTACTTGTTACCAGCCGAATGTCATTTGCACACCATCTCCTGGTACTAATTTATCTGCAATTAATCTTCTAATGGTTGACAAACAAATGTAAACAGTACTTCCAATAAGTACTTAAAGCTTGCTATTAAAGTGTGTAGTAATCCCTTCCACAATCCTTGTTTGAACTACATTTTTCCCATTTCAATCTGCAATCCATAAACTGGATCTAAAAAAAAAATGACATTGTCTTTACATGGTACACAAGTCATGTCATGCACAGGGCCCAGTGATATCCCCACCGGGCCCAAATACATTTCAGTTCATTGTCTATTTCATTTTGATCAATGAGCTCCAAATACAAAATATGTTGGTCATTGGACATTGGCCATCTTGGATAAAGAGGAATCAGAGTCTGGGGAGGCAGTCAGATGGCTATGTACAAGCCTGACATCTGCCCCTGGTGGACTGCTCTTGAGGAGTTTGTCACTGGATCTGCTAATATCTTTTCCTCAAAACATTCAAAATAAGTAGCTGTTTGGTGTGTGGAGTTGCAACCACTTGTTGATGACAAAGACCTTATGCCTCCTAACAACTCTCTTTGGCTGTCAACTGTCTGAACAGCTTTTTGGTGTCCAGTGAGAAGGGCAGAGGCCTTTGGACCACTGAAAGGGAGGTAGTGCCCTTTTCTTTGCAGTTTAAAAAAACACACAGTCACCACAAAGCCAGTTTATTTTTGCTCACTGTTGCTTTTAACCAATGAGTCAGAGACTTTATAAGTTCACCATTCTATGATTCTTGTAAGCAAGTTAAAGTCCTTGGAGAAGAAAGATTACGAAACAAGTCCTGGTAATCCAGAAGGATCATCTCCATAACCCTGGTGCCAGGACCATTGAACTGCCTTCCCAGTTTTACCCTCGACTATTGACACCTAGTATTGGTAGACGTTACATGTCTACAGTTAATAGTTGTTAACCTCTAGCTAGGTTCTGTTTATATAACTGGTAAAAAGTCATTTTTGTAAACTACAGAAACCTAGGCCATACTTTCTGACAACCCAGATCTAAAAAAATGGGTAAATTGGAAAGTTTTGCATATTTTTACAAAAGTTAAAGATTCT
Organism: Chiloscyllium punctatum; assembly: GCF_047496795.1. NCBI lineage: Eukaryota > Metazoa > Chordata > Chondrichthyes > Orectolobiformes > Hemiscylliidae > Chiloscyllium > Chiloscyllium punctatum. Next base: position 42,760,587 of record NC_092764.1, read on the forward strand.
ATCATGGTTCCAGGAATAACGGAGCTTGATTTCCAGGGCACTATCCCCATCATGGGTGACCCCAGCAAGTAAGAAATTGTAATACTAGAAATATGGGCAAGATCAAGACCAAGCAACCTAATTTAGAGACATAATATTCATGCCCATCTGAAAATTAACTTGGAGACTTGGTATTGCTCAAATATAATTTTTAATTATCTGATATTTTAAATGTTATAACTATCCTTTTTTTATTAATGGTATGGATATTCACAATACTGGAGCTATAAATTTGGATCTTTTTTCTTTGTATCTTGTTACTAATGTTTATTTTCCAAAACTACTTGCTACTGATCTTACAGATAGCTGTCCACAAAGATCCAGTGATCACACTGGATCTTTCCTGACTTTGCTTCAATTTGAATGTCAGTTTAAGAGAATTTATGGTTTTCAGCAGCAGGGATATCATCTAGTCAATTACAGAAAAGAATTCTCAGACAGCAAACCAGAAAGCAAAAACACATTTTACAGACAATGTTTACATGAACATAAATACACATGGAAGCTCATATAACCATAAATATATTTTTTTTTTGCCTCATGGAAAAAGTTGAAACTCCACAAATATAAAATGATTTTTTTTCTGTGACTAGCTATTCAGTTAGTAATTGTGAACTTAGTTCATTATTTAAAAACTCAGCTGAGTTAAATTCAATATAATGTATTCTTTGAAGACATTTTAAACAGACTAGTCATATAAAAGTGGAAGTTCACATCTATTCAAGTGATTCCTGAAGATTTCTTATCTGTGGGAATTCAATAGAGCAACTTGGGGAGGAACAGGGAATGATGGACAGCAATTTTTGTATTTCATATTTATTTGCACATGTGCAAAGACCCAAATATGCTGTCAGTTTCTCAGTTGTAATGATAGCAAATGCTGGGTTTTTGAAATGTATTGAAAGTTCTCTTATTTTCCTATGCTCATTACATGGATATTGATTCCCTGCTGCATTTTGTCAGAAGTAGTACTTTTCGATTGTAATTGCTAAATTAGAGAAGGGCAAAGGACGCATGGGAATTTAATAGAAATAAGGTTTATAATTAAATCAATCCGAAATGACACTACAGCATTAAAGTAGTTCTTCTGTAATGTGATGGTTGCGTTCTTGCACAACCCCGTGTTATAGAAGAATCACGTGTTAGAAACAATGTTTAAAGTGTTGGTGATGTAATCGCGTTACTGCCAACACATTTTTAAAAAGTTTGTGCTTTAGAAAGTGTCCCCCAATTCATCAGTCGCATTATAGTGAATTTGTTTTATAGCAGAAACACGTGTTATAGCAGAATGACCTAACGTAGAACAGATACCATTACCCGTCAGATCTAATCTTCCTACATCTTGATTTCTACTTTGCGCTGCTATTAATACTTCTTGAGTAATATGGGCAGTTGGGGTAGTGGTGTGACAGCAAGCATCGATTAAATCAAATTTTTAATTTTTCTGCGGATTGTATAGTGTGCGATTTAAAATCATTCTCACACAAAACATTGTCTCAGACCGACAGTACATGAGAAGAATTTACCTGGAAAAATATCCACATTTATGATAGATTCTGGACGGTTGTATTTCGTACTTGCGTTTCTGTCAGCTAACCTGTTTGGGCACTTGCCTGTGCTATGATGCATGCCAGTCAACAGCATTTACAGTGAATAGGTACAACTGCAATATTTAGATTGCGTGAAGTTGTTCAGCTATAAATAAATTATTTACAATTGTGTTTCCATTTCTGAGTTTTTTTGGCATGTTTTGTAAATTCATAGGGATTTTGCTATATTCAAAATAGCTTATCAAAACTAGCTTCTTATCAGAATTACCTGATATTATCATAATGATAAAATATGGGCTATTAACATTTTAATTTAATTACCTAATTTTAGTATCTGAGACCTTAATGTATTGGAATGGTCCCAAATAAGCAAAAAAAGGACTTAAAGTGGCCACAATAATTACCTGACCAAAGATTAAGCCAGGCCTCATAAAACCATCATAATATCTAGTCTGAAATGAGAATAGTATTTTTATGAAGAGATAGAAACTAGTTTGAATCAAAGAGGTTAACTCCTGTTTGATTTACATCATTATAAGGCATTCACATTTTGGACATACCAAAAAAGATAACACTCTGTGACTATCTGGCCTGGAGACAATGTACCCAGACCTGTGAATAAATATTTAAGCTGTATTTCAGGCAATAGCATTTGCAGGTTTGATCAGATGTTTATGAGACTGAAACTGGAGAAATCCCTCTCTGGTAAAACAAAACCTGGTGGCAAAGCAAGCTGAAGAAACATCTAAACACCAAGAACGCAAAGATATCTGCAAGATTCATGGCTGCAGTTCATCCAAGACACCACTGACCAATTGTGGTCTTGGTTAATACCTTATGCTTTCAGGAAATCCTATGGAATTAAACTGCATTTTTTTTTCTTCCTTTTGTAATGAACACTATCCCCTTTTTTAACGAAGTACATGTACTTGTGTGTGCGTGTTTGATGCTGCATCCTTATTATGTTTTCTTCCTCTGAGTTAGCAAGTTAAAAATAATTGCCCTTTCACTCCAAGAAGCTTTTCTAATTGGCTTTTTAAAAAATGTTTTTGGTGAACTGACTTCACTTTAATTGGACAGATGAATAACTGCATTATAAAAAGAATTTAAAATGTTTTGTCACAGCTGTGTAGGGAAGTTGAAAAGAAGCAAGCAGATTTACCTTTCTACAACTGGTTGTAACAATGTCAACTGCCCTTTGCTTGAGAAACAAATGGTTGCTGAATGGAGAGACACGTTGCCAAAGCTTTTTATCTTCGATTCATTAGGGCAAGCATCAGAATGGAAAATTTCAAATTATCACAACAATTTATACTGCGCAAGAAAAAGGTTTCATGCTGAACCTGATTGGCTGAGGCATTGACATGGAGAAAGCACCAGAGAATCAGAAACTTGATATCCCCTGTTCAGTGCTTAACACCTTCAATTTTGTTCATTGTAACTTCCCCTGTCTCCATCTCCTTACCAACTTCCTGATACTGCTTGGAGGTTGATTGGGGACCAAAGCATGCGAGGGGAATTATAAAAGGAAGCCATAGGGAGGTGGGAGTAGAGTCTGAAGTGTTCGGGGATGCTATTGGATTGGAGGGGTGAACTAGAATTTGAAGGTGAATTAAGAAAACCTTGAAAAGACTTGTAATATAACTGAAGGCAGACAGCACAGTTATAACCTGGATTAGTGGTGCTGGAAGAGCACAGCGGTTCAGACAGTATCCGAGGAGCAGTAAAATCGACATTTCGGACAAAAGCCTTCACAGATATAATCTGTCATGTTGAAAGGTTGTTGCTACAATGGAGTTGCACCTTGATGCTGGGCCACCTCAAAAACCGAACTGATGCATTGATGCTACAGCCAGGAGAGCAAATCCTCTTACAGTCCATGAGAAACTTTCAAATGCAGTTTTTGGTGTATGTCTCCACTTTACAATTGACTCTGAAGTTGGACTGTTGTTCATATAGTCTAACAAAACTTTCCATCTCCCTCAACTTTAATTGAAACTATTTAAACACGATTCTTGAAGTATTTTTGTTGCTTGCTCTTCCCTTTTATTTTGGAAAGCTTTTATGTTGGTTTGTAGTAGACTTAATTTGTTTTGTTTTTGCCCACATTCGATTTTGCCCGACTTATTCGATGTTTTCATACTCATTGTGAAAGATATGAGGTCATTCTTTTTAAGAATCATGTTGTTTGTGAAGCCATTTGTGATATTTTTAAAGATTAATTTTCTTCTGCTGCTTTCATTTAAGAGATTAATTGTCAATGTTCATGCAGCTATTTTTGTTTATCTTTTATATCAGGGATTAAGCTTAGTTATGACTGCTCTTTCACATTAATCCTTTGTTTTCTTTCCATGACTGGTGTGATATTTAATTTATTTTAGACTGTCTTTACTCCATTTTGGAATGTATTTGGGCTTTTACTTTGTTCGTTAAATAGCCTGACAAATAATCAGTAGTAAATTTTTCAATAATCCTTTTTTCATGAACAGTAGTTATTTAGTTCCTATATTTTGATACAGTTGCATTAGATGATAAATGATTAAGGAACACTGCTACTTTTTCTTTACACCATTTAATGAACTCTGTTCCCAATGCTTTTTTAAGGTATGAATTTTGACCAATATCCATTCAGTTTGCATTTTAGATCTCTAAAAAGAATAAGTGGTATGAGATTAGGGAAAGAGTAGCAAATTGATTTAAAACTAGTTTGAAGGAGAAACAGAAGTTAACTACAATTTCTGAGTGGTTGAAGTGGTGCGAAAGGATACTTTTATCAAAGTATTATTTCACGGGACTGCTTTTGTTCCCTGGAAATATTTACCAATTTGGATTGCATGCTGGTGGGAATGGTGCCCACATTTGAAGCTGAGACTAAAAAAAGAGGGATAGTCAATAATACTGAGGATCAAAGGAAGCTTAAAAGGAATTAATACTAAATTGCAGAAATGATTCTGCAGCTTCCAAGATCCAGTTGCTTTTCAATTAATTTATTTCACTGGAATATCTTGATAACTTTTATTTTATCATTTATTCTTATTTGAACTCATTTGCTTTTATTTCTGATACCCTAAATATATTAGCTGACAGCTTTCATGCATCATGCAAAAGTGTACACACAGCACTGGAAGCCAAAAGTACTACTACCTCAGATTTAGGAATGGTAAATAAATCATTCTCAAAATTGATTTCATTTAACATAGACGAGGACTCAAATAATTAGGTGAGCAAAGGAGGCATGGGAAAACACTGGTGGATAAAATTAGGGAAAATCCCAAGATTTTCTCCAAGTATATTAAGAGAAAAGTGATAAGTGCTGGAATGTGCTATTAGTGTAGATATGTTGGTGCAGGCTTGATGAGCAAAAGGACCTTCTCTATTGTGTATAACCACAATAACCATTTAGGTGTTTCATGTTCCTCATCTGAAAAAAACATTCCAATTTATTTACCAAATTATTTGCTCTTTCCATGCTTTTTCACTTTATATTCAGCTTTGTATCTATCAGGAAGTTAGTTGTACCTTGAGTTCAAAGAAAGATTGTATACAAATCTAATGTTACCTGAAGAAATAAGCAAAATGTGAAATGATGATAAGTGTATATAAAGTTACGTAATCAATGTAGACAGCAATTTTTGAAAAAAATTTTTTGGTGTATATCATTATAGTAATAATTATAGTGAAACATCACAGCAAGCATCACAGGCTAATCTTAATTTAAAAAAAGGAAATGTAAAACATATCAAAGCAGCTAATGAAAAAAACCATTTGATGAAGTAGAGGAACTACTAACTTATTTGTTGAGACTGTTTCATATCACTGGGGTGCAACATGTCTGTAGCTTCGTTCCCATTCACTTCCCAGCTCCAGTTGTGACATATTCTCCTGGGAGAGGTTTTTTTTAAAAAAAGACAGAAACTCTTCTGTCATTTCAGGAGAATTAGAAAAAAGCTCAAGGAGGTTTTTTTTTCCCCCAAATCCTCAAGGACAATCAGACAAGTTTTTAATGTGAATTGCTTCCTGTAAACAATACAAAATTTAGCTCAATGTTCCATGAGAATTTTGTTTGTTTAAATGAAAATAGGCGCCACTAGCCAAGCCAGTATGTATTTTCCATCCCTAATTGCTGAGAGAAGGTAGTGGTGAACTACCTCCTTGGACTGTTACGGTTCTTGGGGTGTTAGGAAGATAGTTCCCGGATTTTGACCCAGTGACAATGAAGGAATAATTATGTAGTTCAAAGTCAGGAATGCTGGTCAGCTGTTTAACTCTGTTCATAGCTATGCATCTAACTATATGCTTGCAGTGGGATGTCCTTCAACACAATGAACAATATTTATACAGAACATTCCATGACCTCAGGATGTCCAAAGTACCTTACAACCAATAAGATCCTTTTGAAGTATAGCCATCTCTGTAATAGGGAGAAATATGGGAATTACTTTAAACATTTCGTCCCAAAAGGAGCGCTATGATGATGACCATTTCATCTGTATTAGATATTAGTCTAATCTTAATTAGATTAGACTGCCTACTCTCCTTTATATAACAGCATACAATTAAACAATTCATGAGATAAGGGGATTGCTCAATCTTCCCCTCTATCACTAATTGGGGAGCCCAAAATGTCAGAAAAATGACAATGCCGATATATTTGTATGCATCTTCAGCCATAAGACTTGTATTGATTATCCGTCTTGGCCTCATCCTGAAGTCCCCAACATCACAAATGTCATTCTTCAGCCAGTTTGATTCGCTCCACGTGACATCAAGAAATTGCTGAAGCAACTGGATGATGTAAAAGCTGTTGGCCCTGACAATATTCCGGAATAGGAACTCGCAAAACCTTTAGCCAAGCTGTTCAAGTAAACTGGCATCTATCTGGCAATGTAAACAATTGCCCAGGTAGAGTCTTAGCACAAAAGGCAGGAGAAATCCAACCTGAGCAGTTAGCACCCCACCAGTTCACTCTCAACCATTAACTAAGGACTGGAAGCTTTAAGTGACTGTGTGTGCTTTCAAACAGCCTTACTTGATAACAGCCTGTTTGTTCTTTTTCACTTTGCTGCAAGTGCCACTTGGTCCTGGCCTCATTAAAGCCTTAATCCAAGCTCAGGCAAAAAAGCTGAACTCCAGCGATAAGGCGATTGTGTTTGCCCTTGACATCAAGGCAGTGGATGTAGGTTTGCCCGCTGAGCTGGAAGGTTCAGTTTTAGATGTTTTGTCACCATGCTTGATAACGTCATCGGTGAGCCTCTGGATGAAGCACTGGTGGTATGGCCTGCTTTTTATTAGTGTTTAGGTGTCCTTGGGTTGGTGATGTAATTTCCTGTTCTTTTTCTCAGGGGTGGTAAATTGTGTTTGTTGATAAGAGTTCCGGTTGGAATGCCATGCTTCTCGCGTGTGTCTCTGTTTGGCTTGTCCAAGGATGGATGTCTTGTCCCAGTCAAAGTGGTGTCCTTCCTCGTTTGTATGTAAGGATACTAGTGAGAGTGGGTCATGTCTTTTTGTGGCTAGTTAATGTTCATTTATCCTGGTGGCTAGTTTTCTGCCTGTTTGTCCAATGTAGCGTTTGTTTCCTTGCAAGGCATTTTGTAGATGACATTAGTTTTGCTTGTTGTCTGTATAGGGTCTTCCAAGTACATAAGCTACTGTTTTAGTGCGTTGGTGGGTTTGTGGGCTACCATGATGCCAAGAGGTCTGAGTAGTCTGACAGTCATTTCTGAGATGTCTTTTATGTAGGGGAGAGTGGCTAGGGGTTCTGGATGTGTTTTATCTGCTTGTTCGGGTTTGTTGCATAGAAATTGGTGGACTGCGTTTGTTGGGTACCCGTTCTTTTTGAATACATCCAGAACCTCAATCTTCTCTAAACTCACTATCAGGGCAGTATTTGATTGAGTATGGCAACAAAGAGCTCGAGCAAAACTGGGGTCAGTTGATGGGATGGGGGAAACTTTCCATTGATTGATGTCATACTTAGAACAAAGGAAGATGGTTGTGATTGTTGAAGGTCAGTCATCATAGCTGCAGGGCATCACTGCAGGAGTTCCTCAGGGTTGTATCTTCGGTCCAACCAATTTGCAACTGCTTTATTGCTGACCTTCTCTCCATCATGAAGGCAGAAGTGAGGATGTTTAATGCTGATTGTAACTCTGATATTGAAGCAATCCATGTTTGTGTGCAGCAAGATCTTGACAACATACAGGGTTCTCACTTGGGAGCATAGTGATTTAAAGTAACCAGTCTGGAATCATAAATTGGGAAAACATGCCTAGTTGAAACAACTGACAAATTGCAAGTAATATTCACATCACAAAGTGCCAGGTAACCACCGTCTCCAGGAAGAGAGAATTTGCCCTTTGACATTCGATGAAATTGTTGTTGCTAAATCTCTCACTAGCAACATCCTTGGGCTTCTAAATGACTAGAACTTGAACTGGAACAACAATGTAAATGGGGTAGCTGCAAGAACAGGTCAGATGCTGTTAATTCTATGGTGAGTAACTGATCTTGTGTCTCCCAAATGCCTGTCCATCAACTGCAAGTTCTCATCCAAGTCAAACATTGTCATGATTTGAAACTATGTTGCTATTCTTTCACTGTCATTAGATTAAAGTCTTAGAACTCCTTAACAGCATTGTAGGTGTTCCTACACCCGAAGAACTGTAGTGATTCAAGAATGCAACTAACCACCACCTCTGGGGCAGCTAGAAGTGAGCTATAAATGCTGTCCTTGCCAGCAACATCCACATTGCATGGATCAGTCCAGAGAAAGACAAATAAAATTCCACATGCTGGAACTCTGAAACAAAATGATAGGAATGATCAACAGGGTGTAAATTGGTCTGCCAATTTATTCTTGCTGCTTTATATTGCTGCAGAGGATGACGTTCACTCCCGAGTATCATCTAAACTGAAGAAAACAGTTATTTACTTGCCAGTTCTCTCTCCAGATTAACTTCATAAGTGTTGCAAATGTTATCAGTTCAAAATGTAATTGTTAAAATAAACTAGGGGACCACATTAAATACCCAGTTCACCACCTTTTATTCTCAAATTTCCTAGTACCTGTTAGCTGAGAAGTCCCTCAACTGCTAATGCTCCTAGTAGATTTATCGATATTACTGCAGTATAATTCTACTATGCATCATTAGGTATCTACATAACATCAATGTATGTCTGTTGAATTATCTCATTTATTTTTGTTTCTTTTCAGTAAAATCAACTGTTCTCAACTACCAGAGTCCTGCGACGGGTCTTTTCCCCACCAAAACAGTTGGTGATTGTAATTATGCCAAAGTTCGAGATTGCCTTTATTGTGCTGCCAGTGCATGGGCTGTAGCACTGGCTTATAGGTAAGTGCATTCCTTGTGGATATCTATAGCACACTACCAAGAGATTTTTGAATGCAAATGTTTTTAGAAGATTTGTGTCTGCAGAGCTTGATGGTCAATAAATTGCAATGTGAAGTGTAAAGGTTTGCATTTCCCTAGATTGATGTGACAATTCATTTATAATACTAAAGCAAACAATATCGAATACAAACTAATTTTTCTGCATTGGATGGATGTTGTTTTGGATAGAGTCCATTTCCTGCTCCTCCGCCCTTGAAGCCCACTCCTCCAATCGCCACCAGGACAGAACCCCACTGGTCCTCACCTACCACTCCACCAACCTCCAGATACATCATATCATCCTTCGTCATTTCTGCCACTTCCAAACAGTCCCCACCACCAAGGACATATTTCCCTCCCCTCCCCTATCAGCATTCCGAAAAGACCACTCGCTCCGCGACTCCCTCGTCAGGTCCACCAACCCAACCTCCACTCCTGGCACCTTCCCCTGCAACCGCAAAAAATGCAAAACTTGTGCCCACACCTCCCCCCTCACTTCCCTCCAAGGCCCCAAGGGATCCTTCCATATCCGTCACAAATTCACCTGCACCTCCACAAACATTATTTACTGCATCCGATGTGGCCTCCTATACATTGGGGAGACAGGCCGCCTACTTGCGGAACGTTTCAGAGAACACCTCTGGGACACCTGGACCAACCAACCCAACCGCCCCGTGGCGGAACACTTTAATTCCCCCTCCCACTCTGCCAAGGACATGCAGGTCCTTGGCCTCCTCTATTGCCAGACCATGGCAACACGACGCCTGGAGGAAGAGCGCCTCATCTTCTGCCTAGGAACCCTCCAACCACAAGGGATGAATGCAGATTTCTCCAGCTTCCTCATTTCCCCTCCCCCCACCTTATCTCAGTCCCAACCCTCAGACTCAGCATCGCCTTCTTGACCTGCAATCATCTTCCCGACCTCTCCGCCCCCACCCCTCTCCGGCCTATCACCCTCACCTTAACCTCCTTCCACCTATTGCATTCCCAACGTCCCTCCTCCCTACCTTTTATCTTAGCCTGCTTGGCACACCTTCCTTATTCCTGAAGAAGGGCTTATGCCCAAAACATCGATTCTCCCGCTCCTTGGATGCTGCCTGACCTGCTACGCTTTTCCAGCAACACATTTTTCAGCTCTGATCTCCAGCATCTACAGTCCTCACTTTCTCCATTTCTAGCAGCACAACATTGGTCTAAACTTTGCAATGATGAATTTTGTGCTTGTGATGGTATCAAAAGAACTAGAACTCTTTGCAGTGTAGGAGATAATTTGACCCAGCATTTGTATGCCAACTCTTTCCACTCAACCTAATTCCACTTTCCTCCTCGTTCAAGAAACACTAAGTTGGTACACAGGCAACAACTAGGAAGGAAAATTTTGTGTTGGTCTTTTGTGCAACTAGAATGAAGCACACTAATAAGGAATCTTCCTCCTAAATATTGAGACCACACCTGGAGAACTTTGTGCAGTTTTGATCTTTATATTTAAAGAAGGATGTATTTGAATTGAAGTTGATATGGTGATGGTTCACTAGGTTTGTTTCTGGGATGGGAGGGTTTCCTAAAATGAGAAGCTGAGGACGTTTGGCCTACACTCTGGAAGTTAGAAGAATAAGAAGTGATCCCGTTGAACCACAAAAGATTCTGAATATATGCAAATACGGAAATGGAGTTGAGTCTGAGGATTGTCCATAATGATTTTGAATGAAGGCATGGTATTGTCTACTTTTCCAACTTAAATGCTTATGTTCTTTTCTGATCGTTCTGTACGTTTGAACACTTTACTTAAAAATTGACTCTGTGCCTTAAGCATGACAAGTATTCTGTGCTTCACTTAAATAAATTTCTTCAAAAGTCTTTCCTTGCACTCTGATATTTTAAATTAATAACTAATTGTTTTTGACACTTCATAACCAGAAGAACGTATTTCTTTATACACAGCAAGCTCTTATTTTAAAATTGTTTATCAAAATCTTCTCTTAGCCTTTTCTATTTCAATGAAGAAAAAAATCTCATGCCTGAGCTCAACCCTTGACATTATTCTGGTGAATTTATGCTGTATTATTTGAATGACTTCAAAGTATTTTTCATAACAGAGCTGTTAATGCACATAGTGATTTAAATCATCGAATCAATGTTTAGTACAAATTCATCCTTTATTCTGTACCATTGTTCTGAATACTTCTATTTAGCACATAAGATTCCACATTGTTTTTGAACGCCAAGTAGCTCTGTTCACTAGTCAATATCCAATAATGTCTTTTCATTATTCATATACTCCCTTTTTCCCGAGTCATATTAAATTGCATCTTCTGCCTCATTGCACAGCCAATAACCTGCCTATGTCTTACTGTTGGGCCCCTGTGACTCATATCTTTTAAGTTCTGCTAATTAATACTGCTGGGTGATATTGAAACAAAGAAAAGGAAATGAAATATAAATGATGAAAATTCAGTTTCCTGCTCTGTTCTAACATTATAGTGTAGATTATCACAACATATTGTGAAAAAAACAACTGTTGGAAGCTTCAAACCAAAAGGTAAATGGTACAGTCATCAGATCACATAGTAAACTTAGCTTTACATTTAACCTCAAAATAGTTGATCATTTATTACATAATCTTAAGTGTAACTTGACTGAGAATCTCTGATCAGGATCAGCCACCCCCAATAACAACGGCCCCGACCACCTCCCTGACCATCCAACTAACCCCTCTCAATTTTCACTTGCTGACAACCCTCATTCCCCACCAAGCAGATCCAACTATTCCCTGCCAATTTAGGTGGCTACCCACCCACCTGACTCCTATTTCTCCTCCACACCACCACCACCACCACACCCCCCCCCGCCCCCAACTACCCACTTCTTCTCACCAACCGGACATGACTGGCTCTTACCACAACCAAACGCACCTCACCCCCACATCTCTGAGCCACCTGACCCCTCTGATTCGTCTCGTCCCCATCACAATTTCTGTCTCCCTCCCCAATTCACCTTGGCCCCTCAATTCATATCCCCCCTCAACCAACTGATCCATCTCACCCTGCAACCATTATGCCCACCTACTCACCTCACCAACTTATCTATCTTTGAACCATTAAGTCAACTATTCAGTAACCCATGTTCAGTTATTAAAAGTCATGAAACCTTTAAATAATTACTTGACTATGGTAGCAAGTTGCAAATAAACCAAGTCCCATGGTAATGGAATCTCTCTGCTTTGCAGTAGTCAAGGCACAGGCTATGAATGTAAATGGCTGTGTGCTGTACATATTAGCTTAGTTGAACTTAATATCCTCAAGAAAATGGAATCAAAGAATATCACTTGTACTTTTAGATAATGCAATAACTTTAGAGTGTGCAACTGGGATGTTTACTATTGTCCAATGTCACATGTTTTTACTTATGATAAAGGGCTTTTGAAAAAGGGGAATGTTTTCTTATCATGGTTGAGGTGATGTCCCTTTAAGACATCACAGTGCAGTTGAGCCTTGAATCCAGAAACCACAAGTTCTCTGTACTACAGCATACAAGACACAAGCTATGTCTGAAATTGGTCTGTACTGTGTAAATTGGTTTAGCTAAATAAACCAACCAGAGATCTGAAGTAATGAGAATACACAAATCACATTTGTGTTACATTTAGGTTGCGCAGACTATTATTACACTCCTTTTTAGGACAATAGTGTATATTCTCCTTCCACTGACTCTCTTAAACTCAGTAGGTATGCCCTGTGATATATCCAGAGGCTGACACTGCCCATTTCTGCTTCAGCACTGATTGGAAAATCCCAGAAGCAATTGGGATTCTTCAGAACTTTCTGAAGTCTTACCAGATTGGAAACGTTAACTCTGTTTCTCTCCCCACAGATGCTGCCAGATTTGCTGAGTTTCTGCAACATTCTGTGTTTGTTGTTGAACAACATTCTGTGTTTTGTTGGGACTTGAGCATTGTTTAATTGGTTCTCCAGTACACATTTTGATTAATTTGGCCAACTTCACCTTTGAATATTTCGCAGCAAAAACGGTTTAACTTAAATTCTAAAATATAAAATTCATTTCAAGGTGACTTCCGAGACTGATAACTCTCTGAAGCAAATTTGACCATATGACCTCTTGTACCACTGTCCCACAAAGATCCCACCAATATTAGACTGGTGTGATCAGGTGCTTGGCCTCATAGGATATTTTAGATGGTCTATTTTGGTATCCTTAGCACGTTTCTAGGCAACAAGGGATTCTAGTGTTGTAAAAATGTCACTGAACCATCATTTTGTGCCTTATAATTAGGTGTGAAAAAGTTTAGATCTATAAATGGTTTGGAACTTAATCAGTTGAGCAAGCCTACAAGATTGGTCATTGTAATTATCAATTAGTATACATTACATAACTTTTTTGTACTTGTATTTGTTTCAGAGCATACTTAAACAAAAGCTCTACTTCCTACTGTTAGGATCTCTGTTGAAACTAATAACTTTTCTTAAAAGAAAGCTGAAACCCAGTTATTTATTGAAATAAAGAAGGCATAATAATCCACAGCTTACTAAAAAAATGCACTATAATAAAGAGGGAGGGATTGGAAAGTGGAAAGAACAAGAAGTGTTAAAATTGAAAATGATATATATAAATAGAAAGGATTAGCCACTATGAGCTTTGGCATCTTGGAGGGTGAAACTAAGGAATTTGTAATGGAAAAGGAGGAAATGGTGAAGACTTTGAACAAGTATTTCTTGTACGAGATACAAAATGCATTTCAAGAATAGTTGAAAATCGAGGCAAAGAATGAGCAGCTTAAAGTAAGCTATATCACTACAGCATTCAAAGTATGGCATAGTAGCAGGAGTAGGTCAAACTCTCCTTCAAACCTGTTGGCCTCAAATCCACTTTACTGCCTCCTGCCATACCCTTAACCACCTTGTTTATTAAAAATATTCAAGGATTATTCATCCATAGCCCTTGGGGGAAGAGAATTCCACGGCTTAAGAGCATAGGGACAGGAGTAGGCCATTCAGCCCCTCAAGCCTGTTCCACCATTCATTGAGATCATGGCTAATATGTGGCCTAATTTCATAAACCTGACTTTAGCCCATACCCATTGATACCTTTGCTTTACAAAAATTAATACATCTTAAGTTTAGCATTAATAACTGATCCGACAACTACTATTACTTGTAGAAGAGACTTCTAAACATCTACTGTCCTTTTTGTGTAGAAATGTTTGCATTTCTCCTGAATGAGCTGAAAATGTGTTGCTGGAAAAGCGCAGCAGGTCAGGCAGCATCCAAGGAGCAGGAGAATTGACGTTTCGGGCATAAGCTCTGATCTCCAGCATCTACAGTCCTCACTTTCTCCTCGAAGATTTCTCCTGAATGGCCTGGCCTTAATTATATGACTATGCCACCAAGTTCTAGAATCCCCAGCCAATGTAAATAGATTAGCTATACTGTTTTTTTTCCTGTTAATATCTGAAGGCTTTGATAAAATCATCCCTTAATCTAAATTCTAAAGAAAACAGGCCTAATTTGTATAATCTCTCATGTGTCTCTGAGTGAAAAAAAATCTCATTATCCATATCCTGAATTGTACAGGTGTTGCTATAAGTGCATAACTGGAGCAAGGTGCCTTTGGAGTGGTGGGGTACTGACAGCAAGAAAGCAGTGTCCCTGTTTTAACTACCACCTTGGCCTGGCAGTGCCAGAAGATAAACTGAAAGTCTCTTGGGATGAGCGAGAGCTATGCTTTTCCTGCACTTGCTTCTCTCTTAATCAAAGCTGTTTCTGCAATCCATCTCTTCCATGCTTTGTCTTCAGTCTTCACCAAACACGGACTTCCTCTCTCCTGACTTTGCTGTTCCCCCATTCAGAGTCCTATGTCTTTATTTTCCAAATCTTCAATTCCCAGGGGAATTCATCTCCTACTACCCATATCTGGAAGCAACATGTTTCAGCACAAGAACAAATGGTCTTCAGTATTGAACACAGTTTGAAGTTTACCCAAGTTTAGCGTAGCTCCAACAGCACAGACAGTTGTGCCACATAGTGACCTATAAGTTGTTTGTGATCCTTTTAAATACTGCTGATGGCTGCAGTGGGGAATGGAGAGGGCCCTTCATTTTGTTTCCTACAATTGAGCTGAATGTAGAATGGCGAAGTGCCTTGCTAGCATCACATTGGTGATGCTCACTGATCTGCACCATGATCTTCCTTTTCAGTGCTGGTGGTCATTTGTTCACACAAGCAATTTGCTTTATCAAGCTGGCATCCTGTGCACCTCCTGCAGAAGTTCCATTTTCATTGGATAGCTGCTTTCCTCGTGTGGAGCAATGAGTTCCTCACAGCACATTTTATCCCCACAGTGATTTATATTTTCATTGTAATTTTTTGCCAATTCAACAATTGGTTTGGGTGTATGGGGGGGGGGGGCGGAGCCTGTGAACAACAGTATAACAAGCTGTCCTGCTATTTCTTCCTAGTGATGGAATCCATATTTTTAAAACTTTTTATGTTAAGACAAATCTTAATTGAAAAGGGAACCTCAACAGGGAGACTGAGAAAAAGGAAACTAAGACGAAAGCAGAGATTGGAAACCAAAACATCTGGAAATCTGAAACTGGTTGAAAGCATCGCAAAGGACACAGAGACATCAGAGCGCAGATGATGATGCCAGTGGTGCAGTACAGGCCTGAGGTCAAATATATTTTTTTCAAGGACTCAAGATTTCTTGAGAGCTACATTTTGATTTTTTTTGAAGCAATGCTTTTAGGTCTCCTGTTTCATTCCCACTAATACCTTTTATTGCGTGGATGCAATCACATAGTAATTTACCTTATGCGTTGACATTTGGTTTCTTTACTTGCACAGAAGCAGAATTACAAGAAATCATCAGTATTCTCAAAGTTCAATACCACTTTATCAAACTTAAAACCACAACACATGTGAAAACATTGATTTCTTAGACAACAGAGTATTTAAATTGGCACAAGATAGTCAGCATAAATTAGCAACAAATCTGACACACATAACTATACACAAAAAGCCAGCATCGTAAACACAATCTCAGCAGACCAATGAGTTTACAGTTCAATAATTATACGTTTGTCTCTAACAGTGTCCCTGCACCTCAAATAATTCAGACACTTTGAAGTTTGATGCAAAATTATAAATTTTATGATATAAAATTAAGTTACATTCTTCAACTTTTTCATGCAGAGGGTGGTACATGTATGGAATGAGCTGCCAGAGGATGTGGTGGAGGCTAATATAATTGCAACATTTAAGAGGAATTTGGATGGGTATATGAATAGGAAGGATATGGGCCAGGTGCTGGCAGGTGGGACTAGATTGGGTTGGGAGATCTGGTTGGCATGGACAGGTTGGACCGAAGGGTCTGTTTTCACGCTGCACATCTCTATCACTCTGTGACTCTTAATATGAAGGTAAAGTCATCATAGCCCAGAGGACAATGTGTCTGCTGTCTCATTCGCGAGAGATGACTGGTGGTGGTTTACCCTGAGTGTCACCACAAGCGAGGGGAGAATTTGCAAACGAGCATCCTCGATGGTAACCTCAGTCGGTGCGGGAAATGAACTCATGCTATTGGCATTCCTCTGCATTACAAGCAAGCCATTCAGCCAATTGAGGTTTTTGACCCCCACAATTAACATGCGCATTTCATTTTTGCCCCGTAATGCAGCTGGTGAACTTCTGTGGCTTTAAGCTAGATACTCCATATTCATTTGTAAGGAATTTATTACCTAAATAACTTCAAGTTTTCTTGGATCCCAGTTAGCTGAGTATTCACTCATTTAAAGCTCTAAAACTCTGTCCTCCCTTTTTCAGACTGTCTCTCTCTCTCTCTCTCTCTCCTTTTGCTTCAATTTGCATTTCCCTTTGGAGCTTCTTTATCCATTTTTAGCACCCCCTCTCTCTTTTGAACCCTTGCCCAATTTTCACAATGTCTCAGTGTGCATTAAATTGTCCTTCAGTAAATTAAATTATGCTTGAATGTGAAATGTAGTTGCTGAAATCTCAGTGCAAGAGCAAACTTCCAAACGATGTAAAGATTTGTGAGATTAAGATGACTGGATCTTGTGAGAAGTGTTAATGACTGCTATTTCATAATTCTTTCACAGTTCCACCAATTCAAAGTGGTCTAGAAGCATTTGCATGTCACCACAGATGATTAAAAGAGCCACAATTTTCTGGCCTATAATTCTGTGGGGATGTTACTGCTTTAGGGCATACTGTGTACATGAGGCCTTCTCACAAAATAATTCAGACCTATTTGTTTTCAAACTTTTGCCTTTGGCCACTGTCAAACCAGAATCATGCAGTTGAATACATATTATCCATTATTCAAAAGTACCACAATGTTTAATTTAAGTCAATGACTGGCAAGTGGACATGGTTTATCCACTCCTAATGTGACTCCTGTCTCTTGTTCAGAGTCCAAACACATGCACGTCTACCATACAATAGTCGTTACACTTTTTTATGTTGTTCCTTGTGGCATGTTATAAATGTTCTCGAGCAATATTCCGCTGTTTGAACCATTCTGAAGGAGCCATTGAGTGAATATCAAGATTGATAGTAGCAAAGCTGTGTGTTGTAAAACCCTTCCAGTGTGAGGGATCATGCTTTGCTCCTGGATAGGGGGAAAGATAAGTTAATCAGCCCCTATCTGCGTACCCTTGACAGTATCGGTGATACTAGCAACCCTATCTGTACTTCCCCATTCACTAGTCATCCCAACAAATGTTAAAACATACAGATTTGCTCATCAACCTTCAGTTACTTTTCTGTTTGCTGTACACAGTCTCCTGCAAGAGAAGAAGGTGGCGCCAGTTAGTGTCTTATACTTTGTTTGGTTGAACAGGTCATTATCATTGAATAGTTACTAATATAAGAAAATGTGCATTGTCAGAGTGTGACTTGCAATAGCGAATTTTGTTGAGGCCGAGGCAAAGCATTTGGATTTTTGGACTGAGTTCCCTATCGAGATTATTGGTACTGAATTGATGAATTGAGCAGTGGTTGGAGTTTGTAGTAGGATATGCAATTGGAGAAAGAGCTCACTCACTATGGCAAATTGTGATAACTAAAATCTTTCTGCACAGTATTCAGATTCTTGGAGCAACATGTAATACTTCTAACGTTAACATCAAGGTTAATAATTTACAATTTCTGGATGGTGTCCTTTTCCACAACAGATAGAAGATATTTGTCTGTGAGAGCATTAAGATACAGGAGTAAAATTAGGCCATTTGTCCAACTAAGTCAACTCTGCCATTCGATCATGGTTGATATGTTTCTCAATTCCAGTCTCCTGCCTTCTCCCCATATCGTCTGATCGGCTTACTAATCAAGAACCTTTCTATCTCAGTCTTAAATTCACCCAATTACTTGACCTTGCCAGCCTTCTGTGGCAATGAGTTCCACCCCCTGGCTAAAGAAGTTCATCTATTCTCAGTTATAAGGGTTGTTCTTTCACTCTGAGGCTGTGCCCTTGGGTCCTCATCTTCTTCCTACTCGTGGAAACATCATCTCCATGTCCATTCTATCCAGGATTCTCAGTGTTCTGTAAGTTTCAATGAGATCTATACTCATCCTTCTACACTCCACTGAGTACAGATATATGGTCCTCAACTGCTCCTCATGTGACAAGCCCTTCATTCCCAGGAAAATTGTTGTAAACCTCCTCTGGACCCCATCCAAGGCCAACGTATCCTTCCTTAGATATGGAATCTAAACTGTTCACAATATTTCAAATGTGGTCTGACCAGAGCCTTATGCAGCCTCAGCAGTGCATTTTTGCTCTTGTCTAGTCGTTGTGAGATGAATATAATGTTGCATTTGCCCTCCTAACTGTCAACTGCACCTGCATGTTAATCTGAAGAGAATCCAGAACTAGGACTCTGGAGTCCCTTTTTGCTTTTGATTTCCAAAGCTTTCCCCATTTCGAAAATACCCCTCTAATTTTCCTACCAAAGTGCATAACTGCATACTTTCCAACATTGTATGTATCCTGCTACTACTTTGCTCACTCTCCTGGCTATCCAAATCCTTCTGCAGCCTCCCAACTCTACCTGTCTCTCCACATATTAGTGTCATCTGCAAACTTAGCAACAATGCCCTCTGTTCCTTGGTCCAGTTCATCTATTACAATTCTTCTACTATTACCACTAATACAATCTGAAAACTTTGCATGTTCAGCCAATCCTCAAAGTATTACAGCACAGATTCTGTTTCCAACTGGCACCTGCCACTTCTTGCAGCCACGATGCTTCTATACTTTGAGGTGCAGGCTTCCTTCAGTTTTGTTAACTGCTCATAATATTAAGTTTCCTGATGTGTGTAATCAACGGACACTGTGGGCAGGGTTTAGCTGTATGCAACAATTGTCTTAAGCATTGGACAGCGTAATTTTCCCATGCTGCCTGCATCACACTGAACAGATGCAGGTTAATCCCATTCCGTTATCATTTTAGAGATTTAGGTAATTCAACTTCCACAACTTGATTGTAGCTCATTTGAACTCTGAAAAGAAGTGTAAAGGCTGAGAAATTTTGTGCACTCCTTGAGTAAAATGTGAATAATAATAGTGGTGGAAAGCCATCTTCAATGTCTTTGTTTATGTCGATAAATAATGCAAAAACATAGTGGTAGATTCCTAGGAGCTAATACTCCACTAAGTTATCATTTGGAAAGATGAAACAAAGGAAGGAAGAAAATTAAAATTTAAGAAATTTTAATTCCTTATTAGCACATTGTACTATTTCTTGAAGTTTTGCTCACTTTTTTTTCCACCTTGCTTTATATTGTGAAATCAACTCTGAGTATTTTCCAGACATATTGGTCAAAGGCTAGAGTGCTGAGATCCCTGCTGTTTGTAATAAATATAAATGATTTGGAGGAGAATGTAGCTGGTCTGATTAGTAAATTTGTCAACAACACAAAGATTATGGGAGTTTTGGATAGTGAGGAGGATTGTCAGAGAGTGTAACAGGATATAGATAGGCTGGTGATTTGGGTGGACAATTGGCAGATGGAGTTTAATCCGAACAAATTCAATGAAGGAGGGAGGTATACAGTAAATGGCACAACCCTTTAGAAGAGTTAACACGCAGAGGGATCTCGGTGTTCAGGTCTACAGTTCCCTGAAGGAGTCAAAACAAATGAATAAAGTGGTCAAGAAGACGTATGGCATGCTTGCTTTCATCAGTTGGGGCTTAGAGTTTAAAAATTGGCAAGTCATATTAAAGCTGTATAGAACTTTAATTAGGGCAAATTCGGAATATTGTGTACATTTCTGGTCACCTCACTACCAGAAGGATGTGGAGGCTTTTGAGAGGGTACAGAACCAGTTTCCAGGATGTTGCCTGGTTTGAAGAGTATTACCGATGAGAAGAGATTGGACAGATTTGATTTGTTTTCACTTGAATGTTGAAAGATGAGGAACGACCTGATAACTGTTTAAAAATTACGTGAGGCATGGATAGTTGGAGTTGTCTTCTCATGGTAGAAATGTCGATTATAAGGGAGCATCGGTTCAAGGTGAAAAGTGGCATGTTTAATGGAGATGTGAAAAGCAAACATTTTTCACAGAGGGTGGTAAGTGCGAAGAATATGCTGCCAGAGGAGGTGGTGGAGGCAAATACAGAAGCAATGTTTAAGAAGCATGTTGACAGATACATGCATAATAATGGAAATAAAAGATACAGATTGTGAAGAGGTAAAAGATTTTTAGTTTAGGCATCATGCGCTGGCACAGTCGTGGAGGGTTGAAGGGCCTGTTCCTGTACTGTTCTTTGTTGTCTAAGAGTGTTCAGATTTGTCGTTTTGTCAGTTAGTGCGTTCAAACCATTGCCTGTGATTTTACTCCAGTGTGTCGTCTATTTGAGAGTGAGAAAATAAGTCTCTGTCAGATCATTCTATGGCTCAGTGAGTTTTTTTTCCTTTTTGTTCTTTTTTTCTAACTGCGGTAGTGCTTATATTTTCCCCAGCACCCATGTTGTGTATATGCAGGTGTGAGACACAGTGAAAGACAACAGGTGTACAAATCTTTATTCAATTTCCACCACCAGGAAGAATGGAAACACCCAAATGGCCGGTGATGGCTCAGTGAGTTTATTTGGTGAATGACTGATTTGCAATTTGCTAATGTCATTGGTTGTGTTTGATTCCCAATCTGTGCTAAATTAGCTAATCTCAGTTAAGATTGAAGTTGGGGTATTAGTTTTTGGGGGTTGGGTAGTGTAGCAGCAACCAGAGCTACTGCTCCTCATTTTCATCCTGACATCACTTCTGGAAATTGGCTAAAAATGGTGTAACTCTGGTAAACCTTTGCTGTACGTACTCTAGGTCTTTAATGACAGCAGAAAGTCCTTGGGAAAAGACCACATTTGCTCCTCCTTACCCAGTCTATTGAAATGCTGACAGATAAGTATCTAAACATGTAGACTGGTGCAGCAAAGTGATTACTTGCTCGGCTATAAGCAGTGATTTTCTGAATACACAAGTGAGCCAGCTTTACACCATGGGGTCAGGTTAGCTTGTACTAGATGTGCAGTGATCCTGATGCTGCTGTCTTGGGAGTTCATTATATGACTGTCCTAATGTCATCCCTATAATCTCAAAACGTTTCTATGAACTAGTTAAATCCCTGTTTTTTTTTCAGAGTAAACAATTGTTTCAGAGCAAATCTGACAGGTTTACCTTCTGAATGTGTAAGACTTACACCTCATGAGCTTAATTAAGTTATTCGTCATTATCTATCTGCAATTACTCTGATTGCTACTGAGGTAGAGCTTCTGTATATCTAGAACTGCTTTCAAGGAATAGTCTGCGTAAAGGAAATGCAGCTGTTCACGAGCATTTGTTTAATTATCGTCCAAACATTCCGACATAAATTCAACTGCTTTTTCTTCAATGAAACAGATTGTCAGAGTATGCAATGATTTCAGCATTTCTGTTCTGTTATTAATTGTTCTAAGTAATGTACTTCCGTTTTAATTATTTTTCCAATTCTTGGTTTTGTTTGGAATTCTCAATTTGTTACCTTATGGTCTTCAGAGAAGCTGTCTAATATGAATGCTACTGCTATTCTATGTCTTGCAATCTATTATCTTACTGGGCTTGAAGTAAACGTAGGGTCTAGATTAGAGTGGTGCTGGAAAAGCACAGCAGGTCAGGCAGCATCCAAGGATCAGGAAAATCGAAGTTTCGGGCAAAAGCCCTTCATCAGGAAGGGCTCCTGATGAAGGGCTTTTGCCTGAAATGTCGATTTTCCTGCTCCTCGGATGCTGCCTGACCTGCTGTGCTTTTCCAGCACCACTCTATTCTAGACTCTGGTTTCCAGCATCTGCAGTCCTTGTTTTTACCTAGTTGAAGTAAATGTAGTAATGAGTTTTTAACTGAAATGTTAACTCATTAAGAGGAATAATCGTGATATGATTTACAGGTACCTGTGTTGGATGGGGTGTACAAAGTTTAAAAATCACACAATAACAGGTTATAGTCATTAGTTCACTTGAGAATGTAACTTTAAAAAAGTTCTGGGATTTACATACGAAAGAACTGAAACCAATATGGTCAATCTAAAAGATGAGAGACTTAACAAACAATCAGGTCTTTTTCAATAT
Source organism: Chiloscyllium punctatum (assembly GCF_047496795.1). Taxonomy (NCBI): domain Eukaryota; kingdom Metazoa; phylum Chordata; class Chondrichthyes; order Orectolobiformes; family Hemiscylliidae; genus Chiloscyllium; species Chiloscyllium punctatum. Next base: position 42,783,206 of record NC_092764.1, read on the forward strand.
ATAATTTTTTTCAGTTATACTGCACTGGAAACTTTTGCCATAAATTCTGCAGTATAAGATTGTAAGACACACAAGCACCTGATGAAGGAGCAGCGCTCTGAAAGCTAGTGCTTCCAAATGAACCTGTTCGACTATAACCTGTTGTTGAGTGGTTTTTAACCGTGATATGTAATTGTCAGTTTTGTTGCTCCTTGTCGCTGTTTCTGGGTGGTTTAAGTCAATGTCAGCCCAACTATTCTGTTAAATAAGCATTCTGAATCCAACCATTTATGACTGGATAATGTTATTTCCCCCTATGGCTTAAGGTACTGATTCATGTTGGTTATGAATGCACGGGTTCAAGTAATCCCCTATTACTTCCCCAATTGTCATTATTCATGTGAGAGGCCATTCTACCATTTAAGGTTGTGAGTGACAACAATGTCAAAGTTAATCTTGCCCTGAGTTAGCAATGATGCATTTCAATCAGTATGGCTTTAGTCAAAACTCCAAAATCTTCAGATTTCCATTCAGCTGTCATCCAAAAAAATTTGTATATATTTTGATGAAGCTCCATGTCTTTTTTTCATGTAACAAACAGCAAGCCACCTGTGGAGATAATTACCAGGGTATTTGCCCAATAGGGTTTATGAGAGGGAACCAGAATCATGTTAGTTCAAAGAGGTGCGTTTAGTATGCGCCTTCAAGCAGTCAGGGTTTTGGACAAGTCCTGATTTGCTTAGAAGTCATTGAGAAAAATTTTCAAGAAGCAGAAAATCATGGATGAATCGAAGAGGAAAGGCACCCACCAAGACTGTTGAAGACATGAGCTTAAGGAACCCACGTTAAGTTGCAATAGTGAGCTGAGATAGTTCACAGAGACTTTTACTGAAAAACAATCGAGTGAATGGACAGCAGCAATTTGCTAAAATTAAACTAATTACAGTCATGAAGCAAAAATTTTAGTACGGAAATAGGATTAACTCTTCACTTAGGCTTGTATACCTGTAAGGTTATTGCTGGGTTAAAATAGATTAATCTTTCCTTCTGATAATGGTAATGACATTGTTCCCAACGTTCTTACATAGCTTAGTATAGTTGATGTTTTGTTTTGTGTGATAAACATTTATGTTCTTTTGTTTAAAAATTAAGTATATCAGTAACCTCTTGTGAATTTGTTCAGTAGCTAAACTTCATGATAAGCAAAAAGAAACAAAATAACATTTATGGTTTCACTCTGGGATCTGATTTGTCCCATATTACCTTCATTATAGGAATACAGTTCACGGGCCTGTGACGTGCAGTGGTTATGTCACTGACTTGTAATCCAGAACCCTAGTTTAATCTCCTGGGAGCATTGGTTCAAATATCACCATATCAGTTAAAGTATGTAATTATATTAGCTAGCGTAATAGTGATCCTGTAACCACTGTTGATTATTATCATTAAAAACCCAGCTGGTTGGCTACTGTTCTTTTGAGAAGGAAATCTGTCATCCTTACCTAATCTGACCTGCGTGGGACTCCAAGTCCACAGTTATATTGTTGACTCTTAACTGTTGGCTATGCAATTCATGATGGATAATAAATGCTGGTCCAGCCAATGACACCCACGTCCAAAGAATGAATTTAATAAATTTACGATGTAGACAATTATGTTCAGTACATATTTCAATGCCAAGTGAGTCTCAAATCTGAAGCCAGTTAAAGTTAATAAAGTAAGTTCAAGTCCATGTCTTTATGAAAATTCAGGCTTCCTTTTGTATGCTATATAAATGCCTTGGTATTTAAAATTACTTTCAAAATAATAATCAGCTATGAAATGGCTGTGAATGAAAGTGTTGTTGTGTTAGACTTGATTTTTGTCAGTGATTTTACTACATTTGACATTATGGTAGAGCATACTTCTGCTCCAGTAAGTCTATAACTGAATGATAATTTGAGATTTGAGCATCTGCTACTGCACTAACTCTTGCTGGCAACAAACATAGTTATGAACATGACAGTTTCGGTGGAGCTTTGATGTGAAGTCACCTCTTCTTAATTGTTGAATTCATTTTAATGGTGATGATTTCAAACCAGAAGAAATTAGATGTTTAGAATTTAGTGCTGCATAAAATAACTTTATTTGACAGAATGAACATGCTGACAACTTGATTGGGTAAATAGAATGGGGTAATCAGAAACTAAAAATTAACTGGCAGTGTAACTGCAGGGGGCTGTCGATTATTTTGTCAGAGTAGAAGAGTTTCTTCATTATGATAAATAATCAAAATTTCACATTAATCATGGACACTTTACTTGCTCACAAAAAGACTAGATATGCATGCACAATCCCTCAATAAATATTGAGCCAGAATTTGTTTTTACGTTTCAGAAACAGCAGTTTTTAGTTTTGATATCAGAGGGTCAGTGCAATTTTTTATGAAGCATAATATAAGAATAAGAATGCGACCAGCTTGGTAAGAAGTAGCCAACACTCTAGTCAGCTGGAGTAACCTTTACCAAAGTTTGCTTCACCCACAATCTTCCACAACTGTTAGTACCTAACAATGTATTTCACTCTCCTGATACAAGATTTGTCATAATGGTTATGTTCTACTTTCAATTGATTGACTTGTTTTGAAAAACAAATCTCGACTTCCTTCAGTTAAACTTGCTGAGTCGTCACCATGATCTATTCTAGTATCAGTAATTAATAATGACTAGATAATGCATAATTATCAGAAATTTGATTACACAAACATAAGATGTGAAGCCAGTCTGAGTAAACCTTGAAGTATTTGTAATTCCACAGAAGAATGTGTTGTATATTTAGACATTTAAGAATTAGCAATCCAACTCCAAAATGGCTCAACAAAATACGTGTCCTAGATTGTAATGAACTCTGCTTTTCTTTCTTTGTTGATTTCTAAAATTTTAATATTTTCATCCACCTCCTTCATGCTGTCCTATGTCATGTTTGTTTATCGTTCTTGACATGTCAGTTTTGTTCAGTCTGAGTCATTCAGTTTCTAACCTCATTACAGCATTGGTTCAAACATGGACAAGGTTACGACATGAATAGCAAGCCAGATCGAATCAGACTCTCTCACACTGGACATATCAACATTGAAATTAAAACATTCAATAGCCTTCAAAATTGCCCAGTTGTCCCTAACCAGACTTTAAGAGTAGTACATATCAGACTCTAAATTTTTAACTTAAGCAGAAATTATGATTTATTGTTTTTACTGTAGCTTTAGTTGAGCAAAGCTAAATAACAAGGTAATTTACTTAATGGATGGCCCAGTGACTATCATTAGACTATTAATCCAGAGACCTGGGTAATGTTCTGGCGAGCCGGGTTCAAATTTCGCCATGACAAATGGGGGAATTTGAATTCAATAAAAATCTGGGATTAAGAGTTTAATGGTGACCGTGAAACCATTGCTGATTATTTGAAAAACCTACCTGGTTCACTAATGTATTTCAGACCCACAGCAGTGTGGTTCACTCTCAACTGCCCTCTGGGCAAATTAGGGATGGGCAATAAACACTGGCTTAATCAGTGATGTCAACGTTCCTGAATGAATAAATAAAAATTAATGGTTTAAACCTAATTTTCTTTGATCAGAACACCTACTCTCACACATTGACTGACAGGCACAAAGGTAAGGGATAAACGAAAAGAAAATAATTGGAATTTTCAAGCTCAGTAACCATTGCCATGAGGAGTACCAGGTCTTCATGTAATCGTTGAATGATGCTTTGTAATACGGCCACACAGAGTTGTATCTTGCTTGAATTCTGAAGTCACCAGTCGATGCAAATAGCTTCCGGCTGTTTCTGAGGAATATTCACTTATTTCTTATAAACTGGGATTATTTTCTCAGAACATTCAATGATTCTTTAATTGAATATGAAATCAGAGAGAGTAAAACTCAAACACAGCTCCCATGTCCAGCAGCTTCCAAGCACACTGCATTCTGCCCAATAAAATCCCAGTCAAGACCAGTTCAGTCAATGGTTTCATTTCCAATATAGTCTGTGATTGGCTGGCCAAGACCAGCCACCTCTTGATTAACCAATGCAACATCCAACAAACAGCTACCAATCCTTGAAAATAATACATCATGGTATAGTGATCTTGGAACACTAAGTATCCTGCAATTATCTTTTAGGTCAGACCTAATATACAAACATAAAATTGTTTCTGTTCTCTTTTTGTTTTAAACAAACTGCTGTCAAAGTACGATTTTCACCTTCAGCTCGTAATTCCAAATCAATATTGAAAACAATAAAGGAGAAATGGCGATGGACTCAACAGTCAATAGAGCTGAACTTTAGAGTTGAAATGGGAGGACTGCCCTTGCAGAAAGTCTGCAGTTGATCAAGTATGACATCAATGAGCAAGAGCAAAAGTGGAGTAAGTAGGAATCCAGGTGGTTTTGGGGGGGGGGGGGGCGGCAGGATGGGGATATGTGAAGGGAGAGAAACATTCCAATGGTTGGAGTCATAATCAAGATAGTTGTCATCGCTAGAGGTGAACCATCCCATCTACAGGTACAGGGCATCATTCAGAGAGAATAGGTTATCTCCAAATCAACTTGTTCAGAAATGCTATTTCATACCTCTGGAGCAGGTGGGATTTGAATCCAGACCTTCTGGACTGGAAGTACAGACACTAGTGCTGCACCATGAGAACCCCACAATGAAAGACAATGTCCAAAGCTCAACCATATTCAGTTGTTCCTTTAATGATGTTCCAGTGAAAATATTTGAAGTGATGATGTTCATTGGTGATGGTGCAAAAGTTCAAAACCATTCACAACTCTTCAGACATGTAAGCAGTCCATGTCTCTGTGCAGCACCACCTGAACAACATCCAGGATTGACCTGATTGGTGACAGGTGGCATTTGCAAGACATAAATGTTTCTTCATTTTTCACTTTTGAGCATAGATTAACAGGAACACTACTGACTGAGCTCATCACATCCAAAAGTACATAGCAGCTGGAATGGTTCTGCGGTAGATGGTGAGAACAAATAGTAGGGAAAATCATGCTTGACCTCATCTTCACTGACCTTTCTGCTGCAATTGCATTTTCCTATGATAGAAATAGTAAAAATGATCACCTTGCAGCCTTTGTGGAGATATTCCTGCTTCACATGACAGGGCCCTCAATTTTGTTCTGTCACATGCTGAATGGGATAGATATATCTAAATACTCAAGACTTGGAATCTGTCAGGTCAGTAGCAGCAGAACAGTACTCTAACACAATCAGTAAACTCATGACCCTACTTAATCCCCTCTCTACCATTAGATCAACCCTGGTTTAATGAAGAGTGCAGGAAGGCATCCAGGAGTAGCCCCAGGCATACCTAAACATGTGGTAACCTGGTGACGCTACATAGAAGGACTATTGCCATGCAAACCACCAAAAGTAGCAAGTGATACAGGAAGTGATTCCACAACCAATGGTTCAGATCTAAGTTCTGCAGTCTTACCACATCAGGCTGTGAAGGGTAGTGGACAATTAAACAGCACAGTGGAACAGGAGGATTTACACACAATGAAGAGGGAGCCCAGGTCATCAGTGTAAAAACGTTCTTCATATGGAAGTGCCAAGAGGTTGATTCATGATCCATTTTGATCGATCCTCTAGACATCTTGGTGTCACAGATACCAATCTTCAGCCAGTTCAATTCACTGCACCTGATATCAGGAAGCAGCCAGAGCAACTCTATAATGCGAAGTGTATGGGTCCTGACAATACTCAGCAATAATACTCAAGACATGTATTCCAGACCTTGCCATGCCTTAAAGAAGCTATCCTGCTGCATTTACATTGTAGGCATCTATCAGATCTTGTGGCAAATTATCCAGGTATGTCCCCTACATTAAAAATGACTAGTCCAAACTTGCCAGTTACTGCCCCATCAGTTCATTCTTGATCATTAGTAAAATGATGGATAGTGTTATTAAACAGCATTCACTTTGCAATAACTTGATGACTGATGCTCAGTTTGGGTTCAGCAATTCAGCTCCTTATTATAGCCTGAGCTCAAACAAGGGGAAATGAGCTGAATTTCACAGGTGAGGTGAGATACCAAAGCTACAGTTGACTAAGTGTGGGTATCAAGGAGCCCTACAAAACTGGAGTCAGTGGGTATAAGTGGGAAAGTTTGCCAGTGATCTGAGTCATTACTGCTACAGAAGAGGTCATTGTGGTCATTTGAAGTCATTTCAACACCTGGACATTTCTGCAGGAGTTCCTCAGGCTAGTGGCTGAGACTCCATGATCTTCAGCTGTTTCATCAATGTCCTTTCTTTCATCATAAAATCAGAAGTTGGAATGTTGCTGATTGCTGTACAATATTGAGCATCATTCACGAATCCTCAGATACTGAAGCAGTCCATATCCAAATGCAACAAGACCTAGACAATATTTAAGTTTGCATTGACAAGTGGCAAGTAACATTCGTGCAACAAATGGCAAGCAATGAACGCCTCATAAAGGAGAGAACCTCATATCATATCCATTCACATTACCATTATCTGTATGCTCCACTTTGAACGTCCTGGTGTTTGCCATTGACCGGAAACAAAACTGGACCAGCGAAAAGCACCAGACTATTTTGACCTCTCAAAGGCCTTGAGCAAAACAACTACGAGGGATTATGGAATATCCTCCACTGTTTTGGCTACTCTCACAGATTGTCTTCATCCTTCATCTGCCACACGATAACATGAAAACTGTGATCCAAAGCAACTGAACCAAGACAGATCCAATTCCTGTTTGTGTCGGGGTCAAACAAAGCTGTGCACCAGTACTCCTCTTGATATTCCTTGCAATGGCTCATCTTACTCTCAGCAAGCTTTCCACTGTGTGGATCTAATCTACAGACCAAACAGGAGCCTATTCAACCTTTTGCCATTGCTGCCGGTCTGTTTCCGAGGTTGCCACATCCTGTGTCATCGAATCACAGTATGTAGACAAGGCTTGGGTCTACACCAAGTTAGAAGCTGAGCTCCAAGCCATCTTCACCAAGGCGTACGAGAGCATGAGCCTTAGAATAAATATTTGTTCTTTACCTCCATACAAGGTTCACCTCTGACTTCACTGTGCCAGCACAGCTTGCAAACGCCTGTCAAAGAAGGTGTTTCAAGACCTCATTCATTACTAAGCTCATGGTCTACAGAACTTTAGTAACACCTGACCTCCTATGTGGCTCAGATGCATATGAGACAAAATAGGCACCTCAAAATCCTGGATAGATATCACAAGCTCTGCCTCTACATGTAGGTACCAATGATATCGGGAGAAAGAAAAAAAAGAGGTTCTCTTGTGGGAATGTGAGCAGCTCGGGACCAAATTCAAAAGTAGAACTGAAAAGGTAATCATCTCTGGATTATTGTCTGAGCCACAAGCAAATTGGCATAAGATCAACAAGATTAAAGAGGTAAATGTGTGGCTCAAGAATGTGGGAGAAACAGGTACAAATTTATGGGACATAAGTACTGGGGAAGGAAGAACTGTTCCAATGGGGCGGGCTTCACCTGAATTATACTGGGACCTGAATTCTGGTGAATTGCATAACTGGGGCTATGGATTTAAAATAAACCGTTGGGGGTGGGCTCCGTTGCCTGGAAAGTCATGGAAAAAAATGAAAGAGGTTGAGGTCACAGCAGATGTTAAAGTTCCCAGAACAACTAATAAGTAGAGCGTATGGAAAGGGTCAGGAATCAAATTTCAGACACCGCAGATGAGGGTACAAGAGACCTGAGAAGGGAGGCAATTAACCCAAGACTGAGGGTGTTGTATTTAAATGCATAAGTATAGCATACAAGATGAATGAGCTTGTAGCGCAGATTGAAATCGGCAAGTACAACATTGTAGTTCCCAGCCCTGATCCTCTTGCTAGGCTGGGGACTAATTTCCAAGATAGACAACTATTGAAAGATCAGGCAGATGGGCATGTTACCTTATTCCTAAGAAATAAAATCAAATCGATAGCAAGAGGATTTAGATTTGGAGGTCTAGAATTTACGTGGGTACAGTTCAGGAACAACACTGGGAACAAGACCCTGATGGGAGTTGTGTACGGGCCTCCTAATAGTAGTCAAATGTGGGGAGAAAAATAAATCTGGTGATAGAAAAGGCAAGGAAGAAAGGCATTATTACAATAATCATGGGACACTTGAATATGCGTGTGGACTGGGAAAATTAGGTTGGTCACAGATCTCATGAAAGGGAATTCATAGAATGTCTCAAGTTGGTTTTTGGAACAGCTTGTGAAGATCACTGCAAGTAATCTAATCTAATCTAATCTGGACCCCTGCAGAGGGGACCCTTGGTTGGAGATCGGTTAAAAGAATCACTAGGAGCAAGGTTACCAGTTTAATAAATTAAGGCAGCCTGGCGCAGATTTGTCCAGCAACACGTAGGTTAAAAGCGTCTGTGTTCCATGGAGAAATGGTGCAATTACATTCAAAAATTAAATATTATTTATATGTTTTTTAAGATATAGTACAGCCTTAATTACAAGAAAAGTCCAATCAACTGTAATAAGGTGACATGATTGACAACAGACTTAATCCAGTGATATTTCCTGCGAAACAGATTGTTATACACACAGAATCACCCCATGTTTGCTAGTTCACAGTTAGTTCAAATACCAAATCTTATAATTCATATTATGAAAAATCCATTGTATTCTCTTATCTTCTATTTAGCTTAATTCAGCAAAGCAGCAGGACAAGTTCATAGAGTCAATCATTACTTTCAGCCATTTTGTTGTGTTGTTTTAAATTGAAAAGCCATTTTGTGGTTCATAAAAATCTACATATACTTATTGCTTCTGGCAATAGCCTATATTCAAATTTTAGATCCTCACTTGTAGTAGACTGCACTATGGAACAGACAGTTCTGGATTTGCTGATGTGTAGTGAGGCAGTTTTGATTAGGGAGCTTAAGATGAAGGAACCCCTAAAGGGCTAGTGACCATAATATGTTAGAATTAACCTACATTTCGAGAGTCAATGTAAGTACTATAGGTCGATTATCCTGGCCTTGGCCATTGGTAATATTTGACAGTCCATTGTTGAGGATGAGGTTGTGGAGTACTGGAAGTGCATGGTAAAATAGGGCTAAGCTAACACTGCTTCATCAAGGGAAGGTTCATGCCTGACAAATCTGTTAGAATTCTTTGAGGAAGTAATGAGCAAGTTAGACAAAGGAGAACCCGGGCACATGATCTATTTGGATTTGCAAACGGCCATTAACAAGGTCATGCACAGGAGGTTGCTAAATAGGATAAGAACCCATGGTGTTACGAGCAAGGTACTGGCATGGATATAGGATTGGCTGAGTGTCAGAAACCAGAGAGTAGGGACAAACGCGAGTTTGTCAGGATGGCAGTCAGTTCCTGGTGGAATTCCATCCTGGGATACAACTATTCATAACATGCAGGTTCAGTTGGAGTTAAAGCAAATGCAATGTTAGTATTAATTTCAAGAGGGCTGGAATACAAGAGCAGAGATGTACTGCTGAGGCTGTATAAGGTTCTGGTTGGACCACAGTTAGAATATTATGAGCAGTTTTAGGTCCCGTATGTAAGGTTGGGTGTGCTAGCGTTGGATGGGGTCTAGAGCAGGTTGACCAGCATGATCTTGGGGATGAAGGGCTTGTTAAATGAGGAGCAGTTGAGGACTCTGGGTCTGTACTTAGTTAAGTTTAGAAAGATGAGGTGTCTCATTGAAACTTACAGAATACTGAGAGGCCTCGATAGAGTGATTATGGAGAAAATATTTCCACAAATAGGAGAGGATTGGAGGGCACAACGTCAGAAAATGAAGGGATAACCATATAGAACTGAGATTACGAGGAATTTCTTCAGCCAGAGGGTAGTTCATTTGTGGGACTCACTGCTGCAGAGGGCTGTGGAGACTCAGTCATTGAGTGTATTTAAGACAGAGGTAGATAGCTTTATGCTTGGTAAAGGGATCAAAGGTTAATGAGAAAAGCAGGAGAATGGAGTTGAGAAACGCATCAAACATATCAAATGGTGGAGCATACTCAATGTGCCGACTGGCCTAATTCTGCTCCTGTCTGTGGCCTTAAGCTCCACAAGATCCTGCAAATTCATTGTCAAGTGTTCTTGCTCAGGCTGAGAGCATCAAAGCATCGACCATACTGTAAATCAGCTCTGTGGAGGTGGGTACTGCAGATGCTGGAGATTAGATTAAAGATTAGAGTGGTGCTGGCAAAGCACAGCAGGTCAGGCAACATCCGAGGAGCAGGAAAATCGATGTTTTGGAGGTTTTTGCCTGAAACGTCAATTTTCCCTGATCCTTGGATGCTGCCTGACCTGTTGTGCTTTTCCAACACCACACTAATCTTGACTCTGAATCAACTCTGCTGGGCAGGCCATCATTAGCAAGCCTAATACAAGAATCTTGCAATAGGCATTCTATTCCAACCTTTGACAATGCAAGTGAGCTTGAGGAGCGTATAGGAAACACTGTAGAATACCCTCAAAGCCCCCTTGAAAATGTGCAAAATCCCTGTCAACATATGGGAAACCCCATCCTGAGAAACCCCCTCCCCCACCCCCCACCAAGAAATTGAACTCTCACATTCGTGCTCGCTTTCTCTCACTCGCGCTCTCTCTCTCTCACACCCATCACTCGCTCACACTCTATCTCTCCCTCACACACACACACACACACACACACGACAGAGAAAGAAACAAGTGAGAACCTGAGCATTTCACCCTTTATTCCATAACTACTGTCTGCCCAGTTTCGATAGAGACTATAGGTCAAGTATTAGATATTCGGCTCACCTGAGAACTTGGTTTTTGAGTGGAAGCAAGTTTTCCACAATGTCTAAGATGGAGAGAGTCATAGTTATAGAGTCATAGAGACATACAGCATGGAAACAGACCCTTCGGTCCAACAAGAGTGCTTAACTTGAATACATGACCAATCTGTACCAAAATGCCCAGTGAGGTGTGCCATTGTGAGCTGGCTTATGGCTTTGAGGTTGGACATTCACTTTTGTATATGAACAATGTATTTGACTGGGACTATTGTTGTCCTAGCAAGTTTTAAAGCATTGTAGTAGCAAATTCTTTGTAGGTAAGTCTTGCTTGCATCTGTTAAATGAATTAGTGTGCTTTTAAGTGTATCAACAGCATCTTCACATTCACAAAGGATCACCTACCCTGTTTCTGTCAATAGCTGGAGTACATTACTTTTGTGTTTTGGATGATCTGGGATTGGTTGATTCAAATGCTAGGTGCAAATGTGTAAACCTTTTTTGCTTGTCAGTGAAAATCCTGAAGTATAAAAATCTTACCTATTTTTTCAGTAAACTAGTCCACCCTTGCCTTCACCTTCATGCTGTTAACTGCACTTCTCAATTTGAAACACATTAATTGAAAAGCTAAAATTAGATTGGCAGTTAGAGGAGAATTGTGTTTTTTTTAACAAAATGAATTGACTTAGTCAATTTAGGTATTTATGCTTGTGACCTTCCAATTTTGAGGGAGCAGCAATAGTGCTCCTTTTCTTGACTGACCTATTCAGTTGGATAGTTTTATATATTTGAAGCAAGATGATTGGTTGAGAGGTATGCTTGTAATTGGAAAATTTCTCATGGTTCTTCAACTGTTGGGCAGCAGACTTGATTTGTGCAATTTCCCATGGCAGTTGAACTATTTAAGCTGCAGTTGGGATTACATTTCTCTACTTGATTATGCATAAAATCAACCATGCAATATTTGTTGCAATTATTTTTGATGCCATGATAAAGTGAAATTTAATGAATTCCTAAATTATTTTAACTTTTTGAGGTTTATTATGCACTTAACACAAAGAATGATAATAACTAAAAATTAAGATTCTGATTAATGTACTTTGATTTTAGCTGTTGTGTTTGGGAACTTAGTTAGCTTATCCACTAGGTTACATAATTTCATTGCTTTTGTTAATATAAAGTTATAGTGGAGGGCTGGTTACATTTAATCAATGGATACAGTCACATCACCTTTGGGAGAATTCGTTAAAGAAGTGCCAGAAAACAGGACCACTGGAGATTCCTTCCTTTCCAATATACACATTTCTAACAAGTCACCAGGCCTGTTCCCTCCATGCCAATTGGGTTAAAACCAGGGCAATCATTTATTTTATCAGTCAGGTTTCCTTGCACTGAAGAGGATATCGTAATAATAACATTATTTTGATATTGTGATATATACAGTGCAGCAAGACATTTATTGTTGAAGTAGAATCTGTGCAAGGATAACTTCAAAAAAGTACTGGGAGGCTCTCTTCCTACATCCATTTTGTTCCTTATTCAAGGGCAATGGTCATCATTAAGTGAACTTCTAAGATCTATATGCCATAGTTACATTTTTATATTCTATATATATATATATATATATATTTTGAAATAATAATGTCACTTTTCAATGCTCAAAAGAACGCTATAACATATATTTACTCCACTGTTTTAAAGTGACATTCCTACACTAGTGGTGATCTTGATCCTGAGGTCCGATTCCAATAGGAGGTGTGGTGGGGGGTGGGGGGTGGGGCTGGTGTGTCTTCGAGCCCAGAACTGTGAAAATGACTAATTTCTCTTATTTTTAAAAGTTTCTTTTTGTTTACTATCATGGAAGGACTGTCATTCTGAACTTTTAATTTTGTTATTTTTCTATTGTATTACTGTGATTTTGTACTTTTGAAGGTCTGAAATGGTGGACTTTGTATTTTTTTTTGTTTTTCTATTTTTTTCCCTAAGAATCTGTACTCCAGAAACTGTACCTAGGTACATTTGTGCCTAAGATGGCGGCATAAGTAGCGACTTATAAACGTTTCATTTTACTCATGTGAGTACATGTGACACTAAACCAATTCCATTCCGTTCAGTTCAGTTCAGTTACCATTCCCCAGAAAGTCTTTGAAGTGACAAAGTGGCCATTCTTGCTATATTTTTTCCTGTCAATAAAATTGGAAATACCAGCAGCACAGAACTTTCACTGGAAAGCAACACAAGCACGTGAATAAGTAATACTTTTATTTGTTCCTTAATCTAATGTGATTCTTGGTACTCTGCCAGTATTTTAACTAGACCCAAACCAGAGAGTAATTTTAGGACTCCGATTTATTATTCCGAAAAGCCGTCATCATACATAGTTCTACGTGTTAAAAGTGGTTGGGAAACTTTGAAATCATAGCATTGCAAAAAATAAAAGCCCTGTGGATGGATTTGTTTATTGCTCCACATTTTCATTGTCTTTTAGTGAAAAAGCTGCCTTTTTAAAAATGAATCATTTAATATTATATTATCAGTGCAGTGAGTTGTTTAAAATTCTGAGAGAGTATTATGGTGATTTGCGATGGGCAACGTCCTCAATCATTTTCCAGTCAACCTCTATTACTGCATCAGCTGGAGCAATTAATTATGCTCAGAGTAGTATACCACATTTGATTTTTATGATTTACCTAAGAAGAACAGTTCTCAGATACTTAATCTACAGGCATACTCAAAGAGTGAAATTCTCAGGCCTCAAACTTGTGAAAAGCATCCTTTGAGGCGTAATCATGCCAAGACCTTACTTAAACTCAAAGCTTAAAAACTCCTGCCAGTCAGCTGAAAAGCTGCAACCATGTTGTTGACTGAAGCTGATTTAATGTAACAGAATGCAAACTACTCATGCATTCCATGTTTTTCTATGTATTCTGTTTACGAGGCATATATTGGTATAGTTAACTTGTTTTTATTTTAAAAATCTAGTTAGTAGCTCCAGTACTTTTCTTGGGGTCTGGGAAGGAACGTTTGCAGAATTCTACTCAGTTTCTCTGATTAGGTGCTGGTCGCACATCAACAAACAAAAATATAATTTTCTACCTCAATCTTCATTTCTTCCATGAATAAAATTTCTCTTTCCACAGAGCTAAATCAATGCACAGGTCCAGTATTTGATTCTGAATATCATTCATCATTTCATAATGAAAAATGAAGTCAAGAGTTTCCACTCGGACTATCTTTGTATTGCTAACCCATTGTGATGATCATTACCTTCCTTTTTGACACTGACTACTGTAGAAATTTCACAAAAGAATTAAATATACAAGCCTCAAAATCAAGATCATTCATGCTGTACAGTGGCTATGTGATTTTAAAGTGATGTGCATATCTCATTTTGTGTTACTGAAGGTTTCTGAAAGCAAGTTATGAAGTTATGATCCGTAAAACTATTGTGTGTGTGTGTGTGTGTGTGTGTGTGTGTGTAAAATAATGCAGTAGGTAAAAGGAATCCACTTTATTTGTGTCACTTTTTGTGAATCAAATGTTAATAAATTTTTCTAATAAAATCCATTGTGTAATGAAATTCTCACATAGTTTCCGTCATAAGTGTTTGCTTCCTTTGCAGTGGTTTTTCAGTAACCTGGCATGATGGAGATTGAGTAGTTGCAGTATTGAATTTTATTTGAGTTTGAAGTTACATATCATAAGAGAAATAAGATCAAATGCATTTTTAACAACCAGTAGTAAAATTATTTCCCAAATAATTAATGAAAAATTTTGTTATTTTACAGCAAAGCTAAAAGTTTCTTCTGCCAGTAGTATTGACACATAATTGTGCAAAAAGCAGTTTCTAAATTAACTATTTGATTTAAAAAAAAACTCATACAATCCTGATTTCACTTTCCATTGACTGTTCAGTGCTGTCATTTTTCTAGTGCCGAACAATGGAAGGATGCAACATGCCTTACCAGTGAAAGGATGGGGCAGGGAATGGGGGAGAGGGGAAGTGGTTAGAAACTGCCACATTGTATAACTGTTGATGATTTCAGTCGTGCATTTTTTTTTAAATGGTCATTTGGGTAAAGATACAGAATTGTGATCAGCACCTTTGAAACTGATTTAACACAGGAAAGAAATTTATTGAAAAATAGAAGCTGAGAGCATCATTTTCTTAACATTAAAAACCTTCAGTGAGTCAACCATATTTCATTTAAAATGTTCTGAAAATTCCATGTCCTCGTCATCTAAATCTACTATGCCTGTTGTTAATGCTGTTACAGGCTTTCTTTCAGTAACATGTTGTAACAACACAGAACATTAGATTGTATTATTTGTTAATGAAATGATTTATAAGTTGAAAACCCAGCGCATGCACAAAATATATTAATTTTCAGAATTGAAACAACTGATTGTCCAAGTAATTTCTGTGTAAGCTACTCAACATACCTTTACTATCGATTTGTTGCAGTAATAACTCCATCTGGTCTTTAGCAATTCCTACTTCCCCCTAGACAAAATCTTGCCCCATGTAGTCAGGTGCCAGAATTTGTGGAAAAGTATTCCTCCTCAGCTTCCATGAAATAAAGTTATGACTGACAAGTACAGCTTTTTTTTAGCAACCACATTATTTTTGCCATTGCTAAGAGCTAGAATTTTTTATTCACTTACTTTATTCATTCACTGGCTTCATCTGTATTTATTCCCCAGTCTTATGTTGCTGTAGAGAAGGAGGAGGTGATCTCACTTCTTGAACTGCTTCTGTCTATTTTGTGTAGTAGACCCGTAATGTCGTTGGGGAGGGAGTTCCAGAATTTTGTCTAGAGCACTGAAGGAATATCAAGATATTTCCAAGTCAGGACAGTGAGTGACCTGGAGGGAACTTAAAGATGGTGGTATTTCAATGTATTTGCCACCCTTGTCCTACTGGATGTAAGTGTTTGTGGCTTTGGACGATGTCTGAGGATTCTTGGTGAACTTCTGCAGTACATCTTGTAGATGGTCCACACTGCGACCACTGAGTTTTAAAGATGGAGGAACTGAATGTGGATGTGATGCCAATCAAACAGGCTATTTTCCCTGGAAGATGTTGAGCTACTGTTGTTCGTGCTGCACTCATCCAGGACTATGGCAAGGATTCCAAAACATTCTTGACTTGTGTCTTGTAGATGGTAAACAGACTTTGAGAAGTCAAGTTAGGTCTCTGTCTGCATGATTTCTGACCTCTGCCCTACTATTATAGCCACAGTATTTATGTAGCTTGTCCAGTTCTATTTCTGGTCAATGGTGACCTTAGAATTTTGATAATAAAGAATTCATTGATCAAAATGTCATTGAATATCTACAGCAATGGCTATATTCTTCCTTCTTGAATATGGTTAGAGCCTGACACTGGTGTAGTGCAAGTCACAGAATTGGTATGGTGCAGAAGGAGGTCATTTGGCCTGTACCAGCTCTTCAAACAAATAACTCTTGCTAACTGTCATCAAAACTCTCATGTTGCATTTGGACGTGAGCTGCTTCAGTATCTGGTGTAGAATGTTGTGCAGTTATCAATAAGCATCCCTACCATATTCAGTCTTCAGTACCATTGCCGGAATATTGTAAGGCCTAATAACTTTCACAGTGTCCGATACCTCCGGCATTCCTTGCAGTCATGTAGAGTGAATTAAATTTTCTGAAGACTGGCATTTGTGATACTGGGGACCTCTGGACCACCATTAATGACTAAATGCGGCAATACTGCTTAGATGTAATCTGGTCGTGGAAGCATTTAGCTCTGTTCATCACCTTATTTTCATGCAATCTGGCTTGCAAGTAGGCCTACATTGTTGCATGATCAGATTGCCACCTCATGTTTAGGGACCTGTGGTGCTGCTCTTGTCATGTCCTCCTGTTCTTCTTTTAACAGGATTGATCTGATGGTTTCATTAAGTCAGAAATCCCAAGACACCAGGTTACAGTCCAACAAGTTTTTTTTGAAACCACAAGCTTTTGGAGCATAGCCCCTTTGTTAGGTGAAGTGAGAGGGAAGCACACAGAACACAGAATTTATGGGCAGAGAGATCAAGGGTGGAGAGATCAAAAGATCATACAACTGGTGTGAGTGGAGTCTCGAATAATCAGTTTCTGCAGGTGAGCAAGGGTGTTAGAGGTGTGAGTAAAATGTCAACAGCTGAATAACAAGTGAAGGATGACCTAGAATCTGATTAAATGAAGCAGAGAGATAATTACAAAACTTTGAAAATAAGCTGGTGCTGGAGACAAACCAAACAACTGGAATAGCATAAAACATAAACAGAAGCTGCTCGAAAAGCCCAGCAGGTGCAGCAGTATCTGTGAAGACAAAACAGATGAAGGGTCACCAAACCCGAAACGTTAACACTGATTTTTCTTCATGGATGCAGCAAGACCCACTGAGGAGACCACCCACCCCCACCCAATTCTGCAACCCCTGAGCCTTTTGATTTACAGCATCCACTGTTCTTTCAGTTTTTATTTAACTGGAATAACATTATAGGTATAAGAGTTGCATGCCGAGGGTCTAACCAAAGTAATAAATAATCCAAAACTGTACAAACTAATTAGGGTAGAGCGATCATAACAACTTATCAAGGTGATGGTGTCAAAACAGGACAGTAGGGAAGATTTTACCGATACTGAATAGTATGGTGGGGTCACATGTTCCGTGACATGAACCCAACGTCGTATTTGAGGCAATCTTCATAGGTATACCTATCATGTTATTCCATGAAATAAAAACCGAAAGAACTGCTGATGCTGTAAATCAGGAGCAGAGACGGGGTTTGCGGGGGGCGGGGGGGGGGGAGCAGGTGAAGATGATTCAGAGTTAACATTTCGAATCTGCTGACTCTTCCTCTATTTTTGATGCACAGATGCTGCCGGCCTTTTCCAGCAGCTTCTGTTTGTGTTCCATGCTATTTCAGTCGTTTGTTTGATCTCCAGTATGATCTTATTTTTAATTTTTTGTAATTATGTCTCTGCCTCATTTAATCGGATTATGGGTTATCCCTTTGGTTGCTATTCAGCTTTTCAAACTTTACTCACGCCATCTAACATCCTTGGTCACCCGCATAGACTTATTATTCAACACTACACTCGCATCATTTGTGTGATCTTTTGATCTCTCCACCCTTGATCTCTCTGCCCATAAATTCTGTGTTCTGTGAGCTTCACTTTCATTTCACCGAACGAAGAGGGCTATGCTCCAAAAGCTTGTGATTTCAAATAAACCTATTGTACTGTAACCCTGTGTTGTATGACTTCTGACTTTATCCACTGCAGACCAACACCAGCATCTCCACATGCTGGTTTGGTAGTGGAAGAGTAGGGTATTTGCCAGGCTGTGAGGATGCAGAGTATTGCAATGCAATTCTGTTGTTGAAGATGTCCCACAGCCCAGTCTTGCATTGCTAAATCTGTTTGAAGTCCATCCCATTTATTCACTAAAAGCAGCTTTTGCAAGTGGATTTTCTGTGAAAATCACATCCTATCCATGCTCCTTGAATAAGGAGCCTGATGTCGGGCACCCCTGCATCTGTTTGGTTTCTCTGCCCTGTTGTAGGTATTTTTCTCCTACACGAAGAAGAAGGAAAGTGAATGAATGAGATTATGGGTGGGTGGCATGGCTGCAAGTGTTGGTGCGCGTGGGGGAAAGGTAGTGCAGTGTAATGAAGCACAGTGAAGGCAGTACAGAGAGTGTAAAAGCATATATGGTTGGTAATGTGAAGATTTTGAGAGAGGGAGAGGAAGTGAGGTGGAAATGTTACAGACAATAGAATGAGTGATGGGTCCTGAGCCTTGTGGGAGATGTATGCAGTGGTGGAGAGAGGCTAAGTGTGAGTGGCGGTCAGAGGAATGTGACATTTATCCTGACAAAGCAGAGAAAGTCACTAATCGTTTTACGGCCCTGCTGGTCATTTCTCCGCATCCAGGAGCTGACAGTGATCCAGGCGGTGACCTTAGATTAGACTGCCATGGTCTGATGGTACAGCCGACTCTGAGAAGAAGACAGCCATCCTCTGCACTAACCTATCCACCAGGAATTAAAATCCCTGTGGTGAATTGTGGTGCCAATAACCCCTTCCCCATCATGTTGTTGACATGTAAGCATTGCAGATTTGTCTGTATTCCACTGCATAAAGATATGCAGACAAAAGGGATCCTGGTTTTTGGTAAGTAGCACATCGTGTGAAGGACGTGGTAAAGTGGATCAGAAATCAGCCATGTGAAATGTCATAAGGCAGGATATGCAATTAATGTAGTGAGCTTAATAAGATGTGGAGAGAGACCCATGATTCCTTCTGGCTGTGAACTATCCCAAAAGCTCAACACTGCTTTGACTTGACCAAAAGACATAAAATTCAGCCTGATGTGTTTTTGGTAAATGATGAGTTGACTGTTTTGTGCATAGCTAAATAACCTTTTTTAAATGTCCCTGATAGCTTTTCTATAAATACGTACTACCAGTATTCACTTGTTTTAAGCAGAAATCCATACTTAACATCTTACAAGTAATTATTAATAAAGTAAACCATGAGATACTTTCATACTTGAAGCTAGTTGGCTAGACATTATTCATTTCATTTGCAATTCAAACAATCCCTATGATAAATTATAACCTCATGTGATAAGTCTATCGCAATCTTCTTTTAAAAAATTATACAGGATGAAATCAGATTTGACCAACCTAAGTTATTATTCATATTTTTCTTAATATTAATTTTTGATGTATTTAACATATAGTTTGTGCCTCTGCAGTTAGTTTCATATTAATTAAAAATACTGGTCTTAATGAAAGTACAATAACTTCCCTGTTATCCAGAAGTCTCAATTCAATCAGCAATCAACAGAAGTAGGTTTTCTTGCTTTGATTGCCCCTCTCTCCTTTTGATCAAACCTCGCTGATGGTATTTAAGAGCAGAACTTGCTATAACTGGCACATTGATGTAACCAGCAACATTAATTCCCCATGTGTGCAGGTTACTTGGCAATATACTGATTTTGGAGGGGGCCTTGTGTGGTGCAATGGTTATGCCCCTATCTCTGGACAAGAAGGCTTGGGTTCAAACCTTCCTTGCTCCAGAGGTACATAATAATATCTTTGAAAAGGTTGATTAGAAAATATCTACAACTAAGCTGGGGAGGTGGCTGTCGAAACAAATCCTTTCCATGTCCCAATCCTTCCACTGGTCACAACTAAGTTTGGAAACATCATGTTGCTTTTTTTATTCACAGTGTATATATGCAAACGTCAAAATAGTAAACTAATAGCTCAGTATTAATAACAATCATCCATTTTCAGTTTGTAACAAATAAGAAATTAGTTTGCTGCAGGCAAAACTCTCTCAAACAATAATGTAAAGGTTACTATAAAAGGTTTAAACTGTGCACATGCAAACCCACTCACGCACACACAACTGCCAAGCCTGAGGGAAAAAATGCAAATCTATATAGTGTGATCTCAAAAGTACTTTTGCCAATTACAGTAAAATTCAGAAAGAACAAATTATTCACAGATTGTCCTAAATGTTGGTCTGTAGCTGAAGTCATTTTGCATCTAAGTTTTTGAGCAAGAGGGTATTTTCTGGATCATTTCCAACTGGTTGACATGACCATTTTGGAACACTCTACTGGTAATGATGAGGTTTTCAAATGCATTTACAACTCACAAGCTTTGATGAAAAGGGGTTCAGAGAAAAGAGAGTGAAGGCAGTATTCCAAATCCGTTGTCTTCCTGCCTGTCTGTGTTCAAATTCAAAAGCTTTATTACACTAAAAGAAGAGTCATTTGACATCTCTCTGAAAGTCTTGCAAGCCCTGACTTCAGTTGAACAGCTTGATCTCTTTGCAAAGGCAACATTTTCCTATGACAGTCAGTCTCCTTTACTTTGTAATGTGCTTTTTCCACATAGTCCAAGAAATAGTATAAGTACAGTCAGTGAAATTGTAAATTAATGTTTCAAATAAATATCTTATGACAAATCTGCCGTAGTTTAAATTAATTTATATAGGTGAGCATTCAACCTTCATGTTTGACTTTCAGGCACTTGAACCTATTGAATGTTCAATATGGTCAAAAATTGTTTTCTGTTGCAGAAATAATCAGATGCAATCCTGCAAGATTAAGTGTTAGCCATGCAGGCAGCCATTTCATAGAAACAACAATTTTTCTAGTAAAATATGAAATATTTTTGGACTAATTATTCTCATTTATAGAATGTCTATTAGTTATATGCCCTGCTGCAATCAATTACAGTCATTAACTGTCTTTACTCAAAAATGGTGCAACATTCTATTGTTTTGTGATGTTGTTATTACCCTGAACAATAAACAATGCAGTAAGTTGATTAAAAAGTTATGGAATTATTTATACCAAATCCAAGTGTTCAGAGCAAAGCATTGTTCAAAATTAGAAAAGCAGGAACAAAAAGAAATTAAAAGGAAATTACTGTGTCAGCAATTGCTTGTTTTGAATTAAAACAATCAATTCAAGATACTGCCTACAATTCTGGTTGCTCTTCTGTTGGAAGGATGTTGTTAAACTTGAGGGTGCAGAAAAGATTTACAAGGACATCTCCGGGACTAAAGGGTTTCAATAATCAGGAGAAACGGAATAGACTGGGGTTTTCTCCCCCCCGGAGTGTCCGAGGCTGAGGGATGATCTTATAGAGGCTTATAAAATCATGAGGGGCATGGATAGGGCGAATTACCAAGGTCTTTTTGCAAGGGTGGGGAATCTAAACTAGAGGGCAGAGGTTTAAGGTGAGAGGGGGAAGATTTAATATGGATATAAGGGGTAACCTTTTCTAGCAGAGGGTGGTGCATTATGAGAACATAAGAACATCATGAGCAGGAGTAGGCCGTCCGGCTCCTCGAGCCTGCTCTGCTATTCAATAAGATCATGGCTAATCTGTGTGTGGACTCAGCTCCACTTAGCCACATTTTCACCATATCCCTTCATTCCTTTATTTTTCAAAAAGGTATCTAGCTTAGCTTGAAAAGCGATTACTGAAGTAGCATCAATTACTTCTCTGGGCAAGGAATTCCATAGATTAACAACCCTCTGAGTGAAGAAGTTCCTTCTGAGTTCAGCTCTAAAGCTGCTGCTTCTAATCTTGAGGCCATACCCTCTTGTCCTAGTTTCCCGTACCAGTGGAAACATTCTATTTATTTTATCAATTTTCTTCATAATTTTATATGTTTCTGTAAGATTCCCCCCTTATTCTTTTGAATTCCAATGAATATAATCCCAATCTACTCAGCCTGTTCTCATAAACCAACCCCCTCAATTCCGGAATCAACCTAGTGCATGCTCTCCACTGCCAGTACATCCTTCCTTAAGTAAGGAGACCAAATCTGCACACACTACTCCAGGTTTGGCCTCACCAGCACCTTGTACAACTGTAACATTATCTCTCTCTGCTCTTAAACTCAACCCCTTTAACAATGAAGGACAAAATTCCATTTGCCTTCCTAATTTCCTGTTGTACCTGTAGACCAACCTTCTGTGATTCATGCACAAGGACACCCAGGTCCCTCTGCAAATCAGCATGCTGCAATTTTTTACCATTCAAGCAATAATCTATTTTGCTGTTACTCCTACCAAAATGTATGGTTCACATTTTTCTAACATTGTATTCCACCTGCCAGAGCTTTGCCCACTCACTCAATGTAAGTATGTTCCTCTGCAAAGTTTCACAGTCCTCTGCATACTTTGCTCTGCCACTCATCTTAGTGCTATCGGCAAATTTTGACACCATATACGTGGTCCCCAACTCCAAATCATCTATATAAATGATAAATAATTGTGGTCCCAACACCAATGCCTGAGGCACACCGCCAATCACTGAACAAACTGCCAGAGGAAGTGGTGGAGGTGGGTAAAATTACAGCATTTAAAAGGCATCAGGATGAGTGTCTGAATAGGAAGGGGTTAGAGGGATATCAACCAAATGCTGGCAATTGGGACTAGGTCAGATTGGGATATCTGGTCGGTGTAGATGATTTGGACCAAAGGGTCTGTTTCTGTGCAGTATGACTCTAAGTCATTCAATATTTTTGTTACAGGACAATGTAGAAATCTTTGAGTAAAAGTATGTGAAATCAAAATCACTAAAGATGACTATGGATATTAATGTGTCAGAGAACAACTCAATTAGACAGACCAAACATGATGGTAAAAACAATGACTGCAGATGCTGAAAATCAAATACTGGATTAGTGGTGCAGCACCACTAATCCAGTATTTGATTTTCAGCATCTGCAGTCATTGTTTTTACCTTGTTGATTTTAACCCTACTGCGAATCCTCTTGCAAGGATGCCTGCCTTGAAGAAGTTTTCCTCCTCTCACCACAAGACCAAACATGATGGTCTGTCTAGCTTTTGTTAAAATTTGAGTTTTCTTATTTCCATGTCCTTCTCTCCTCTTTCCATTTTTGTTTTGTCTTTTTCAATTCCAATTCAATTTTCTTCTAACAGTTATAACTGAATGTGAACCAATTTCTGGTGGTGACATATCAATTTCAGGTTCCTTCGAATTCTAAATGCTGAGTAATCATTTTTAGCATTTGAGCCTTACACAATCATGTCTTTATTTCTACATCAAACATCTCCCCTAACTGCCTCAGTGTAGCCTAAATCAAAGATTTAAAATATTCAAATGCTTCTTTTTCTACTCCCAGTAAAGTCTTAACAACAGTTTGATTCTAGCTGATGGTAGTGCTATAAAAGTCAGATCTCCAAGTGAAACTTGGCTTGAGAGTTCATTTGTTTTATTTTGGTTTGCAGTTTGGTTACTGTGGTTGTCAATCACTGAACAGGTTCACATGAGACTGTCACACTTCTTTTAACAAAAGAATTTGAGTTCATTATGCAAAATGAAGGAAGAAGGCTTTGTAGAAATGACCATTTGAAATGATCGTGACACAAACAGCAAAATGAAAAATGTAACCCTTTTCTCAGTAATATTAACTTCAATGAAGTATCACTTCTATCTTAAGTCTAATTAATTCATAACTGATGAGGTTGTAAGTATTTCCTTTCAGAGGTTTTCCATACATTCACCAGATGTGATTCTTTCCTTTATTATCCCTATGAAAAACTCTGTCTACTTTAATTGCAACAGTTTTAGGATTTCTTTCCAGCTCTGAACATCTGGACTGCTACAAATGTTCTTCTGCAGTATAAATCTATTCTTTCCAACTGAAACTTGATTGTGGCCCCCAGACTGTCTTTCTGCACACCATAAAAGTTCAACTTTATAAACATTGCATAGTTTAATTCCCCTGATAGACTATCTAGTCATTTAATTTGAATTCCAACCTATTTTGGAAATGTTTGAACTCACTGTCCCAAAATAAACTTTGGACCTTTGCTTTTAAAAAAAAGTTCCCTTAACAGACCTGAAAGCTAAAATCTATTTTTCCTCCACTTCTAAATCCAAGATTCCAAATAATACCAATATACTGCAAACTGATATCACAGTACAGATGAGTTATAACAAGAAAATATGTGTTCACTCCAATTGATTTCACTGTTTATTCTGCTAATGAGCAAGTAAGCACCTCTATTTTATTTCATAATTTTAAGCAGTCTCTCATTTCACTCTCTAATCTGAATGATTTAAGTGAAGCAAGTTAGTTCTGATTGTATACAGTGCTAGGTGTTATGCATTACCTGTGGCACATTTTTAACCAGGAAGGCTAAATATTCCATGATGGATTGAAGTATTCCTTAGATTACTAATCTATTTATTTAGTCAATAAACAATAGCCACAGGCCAATCCCTAGTTCTGTATTTCATAGTCACTTTACAATGTTTTTCATGGTGATTCTAGTCTGTTATGCCTGTGGGGATACAACAATACTGATTTTTTTTTTCTTAAAGCCATTTGAACTGAAAAATTGATTTGAATACAGAGAGCAGATTTGCTTTATATTAAATTGCTCAATTATTTTGCATCATTTATTCAAATCAATATTTACTCATGATAATTTCCAGTTTAACTTAATTGTAATGGTATTGGGATGTTAGTATATGTTTTTGATTTTTATTTCATAAATTAAAATTTTGTCATGTCATACGTCCCCTTTATAGACGAATTGACGATGATAAGGGACGGACTCATGAGCTGGAATATTGTGCTGTTAAATGCATGCGAGGAATTCTCTACTGCTACATGCGTCAAGCTGATAAGGTAAAGTGCTAATGCATGGATGCACAATATGACCTTTCGTTTAGAATTTCAACTTCACCTATAACCATGAACATACAAATACAAGGAATTTATAGAAATAAACAATGGTGTCTCATTTTTAGTTTTTTTTAGAAAAAAGCTGTTGTAGCTTCTACTAACCAGTGGTTGGAATCAATTTGATAAAATTAAGTAATTAATGAACTTGAAACATTAGTGATTGTGAATGTTCTTATTTGGCCTTTTAAATTGCAATTTTAGCCAAGTTTTTATCAGCTTTTTTTCACCAAGTTTTATTGCAAATCATAAAAAATAAGCTGTCATTTCCACAATCTTTGAACCAGAATGCTTTTGTCTGAAGCACCAATATTATTCAACTTGACCCAAAATGATTTTGCCGAGCAAAATGAAATACGGTGTTCCCAATCATTGAAATGCTGTGGATGCCTAGTCACTGCTACAGAATAGGGAAATGAGCCTGATACGAATAAGTGGACCATATCTATCCCTGGCAAAGGGAAGTCGTATCTTAGATGCCTGCAGTTATACATCAGCACTCTATCTTTGTTGCAGAGATCTGGAGTCTGGCACTGCTTTTCAATCCTTCACTGAGCCAGTGTGTCGCATCCACCTCCAGAAACTGTGACCTGCAGCATTTGTCAACTGTTCCTCTGCCATCCAGAACTGTTCACCTTCTTCCATCTAAATGAACAGATTAAATGAGACAGGAAAACATGAAAGTGAGAATAGAGGAAACTCAGAAAAAAAGAGAGAAATAGAAAATCTAAGGAAAGAGGTTCCAAAAGTAAGACAACAGGAACTTGTTGTCTTTACTTCACCACAGGCAAAGCTATAGAAGTTAGAAAATTACAAATTTCAAGTCAGCACAGTTGGATTTAATTGTATTGAGGCTTTTTTTTTTGTCCCCCCATGAGAACTTTCAGTAATGGTTTTATACTTTGACATCTCATTTTAATATTTGACTCTTGTCCAAAGTTGACAGGAAGTGACATTGAAGCTGATGGGCAGGAGGAGGAACTGGGTTAAGAGCTGGGCACCACCAGAGATCAAGTGAATGAGTTGGAAGCATAGTATAAATTCCTTCATCCGTTTATGAAACCAACCTGGTAGCCTTGTTGGCCTCCATAAGCATGTTCCCCAGCTGTCTTCTCATTAGCATTTCCACTCACCTTAAACATCCCATAGTTTCTGACCCAGTTAGAGTTCCATTGAAACCTTCATTATCCTCCCCTTCCTGCTTTGGTCTTGTTTGTTAATGTATTAGCCATGTTTTTATATAGAATAATGCTGTGAAACCATAGTTGATGATTTTAAGAAACTTGTAATAGCATTGACTAGAAGAGTTCTAATAGAAAAATCCTGATCGTGACCAGCTCAAGAAGCACTCGGCAAATTTTAGTGACAGGATTTGATTAATTAAGTTGCTTTAAGACTTTTACATAGTTTGTAGCTATAAACGCTTGTGCCATGGGCAGGTTGGGCTGGAGTCTTATCTGTAAAAACAGAATGCACTCTATTCTGATATACCGCAATAGTTCCATTCCCATGCAATCCTGCATTATTATAACAGCACCACTTAAACTAATAGGACTGGAATCACCTTCTAGCCAATACAAGTAAGGAAAGTTTGCCTTCTACAAATAATGGTCTAAATTCTTCCATCGCTTTAGCCAATTCGCATTGAAAAAAAGTGCATTATAACAGAACCGACTGTGGGAGTCTATCCTCCATATGTGGCACTCATTCCAGTTTACTTTCAGATGCTATGATCCCATCATTAATATTTCCACAGCCCAGATTTTCCTTTATTGCTTTCAAATTCCATGATCCTATTAGTAGTTGCATCCCTCAAAATCCATGTCCATCACTAATTCTTTGCTCCCAGGAAGATGCTCCCATTGCCAGTTACTCCAAATCTTCACCATCACTGGCTCCAATATCTCACTAAGTGGTTTGAAATAACATAATTTATTCTTTTCTCTGGCCCAGTCATCTTGGGTGTGAATTTCACACAATATCTATTTTCATAACCTTAATAATTATATGAACTTTTTTTCCACCTGTATGATATTACTCAATCTACTCAGTTCCTCATCTTTTACATTTTCTTTAATCAGTTGCACCTTATTTTCTTGCTATATTCAGGTACTGTATTTGCTCACAGCAAACCGTATGGAACTCAAAGCAGAAAGAGATTTTATAAAGTGGGGAGAATCTGTCATTTCACAATTCTTGATAGATTTAAAAACATGATTAACTTTTAATAATCTAGCTCTGAGTAGAATACCTTTATTATTGTCTGGCCTTGATGGCTTCACTGCAACTTTACCATGTGTTTCTATGCATTAGTTGTTTCACCAGTAGCAAATCAAATCTGCGCATTCTTACTAGTATCTCACCATCACAGCTAAGAATAGGAAATTTCCATTGTTTGGCTTTTGAACAGTGGCATTTTACCCTCTTCATTTTTTTGCTGACCTCCACCCACCCAAAACCCTCCCCCAACCTCTCACCCCTTTAGTTGCAGCTCTCCTTACACTCACCTCCAGTCCTGAAGGAGGGTTACACCCAAAATGTTGACTTCTCCACCCCCTGATGCTGCCTGGCTTGCTGTGTTCTTTCAGCCTTCTGCTTGTCCCCTCATCCACAGCCAGGCATAGAGAGTCACAAGCTGAAAGAAGTCTGTGCAAGAAACATTCCAGCTCTATACCAGTCCAGACCTCACTGCCCTCATTCCCAAAGAGCGGGTGTACTCTGCTGCTGGCCAGTCAGTTGGGCTCAGAGATTGGGTAGGCCCATTATAGAAGGAAAGGAGTTGGAGAAAATTTGAGTTTCAGCAGGTGGCCTAGGTGTGAGGAATGGATCATTGGAGTCTGACTCACAGGGTTCAGCATGTGATACAGCAGAACCCAGATCTCCAAAGAGTTTGACAGGCGATGGATTAGTGAGGTGAGGGTAGAGTATTTGAAAGTATGCTTTGGGAAGAGGAGCTGCTAAGTGATTGAGCGAGTGGGGGAAGTTGGGTTGGGTGAGTGAGTCTGGTGAGGATATTTGGGAACTGTATGTGGCAGAGGAAATAGTTCAGAGACTGATTTATTTCACTAAGTACAGTGAAAAGCTTTGCTTAGGAGCAGTACAAGCAGATCATAGTAAGCAAGGATGTATGGATCATAAGATGATAAAAAACTAGACAGAGGCATACAAGTTACATTGCCCCAGGTGTGCACTAGGCAAGATCTAAATTAGCAAGATCGGCATTATTTGAAGTTAGAGTGTCCATTCATCAGTCCATTCATCAAGAAGTTGTTCTTGAACCTGCTGGTCCGTGTGTTCAAGCTTATGTATCTTCTGCCTGACAGAAGAAGTTGTATTCTGGATGAGTGGTGCTGGAAGAGCACAGCAGTTCAGGCAGCATCCAAATAGTAGAGCATTGCCAAGGTATGATGGGTCTTTGATGTTGGCAGCCTCTCTGCGGCAACAGGCCATGTAGATGGATTCTATGGATGGGAGGTCGGTTTCTGTAATGGTCTGGGCTATGCACACAACCTTCTGTAGTTTGCTGTGGTCCTGGGCAGAGCAGTTGCTATATCAGGCCTTTATGCTGAATAGTATGCTTTCAGTGGTGCAGTTATAAGAGCTGGTGAGGGACCTTATGAACATACCAAATTTCTGCCTGAGGAAGAAGAGGTGGTGTTGTGCCTTCTTGACCATCACATCAATGTGGGAAATCCAGGAGTTTGTTGGTTATCGTTACTCTGAGGAATGTGACATTCTCCACCCTTTCAACCTCAGCTCCATTGATATAGGTGGAGGTATGTTCTCCTTCCTTCTTTCTGAAGTCAATGATCAGTTCTTTAGTTTTGTCAACAATGAAGAACCTGAGGGCATACTCAACACAAAAGACCCCAAATGGCCCAGACTTTCTGGCTGTTCTTACTCCCTTTCTTCTATTTTTTTTTGTCTTTAACCATAGCACCAGAAATGAAACACAAACCACAATAATATCTGAGAAGGCTGCTTATTCCACTAATAGTTGATTGCGATTGTTTGTCAACTCCTTTTTTGCTTCCTCAACCAACCACCTATTTCACACTGACACAGCAGTGCTTTTGATTATACTTCCCCGTATTTCCAAGCTTGTTTTCATCACAGGCACTCAACACTGAGCAATGAGTACCATCTGTTGGATTTAGGGTCATAAGAGTCATAAAGTCTGAAGCAGTAGTGGGGGAGTTTGGTGAATAGATTAGGTAAGGATAGCAGAGATGATTTGGCAGGTGCAGTTGGACCAGAATAATGGTTAAAAGGTTGGAATAGTTTGGATGTTATTTAAGGGAATTGATATTAGAAGAATATGAATATTTAGGGGATTTTTTTGACATTGCAAAAGATAGATATTTTGTACATTTGGGTATGATTGCTGTTTCTTTAAACACAGTCAAAGAAAATAAGCAGACTTAAAAGAAAAGACAGCAGTTCTGATGCTTCTACCAAGCTTTGTGAAATTGCCTCTTTGTCTGTCAAAACCTTAAGAATGATAATTGGAATGTGCATGAGGTTGTTTGTTCATTTCATTCTGTATTTAAGAAACAATTCTTTGTCAAGTTTAAAGACGCCAGATTTTCAAAATCCAGTAAACCTGATAGCAGCTTTGTAGGATTTTGCAAAAGAATTTAAATCAAAAACAATTGTAAAATCTCATGAGAAATGGTTTAATGGCATTATTATATATTCAGCCAACCAGTGTGCCATTTCAATGTTCTGGAACAAAAACTGCACAATATGTTTCAAAGTTATTTGCAAAAGATTTGATTCCTAATGTTTTAACCTTATTATTTTGCTCACTAAAAGAGTTAGATGGAAGCTTGCTAACAGAATATTTAACAAGGTGAATGATTTTGCATGTTCTCCTCCTTTGGTGAAACAAATTTACTTGATATTTTCAATTTAATGCAAGATCTGCTGTGATGCTGAATCACTTTCAAAGGTGAAAGATTTGTTGCAGCCAACTGTATTAAATGCTCATTTTCCAAGTGCATTGCCAAAGATCTGGATCTCAATGCAGGAATGGAAGCTCTAAAGGGATGGACTATTGGGATTCTTCTGTGAGAGTGATCTAAGTAACCAGAAGTGATTCAAATTAAGGAAACTTCAAAACACTGAGGCAGTTGAATTGGCAGTGAATACCCTGAAGTTTCAGTAATAAACAGTCAGCAGTTATAAAGTATAGGTGGGTCAAATAACATGTTGCAGCAAGTGACTAGGTCCAGAGTATAGGTTTGGAATGAGATGGTTGTGTTCACCAGAGGTCTGTCATCACAGTCTTGAGGTGTCATTATCAAGGTTTCCAAAGGTTATATCCGTACCCCAACTACCCGTACTGATTTGTTAATAATGTTTGCTCCAGCATGTGGTCATGAGTTAAACTGGTATTAGTGGTGACATCTAACAGCATTGTTTTAAATTGAAATAGTTGAGCATGGTGAAACCAGTACTCTTCATGAATGCTGAATTTGCAAAAGTACCATGAGAAAGTATCATTTTTGACAGGATTCTAATTAATGGGGTGGATAATTAGACTGAATTTCCTTCTTTGCTCCTTCATTCTTATGCATTATTAAATCTAATTTTCTTGGAATTGTAGATTGTACTTTCCAAAAAGTGCTTAACTGCACTCTAAGATATTATGTAACATGAATATGTTGATATAAATATTCATCCATAAGAGCATAATAAAACAACCAGGTATCTCAGCTGTTCAAATCAATCAATCAACTCCTGTTTAATCTATATCTCTACAATTTTCCAGTCTTTAATCTATATCCCTTGATACCTTTATGCAGTAAAATGTTGTCATTCTCAGTTTTGAAAATATCAGTTGACCCAACATTCACAGCCTTTTGGAAATTGAGTAAAAGATTTCTACCATCCTACACAATTTCACTTTCGCTTTGCCCTGATATCAGGATATGGACCAGAGTTTTGCTACCAAGGCAGATAGCTTGAGTTGGAAATGTCCTAATTCAATAGAGCTGCCTTAATGTAAGGGTCTTGCTCGATCTAAATTTTGTTTGAAAGGTGCAGAATGGAATTGAAACAGGTCTGCTGATCCTGTGAACAGATTCGAGGCAGTCACAAAAACATGCAGTTTCCAAGGGACACCTTGGTTTTTGGGGCTTTTGCTTCAGAAGCAGTTTGGCCCTCCAGCCCTCATTCCTCACGTCCTGACACTCCCATGCCATGCCTCTGCCTTGTGAAACCCCATAATTTCTCCAAGACAAGAAATGCTTCCATCCATCCCTGTACTTTGCATACCCCTCCCACCCATGACCCATCCATTCAACCCATGCCCCACCCATCTCCGATGCTCCCTCAAAAATCCTGGAATGCCACCTCCGTAGACTCTAACCCAGCACCCCCCATGACCAGACCTTTGGAACCATATAGAGATGGTTACTTTTAAAAACCAATCTCCTAACAATCTGATACAGCACTCTTTCATACACACATCATAGTGAAGAAAGTTCCATTTATGAAACTCATTCAAATATTTTCAGTCGCCTAAAGTAGTTAATTTCCTAGAAAAAGAACAAACTTCTATTCAGATCCACATTTTAAAAAATCCTTGTATAGTTGTTTAAACTGGAAAGGGTTCAGTGGAGGTCTCCTAGGATGTTGCCTGGTATGGAGGGACGGTCTTAAGAGGGAAGGATGAGGGACTTGAGGCTGTTTTTGTTTGAGAGAAGAAGGTTGAGAGATCACTTAATTGCGACATATAAGATAATCAGAGGGTTAGATAGGGTGGATAGTGAGAGCCTTTTTCCTTGGATGGCGATGGCTAGCACGAGGGGACATAGCCTTAAATTGAGAAATTATAGATATCGGACAGATGTCAGAGGTAATTTCTTTATTCAGTGACTAGTAGCGGCGTGGAATTCACTGCCTGCAATAGTAGTTGACTCATCAACTTTAAGAGCATTTAAAGAGTCATTGGATAGGCATAAGGACGAGAATGGAATAGTGTAGGTTAGATGGGCTTCAGAGGGGTGAAGGGCCTGTACTGCGCTGTAATGTTCAATGTTCTAAGTTCTATAAACTGTTAATCAATCTAAACGCAAAATACCCTGCTGAGATCATTGTAGATTTTGAAACTCAACCACATGTTCATAATGGCATGATATTAGCATTTGGGAGATATGAGCAAGGAATTTGGCTTAGATTAGATTAGATTCCCTACAGTGTGGAAACAGTCCCTTCGGCCCAACAAGTCCACACCGACCCTCCGAAGAGCAACCCACCCAGACCCATTCCCCTACATTTACCCTTGACTAATGCACCCAACACTACAGGCAATTTAGTATGGCTAAATCACCTCATCTGCACATCTTTGGACTGTGGGAGGAAACTGGAGCACCTGGAGGAAACCCATGCAGACATGGGGAGAATGTGCAAACTTCACACAGACAGTTGCCCAAGGCAGGAATTGAACCTGGGTCCCTGGTGCTCTGAGGCAGCAGTGCTAACCACTGAGATGGTACTTTACTTTAACTACGTCAGATGGCCTATCAGTTGAAGCATTCCAGCAGAAGGCTTTTTCAAAACTCCTACTGACAGCATTAGCCTGCTTTCTTTCATTTTTAAAGAACGTGAGTTATACCCACTTTTCCAGAGTGTTTACATCAACTACGTAAATTTCTGACTCCAACACTGACTAAAGATCTGTAAAACTGAAGCATAACCTCCTCCCTTCCATATTTCCACTTCTAAGATGAGGAAGGGTCACTAGACCCAAAACATCAGACCTGCAGAGTTTTTCCAGCAATATCTGCTTTTGGTTCAAATTTCCATCATCTGCAATTGTTCTTCATTTTTTTCATTTATTAACCTTTTTGATTATGATTCTACCTGTACTAGACTCCTAGATTTTTGTGTTTCTTTTTAATGTTTGGACATCAATCTCCATTGCATCTATACTATTTCCAGTTTCCTAGAAATAAGCAAACATTCCAATTTGCTTTTAAGTCCCAAATTCAAGCACCTATACAGTCACTCTGTCAGTCTCTGAAACATTTTGTGCCCACATCTGCATGCTTTACCATGTCTTGTAGTGACATCTGCAAACTTATATACATAACTTTGTTTCTCTATTCAATTTAATAATATGCACATTGAAAAGCTGTTGGGTCATACATATTCTTGGACTATACAACTTGTTCCTATTGCATCTCATTAATCAGGGTAGGTTTCCTTAGTATACAAGCAGAAAGTAGTGAAACATCTTAACAGGTCTAGCAGCATCTGTGGATAAAGAAACAGTTAATGTTTTGAGTCCGATATGAGTTTAGGATGGGACTTACACTTCGCAAATCAACTGTTCCTGTCATTGATCAGTTCATAATTGTCAAACTACTGAGTTATTCAATCAATTTATTTTTAATAGGTGGAACATTTCAAACAGCATTCAGATCCATCAAATTGTCTACATTCTGTATTCAATGTGCATACAGGTGATGAAGTGTTATCGAGTGAAGAATATGGGCATCTTCAGGTAAAGTACTGCTTTTACATAATTTTAATTCTTCTGACAAAAAGTTTAATGCTGTTATTAGAGATTGTAGAGGGCCGTTTTGCTAAACTCATGGTGGAGGTCATAGCTCTGGGCCAAATCTACCTGCAGACCGAGAACTGAAAATGTTACTATCGCACAATGCACCAGTTATAGTTTATTGATTTATTAATACAACAACATTTCAGTGTGCTTTGTTTTGATTATTTTATTGTTCTATACTGCAGATTGATGCTGTATCTTTATTCTTACTGTACTTGGTGGAGATGATTTCCTCAGGACTACAGATTATCTACAATACTGATGAGGTACTGTTTGTTAAAATGATCCATTTAGGCAAATAAACAAGTTAATTTCCCAAATTTTTGGGAAGTTCATAACACTTGATCAACTTGTTAAAAATTAGCTGGGCAAAATTGGAGTCTGATGGAGGACAAGCAAAATGTCTGAAGGAATGAGCAAGAATAGAAAGGGAGAGTAAAGAGGAGACTGGAAAAGAGGAGAAAGGACAACAATGAGAAATGTCCGATGGAGCATGGGAGTCGTTAATAAAGACATAGAAATCACTTTAGTCAAAGGGGAAAGCAGTCACCTTAAGAATGGAAACACAGAAAATCTACAAAAGGAGGCTATTTGGTCCACTTTGCCTGTGCCAGACAATATAAAGAGCTGCCGAACTTAATCGCACGATTCACTTAATGGTCTGCAGTCCTGTAGATTATGAAAATTCAAGTACATGTGCAGCTATTTTATTTAATGCAATGTAAGTTTCTGTCTCTACCACCTGTCTAGACATTGAGCACAAGAACTGCACTACCCTCTGAATGAAAACATTTCTCCTCAACTCCCCTTTAGTCCTTCTATCAATTAGTTCAAATCCATGGTTCCTGGTTACTGGCTGCACTGCCGATGAAAAAGAGTTGCTCTTCTCCAGAGGTGATTTTTCATCAAATTGTAAATAATTTCTTTACATTCTTGTAGGTTTGTGTTTGGGGAAAGGTTTACGTTCATTATTATAGGTCTGATGCAGTCAACCCACACACTTCATGCTTCTTTTGGGACAAGTGAAAGTGTCATCCAACAAGTACCCCAGACTTTGGCTCACAACTCTGAATTTGCTCAAGACTTTTGAATCTTAACTAATCACAGTTTCAAACATTAGCATGGCAAGCACACTGTAGCATAAAATGGCTCAAGCCCCTCTGAAATTGAATACATTTCTTGGACTTAGATTGTACATATTATGTAGGAATGATGTCACACTTTTGCCTCATGTTACTATTGCAATGTAGGTAATCATACATATTATAGCAGCAATACCTGCCTTCCAACTACATGATTCCACTTCCTTTTGCTGACAAGGGGAAAGTGTGGAAAAATAATAATATCACTGGACTAGTAATTCAGAGGCTGTGTCTAATGGGACATGAATTCATATCCCACCATGGCAGCACGTGAAAATATGTTCCATTAATGAGCTGGAATTAAAAGTTAGTCTAATGATGACAATGAAACCATTGTCAATTGTTCTAAAAATCCATCTGGTTAGTGTATGTCCTTCAGGAAAGGGACTCTCCCTACCTTGCTGGGCCTGGCTTATGTGTAACTCCAGCAATGTGGTTGAATAATAAATACATCTGAAATGGCTTGCTCGCCACTCGGTTGTGTCAAACCTGCTATCATCTCAAAAGAAGGGATGAATGAAAGAATGGACAGACCACCCAGTGTTGGCATAAATTGTTGTCTGCCCGATTCAGTTTCCCTTTAAATTCCAACATCCTAAGCTGACATGGATTGATCTGCTTTCCTGCATCAGACTGTAATTTGTCTTGTTCAGTTACTATAGGTGATGTTACATTTATAATCTGATGGTTGTCTCTCTCCGAAATGATTTCCCATGTTTTATCCTACCAGTTCTCTTTCGAGGAAATTGTCCCTCTTGTTTTACCCCACCTGACTAGGAAACAGTATTTCTCATTTTACCCAGCTGGGTCTCTGTAGGAAACAAGGTCACCTGTTTTACCCTACAGCCATTCACCAAATTCACTTCACTCTACCCTGAGAACAATAATGATTAATTCCTTCTTGTTTACCCAAGGAACCAAAATGCAATCAATGTGCCATGTCATCTTTAATTACCGTACCCACTGGCTTCTTCTTGGACGTGGACCTTCAAATTGGCTCATTGGCTGTCATTTCAAATGTTGACTTTCCCATCATCGGGCTGATAAAATAAACATATTAGCCTTCCTTTGAAGTTAATGTTCAATCCTGTGCCACCAACTGATAATCCAAAGATCCTATTCATAATGCCAACTGCTGTGGTGATTTTCAGTTTTCCATACGATTATTAGTATTCAGTGGCTTAGAAAGCATGAATCAAAGCACTACTGTATTTTAGAATGAGCTAGTTAAAATATGTGCGAATTAGTATGAAGATGGATTTAAACTTTAAAATTGTCTGCAGAAATGAGAGATTTAAGGTATTCCAAACAATTGCAGCTTCAAGTTTATTGTTTTCCAACAGTTTCAAGGCATAGTAGTAGATTTCCTTTAAACAAGTTAAGCATGAAATCTTTATTTTTCCAAGTTGATTAATTTTAAATGTACTAGCTATTTCGATTGTATTTTTTAAGTGGATTCACAAATATTCTGTGAGTGCAGGGTTTGATGCTCTCATTAGAGTTGCAAGCTTATTGAGGTAGAAATAGGTAGTTTTCATAAGAGAGTGGATTTGTAGTTGAAAGCTTATGTCAAGGTTAAACACAAAACCAAGATTGTGAATAGTCTAGCTCAGCTTAAGGCAGTTACTGGAGCAACGAAATTCACTCAAGAATGGAGGTTGTGGCAGAGATCAGATGAAAGGTTTGTCTTTCCACTGGTTAGTTGTAAGAAATTTCTGCTGAACCATTTGAGACAAGCAGTGAGAGAGAGTTGGAGAGGTTTGAGAAAGCTTGGAAAAGTCAGAGCTGAGTGTCTTCAGCATACCTGTGGAAAATAAAATGTTTTCAGATTATGTCACCAAGTGGCAGCCTGTCGATCAGAAATAGAATGAGACCAAGGAGAATCCCTTGCAGTTGTGTCTCAAGTTTTATTGAAAAGGTGTGAGCAAAACAGGCAGGGTTATTTCTACACAGATGGACAACAAAGGAATGGTCTTTAGGAAGATGATGTGATTGACTGTCAAAAGGTTACGAATAGATCAAGAAGGGTGAGGAAGGAAAATTTACCACATTCACAGTCCGATTGAATGTCCTGTGTACCTTTGATAAAGGCAATATTAGTTGTGGTGTGAGCAGAAACCTAATTGGAGAGATTTGAACGTAAAATTGGCTAACTAAGGGAAGGCAGAGAGCTGGGGCAAAATGATCATTTTAAGGTTGGCAAACTGTCACAAACAG
Organism: Chiloscyllium punctatum; assembly: GCF_047496795.1. Classification (NCBI taxonomy): domain Eukaryota; kingdom Metazoa; phylum Chordata; class Chondrichthyes; order Orectolobiformes; family Hemiscylliidae; genus Chiloscyllium; species Chiloscyllium punctatum. The sequence goes on from NC_092764.1 coordinate 42,820,188, forward strand.
GGTGCTAAAAGGATCGGTGCAGGAGACTATAACCACATCGCAAACTATATTAACGACTTGGATAAAGAGATGGATTGCATTATCAGCAAATTTGACTATAGTCAAGGAAAGTATATTGTGAGGAGCACACACTGACTAAGTCGGTGGGCAGACATTTGGCAGATAGCATGTAAAATGGGAACAATGTGAGGTTGTCCAATGTGAGGTAAAAAGAAAACAAAAATTACGGTGGAGATAGATTGAAGACTAATTAAGTACAAAATGATTTATGTGCCTTCATCTATGAATTACAAAACCTCAGCATGCAGTTACATCAAGTAATTTGGGAAGCAAATGGCCTTTATTACAAGAGAGATAGATTATAAAGAAAGGAAGTCTTGGTACAACAGGGCATGGGTGTGATTGCACCAGAAGTGTTGTGGCAGTTTTGGTCTCCTTATTGAAGAAGAGGTATATTTGCATTGGAGGCCGTTCAGAGAATGTCATTCGGACTCCTCTCACTGGTCCCAATCCACCTCTCTCTTAACGGTTACCGTGTACTTTTATTCTTGCATATCCTAATCTGCCTTCCTCTTCCCCCTTTGCACATTCCAACTCCCCTCACATCTCCTATCCTCTCTCTTATCATCTTATATGTCCCATTCTACCATGTCTCAGGCATCCCATTCTGCTTTTACCCCTACATGTCATATTTCAACTCAAAGGTTGCATTTTCTCTTTCTTCACATCTCCCTTTGTGCACCTTCTGATACTTCTTACATTGTGTGTCTCCTGACATGTCTCACACCTTTAACCATTAGTTCTCCATGACTGACATCATGATATGCTTTTCGGAGAGTCAGTGAAATGTGAATGAGACAAGGGTATGCCAAATCTCGAAGGATCTGGAATTTTCAACATATTTTCTTTCTTCATATATTTTCTGTATTAATTTGTACGACTAACTACTGCTAATTTTCACAAAACAATACAATTTCCATGTTCACAGTCTGAAATCCAATAAAAAGTGATATGGAGTAGGGCTGATGTTACATTTTATGTGAAGGGATAAGAATGCCACATTATATAACGCACTCATTTTTGTCTGTAAACTGAATACACAGCACTGAGGGCAAATAGCATAAATTTGCTTTCTCACAGCAAGCTGCAAAGTAGTCATCAAAAAAAATGGCTAAAAGCCATTTAAGTTCATTAAAGCACAATGGGACTCCGACCATCAATCATAGGAAACTGCTAAATGCGGTTAAGTTTTAAGTTTTTCTTATTTTCAGACTTTCACTGACTTTGAACCAAATTGAAGCTGAGATTTTGTGATAATAAGAATGGTGAAACTATCAGTGTTCCCCATATATTGAGGTGAACTGGTCAGCAACACCTGGTCTGTATGTTTGGAAATGTTGACAGGATCTCAGATTTTCCACTACTCCTCCAGAGTAGTCGTCTTAATCAGTGATCCTCAAAACTAATCATCAGGTCTTAATTCATTTATTGGCAATAGCACATCACAGTGACTCTATCTCCAAATCCAAAAGCTGTGGTTGATCTGAATCTGATCAATCAACATTCTGACAACCCTGTGGAATGTGGGAAAAGCCAGAAGAGGAGCCACAATATTTTTAGCATTATGTGATAACTAATTCTATCACCAGATATTTGAAACACTGTTCTCCCAACTTGTCTCTGCTTTTCCCTGGAGTTAAGTGCTCTCCTAACAAGAGATAAAATAGATCATAATAAATATGAAAAAAATGGATTGTATTGACAGGTTGGAGGAACATCATTAGTGTGGAAGTTGATTCTGAGGGATGGGTGTAAATAAAACAATTAAATAGGGCTGGGTGTCAGTGGTAGCTATTTGAAGAAGGAGATGCCCGAGGAGAGAGGAATGGAAGGAGAAGCGTAATGTTGGTTTCAGAGATACAGAAGGACAGTGAATTCAGGTTGAGGTGGTTGGCACTTGAATGTGTTATACCATTCTCCCTTTTTTGTTTTGATGATTTTGCAAAACCTCTTTTAGCATTGAATCCATGAGAGAAAAAATAGCGGAGTATGTGAGGAAACGGATAGTAGAAGCTTATTTCTGTTTTCTTTTCTGGGGTTAATCTCCCTTGATTAAATATTGTTTTAAAATGTAATTTGTTGGTAATTGTCAAATGATCTGATCTGGCCATGTACATACATTCCCTTCAACA